>NC_064619.1:658427291-659668791 GCF_023898315.1 Schistocerca nitens
GCAAATAAGAAATAGACAGTTGAAACAAATGACCTGTCATAGAACAGAATAACTACAAAAACAATATTAGTTTCGAAATGCTAAAGGTGACAGCACAGTACAATAACACAACATCTATTTGTCATTTATACTGCACGTAATATGAGGGCTCAGACGTCGCACATTAGCAACTAGTGATAATAATAATAATGTACATATTAACGACCGCATGATCTTCACAACAGAATATGTTGTCCTCAGAACGACAGAAACTCAAAGCGACCTCCCCCGAGGCCAGACATTGTGCAGCTCGCCGGATCATACAGCTCTGGTCCCTTCTACCAAAGGTGCATGCACAGTAACAAGAGCAGCATGAACCCTACCAATTCTTCCACATTCTTCGGCGGAGTAGACTACATGTGCTCCTTCAGGTGTCCACACAGGAAGAAATCCAAGGGATTTAGGTCAGGTGAAAGCGGTGGCCATGCAACTGGACCTCCACGTCCGAGCCATTTCCCTGGAAATGTTCTGTCCAAATACTGTCGCACATTAATTCCAGGGTGTGAAGGTGCAACATATCCTCTGCCGAACATGTAGTGAAAAATCTTCCAGCGCATCAGGCAGACAGTTCGAGAGGAATCCATGATACCTTCGTGCAGTCAACCGGTCAGGCAATGTGTAGGGCCCAGCCACCTGTCGCCCAATATTCCGGCCCAGACTTTGATACCAAAGCGAACTCAGTATCCACGGTCGTGGGTGATGTGCGGGTTAACCTCACACCAGTGGTGGGCATTGTGCATATTGAAGACACCCTTACGAGTGAATGCTGGTTCATCTGACCAAATTACGGTGTTCATAAAGTCATCGCTGGCTTCCTGTTGTTGGAATCACACAGAATTGCATTCTCTGATGGCGTTGTGCAGGATGCAGATGTTTCGTGAAAGCATAATGATAGGGGTGCAACCCATGCTCGTGCAGCATGTTAACGACCGTGCTTTGCAAGACACGCAGCTGCCTTCATAGCTACGTGTACTTCGATGAGGTTCTTGGTGTATGACCTCGAGAATAGCTTCCTGAGTAGCTGGGGTACAGCGAGTCCGTGGACGAACTCTGTCACGCGATAGTGGAAGGAGACAACCTGACTCCTGAAGGCGCAGCTCCAGATGACACCACACATTTCTTTCTGGATGGCGTCGACGAGGATATCTAGCAGCATATTCACGAGCGGCAACGCCATTCCGGTTATCAAATGCTCCAAGGACAAGAAGCACATCCACATATACATCGTTTTTATATGCCATACATCTGCCACACTGATTTAGAGATTTACAATGAGAAAATTCGATACGTGTACGCATGAACATTGGAGTCTGTCACGGGCGCGTTACTCCGCTCGCAACTAGTCCCTGTCTGGTGGACAGTGCGTACAGTATAAACACGCCGTCAGTCCTGTGCACTGTTCCACCTGATGCACATTACCCCTCTAAATGGTTCAAATGGCTCTGAGCACTATGGGACTCAACATCTGTGGTCATCAGTCCCCTAGAACTACTTAAACCTAACTAACCTAAGGACATCACACACATCCATGCCCGAGGCAGGATTCGAACCTGCGACCGTAGCAGTCCCGCGGTTCCGGACTGCGCGCCTAGAACCACTAGACCACCGCGGCCGGCTACATTACCCCTCTGACAGATATCGTTGTGCATGATTCATCCCGACACCGCCAATTGTGAAATGTTCGGTTTCGAATTACACTGTTTCCATAATGGTAATAGACGTGATGTTTCCCCATCCTAGCGGTAGAATAATAATAATAATAATAATGTATTGAGATAGTACTAAACAGAATGCGGTTACAAGACTCAGTGTTGAAAGGCATAATTAGTGGGACCAAGGTGATAACACATACAAATAGTAACCGAGTTTGGACATTATTCGCAAAGCACAGTGCTAGTCCTACTGGTAACGTAAGGCCCTAACGAAATGTAATGGACCTGAACGAGGCAGGAATAATAGTTGGTACTAATCTATGGGACCATTGGAGGAAGGTACAAAGAAAACAGGTTTCGCATCAAGTAGATGAAGTGGTGCGAATAAATTCAAGCCCACGATGTGGAAAGGGCTTCTTTCAAAGCTGACCGGTCTTCCATTTCTACGATTGTAGTGTGTAAGTGCAAATTTTTGCTAGAGGACCCGCTGCAGTCGCTGTTGACGATTAAGATGCTATACACCCTACCACATGGACTATATTCACCAAATAAAAAACGTATGCCTCAACCCAGGATCTAACCCACGACCTCCTGCATGCTAACCCAAAACGTTATACCCTGTACCAACTGCACGGTACATCCAATATGTACTGACAGAGAGATACCACACATGCAGTTACGGTGTTGCCAGATTGTCACTCTTTAAAGCCCTTTTTCTGCCGGATATAATCACCAAACGAAATTTTGGGAGAGAGATTTTTATATCGCTGGGAGGCGAGGTGTCGAGTTGCTAAGGCCGAGGGCGCGAATTTCGCTTCACCTTGTAGGTTTAGTCGGGGTTGTGGAGGGGACAGCAGGCGGCACAATTTAAAACACTGCACCAGGTGCCAAACTACTGAGGTATTCCACAGCTTCACTGTTGTCTGCAGGCTAGTCTTTAACATAGAGCACATTTCTTTTAGTGCTGTAACACGTTTTGTTTCTTTTATAATATCTCTACCTCTGGTGCGAAAATGACACAGTACAGTTTAGATTCATCAGTTAGAACACTCACATGTTCTTTACACGAAGCTGCCATATTCTGTTTTCTTTATCTCGAAATGACTTTGTCATCACGTAGCGAGAGCTGTGAAGTGTACCGCTTGAAAGAACACGTGTGAGTGAACGCTTCGGCTTCTATAGGCAGCATTTGTGTAACATCGTATGCACTTCCTCGCACGAATACAGATTTGCCTTCAGCTCCGAGCAACATGCAGCAGCAGGGTGGGGGTACAGGGTTCAGGGAGTCTGCACAGCTCCGCTGATTCTTGTTGTGAACTAAAAGAAACGTGGAAATGGGCCAACAAGAAATTCCTACATAATTAGTGCAAGTAGCAGTTTTTCAGCAAGGTGAAAACTCTGTTAAAAGCTACAGAAGTTGTACAAATTTAGATACAAGGAAATTTATGCATTTTCACGTGGCTGATTTTACACTCCAGCACCCTCATATAGTAAAAGTTACTTTTGTAATAAGTTAAGGTTATAAAGTACAGGCATGTATAATATTGATTAAAAATGAATACAGTTTTTTTTTGAGTCATCAGTCTTCTGACTTGTTTGATGTGGCCCTCCACGAATTCCTTTCCAGAGCCAATCTCTTCATCTCAGAGTAGCAATTGCAACCTATGTTCTCAATTATTTGCTTGATAAATTTCAATCTCTGTCTCCCTCTACAGTTTTTACCCTTTACGGCTCCATATAGTACCATGGGAGTTATTCGCTGATATCTTAACAGATGTCCCAATATCTCGTCCCTTCGCCTTATCAGTGTTTTCCGCATATTCCTTTCCTCTCCGATTCTGCGCAGAACCTCCTCATTTCTTTTATCAGTCCACCTAGTTTTCAAACTTCTTCTGTAGCATCGCATCTCAAATGCTTCGATTCTCTTCTGTTCCGGTTTTATCACAGTCCATGCTTCACTACCATATAATGCTGTGCTCCAAACGTACATTCTCAGAAACTTCTTTCTCTAATTAAGGGGCTCCGGAACGACTATACTTGCAATGTTAAAATAACGCTTATAAATTACATCTTTCCTCACAAAGTATTTGAGGTAGGAAGTTTTACAGATTATTTATTGGAATATGGGCTACAACTTAACACAGGGATTTTACAAAATTTTAGTTCAGTTATTAAAGAAGATTTTTTTTCAATTGTAATGAAAATTCACAACATTTTTTTGCAATTTTTTTTTATATATTCAAAAATATACAGTTTTTTGGAAAAAGGCTGTGTTAGATTATGCAGAAGGTACTGTGTAACATTTACTGAAAGTTTGAAACAAATATGTTTGGAAGATCCTTAGAAAACATGTAATTAGTATGAGAAAATAAAAGTTTTGGGAATTAGTATGAGAAAATAAAAGTTTTGGGAATCGAGCGACAAAGATTGGATTAACTTTTTAGTGCATTCCAGGTCCATAGGATGGATTATCTTCATCCTCTGCAAACTCCTCCTCCAGCTTCCTCTTGTTCCTCCTCCTGTTTACTCTTGCTTGTATTTCTAGACTCTTTACAGCCCTGTCTGCAGCCCGAAGGCGTTCCTTGTCTAAAGCAAGCATCGCTCGTACCATGTTAGAACCTATCTTCATTCCCATATTTCTAAATACCTTTGGCTTTCCAACATTTCTCCTTTTCTTAAAAGCCTTCAGAGGATTTCTAATAACTTTACTTTTACTCATTATTATACTTCAACAAAACAGAGACTCAAGAAACAGAATTAATTACGAATATTTTCGAGATAACGACAGAGTAAATAAACATGAAACAATCGACAATCACACCAGCGATGTATATTGAACCATCACAGGTTAGCCACCACACATACTTTATCTCACATCACTAAAATGTACCTGATGAACACGGGCGTTAATAATAACACCATTTGACAGCAGTTTAACAGCGCCACAGTCGGTCACGCCCATGTAGAACACATTTCAAAAAAAATTTAAAAATAGTTGTAGTCTTCGGAATTGAGTAAATTATATATCTATTAAAAGGTAATAGTCTGCAGATTCAGAAAACGCAAAAAAGTAAAAATTGAACTTTTCATGATTTTGAGCCTTTCCGGAGCCCCTTAAGGCATATGTTTTTATAGTAGTAGACTTCTCGTGGACAGGAATGCTCTTTTCGCCAGTGCTGTTCTGCTTTTGATGTCCTCTTTGCTCCGTCCTTCGTTGGTTTACAACACCCTCATTGGCATTGTAGCGAGATGGAAGTACTCGTACTTCTCTGGGTGGTATCACTAACCTGGTGTCCTGCTGCTTCGGTGAGTCCCTCGTAGTACAGTGGTAGCGCTCAGTCGCCAGGTTCCATGTAGTTGGTGATCCTCTGTTGAGGTGGAGTGTTTTGGGATGTCAGTTGTTAATTGTCAACAACGTGTGTACTATACTTCTTTTAATACAGAAATTTCTTTGTCATACAGGTCACAGAATCAGCATTTGCAATATGGCGGCTCGTGACTACGCCATTATATTCGACCCTTTACACACATTATTCCCGTTTTCTGACTTAACGTAATGATAGACCCTGCCCACGACACGTGGCGTTCTTATAACTAATAACTTCACTTTGTATCTTGTTTAACATCTGAAACATGCACTCGCGACCGTTCTTTCAGAGCCGCCCCGGTTACTCGACCTTGCGTTTTGAGAGGCTCCTCGCGACTGGCTCGGTCTGTCTTCCCCAAGGACAAGAGAGACCACCCCTTTCTCCTACTTCTCTCGTATATATATATATATATATATATATATATATATATATATATATATATATATATATAGGGTGTTTCAAAAATGACCGGTATATTTGAAACGGCAATAAAAACTAAACGAGCAGCGATAGAAATACACCGTTTGTTGCAATATGCTTGGGACAACAGTACATTTTCAGGCGGACAAACTTTCGAAATTATAGTAGTTACAATTTTCAACAACAGATGGCGCTGCGGTCTGGGAAACTCTATAGTACGATATTTTCCACATATCCACCATGCGTAGCAATAATATGGCGTAGTCTCTGAATGAAATTACCCGAAACCTTTGACAACGTGTCTGGCGGAATGGCTTCACATGCAGATGAGATGTACTGCTTCAGCTGTTCAATTGTTTCTGGATTCTGGCGGTACACCTGGTCTTTCACGTGTCCCCACAGAAAGAAGTCACAGGGGTTCATGTCTGGCGAATAGGGAGACCAATCCACGCCGCCTCCTGTATGTTTCGGATAGCCCAAAGCAATCACACGATCATCGAAATATTCATTCAGGAAATTAAAGACGTCGGCCGTGCGATGTGGCCGGGCACCATCTTGCATAAACCACGAGGTGTTCGCAGTGTCGTCTAAGGCAGTTTGTACCGCCACAAATTCACGAAGAATGTCCAGATAGCGTGATGCAGTAATCGTTTCGGACCTGAAAAATGGGCCAATGATTCCTTTGGAAGAAATGGCGGCCCAGACCAGTACTTTTTGAGGATGCAGGGACGATGGGACTGCAACATGAGGCTTTTCGGTTCCCCATATGCGCCAGTTCTGTTTATTGACGAAGCCGTCCAGGTAATAATACGCTTCGTCAGTAAACCAAATGCTGCCCACATGCATATCGCCGTCATCAATCCTGTGCACTATATCGTTAGCGAATGTCTCTCGTGCAGCAATGGTAGCGGAGCTGAGGGGTTGCCGCGTTTGAATTTTGTATGGATAGAGATGTAAACTCTGGCGCATGAGACGATACGTGGACGTTGGCGTCATTTGGACTGCAGCTGCAACACGGCGAACGGAAACCCGAGGCCACTGTTGGATCACCTGCTGCACTAGCTGCGCGTTGCCCTCTGTGGTTGCCGTACGCGGTCGCCCTACCTTTCCAGCACGTTCATCCGTCACGTTCCCAGTCGGTTGCAATTTTTCAAACAGATCCTTTATTGTATCGCTTTTCGGTCCTTTGGTTACATTAAACCTCCGTTGAAAACTTCGTCTTGTTGCAACAACACTGTGTTCTAGGCGGTGGAATTCCAACACCAGAAAAATCCTCAGTTCTAAGGAATAAACCATGTTGTCTACAGCACACTTGCACGTTGTGAACAGCACACGCTTACAGCAGAAAGACGACGTACAGAATGGCGCACCCACAGACTGTGTTGTCTTGTATATCTTTCACATCACTTGCAGCGCCATCTGTTGTTGAAAATTGTAACTACTGTAATTTCGAAAGTTTGTCCGCCTGAAAATGTACTGTTGTCCCAAACATATTGCAACAAACGGTGTATTTCTATCGCTGCTCGTTTAGTTTTTATTGCCGTTTCAAATATACCGGTCATTTTTGAAACACCCTGTATATATATATATATATATATATATGTGTGTGTGTGTGTGTGTGTGTGTGTGTTTGCGGACACTGTGACGGAAGTTTGTCTCGGAACACTGTCTCAGATTGTAAGTCGGATCTTGTCCCTACTAAGGTTGCACAACATTGCCTCCTATGATTTCATCACTAATGCTCTTGCTGACGCTAAATTGCTAAATGTACATGTAGCCTGGCTGTTACTGAGCATTCCCGATCGCATAAATGTGCGTAATACGTGGCTTAAACACGTGAAGGGAATGCATATATGCATTACGGGTTATTTCGCTGCCTAGGTAGCAGAAATCCTCAACTTCATCTACTAAGTGACCCCTTAACTTCATCTACTGAACGTAAATTCTGATGGTCTTTCTTCGATCTACTCTCAGTCAATATTCTGTACTCATTAGGCTGTTCATTCTATTCAGCAGATCATATAATTCTTCTTCACTTTCACCCAGGGTAGCAATGTCAGCAGTGAATCGTAACATTGATACCCTTTTACCTAGAATTTTAATTCCACTCCTGAAATTTCTTTTATTGCCATCATTGCTTCTTTAATATACAAATTGACAGTAGGGCGGAAGACTACATCCTGTCTTAGGTCCTTTTTAATGCGAGTACTTCGTCCTTGGTATTCCATTCTTATCAACCCCTCTTGGATATTGTACAATTTGTATATTATCTGTCTCTCCCTACAGCTTACCCCTATTTTCCTTAGAATTCCGAACATCTTGCTCCTTTTGAAATTACCGAATACTTTTTCCATGTCTAGAAATCCTATGAATGGTTCTTGATTTCTACTTAGTCTTGCTTCCACTATCAACCGCAAGGTGAGAAATGCCATTCCCGTTCCTAAAGTCAAACAGATCGTCATCTAACACATACTCAGTTTTCTTTTCTTTACTTCTGTATATTATTCTTGCCAGCAACTTGGATGCATGAGCTGTTAAGCTGATTGTGCGATAATCCTCGCACTTGTCTACTATTGCAGTCTTCGGAATTGTGTGGATGATATTCTTCCGAAAGTCAGATCGTATATCGCCAGACTCATACACTCCAACGTGAATAGTCGTTTTGTTGCTACTTCCTCCAATGATCTTAGAAATTGTGATAGAAAGTTATCTACCCTTTCTGCCTTATTTGATCTTAAGTCTTCCAAAGCTCTTTTAAATTCTGATTTTAATAGTGGATCCCATCTTTCTTCTATATCTACTCCTGTTTCTTCTTCTATCACATTAGTCAAATCCTTTCCCCTCATACAGACCTTCAATTTACTCTTTGCATACATGCGCTCTCTCTTATACACTTAGAATGTTATAAGTAATACATATTAATTATAATGCAACAAGCGAGAAATGATTTTTTTAAAGAAGAACAAATGCAGGTAATTACAAGAGTATGCTACTTGCAGTAGGTTGAATGTCTGTAGAGTTTGGCACTGTAGTGTGTGTTCCAGAGTAGAGGCTGCTGCAGCTATAGATATGAGTGGTGTCTGTTTCGCCAGACATGTCGGACGGAACAGACGCTACTCCAGATGGAGCAGCCAGGACACATACAAGAATAATTAGGATGAAAGGAATGGAAAGGAAACGTGATGGTAAATGGGAAGGAAATAATCACTTCCAGACGCATAGGGCATTGTGGCAATGCAACGATGACAGTTCAAAATTCGTACGGGACTGGAGTTCAAACCCAATTGCTTCACTACTGTAGAATAGTTGCCTTAACCACCTAGGCCATCCGGACACGCTTTCCGTCAAATTCAAATTCCCAACTTCCCTCTCACCGCATCGCAACGCCCCAGCCCATTGACGCTCTATTCGTAGTTTCCGACTCTCGTAGGTTGGACGCTGGTTGTGCATCTGCGGTGAAACTTTTTCCATCAAACAGCTGTTGCACCCATAGAATTATAGATACCAGTGGTGTCTGTTGGACAAAGCCACTGGGAAGTCGTTATCTCCTTCCTGTTTCTTTCCCATTCCATTACCTTTCCATGTCTTTCACCCCAATTATTTATGCTGGAGCTAGTCGGTCGCTAGACTACAACAAGGACTATAAATATTGACGATTACGGAATCAGGGAAACATCACACATGTTGTTGTTGTTGTTGTTGTGGTCTTCAGTCCTGAGACTGGTTTGATGCAGCTCTCCATGCTACCCTATCCTGTGCAAGTTTCTCCATCTCCCAGTACCTACTGCAACCTACATTCTTCTGAATCTGCTTAGTGTATTCATCTCTTGGTCTCCCTCTACGAGTTTTACCCTCCACGCTACCCTCCAATACTAAATTTGTGATCCCTTGATGCCTCAGAACATGTCCTACCAACCGGTCCCTTCATCTCGTCAAGTTGTGCCACAAACTCCTCTTCTCCCCAATTCTATTCAATACCTCCTCATTAGTTATGTGATCTACCCATCTAATCTTCAGCATTCCTCTGTAGCATCACATTTCGAAAGCTTCTATTCTCTTCTTGTCCAAACTATTCATTGTCCATGTTTCACTTAAATCTATACTCGATGTTAACAAATTTCTCTTCTTCAGAAACGATTTCCTTCCCACTGCCAGTCTACATTTTATATCCTCTCTACTTCGACCATCATCAGTTATTTTGCTCCCCAAATAGCAAAACTCCTTTACTACTTTAAGCGTCTCATTTCCTAATCTAATTCCCTCAGCATCGCCCGACTTAATTCGACTACATTCCATTATCCTCGTTTTGCTTTTGTTGATGTTCATCTTATATCGTCCTTTCAAGACACTGTCCATTCCGTTCAACTGCTCTTCCAAGTCCTTTGCTGACTCTGACGTAATTACAATGTCATCGGCGAACCTCAAAGTTTTTATTTCTTCTCCATGGATTTTAATACCTACTCCGAATTTTTCTTTTGTTTCCTGTACTGCTTGCTCAATATACAGATTGAATGACATCGAAGACAGGCTACAACCCTGTCTCACTCCCTTCCCAACCGCTGCTTCCCTTTCATGCCCCTCGACTCTTATAACTGCCATCTGGTTTCTGTACAAATTGTAAATAGCCTTTCGCTCCCTGTATTTTACCATTGCCACCTTTAGAATTTGAAAGAGAGTATTCCAGTCAGCATTGTCAAAAGCTTTCCCTAAGTCTACAAATGCTAGAAACGTAGGTTTGCCTTTCCTTAATCTTTCTTCTAAGATAAGTCGTAAGGTCAGTATTGCCTCACGTGTTCCAATATTTCTACGGAATCCAAACTGATCTTCCCCGAGGTCGGCTTCTACCAGTTTTTCCATTCGTCTGTAAAGAATTCGTGTTAGTATTTTGCAGCCAATGCTTATTAACCTGATAGTTCGGCAATTTTCACATCTGTCAACACCTGCTTTCTTTGGGATTGGAATTATTATATTCTTCTTGAAGTCTGAGGGTATTTCGCCTGTCTCATACATCTTGCTCTCAGATGGTAGAGTTTTGTCAGGACTGGCTCTCCCAAGGCCGTCAGTAGTTCTAATGGAATGTTGTCTACTCCCGAGGCCTTGTTTCGACTTAGGTCTTTCAGTGCTCTGTCAAACTCTTCACGCAGTATCGTATCACCCATTTCATCTTCATCCAGATTCTCTTCCATTTCCATAATATTGTCCTCAAGTACGTCGCCCTTCTATAGACCCTCTACATACTCCGTCCAACTTTCTGCTTTCCCTTCTTTGGTTAGAACTGGGTTTCCATCTGAGCTCTTGATATTCATACTAGTGGTTTTCTTTCCTCCAAAGGTCTCTTTAATTTTCCTGTAGGCAGTATCTATCTCACCTCTAGTGAGATAAGCCTCTACATCCTTACATTTGTCCTATAGCCATCCTTGCTTAGCCATTTTGCACTTCCTGTCAATCTCATTTTTGTGACGTTTGTATTCCTTTTTGCCTGCTTCATTTACTGCATTTTTATATTTTCTCCTTTCATAAGTTAAATTCAATATTTCTTCTGTTACCCAAGGAGTTCTACTATCCCTCGTCTTTTTACCTACTTGATCCTCTGCTGCCTTCACTATTTCATCCCTCAGAGCTACCCATTCTTCTCCTACTGTACTTCTTTCCCCCATTCCTGTCAATTGTTCCCTTATGCTCTCCCTGAAACTCTGTACAACCTCTGGTTTAGTCAGTTTATCCAGGTCCCATCTCCTTAAATTCCCACCTTTTTGCAGTTTCTTCAGTTTTAATCTACAGTTCATAACCAATAGATTGTGGTCAGAATCCACATCTGCCCCTGGAAATGTTTTACAATTTAGAACCTGGTTCCTAAATCTCTGTCTTACCATTATATAATCTATCTGATACCTTTTAGTATCTCCGGGATTCTTCCATGTATACAACTTTCTTTTATGTTTCTTTAACCAAGTGTTAGCTATGATTAAGTTATGCTCTGTGCAAAATTCTACCAGACGGCTTCCTCTTTCATTTCTCTCCCCCAATCCACATTCGTCCACCATGTTTCCTTCTCTCCCTTTTCCTACTCTCGAATTCCAGTCACCCATGACTATTAAATTTTCGTCCCCCTTCAATACCCGAATAATTTCTTTTATCTCATCATACATTTCATCAATTTCTTCATCATCTACAGAGCTAGTTGGCATATAAACTTGTACTACTGTAGTAGGCGTGGGCTTCGTGTCTATCTTGGCCACAATAACGCGTTCACTATGCTGTTTGTAGTAGCTTACCCGCACTACTATTTTTTATTCTTTATTAAACCTACTCCTGCATTACCCCTATTTGATTTTGTATTTATAACCCTGTATTCACCTGACCAAAAGTCTTGTTCCTCCTGCTACCGAACTTCACTAATTCCCACTATATCTAACATTAACCTATCCATTTCCCTTTTTGAATTTTCTAACCTACCAGCCCGATTAAGGGATCTGACATTCCACGCTCCGATCCGTAGAACGCCAGTTTTCTTTCTCCTGATAACGACGTCCTGTTGAGTAGTCCGCGCCGGAGATCCGAATAGGGGAGTATTTTACCTCCGGAATATTTTACCCAAGAGGATGCCATCATCATTTAACCATACAGTAAATCTGCATGCTCTCGGGAAAAATTACGGCTGTAGTTTCCCATTGCTTTCAGCCGTTCGCAGTACCAGCACAGCAAGGCCGTTTTGGTTATTGTTACAGGGCCAGATCAGTCAATCATCCCGACTGTTGCACCTGCAACTACTGAAAAGGCTGCTGCCCCTCTTCAGGAACCACACATTTGTCTGGTCTCTCAACAGATACCCCTTCGTTGTGGTTGCACCTACGGTACGGCCATCTGTATCGCTGAGGCACGCAAGCCTCCCCACCAACGGCAAGGTCCATGGTTCGTGGGGGAAGGACATCACACATATTAGATTTAAAAAGCACATCATAGTGTATGTTGAGATAAAGTTATACCTTAAAAGATGCCAGAGGAATTAATCCCTTTCTCAAAGTGGCAGACAGTAGATTACATACTCCAAACAAAACTATATAATTTTCTATCTCTCAAGTTACATGCGTATAAATTTTCTGTTTAACCGGTTGTATAACAGAGCGAAACAACTTTTTATTACAGAGACCACTACCTTGTATCAGTGGCGTGGGTTGACGACAACACCGTAATGGCTTGGTGGATGAATCGCACTGCAAACGTCAGGCAAGATGTGATCTACTTCCTTTCCAATGACGTGAAGCAAATTGCTGGGGAAAAGGTAAACTACTTCCTCCTGCATATGGTTTTATACTAACCGTTTGTTCCTTAGCAAAAAGAATGGTTCAAATGGGTCTGAGCATTATGGGACTTCTGAGGGCATCGGTATCCTAGAACTCAGAACTACATAAACCCGACTAACCTAAGGATATCACAGACACCCATACCCGAGGCAGAAATCGAACCTGCGACCGTAGTGGTCGCGCGGTTCCATACTGTAGCGCCTAGAACCGCTCGGCCACTCCGGCCGGCTGTTCCATAGCATTTGGGCTGGAATACTGTAGCGTGAACAAACAGCTGAGGGAGAATACCTATACAGAATGTGGAATGTGATTTGTCTACAAAGTGTCCACAATTAACCAACAAATGTACTGCTACTATCCATCTTTCCATTAATCATTCAATAACGTTTGATAACATCGACCTATGTGCACATTTCGGTTAATAAACAACATACCAGTCCTAAAACACTAAACACGTAGCTGCAATCTCTCAGACAGTGCCACAAAATGATTCCAGACTGATTCGTTTGTCTGTATGCACAGGAATCAGAATTGGCGAGTGGCGTTAGAACCTGACTCTGCCAGCAGCAGGCGTGCTGTTTACAGGGTTGCTTTGTTTCACTGCTAATTGCATCACTGTCATTCAAACTGTATCAATTTGCTTGTGTTCTTGTCAGGCCTTATTATTTTCAACTAGCAAACCCGTCAATGCTTTGCATTTGCTAAATGTGTATGGGAATTGCATATACATCCTAAATTACATTCCCCTCCCCCCTCTCTCTGCCCATCCTCTCAACCCCCCTCTCTCAGTACAACTCCTCCTTACCCACCTGTCTGTGCCTAATCTCCTCCCTCCCTCTCTGTGCATCCCATTCTCATCTCTCTATGTCCGTCTGTGTCTGAATATTCACTGGCTCTGTGTAACTTCTTCTCCCCCCACCTCTCTGTGCATAACCTCCTCCCTCCCTCCCTCTCTCTCTCTCTCTCTCTCTCTCTCTCTCTCTCTCTCTCTCTCTCTCTCTCTCCCTCTCTCTCTGTCCCTCTCTCTCTCCCTCTGTTCACTTTCTCCTCCCCTTCTTTCTATGTCTATTTCCGACTGAATTTTCAGTACATCATCGTGTAAAAATTTGAAGTAAATCCGTAAAGATTTTCCAGATTTTTGGTAACAATGTTTCACCTTTATGTATTAAATATATATTGATAAACGTAAAAAAAAACATATACAAAATATGTAAAAAATATAGCTTAAGTCCGTCAGAATGTTCATTAGAGTATCGTGTAAAAATTGCAAGTAATTCGGTAAAGAACTTTTAGAGGTTTGCGGTAACAACGCTTCTCCCTTTGTATATTTTATATATATGTATAGATTATATATCTTACAAAAATTTATAGCGTATGTCCGTCGGAACGTTCGTTAAAGTATTAAGTAAAAATTTGTAGTAAATCGGTCAAGAACTTTTCGAGACTTTCGGTAACAACATTTCCCCTCTATAAAAGATGATTTTTTCCATCGTTTAAAACTCTAAGGATTGATCGATGAGAGGATACGGAACAAAAAAGGTCTAATGATTCATGAATTCCTGCTTTCTGACACGACCCTGTCTGAGACAAGCGGCGAAACATTGAAAGGTGCCGTTGTTGTCGGCGGGGATAGGTCTCCTGATACTACCTTGCTGGCCGCCGCCCGTTGCAATTTGCCTTTCCGTATGTATGTATGTATTTAACTAGGGACCTAGAAACGACGGAGAGGCTTCGTCCCCGCCGTGGCCCTCAGTGGTACACAACCCCAAAACAGGCTACAGCAGTCCACTCACCCCACCGCCGCCCCACACCGAACCCGGGGTTACTGTGCGGTTCGGCCCCCAGTGGACACCCCCCCCCTCCCCCCCCCCCCCCTGGGAACGTCTCATTCCGGACGAGTGTAACCCCAATGTTTGCGTGGTAGAGTAATTATGGTGTACGCTTATGTGGAAACGGTGTTTGCGCAGCAGTCGCCGACATAGTGTAACTGAGGCGGAATGAGAGGAACCAGCCATTGTGTACAACGCTGCATCACATCCACTTCAAGGTGAGTCAGCAAGAAAAGTGAATCGGACACAACATTACCAATTACTATGGCAGGAGAGGGCGGTAGGGCATGACGTATGAGGAACACTACCACCCTCTAGGTCAGGAGGAAACCATGCACACAGTAACTGTAGCTGCATGACACAGAGCGCATTAGGCCGCCATCTCTGTAACAAAGTATGACTGAATAAATGGTCTCCAGCATGGAAACCATTCATTTCCGGACCTAAGTTCATTAGACCTTTCTTGTTCCGCATCTTCTCATCGATCAATCCCTACACATCGTAATTGGTGGAAAAAATCACCCTATGTATTACATATCTATTTGTATATTATATATATAAACTGTCAAATTGATTTTTTTGGTGTTGTTGTTAATAAAACATGTGACAGCAGAACTGAGAAACTGTACGCATTTTTTAAAAATTTTCTTTCTTCATATCAAAATACCGTTAAACCAAATCGCTCGAGCCGTCCTCAAGTGATCTCTCATAACTGATTTTAATTTCCGACTTTTCCGATGGTTTTTCCAAAAATTTTCTTTCATACAATCCTTGCCCTAACAATAAGGAACGTAACAACGAAAATCAACCAAATCGTTCAAGCCATTTTCACTTGATGACCTCTCATACAGGCGGTAATTGATTTTTATTTATATAAATTTTTAAGGTACTTAATTTGAGATAATGAAACAACTTTCATGACGTACGCATTTCAAATACATGTGTACAATACAACCCGTTTAAGACCACAGATGTTACTGGGTTTAATAAACACAGCAGTGAATGAATAAATACTAATAAGAATTTTCCATTGCTATTCCTCCACAACCACCAATACAGTAACAAAGGGTTCAACAAATTACTGTAAAAACGATTTGTGACGCATTGTTTCGTGTATTCTTTAAACTTTATCCTCAACTGTAAGACAAAAACAATTTACAGCAGAATATCACAAACGAGTGGCAAACAAATAAGTGTAGATTTTCTGCAGAAGGACGGGGCATAAGCATGTAACACGTTTTTTTGTGACATTTGGTCGCACTGTGTCAAAGTTACTACATTTCTCATTTACTTGTCATTTGGTATTACTTGCCTTCTACAATCCATAGAAACGCCATATCTATAGCTAAGGTTTCGTTTACGTAGGTTGCTTGGTTCGCCACCAGGATCGACTAATTAACAGGTTGATTCATTTGTTTCTACCGTATTAACAATATTCGAATAAATTGTGAACACTATTGGGGTAAGCCCAGAGTTGCTTATTCGTTTGAAGCTTTGTCTCCAATAAGTGTGACATCCGTGTTCTTCTGGCTAGGAACTATTAAATCCAGTCTCAAAGCTGGCCTGATATTTTCACTGTTTGTATTTTATTCATTAGGTGACAGTGTGGGAGCGTAACGAACGCCATCGAGAAATCCTGGTACTCGGCGTGTAATTCAGTTAATAAAATGTACGACCTGTGACACATTTTGAAATATTAAGAACGTTTGCACAGGAACTAAGTATATGTTTCTATAATATTAACGAATACTTTGGATATGCTGTATGAATATCTCTTGTAATAACATTCTTCGTCATAGCTTACTGTGCATCCATTATCGATGCACTTGTTTCGTGATGTATGATGCTGATGCCACATTATTGCGTTCTAGGGCCTAAAAATAGAGCAGAGGAACGGCTGGGTAGACATACATCCACCGTATTTCCAAAAAGGAAAGGAGACTTCAACTTACGTGACAATCCTGTGGCAGCCTCATGACGACAATGTTAGTTTCCCTCACTTGGTCAAAGTGTCGGGGAATTCCACGAAAGCCATCACATCAGGAGAGCTGACAGTCACTAAGATATACGGATGGGCCCCCAATGGCACAGTGTAAGTACCTAGTGAATACTAATAATATCTTTAACTGATCTCCAAACTGGCTTGTATGACCAAATAAAAAAAGCTTGTACGTCTCCACCGTGTAGCGTTTGTACTTTCTGTTGAATTGCAGCGCCTTCAGTGCTGATTGAGTGGTACTTATACAAAAGAAAGAAAAGGATCCCATGTTGACCATACATGCGTTTAGCTGATTGTATACCCACCTGTAGCAATTTTTCATTCACTGACTCTTGTAAGGGACGAGGGAGAGATAACATTCATTCGGAATTAAAATTATTGGCAGTACTGGACACCAAGCCAACGGCGTTGCCACAGTAGTATCACCGGTTCCCGTCAGATCACCACAGTTAGGCGCATGTCGCACTTGCCTAGCACTGGCATGGGTCACAGTGGGGGCATGCCGAGTGCTGTTGGTAGGCGGTGTGCACTCTGTGCTTGTGAGGGCAATTGAGGAGCTACTTGTCTGAGAAGTAGTGGCTCTGATCACGAAAGCCGACAACAGCTGGAAGAGCAGTGTGCTGAACACATGAGCATCCACATCAGGCGACACCTATCAACTGAAAATGACACGTAGGTTAGTCCTTACTGTTGGACCTTCCAAGGCCTGTTTGGACGGACTTTGCGTTTGAATGGAAACCAAATGACTATTCACGTTGGTGCGTAAAAACTATCCGACTGGAGGCATACCATCAGCCATTTGGAAAATACACTATCTTGTAAAAAGTATCCACACGCCTATTAGCGGACATTAATAAGGGTCTTTATGATGGCTAGGACTCTGCTGAGCGCACTTCCAATCAGGTGATTGAATGTCTGCGGAGGAATGGCAGCACATTATTCCTCAAGAGCTGAGACCCGGGTAGGTAGTGATGTTAGGGCCTGGGGCCTGGAGAGAAATAGACAGTATAACAGATCCCAAAGGTGTCCTGTTGGATTCATATTGCGGCCCTGTAAAGGCCAGTCATTTCAGGAATGTTAGTGTCCACAAACCACTGTCTCACAGGTGTTACTTCATAACAAAATGCATTATCATGCTGATTGTTGTTGTTTTGTGGTCTTCAGTCCTGAGACTGGTTTGATGGAGCTCTTCATGCTACTCTATCCTGTGCAAGCTTCTTCATCTCCCTACTGCAGCCCACATCCTTCTGAATCTGCTTAGTGTATTCATTTCTTGGTCTCCCTCTACGATTTTTACCCTCCACGCTGCCATCCAGTACTAAATTGGTGATCGCTAGATGCCTCAGAACATGTCCTACCAACCGATCCCTTCTTCTAGTCAAGTTGTGCCACAAACTCCTCTTCTCCCCAATTCTATTCAATACCTCCTCATTAGTTATGTGATCTACCCACCTAATCTTCAGCATTCTTCTGTAGCACCGCATTTCGAAAGCTTCTATTCTCTTCTTGTCTAAACTATTTATCGTCCATGTTTCACTTCCATACATGGCTACACTCCATGCAAATACTTTCAGAAACGACTTCTTGACACTTGAATCAATACTCGATGTTAACAAATTTCTCTTCTTCACAAACGCTTTCCTTGTCATTGCCAGTCTACATTTTATATCCTCTCTACTTCGACCATCATCAGTTATTTTGCTCCCCAAATAGCAAAACTCCTTTACTACTTTAAGTGTCTCATTTCCTAACTTAATTCACGCTGATACATCATGTCAAAACTATTCCTCTACTATTGCAATGCTGTAAAATGTATTCGCATCTTTCCACATATAGGGTTTCCATTGCGCATCAATGGGACCATACCCTAACCACGAAACACACTCATACCACAACACCACCTCCTCGGTGCTTTACTGTTGCACTGCAAATGATATCAGGCAACGTTCTACAGGCATTCGCCAAACCCAAACCCTACCATCGGATTGTCACACGGTATAGCGTGAGTCATCACTCCAAATCACTCATTTGCAGTCATCTACTACCAAGTGACGTGGTTCCCAAGCATCGTTTAGTATTGACTATAGAAATGTGTGGTTTACGAGCAGCTGCTTGACCATTTTACCCCAACTACCTGTGCACAGGTATTGTGCCTTGTTTGGTAGCACGTTGGAACTGACAGGTGATCCCTTCCGGGGATTTCACTCGATTCTTTACAACCAGCCACCGCAATGTTAGACGGTCGCTGTCCGTCACTACATGAGGTCTGCTTGTTGGTGGTTTAGCTGTGGTTGTCCCTATGCGTTTCCCTTCACAGTGAAATCACCAGCAGTCGATTTGGATAGCTTTTGAAGGATTGAAATGTCCCTGCTGGATTTGTTACACAAGTGACAACAAATAACTGGTCTGCGTTCGAAGTTCCTCAGCTCTCCTGACCGCCCTGTTCAGGTGTTACTGCTTCACTACTGACAACTCAGTACTCCCTGCCTCCTTTTATACTGGCAGATCCGCCTCTCGCTACATCTAGTAGTCCACTCCGCGTTAGATATGAGAGTCTGGATACTTTTGATAAAATAGTGTGTGATCTACACAGCTCCGGAGATAGCAAGCGCAGATACGCGGGAAATATTGTACAATCAGCTTAACACTCGGTGCAGCCAAATTGCTAACAAGAATAAGATGCAGAAGAATGGACAGGAAAACTAAGAGTATGTTAGATTACGATCACTTAGCCTTCAAGAGAGGTGAAGTTAATAGAAAGGTAGTTCTGAAGTTGCGCTTAATAACGGAAACCAGGCTTTACAAAACTCGACATACCTTCACTACATACACTACTGGCCATTAAAATTGCTACACTAAGACGAAATGCGGATGATAAACAGGTATTCATTGGACAAATATTTTATACTAGAACTGACATGTGATTACATTTTCACGCAATTTGTGTGCATAGATCCTAAGAAATCAGTACCCAGAACAACCGCCTCTGCCGATAATAACGGCCTTGATACGCCTGGGCATTGAGTCAAACAGAGCTTGGATGGCATGTACAGGTACAACTGTCTATGGAGCTTCAATACAATACCACAGTTCATCAAGAGTAGTGACTGGGGTATTGTGACGAGCCAGTTGCTCGGCCACCATTGACCAGACGTTTTCAGTTGGTGAGAGATCTGGACAATGTGCTGGCCAGGGCACCAGTCGAACATTTTCTGTATCCAGAAAGGCCCGTACAGGACCTGCAACATGCGGTCGTGCATTATCCTTCTGAAAAGTTGGGTTTCGCAGGGATCGAATGAAGGGTAGAGCCACGGGTCGTAACACATCTGAAATGTAACGTCCACTGTTCAAAGTGCCGTCAATGCGAACAAGAGGTGACCGAGACGTGTAACCAATGGCACCGCATACCATCACGCCGGGTCATACGCCAGTATGGCGATGACGAATACATGTTTCCAATGTGCGTTCACTGCGATGTCGCCAAACACGGATGCGACCATCCGAGAAAATGACGTTTTACCATTCGTGCACCCAGGTTCGTCGTTGAGTACACCATCGCAGGCGCTCCTGTCTGTGATGCTGCGTCAAGGGTAACCGCAGCCACGGTCTCCGAGCTGACAGTCCATGCTGCTGCAAACGTCGTCGAACTGTTCGTGCAGATGGTTGTTGTCTTGCAAACGTCCCCATCTGTTGACTCAGGGATCGAGACTTGGCTGCACGATCCGTTACAGCCATGCGGATAAGATGCCTGTCATCTCGATTGCTAGTGATACGAGGCCGTCGGGATCCAGCACGGCGTTCCGTATTACCCTCCTGAACCGACCGATTCCATATTCTGCTAACAGTCATTGGATCTCGACCAACGCGAGCAGCAATGTCGCGATACGATAAACCGCAATCGCGATAGGCTACAATCCGACCTTTATCAAAGTCGGAAACGTGATGGTACGCATTTCTCCTCCTTACACGAGGCATCACAACAACGTTTCACCAGGCAACGCTGGTCAACTGCTCTTTGTGTATGAAAAATCGGTTGGAAACTTTCCTCATGTCAGCACGTTGTAGGTGTCGCCACCGGCGCCAGCCTTGTGTGAATGCTCTGAAAAGCTAATCATTTGCATATCACAGCATCTTATTCCTGTCGGTTAAATTTCACGTCAGTAGCACGTCATCTTCGTGGTGTAGCAATTTTAATGGCCAGTAGTGTATATCAATCTAGAAAAAAGTTTGACAACATAAAATTGAGCCATATTTTTGAAACGTGTACATTACAGACAATGACGAGTAATATACAGTCTGTTGAAGAACCAAGAGTGGAAAAAAAAGTCGAAGAACGAAGCTCTTTGATGAGAAAGGCTATGAGATCTGTATGTAGTGTTTTACCTCTGCTGTTCAGTGTATACATGGAAGAAGCAAAGACAGAAACAAAAGAACGATTTAGTAAAGGAATTAATATTCAGGGTGAAAGGAATCAACGACAAGATGCGCTGATGAAATTGCTATCCCTTGTGAAAGAGAGAAAGAAATGCAGGATCTATTTACTGGAATGAAGCCTAATGAGAACATACACTGAGGTGACAAAAGTCTTGGGGCACCTCCTGATATCGTGTCGGACCTTCTTTTGTCCGGCATAGTGAAGCAGCTCGACTTGGCAGGAACTCAACAAGTCGTTGGAAGTCCCCTGCTGCCTCTGAAGTTGTCCTTAATTGCGAAAGTGTTGGCGGTGCAGTATTTTGTGCACGAACTGACCCCTCGATTCTGTCCCACAAATGTTCGATGAGATTCATGTCGGGCGATCCGGGCGGCCACATCATTCGCTCCGATTGTCCTCAATGTTCTTCAAACCAATCGCAAACAATTGTGACCCGGGGACATGGTGCATTGTCATCAGTAAAAATTGCATCGTTGTTTGGGAACATGAACTCCATGAATGACTGCAAATGGTCTCCAAGTAAGCGAACCTGACCATTTCGAGTCAACGATAGTTTCAGCTTCCAGAGGACCCAGTTCATTCCACGTAAACACAGCTGACAACATTAAGGAACCACCACCAGGCTGCACAGTGCCTAGCTTTTTTTATTTTTTTTATTTACACGTCAAGTTCCGTAGGACCAAATCTAGGAGCAAATCTCCAAAGTCATGGAACGTGTCGGTACATGAAATTACAACATAAAAGTAATAACAGATAAAAATAAATGTTTATGAACCCGAAAAAAGTCAGTCCATAAGTTTAAGTAAACGCAGTCAACAATACAGTAAGAATCAGCTTAATTTTTCAAGGAACTCCTCGACAGAATAGGAGTGACCCATGAGGAAACTCTTCAGTTTCGATTTGAAAGCGCGTGGATTACTGCTAATATTTTTTTAATTAGTGTGGTAGCTTATTGAAAATGAAAGCAGCAGTATGCTGCACACCTTATTGCACAAGAGTTAGGGAAGTCCGATCCAAATGAAGGTTTGATTTCTGCCGAGTATTAACCGAGTAAAAGCTGCTTATTCTTGGGAATAAGCTAATATTTTTGACAAGAAATGACAGTAAGGAATATACATATATTGCGAGGCCAATGTCAAAATACCCAGACTCGTGAACAGGGGTCGACAAGAGGTTCGTGAACTTACACCATTTATTGCCCGAACCGCCCGTTTCTGCACCAAAAATATCCTTTTAGAATGGGAAGAGTTACCCCAAAATATAGTACCATACTACATAAGCGAAAAATTTTAAAGTACACTAATTTTCGTGTCGTACGATCACTCACTTCTGATACCGTTCGAATAGTAAAAATGGCAGTATTAAGTCTTTGAACAAGATCCGGAACGTGGGCATTCTACCACAGCTTGCTATCTGAATATCTACAAATTTGAACTGTTGAGTTTCACTAATCATAGGTCCGTTCTGTGAAATTAAAACGTTAGGTTTTGTTGAATTGTGTGTTAGAAACTATAAAAACTGAGTCTTACTGTGATTTAGCGTTAGTTTATTTTCTACAAGCCATGAACTTAGGTCATGTACTGCACTATTTAAAACCGAGTCATTGTTGCACACAACATGCTTTACTACCAAGCTAGTGTCATCAGCAAACAGAAATATTTTAGAATTACCTGTAACACTATAGGGCATATCATTTATACAAATAAGGAACAGGAGTGGCCCCATTACTGCTCCCTGTTGCAGCCCCCACTTGACCGTACCCTACTTAGACCCCACATCACAGCTGTTATCAACATTGTGAATAATGACCTTTTGCTGCCTGTTGCTAAAGTAAGAGGTGAACCAATTGTGAGCTACTCCCCGTATTCCGTAATGGTCCAACTTCTGGAGAAATATTTTGTGATCAACACAATCAAATGCCTTAGTTAAATAAAAAAAATGCCAAGCGTTCGAAACCTTTTGTTTAGCACTTTCAGTACCTCACATAGAAAAGAGAATATAGAATTTTCAGTTGTTTAACGACTTCTAAAGCCGAACTGTACATTTGATAGCAAATCGTGTGATATAAAATGATCAATTATCCTTACATACACAGCCTTTTCAATAACTTTTGCAAACACTGATGGCATAGAAATAGGTCTAAAATTATCTACATTATCCCTTTCTCCGTTTTTATAAAGCGGCTTTACTACTGAGTATTTTAATCGCTCAGGATACTGACCATTCCTAAAGGAAAAATTACAAACATGGCTAAATACAGGACTAAAATGTGCAGCACAGTACTTTAATATTCTGCTAGACACTCCATCATAACAATGAGAGTCCTTAGTCTTCAGTGATTTAATTATTGACTCAATCTCCCTCTTGTATGTATCACAGAGGAGTATTTCAGACATCAATCTCGGAAAGGCATTTGCCAAGAAAGTTATATGATGTCCTGTAGAAACTAAATTTTTATTTAATTTGCCAGCAACGCTCAGAAAATGGTTGTTAAATACTGTACATATATCTGATTTATCAGTAACAGAAATATTTTTACTGCGAACTGACTTTATATCGTCGACCTTGTGTTGCTGACCAGACAAATGGTTCAAATGGCTCTGAGCACTATGGGACTCAACTGCTGAGGTCATTAGTCCCCTAGAACTTAGAACTAGTTAAACCTAACTAACCTAAGGACATCACAAACATCCATGCCCGAGGCAGGATTCGAACCTGCGACCATAGCGGTCTTGCGGTTCCACACTGCAGCGCCTTTAACCGCACGGCCACTTCGGCCGGCTGCTGACCAGACACTTCCTTCACAACTGACTATATGGTTTTAATTATATCCTGTGAATTAGCTATTCTATTTGCATACCACATACTCTTTGCCTTCCTAATAACATTTTTAAGCACCTTACAATACTGTTTGTAATGGACTACTGGAGCTTGATTGTGACGACTTCTAACATTTTGATATCGTTCCCGCTTTGATCTACAAGACATCCTTATCCCACTAGTCAACCACCTGGGGTGCCTATTACTGCTAGTACCCCGTATAGTACGTTCTAATGGAAAGCAACTCTCACAGAGCATGAGAAATATGTTAAGGAAAGCATTGTATTTATCATCTGTGTTATCGGCACTGTAAACATCCTGCCACTCTTGTTCCTTGACAAGGTTTAAAAAACTCTCTGTTGCTGTTTGATTAACTTTCCTACATAGTTTGTAATTAAATATGACATTGATTTAAGTACGACTTAAGTCCATGGCTTCTTGGGGTCTGCGCCATACTCGAACACTACCATCAGCTCTTACGAACTGAAATCGGAACTCATCTGGCCAGGCCACGGTTCCCCAGTCGTCTAGTGTCCCATCAGTATGGCCACAGGAGAGGCACTGCAGACAGTGTCGTACTGTTAGCAGAGGCAGTCGCGTCGCTTGTCCGCTGCCGTAACCTGTTAGCGCCAGATTTCGCTGCACTATCCTAACGGAAACGTTCGTCGTATGTTGGACATTGATTTCTGCGGTTATTTCACGCACTCTTGCTTGTCTGTTAGCACTGACAACTTTACTCAAACGCCGCTGCTCTCGGTCGTTAAGTGAAGGCCATCGGCTACTACGTTGTCCGTGGCGAGAGATAATGTTTGAAATTTGGCATTTTCCGGGCAGTCTTTGTGGTGTCACCGCCAGACACCACACTTGCTAGGTGGTAGCCTTTAAATCGGCCGCGGTCCGTTAGTATACGTCGGACCCGCGTGTCGCCACTATCAGTGATTGCAGACCGAGCACCGCCACACGGCAGGTCTAGAGAGACTTCCTATCACTCGCCCCAGTTGTACAACCGACTTTGCTAGCTATGGTTCACTGACAAAATACGCTCTCATTTGCCGAGACGATAGTTTAGCATAGCCTTCAGCTACGTCATTTGCTACGACCTAGCAAGGCGCCATATTCAGTTACTATTGATATTGTGAATCATGTACCGTCAAGAGCGACGTTCACCATTAATGGATTAAAGTTAAGTATTCCACCAGCTACGTCCGTTTTTCTAAATTCTAATTTCCTTGTCCTGTGCCAGACCTCACGCCAGCCTGCGTGAGCTAAAACGCGTGCATTTCGGCCTCCTCTAGTAACACGGTGTTGGCTCTCTTGCCAACCACAACAGTCTTGATACTGTGGATCTCGGAATGTTGAATTCCCTAACGTTTCCGACATGGAATGTCCCGTGCGTCTCGCTCCAAGTACTACTCCGCGTTCAAAGTCTGTGAATTGCCGTCGTGCGTCCATAATGATGAGCACAAGTGACATCCGCCAATGCATTGTCCTTTTACACTTCGTGTACGCGATACTAACGCTATCGGTATGTGTCCATATCGCTATCCCATGATATTTGTCACCTCAGTATAATATGATTTGAGAATAAGCTGAAAAAAGGCGGAAGTGATGAGGATTGGCGAAATGAGGTTAGCGATAATTTTAACATGGAAACTGGGAACAATGAAGTGAAGTAATTTTGCTACTTTGGAAGCAAAATAACAAGTCAAGGCCGAAACAAAGAGGACATAGAATCGCACTAGCATAGATAAAGAGGACATTCCGTGTCAAAAGGCGTCTATTTTTATCGAACATCGGTTTTAATTTCAGGAAGAAATTTATGAGAATGTACGTTTGGAGCACAGCATTGTGTGGAATTGGATCGTGGGCAATGGGAAAATCGGAAAAGAAAACAAACGAAGAGTTTGGGATTTGGGTCTAGGGAGTGATGTTGAAGATTATGTAGACTAATAACGTGAGAAATGAGAAGTTTCTCTGCGGAAGAGGAGAGGCAAGGAACGTGTGAAAAACTTTGACCAGAAAGAGCAACAGAATGTCAGGACGAGTTAAGAAATAATTGCAGTGCTACTTGAGGGAGCTGTAGAGGGTAAGAAACGTAGGGGAAGACAGTTTTTTATATATTCGACAATTAACTGAGGACGTTGGGCATTGAGTGCTACCCTGAGGTTAACAGGGTTTCACAGGAGAGGAACTCGTGGCGGGCTGCATCAATCCAGTTAGAAGACTGAAGACCCCTCACATAAAAAAATCTCCTTGAAAAATCACATAAGAAACCGACCGCAGCTCGTGGTCCTGTGGCTAGCGTTGCTACATCTGGATGACAGGGTCCCGGGTTCGATTCTCGGCCGGGTTGGGGATTTTCTCCGCCCTTGGACTGGGTGTTTGTGTTGTCTTCATTATTTCATCATCATCCTCATCATTCGTGACAGTGGTTACATTGGACTGTGAAAAAAATTGGACTGTGGAAAAATTGGGAATTCGTACGGGTGCTGGTGACAGCGCAGTTGATTGCACCACAAAGACATAAGAAACCTCTCTATAGTGTTTCTAAGTATGTTAAATATCTGTTCTTAATCTGAATTACGGCTGGAGTTATGTTAATATATTTGAAATCCACCGGGGATGAAGTCTCATACATATCACGTGATCCAGAATGAAATTTTATTCTCCGGCAGAATGTGTGCTGATATGAAACTTCCTGGCAGATTAAAACTGTGTTCTGGACCTTGACATCTTTGCCTTTCGCGGGCAAGAGCAAGAGGCCTCTCACATCGTTTCTTCCTCCTCTGCTAAAGTCAAAAGTGTCGAATATGAAGTAAGGATTTTCGAAGACAAAATTGCCACATATAGTCATCTTTTATAAAAGTTATCTCATACGTTAAATCTCTTGTTAAAGATATGAGTTTTGCATGCTGGTAAAGCTACGCATTTAAAATCGTCATTCTACACCTAAGATAAAAAATAACTGGGATCGCAAATATTCCAGGATATTGGCTATCAGAATTATAAACTTTTCCATCCTTTTCTGTATAGTAACATCCGTCTAGTCCATGCCATTGGGCAGAATCTTCAGTATAATTCCATCATTTTTCGGGAGGCTACCCACGATATTATTAACTCATGTACCAATATTTCCTGGACTCGCACTCGGGAGGACGACGGTTCAATCCCGAGTCCGGCCATCCTGATTTACGTTTTCCGTGATTTTCCTAAACCGCTCCAGGCAAATGCCGGGATGGTTCCTCTCAAAGGGCACGGCCGACTTCCTTCCCCGTCCTTCCTTAATCCGATGAGACCGATGACCTCGCTGTCTGGTCTCCTTCCCCAAAACAACCAACCAACCAACCAACCAATATTTCGGCTGACAACCTTTCAGCCATTCTCAAGGTGAGTCGTTTGCAAGGCTTTCAACGCACTTTACACTGTGGAGTAAAGGATCATACGTCAAAGATAATACTGTTGGTAAAAAGAGTGTCAGTTACAGTCTAACAGTGAAACGAAGCAAGTGCGGAGTCAGGAAATCCACGGTGCCTGTCAAGCATTTGTTTGATTATAACGGATGGCATAAGTTGAAATGCCAGACAGAGATGACCCAGAACAATATTTTCTTCGATGGCGCAGACATGAAGTGAGACGTTTCCATGATTTATCTAGCTGAAAACTCTCGTCCCGACTGATCAGGTTGTCTGCTAATTGTATTTGCACAGCTTCCTTAATCACTGAATCCTAGCAGGATGAGTCTGTGGAAAAGTAAGATACGGCCACAGACTCATCCTGCTAGGATTCAGTGATTAAGGAAGCTGTGGAAATACAATTATCATATAACCTGATCAATCAGGACGAGACTTTACCGCTCGATAAATCATGAGTCTGTGGAATGATAAAGCATGAGTCTATGGAATGGTCGGTGATACGATTTTTAGTCGGTGCAGATTTGTTGGGCTGTAGTAGGCGAGTGCATCGCTGGTGTTTTTTTACAGTCCGTGCTGTTTGTCCTGTGTGCTTTTTATTACTCACAAGGTATTTTGTACATACCCACCTTTCATAAAAGTGAATCATCCTTCTCAGATCCCACAAGAGTTGCCCGGCCGGTGTAGCCGTGCGGTTCTAGGCGCTTCAGTCTGGAACCGCGTGACCGCTACGGTCGCAGGTTCGAATCCTGCCTCGGGCATGGATGTGTGTGATGTCCTTAGGTTAGTTAGGTTTCAGTAGGTCTAAGTTCTAGGGGACTGATGACCTCAGATGTTAAGTCCCATAGTGCTCAGAGCCCTTTGAACCATTTGAACTTATCAGTTCACTCTATAGTCTATCAGCGTCGGACATTACATGAGTATACTTAAAAATTTAGTACACAGATAAGGCGCCTGTACACATGACTATCGAATGGTGGGGACGGAGAAATTTCTGGGTTTACCTATAAGTTAATTCATAAGTTGCTCAAAACGGCGATTTCGAAACTCGACTCACCAAGGCGACGGTTGGACGGAGGGACACTGGTCTCCTCGCCAGCCAGACGCTTGATGACGATGATGATGATGATGATGATGGTGCTTGGTATCTAGGGCACTCAACTGCGCGGTCATCAGCGCTCGTACACATTCCCAATTTGTACAGAGCCCAATCAAGTGACTTTCATGAATGTTGATGGAATGATGAGGACATTACAAACACGCTGTCCCCGGGCGGAGAAAATCCTCAACCCGGCCGGTAATCGAACCCCGGACCCCGTGATACAGAGGTAGCAACGGTAGCCATTAGACCACGAGCTGCGGACCAGACGCTTGAGGGGTCGGCACTAGCTGACGGCCGGCCGGAGTGGCCGTGCGGTTCTAGGCGCTACAGTCTGGAGCCGAGCGACCGCTACGGTCGCAGGTTCGAATCCTGCCTCGGGCATGGATGTGTGTGATGTCCTTAGGTTAGTTAGGTTTAATTAGTTCTAAGTTCTAGGCGACTGATAACCTCAGAAGTTAAGTCGCATAGTGCTCAGAGCCATTTGAACCATTTTGAACTAGCTGACGTTGACAAGGCGCTCTGCGAGTTTCCCGAACTCACGTCCTGCTATTTCTCGTTTAGGAGCGATTTCATCACAAGAATCACAAAATAAGTTGTGCGATATTTTGGCGACGTGCCACGTAAAGTAGAACCAATAACTGGCGAGAACGCTCTCTACATCACAAGCAGAAAACAGGACGCCATGTTGTACTCATCGTGTTTAATAGAGGCCCATATATGGTGCATTTTATTAGAATAACCTTTCGAGAACGGAAACTTTTACTACAAAATCATAGAAAATACGAGATGAATGCAGCTGGACTGTAAGCGTACCGCAATCAGATGAGGCACCACGATCTGCGACTGAAATGAGGATTGGTGAAGAGTTCGCATTCCATTCAATCCAAAAATTTTTTCCACCTTCGCGTTTGCTGTGGAAAATTCCTGTGAAATTAACAGAGTTAATTTCTCTAATATTTGATGTTATGTAAATGTAAGGGCGCTTTCTGTCACGGGTAAGTTTCTTCGCTTTGGAGAACTGACTTTTTAGGCTGATGTCCTTTTTGAGTGGTCCTGAATCTTTCATATTTGTATTATTACACGTTCACGGATACTGGAGTTTTATTTATGCATACCACAGACAGAACAACACGACTAGCATATGGTCAAGAAACGAAATGTGCGTTTTAGTAGAGCAAACGTAGAAATTCTACATGCGTCCATTTTGGTGAACAAACTGTATGGTTTACGAGCCAAATAAAGCCAACACCTGCAGCTGGATAGCGCTGAGAGCGCGTAATCACGTTAAGCAGCTCGTGGTGTATGCCAACGATGCTGTATATCGTGATGTGGTATACCCCATCTGCATGTATGTCAACGGTAGCTGTCTCGCCACGTGTACAGACGGCTTCAGCGTCTCCCCAGTAATGCCAGCCTGTGCATGGGCGGGCGGAACTGCTCCTCGGCTGAAAGCCTAAGCGACCACCGGCATTACCGCCCCTTTGCATCACCTCGGTTCCGAGAAACCCGGAACCGGTACAGAAAATTGTAATAGAGATCAACATAAACATCATTTCCGCCCTTGATCATGAAAACCACATATTGCATGTTGCACAACCGTACAGCTAGACCTGCTGAACACACCGATACCACTAATACCCAGTAGCACGTCCTCTTGCATTGATGCATGCCTGTATTAGTTGTGGCATACTAACCACGAGTTCATCAAGGCACTGTTGGTCCAGATTGTCCCACTCCTCAACGGCGATTCGGCGTACATACCTCCGATTGTTTGGTGGGTCACGTCACCCACAAACAGCCCTTTTCAACCTATCCCAGGTATGTTCGATAGGGTTCATGTCTGGAGAACATGCTGGCCACTCTAGTCGAGTGATGCCGTTAGCCTGAAGGAAGTCATTCACAAGATGTGCACGATGGGGGCGCGAATTGTCATCCATGAAGACGAATGCCTCGCCAATATGCTGCCGATATGGTTTGCACTATCGGTCGGAGAATGGCACTCACGTATCGTACAGCCATTACGGCGCCTTCCATGACCACCAGCGGCGTACGTCGGCCCCACATAATACCACCCCAAAACAGCAGTGAACCTCCACCTTGCTGCACTCGCTGAACAGTGTGTCTAAGGCGTTCAGCCTAACCGGGTTGCCTCCAAACACGTCTCCGACGATTGTCTGGTTGAAACCATATGCGACACTCATCGGTGAAGGGAACGTGAGCGGTCCATCCGGCATGTTGTTGGGACCATCTGCACTGCGCTGCATGGTGTCGTGGTTGCAAAGATGGACCTCTCCATGGACGTCGGGAGTGAAGTTGCGCATCATGCAGCCTACTGCGCACAGTTTAAGTCATAACACTGTCCTGTGGCTGCACGAAAAACATGGTGGCGTTGCTATAAGGGTTCCTCCGAGCCATTATCCGTAGGTAGCGGCCATTCAGTGCAGTATAGCCGCTGGGCGGCCTGAGCAATGCATGTTATCGACCATTCCTGTCTTTCTGTATCTTCTCCATGTCCGAACAACATCGCTTTGGTTCACTCCGGGACGCCTGGACGCTTCCCTTGTTGAGAGTAACAATGCGGACGCGATCGAACGGCGCTATTGAGCGTCTAGGCATGGTTGTACTCCAGACAACACGAGCTGTGTACGTTCTTCCTGGTGGAATGACTCGAAGTGATCGGCTGTGGGACTCCCTCCGTCTAATAGGTACTGCTCATGCATGGTTGTTTACATCTTTGGGCATGTTTAGTGACATCTCTGAACAGTCAAAAGGACTGTGTCTGTGATAAAATATCCACAGTCAATGTCTATCTTCAGGAGTTCTGGGAACTGGAGCGATGCAAAACTTTTTTTGATGTGTGTATATTGTTAGGACTGCGAGATACCAGCCTCACAGTTTTATCAACAGTTAGTAGTCTATGTCGTACAGCCCCTGTCCGTGTTCTCGCAACGTGTTTTTACTCCCAGCTCTTTACCTTAAATTGTGATTAGAATCCCGAATCCGTCTCCCGTTCCCCACGACGATACTGTATGACCTGATCACTTTCCAACATCTCCTCCTTTACCTTGAACACATCCGTATCACCAACTGCCGTCTCGATCCCCCTCACCCCCTGGTGTCTCCTTTCCTCTCCACTCCCCGCCTGCTGCTGCCCCTCTACCGTTGTGTCCCACCCTCCCTGCATCTCCACACCCTCCACCTCCTCTCCCAAAGAAACTTTCAGCGTCTCCCCATTCCAGATGATGTGCTTTGACATATTTATCTTTCCTTCCAAGTCTGATCCTCCTCATCCTCTCCCCTCCTCCCTAGGACTCCCTCTCCTTTCCTTCCCACCCCCTGTCCTTACTTCTGCTGCACTCCTTCCTAGATTGCTCCCTTCCCCACCGTCTCCATCTCCTGCCCCTTGGTGTGATACCTTCTCCCCGTCCTTCTGCCCCTTCCTGCCTCCCCTCCTCCGCCGACCCGCTTCTTTCGCTTCTCTTTCCCTCCTCTCGGACCTCCCCTTCCTTGGCAGGTCCTTCTAGTTTTAATCCAGTTGCTCTCTGTCGTGTTTTGGTGGTCGCCGTATGTGTTACACAAATCCAGAGTGTGTTAAGTGTCGTCATTCCATGTGGCTTTCATTACTGTGAATGCCGTTTTTTGTGCTCTTCGTGCTGCCAGTGTTTGTTTGCTATGTCCTAGTCTAGTGTCATTTTAATTATATGTGGATTTTGCAGACGTGTTTCGTCAAACTACTCCTTTTTTGTGTAATTAACTCCAATTTTCCCCTTTCTCATGTGTCAACATTATATTCTACCTCATATTGTTTGTATTTTATGTTTCTCCTGTGCTAGTTTCTACGATCTCTTGGCTGAAGAACGGCGCATTGTGCTGCTGTCAGTCCACCCCTACCCACATAAGGCAGGGGTATGAAATAGAAAGTAAGAAAAAAGAAAAGAACTTGAAGTACGTCTTAACTAAGCTGCATTAAAACTTTCTCTAGAGACTCGAATAGTTATCGTTATACATTATGTGTTCATATTTTATGTCTGTTCCTGTATTTGTGGCTTTGCCCACAGCAAACATGCTGATCCTCTGGATAGTGCGAAATTGTGAATGTCTGTTCACGATCTGTTCACGATCTCATTTCAATCTGTTAACGAGAATACATCTGCTTTAGTTTTAGCTGACTGTTACAGGTCTGCAATCTCTCCCCATTCTTTTTATTAACCAATTAATTTGAATCATCAATCGAAATCCCTGCACTACGTGGGGATAAATCCGACGCCATCACGGTCCGAAGAGCAGCGGACAAGTAGGTGCGGTGCTTCTAATCTGATGGTGGCGAAGACGGTCGACAGACAAAACTCAATTACGTCTTCCATTTCAATGCCTCAGGAACAGGAACAAGCTATTTATTGTAGATGACAATAACAACACAGGCCTACGACAAAATATGCCTTGATTCCTTTTTGTCAGGTAGAAGCTTAACCTTACGATTTTTTGTGTACTGAAGCCGTATCTGCCCTTAGTTTTTTCTCAGTGACATAATTTTTTTTCACAATGTGGTTCGTTACGAACTAGAAAAGTAGCAAAACACGTGTAAATGGAATGAAACCTTATGTAACTTTTCAGTAAGGAGAAATGTTTCATTGAACTGTGAGCATGAAAACACCTCTTTATTACCTTGGACGTATGTGTCCATTCGCTGACATTCCTCTTCTCCTTAAAGCATCTAATACAGCTACGCTTCAAAGAATCGCCTGTTCAGCGTGAAGTGACCAGCGGCACTCTCCCACCATAGTGGTATTCCAGTTGACAGCACTCCGTCTTCAGGCGATAAGTGGACCATCGGGAGCATTCGACCGCCGTGTCATCCTCAGATGAGGATGCGGATAGGAGAGGCGTGTGGTCAGCACACTGCTCTCCCGGTCGTTATGATGGTTTTCTTTGATCGGAGCCGCTACTATTCGGTCGAGTAGCTCCTCAATTGGCATCACGAGGCTGAGTGCACCCCGAAAAATGGCAACAGCGCATGGCGGCTGGATGGTCACCCATCCAAGTGCCGGCCACGCCCGACAGCGCTTAACTTCGCTGATCTCACGGGAACCGGTGTATCCCCTGCGGCAAGGCCATTGCCTATTCCAGCTGACAGACGTTATCCAAATTCTCACAGAAAAAATAAAGATGATTTCTCGAAAAGTAAATGTTGCAGCTCCTCAAACGGCCTAGCATACAGAACTTTTACAACATCTTGGCTAATGAAACTTCACTCATCGGGAAGGTATGTAATGTTATTTCTTCATTGCAAAATCGAGTGATATTTAAACAAGAGGGCACGAAATAGAAAGCCTGAACGGCACAAACATTATTTGCTCCTGTGGATCACATTCAGATTTGGTCGAATTGTTCTGAACGGCCCAATTGGTTCCGCATTGTGCTTTGTCTATTGGTTTTGCGTTTATATTTCTCAATTTTACTTTGCAGTGAATTTTCTTTCTTTTATACGCTGCACAAAAGAATTAAAGGGATACTTTTTTAAACGCTGTCTCCTCCCCACTGCGACGCAGAACTGTGAAATTAGGCTCGCAGTTGTCGACAACCTTTCTCTCCAATGACGCCCTGAGACGTCACCCTTGGGCAAGGTGTCGGCAGATGCACAAAAAAAAAAAGGCCAAAGTTCATGTGAGTCGTAAAGTAGGTTAATGATGTCACACTGACACGAAATTTCAACAAAATTCTTCCCAACGCGACTGTGGATGTGTCATATGACAGGAAGATCCTCACCCGCTCCCTTCACTACATCTATACTCTTGACGTCTCTGCGATGGAGATTAGTAACACAACGTCCAACATAGAAATCACTCGGTTTTAATATGGGTGGTAATATTTCAAGCGCACCGTCACTGTGAATCGACGTAAAAAGGCCTTATGAGATGGCAAGAAGAGTGTCAATGAAACCACCCCCTCACTTGTGACATTCATTTAAACACATTTCGCGGTCGAAAACGACAGCTTCCAGTGCGATGTCCAACGAAACAAAGTTCAAAGAAATGTTCAAATGTATGTGAAATCTTATGAGACTTAACTGCTAAGGTCATCGGTCCCTAAGCTTACACACTACTTAACCTAAATTATCCTAAGAACAAACAGACACACCCATGCCCGAGGGGGGACTCGAACCTCCGCCGGGGCCAGCCGCACAGTCCATGACTGCAGCGTCTCAGACCGCTAAGGCAGTCAATTTTTTCTCGTTGAGTTCGTATTATAGTGTATGTCTACTGAGGTAGCAGTGATACACGCGAGATGAATACTGTATTTGATGCTTTTGAGGAGGACAGAGAATCATTCACGTCTAAACTTACATCTGTGTTAAATGATAACAGAGAGTGTACGGGATGATCGATTGAGACAGAGCTGCAACTAGATACGATTGGAACGTTGGCTCATTTATTCTAGAGAAGGACAAGTTGCTGAAGGTAGATTTTTTTTTCAGTATTCTGTTTGGATGCTTTAGTCACGTGATATAGCCAGCGTTCTAGTCGTATGCGGCTACGTGTTCGGTATGCGGTTTAAAGTACTGTCTACTTGCGATCGTTAACGGTGAACCCGTCGGTCATCAGAGGACTTCCATCCCATGTGTGATGAAAGTTGACACATTCCTCTAAACACACTTTGATTTACGCAATCCCGACTATGTCGCATGCTTGGTGTGAAATCGAGACTTCAGCGTCATAACTAAGTTAGCTGTGGGTATTTGTGACGGGCTGTAATCATTGTGTACACACTTACCCGACAGACGGGTATTTACAGAGTTAGTGACGGGATGATTTGTAATTTAAACATGCTGGACGCTGCTGTTATGCGTATCTGTTTGCTTGTAGGATGTACCGGCTGCTAATAACTATCATTTTTATATAGACCTGATGGAGTAATAGTATTATTTCTGACTCGTGATCTGGTGTGATCATTGGGCACTAGACGTGTCCGCAGGGCTATATTGGGCTCGTATCATAGAAAGGAAAAGTTTTACGATTGGGGTAGAGATAGCCCAGCGTAGGGTGACCGGGGAGAATGATGTATGTCTGACAGGACGGAAAAGTAAGCGATCTAAGGTTATTGCCCGTTTTTAAGTGCTGAACGTTATAGCCTTAGGAGTGTGTGTGTGTTTATGTTCTCTCTCTCTCTCTCTCTCTCTCTCTCTCTCCTACCGGAACCTTCGATGCACCGATCATGGACTCTAGAACAATACTTTACACATGATAGATTGGATGATTTGCTTAAAAATCTATCTAACTACGTTGTGTATAAATATCGCTCCGTTCTTGTTCTTCTTAACTGTATGCTATTAAATTAAGGCACCTTGAGATCTGTTACTATAGATCGATATGGTGTGCTAAGCTCCAAGACGGTTACATTTCGAGAAATGTGGTGCACTTGGATGGGTTAGGACTAGGAAAGCTCTATCAGTCAAGAGAGGTGGAGTGTAGCTGTATTCGTCTGCTCAGTTGAGGAATAATTGGGTAGCGATGTTGCGGGGTAGGTAGGTCAATGCCGAGGTGAGGATAGTCTTTTAACGTAAGAGGACTAGATAGCTCTGTGACCGCCATACGCAGAGAGATTGATCAAGTACTATGAGCGAGGTCTTGGAAATATGTATAGCGCTGTCTGGTATAATTTGATCGTCGTTATGTGTTCGAGAATTAAGTGTGAATGGACGTGTTGAGCAGTCATCTATGAATGGTCGCAATGATACTTGCAAAGTAGAGGAAGTATGGTTTAGCTATGATACTGAAATTAAGAAAACAAGCTGTCACATGATTGGCCAGTGTTGGACTTACTGTAAAATTTTTCGCGATATCAACTGTGATGGGTAATATTACAGTAGATCGGTGGTGTCTTATCCATCGCATCTGTGCATTGGGTACGACATAATGATTGACTGACAATGCTTGCTTGAGTTGGGGGAGAAATTTTGGTTGATGGACCGCAACTTCCAGGGTTGCTAGCACCGAAAACGGTGATCCTGTACTTGTGTGCAAAAATGATCAATAACTAGAAATTGAATGCAGAGTTATAAACTATTCGGTCACTGCGACATATGAGTTTAAATGTAATGGTGGTTAGTCACTTTCGAGGGAACTCGCTACAACATTATGCTATCGACTGTAAGACTATGATTTACAAGGTGCAAGGTATAGTTTCTTGTGAGAAGCTGTGCATCAGTCCGTGTTAATGTGTGTTTAGAATCAGACACTGACTTCGAAGTCGCGGCAGAAAGACGAAATGCTCGGCAGTGTGCAAAAGTGTGTTAGAAAACACTGTTTGAACAAGGGCCAGAGGCAGCTTCTCATTCGCTTAGAGTATGGGTGATCAAACTTTAAAGGGTCTCTGCAGCGTGTGTATATTTAATATGATCTTGTTCAAATAGGCATCTGTAGTTTGAGGTGTCGGACTTGACGAGCTGTTAGGAATTCTTGGATGGTCGCACTCTGAGTTATTCGGGGAAGTATTGTGAATTCCGTTTGTCCGCGCTGGAGGTGGATCGCATTGGTGCCTTCGTGACTTTTTCACTGTTTGATGGTAGAGGATAAAGATGATAGGGTGTTGAGGATCTGTTGTACTTGTACCTAGTTTGAGGCGTACAACATTGCGCGCATTTCCGGCGAAGGGTCAAAACATGGTCCTGTTGTAATAACTGAGATCGTTCTGTTTATAGACAGGTTGCAGGAGGTAATAGATATGTCTTTCTCCGACTTAAATTGTAGAGATCAGATGGGTGAAGATAAATGCATACTCATCTATGCTTAGAAAGGGAGAATGCTTTTTTTTTTATCATTGAGTTTTGGCAGGAATGAATATGGTTTTATATATGCGAGTGGAAATTGTCAGCGAAAGGTGAATGACGTTGGGTTCGCTGGCTAGCGGAGACACTGTTTACATGTCCTGTTGGAGATGCAAGGGGGAGATAGAGATCTGCGCTATTCAGGAATCCATTTGTGCACTGTATGTCGTTAGACAATAGCTGGAGAGCAGGTATAGGGTGAGCCCACTTCAGCATTCTGGTCCTGGGGCTGAGTGGACGGCTGTTTAGATGGACAGCTATGTGGCTTTGACATGCCGCCGGCGGCGCTCGGACACTCGCTTTGTAAGGCGCTATGGGATTAGTTTGAGCATTTAGTACTAGTTTCGGTGGTTACTGGATTAAGAACTGTAATATTGAAGGTCATGTCCTCAGCGGAACCGCTGTGTAATTGAGTAAGTGTGTTTACGTATTTGAAGATTTTGTTGTTGTTGTGGTCTTCAGTCCTGAGACTGGTTTGATGCAGCTCTCCATGCTACTCTATCCTGTGCAAGCTTCTTCATCTCCCAGTACCTACTGCAACCTACATCCTTCTGAATCTGCTTAGTGTATTCATCTCTTGGTCTCCCTCTACGATTTTTACCCTCCACGGTGCCCTCCAATGCTAAATTTGTGATCCCTTGATGCCTCAAAACATGTCCTAACAACCGATCCCTTCTTCTAGTCAAGTTGTGCCACAAACTTCTCTTCTCCCCAATCCTATTCAATACCTCCTCGTTAATTACGTGATCTACCCACCTTATCTTCAGCATTCTTCTGTAGCACCACATTTCGAAAGCTTCTATTCTCTTCTTGTCCAAACTAGTTATCGTCCATGTTTCACTTCCATACATGGCTACACTCCATACAAATACTTTCAGAAACGTCTTCCTGACACTTAAATCTATACTCGATGTTAACAAATTTCTCTTCTTCAGAATCGCTTTCCTTGCCATTGCCAGTCTACATTTTATATCCTCTCTACTTCGACCATCATCAGTTATTTTACTCCCTAAATAGCAAAACTCCTTTACTACTTTAAGTGTCTCATTTCCTAATCTAATTCCCTCAGCCCGCATCTCGTGGTCGTGCGGTAGCGTTCTCGCTTCCCACGCACGGGTTCCCGGGTTCGATTCCCGGCGAGGTCAGGGATTTTCTCTGCCTCGTAATGGCTGGGTGTTGTGTGCTGTCCTTAGGATAGTTAGGTTTAATTAGTTCTAAGTTCTAGGGGACTGATGACCATAGATGTTAAGTCCCATAGTGCTCAGAGCCATTTTTTTAATTCCCTCAGCATCACCCGACTTAATTTGACTACATTCCATTATCCTCGTTTTGCTTTTGTTGATGTTCATCTTATATCCTCCTTTCAAGACACTGTCCATTCCGTTCAACTGCTCTTCCAAGTCCTTTGCTGTCTCTGACAGAATTACAATGTCATCGGCGAACCTCAAAGTTTTTACTTCTTCTCCATGAATTTTAATACCTACTCCGAATTTTTCTTTTGTTTCCTTTATTGCTTGCTCAATATACAGATTGAATAACATCGGGGAGAGGCTACAACCCTGTCTCACTCCTTTCCCAACCACTGCTTCCCTTTCATGCCCTTCGACTCTTATAACTGCCATCTGGTTTCTGTACAAATTGTAAATAGCCTTCCGCTCCCTGTATTTTACCCCTGCCACCTTCAGAATTTGGAAGAGAGTATTCCAGTTAACGTTGTCAAAAGCTTTCTCCAAGTCTACAAACGCTAGAAACGTAGGTTTGCCTTTTCTTAATCTTTCTTCTAAGATAAGTCGTAAGGTCAGATATGTTTCGCGAATTGTGATGTTAAGTTGATGGCGCAATTTAGCTACCACTGTAAAAAAAATAGATGTCTGCTGCTGAAAGAAAGAAAGAAAGAAAGAAAGGGGTGACCTTGCCCCCAGACCTGATGAGTGAGTTATTAGTTAAGAGCAAGTGATAGTTGAATGATGCTATGTTGAGAGGCACCCACTTGCCTTTCTCATACTGTGGCATCAAGCAGTCAGGCCTGCAAGATGAGTGGTTTGCCAAGCGAGTGGATTCTTCCTTAATTTATCGAGCAACATGAATTCTCGTATCTTACTATTTAGTTACAAATTATCCTCCTGCATGAATAATACGCAACGGAAACACGCATCTGACTATCAGTGATTTATAGAACTCTGACTGCACACTACGCATTGGCAATACCACATTTACTTTTTGTCTTTGATTTACCGGCTTTTATATGAATTCGGGATATTACGACAACATACAATTTAATGAAAAAGGCCACCAATCTCTTTCTTTTCACTATTTGATTTATTCCTAAACACACAAATTCTACAACCTACAACAAAATCACATGAGAAATTCCGCCCAGTGGGCATGGCTTTACGTTAGTGAATCTCTATACTATGGTCTCGTAATCTATTTACCGCAACAGTGCACTCCCTGGATCGGATGGTGGATCTTTTATTATTCCTCACACTTCGCCTCTCACAATCATCCTCACGAAACTTTCCTCCAGATCGAGCGATACAGAAGGAACAGGCATACCCACAAATCTTTCGAAACTACCTTGCTACCCCCATGCAAAACACACATACCCAAATTACATGACATATACAACACAACAATATGAAATGCAACACAAAGAACTGTTACAACATCATCACTTTCCGCTTTCCCACTTCAATCAATATCTATCCCAGTTTCACACGACACTGCCCCACTTCGTAATTCTACTTTCCTACTGTGAACTCTGGAGATAAACGCACGTCTTCCTGTGCAATGCAAGCCAAGTGGCGTTGCTGGAAAAACGGCCGAATCACCTTGATTCTCTCTCAGAGTTTAAGTTTAGCGTCACACGGAATGATATTTCTTAAATACTTCAACTTATGATACACACGCTATTTCTTAAATATTTCAGCTTATTGTACACACGCTAGTATCTCAACTTATAACTACACGTGGGCTCATTGTGACCGTTGGTTTACTACAATCCCCTTAAAATTACCTGCCTCACTTTGTAATTTTCCCCACAAAAGTTCCTGGGAAAGAGAAATGATTAGTTCTAACTACTCTTAAATATTCCACATCCATACCATGCCTCCACACTTTCATTACGGAGCACAACAAAAAAAACAGGTCTTTACAGCAGAAGGTTCAGCGCCAGAGTGCCGAAAACATGGCCGTATTCCGGTTCTCTCGCACCTCTGTCGAAGTGGGAGAAGCACCTTGCTACCTTATTGGTCAGCCACCTTTCAGACGCTCAAAGCTCTGGTAACTTCCATCTCTTTGGTCCCACCAAAGGTAGCCAAAGGATCGACTCAAAGATGATCATATATTCCCATTCACTATCTGTGGTTAGCAGACGACCATACATTCATTCATTTCACAGATCTCACCAAACTGGATGTAGGGATTTATTTTGAGGGAGTGCACATGTGATCAATTAAATAAATAAATTGTCATTCTTTCCCACACTGGTATCCGGCTTCGCTGTATTAATTGAAATTGAGTTACTTTTACACAAAAAATGTGTTGTTCTGACAAGAATTTCGTACCTATTTTCAATGTTGGGCGGTACTGTACCCTTTCACCACCGGCTACCCATGCAGAAAAAAATGGCAAGGTACTATCCTTGCAATGCGAGGGTAGTTCCGAACATTTTTTTAAGAAAACTGTATTAAAACAAACGTAGCAATTCATCAAAACAACCAGGAGGAGACCTTAGCCCCTGGTGACCTCAAATAGACGACCAAATTATTGACAGTTGTTGCATTATTGTACTCTCCACAATCCGGAGTAACGTACACATACAAATATATAACAATCCACATGACAAATAAAACATCACATCATAGAAATGAAAAAATAATATTGAGATAAAAATTTGCTTTAGTTACTGGGATCTCCGTTATTTTTATGAGTAATCCAAATTTCAATAATTCTAAAACAAAAAATAAAAAAAATACTAATTGTACTCATGAAATTTTAAATAGCTCACCGTCCAAACACAGAGCAAGTAATCTGACATTCATAAATTGCGCCGTAAAAACCCTTACACAGCAAAGTCTAAATACAAAACAAAATCAACAAAAGAAAAAAAAATTCGTACACTAGTTACATGTAGAATGTCAGGCTCCATACCATTACTCTAAAATATACCTCAAACCTACAGAGAAATAAAAACTGAGAAGAAAAACAATGAAATATACCACAAGTTACATACTGGTTACGTAATATAGTTCGTCTAAGACATCATGTCATACCTCATTAACTATCATCACCTAAACAATTGCCACAGCTACTCGACAGTGAGTTTAACCTTATCCTATATCCATCAGTACAAATACCTGCTGCTGAGCTAGTCAGTCCATCAACTTTGATCAATACTCGCAATAAATAGTTAGCAATAAGTGCTTGAATCTACCAGTAGCTCTCTTATCTTACTCTACTGTTCATTTCTCTGTTGTCACACATATAGACGACAAGAACTTGCATTTCGACTAGCCTTAGTTACACTTTAATGTGAAATATCACCACTGTGATAATAAAAATAAGTGGCTTCAGTCAAAACACCAACAAGATTATTACTATGCACGACATCAAAATACATCAGTTAATTCCGATATTTGTTGTGCAATGCAAACTCTTGTCCCCTGTGACAATCTTACTGATCAATGCTACATGAACCGCTACGTTAGTATTACGCCACTGGCTTATAATTAAAGCATCATTGTACCAAATATTCTAATAAACATGCTACGTGAACTTGATAACCCAGAACAAACAAAAAAAAACACTAACTATTCTAAACATAAATATTAATAAATTATAATTACGCTTGCTGTCCCTTCAGGAATGAAACATATAAAAAAAAACATTTACACAATTACAAATACATTATTCCCTATCTTGCGAGTCACACGGAAACATTTCATTCTGTGATTTTCTTGGGGTCAAAAGGTTGCTGATAGTTTTCCTAGAACCACTGTCTCGGTGTCAAAGCTCTCCCATGGTTACCCGGACGAAAGTCTTTGAGTCACTCAATTCGGCATTTTGAACATGCACTGAACAGTAAACTGTATCTCTCATTAAACACAAATGTCATAGTCACTCTCAGAGTACCATCCACACGAATCTGTTCGTCCAAAAAAATGGCCCTACAACTACTATTACCCACGGTTCTGTCCTTTCAGTTCATGGTGTAATTAAAAGTCGTAAGTTTCAACAAACAGCACTTATTCCCGCGCCAATTCAAGAAATGTCTCCTACTACAGACGCAAATGTCAATGTCCCACTCTAGTTTCTTGCCTTCATACAATAATTGTTCACCATACGACAACTGTCCTCTAAGTATACCAAGTGTCCCACATGCAATTCACAAAGCACACTTAACAAGTCACTGTCAAAAGTTTATGGATCCCACCATTCAGTGGTCAAGACAAAACAAAACAATCGTCCTGTCTGCTACAGACAAAATCTTTTCCCCCACTCACAACGTGGAAACACCAGTCCTTCACTTTCCACATTATGGAAAGTCGCAGTCATCTTGTTTCACGGGTCCATAGTCCAGTACTAGTTATTAGCTGCTGGTGAAAAAAAATGCTCGCCGGGCTCCGCCGCGCCTCGTCCATTCTGCAGTAGCGCCGCTGCGCGCGCCGTTGAGCAGAAGAAACCACCCGCTGTTGCCTCCGCGGGATACCTTCCCCAGTCGTAAGGGTGGCGGAACTCATGAATGGCCAGTGATACGTGCGTGTCGCCCCAGGCCGTTGACCTGCTGTAGCGGGCGCGTGGAGTGTACCTCGTCCGATAGTGGAGTGGGGAGTGCCGCGGCTGTGTCGCCTGTCGCCATGGCGACGTCAGCTCGGCCCGTTAGCGGTATGGGCGTTACGACACCCAATTAGCCAGATCTTCCGTGCACCTCGCAACATTACAGACAAAAGGAAATTCTTACATTAAAATTATACACCCTAGTTTTCTACACATACAACATCAACATTTATCTCTTTTCTATAGACAGCCCACACTCGTGCTATTCATTGTACCTGTCGTCTCTCATACAAAACATGAAAGTGTAAAAAAGAAAGAAAAAAAACAAAAGGAATAATAAACAATCTATACTGCTCATAATTACAATATCAAATAGGAGGCTACTCTATCATCCTATCACAGTGAAAGTGTTCGAAACTGTTTATTCTAAAACTACAATATACAATGAACTTTTGTGCTTGTGACAGACTGAAATTAATACCCCTTGAAAGTGTTCTAACAAAAAAATAAGAATAATCCACACAGCTCACAATTACCTACCACATGTTATTAAATAGTAAACTACTTTGACATCCTAACACAACAAACATTTTAGAAACTGATGACTCTAAATCTACAACATACAATGCACCTTTGTGCTTGTGACAGACTGAAATTAGTATCTTTTTATATATTTTACCTTTTTTTTTTAATTATATATAACAACATTTCTAGGACATGTATGAACCATCCACATGATGTCAGATCCTGACCTGCCATCGAGGTTCATCCCAATCAAACAATACATAATAATGTTTTAGTTACAGATCGGTAGCATCCCCTTTACAGGAGTGTGCGCATTGATCACACTACTCTACGACTCTCACTCACCAGACATCACATTTTCCCTCTCATTCAATCCATTAATACACTAACAGAATAGGTCTAGAAGTCAGCTAACCTTAACACCACCACACTCACGACAACATACCATATCTTTGCTCCCTTATACTCAACCACATAACACATGAAGCTGTTTCGGAGATAGCATTCCAGTCTCCGAATTCGTCCTTTCACTCTGGCACCTCTCTCCATCGGCTTGCCTCTGCATTCACTTTATGCTAAATATCAACTTAGAATCGCGACATTTCATCTAAGAACAAAAATACCCAAATTAATCAACCTGCAAAAATAACTGCACACATTCTTGGTACCGTTTTGATTGGTTATACTGGTACCAGGCTTCAACAACAACAAAAAATATTATTTTTGCCCAATCGCAAATTTTATGCTAAGAATTAGATCTACACTTATATCACATCTTACGTCAGTATTCCACAACGTTCACCATCTGGGTCTCATACTCCCTTTACGTCCTTTCACATTGTGCAGTTGTCCTCGTCTCTTCATTCGTACTTCGGCTCTCCGTCCGTCCATTACTCCATCATTTCCTGGTCTTCCTTCATCATTGGCATCAATCTCTATTGCAGCATACACAGGCCTCTCTGTAACATACATCTAAGACATCTCCACATTATTCAATTCTACTCACCTTTATTTACCACTGTTTCATCACGTCGAATCTCTCTTTATTAATCCCCTTGCTTCACGTCGCTTCTCCTCATATACCACCTTTATCCACTACTATTTATCACGTTGCTTCTCTATCTACTATCTTTATTCACGCATTAATCATCACGTCGTTTCTGCTTGATCCTTATTCATACGACAAAAATACGTACATACACCACTCTGTCGATTCCTGTTCATGACTCATTTGACCAGTCTATTCCGTCATACTTCCTGACATCCCGCCTGAAAATTCTTACGTTCGATTTGACCCTGCACAACTTTACACACCACAAATAAATACACTGACTATTTACCATAAATTGACTACTTTAGATCTATCCTTAACTTTTCCATAATTTGATGTTAGAAATGTGATGAAGCCCACGAGATTGTTTTCCTTTGATCGTCTCAATCAGTACAGCATTTTCATGGACAATCCGCCTCACTCTGAATGGTCCACTGTACACCGTAAAGAATTCGCTAGTTAGGAATATGTGCTTACACGAAAATTAAATGTGTGCAGAGAATATACAAGCTGGGAGAATTGGGCAGCCCAAGTGTTAGTAACTTTGGTGCTAGTGGCCTCTCTCACTAACACCAGATTCCGAACAACCATACACAGCACTTCGTTATAACTGTCACCACGACAATGACATACTATAGATCAGATGGCATCTAATTTAAAAACTTCGATCACAATGTTTACTTCTTACATTACGTGTTTAGTATCTACAATAGTCAAATCACACTAATTCAACTGGACTCATTGGCATTACTACATAACATTTCTTTTACTTTACTGTTCGAAATAAAAGGTTGCAAATTTTACTGCGATACCAGCCTAACAGATTCCATTACTGCCGTTTTATTCTCTGATCAGAAGTATGGTATTTGCATTCCTACATATTAGTTGAGTTTGTCTGCTACATAGACAATTTTCAGTGCCAGCTGCATGTGTTTTAAGAGCAAGATATTAAGGGCTGATATGTTGGATTAGTTTCTCCTATTCTTGAATCCATTATGACAAGAATGAAATGCCTGGGTTCCACGCTCTCCTGTCATTATGATAGTTTCTGCCGTTCCTATCCTTGACACTAACTGACCTATGAGTCGTGTCTCCGTTCACGATATTGCTCTCATTACCCAATCCTTGTAACAAGTGCTGAAATGACGCGGAATCGTCTAAGCCTCTGCCTGCCATCGCTATATCTCTGCGCAATTTCACTGGCAACTTCGTTATATGGATCCTAATGAACTCCCCAGGTTCGTATGTAACATCCAAATACCTGTTTCGTCTGAACATTTCCTCATAGCACGACACTGAATCCCTTCTACCACATTCGTTACGATTTGGCGTCATCAATATGCTTTGCGTAACCTGGTCCTCCTTACTTTTCGACCAGAATTCATTTAAATAGCTACTACAGTCTTTAATGTCTTCCTGCATTTTCGCTCTAGCCTCGTCCCTCAAATAGTTATACACAAACTTCGTTTTGCGGAGCAATCCCCTCGATGAAGGTAATGAGTCTTGAAATTGAGACAGCCTTGGACTATACCCAGTTGAGTCTGCCACCTGTTTTATCCGACACAACCGTTCTTCTGACTCTGTGAATTCGTCTTCCTCTTTCTGCCTATTTTCGCCTTTTGAGTTTATCTCACTCTCCTTCTGCAATCTACCTGGTGGTGTGTCACCTCCGCTACTGCACGCTAATTGCAACTGTGCTAGTTCTTCACTATGTTTCCTACTTATTTCTAATTGTCCCTCTTTAAACTGTAATGGTGGTTGTATCTCCTCCTGGTCGGCATAAACCTCTCGCTGCGTACTGTCAGAACCTGTCTCGCCTCTCGTACTGATCTTTTCTGCATCTGCACTAATCGTATTCATTCTGACCACTACCTCTTTGATTCGCTCATCTGGCAACACGTCCCTTCGCTCAGTAGTATCACTCTCTATTGCAAATACTTGTACCCCAAAATTATTAGCTTTTTCTTTCACGACGTCACATCCTTGATTCAACGCACCCAGATTCTTCTCCCCCTCATCTAACCGATTATTAACTGCGGGCAGACGCTCCTCGATAACTGTGTGTAGCTTCCTCATTGCCTCTTTATTTCCCTTATCCAATGCCTCCATACTTTCCTCACTATCTTTATACATCGCGTCCATCATCTCCATCAACTCCCTATGTCTCTCCTTAGCCTCCCTATCTCTCTCTTTATTATCTCTATCTAATCTTTCCTTATTCTCCCTATCTCTCTCCTCATTCTTCCTATCTCTCTCCTTATTATCTCTCACCAAACTCTGTAACAACTGTAGCATCATATCGTCATTTGCAACTTTCGACGCGCTCACCTTGTTCGCCTGTGAAACCGTAGCCTCGCTAAGAGTAGCAGCACTTTCACTGCATACCTGTCCTAATCTCGGCTCGCCCGCGTCGTCGGGAAAGGCCCGCGTTTGAGGACAAAGCCCGCCGCATAAAGGATCACCCAGGAGCGGTCCAGTGAACAATTCAACCCCTTCGAGTCTTTGTCTTTCTCGCTCGTTAACACATGGTCAACAGCTACTTCCTGCTGCACTGCTACGTTCACGCCAGAATCGCTATTCTCCATGGTGACTACACTTTTAGACTGCGACCTAGTTACTACAGACATTACGCAAAAAAAAATTATAAAACCATCTTCTAGCCTTGTGCGATACCGCAATTAATTACATAAAACAAATAAAAGATCCTCACCAATCCAGAAAGAAATTGCAAACAGAAAAAAATTTTACTTCTTAGCGCTATCACAATACATTCCATCAAAAAATAAAAAAAATCTTAACAGCAATAATCCTGGCAGGGTCGAAATTATGAGAGGCACCCACTTGCCTTTCTCATACTGTGGCATCAAGCAGTCAGGCCTGCAAGATGAGTGGTTTGCCAAGCGAGTGGATTCTTCCTTAATTTATCGAGCAACATGAATTCTCGTATCTTACTATTTAGTTACAAATTATCCTCCTGCATGAATAATACGCAACGGAAACACGCATCTGACTATCAGTGATTTATAGAACTCTGACTGCACACTACGCATTGGCAATACCACATTTACTTTTTGTCTTTGATTTACCGGCTTTTATATGAATTCGGGATATTACGACAACATACAATTTAATGAAAAAGGCCACCAATCTCTTTCTTTTCACTATTTGATTTATTCCTAAACACACAAATTCTACAACCTACAACAAAATCACATGAGAAATTCCGCCCAGTGGGCATGGCTTTACGTTAGTGAATCTCTATACTATGGTCTCGTAATCTATTTACCGCAACAGTGCACTCCCTGGATCGGATGGTGGATCTTTTATTATTCCTCACACTTCGCCTCTCACAATCATCCTCACGAAACTTTCCTCCAGATCGAGCGATACAGAAGGAACAGGCATACCCACAAATCTTTCGAAACTACCTTGCTACCCCCATGCAAAACACACATACCCAAATTACATGACATATACAACACAACAATATGAAATGCAACACAAAGAACTGTTACAACATCATCACTTTCCGCTTTCCCACTTCAATCAATATCTATCCCAGTTTCACACGACACTGCCCCACTTCGTAATTCTACTTTCCTACTGTGAACTCTGGAGATAAACGCACGTCTTCCTGTGCAATGCAAGCCAAGTGGCGTTGCTGGAAAAACGGCCGAATCACCTTGATTCTCTCTCAGAGTTTAAGTTTAGCGTCACACGGAATGATATTTCTTAAATACTTCAACTTATGATACACACGCTATTTCTTAAATATTTCAGCTTATTGTACACACGCTAGTATCTCAACTTATAACTACACGTGGGCTCATTGTGACCGTTGGTTTACTACAATCCCCTTAAAATTACCTGCCTCACTTTGTAATTTTCCCCACAAAAGTTCCTGGGAAAGAGAAATGATTAGTTCTAACTACTCTTAAATATTCCACATCCATACCATGCCTCCACACTTTCATTACGGAGCACAACAAAAAAAACAGGTCTTTACAGCAGAAGGTTCAGCGCCAGAGTGCCGAAAACATGGCCGTATTCCGGTTCTCTCGCACCTCTGTCGAAGTGGGAGAAGCACCTTGCTACCTTATTGGTCAGCCACCTTTCAGACGCTCAAAGCTCTGGTAACTTCCATCTCTTTGGTCCCACCAAAGGTAGCCAAAGGATCGACTCAAAGATGATCATATATTCCCATTCACTATCTGTGGTTAGCAGACGACCATACATTCATTCATTTCACAGATCTCACCAAACTGGATGTAGGGATTTATTTTGAGGGAGTGCACATGTGATCAATTAAATAAATAAATTGTCATTCTTTCCCACACTGGTATCCAGCTTCGCTGTATTAATTGAAATTGAGTTACTTTTACACGAAAAATGTGTTGTTCTGACAAGAATTTCGTACCTATTTTCAATGTTGGGCGGTACTGTACCCTTTCAATGTGTTCGGATATAGGAGTCTCTAAACGGCGGGGCGAGATTTTTTTTTATGTGGAAATTTATGTAATCTATAGATAGTGATATTCGACCGCTAGTGACAACAGTTAAGAGCGGAAAAATAGGTACAAATCGAGCGCTGGCAGAATGTTACGGCAATGGTACTAATATTTAATTCAAGGTGGTGGTAAATATGGACCAGGCTTTGAATATTGTCGTATGTGCTTGATGCTCTGTACAAAAGTTTGACTCTTTAATTGCGTTCGGCATTTCTGGGTGTGTGTAAAATTAATTTTACTGTTGAAAGTGCGAGAAAGATGAGTTTACTGGTGTTTAGATAGAGGCTACGTTTGTAATTAGAAAAGAGGGGATGAGAATGGTAAATTGATTGATGGACATGGTTTGTGGGGTGATATATAGGTGTCAGGGTTGAGGACGTTTGCGTATGTTGATTGTGGGACGGATGTGAGGTTAGGTGCGGTGGGAGGTGTAAATTAGACCTTATTTAAAAAAAAAATGTTGTAAAGTAAGAATAATATTGAGAAGGTTTTAGATGGCTGGTCACGCGACGAGGCGAGAGCAGGGATGTGTAGTTATGATTAATTAAAGGGCCGTGTAATGTCGTGTGAGGAGCAATGCGCTGTGTGCTACAGGGTCATAGGAGGTAAAGACATGTACTGCTATGATGTATCTAGCGTATGGAGGCTGTGCTTTGATAATTATGCTACGTTGATATAAAGTTGACTTTCACCCGCGTTCGGGTTCACAACCCCGAGCGGCTCGGGGTTGTGATGGATTGCGGTCCTGGACGGACGTATGTGTGTGCTTTGACCGCTGACGAGCGCGTTGACCGCGCCAACTCCCCCTTGCGGAAGCCGAGCAGGGTGTTTTGTGATAGCGTGATAGACACACTGTATGGTTAAATAAGTTGTTAGAAAAAATAAATACAGTGTTCTCAATGATTACACGCGCCTGCAGCGCAGATCAGAGTGATTGGTTTTCCCGTCACCATCTCGGTTGCATGCGAGTAGTAAATGTTTTCCCGGCCGCGTTAATCGTGTGTGTCAACGAGCCATGAGCTGTTCTGACAATAGACGTGAAGGCAGGTCCAGACCTGAGACGCCGGCGGTATACATGAGAAGGGCAATGCAGCTTTCACATGTGTCGGCTGTCACGAGCGCTCGGAAGCTAAACTTGGCTGGAGACTCTGGAACTCCCTTCCCCGCCGACCGCACGCGCGCGCAACCTGCCTTGGAGGGTAATCAAAGGCACATAGGGGGTATCAATTTCTCCGGTGATAGGTGCGAATGCGACTGTGTTGAGGTCAGGTTTGGGGGAGGCCGAGCAGAGACTTTTTGGTCGGTTTGGCAGCTGGTGGTGTTTGGGCGCGTGTGTTGGACTATTTTGCGAGCATGTCTGTGCACTGTGCGGTGCTTTGTTAAGAGTTGTGTACTGCATTATTTAAGAGCTGTTTCGTATTGTGTGGTGAAATTAGGAGTTGTTTACGTGTTTGTGGCCTGTGTCAGATGACCACAGTGGGACCAGTGCGGGTGTTTTGTGACAAATATACTTCACGACTAAATAAAAGGGGCTCCAAATAAATAGAGTGCAGCCCTTCCTTACTTCCCCGAGCAGCACAGCGCAGTCTGAGCTGTTTTTGCGCAATAACGGCAACCTGGTCAGAATGTGAGTGAGTATACTGCACAAATTTGTCTGTAGAGGAGTTACAGGTCTGGATTGTAATGAATATCTTGATGGGTGTGGTTGTGTTGCCAAGTGTAGTGCACTACTGGAGTTCAGAAACTGCCTTATGTCAGCCTTACATATCGAAACCTATGAGAAGTAAAAGTTTCAAAAAGATATGTTGCAAATAAATAAAGTACACTCGTTCCTCCTTCCATCAGCCTGCGCACTGAAATTATTTCCGAAAACTAGCAGTTGTTTGGTTATTTGGAGGTAAATGTTTTGCATTATTTACGAGCGGTTCGCATGTCTGTAGGCTGTGCTATGAGTTATTTTTAACTGTTTACAATTAGCAAGCGTGTGTGTAGAACATTATAAATGAGTTATGTAGGAGTGTTTTGCAGGTCTGTATGATGTGGGACATGTCAGCGTGATACATATACTCCATTCCTAAATAAAGTAAATTCGTTCCTCCATCCGTGGACGTAGTGCAGGGTGAGTCCGTTTACCAGAAACGTGTAGGAAGAGGTTGAGTGCTGGTGGCTTAGTTTGAAATAATTTTCTTAGGTTGGTGGCGGAAGTGCAAGTGAGCTTTGTTTACTGGCAGATTTCAAACTTGGCGCAGGTTCCTAGGAGGAGGCGGAGGTGGCAGTCTGGTCCTCGAAAAGTAGTTGAAATTAGGGAGTTGAACACATTAGAATATGTATTTGAAATTGTAAATGGAATTATTTAATATAGCGGGGTGGTGAGAGTGAATTAGCGAGCGTTCTCGTGACGATCAAACGCGCTGTTATACGGTCATGGTGGATTCCACTGTCGGTGAAACTCTGGCGCCAAAAGTATCCTTTGTACGGCACGTGGTTGACAGGTTCCACCGTGTCCGGCTTTAAGTGCTTGCGGGCGCGGCCGACCGTTTGTGGTGGGACCCTGAGGCGCCGCTCGCCGCTGCCTACCTGGCGCGCTGGCCAGGGAGTGGGCTCAGCCGGCTGCGCGTACGTCAGCTGCGGTCTGGAGTTTTGCTGTATGAGCATGGAGAAGTCAGTTGGGACACACCTGCATGACCGTAATGTCTGAAATAAAGAGTCATTTTCCAGGTATTTACAGAAGGCTATGTCCGTCACGTGTATGGAGGGTGTGTGACATAAGCGGGGCGGCGGCGCAGCGATTGTACAGTTATTACGCGTGCGCGAGAGCGAGTCGATTAGCGGGCGTTCTAGTACGGTCCAAAGGTGGTGTTATATAGTCACGGCGGATTCCACTGTCGAGCAAACTTTGCTGCCAAAAGTGTAGCACTGCGTTCTCGCTCGCACAGGGACACATGGCGAACGGCTGTGTGAGTCGACATTGACAGGTTTGAACGTGGCGCCGAAAGTGTTGCAGGGAAACGGCCGACCGTTGTGCGATTCAGCTCCGAGGGAGACAATTTTGGCGGGAAACGTGTGGAGGCGACGAATATACGTGGTGAGCGGACAAGGGGCCGCTGTGACGTCAAACTCGACAAGTTCCAGCGTGTCCAGCGAAAACATGTTTACGAAGTGGGAGCGATCGCTGTGCTCGCCCCCCGCGCTAGTGGCCGGCCGCCTCACGTGATAGGCGTAGCCAGTGTCTCCGCGTGCTGGCCAGGGGGTGGCGAGGATTTGAACTAATTCAGTTGGAGTGCGGACGTCGTGGTGACTGTACTGCGATATTAAAGATGTGTGTGCTGACTGTGTTGGAGAACAAGTGATGACCGTACTGCTTCAAATAAAGTCTTCAGTCCCTTCCCCCCTGCAAAAAGAAAGGACGTGAATTACGTTACTATAAGTGCAGTTCATTATTTGATGCGATTATGGTAGGCTACCAGTGAAAAAAGATAAGTGCCGGAGAAAGCTCGTACATGTGATCAATTATGGTGTTGGGGATTTGAATTTGTGATAGATTTTTGCTATGGATGTAAGGAGAATGGCTTTCTCACCGAGAAAATCGGACATCTTGAATAAATAATAAATGATAATAATACATAGCAGTACAGTTTTCGAGTAAATATCGTGTTGGAATTTGAATTTGGCGCAATTTTCTAGTGGAAGTAGGCCTATATAATAAATGATAATGAATGATAATAAATGATAATGAATGACAATGAATGATAATGACTGTTAATACATGATAATGAATAATAATAAATGAAAGTAAGGTTTTGCAGCCATTATCGTGTAGGAATTTGAATTTGGAGGGAATTTTGTAGTGGAGGCAGGTCACTAATAATAAATAATAATAAATGATAATAAATAATAATAAATGATAATAAATGATAATGAATGATAATGAATAATAATGAATGATAATCAATAATAATATGCATGCATTAGCATGTTGGAATTCAAACTTGCCGCCATTTTTTTTCTTCTGGAGGCTTAGGTTAGTGGACATAGCACAATTGGGCTACTTCCCCGCCAAAATTAAAAATTGCCGCCATTTTTTCTTGAGGTTAGGTTAGTGGTCGTAGCACAATTGACCTATTTTCCCGCCAAAAGCCGCCATCTTGGATGACGTCATGCGATGTTGCCAAGTCTATGTAGTGGACTGTTAAGGCAGCCAGTCCACAGTGAAGTAGCCGAAAGGGCACGCATCAACTCACGCCGTCTGGCGTTAAGTCTGGAACAGGATACGTGATGAATGTGATAAAGAAAAGAACGTAGCTACTAGAACACTTAACTTTTATATCGTCCTTTGGTATACAGCATTCTTGATGATACAAGTGAGACTCTTTAGATTCATGAAGTAACTAATGGCGCCTTGCTAGGTCGTAGCCATGGACTTAGCTGAAGGCTATTCTAACTGTCTCTCGGCAAATGAGAGAAAGGCTTCGTCAGTGTAGTCGCTAGCAAAGTCGTCGTACAACTGGGGCGAGTGCTAGTCAGTCTCTCGAGACCTGCCTTGTGGTGGCGCTCGGTCTGCGATCTTGACAGTGGCGACACGCGGGTCCGACATGTACTAATGGACCGCGGCCGATTTAAGCTACCACCTAGCAAGTGTGGTGTCTGGCGGTGACACCACATTCCTCCCCCGCAAATCGGCGGACGGTCGTGTGATAAGGCTTCCGCCCGCCGTGGGGAGGACCCCATGTTGACGTATGCGATGAGGTGGGGAGCCTAACAACAGGCGAGGCTGTGCCACCCGCACCCTGCCATTCGGTCCGAGGGGAGCTAGGAAACGCCTGAAAACCTAGTCCAGGGTGCACGTCAACATGCGGTGTATGCGCCCGTAATGAGACAGGAGGGGCCGAAGGGTCGACCTCCATGTGGTCGGGGCACCCGACGGGCGAAGACGACATCTGGTCCGGAGCGGGCAAGAGGTCCATGGCGGAGTACAGCTGGTCACGTGAAGCGATCGGCGGCGCGCGACCCAGGGAGGCGCTGGGCTGCTGCAGCGAAGCGTCCACTGCGGGCGGCGCCGGCGGGAGAACAGGCGGCGGCGGCAGCGGCATGTCGCCATGAGGCAAGAGGGAAGGCAGCGTCGGTAACACCTGGGGATGAGGCGAGCCAGTAGATGGGTCCCCAGGGCGCTGACCGGACGGCACCGTCGCTGAAAGCAGACGGGGAGCGGCAGAACCCAGGCGACGACAGAGGCGCAGCTGATTGAGATGCCGACGCACCTCACCAGAGGCCCCCAAAACCAAATACAACGCGCGGCCGAGGCAGCGAAGAATGCGCCCTGCGAGCCAACGCCGTGAACCTCGATAATTGCGATAGAAGACAGCGTCGCCAGGAGCAAAAGCAGGAGTCTGCCGCTGCACAGGAACCTGATGCGGCGGATGCAGCAAAGACATCAAGGTTCGATGAGGACGACCATGGAGCAACGCAGCCGGCGAGCGACCATCACGGGGCTGAGAGCGATACGAGGACAAAAAGAGCAATAACGCGTCCTCCCGAGAATGCGACTCTTTCAACTTCAACCTCTGTGACTTGAAAGTCCGGACCAACCGTTCAGCGGCACCATTTGACTGAGGCGAAAACGGCGCGGACGTCAGATGGTGAATACCATTGGCCTTGCAGAACGACTGAAATTCTGCAGACATGAATTGTGGACCATTGTCGGAAACAATAGGCTGCGGAAGACCTTCAACTCAAAAAATAGCGGATAACGCTTGTATGGTGGCAGATGACGTCGTGGAAGACATCCGGACAACAAAAGGAAAATTACTGAAAGAAGCGACCACAACCAACCATCGAGCATTCCAGAATGGACCAGCAAAATCTATGTGCAAGCGTTGCCAAGGGGAAGTGGCTTTCGGCCAAGCTAAGAATTTCCGCGGCGGTGCGGATTGTTGTTCGGCACACGCCATGCAAGAAGAGCACATATTCGTAATCGCAGCATCGATTCCGAACCAAGTACAGTGCTGACGAGCAAGTTGTTTCGTGCGCACTATACCCTAATGTCCTTGGTGAAGGAGCCGTAAGACAGAGGACTGTAACGAACGTGGGACCACGACTCTGGACTGGTCATTATCAGAACGCAACAACAAAACACCACGTCGTACAAAAAGTCTCTCCTTGTGAGCAAAAAATCGGCGAACTAACGGATCCTCGATCTGTGACTTTGACAAGGGCCATTGCGTAGCAACAAAACGCAAAACAGTAGCAAGGACAGGGTCGGCAGCTGTGGCAGTAGCCACACGACGAAAATCAATCGGAAACGAGTCGACCACAGCGTCGGTTTCCGAATCAATGAACATGCAAGCAAGTTCGGAAGAATCGAATGCTCTTGCGACCTCATCACGCAATGCGTGGGGAACATTGCGCGCTCTGAAAAATTTCGGTTGCGCGTTTACTTTCAGTACCACATGTGCTTCAGAGTTCTTAGCGCAACCAAGGCCCGGTGCAAAAATGTCTGCAAATTCTTCACATAGACTAGAAACACTGGCTGAAGGCACAGTCTGATTCACTGATAGGACCTGATTTACTATAGACATGTTAAACAACTGAAATAAATCTAAACCAAACAAGTTCACTGCAGTAGAAGAACGAAGAACGTAAAAAGACACAAGTTTTGTTTGTTCCTTGTATGTAGCAAGAAGACTGCACTGTCCTAACACAGGGAGATTCTGTCCGGAATAACTCTTGAGCTGAACATTTGCGGCACGCAACGGAGGTGCGCCCAGTTGTTTGTACGTGGCGTGATTGAGCAATGAAACTGCAGCTCCGGTATCGAGCTGGAACGGTATCACTTGTCCGGCAAAGTCCAAATCTACAAAAAGTTTATTGTCCTGCTGACGACAAGAGCGACTTTCTCGTGCAATTCGAACTGATACAGGTACAGAAGCACTTGCGACTTGACGAGATTTCCGGCGACGTCGACGCACACTTTGTGTGGGACGAACACAGTCACTGTGAACGAGAGGAACACTGGGCGGAGTGGCATTAACGACATGAATGTCCATGGGCAAAGGTACACGAGCCTGAGTGTCCTTGGTGCGATTCCGGCGCGAAGCAAAGGGCCGGGAATGGTTGTGATTGTCTGATCTGAGCCTTTTCTGGCAAACACTTTGAACATGTCCTTTCTTGTTACAGAAAAAGCAAATAGCCTGGCGTGACGGGCAATTCTCACGCGAATGTCTAGTTGCACACCGCGGGCATGATTTCACTGCTTTTGCTTGCTTGCGCGGGACACGCGGCTGCGCGGACGTGCGCAAGGGCAGGTTAGCATTCCATGCAACGGGCCCGGCGGGCCGGTTAATGTGACACACGGCTGGCGAAGTTGCAAATGATTCCTGAGCAAAGTCAAGTGTGTCTTGCCTATCCAATATGTCTATCACTTGTTGAAGGGAGGGATTTACTAGTTTCAAAATCTGTTCCCGTATGCGAACATCAGAAACATTCTGTGCTATTGCATCACGCACCATAGTATCTGAATAAGGGAGGCCACAGTCACATTCAAATGCACACTCCCTAGTAAGTCCTTGCAAAGTTGCAACCCACTCCCGATTAGTTTGACCGGCCGTACGTTTTGTACGGAAGAACGTATACCGTTTTGCAACTACATTAACTGTTTCTTTGAAATAGGCATCTAAAGCAGACAAAATTTCTTCGTATGACAGAGTTGCTACGTCGCGTCGGGGAAACAATTTCACTATCACATGGTAGGTGGACACACCTACACACGAAAGCAAAAACGGCTGCCGCTCATTACCTTGAATTCTGTAGGCGGCGAGATGAAATCCAAATTGTCGGGACCATTCTGTCCACGTTTCAATAGCTGCATCAAAGCTACGAAACGAAGGTGCAACGGCATGTTGTGGCTGCGGTAGTGGTGAAGCGGCGGCGGCCGCATCGTTTTGCAGCGCACATTGACCCTGGACGAGCTGTCCAAGGGCATCCAATAAGGCCTGCGTCTGCTGATTCTGCAAGCGATAAAATTCGGACAGTACATCTGGAGAATGTGGCGAAGCCATGACACAAGTAAATGTAAGCAATGAGAAAGAACAAGATCCTGATTAATCCGCGTCGCCAATGTAGTGGACTGTTAAGGCAGCCAGTCCACAGTGAAGTAGCCGAAAGGGCACGCGTCAACTCACGCCGTCTGGCGTTAAGTCTGGAACAGGATACGTGATGAATGTGATAAAGAAAAGAACGTAGCTACTAGAACACTTAACTTTTATATCGTCCTTTGGTATACAGCATTCTTGATGATACAAGTGAGACTCTTTAGATTCATGAAGTAACTAATGGCGCCTTGCTAGGTCGTAGCCATGGACTTAGCTGAAGGCTATTCTAACTGTCTCTCGGCAAATGAGAGAAAGGCTTCGTCAGTGTAGTCGCTAGCAAAGTCGTCGTACAACTGGGGCGAGTGCTAGTCAGTCTCTCGAGACCTGCCTTGTGGTGGCGCTCAGTCTGCGATCTTGACAGTGGCGACACGCGGGTCCGACATGTACTAATGGACCGCGGCCGATTTAAGCTACCACCTAGCAAGTGTGGTGTCTGGCGGTGACACCACAGTCTACATGCCGCCATCTTGGATGACGTCATCGCCGCCATCTTGAATAAATTTCGCAACAATGCAGTGTGGCCCGGCACACTCCTTGACCCCCTACTAGTATAGTCCTTCCCTCCTCACACCAGCCTGCTTGAGCTAAAACGCATGCATTTCGGCCTCCACTAGTAACACGGTTGGCTCTTCTGCTAACACAACATAAAATATTTAACAAGTTACATTACTCAACATACCGGCCCATACACACCACTCCACTGCCATGACTTACGTCAGTGTAGCAGTCATATGACCACTGGTACCGGATATGCACAACCTACAGCATTTCAAAACGACCAGTGTGCGCTTTTAATGGACTGTCAAATATTTGGTCTGGTGAGTTCACAGGGTAGTCGGTGTGCGGTTGTGTGAAGATTTTCACGTGCGCCCTGCAGGTACTACCAGGCCACTGAGGAAGGCCGGCCGTCCACGCGGCAGATATTCGCCGTGGAGGAGGGCGGCGAGCCCCGCTGCCTCAGCTGCGCCCTGACCAGCCCAGAGGGCAACCCCTGCCAACGGGCCGACGCATCCTTCAGCGACGACTTCGAGTGGTTCGGCCTCTTGTGCGTCGGGCCAGACCCGCGTTTCTCCAGGCTACTGACCACTGCTGCCCCCGATGGTGAGAACGCCTGGTTAATTTACGTTTTGTATTAACACCACCTTCAGGCAAGACGGCGATGGTTCCAATTAATATCAGATACCAGGAAATGAACAGAATACGTATCAACAAGAATAATCTCTCATGCTGGCAAACGGTGTTGAGGTTATTGACTGCTAGGTTGATATGTATTGGGTTGGTGAAAAATTTCGTGGCGTTCTTCCGTAAGTTTATTAAACTCAACAGATACACATAACAGAGATTTGAATCATCAATAACACACTACTGGCCATTAAAATTGCTGCACCACGAAGATGACGTGCTACAGACGCGAAATTTAAACGACAGGAAGAAGATGCTGTGATATGCAAATGATTAGCTTTTCAGAGCATTCACACAAGGTTGGCGCCGGTGGCGACACCTACAACGTGCTGACATGAGGAAAGTTTCCAACCGATTTCTCATACACAAGCAGGAGTTGACCGGCGTTGCCTGGTGAAACGTTGTTGCGATGCCTCGTGTAGGAAGGATAAATGCGTACCATCACGTTTCCGACTTTGATAAAGGTCGGATTGTAGCCTATCCCAATTGCGGTTTATCGTATCGCGACATTGCTGCTCGCGTTGGTCGAGATCCAATGACTGTTAGCAGAATATGGAATCGGTGGGTTCAGGGGGGTAATACGCAACGCAGTGCTGGGTCCCAACGGACTCGTACCACTAGCAGTCGAGGTGACAGGCATCTTATCTGCACGAACATTTCGACGACGTTTGCAGCAGCATGGACTATCAGCTCGGCGACCATGGCTGCATCACAGACAGGAGCGCCTGCGATGGTGTACTCAACGACGAACCTGGGTGCACGAATGGGAAAACGTCATTTTTTCGGATGAATCCAGCTCCTGTTTACAGCATAATGATGGTCGCATCCGTGTTTGGCGACATCGCGGTGAACGCACTTTGGAAGCGTGTATTCGTCATCGCCATACTGGCGTATCGTCCAGCGAGATGGTACTGGGTGCCATTGGTTACACGTCTCGGTCACCTCTTGTTCGCACTGACGGCACTTTGAACACTGGACGTTACATTTCAGATGTGTTACGACCCGTGGCTCTACCCTTCATTCGATTCCTGCGAAACCCTACATTTCAGCAGGCACTCCATTTTCTACCGACCAGAGCTCCACCTCAGTATCTCCAAATCACAAACTGACAATATGTAAACACAAATAGCAACATTGAACTACAAATAAAAAACGCCAATCGAGAAATAAACCCATAGCAACCAGAATACCCCCAGCAAAACGTGTGGCCGAGCGGTTCTAGGCGCTTCAGCCTAGAACCGCACGACCGCTACGGTCGCAGGTTCGAATCCTGCCTCGGTCATGGATGTGTGTGATGTCCTTAGGTTATTGATTGGTGACTCCATGGAGTGCTGTGTGCACAACGACCATATATGTTAAATTAAAAGGAAGGTCAGCGTTGGCCATAATATTGCTGTTTTATTTATGGCAAAATCTATTTTCAAGCACATAGTGATCGTCTTCAGTGCTGTGGTGTACAAATTAAATTGTGATCGCTTTTCAGCTTTGGTTAGTGATAACTAGATACCAGTGTCTATGAGTTTAATTTGTACACCACAGCACTGAAGACGATCACTACATGATTGAAAATCGATTTGGCCATCAATAAAAGATCAATATTACGGCCAACGCTGACTTTCCTTTTAATGTCCTTACGTTAGTTAGGTTGAAGTAGTTCTAAGTTCTAGGGGACTGATGACCTCAGATGTTGAGTCCCATAGTGCTTAGAGCCATTTCAACCATTTGAACCTAGCAAAACAAATACGCTATGAACTTATGCGCCAATCTAATATAATAGAAGAGAACGTTCTGTTAATCTGTCAAATGCAGAGCGCAGTAGACAAAGGCGCCCAGGTTAGTTTCGTGTTCTTCGACTTTTCGAAAGGCATTAGATGAAATTCCTTGCTGTCGTAGAGTGACAAAAATGCTAGCGTACCGTGTATTGGACCAGATTTGTGGCTGGCTTCGGAACTTCCTATGACAGACAACTCAGTTATTCTTAATGGAACGGAATCTACGTAAGTAAAGGTAATTTCTTTGGTACTCCAAGTACGTGTTCAAGAACCGTTTTCGGTTACAGTATAAAGGGTGTTTGTTTTAGCTTGAAACAACTAAATATCTGGAAAACCATTGTACGAAAAAAATGTTCTAAGTAAAAAGTTAATATTAGTCAAGGGGACATCTGTCTGTGGTACAACTGGACACCTCCTAACCACCCGTCCTGCGTGGGTGGGGTCAATTTTGTATTTTCAAACGGGAACAACCCCCTTCCCCATTTTTATTGCGTTTGTGGATTCTACACCAAAAAATACGTACAGTTCAAAATCATTGTTTCCTGTAGTGGTAGAAGGCGCTGTAAACGACAAATATCAGTTGTGTCTATTTTTGCAGTTACGAAGCGACGCATTTGATTCTACATTTCATTTACGATGATACTCATGTTCAAACATTGGTTGAATGTTGCAAATGTGATAATATATTACTGATAAAATGGTTCGTCATTAACATTTCCGGCAAATAACCTACCTTTATGATAACGTAGTTTTCTGTTCCCTACGGGGTTGAATGTGGTGAGTCCCCCAACCATCGGAATGCTTGATTTCGGTGGTCGCCCTCGAAGTCCACTAAAAGGGTGAATGATTTCAATGTGTGCTTCCATCCAACCGCCGGAACTCTCGCGCTGGCCACTATGCAGCTACCGGCGGAATACAAACCACAACCATTGTAAGGAGGTAAAATGTTCATGAAATGATAATGGCAGGCGCAGCTGCCATGAATACTCAATGAAATCAAGCACCTGAATGGCGAGAGACAGGGGTTCACCGCTATCAAACATCCCTATGGGAACAGAAGAGCATTACATCACTCTAAACGTAGTTTCCAACCAGCCATTGAAATGGTTGACCATATTATACTGTACAATGAAATTTGCAACACTAAAGTAAATTTCGAACATAAATATGAACAGGTAGAACACAAAGGTCAACATATAAATCGTAAATGAAATGTAGAATCAAATATCTCGGTTCTTAACTGCAAAAGCAGGCACACCTAATATTTGTCGATTAAAGCGCCATATACGACGAATAGAAAACAGTGGTTGAATTAACTGTACTTATTTTCTGGCGTAGAATCCGAGTATGCAATAAAAATGGAAGGTTCCCATTTGAAAATGCAAGGTTGATCCCGCCCATGCAGGATGGATGCTTAGGAGACACTCAGCTGTAGCACAAACACATATCCCCATTAGTAATGTTAACTTTTCACTTAGATATTTAGTTGACTCAAGTGAAAACAAACACTCGTTATATGAATAATCTGATGCAGGGATGGCCAAGAATTCTGCGTGGGTCAGTGCACTCGCCACCTGATTGCACACTTTCCCCACCATCACATCACGTTGTCTGAGCAAGAGGAAGGGGAAGAGAGGAAAAATACAATCGTATTGCATTTAGATGGAACGCTGATCATCTCGCATGCGGCTTAGTCTCACATTTCGTAACAACATAGGTCACAAACGAACAACATGTTCGGTGTTATTTAATTATTTTTGGTGCACTGAGGACGGAATAAAATGTATATCTGCTACAAACTGTCTGTTTACGGACAGACGCAGACAGAATCTCAGATAATTGTTACTTCAGTTGCTACGTAATCGTGACTTAGTTTCTGTAGTTTCATAATCGAAAGAAACGTTTCTAACGCATATGTTAATCGAAACATTGGATCACGTTTGGAGCCTCATTATGGAGACGTAGAAACTTTTCCCGAGGAAAACAACGTGGGACTACTGAAAAGTTTTATCGGAAAAGAATTAGTCGTCCAAACGGGAACTGCACCGAACATCGATCGGTTCTATTTGTATGCGTAGGCGTACATGGGAAATTTCAACTGAAATGGGAAATGGTCTCGAAAACAGCTCAAACACAGGTTTTAGACTGGCGGTGTTCTCAAGACATTTAGAAAACTATTCCTGTAATTCTTTCAATGCCACAATGAATTCTTCAAAATTCGCTTTTTCTTGAACAACAGTGTGCTTTAGAAATGCTTCAAATGGCTCTAAGCACTATGAGACCTAACTAACCTAAAGACATCACACACATCCATGCCCAAGGCAGGATTCGAATCTGCGACCGTAGCAGCCGCGTGGTTCCGGACTGAAGCGCCTAGAACCGCTCCACCAAAGCTTTAGAAACTGGATGGATTTTTTGTCAGTAGTTGCCCCTACCACAATGCGATTTTCTCTATAAATGCATCGTTACCAAATCAGAAATAAGTTGTTTCTCTTCTTGCAGCGTCTTGCTGTGGGGCGGTCAAGAACACCTGAAGTGAGATGTCTGCAATCTATTCTGGGTGCTTTAACTTTCGTTCCTGCTTTCCTTTTTGCTAAAACTCAGCAATTACGGGTTTTAAATCAAAAAATCGTTCCCGGCATGCCTCTTGGCTTAACCACCGTGCATTGCTGTACTACGTAACGTCTCCATACTCTTCGTTCAGTTCCATCAAAATATGTTGCAACTGACGATGTAATAATGCGTGCAACGTCAGAAAATTTACTATTTGTACGACCGATTTCATCACGTGCTCCGTGCCTGCTAATTCAACACAAAGTGCTACTTGGTGTACAGAACAATGGATCCTGTTCAAATTGTCTGTCGAGCGTTGTAAATTTTTCTTCTTTCTTAGGTAACTAAATCTTTAAATTCTTTCTGCATTGTGTTTTAATGCTGTTCTACAGCAAATCTGCAGTATCTGTCGATTATGCGATTGCGTGATACTGAGAATTCTCATCCTTCCATTCTGCCATTCCCATTCATTTTTTAAAGTTTTTGGGCAAATGCATGACCCATACTGTTCTGTCTTACAGTACACTTATTCACTATCGGTTTCGACCACTACTATCTTCACAGTGGAAAAATATCTATTGTGACAGCATCACATGGCATACACGCTATTTAGTTAGAAAAATATACGCCATTGCTGACTTGAAAACGTAAGAAAAGGATACTTAACGCCACAATACAAGCTTAACCATGCAGAAAGCTGTACTGAAAAGGTGAAAACCTGTTTTCAATGTTGTTTTCTGGTTGGTTTGTACCACGAATAAATAGCGAAGGATAAACGGAGGTGACACCACGATTGTGCAGAAGTGAAGAAAGTCGTGCCGTTCGCAAAATGTCGCACCAAAAGCCGAACGAAACCGTGTTGCATCGCACTTCTCAATGAAATGCCGCGCTGTACCGAGTAGTTCCGAGAACTACCGAACAAAGCCGAGACGTGCCGACTAGAGATGGGCAAACTGAAACACGTAACTGTTTCGAAACAAATGAAACACTACAATGTAATGTTTCGATACGCTGTTTCGAATCAGTGAAACAGTTTGTGTTTTGTAATCTAATAAACCTACACATTTTATCATCTTGAATGTCTACTGTATAAGTATGTCCATATAAACACAAATTAGGTGCAAGAGCGCTAATCATATAGCGGAAAGTATGAAACTATCACTTAGGCGAATTGGCAATTTCGTATTTCCTGCAGCAAATGCACTGCTTTCGTGTCGTGTGACTTTCATACTTTTCAATGGGCTGAGGACAGCCATAGCTGAAGACAGAAGAACCACCACGAACGGAACTGAAGGTGGGAGCAAACTGCAGAAACTACGGATATGCTACTGGGATTCCCTCATTCCGTTGGTATGGGTAATATACCCATCCTGCTAATTTCCATGCGCACAAAGGGATCATTGTGGATAATAGGCCCATTGACTCACAATTATCGCCAAATAATTCGAATAAATACACTCCTGGAAATTGAAATAAGAACACCGTGAATTCATTGTCCCAGGAAGGGGAAACTTTATTGACACATTCCTGGGGTCAGATACATCACATGATCACACTGACAGAACCACAGGCACATACACACAGGCAACAGAGCATGCACAATGTCGGCACTAGTACAGTGTATATCCACCTTTCGCAGCAATGCAGGCTGCTATTCTCCCATGGAGACGATCGTAGAGATGCTGGATGTAGTCCTGTGGAACGACTTGCCATGCCATTTCCACCTGGCGCCTCAGTTGGACCAGCGTTCGTGCTGGACGTGCAGACCGCGTGAGACGACGCTTCATCCAGTCCCAAACATGCTCAATGGGGGACAGATCCGGAGATCTTGCTGGCCAGGGTAGTTGACTTACACCTTCTAGAGCACGTTGGGTGGCACGGGATACATGCGGACGTGCATTGTCCTGTTGGAACAGCAAGTTCCCTTGCCGGTCTAGGAATGGTAGAACGATGGGTTCGATGACGGTTTGGATGTACCGTGCACTATTCAGTGTCCCCTCGACGATCACCAGTGGTGTACGGCCAGTGTAGGAGATCGCTCCCCACACCATGATGCCGGGTGTTGGCCCTGTGTGCCTCAGTCGTATGCAGTCCTGATTGTGGCGCTCACCTGCACGGCGCCAAACACGCATACGACCATCATTGGCACCAAGGCAGAAGCGACTCTCATCGCTGAAGACGACACGTCTCCATTCGTCCCTCCAATCACGCCTGTCGCGACACCACTGGAGGCGGGCTGCACGATGTTGGGGCGTGAGCGGAAGACGGCCTAACGGTGTGCGGGACCGTAGCCCAGCTTCATGGAGACGGTTGCGAATGGTCCTCGCCGATACCCCAGGAGCAACAGTGTCCCTAATTTGCTGGGAAGTGGCGGTGCGGTCCCCTACGGCACTGCGTAGGATCCTACGGTCTTGGCGTGCATCCGTGCGTCGCTGCGGTCCGGTCCCAGGTCGACGGGCACGTGCACCTTCCGCCGACCACTGGCGACAACATCGATGTACTGTGGAGACCTCACGCCCCACGTGTTGAGCAATTCGGCGGTACGTCCACCCGGCCTCCCGCATGCCCACTATACGCCCTCGCTCAAAGTCCGTCAACTGCACATACGGTTCACGTCCACGCTGTCGCGGCATGCTACCAGTGTTAAAGACTGCGATGGAGCAACGTATGCCACGGCAAACTGGCTGACACTGACGGCGGCGGTGTACAAATGCTGCGCAGCTAGCGCCATTCGACGGCCAACACCGCGGTTCCTGCTGTGTCCGCTGTGCCGTGCGTGTGATCATTGCTTGTACAGCCCTCTCGCAGTGTCCGGAGCAAGTATGGTGGGTCTGACACACCGGTGTCAATGTGTTCTTTTTTCCATTTCCAGGAGTGTAACAAAATATAACAGAAAAAATTTTTGTCTTTCAAGGTGTTTCGAACCGTTACTATAAATTCACCATGCTCCGCAGCCCTTCCCGTTCACCATTACACTATAAGTGATATGTTAGACAGATTGCTTGCAATTATACCTACATCAAATTTATGTATATGTCTAATAACTGTCACTCTACGCCTTTTTTTATTCAAAATGTTGTAGGCTTACTTGTGTTTCTTAAAATGATTACTGTACATGAACAGAGAAGCGTATGTTATAAAAAAGTGTAATTTAACTGAATGATTTTCACATATTTATTATTTTGAATGTGAATAGTATGCGTTGTTTTATTGTGTGGTTAGTGTTTATAAAGCAGATGTTACGCCATTTCGGAATAGGACAGTCAACTAGAAACGAAGCTTTATTTTCGGATATCTTAAGCTTCATGCTATTGCCTGTCAAAAAGATTTCGACACTCTTGAAAGTGTTTTATGAAGTTGTATGTTGTGTTTCAGTACTTGTGCCGAGCCCGAATCTCGTCCGACACAGAGCGGAATGAAACATCACAGTCCGTTCCAGGCACAGGTGGACTGAAACAGCCTTATTTTGAAACAACGATACAGTTTCTGTGTCTGGCTCGAGATCGAATCTGGTCCGGTTGTCAGAGACAGAGGCGGAATGAAACACCACTGTTTCAAAACAGTGAACCACAGCCGTTCCGAAACACTGAAACAGTTCCACGTATCGATACACTGTATCGAAACATAGAAACAGTGGCCAAAACTAGTGCCGACACAGGACGAGCATAGGACCGCACGCATGCAGCTCGCCGCGCATGCGTGAAGTTTTGCACTCTGTGGCCAACACCGATGGATAACGTCGAAAGCTCCAGGACGAAATTTTGTGTACAGGAAGGTGGTAATGCCCTAAGACGGTAGCAAAATGTAGGAAGACGTGTGGAGATTGATTACTGGGACAAGTACTTACAGTTCACCCTGAACGTAAACAAATGTAACACATTGTTCGAAAACAGTCAAAGAGATACATTACTGTTCGATCACACCATTGGTGAAAACTCGCTATTGACAGTAACAACTGTAAAATACGTGGTGTAACCGTGTGGAACAATGGCCACATAAAGATAACTGAAGGTAAAGCACATATCAGGATGGAACTTATTGCTTGAATCTTAACGAGACATAACTCACCCACAAAATAAGTGCCTTAAAACGGTTGTCTGAGGTAGTTTTTGAGTACTGGTTATGTGTCTGGGACCCTTACCAAGTAGGATTAACTGAAAAGAGAGAAAAGGGGTGTCAACAAATTTCAGTAATAGTCGCTACAAAAAGGGTGTAGTGTGTCACGGACAGGATTGCTGCTGAAATTCGGAGAGCACATGTCTGAGGTAGACTTAGGTAACATATTACTTCCTCCCACCTAACGTCTGACGAATTAATCAGGATAGGAAAATCAGAGAAATTAGAGCTCATTCCGAAATTTATAGACATTCATTGTTCCCATCCACAATTCGCGAATAAAACAGAAAAGGGTGATAATGGTAGCTGTACCAGAGGTACCCTCCGTCACACACAGTTTGCAAAGTGTAAATGTAGATATAGAATGTGTGGGAAGAGAATTTAGTTCCATAAAAGGGAGGAGTGCAAGAGATGCCTGGGATTAATTAAAATAATTGGTTAAAGATATATAGCAATACGGAACGGAAAGAGTCTGTGCTCCACAGATCTACACTGACAGAAAAGAGTATCGTAACACCAAGGAGTTGTGCGTCATAGACGAAAGTTGTTAGCCTTGTTTCTATGTCTAAAAGATGATGTCTGTTCAAATTTCTTGCCAGTCGCATTAGAGGGACGTTAGTAGCAACACTATGAGGACGCAAATCAAGTTTCCTTTAAATACACGCTCTAACGGTCGTGAGCGTCAGGCATCTTTGACACTGGACGTGGTCAGTTGATGTCAGTCAAGAATGCCTTTAAGATGATAAAGATGCCATTATCATCACATTACCGAGTTTGAACGAGGTCGTGTAATAGGACTATGAGAAGCAGGATGTTCCTTCCACGATGCTGCAGAAAGATTTGTCAGGAATGTAACCACTTTACATGAGTGCTGGCAGTGGTTGTCACAGTAATGTACGTTTGCAAGAAGACCGGGCTCCAGATCGTCACACGGGACTGCTGAGAGGTAAGACTATCGTATTCGTGAACAACATCCTAGGGGGTGTTTTCCAACAGGATAATGCTCGCCCAAACCAATATTGTAGCCCATCGTGCTCTACAGAGTATCGACATGTTGCCTTGGCATGCTCTTACACCGGATATGTCTACAACTGAGCACCTACGGAGAATCATCGGACGAGAACCCCAGTGTCCTCCTCAACCAGCATTAACCGTCCCTGTATTGAGCGACCAAGACTAACGAGCACGGAACACCATCCCATAAACTGACATCCGGCAACCTGTAAAACACAATGCAAGCACGTTTGCATTGTTGTATTCAATATTCAGGTGGTTACAACGGTTATGTCACATCTGCAATGGCTTATCTCTCGTTCGCATTTATCTGTGATCTTGCAATATTAATCAGTTAAATATGTTACTTAGACAGATATATTCTCGAAAGTTCATTACTCTACATTACTTAATTTTTGGTGTTGCGACTTTTTTCTGTCAGTATAGAAAAAGCCTTTGACTGAGCGGTGTCAGATTAGCTGATGAAATTTCAGAGAATAGTGGGAAGCAGCCATGGATCTGAGGAGTGGTATCAAATACTCGTTTGAAATTGAAAGAGGAGTAAGACGTTGTTATCTTCCACAAACTGCTTATAATGCAGTAAAATTTCTGTAACTCGAGCCTCAGCAATCCGATCTTCCGTTTAATCTAAGGTGCATGACAGATGACTACCATGTTAAAAAAATGAAAAGAATATCACTGATGAAAATACGCAGGGCGTCGGTGTGATGGGCGGTCGAGATGCACGCGCACACATTTTTTACGATCGTGCCCCCTTTAGTCACTATTGTTTCACTCACTGCCAATCAGCTATTTTCTGCTCAGTCTCAGTGCAGTGTATATGTGTAGAGGGGTCATGGTACACAAGTATTATTGTTTCTGCCATTTTTCGCGAATACGAGCACTGACTCTTCAAAATAGAAGAGGAGGTTTGTTTCTTTGGAGGTGAAAGTTTTAGCACTGAAAATATGGGAAAGTGAGGAGACTACAAAAAAAGGTAACAGCAGAATTAGGTGTAGGTGAAGCAACAGTACGTGGCTGGCGACGTAACAGAACCAAACCAAAGCAGTGCTGTTGCCTCTTGTTCTTCTTCTAAATAACATAAAAATTCACGGATCGTAAAACCATAAAAAAACCACACAACTAAAAGACTAGTGAAGCCCTTTACTTGTGGTTTACTAATCAGCGAGCTATAGGAAGCCCAATAAGTAGTCCTATGGTATAATGTATCGATACCATCCCACTGGAATCAAAGTAGGCAGTGGGACTGCAAGTTTCCTTCAGTCGCCAGTAGTGGTCATACGGGTTCTGGTGGGCTCAATGGAGCACGCCCACTGAGCCTCGCCCCCAGTGGCTCTGTACTACAAGTGTTCTCAGCCGCCGCAATGTAAGACGGCTGGTGGCAGTCAGCCCGTTCACACTCGGTGCCTATTCCCTAACGAGATGCGGTGTAGACGCCATCTAGTCGCGACTCAGACTCCATCATTCGTGTTTTATTCAGAGAGCCTGATCCTTGTTGATACTGAGATAGTTGGACTCAATTTAAAATGGTTCAAATGGCTCTGAGCACTATGGGACATAACATCTGACGTCATCAGTCCCCTAGGCTTAGAACTAATTAAACGTAACTAACCTAAGGACATCACACGCATCCATGCCCGAAGCTGGATTCGAACCTTCGAGCGTAGCAGCAGCGCGGTTCCTGACTAAAGCGCCTAGAACCGATCGGCCACAGCGGCCGGCGGACTCAGTTTCTTGCTATATTATTTGTAATGAGTCTTTGTACGTTTGGAGAAATGAAAGTTACGTAAATCTTCTGTTTGCTGTATTAACTTGTTCACTAATAGTTTCTGCTCCTGTTCAGCTTTCCTACAACGAAAGATCCTGCACCACTATACACCCGACATCTCCTTATCATTGTGTACGAAGTCTTACACGGCAGGTCTGATGAATCAAGAGATGACTGAAGACATGGCATGCATCAGATTCAGATCTGTGATGAAATGCTATCTGCTGACAACAGAACTGTCAAAGTGATCCAAGGGAAAGTAAAAAAACTACAGTAAACCAAGAAAATCAGTCACTGGATCAACTTTATAACTGTGGTGAGATAGGACTAAGGTATAGAATGTTTCCAACTGAAACGCTAGCAGCCAAAAATGAAGCTTCCGCTCCATGCTATAAGAAATGGAAAGATAAGAGTAGCGATCCTAACTTGGAGCAATGCCTCTCGAGATCATAAATTGTTAACTGGGAAGGCTGAAAGTCCAAGAGATTCAAAAACTATAGATGCCGGCCTTACAGGTTTTGTTGTTGTTGTTATGGTCTTCATTCCAGAGACTGGTTTGATACAGCTCTCCATGCTACTCTATCCTGTACCTCTTTATCTCCGAATAACTACTGCAACCTACAACCTTCTCAATCTGCTTAGTGTATACATTTGATCCCTCAGAACACGTTCTACCAACCGATCCCTTCTTCTAGTCAAGTTGTGCCACAAATTCCTCTTCTCCCCGATTCTATTCGGTACCTCCTCATTAATAACGTGATCTACCCATCTAATATTCAGCAATCATCTGCAGCACCACGTTTCGAAAGCTTCTATTCTCTTCTTGTCTAAACTGATTATCGTCCTTGTTTCACTTCCATACATGGCTACATTCCATACAACTACTTTCAGGAAGGACTTCGTACACTTAAATTTATACTCCATGTTTACAAATTTCTCTTCTTCAGAGACGCTTTTCTTGCGATTGCGAGTCTGCTTTTCATATCCTACCTACTTCGACCATCATTAGTTATTTTGTCATCAGTTATTTTGCTTCCCAAATATCAAAACTCATCTACTACTCGTACTTTAAGTGTCTCATTTCCTAATCTAATTCTCTCAGCATCACCTGATTTAACTGGACTACATTCCATTATCCTCGTTTTGCTTTTGTTGATGTTCATCTCATATCCTCCTTTCAGCTGCTCTTCCAGGTCCTTTGCGTCTCTGACACAATTACAATGTCGTCGACAAACCTCAAAGTTTTTATTTATTCTCCATGAATTTTTATTCCTACTCCAATTTTTTTTTCTTTCGTTTACTGCATGCTCAATATTCAGAATGAATAACATCGGAGGTAGGCTACAACCCCGTCTCATTCCCTTCTCAACCATTGCTTCCTTTCTGTGCCACTCGACTCTTATAACTGCCATCTGGTTTCTGTACAAATTGTAAACAGCCTTTCGCTCCACGTATTTTATTCCTGCCACCTTACAATTTGAAAGAGCGCATTCCAGTCAACACTATAGAACGCTTTCTCCAAGTCTACATATGCTAGAAACGTAGGTTTGCCTTTCCTTAACCCATCTTCTAAGATAAATCGTAGGTTCCGTATTGCCTCTCCCATGTTCCAAAATTTCTATGGAATCCAAACTGGTCTTCCGCGAGGTCGGCTTCTACCAGTTTTTCCATTCTTCTGTAAAGAATTCGTGTTAGTATTTTACAGCCGTGACTTATTAAACTGATAGTTCGGTAATTTTCACACCTGTCAACACCTGCTTTCTTTGTGATAGGAATTATTATATTCTTCTTGAAGTCTGAGGGTATTTCGCCTGTCTCATACATCTTGCTCACCCAAGGCTATCAGTAGTTCTAATGGATCCTTGCTTCGACTTCTTTCAGTGCTCTGTCAAATTCATCACGCAGTATCATACTCCCATTTCATCTACGTCGTCCTTGTACAGATCCTCTATATACTCCTTTCATCTTTCAGCTTTCCCTTCTTTACTTAGGACTAGTTTTCCATCTGTGTTCTTGATATTCAAACAGGTGGTTTCTCCAATGGTCTCTTTAATTTTCCCGTAGACAGTGCCTATCGTACCCCTCTTGATACATGCTTCTACATTCTTACTTTTGTCCTATAGCCATCCTGCCCTAGCCATTTTGTACTTCCGTCAGTCTCATTTTTGAGACGTTTGTATTCCTTTTCGCCTGCTTCATTTACTGAATTTTTTATTTTCTCCCTTCATCAAATAAATTCAATATCTTTTCTGTTACCCATGGATTTCTACTCGCCCTCGTATTTTACCTACTTGATCCTCTGTTGTCTTTACTATTTCTTCTCTCAAACCTACCCATTCTTCTTCTACTGTATCCCTTTCCCCTGTTTTTGTCAACCGTTCCCTAATGCTCTCTCTGAAACTCTCTACAGTCTCTGGTTCTTTCAGTTTATCCAGATCCCATCTCCTTAAATTCCCACCTTTTTGCAGTTTCTTCAATTTTAGTCTGCATAACCAATAAATTGTGGTCAGAGTTCACATCTACCCTTGGAAATGTCTTACAATTTAAAGCCTGGTCCCAAAATCTCTGTCTTACCATTATATAAGCTATATGAAACCTTCCAGTGTCTCGAGGCCTCTTCCACGTATACAACCTTCTTTCATGATTCTTAAACCAACTGTCAGATATGATTACATTATGCTCTGTGCAAAATTCTACCAGGCGGCTTCCTCTTTCATTCCTTACCCCCAGTCCATATTCACCTACTACTTCTCCTTCTGTTCCTTTACCTACTATCGCAGTCCAGTCCACCATGACTATTAAATTTTCGTCTCTTAACTATCTGAATAATTTCTTTTATTGCATCATACTGTAGGGAAGCAGCCTACTCACGCTGTAGTAAATTCACATCATTGTATGCCAGTCAGTCTGCTGTAACTAGCTCTGACGTCATAAATGTTGCGCAATACCTTAAAAATCAAGCAAATGACCTAAAACTGTTCTATCATGTCAGAAGTAATAATAAATTAATGTGTGTTAAAAATCAGTTCGATAACTTAAGCCATTTCCGAAATTTGGACGTTTTTCTGCAAAAATATTTGGCGCAACAGAAAAGAGCTAGAGACTTCAAAATTTATATTTAGATTCATCTTTCATAATGATTTAATAAAAACTGTACTTTGGATTTCACAAATTAAGATTTTAGTGGAGATTCACGATTTTGTGGTTTTCGTCTCAATACTGAAGGAAGCAAGATAGATTAAGTAGGTTAAGAATTAAGGCTAGGATGTTTAGATTTAAATAGGTTGGAGGTCCGCTATGACAATGAATATGTGAGAAGTTTCTTTTGAATATCTATAAAATTATAGCGATAGCGGATCTCAAAAGGGACAGTTCAGAGCTCATATTCTGCGTGCAGTGCAATTAAATAAATTCTCTCGCCCAAGTTATTTAACTTAGCCACGTCAAAATTTTATTGTCAATACTTATCTACGTGCTGAATGCATATATAAATTAGGAGCTTCATCGGCCTTCAGCAAGAGAAGCTAGAATTTATTATGTAACTTGAAGTGGTGCGTTACTAGCCCAGCGGCTAGTCGAGGCAGCCGACTTGATCGAGCGTTCCCTCCGCCGTCCGCACCGCGGCTTTATATATAAGAGCACTGTGCGAGGAAGCAAGGCCCCAGTTCTCTCCAGACGCTGAATGACACGCCATCTGTGTCGGCTGTCGCGCCGCATCGGTATCACTGCGAAGAACAGCCTCGGGTGCCGTATTCAGTTACTAGAGATGCGCGGAAACATGAAATCATTTCAAGTGACTTTCATTATCTAGCTTCAGTTTGCGTATTGTCGTATTTTCACGTGCCGTCGCGGGACAGACATTCTACCAATAATTTAGCGTGGCGTTTGATGAGATATTTCATCAAATTATGGCGAGCATTCATTTCAACATTTAATTCGGACATTTATAGTTGCATCAGCGCAATAGACTCTGAACTGTTCTGTTAGTTAGGTTGTAGGGATACTTGTGTGTGTATTTGTGATTAGGAGAATATACTCAACTATTTTGAAATATCGTGTTTGATTAGAAATCCCGGACAATCTCCTAGTTCCTCAGAGCTATAAGCTGCAGCTATAATAATATTTCTCAGACAAGTGGGCACTAGGAACTCTATTTACAGGCTTCAGGTTTTGTCAAATCGCTTTCTGGGAGTCAAGAATGCTAAATAGAGAGCCAGTGTTGAGAACGGCGAAAGACAGCATTAACAACATTCTAACAGCCAGAAGCTGCTTCAACATTGCAAACTTTTATACAGCAACTAAAATCTTTCCCAATTCTTCTTACTCGCCGCCCCACAATACATTTCTTCAATCTCTTCATCATCGGCAGAGCTAGTTGGCATATAAACTTGTACAACTGTGGTAAGCGTGGGCTTCGTGTCTATCTTCGGTAGAATAATGCCTTCACTATGCTGTTCGTAGTAGCTTATCCGCGTTCCCAACTTTTAAGGAGTGATTTGTTCACATATTTGTGCCACAGACAAAAAAGTACTTAACAAGCAACAAATTACCATTCAAGGCAATCCTTACTGTAAACAATGCAGGATGTCACCCCAAAGCCGAAGATCTTCTTAGTGGAGACATTTCCTCAATTTTTTTTTCCTCCCAATATTACTGTCCTTGTCCAACCAATGAACCAAGGAACGCTGGCGTGTTTGAAAGAAAAGTATCGGCTTAACTTGTTGCAATTACTTCTGCACTCTACAAAAAACGAACCTCAATCAGTACAAGCTGTCCCGAAAAAAATTAATTTGGAGAATGTTGTTTACTGATTTTCAGAAACTTTGGATCATTTAAAATAGGAAAATCTAGAAAAATCTTGGGAAAATCTCTTAGAAAAACATAATGAACACAAAAAGTAACGAAAGAAACAATGATATTCTGTCAGATGAAAACGAAAATGATGAGTTGTTACATCTCATCCGACGTCTTTCTGCGTGTGAAAATGCAGACGACAGTAAAGTGGAAATGTGGCTGAACCAGGACGATCAGAATGTGGAAATGGTGTATAAAGGAAACAGAGATTCTAATGGTGAAGTGGGCAATCTTGGTGCCAACAGAGTGATGGAATGGCGTCATTAGAATTAGCACTGCGCTATGCGGAGAAACAGAATGTGACGACATCAAGATAAATGAAGATTTGGGGCACTCCTGGATATCTGCTCGGATAGTCGGAGGGGCAGTCTTCGTCTGACAGCGAAGTGGTGCGGATGGAGATGTTAACATGCTCGCCGCAGTGTGTGCTTCGAGTTCATTTACTTTCACTGTGGTCTTGCACGTGCTACAATCAACACTAGAACGTTCACACGTAGGGTGACCTGGGATGGAGAGGCGAAACCTTCATTCATTATAACTGTTCCTTCTGTGGATCCCAATGTGACTGGTGTAGTGGTTCCTTTTTCACGGAAAAGCGAGTGAGGATGTGTTGGCATTAGTCGACAGTCCTGAAGCTGCTGCTAGTCTGGGCATTTGGTTAGATAAAGTAGATCTGCACATTATCAAATGTGTGTGAAATCTTATGGGACTTAACTGCTAAGGTCATCAGTCCCTAAGATTACACACTATTTAACCTTAACTATCCTAAGAACAAACACACACACCCAGGCCCGAGGGAGGACTTGAATCTCCGCCGGGACTAGCCGCACAGTCCATGACTGCAGCGCCTTCAGACCGCTCGGCTAATCCCGCGCGGGTTTACGTTATCATTTTCGATTGGTGGATGAGGTGAAGGCATACATGATGTATCACAAGGGTCTGAATAAGACACACCCATTTGAACAACTGAAAAATGGAAAATAACAGTGTTGCTACAAACAGAATAGTGCTACATTCTTTAGGGAACAATTTAATGGGATGTCCCAAAATTTAAACCAGTCAGTGGAAGCATTCTTGGATCCTGCAGTATACAAGAAGTTATGTTATACAGAATATATCAGCACTTGTAACCAATAATGGAGGAATTTATCTGAAGAATGGCATTACGGAGGGGAGTGATACTCGAAGGGAAGCACCCAATGACTGAATGCAAGAACGGTGATGGAGGCGTACCATGTACCACATATAAAAAAATGTTAGGCAGCCTGGGCCTGTATATGAGTAGATACTTCTCCATCATGGATTTAAAGTGTGGGCATCAGCAGTTGGAAACGGTTTCAGAAAACCACCTGAAGACTCCTTTTATATTCCGTGGGGACATAGCCAATATCAACAAATGCTTACAGATGCTTAAGAATGTGCCAGCCATATTCCAGAGATTATTAGAGGGAGTGATAACGGTATTAAAAGTGACATGACGATATTTTTGTGCTTTCTAAAGACCTAGAGCAGCACGCTCAACGGCTGGAGGAAGCGTTTAAGAGCTTGCATTTGGTGTGGTTAACATTATGTATTGAAAAATGTCACTTTGTGTTCACAGAGATAAACTATACAGGGTCTCTCTCCTAAGAGTTGTCAGGCGCATTTTCTCTAGTGTTTCAGTAGGTATTTGCAGTTTCGTTTTGGCGTTGTGTATCTGGGGTCAGCCTAACAAAATCATCATTTCTTTCATGCGATGCCCAGTGTCGACGGAAAGCGTCGGTTTAATTTTAATAGAAGTCTCATTTCATTCAAACTAGTCCTTGGAAATCAATTTAGGATAAATATGGGAAATGGATGTTCATATACGAGGTTTGTCCAGAAAGTAAGTTCCGATCAGTCGCTAAATGGAAACCACAGCGAAAATCAGAAACATTGTATTCGCAAGAGTTAGCTACACTTTACAGGTACTTCTCTACATAGTCGCCGCTCTGGCTTAGACATTTGTCGAGGCGTTATACCAAATTTCCAACGCCATAGTCATCGAAGGCAGCCGCCTGTGCTTTCCGATAATTCTCTGCGCTGGTCTATAGCGTGTAGCCTGCGCCCAAGTGTCGTCTTCGTCTCCAGCGTTTCATGTGAATAGAGATGATGCTTAGATGAGCCAATTAGGTATGTGTTGTGGGTGATGGAACCTATCGAAAAGGCTGCAGGAGTGTCTTCACTGCCCCTGCTGAGTGCGGCTGAGAACTGCCATGAAGAAGGAAGTGCGTGGCAGTCGTGTTAGGTGGGCTGCATTCATTAAGGCGAAGCCTCTCAGCGGGCCCTCCAACTTGGCGGGAGACATCGTTGTTCTAGGCACCTTTAATCGCCCACAGTGCGCTCACAATTGAAAAGAGCGTCTTGATGCGATCGGCAGTCATACTAGAGACATTACCCAACACATCCGTGCAAAGCTTCATCAGGTTTTCACTGTTGTGTCCATTTCGCGACCGATCGGAACTTACTTTCTGGACAACACGTGTATTTTTAGATCAACATTACATCAGTATTTACGTCATCTGAAAACTATTAATTATAGCTATTGCAAGTCATAGGCTTTTATGTTGGTTAATACCTCCAAGAACATGTGAAAAAGCAAGCCATTAATGGTTGATTTCCCCTGGGCAGGTCGGATGCTGAAGTGTGAAGTGTGGATGCAAAACAGTTAGTCTATACTGACAGCCATAGTCCACTTAGTGGTGCAGCTATGACTGTGCAGAAGGCATCAGGTCATAAATTTTGTGATATGATTGTGGAAAGACTGTTTTATACAGAGAAAAACAACCTTTGCAATGGTGTTTGCACATATCAAGTTACCACACATAAAAATACCTGCACTTGTACTTATTATACCGTATACGTTGTGAAAACGATTATCCCTTGGATGTTATCTGAGTGAGCAAGAGAAGTCACTCAGAAAACCTATGAAGTATGTGAAGTTTATTCAAAATTTCCTTTACATTATCCGTAATTCTTATCGATTTATTGTTATACATTAGATAGTTATAGTCGTTTGAAATCATGATATTCATTCTAAATTGCTTTTTACAGTCTTTTACCTGTGTGCTAAGTTTGTTTCGGTACCGTTTCCTCTTTAAATCACGAAACATATGTATATTTTTGCCCCTTGTGTGTTACAGGCGACACGAAACTGACGTCAAACAGCAAAGAACTGCGGAAGTTCTTGAAATCTAGGCTGCAGCCAGGGCGTCTGGAAGACTGGGTGGAGGTGGAGGGAGGGGTGGCAGCCCAGGTGCGCCTCCTGCTTCCCCCGGACCTCGACCCCAATGGCTCCGAGAAGAGGCCAGCCATCGTCAGCGTGTGAGTGCAGACAATTGAGCCTTTCAGGTGCATGGGCTACCCACGTGGTGTTGGCGTGGCTGCAGTGTGACAGAGACGGGGTGTATCAACAACGCACAGCATGGCACAAGCTGCCAAAGATGACCGATACTCACTCGTCTTATGACACAGCAGCTTGAGCGGCGTCTGTGAGCGTGGTATTTCACGTGGCCAAAGTCACTTGCTCATAGGTTGCAAAGTCACAGAGTGCAGTCGCATGGTGTACGTTCTTCAAGCCTAGTTTACCACTGCATTGAATAGAAATGAACACATGAGAACGACCATTCGTTGACAATTCGCCAGTGTTCACTACTATTTGCCCCTCAGTCTGCAAGATCCGGGCGGTCGCAGAGGGTGGGCTTACTGGTAGTTGGGAGCTCCAACGTCAGGCGCGTAATGGGGCCCCTTAGGGAAATGGCAGCAAGAGAGGGGAAGAAAACCAATGTGCACTCCGTGTGCATACCGGGGGGAGTCATTCCAGATGTGGAAAGGGTCCTTCCGGATGCCATGAAGGGTACAGGGTGCACCCATCTGCCGGTGGTCGCTCATGTCGGCACCAATGATGTGTGTCGCTATGGATCGGAGGAAATCCTCTCTGGCTTCCGGCGGCTATCTGATTTGGTGAAGACTGCCAGTCTCGCTAGCGGGATGAAAGCAGAGCTCACCATCTGCAGCATCGTCGACAGGACTGACTGCGGACCTTTGGTACAGAGCCGAGTGGAGGGTCTGAATCAGAGGCTGAGACGGTTCTGCGACCATGTGGGCTGCAGATTCCTCGACTTGCGCCATAGGGTGGTGGTGTTTCGGGTTCCGCTGGATAGGTCATGAGTCCACTGCACGCAACAAGCGGCTACACGGGTAGCAGGGGTTGTGTGGCGTGGGCTGGGCGGTTTTTTAGGTTAGATGGCCTTGAGCAAGTACAGAAAGGGCAACAGCCTCAATACAGAAAGCTGGCTTAAGCCAGAGATAAATTCTGCCGAAATTTTTACAAAGGTACAGACGGTGTTTAGAAAGGATAGATTGCATGCAACCGGTGGTGGAGTGTTCGTCGCTGTTAGTAGTAGTTTATCCTCTAGTGAAGTAGAAGTGGATAGTTCCTGTGAATTATTATGGGTGGAGGTTACACTCAACAACCGAGCTAGGTTAATAATTGACTCCTTTTACCGACCTCCCGACTCAGCAGCTTTAGTGGCAGAACAACTGAGAGAAAATTTGGAATACATTTCACATAAATTTTCTCAGCATGTTATAGTCTTATTCAATTTACCAGATATAGACTGGGACACTCAGATGTTTAGGACGGGTGGTAGGGACAGAGCATCGAGTGACATTATACTGAGTGCACTATCCGAAAATTACCTCGAGCAATTAAACAGAGAACCGACTCGTGGAGATAACATCTTGGACCTACTGATAACAAACAGACCCGAACTTTTCGACTCTGTAAGTGCAGAACAGGGAATCAGTGATCATAAGGCCGTTGCAGCTTCCCTGAATATGGAAGTTAATAGGAATATAAAAAAAGGGAAGAAGGTTTATCTGTTTAGCAAGAGTAATAGAAGGCAGATTTCAGACTACCTAACCGATCAAAACGAAAATTTCTGTTCCGACACTGACAATGTTGAGTGTTTATGGAAAAAGTTCAAGGCAATCGTAAAATGCGTTATAGACAGGTACGCGCCGAGTAAAACTGTGAGGGACGGGAAAAACCCACCGTGGTACAACAACAAAGTTAGGAAAATACTGCGAAAGCAAAGAGAGCTTCACTCCAAGTTTAAACGCAGCCAAAACCTCTCAGACAAACAGAAGCTAAACGATGTCAAAGTTAGCGTAAGGAGGGCTATGCGAGAAGCGTTCAGTGAATTCGAAAGTAAAATTCTATGTACCGACTTGACAGAAAATCCTAGGAAGTTCTGGTCTTACGTTAAATCAGTAAGTGGCTCGAAACAGCATATCCAGACACTCCGGGATGATGATGGCATTGAAACGGATGACACGCATAAAGCTGAAATACTAAACACCTTTTTCCAAAGCTGTTTCACAGAGGAAGACCGCACTGCAGTTCCTTCTCTAAATCCTCGCACAAACGAAAAAATGGCTGACATCGAAATAAGTGTCCAAGGAATAGAAAAGCAACTGGAATCACTCAACAGAGGAAAGTCCACTGGACCTGACGGGATACCAATTGGATTCTACACAGAGTACGCGAAAGAACTTGCCCCCCTTCTAACAGCCGTGTACCGCAAGTCTCTAGAGGAACGGAGGGTTCCAAATGATTGGAAAAGAGCACAGGTAGTCCCAGTCTTCAAGAAGGGTCGTCGAGCAGATGCGCAAAACTATAGACCTATATCTCTGACGTCGATCTGTTGTAGAATTTTAGAACATGTTTTTTGCTCGAGTATCATGTCGTTTTTGGAAACCCAGAATCTACTATGTAGGAATCAACATGGATTCCGGAAACAGCGATCGTGTGAGACCCAACTCGCGTTATTTGTTCATGAGACCCAGAAAATATTAGATACAGGCTCCCAGGTAGATGCTATTTTTCTTGACTTCCGGAAGGCGTTCGATACAGTTCCGCACTGTCGCCTGATAAACAAAGTAAGAGCCTACGGAATATCAGACCAGCTGTGTGGCTGGATTGAAGAGTTTTTAGCAAACAGAACACAACATGTTGTTATCAATGGAGAGACGTCTACAGACGTTAAAGTAACCTCTGGCGTGCCACAGGGGAGTGTTATGGGACCATTGCTTTTCACAATATATATAAATGACCTAGTAGAGAGTGTCGGAAGTTCCATGCGGCTTTTCGCGGATGATGCTGTAGTATACAGAGAAGTTGCAGCATTAGAAAATTGTAGCGAAATGCAGGAAGATCTGCAGCGGATAGGCACTTGGTGCAGGGAGTGGCAACTGTTCCTTAACATAGACAAATGTAATGTATTGCGAATACATAGAAAGAAGGATCCTTTATTGTATGATTATATGATAGCGGAACAAGCACTGGTAGCAGTTACTTCTGTAAAATACCTGGGAGTATGCGTGCGGAACGATTTGAAGTGGAATGATCATATAAAATTAATTGTTGGTAAGGCGGGTACCAGGTTGATATTCATTGGGAGAGTGCTTAGAAAATGTAGTCCATCAACAAAGGAGGTGGCTTACAAAACACTCGTTGGACCTATACTTGAGTATTGCTCATCAGTGTGGGATCGGTACCAGATCGGGTTGACGGAGGAGATAGAGAAGATCCAAAGAAGAGCGGCGCGTTTCGTCACAGGGTTATTTGGTAACCGTGATAGCGTTACGGAGATGTTTAATAAACTCAAGTGGCAGACTCTGTAAGAGAGGCGCTCTGCATCGCGGTGTAGCTTGCTTCGAGAGGGTGCGTTTCTGGATGAGGTATCGAATATGTTGCTTCCCCCTACTTATACCTCCCGAGGAGATCACGAATGTAAAATTAGAGAGATTAGAGCGCGCACGGGGGCTTTCAGACAGTCGTTCTTCCCGCGAACCATACGCGACTGGAACAGGAAAGGGAGGTAATGACAGTGGGACGTAAAGTGCCCTCCGCCACACACCGTTGGGTGGCTTGCGGAGTATAAATGTAGATGTAGATGTAGATGTAGATGTATCTGTGATGCTACTGTTTTATGACTGTGGTGTGCGTACTGTAAAACCTTCGGTACACACACCATCAGATTATTTGACTTGTCGCACTAACGAAGTAGGCGAGTGCCAGCAATATGTCTCGTGGTCTTATCGTGTCGTGTTTATCTTCTGCCGTTAGGTCAGACGATAGAAATGCCACTTGCACGCTTAGAGTAGCAGATTGACGGTGACCAACTTAACTTGGTTCTGGATGCTATTTACAATTAACAATCTGAAGTTCCTTTGGTATTGGTACGTTAATCTTATTCTCACATATATCTCTGATACTGGACAAAAGTGTCTATACATTTATCTTCATGGCTATGTACTAGAATATGGTAATCTTATTAGGCGTAGACTGAAACTTGACTATAGACTGGTACAGACAAATGTAGAACTAGTACAGACTAATGCAGACTGCAGACTAGTACAGACTGATGCAGACTGGTACAGACCGGTGCAGACAAATGCAGACTGGCTAATCGGAGGTCTGTACACTCGTTATAATACCTAGCGCATTCATGTATCACTGCGCGAGTGTGATCCACGACGAGAAAAGGTTCTACGTTAGCAGCAATCTCATTGGCTGCGTTACATATTAATACGTGGATCAGCGGAAGCAGAATTTGGCCCGTCTCTATGGCAGCGCCATCTCGTAGTGCAGAGACGGACGAGTACTGCACCTGCGCTGTTGTGCTTAGCGGGGCGCGCTCTAGTGGGAACATTGTGTACGCACTGACTACGCGGAACTATGTACACATCAATGACGCTAATAATCTGCACATAATACAGAAGGAAGAGATGTGTGAGGAAGGTAATGAGACTGATTTTTTGTCTGCCAAAATCTTTATAATTTCAAACAACAATATTTTCCCCTTGACAGTAGTTCCCTTCGGCAACTATACATCGCCAGAGTCATTGTTCCCAGTCTTGGTAGCAGCGCTGAAAGGCTTCAAATGGTACGGCCTTTAATGTCATTCTTCATGGAACGTGCCGATACCTCGGTCGCTCCTCTTGCTCCTAGTCTCCAGTACTTGGAGCAGTTGCCCCCCTCCGACATAAACACTCCCATCACAGCACAAGACATTAAACTTATCCTCCGGTCCAAACGCAACACGGCCCCTGGCCACGACTGTGTCACCTACCGTCACCTTTGCGAAAGCCCCTATTCCTTCCTGACTGTCCTCGCCCATCTCTATAATGTCGTCCTCACTACTGGCTTCTACCCTGACCTGTGGAAGACCTCCCGCGTCCTCTTATTCCTCAAACCCAACAAACCCCCTTCTGCCGCCTCTTCCTATCGTCCCATCTGCCTCACCTCATTCTTCAGTAAGGTCTTTGAATCCATCCTCTCCCACCGTATCCATCAGCACCTTGCTCAACACCACCTCCTCCCCCTTACCCAGTGTGGCTTCCGACCCTCCTTCTCTGCTGACGACCAACTCCTCAACCTTGTTCACCTTCTGTCCCTCCAGCTCAACTCCCATCGCTCCGCCATTTTTGTTTCCCTTGACCTCCAAAATGCCTATGACCGTGTATGGCATCCTGGTCTCCTCTTTAAACTCCAAACCTACGCCCTGCCTATCAATTTTGTCCATCTGGTCGCTTCCTTCCTCTCGCACCGTCCTTCCTATGTCACCCTCCACAACACCAACTCCCGTATCTTTTATCCCACGGCTGGCGTCCCCCAGGGTTCTGTCCTCTCCCCTCTCCTTTATCTCTTGTATACAGCTGATATGCCCAAGCCACCCCCACCAGTCCACCTTCTCCAGTATGCTGATGACACCGCCTTCCTGGCTCTCTATCCTACCCTTCAACGATCTCAACGTACCCTCCAAACCCACCTTAACCAGTTCACCACTTGGTGTAACCAGTGGTTCCTCCGTCTCAACCCCTCCAAAACCCAGGCAATCATCATAGGCCGCACCACTCGCTCCTTCCGCCTCCATGATTTCTACCTCACCCTTTATGGTCGTCCTATCCAACTCACCCCCACCCTGAAATACCTTGGCCTCACCCTTGACCGCCACCTTACCTGGACCCCTCATCTCCTGACCATCCAGCAGAAAGCCCATTCCCGCCTCCGCCTTCTGAAACTCCTGTCTGGCCGGACATGGGGCTTGCATCCTTCTACCATCCTCCACACCTACAAATCCCTCATCCGTCCTATCCTCTGTTATGCCAGCGTTGCCTGGATCTCCGCCCCCACCCGCTTTTACAAGGCCCTCCAAATCCTTGAACGCCATGCGCTCCGCCTTGCCTTCCGTATCCGGCTTCCTTCCCCCACACGGCTCCTGTATGAACTGATCCCCTTCCCCCACCTCATCCTGTTCCTCCAACATCTCCGCATCCTTTACATTTTTCGCAGGCTTTATCCCCCCCACCGTCTGGTTTCCTCCTTCCTCTCCACCCCCCACCCGTTGCCGCACCTCTATCGCTGTATCCCTCCCTCTCTCCACCTCCACACCCTCCATCTCCTTCATCAGGGCAATTTCCAACGCCTCCCCCTCCCGGATGACGAACTTCGCCGTGACATCTACCCTTCCTTCCAACTATAGCCTGGCTTTGTTCCCCCCCCCCCCCTCCCCAGGGCCCCCTTTTCCTCTTTCCTCCTTCTCCCAGAGCGGATTTTCCTCCATCCCCCCCTCCCCTGAGACCCTGCACCCCATACTTGCCTCTCTCCTTCCCACATCCCTCCCTACCTGGCCCTCTTCCGCGCGCCCCCCGCTCACCTCCCCCATCTCTTCCCCTCCCTCCCTTCTCCAGGTCTCCCTCATCTCCTAGCGCCTGGCAGATCCTCTGTGTTGCTCTTCATCAGTGTGCCACATCAGTGTTGTTTAGTGCTGTTTCTCGTGTGTGTCAAGAGGTGTGTTTTAATTGTGTCCTGCCTTGAGGTTCGCCGCCAGTGTTACGTTATGTGCTATGCCGTCCGTCGCTACCTTTATGCTCCAGTCTTACTGTGCCTTGTGTTCTTTTAACCGTCGCGGTGTGTGGCTTTTTATGTGTGCTACTTTTAAACAGTTTTTTCTCTCCATTTTACAGTCACCCCGTTTTTTGTCTATTGCCTTCCATGATGTTCCCCTTTTTTATATCTATGTTCACCTTATTCTCTCCTTTGCTGTTTTTAAATGTCTTCTATTGTTTTGATCTATGTCTTTCGGCTGAAGAGCAGCGCCTATGCTGCTGCCATCCCGCCCCGATGGGGAATTGAAATACAATAAAGGAAAAAAAAATGTCATTCTTTCAATGTTCTCCAGAGTCCCAATATGATGTCCCTTAAGACAGTTTTCAATTTCGGGAAAAAAAAGTCACAAGAACTCTGATCAGGTGAACAGGGGGGTTCTGAACAGCAAGAACTCCTATTGTGGTCAAAAATTCCTTGATGGAAGTCGACATATGACATGGTTGTAATGATACGGCATCCACGTGTCTGCAATGTCCGGCTTCACTCTATTCACCCTTTTCCTGAGCCTTTCAGGAACAGCTTCGTAAAACATTTGGTTGACAGTTTCTCCTGGAGGGACAAACTCTTTATACACGTTATCAGTACTGTCAAAAAAGTAATTCAGCATTGTTTTGATCTTTGATTCGCTCATTCGTGCTTTTTACAGTCGAGGAGACGTTCCAGTGTGCCGGAACTCACTTTGTTGCGTTCTCTCAGGATCGTGCTGAAAAATCCAGGATTCGTCCCCAGTATTATTTCACGACTGAACCATTCGTGGTCATTGCCGATCCTCTAAAGAAGATTAACGGAAACCTTTCATCGATTGTTCTTTGGCTCAGTTTGTGAGTTGTTTCGGCACTACTTGGCACAAACCTTTTGCATGTGCAAAACTTCAGTCAAAACTTGATGTAAGGTGAAGTTTAGCAGGTCACCCATCATCCTTGTTGTTAAACGTCAGACTGATCTCGCAAGAGCACGCACATGTTCGACGTTTTTCTCGGTTTTTGAATCTGAAAGCCTCTCTGAAAGAGGTTCATCTTCAACGTGTTCTTGGCCTTCCAAAACAGACTTTTGCCAGCGAAAATTTGTGCTGTTGATAAGGAATTTTCCCCATAGGCCTATTTCAACTTTTCAAAAGTCACACTCATGGGTTCCCCAAGTTTTACACAAAATTTGAGATCATAACGTTGCCCTAAATTCCGCTGTTCTAATTTTCGTATCACACAACAAAAACACAACTTTACCGATGGCGCTCTCATATGGAGTTGAAACTCGGAATGAGCCTACATCTACATCTACATACATACTCCGCAATCCACCATACGGAGCGTGGAAGAGGGTACCTCGTACCACAACTAGCATCTTCTCTCCCTGATCCAGTTCCAAACAGAACGAGGGAAAAATGACTGCCTATATGCCCCTGTCCGAGTCCTAATCTCACTTATCTTATCTTTGTGGTCTTTCCGCGAAATATAAGTTGGCGGCATCCCTCTGGAAGGGATGAAGACACCAGTCTACACAAGTAGAACAACTCCCTTAGCTGAGTGGACAGGACGTCTGACTGTCATGCAATGGACCTGGGCTCGATTCCCAGCCAGGTACGAGGTTTTCTCCGTTCTCACCATCATTTCATCACCATCGTCACGCAAGTCGCCCAATGTGGCGTCAACTGAAGAGACTTGCAACGCGGTGGCCGAATTTCCCCAGGTGGTAACTCTCGGCCAAGAATGCCATACTATCATTTCACTCGTCACCGATTGAGCCTTGTGGCTGCTCAGACACCTGAAGGTAGGCAAACTCCAGCTTATGGTGTCGAAGGAGTTGCCTAACGGTCAGGCGCTAGAGCAGCCTCATGACTGAATTTGTGTCAAAGTTTCTGAGAAGTACATTTTTAACATGCTCAAGAAAGGTGTGCGGGTGGCATCAAGAGAGTTGCGCGACTGAATGGTCTTAGGACACTGCGCCATTTTATTCATGCACGTTTCAGTGTCGAAACCTCCCGTAATCACGCCACAGGAGAGCGTGAAAAAGAAGTGGCGAAAAAGCATAAAAACACTTTTCCACTTCGAAACACGTTCAGATTTCGTCGAATTGCTCTGTACGGTCCATATTGGTTCCATCCTCCACGTTGTCGTTGTTGTGTGGTCTTCAGTCCTGATACTGGTTTGAAGCAGCTCTCCATGCTACCCTATCCTGTGCACGTTTCTTCATCTCCCAGTACCTACTGCAACCTACATCCTTCTGAATCTGCTTAGTGTATTCATCTCTTGGTCTCTCTCTACGATTTCTAGCCTCCATGCTGCCCTCCAATGCTAAATTCCCTTGATGCCTCAGAACATGTCTTACCAACCGGTCCCTTCTTCTCGTCAAGCTGTGCCACAAACTCCTCTTCTCCCCAATTCTATACAATACCTCCTCATTAGTTATGTGATCTACCTATCTAATCTTCAGCATTCTTCTGTAGCACCACATTTCGAAAGCTTCTATTCTCTTCCTGTCCAAACTAGTTATCGTCCATGTTTCACTTCCATACATGGCTACACTCCATACAAATACTTTCAGAAACGACTTCTGACACTTAAATCTATACTCGACGTTAACAAATTTCTCTTCTTCAGAAACGCTTTCCTTGCCATTGCCAGTCTACATTTTATATCCTCTCTACTTCGACCATCATCAGTTATTTTGCTCCCCAAATAGCAAAACTCCTTTACTACTTTAAGTGTCTCTTTTCCTAATCTAATTCCCTCAGCATCACCCGACTTAATTCGACTACATTCCAATATCCTCGTTTTGCTTTTGTTGATGTTCATCTTATACCCTCCTTTCAAGACACTGTCCATTCCGTTCAACTGCTCTTCCAAGTCCTTTGTTGTCTGTGACAGAATTACAATATCATCGGCGAACCGCAAAGTTTTTATTTCTTCTCCATGGATTTTAATACCTACTCCGAACTTTTCTTTTGTTTCCTTTACTGCTTACTCGATATATAGATTGAATAACATCGAGGAGAGGCTACAAACCTGTCTCACTCCCTTCCCAACCACTGCTTCCCCTTCATCCCCCTCGATTCTTGTAACAGCTATCTGATTTCTGTACAAATTGTAAATACACCTTCGCGCCCTGAATTTGACGCCTCCTACCTGCAGAATTTGAAAGACAATTCCAGTCAACATTGTCAAAAGCTTTCTCTAAGTCTACAAATGCTAGAAACGTAGTTTTGCCTTCCCTTAATCTTTCTTCTAAGATAAGTCGTAAGGTCAGTATTGCCTCACGTGTTCCAATATTTCTACGGAATCCAAACTGATCTTCCCCTAGGCCGGCTTCTACCAGTTCTCTCATTCGTCTGTAAAGAATTCGCGTTAGTATTTTGCAGCTGTGACTTTTTAAACTGATTGTTCGGAAATTTTCACATCTGTCAATACCTGCTTTCTTTGGGATTGGAATTATTATGTTCTTCTTTTAGTCTGAGGGTATTTCGCCTGTCTCATACATCTTGCTCACCAGATGGTAGAGTTTTGTCAGAACTGGCTCTCCCAAGGCCGTCAGTAGTTGTAATGGAATGTTGTGTACTCCCGGGGCCTTGTTTCGACTCAGGTCTTTCAGTGACCTATCAAACTCTTCACGCAGTATCGTATCTCCCATTTCATCTTCATCTACATTCTCTTCCATTTCCATAACATTGTCCTCAAGTACATCGCCCTTGTATAGACCCTCTATATACTCCTTCCACCTTTCTGCTTTCCCTTCTTTGCTTAGAACTGGGTTTCCATCTGAGCTCTTGATATTCATACAAGTGGTTCTCTTTAATTTTCCTGTAGGCAGTATCTATCTTACCCCTAGTGAGATAAGCCTCTACATCCTTACATTTGTCCTCTAGCCATCCCTGCTTAGCCATTTTGCACTTCCTGTCGATCTCATTTTTGAGACGTTTGTATCCCTTTTGCCAGCTTCATTTACTGCATTTTTATATTTTCTCCTTTCATCAGTTAAATTCAATATTTCTTCTGTTACCCAAGGAGTTCTACTAGCCCTCGTCTTTTTTTCTACTTGATCCTCTGCTGCCTTCACTACTTCATCCCTCAGAACTACCCATTCTTCTTCTACTGCACTTCTTTCCCCCATTGCTGTCAATTGTCCCCTTATGCTCTCCCTGAAACTCTGTACAACCTCTGGTTCTTTCAGTTTATCCAGGTCCCATCTCCTTAAATTCCGACCTTTTTGCAGTTTCTTCAGTTTTAATCTATAGTTCATAACCAATAGATAGTGGTCAGAGTCCACATCGGCCCCTGGAAATGTCTTACAATTTAAAACCTGAAACCTGGTTCCTAAATCACTGTCTTACCATTATATAATCTATCTGATACCTTTTATTATCTCCGGGATTCTTCCATGTATACAACCTTCTTTTATGATTCTTGAGCCAAGTGCTAGCTATGATTAAGTTATGCTCTGTGCAAAATTCTACCAGACGGCTTCCTCTTTCATTTCTTACCCTCAATCCATATTTACCTACTAAATTTCCTTCTCTCTCTTTTCCTACTACCAAATTGCAGTCACCCATGACTATTAAATTTTCGTCCCCCTTCACTACCTGAATAATTTCTTTTATTTCATCATACATTTCATCAATTTCTTCATCATCTGCAGAGCTAGTTGGCATATAAACTTCTACTACTGTAGTAGGCGTGGGCTTCGTGTATATCTTGGCCATAATAATGCGTTCACTATGCTGTTTGTAGTAGCTTACCCGCACTCCTATTTTTTTATTCATTATTAAACCTACTCCTGCATTACCCCTATTTGATTCTGTTTATAATCCTGTATTCGCCTGACCAAAAGTCTTGTTCCTCCTGCCACTGAACGTCACTAATTCCCACTATATCTAACTTTAACCTATCCATTTCCCTTTTTAAATTTTCTAACCTACCTGCTCGATTAAGCGATCTGACATTCCACGCTCCGATCCGTAGAACGCCAGTTTTCTTTCTCCTGATAACGACGTCCTCTTGACTAGTCCCCGCCTGGAGATCCGAATGGGGGACTATTTTACCTCCGGAATATTTTACCCAAGAGGACGCCATCATCATTTAACCATACAGTAAAGCTGCATGCCCTCGGGAAAAATTACGGCTGTAGTTTCCCCTTGCTTTCAGCCGTTCGCAATACCAGCACAGCAAAGCGGTTTTGGTTATTGTTACAGGGCCAGATCAGTCAATCATCCAGACTGTTGCCCCTGCAACTGCCCCTCTTCAGGAACCACACGTTTGTCTGGCCTCTCAACAGATACCCCTTCGTTGTGGTTGCACCTACGGTACGGCCATCTGTATCGCTGAGGCACGCAAGTCTCCCCACCAGCGGCACGGTCCATGGTTCATGGGGGGAGACCTCCATAGCACAGCAAAAACTACTGTCACACAGTACTCTTAAAGGGGTACAATCACGTTCAGTCGAGTTGCAACTAGGCAGTGTTGATAGAGTAGGGTTGAAATGCCAGGGGGAGGCAGCAATGGCCACATTTGTCAAGAACGTCGCACTGTTCCTCATCGCACTGCCAACTGTCATTTTCGCCAGCGAAACAAAGTGCCGGTGGAACGGATGGTTTCACTGATGCGCTTTATGCGGCGCCAGTAGACTTCTTTGTGTCGATTCTGAGCGACAGTGTGTCTGATATGTTTCCCTCCGTCACTCATACGAAAACTGTGGGTTTTAAACGCCGGGTGTCACTGTTCTAACCTCCGTGACAGAGGCTTCAGAAAAATGGATGAAATGTCGGAAGAGGTAGTGCAGCGACGATCCCATCTTGTGACTCGTCCACGGTATGCGCTGGGCAGAATTGTGACGAAATTTGATGCAAATGTAACGCCAATAACCCATCTTACAGCTCACAGCTCACGCGAACTTCTGAGCTGTGTTTCTTTCTTTCTATCTTTTTTTTTTTTTCATGTTTTGACCCCTTGCTGTTTGAAACATCACCGAGCTGGAGGGTGAAGCAGCCGAAAACCACGCTTTTGCATCATTACAGAGGAAGGTTATAGGCACTTTTGGACCAAATTTAAAACTGCCGCAATGAGAGACAGTTATGGGGTTTCGAAAAAGTGAACCTTTAATTTCGTTGCGCAGTGTAGTTACGCAACTTCTGTACAGAGAATGCACGCGATCAGAATAGTTTAGATGTATACAGAAAGATATGCCGACAGACGGTATCCAACAGGAATGACACTTGAGCGAATGTGCCAGATATTGGCATTGGAAGGGAGTTGGCATACTCCGCTGAGGGTAAGGAGCAATTCTGCAAAGAGCAGAACGAACGAAACAGATGTTGTGGCAGCTGTTGCCAGAAATCCACATTTTTTTTTTAATGCACGGTGGCTGTTTCTTCGAAAGCACAGACAGCGCGCAGATCTCGCAACTGTGAAACACTATGCGTAATTCGAAGGGGGATGACTGCTATCAGCTGCAGCGGGACATTAAACGGAATCAGCGGCGACGAGCGAAAATGTGTACCGCATCAAGATTCGAAGCCGGGATCTCCTGCTTACTAGGCAGATGCGGTAATGTGTGCTGATCCCGGCGGAGGTTCGAGTCCTCCCTCGGGCATGGGTGTGTGTGTTTGTCCTTAGGATAATTTAGGTTAAGTAGTGTGTAAGCTTAGAAACTGATGACCTTAGCAGTTAAGTCTCATAAGATTTCACACAGATTTGAACATTTTGAACAGATGCGGTAACCACATCAAACACTCCTGCGTTCCGCAGTTCTCAACCGCGTTTTATAATATTATGCACCTATAACGACCTTCACGAACATAGCCACCTTAAAGTCATCTTACATCCCCACGGTACCGACATTTTTGTCATAATTTCAAATGTTAGTAAAAATTCCGAAAAAATCTAAGACATCTCTGTTTTAGTCTAGAACATGATGGACTACTTTCCAAAAGAAAATTCTTGCCACCTTCCATGAAAAATAGTAAAAAATAACGTTGCAAGAAATTTTGAAGCAACACTTTTTTTAATTCAACCAGTGGATAAAACAAAACAACTATCATATTTGGACTGAAAATAATATACTCACATTAAAAACTGTTTTGCTTCACCCCAGTTCCCAGAACTCTTGAAGATAGACGTTGACTGTCGATATTGTATCACAGACACAGTCCTTTTGACTGTTCAGAGATGCCACTACACACATCCAAAGATGTAAACATCCTTGCATGAGCAGCGCCTATTAGACGGAGGGGGTCCGACAGCCGATCAGTTCCAGTCATTCCAAGCACACGGCTCGTGTTCTCTGTACTTCAACAGTGCCTGTGTTCTCTTTACTTCAACCGAGCATAGACGGTCAATACCGCGGTTCGATCGCGTCCGCATTGTTACTTTGTGCCAGGAAGGACTCTCAACAAAGGAAGTGTCCAGGCGTCTCGGAGTGAACCAAAGCGATGTTGTTCGGACACGGAGAAGATACAGAGAGACAGCAACTGTCGATGACATGTCTCGGTCAGGCCGCCCAAGCGCTACTACTGCAGTGGATGACCGCTACCTACGGATTATGGCTCGCACGAACACTGATAGCAACGCCACCATGTTGAATAACGCTTTTCGTGCAGCCACAGGACGTCGTCTTACGACTCAAACTGTGCGCAATAGGCTGCATGATGCGCAACTTCACTCCCGACGTCCATGACGAGGTCCATCTTTGCAACCACGACACCATGCAGCGCGGTACAGACGGACCCAACAACATGATGCCGAATGGACTGCTCAAGATTGGCATCACGTTCTCTTCACCGATGAGTGTCGCATATGCCTTCAACCACACAATCGTTTAGGAGCAACCCAGTCAGGCTGAACGCCGTAGACATCGTGTCCAGTGAGTATAACAAGATGGAGGTTCCCTGCTGTTTGGGGTTGCATTATGTGGGGCCGACGTACGCCGCTGGTGGTCATGGAAGGCGCCGTAACGGCTGTACGGTAAGTGAATGCCATCCTCCGAACGATAGTGCAACCATATCGGCCGCATATTGGGGAGGCATTCATCTTCATGGACGAAAATTCGCGCCCACATCGTGCGCATCTTGTGAATGACTTCCTTCAGGCCGGTCGGTATGGCCGTGCGGTTCTAGGCGCTTCAGTCTGGAACCGCGTGACCGCTACGGTCGCAGGTTCGAATCCTGCCTCGGGCATGGATGTTTGTGATGTCCTTAGGTTAGTGAGGTTTAAGTAGTTCTAAGTTCTAGGGGACTGATCACCACCGATGTTAAGTCCCATAGTGCTCAGAGCCATTTGAACCAATTTTTTAACTTCCTTCAGGATAACCACATCGCTCCACTAGAGTGGCCAGCATGTTCTCCAGACATGAATCCTATCGAACATGCCTGGGATATTTCCAGAATGAGATTTTCACTCAGCAGCGGAGTGTGCGCTGATATGAAACTTCCTGGCAGATTAAAACTGTGTGCCCGACCGAGACTCGAACTCGGTACCTTTGCCTTTCGCGGGCAAGTGCTCTACCATCTGAGCTACCGAAGCACGACTCACGCCCGGTACTCACAGCTTTACTTCTGCCAGTATCTCGTCTCCTACCTGCCAAACTTTACAGAAGCTCTCCTACGAACATTGCAGGAGAGCTTCTGTAAAGTTTCGAAGGTAGGAGACGAGATACTGGCAGAAGTAAAGCTGTGAGTACAGGGCGTGAGTCGTGCTTCGGTAGCTCAGATGGTAGAGCATTTGCCCGCGAAAGGCAAAGGTCCCGAGTTCGAGTCTCGGTCGGGCACACAGTTTTAATCTGCCAGGAAGTTTCATGCCTGGGATAGATTTAAAAAGGCTGTGTATGGACGACGTGATCCACCAACCGCTCTGAGGGATCTACAGCGAATCGCCATTGAGGAGTGGGACAATCTGGGCCAACAGTGGCTAGATGAACTTGTGGACAGTATGCCACGACGAAGACAGGCATGCATCAATGCAATAGGAGTGCTACTGGGTATTAGATGTACCGAAGTGTACAGCAATCTGGACCACCACCTCAGCAGGTCTCGCTGTATGGTTTTACAGCATGCAGTGTGTGGTTTTTATGAGCAATAAAAAAGGGAGGAAACGAAGCTTATGTTGATCTCTATTCCAATTTTCTCTACAGGTTCTGGAACTTTTGGAACCGAGGTGATGCATAACTTTTTTTATATGTGTATGAACATGCGCAAATTTCACAGATGCATGTATCGTGAAAACATGAAAGTATTGCGACACAAAGAAAAATGGCGTAAGAAGTGTGAAACTGCTCGGCCTGAGTAAAGACAAATGTCGTCGCTGATGAATTTGCGATGTGTTGGGCCTTGTAGAAACTTCCTGCGAGAAAATTGTTAAGAAAGCTATACAGTTAATTTTGGTACCTACTATATGAGACATCATTGGCGTATCGTGTCAAGTATGAACGCATTTTATTGGCGCGAGACTCCCTGAGCTTCAGCGCGCGAATAACTGCATGCTGCTGCCAATATTTTAGTTCCGATGGCTCCCTTTAATAATTACGACCGAGAATATTCCCTATCCTTCGAAAATGTTTTATTTTCAACTCTTAACTGACCCTTCGTCGCCGACATACGCTATACAAAAATAACTGTAGGTATTTTCTAGCCGTTGCTTCGTTGTAGGCGAGCAGAATATATTTTTGCGTGTTGTTTTGTGAAACCCAGGTCTTATCGATGTATACACCTTTTCACACTATCTTGTGTTGTGGAGAAGGACATACGTTAACTTTAACCCTTTTACGCAAATATCTTCCAAGACTTAAATCATTAAAGACAATTGGTTCTTTGAACAGCATTCTGAAGGCCTGTGTTACGAGGTTTTATTATCCAGTTATATTATTTTTCCAGGTTTAGTGCAAGCTTAAAAATTCCGTTCTTACACATAACAATGTGATCGACATTGTGTTTACATTATTACATTGTTATCGTTGTTGCCACTATTCAAGCCTCGATTCTCCCGAAAAGTATCGTCCACCGTACTACATTCTTTCATAGCCGCATGAAGCGAACAAACATTTTTGCAAGGATAAAAGTAACAAACCGGTAAGTAAGACAGTTTACGAGTCTTACTTTCACAAACTGAATCTTGCTATAAAAGCACCAAAAAAGGACATTTGTCACACTTGGGACAGGTTTGAAAATGAACATCTCTGATGCAAAGGGGGGAAGATAAAGAGAAACTTGAGGAGTTAAAGCATCATCAATGATCTTGTTAATGCAGCTTACTGTCCAAAATCTAATGACAAGAATATGTCCGTAGTGGACAAGATAAACACCAAATGACACTGACTTTCAACATGGAGAATGTTTGCCCACTCCAAAAATGGACACTTCCATCGCATTTTACAAACGGCTTCTGTGGACATATAAGCTTACTGAAAATGACTGCAGTGATTCTCAGGCAGACTGTCACAAGTCGAGAAAGGACGTCGGAGGCAGAGGAGCAAAGCAAGTTGCATTCTGTGTTGCTAAACATCTACTTCGCCATCCTTCTCATGCGAAACATGTCACTTTGTATTCGAATACATTTCGTGGACAGAATAAGGCTGCTATGTGCTGAACAATGCTGTTAACTTGGAAAGATTGATCACAAATTCAGTTTGGCAGGACATACTCACATAGTGTCCGACACCGATCTCTCCTCAATAGAAAAAAAGAAAAAGAAGAGCAACGCTCCTATGGGCATGTGGTCAGCACAGCTCTCTCCCGATCGTACGTCAGTTTACGAGCCCAGAGCCACTACTTCTCAGTCAAATATCTCCTCAGTTTTCCCCACAAGAGCTGAGTGCATTCATCCCCTTGCCAACAGCGCTTGGCAGATAGGATGGTCACCCATCCAAGTGCTAGCTAACTACAATAGCGCTTAACTTCGGTAATTTTATGGGAACAGGTGTTACCACTGCGGAAAGCCCATTGGCGAAATGAAATGAAGGATATTGTAATATAACGCCATGGACACAAGAAAAATGAATTTCAACATTTGGTGAACATTTGTGATTGCATGTAACATTGTATAATGCACTTATATATCACTACAATTTCTGTTATTAATCAATTTATCAACTGGTCACACAGACAGCGCAACAACACTTCTTCAGGCTGTTACACTGTCAAAAATTTGGGTTCTCTAAGTGTAGTAGCATTCTGAAGCAGAGAACAGTCAGCAAGAAGCGTTCTGAATGGTGGGAACCTCTAACGATCAGTACCCGGGGGCCTGCGGCAAACTTACCGTCCTGTTACTGTAGTTCGTCTATTGGGGTTTGATAACATACTAATTTAGGTAGGTCACCAATTAATAATAAGATCGGTACATATGCAGCCTGAGGTACCGTCTCATAATGCCAGTATTAGCTGCTGAGCAAAAAAGTTTGACGACCAGTAACTAAGACTGTTTTTAACATTAAAAAAAATTATCTTTATTGGTGGGACTGAAATAAAGGGGACGCCAGATTTCTGAATGAGTCTGTTGTGTACATAGTTCTGCTTAGTCAGTGTGTACACAAGTTTCCCACTAGAGCACGCCCCGCTAAGCACAACAGCGCAGATGCAGCGCTCGTCCGTGTCCGCACTACGAGATGGCGCTGCCATAGAGACCGACCAAATTCTGCTTCCGCTGATCTGCGTATTAATATGTAACGCAGCCAATGAGATTGCTGCTTACGTAGAACCTTTTCTCCTCGTGGATCACACTTACGCAGTGATATATGAACGCGCGAGGTATTAGAACGAGTGTACAGACCTCCAATTGGTCAGTCTGCATTTGTCTGCACCAGTCTGTACCAGTCTGCATTAGTCTGTACGAGTTCTACATTTGACTGTACCAGTCTATAGTCAAGTTTCAGTCTGCACCTAATAAGATTACCGTATTCCAGTACATAGCCATGAAGATAAATGTATAGACACTTTTGTCAAGTATCAGAGATATATGTGAGAATAAGATTAACGTACCAATACCAAAGGAACTTCAGATTGTTAATTGTAAATAGTATCCAGAACCAAGTTAAGTAATTTTTGTGCTTGTTATTATTTTCATAAATGTGTGTGAAAGTTAATCAAGTTCTGTTTAAAGTTGGTTACCGTCAATCTGCGTGCAAGTGGTATTTCTATCGTCTGACCTAATGACAGAAGATAAACACGCCACGATAAGACCACGAGACATATTGGTGGCACTCGCCTACTTCGTTAGAGCGACAAGTCAAATAATCTGATGGTGTGTGTACTGAAGGTCTTACAGTATGCACACTACAGAGTCCCCGATCCTTTCGGGGATAGGGTCAGCATGAAACGGAATTAACAACTCAGTTCTAAAATTTAAAGCACACCAATAAGTAGCAGATGATTTTTGTATTGTACTCGTAAGGGAAGGGGGGGGGGGGGGCGGGCGTTGTTTGGGGGAGGAGACCAAACAGTGAGGCCTCATCGGATTAGGGAAGGATGGAAAAGGAAGTCGGCAGTGCCCTTTCATAGGAACCATCCCGGCATTTTCCTGGAGGTATTTAGGGAAATCACGGAAAACCTAAATCAGGATGGCCAGACGTGTGATTGAACCGTCGTCCTCCCGAGTGCGAGTCCAGTGTGCCAGCCAACCACTGCGCCACCTCGCCCGGTGTACTCGTACGTTTTCCCAGCTAACAGCAGAATTCAGGACAAAATTTAATTTGCTCAATAACACACAACTGGAATTTTTTTCCACTGTAACTGACACGCCTAACGAAATGTTTTGGTCACTACAATGCCACATCCTCTGTCTGCCACAGGAACGCCTACCCGGGCGCCCAAAGTATAGGTGACTCCTTCACCACGGACATCTCCAGCTACTTCACCACCAACAGGCGGTACGTCTACATCTACATCGACGGGCGCGGGTCTGGCTGCAAGGGTGACAGGACGCTCTTCTCCGTCTACCGGAGGCTGGGCACTGTCGAAGTGGAGGACCAGATCAGCGTCACCAAGTAAGGCCGCTGTCTTCTACTATTTACCTACTCGTATTGTATAGTTTTTTATTGTTTATTTCTTCTCACAATTACAATGACGGAAAAAAATTAAGAGCAAGAGGGAGTTGCGCGACGTAAACGAAAGTTGGTAGGCGTGATTCAACATCTGAAAGATGACGTTATAATAATATGTTTACTTTTGTGTATTAACATACAGCTATAATCAGCGGGCCCGGGTTCGATTCCCGGCTGACTCGGATTTTCTCCGCTCAGGGACTAGGTGTTGTGCAGTCTTCATCATTTCATCCCCATCCGGCGCGCAGGTCGCCCATGTGGCGCTGAATGTAATAAGACCTGCACCATGGCGGCCGGATCTGCCTCGCAAGGGCTCTCCAGGCCAATGACGCCAAGCGCTCATTTCCATTCCATATATTAGGGCAATAGACATAACTAGTTATTGTAGTGGTTTTGAATACCTTTACTGGTCAGGACTTTTACGCCGACTGTGTTCGACTGTTCAGTCGGGAATTGCTTTGCAGAGAGAGTAAATGACTATTGAAAATATAATTGTTTTTGGATAGCTCAACATGAATTTCCTAAGAGACCAAAGTTTATCATGCATTTACCAGTAGAATAAGGTGCAGAGAAAATATTTCGCCGTATGCAACTTCCGTCCGATTTCGACCTAACAATTCGTGACTGTGAACCATCAAACTTTGCAGAAACATAAAAGAAAATTAAATACGTATGGACATGAAGTTATGAGACATAGATTCGATACTAAATAATTAGTCCATACACAAGTTCCATTTAACTTTGAATTTATGGCAGTCAGTAGATAACGAACTAACATCCTTCGACATTTCCAGATACACGTCGCACAATATAGCTTCTCACATAATTTTACTGCTATGCAGTATGGCACTTTCACATTACACTAATATATTTTTAAACAATAATAATCCGGTGGCAAGACATGCGTGTCCGACGCAAATTACAAGAGACGAAGAGTGAGTAACTGTTCATCGAGAATATCTCGTACATCAAAAGACTGCGTAAAAAATGTTCTCCTTCTGTCCGCCTTTCGCGCAGCGGCTTTCAAAGTCAATAGCTCACAGCATCTCTGACGGCGCTTCCACAGTAAACACGTCACGTCACAGGACGTTCGTTTTTTTTTCATTCTCGCAACGTTATTTGCTAACTACAGCTGTTGCCTAGCGACTGCTCGCTTAGTGAACGATTTAAAATAGTAGGGCAATCACATAATGTTACATTGCCTTCCATTGGTATCTTGGAAATCAAGATTACCGAGATTCACATGTCACCATTGACATTATGGGATGGAGTACTTTACGGATTTACATGGGTTAAACATAGTATTTCTGTCATTTGACTATTAGGATTGCACAAATATGGTGATCTCTCATTCTGAGACAAAAGACAATTTTTAAGGTAAAAATACACAGTGAAAATTAAAAAAACTAAGTAAATCTACAAAATTTACAATTGAGATTATACATTATGCTCATTATATTGCATTTTACAGAGTTCGTAAGGACCATCTTTGTGGCCTTAAGTTATTGTCCAGAGCTCATAGGCTCTTTGCTCCTGAAAGAAAACACATAAACATTCATGTTTTTATACACATATACTTCTCACACATGGATTTCTTACACCTGTCCATCTTCCATTGCTCACTAGTTGTCATGATTTTTACGCTTTCATTACTTGTGTATTTGACAGGTAAGTTAAAATTGATTCTTCTCCAGGTCGGCGAGTCTCGCTCGGACGTTAGGTGCGAACTATATATAACCATAAATACTATAAAAATACTATACTATACTATATAATACTATACTATAAAAATACTATAAATACTATAAATACCTATTAGTCAAAGAACTAAGTTTAAATCTAATATTAGAACTTGGGATTCATTGGAATCTGACTTTGTCACTATTCGCGTAGGGTTTGGCTGTTCGCATTTCATTCACGGGTTTATGTATCATGTATATTTCCATTTCTGTTACTTTGTTAGTAACCACCTTAACATTTCGCTTTACATTATTCATCATCTTTCTCTAAGACTAATTACGCTTTCGATTCAGTCACAATACATTAGTTTCTCCGATTTGCTAGCGATTATATATTTTTTGGATTTATTTGAATCGTTCTTTCTGTTCATTAGATTCATTTAAGTTATCACTGTCATTTCGACAAAAATTTCCTTTTTACTAGGTGCGAGGATCAATCAGTCACACTTGATCGCCCTCTCACTTGAGTACAAAACACCATTCAAGAAAATATTCAAATTCCTTATCGCGATCGCAGTTCGCGTCTCGGATTTACATTAGAAGAAAAAGTAAAGACATTTCAAAACTATCTTTCCCGGCTTCTTACACGCGTTTCCTTTTGAAAATCGTTTTTAAAACCAGCCTTCCACGTCAACCGCATTTCTCAATCTGTTACGTCAAGTTAGGATATTTACGCAAATTCAGAAGAAAGACAGATATAATAGTATATAGAAGAAGAAATATAGCAAAGCACTCCTTGTTCCTTATGACTTAGAAATTAATTTTTCTTTCCGTCGTATGCCGGCCGGAGTGGCCGAGCGGTTCTAGGCGCTACAGTCTGGAACCTCGAGACCGCTACAGTCGCAGGTTCGAATCCTGCCTCGGGCATGGGTGTGTGTGATGTCCTTAGGTTAGTTAGGTTTAAGTAGTTCTAAGTTCTAGGGGACTGATGACCTCATTAGTTAAGTCACATAGTGCTCAGAGCCATTTTTTTCCGTCGTATGTCTACGTACGCGCTGTAATTAAGAACTACCTGCTTTGTTTTACTGGTGGTTTTATTGTCATCTTATTCTCGCTTTGACGCGTGCTTGCGTTGCGGTCCATTGACCTCTATATATGACCTTAAGTCATCATTCCTTTCTCCTTGTCACTTACGCTCTTATGCTTGGTATTTTATTTCACTTACGGATTTAAATGTATTTGACCTGTGTATTGAATTACAATTAATGCTACCTACCTGAAGGATAGCGCTTTCGTTGTCATGTTGGTACTTACAAGTAACTCACATGCTTCGTAAGCTCGTAAGCATTACGTTATTCTAATGCAGAGATGAACTTGTTCCAGATTTCTGTGTACATTAGAACTTAATTTAGACATCGCTGGCTTAGAAACTAGTTACTTATTTTCCTTTTTAGTGGCATCATGAACCATTATTTGTCAAGCGACCCTTGTCCTTGACGAAAATAAATTTCCTTTTTCGATCATTGCTCCTTAAACTTAAAAAAAATTTCTTACTTACTACGTTTTATTTTCATTTCTTTACCATTTCATATCGCAGAAGCCGGCTTGTTAGGCACATCCTTCGCTTTATATTTCATTTTTCTCTCATAAATATTATATGTTTAAAACTAAATCTTAAAACTTGAGTTCTCGGAGTTGATCACTTTCTTTGCCAAACAAGAATATTTTATCAGCTTGTCTGTACATAAATTATGGCTCAAGATAACATATTTTAAATTCTCTGCTGTATAGTAAGACAGGCTCACTGTCGAAGTCAGTTTAGTTTTCACTCAGTTACTAGCGGCTAACCTTCTCTTGCCATTATAAAGTTTTCTCTTCACTTGTTTTGCAGCATGATACTTCTTAAGATCAGACTGATGGTATAATCCTTTTATTTTTCCATTTGCGGGATCAGAAATCAGATAACAACCTGTGTGCGGTATACGAAGGATTTCGTAAGGTCCCTCAAAAATACTTTGCCATTCTCGATTTTTGTGTGAGAGCAACGATAGTTTAGGGTGCGTTTTTAGCAAGACCTTTTCGCCTACTTTATAGGTTGACACCTTATTAATATGTTTGTCATATGCCTTCTTGCGTAAATTGGCTTGGGTGCTCAATGTTGTTAGAGCTTGTCTTGTTCTGGCGTCTAAACTAGCGCTTGTGTTACACTTAGGAATTGAATTGATCCATTCATTTTTCTCTCGGTCAGGAGACATCAACTCACTCGGAGTGAAACTAGTAAACAGGTGCGGTAGATTATTCACTATTTCCTCGAAAGGTGACAAAGTAAACCTAGCGAGTCTGCTGATTTGTTACATACGTCCGAATGAAACGATTAAACTCCTTGAAGACTCGCTTAGTCGGGTTCGACTAGGGCCCAAATTTTGAGATACGGATTTGCCTAATTTGATGACGAGCAAGGAAAAGTCTCCATCTTTTGCAAACAAAGTTAGACCCGTTGTCTGAGAGAATTGATTCAGGTCTCCCGAATCTAGGAAAGTAGTCACGTTCTAAACGATTAATGATTGGTTGAGTGTTTGCAGATCTCATAGCGTACAATTTCAAATGTTTGGTAAATAGATCGCTGACAGCTACAAGGTACCTTAGGCCTCCACGACCTCGTGGGAGCGGTCCTGCCAAATCTATGCCTAGCATTTGTCTAGGTTTCTCTGTGATGATAGGATTCAAAGGCAGTATATTCGAAAGATTAAAGAGTTTTGCCTTTTGACAAAAGCTTGTGAATTCTGCTATGAAGGTTAGAGATGTAGCAGTACTTTGCAATTTTACGCTTACACTTTTCTGGACCAAAGTGTCCCGATGAAATATGTGTATACCAGAGTAAATGTTCTACAAATTCTTGAGGAATGCATACTAGCCAATTTTATGATGACAATGATGTTTGGTGGAAAAGAACTTGATTATACAATTTGTAATATTTGCAATGCGATAGGTAGGATTAGTTTCGAGGATCTGTTTTACACCTCTCCATTTTGGATCAGTTTCCTGCAATTGAACAATCTGGTTACAAAGATCAAGAAAATATTTGCGATGTATTGGATCCTTCATCAAAAGAATTCTGTAATTTGACATTTGTTCCAAAAGTTCAGTACTGTCAGAAGAGCCTTCAGGCATGCGAGATAGAGAATCTGCAATAATGTTATCTTTGTCTTTTATATAGATTATTTCGAAATCATATTCCTACAAGAAAAGACACTACCTCGTTAAGCGAGGATGTAGGAGTTTACACGTCAAAAGAAAACTAAGAGCCTGATGATCAGAATAAATCTCTTGAAAGCCCAAACTACTGCAACAGCTTCCAATTCAGTAATAGAGTAGGATCGTTCAGCTCCTGTAAGAACCCTACAAGCAAAACTAATTACTCTGATTTCTTGTTTTCTATTGGCTTCATGGGTCTGGAAGAGACATGTGCCTAATCTCTGCAAACTTGCGTCAGATGGCACACAAATATCCTGTTCTATATCTGGATGACGAAGAATGTTGCTATTTAACTAAGCTTCTTTGATATCGAGAAATGCCTTTTGACAGTCGTCAGTCCAATTCCACCGAGTATTTTTCTTTAACAATTTCAAAAAATGAGGGTTGTTCATCACTTGCTTTGGTAAGAATCTTCTGAAGAACGAAGTGAGTCTGAGATAACCTGTAAGTTGTCGTTTTGAAGATGGGATAGGAAAAATTTTAATTGCGCTTAGTTTAGCCGGATCAAGACGGATTCCGTCAGATGAAATGACGTGTCCTAAGAATTCCCAGGATTTGGTAGCAATTAAAAGATCATCAGCCTAGAGAGTGACTTCATCAAGAAGATATGGACCAAGAACATGGTCTGGGGCAGAGATGAATACTCCAGAACTAACTCAATCCAAAAGGGCCGGCCGGTGTGGCCGTGCGGTTCTAGGAGCTTCAGTCTGGAACCGCGTGACCGCTACGGTCGCAGGTTCGAGTCCTGCCTTGGGCATGGATGTGTGTGATGTCCTTAGGTTGGTTAGGTTTAAGTAGTTCTAACTTCTAGGGGACTGATGACCACAGATGTTAAGTCCCATAGTGCTCAGAGCCATTTGAACCATTTTTCAATCCAAAAGGCATGACGAGAAATTCATAAGATCTGCCGGTGAAGGTAAATGCCGAATACTTTCGTGAGTTAGGATTTAGTCTCACTTGCCAATATGACATCTTCAAATCAATGCTACTCAAACATTTAATTGCATAAAATCTCTGCAGGTGTTCTTCTATCGCTTCAGGTCTCGTTCGTACTGGTACAACAATTTTATTTGTTTCGCGCGTCAAGTACAAGTCGTACTGTGTTATCCTGTTTCAAAACCGTCAAGGGGCTTCTATATGGCGAATTAGAATACTCTATGACTTTCCAGCTAAGCATCTCCTTAATTTCATTGCGAACTGCTTCCCTTCATGCATACGGTATGGGGTATGTCGTCTGTTAGTTTGGTGCGGCACCACTTCCATAGTATATTGTTGTTGTTGTTGTTGTGGTCTTCAGTCCCGAAACTGGTTTGAAGCAGCTCTCCATGCTACTCTATCCTGTGCAAGCTTCTTCATCTCCCAATACCTACTGCAACATACATCCTTCCGAATCTGCTTAGCGTATTCATCTCTTAGACTCCCTCTACGATTTTTACCCTCTACGCTGCCCTCCAATACTAAATTGGTGATCCCTTGATGCCTCAGAACATGTCCTACCAACCGATCCCTTCTTCTAGTCAAGTTGTGTCACAAACTTCTCTTCTCCCCAATCCTATTCAACACCTCCTCATTATGTGATCTACCCATCTAATCTTCAGAATTCTTCTGTAGCACCACATTTCGAAAGCTTCTATTTTCTTCTTGTCTAAACTATTTATCGTCCATGTTTCACTTCCATACATGGCTACACTCCATACAAATACTTTCAGAAACGACTTCCTGACACTTAAATCTATACTCGATGTTAACAAATTTCTCTTCTTCAGAAACGCTTTCCCTCCCATTGCCAATCTACATTTTATATCCTCTCTACTTCGACCATCATCAGTTATTTTGCTCTCCAAATAGGGTTGGGTTGTTTGGGGAAGGAGACCAGACAGCGAGGTCATCGGTCTCATCGGATTAGGGAAGAATGGGGAAGGAAGTCGGCCGTGCCCTTTCAAAGGAACCATACCGGCATTTGCCTGGAGCGATTTAGGGAAATCACGGAAAACCTAAAGCAGGATAGCCGGACGCGGGATTGAACCGTCGTCCTCCCGAATGCGAGTCCAGTGTCTAACCACTGCACCACCTCGCTCGGTGCTCCCCAAATAGCAAAACTCCTTTATTTCTTTGTCTCATTTCCTAATCTAATCCCCTCAGCATCACCCGACTTAATTCGACTACATTCCGTTATCCTCGTTTTGCTTTTGTTGATGTTCATCTTATATCCTACTTTCAAGACACTATCCATTCCGTTCAACTGCCCTTCCAAATCCTTTGCTGTCTCTGACAGAATTACAATGTCATCTGCGAACCTCAAAGTTTTTATTTCTTCTCCATGGATTTTAATACCTACTCCGAATTTTTATTTTGTTTCCTTCACTGCTTGCTCAATATACAGATTGAATAACATCGGGGAGAGGCTACAACCCTGTCTCACTCCCTTTCCAACCACTGCTTCCCTTTCATGCCCCTCAACTCTTATAACTGCCATTTGGGTTCTATACAAATTGTAAATAGCCTTTCGCTCCCTGTATTTTATCCCAGCCACCTTCAGAATTTGAAAGAGAGTATTCCAGTCAACATTGTCCAAAGCTTTCTCTAAGTCTACAAATGCTGGAAACGTAGGTTTGTCTTTCCTTAATCTAGCTTCTAAGATAAGTCGTAGGGTCAGTATTGCCTCACGTGTTCCCATATTTCTACGGAATCCAAACTGATCTTCCCCTAGGTCGGCTTCTACTAGTTTTTCCATTCGTCTGTAAAGAATTCGCGTTAGTATTTTGCAGCCGTGACTTATTAAGCTGATAGTTCGGTAATTTTCACACCTGTCAACGCTTGCCTTCTATGGGATTGGAATTGTTATATTCTTCTTGAAGTCTGAGGGTATTTCGCCTGTCTCATACATCTTGCTCACCAGATGGTAGAGTTTTGTCAGGACTGGCTCTGCCAAGGCAGTCAGTAGTTCTAATGGAATGTTGTCTACTCCCGGGGCCTTGTTTCGACTGTCAAACTCTTCACGCAGTATCATATCTCCCATTTCATCTTCATCCACATCCTCTTCCATTTCCATAATATTGTCCTCAAGTACATCGCCCTTGTATAGACCCTCTATATACTCCGTCCACCTTTCTGCTTTCCCTTCTTTGGTTAGAACTGGGTTTCCATCTGAGCTCTTAATATTCATACAAGTGGTTCTCTTTTCTCCAAAGGTCTCTTTAATTTTCCTGTACGCAGTATCTATCTTACCCCTAGTGAGATAAGCCTCTGCATCCTTACATTTATCCTCTAGCCATCCCTGCTTAACCGTTTTGCACTTCCTGTCGATCTCATTTTTGAGACGTTTGTATTCCTTTCTGCCTGCTTCATTTACTGCATTTTCATATTTTCTCCTTTCATCAATTAAATTCAATATTTCTTCTGTTACCCAAGGATTTCTACTAGTCCTCGTCTTTTTTTTACCTACTTGATCCTCTGCTGCCTTCACTACTTCATCCCTCAGAGCTATCCATTCTTCTTCTACTGTATTTCTTTCCCCCATTCCTGCCATTTGTTCCCTTACGCTCTCCCTGAAACTCTGTACAACCTCTGGTTCTTTCAGTTTATCCAGGTCCCATCTCCTTAAATTCCCACCTTTTTGCAGATTCTTCAGTTTTAATCTACAGTTCATAACCAATAGATTGTGGTCAGAGTCCACATCTGCCCCTGGAAATGTCTTACAATTTAAAACCTGGTTCCTAAATCTCTGTCTTACCATTATATAATCTATCTGATACCTTTTAGTATCTCCAGGGTTCTTCCATGTATACAACCTTCTTTCATGATTCTTGAACCAAGTGTTAGCTATGATTAAGTTGTGCTCTGTGCAAAATTCTACCAGGCGGCTTCTTCTTTCATTTCTTAGCCCCAATCCATATTCAGCTACTACGTTTCCTTCTCTCCCTTTTCCTACTACCGAATTCCAGTCACCCATGACTATTAAATTTTCGGCTCCCTTCACTATCTGAATAATTTCTTTCACTTCGTCATACATTTCTTCAATTTCTTCGTCATCTGCAGAGCTAGTTGGCATATAAACTTGTACTACTGTAGTAGGCGTGGGCTTCGTGTCTATCTTGGCCACAATAATGCGTTCACTATGCTGTTTGTAGTAGCTTACCCGTACTCCTATTTTTTTTATTCATTATTAAACCTACTCCTGCATTACCCCTATTTGACTTTATATTTATAACCCTGTATTCTCCTGACCAAAAGTCTTGTTCCTCCTGCCACCGAACTTCACTAATTCCCACTATATCTAACTTTAACCTATCCATTTCCCTTTTCAAAATTTTCTAACCTACCTGCCCGATTAAGGGATCTGACATTCCACGCTCCGATCCGTAGAACGCCAGTTTTCTTTCTCCTGATAACGACGTCCTCCTGAGTAGTGTCTGCTGTACTAACAGTCCTTTATAATACCAGGTCGTTTGTAAAGCGCTTCGATATATTGTGACAACAAATTGAATGATTCCTGTCGCTGAGGTTCGGATAACTCTGTTGCTTCTGAGGTCTTATTGGTTATTTCCTGCGGAGAGGATAAGTCACTGACTGTTATTATATCATTAAATGTATCACAGTTTCGATAGAACAAATTGAAATGATTACGACAAGGAGGTCTTCTGCCTATTCTTTGTAACCTAATGCTATTACAAGTGCCAAAGTGTTTTACTCTTTCTTTCACCAACATCAGGGGCCGGCCGTTGTTGCCGAGCGGCTCTAGGCGCTTCAGGCTGCAACCGCGTGACCGCTACGAGGCAGGTTCGAATCCTGCCCTGGGGCAAGGATGTGTGTCATGTCCTTAGGTTAGTTAGGTTTAAGTAGTTCTAAATTCTAGGGGACTGATGACCTCAGATGTTAAGTCCCATAGTGCTCAGAGATATTTGAACCATCTGAACTAACTCCAGTGGTATTTCTGTCTGCTGTACTAACAGTGTGCAAACGCCAGTATAAAGGTCTATTCGGGCTCTATATCGTATTAGGAAATCCGTTCCCAAGAGACATGGCACTGCCAAATTCTTGACAACGATGGGTTTGATGGGTATTCATTGAATCTCCATTGGTACCAAGGAAGAATGCCAGTGTGCACTCGGTGTGCGTGCCGGGGGGTCTCGTCCGTAATGTGGAGGAGGCCCTTCCGGCAGCTATTGAACGCACTGGGTGTGACCGGCTGCAGATAGTAGCACATGTCGGAACGAATGACGCCTGCCGCTTGGGTTCTGAGGCCATCCTTGGTTCCTTCCGGCGGCTGGCTGATTTGGTGAAGACAACCAGCATCGCACGCGGAGTGCAAGCTGAGCTTAATATCTGCAGCATAGTGCCCAGAGTCGATCGCGGTCCTCTGGTTTGGAGCCGTGTGGAGGGTCTAAACCAGAGGCTCAGACGACTCTGCGACTATAATGGTTGCAAATTCATCGACCTCCGTTATTGGGTGGAGAACTGTAGGGCCCCCCTAGACAGGTCAGGCGTGCACTACACACCGGAAGCAGCTACTAGGGTAGCAGAGTACGTGTGGCGTGCACACGGGGGTTTTTTAGGTTAGAGGGACCCCCCCTTGGGCGAAACGATAAAATACCTGACGGCGTACCAGAGAGAACATCAGCATCGTTGATAAAGAACGTCCGTCCTCAGAGACCAAAAACAGGAAAAGTTAACGTAATATTGGTAAACTGCAGGAGTATCCAGGGCAAGGTTCCTGAATTAGTATCGCTTATTGAAGGAAATAGTGCGCATATAGTATTAGGAACGGAAAGTTGGTTAAAACCGGAAGTGAACAGTAACGAAATCCTAGACACAGAATGGAATATATACCGCAAGGATAGGATAAACGCCAATGGTGGAGGAGTATTTATAGCAGTAAAGAATTCAATAATATCCAGTGAAGTTATTAGCGAATGCGAATGTGAAATAATCTGGGTTAAGTTAAGTATCAAAGGTGGGTCAGATATGATAGTCGGATGCTTCTATAGACCACCTGCATCAGCAACCGTAGTAGTTGAGCGCCTCAGAGAGAACCTGCAGAACGTCGTGAAGAAGTTTCGTGATCATACTATTGTAATAGGGGGAGACTTCAATCTACCAGGTATAGAATGGGATAGTCACACAATCAGAACTGGAGCCAGGGACAGAGACTCTTGTGACATTATCCTGACTGCCTTGTCCGAGAATTACTTCGAGCAGATAGTTAGAGAACCAACTCGTGAAGCTAACGTTTTAGACCTCATAGCAACAAATAGACCGGAACTTTTCGACTCCGTGAATGTAGAAGAGGGTATCAGTGATCATAAGTCAGTGGTTGCATCAATGACTACAAGTGTAATAAGAAGTGCCAAGAAAGGAAGGAAAATATATTTGCTTAACAAGAGTGATAGGGCACAAATCGCAGAATATCTGAGTGACCACCATCAAACGTTCATTTCTGAGGAAGAGGATGTGGAACAAAAATGGAAAAAATTCAGAAACATCGTCCAGTACGCCTTAGATAAGTTCGTACCGACTAAGGTCCAAAGCGAGGGGAAAGATCCACCGTGGTATAACAATCATGTACGAAAGGTACTACGGAAACAAAGAAAGCTTCATCATAGGTTTAAGAGTAGTCGAATCATAGCTGATGAGGAAAAGCTGAACGAAGCGAAAAAGAGCGTAAAGAGAGCAATGAGAGAAGCATTCAACGAATTCGAACATAAAACATTGGCAAACAATCTAAACAAGAACCCTAAAGAGTTTTGGTCTTATGTAAAATCGGTAAGCGGATCTAAATCCCCTATTCAGTCACTCGTTGACCACGATGGCACCGAAACAGAGGACGACCGAAGAAAGGCAGAAATACTGAATTCAGTGTTCCGAAACTGTTTCACTGCGGAAAATCGTAACACGGTCCCTGACTTCAGCCGTCGCACGGACGCCAAAATGGAAAATATTGAAATAAACGATATCGGAATTGAAAAACAACTGCTATCACTTAGTAGCGGAAAAGCATCCGGACCAGACGAGATACCCGTAAGATTCTACAGTGATTATGCTAAAGAACTTGCCCCCTTTCTATCAGCAATTTATCGTAGATCTCTGGAAGAACGTAAAGTACCTAGCGACTGGAAGAAAGCGCAGGTCGTTCCCATTTTCAAGAAGGGTCATAAATCAGATGCGAATAATTATAGGCCTATTTCGCTTACGTCAATCTGTTGTAGAATAATGGAACATGTTTTATGTTCTCGTATTATGACGTTCTTAGATAATACAAATCTCCTTCATCATAACCAACATGGATTCCGCAAACAGAGATCATGTGAAACTCAGCTCGCCCTATTTGTCCAAGAAATTCACAGTGCCGTAGACACTGGCGAGCAGATTGATGCCGTATTCCTGGACTTCAGGAAGGCATTTGATACGGTTCCGCACTTACGTTTAGTGAAAAAAATACGAGCTTACGGAATATCGGACCAGGTTTGTGATTGGATTCAGGATTTCCTAGAAGAAAGAACACAACATGTCATTCTTAACGGTTCAAAATCTGCAGATGTAGAGGTAATTTCGGGAGTACCGCAAGGAAGCGTGATAGGACCTTTATTGTTTACAATATACATAAATGACTTAGTTGACAACATCGGTAGCTCCGTGAGGCTATTTGCAGATGACACGGTTGTCTACAAGAAAGTAGCAACATCAGAAGACTCGTACGTACTCCAGGAAGACCTGCAGAGGATTAATGAATGGTGCGACAGCTGGCAGCTTTCCCTAAACGTAGATAAATGTAATATAATGCGCATACATAGGGGCAGAAATCCATTCCAGTACGATTATGCCATAGGTGGTAAATCATTGGAAGCGGTAACGACCGTAAAATACTTAGGAGTTACTATCCGGAGCGATCTGAAGTGGAATGATCACATAAAACAAATAGTGGGAAAAGCAGGCGCCAGGTTGAGATTCATAGGAAGAATTCTAAGAAAATGTGACTCATCGACGAAAGAAGTAGCTTACAAAACGCTTGTTCGTCCGATTCTTGAGTATTGCTCATCAGTATGGGACCCTTACCAGGTTGGATTAATAGAAGAGATAGACATGATCCAGCGAAAAGCAGCGCGATTCGTCATGGGGACATTTAGTCAGCGCGAGAGCGTTACGGAGATGCTGAACAAGCTCCAGTGGCGGACACTTCAAGAAAGGCGTTACGCAATACGGAGAGGTTTATTATCGAAATTACGAGAGAGCACATTCCGGGAAGAGATGGGCAACATATTACTACCGCCCACATATATCTCGCGTAATGATCACAACGAAAAGATCCGAGAAATTAGAGCAAATACGGAGACTTACAAGCAGTCGTTCTTCCCACGCACAATTCGTGAATGGAACAGGGAAGGGGGGATCAGATAGTGGTACAATAAGTACCCTCCGCCACACACCGTAAGGTGGCTCGCGGAGTATAGATGTAGATGTAGAAGCTTGTATACTGACCTTTTGTGTCTGGGATCCGATGGCTCCTGTTATTGAACATCCTTGACGGGTAATGTTGGAATTTTAATTAATGTACTAATTTACTTATAGAAACATAAGGACATAGCATTAATATTTGCACCTGTATCAAAGATTACAGTCGTCAAAATCCCTTAGTAAGATTTGTCATAGCTTGCACTTCGACATGTATCGGTTCGTCACCGTCAGTCGTCTCGTTCTCTTCTAATAATTCTCCTTTCATGTCAATTCCGTCATTGTATCTCAGTACAAGTACGTCATGGTTAGTCTCTTTGTCGAAGTGGCCGCCCCCATTCTATCTCTCAGCTTCCCTTACGGAGCTTTCAGATGCTGAAATTAGTTTTCCTGTTTGCGTGGTTTTGATTGGCCTTCATCATTAGGAAGTTGACCAATCTGACATTATGAGAACACCGAGGAACAAAATTACTGTTATGTACTAACTTCGTGTCAAAGTTTTGTTGCGTTTCTTCTGGTGTCCAATATGTATTCTATCTTCCGCGTTCGCGAAAAATACATTATACGATGCAAAATATAATTTTGGACTGCCTTCGCGGGGTCTGATGATTTTTATTACCATTATGATTTCCGGAATTGTTACAGTGAAATACACCTTCACACTATGGCTTACCGTTAAACTGTGTGTTTCTATACATTCCCAGCGCCTGATTTTTACTAGGCGCGAAGTTGTGTTGGTATGAGTGGACGTTATGAGCTGTCTGTTGCTGCCCGTAATGGCGTGTTGTTGCCCGTACGAGTACGGTGCATTCCACTGCGATTTGCTCTGCTGTTGCCAACCCTTTCAACTGAAACCATTTCCAAACTTCTGCTTGTACGGTAGAATGCCGTACTGGTTACTAGTCGTGTTATACACGGAATTGAATCGGTTGTATCGATTTTGTCTATTCCTTTTGTACGGATACCCATTGCCTTTATTTCCGTTTTGACAGTCGTTACTATTTTTGTAACCATTCCCTGGCTTTTCATAGCCGTTACTCTCGTAATGTTGTGGCCAAGAATTGTGTTGAGTGTTTCGCGGTTTGTTAGCTCTCAAGTCCTTGTAGATCAGGTCTAGTGAATCTAATATCAACAGAAAGGTATCTGGATCATCATCTGGTATGGCTATCAGCTTTTCACGAATTGATATTGATAATTTAGACTTGATGATCATAATTACATCTTTACTAGTAATAGGGGTATCCCAATACCGGATTTTGTCAAGATATTTTTCGAAGTGTTTCTCAGGCTACTATTCCTGGGGTCTAATTGTTCCGCATTATAAACGTCTTTACGTAGGCGCTTCTGAACACCTTCGCTCCAAAATTTGCTAAGGAAACAGTGCTCAAATTCCTCATATGTTCGACACTTATCAACCATTTCGGTCCCCCATATTGTCGATTCGCCCTCTATATATCCGGTAACAATTTGGATACGCTGACTATCGGTCCACGAATTTGGAAAAATGCCAGAGAATCCACAAAGAAAAACAATTAGATGTATATTTCGTTTTTTCAGGTTAAAGGTTTGAAAAACACGATGTCTTATCATGCTTTCTTCCTTCATCATTTGTACTACTGAGTCAAATTCTTGGTTTCGGTGACTAACTGAAATATGTGGTAGTGAAATGTGTTCATTAGATACAACAAGTATTCGGAATTGACGAAATAATTCATCTTCTTCCTCTGAGGCTAAAGGGGTAGGACAATTCGGTCTCTGTATTTTGGAAATACTGCTCACTTGTGCCTTCAAGTTACTTAGTTGTTCCGTTACCTCTTGGTTCCAGTTTGGTATTTCTTGCTAAAGGGTACGCCTAACGCTACCGAGTTCAGACATTACAGTATCTCCGGAGCTTCCAGGAGCTGCCAAGATACTAAGGGTGGTTGCTTCCACAGTGTCTACTAAGTCTTTGTTAATTTTATTTTCGACAAATTTGTCCTTTCTAGCAATCCAGTTCTCATACTTTCAATTCTCTCTCATGACTAGCCTCTCTTTTACTTTTGTTTCAGTTTCAGAGTAAAATTTGACATTCCCTCGGTTAGTTTTTCTACGTGCGTAGTTACTCTGTCTGATCTATGATTAACCGTGGTTACAGAGGAGTCAAGATTCTTGGATGTCTCGGATGTCAGCTGTCTACCTTTAAATAGTAGCTAAAGTGTCATTTAGTTCGGAAATTATTCCACTTCGCATTTGAGAAACTGCATCCTTAACTTGATTTGCTACTTCGTTAGCTACGTCTTCTCTAACAGTTTTTATTTCTCCCCTTACTGTGGAAAGTTTATCTTCAAGCGAGCCTAACATATGTCTATTTTCCTCCTTCAAATCTTCTTTCATTTGACGATTTTCGTCTTTCAAATTCTTTCGAATGTAATTCACCATTTGGCAATTTTCTTCTTTCATTTGGCGATTTCCGTCCTGACTTATTTGATTCAATAGATGTTTGAATGCATCGTCTGTCACTAACCCTGATTTACTTTCACCTGACTCCCTTGTAACCGGTATATGGCTACGAGTACTAATGGCAGAAACTGTACTGACATTGTCTAGTTCAGTAACAATATGGTGTGAGGCACCAAAGTCCATAATATTTCCTACTTCACTTACTACAGTTGTTTCGATTTGTGTCTCAGCCCTACTAATTATCCTGCGGGACCGTAAGAGAAGCGACACTTCACTCGTTTCATTTTGTTCATTTGAATCTAGAGATGACATTTTATGATCTCCCATAACTCACTTATTTACAAACAGTAAGTCAATGAAGTTCGTTTGAGCTACAGCTGTCAGCTGTCGACAGAGATGTAATTTATTGGTTGCGAGCATAGAGTAGATATATCTCTAGAGTGAGCATTCAGAAGCGCAGAATTGATTTTGTGTTGTCAACATACGTTGCCACAATGGTCATGTGATCTCGGGACGCCGTAGATTTGTCCGACATTTGTCCTATAAATTTTGAATGTTGTCATATCGCTAGTAAAGACAGAGTCCCTTCGTAAGTGCTGTGGATTTAGTATAGACGTTTGCAGGCACCATAGCAGTTTATGTCTGATATTTGAAATAAATTGGGCTCTTAGCTTTGAAGAGCAAAATGAACGAGCATGACGTCACAGAAGCTTCACGTCAGCATGTATTTACAATATCTTTCGTGTCACATCTCGTCAAGTCGCTTAACACAGTACTGAACGGCGAAATTGGGGTTTTGAGTCACCATCCTTAATATGCATAAAATGATAAGAGTATAGTATCAGAACTGAGGAACTAACAACGACAAAATTTGTCAATGGCCGAAGCAAACTTTGTAAGCTATGTTCTTGATCAATTATGTTTGGTAAATTACTGAGAAGTGAGACAACGTTTCAAAACATCGACAATTATTTGCTAGGGAAAATATGTACATTCGTACACATCAAAGAAAGCTTCAAACGAATTAATGAAGCCTGTTAAACTTATCCATTATGTTTTTTCTTACGTAATTAATAACGTCATGAACGGCTGTATTTTACTCCTTCGTTAAAGCCGACCTTTTTGCATAAAATGTCATATGGTGGAATTTGCTTCGTCTACTTATGTTCTTATACATTGTGGGCGTCAGCGCCGTTGTGTTATCGTAAAACCTAAATAACTTTTCGCTTTCAGATATACGACCTCGGTTGTGTAAGAAAGTGGAAAAAATATCCCAGTCGTCATGGAACATCTCCAATTTGTCACTAAAACAAAGCGCTATTATAAAATAAAGATTATGAAGATACAACACTACAAAATCCACTATTATAAGGAGAATGAGCGCGGTGAAAATAGGTTAACGTAAGATGTTAACAGTCTGGTACCGTTAAAATTTTCTTCCCGAGAAACCTTGACGTACCGTGAAATGACGTGACGTTCCGTTGACGACCTGTGCGAATGCCTCCATTGGAAAGGTATTGTAGAATGTTTTGGTGTTATGTGACGAGACGTGACGTTACCTGATAGCGGACGCGAATTGGCGCTAAACAATCGACGTCGTCCCTAGATCACGTGACAGTTCCAGTTTAATGTTTACAACATGCGCAGGACGCAATGCTCACTCCAGAGATATATCTACTCTATGGTAGCGAGTTGGTTGTCACTGCTACGTCACAAATATCGGGAGTTGCACGTCACGAGAACAAGTGACTATTCTGGACCGTAAAGAAAGTTTGGCTGCACACGGATCAAAATAAATGAAAACTAATTCTGGTCAGGCACAACAATGGAATTTAAGCAATCGTTAAAGAAATGCCTAATCTACTAAATGCAAACTACTGTATTTGAAGCAAATTTTCTACTGCAACTATTAAAAGTCGTCACAAATTGATTAATGACGGCTGAAACTACGGCTGTCAAAACTGTAACTTACGTTGCTGATGGCTGCCTTCGGCGATGCAACAAGATTTTCCCACAAATTCTGTTCCAAAAAATCTCTTTTCCGCAAATTTCTTGATTGCCTTATCTCGTTTGTTTGCTCGATAGAAATATAATTGGATGGTGCTTGATGCATGCAATAAATCAAAAGTACAAAATTAGCTACAATTCTTATTGAAAATTTCCACAATGCGTATCTTACTAAATAAATTTTATTCCTTTGAGCAGTACACGAGTTTTTTTAATTCGTGTTCCTGTTCAGAGGCGCCAATTTAATATACATACATTGCATTTTAGGCCAATAGACACAACTAGTTATTGTCAATTTAGTATATATTGTCAATTTAGTATATATATATATATATATATATATATATATATATATATATATATATATATATATATTGCATTTTAGGCCAATAGACATAACTAGTTATTGTAGTGGTTTTGAATGCCTTTACTGGTCAGGACTTTTACGCCGACTGTGTGCCGCTGTTTCTTGTTGAATCGCCTGATCAGCCGAAAGTTGCTTTGCAGAGGGTAAATGACTATTGAAAATAGATTTTTTTTGGATAGCTCAACATGAATTTCCTAAGAGGCCATTAACCAGTAGAATTAGGTGCTGATAAAATATTTCGCCGTATGCAACTTCCGTCCGATTTCGACGAAACAATTCGTGACTGTGAACCATCAAACTTTGCAGAACCATAAAAGAAAATTAATTACGTATGGTGATGAAGTAGTGAGACTTAGGTTCTATACTAAATAATTAGGCCATACACAAGTTCCATTTAATTTTGAATTTATGGCAGTCAGTAGATAAGGAACTCACATCCTTCAACATATCCAGATACAAGTCGCACAATATAGCTTCTCACATAAATCGACTGCTATGCAGTATGGCACTTCCACATTACACTAAAATAATATTTTTTAAACAATAATAAAACGGTGGCAAGACAGGCGTGTCCGACACAAATTACAAGAGACAGAAGAGTGAGCAACTGTTCATCGAGGATATCTCGTACATCAAAAGAATGTGTAAATAAATGTTCTTCCTTTGTCCTTTCGCGCAGAGGCTTTCAAAGTCAGTTGCTCACAGCATCTCTGACGGCGCTTCCTCAATAAAACACGTCACGTCGCAGGACGTTAGTTTTTTTTTTTTTTTCATTCTCGCAACGTCATTTGCTAACCAAACCCGTTGCCGAGCGACGGCTTGGTTAGTAAATGATTTAAAATGGTAGGGCAATCACAAAATCTTACAACGTCTATTCACATTTCGCGCCAGTTGCATAAGAGCGGCACTAGCAGCATTACTATGAGGATGCAGATGAGGTTTGCTTTTATATAGACGCTGTAGCGGTCGTGAGCGTTAGTTACGTCCGAGATTGGACCTGGTGAGTTAATGTTAGTCAAAAATGCCTTTGAGGCGACAAAGACGCCATTAAAGCACCTCACTGAGTTAGAACAAGATCGTGTAATAAAGCTGCAAGAAGCTGGCTGTTCCTTCTGTGATACTGCAGGAAGACTTGGCAGGAAAGTAGAGACTGTACATAATAGCTGGCAGCGGTGGTCACGAAAATGTGCGGTCGCAAGCAGATCGGGCTCCAGACAGCCTCGTGGCATTACCGAGACGGAAGACCATCGTGTTCAGCGTTTGGCTCTGGCGCATCGTAAAGCATCTGCAGAAGCAGTTTGAGCAGCAGTTGGCACCACAGCGACACAACGAAATTTACAAACCGGTTACTTCAAGGATAGCTCCGAGTAATTTCCAAGAATGATTGCCTATCGAAATCGCGCGGTCCAAACGATACATATCGAGCGTGCGATTGTAAATCGATCATGCGACTCTGGTGGCGGGCGTTATGACCAATTATTTGTGATCGTCATTTTTATCTATTTTTCGTCGTCCCCTTAGTTGCTCTAAGTTACATACCTCCGCGAATTAATGGCAAAAAGGGAATTGTTCCCGTAGCGTACTCATCACATGCCCTTCCACATGACGATAACACCAACGACGAGTAAGGTAAGTCATCTCCTTTGTAATTACAAGTATTGCTGTAACGGTCTTCTTTCGTCCTTGTTGCAGTGACCACCGTAAGCATACTCATAACGCCCGCCACCAGAGGTGTGATCGATTTTAGATCGCACTTTCGATATGTATCGATTGGACCCTCGACTTCGACAGGCAATTATTCTTGGAAATTACCCAGCTCAGAGCCAGAAGCCCTACAGCTTGCATTCCACTGACCCCAAACCACCGACATATGCGAATACAGCTCATTGGACGGCAGAGTGGAGGTCTGTTGTGTTTTCCGATGAAAGCTGTTTCTGCCTCGATGCTTGTGATGGACGTGTGTTGATTAGGAGGCCAGTTACGTGCGTGCAACCACTCTATCTGCGCGCTAGACACACCAGACCTATACTTCAAGTTATGATCTGGGGTGCGACTTTGTATGACAGTAGGAGCATCCTCGTGGTTGATCCACGCACCCTGATTGCAAATTTGTACGTCAATCTGGTGACTTGACCTGTTGTGCTGCTATGCACGAACAGCACTCCAGCGGGTGTTTTCCAACGGGATATGGCTCGACCACGTACCGCTGTTGTAACCCTTCATGCTCGACAGAGTGTAGAAATGTTGCCTTGCTCTGCTCACTCACCAGATCTGGCTCCAATCGAGCACATATGGGACATCATTGGACAAAAACTCCAGAATCATTCACAACCAACTGTCCTCGACCAGGTGCAACAAGCATGGAACTCCATCCCTCAAACTGATATCCCATACCTGTACAAGACGAGATATACACGTTTGCATGCTTGAATTCCACTTTCTGGGGTTTACACTGGTCATTAGTCTAGCAGCGTCTCACATTTGCAATGGCTTATCCTGCAGTTACGTTAACCTGTGGTTTTGCAATGTTAATTACTTAAATATCTTACCTACAGAATATTTTTTACACTCTTAATTAATTTTTGGTGATGTGATTTTTTTCTGTCCGTGTAATTGTGTTCTATATGTTTATGGAGTCGTTCACAGTCAGGAAGTGGTGTAGAATCCATGCAAAATAAGGTGGCACCTGTGCAGAAATGCATTTTCGTCCTGTGTGCTGGGTGAGTCAGCCCCGCTGTTGCAAAGTGGCGGCTGCCACAGCTGCTTGTCACCTACCAAATTGTATATTTAGAGCGTACTCATTGCCGTCTCCTGATATCATCATTTTCATCATCATTGACTCGCTAGTAGCCGAAGTGGCGTCAACTAAACAGGACTTTCAACACGGTGGTCGAACTCCCCCGAATGGGGCCTCCCGGCCAACAATGCCATACGATCTTTTCATTCACGACATACTATGGCATCACAGTCTTCATGTACCAGTGATGCAGGTGAAGTTCTTCGTAATAAGACACATGTGATCGTATTCAAGAGGCAAGGAACCATGAGCTATCAAACTTGCACAATAAAGATAATAACGAAGGAGGGGAAAACATAGATGCAAGTACTGCCAAAGGCTTCAGTCCCTCGCAAAGAAGCAGAATAGGGAGAAGAAAATTTTGGAAATATTGCCGAACAGATTTTCAGGGAATTGATACAATAATTTCCACATGACACGTGACTCTGTGTTACATTGTCAGTATAGTAGTAAGCAACGATGTTTTCTATGTTACATTTTTACTCTTTTTTTTGTTTTTGTGGTTTCTGTTGAGTAAGACTTCCTACGCAATGGTAAGGACAGGTGGGCTACAGACTGATACCATAACTGTCATCATACGAAAGCTGGACAGGAGCAGGAATGATTAGCAAACAAATTAACACAGCAAACGGAAAATTTACTTAACTTGTATTTCTCGAGGCATACGAAGACTCATCATAAATAATGCAACAGGAAATTGAGCCCAGCTCTCCCTGCTCTACAACATGAACAATGGCGTTGGAGCCACGACAGGTCATTGTCTGTGTAGCATCACGTAGTGTAGAGGCTCCAAGTGTGAGTGTGTTGTCTGGCTGCTGCTGGCTGTGGCAGAGGGCACTCATGCTACCGAGCTGCTGGAGGTGTGGCACAGTGGGTATGGACCATTGGGTCTTCCAGATCTCATACAACCACTGTAGACATCTGGCGGAAAGTTGCCGTTCCGTTCCCAGCATAAAGACGCTGAAAGGGTGGTATCGACATGTCATACGGTAGTTTCCTTGTTGGAAAGTATAGCCAATCTTGTTTTGCTTTGGTTTATACATTGTTTATGCAACTGTTGGGTTTTTTAGTTCTCTAGCGAGAAACTGTTGACTTCAACACCTACATTTGTCGAATTATTGATCATAAATAACATTTTGATATGATAATTTGTTGACTCCCTATCTATAGGTTTTAAATTGCGCAGTGTATATGTGTATTTGTGTATAGGCTTCAGCTCTCAAACTACACCTTCTCCTCATTCACAGATGGAATCGCCACTGTTACCATTGTCCCCTTCCCTACTGCACCATCACCACACATACCAGCCAAGGTACTTCACCCAGTAGCAATATCCTTGAGAGTCATATGTGATGATTCCTTGATAATGTTATAAACTTCGAGGGACTATGGAGAAGGGTAAATGTGTGTAAATCTGAGGTTAGGGTCTTTTGTCTAGAAACGAGTTGAAATTATGAGGAAAAATCTATGAGGTTGGTTTGATAAGTCTGATAAAAGAGCAAGAAATATGTTTGTTTCGTAAACTTCATATTTCCTGACATAGTCTCCTTTGAGGGATATACACTTGGTCCAGTGATCCTCCAAGTTTTTTATCCCATCGGAGAAATAAGTTCTGTCAGACTCTGAAAAACGCTCGTTGACTGCAACTATCACTTCCTCATTTGATGTAAATTCCTTCCCAGCAAGTCAAAGTTTCAAGTTAAGGAACAGGAAGAATTCACTTGGGGTATGTCTGATGAACAGGGTGGATGAGGAACCAATTCAAAGATTAATTCATGCACTTCCGCGGGTATTGTCGTTGATGCGTTGGGTGGTGAATTATCAAGGTGAAAGAACGCTTTTTTTATGCCAACCTTTATCTTCTTTCAGCCAGGGCTAGTTTCAAACGATCCAGAGATGAAGCATAATGGCGTCCAGTTATGGCTCTGACTTTTTCCAAGTAATTTATGAAGATTATTCCCTGAGAATGTCAAAAACCAGCAGCTGTCACCTTAGCCAGCCTACAAAATGGTCTTTGCCTTCTTTGGTGCACTTTCACAAGTCTTCGCCATTATTCTGGCTCCTGCTGTGACTCTGGTGTGTAATAATGGATCCAGGTTTCATCAACAGTTGCAAAGCGGAGCAAAAAGTCTTGCGAATTGAGATTGAACATCGCAGAACATAGCGTTAAAATATCGTGCTGGATGAAATTTTGATCCACTGTGTGCAACCGCGGACCCACCTTGCACACACCTTCTTAACGGGCAATTAATTCTCCATGCAGAATATTATTCACTCGCTCATTTGGGACGCCTACAGCCTCGGCTGTATCGCAATTTTTTCTTTGGAGAACTTGTATTACCATATCATGGATTCTGACAGGGGCATCCTTTGTGGTGAACTCAACCGGACAGCTGAAGCATGTTTCGTCTTTGGTGCTTGTCCAACCACGTTTTAATTCATTAATCCAAAAGTAAATTTTCTTCAGTGATGATGCTTTTTATTTGTGTGGCAGTCCAGCCCTTCAAATGAAAATATTTAATAACAGCACAAATCTCGCTTTTCTCCATTTTCAATCACAGTCAACACACTGACCAGCTCAGACAGCTGCCAACAATGAACTGTACGCTATACATCGTTGAAATTCTTTATACGATTCTTGGAATAATCGCGCTTACTAACCATGAAGGGGCAACAAAAATTTGGAAATTTATCAGACTTCCAAACTCACCCTCATACTCAATTTCAGCTTTATCCTTCCACAGAACTCAAACCAAGGGCCCCGACTTCGGGACCCTGATCATGATGTATAGAATTCTCACTGGAAGTCCTAAATACCCTCTGATAATTTCCCCTGTTGTTGTTCTAATAATGGCTAACGTAGCTTGATGTCAGAGGGACCGAAAATCCTAAGTCTGCAGTATAGTAATAATGAATTCCATTTACCTGTACAGGTTTCACAATCTGCTGCATTTACAACAGTTGCTCCAACTGACGTCCCCAAGCATCAGTGCAGCCATGACGACATCACACAAAGTTCTCGTTTAAAATCAATGCACCATCAACATATGTAGTTATTATTTTTCATAAATAAGATGGAAGAATGCATTAAAAACCTCTGACAAATGCAGATGAATTGGCATTCAACATGAAGAGTACCTTTCGAAATTGATAGCAACACCTATAACATAGGCATATTGTGATTTTATGACATGAAGGATGCAGCTCAGTCTGCCATTATCTTACTTGCTTGTCATTAATGCCATGAAAGTTTTGCAGCAAAAAATCTAATAACAATTTCTATTAATTTCTGATTCAATAATCGCATTAATTTATCTGGAACCCAACACCAGTCGAATTCCAATTCACTTCTTACATACTACTGCCAACAGATTATTATGAGAACTCAAAGTCCAGTTACCCCTTGCTGCAACATTTTCTTAACCTTTGCCTAACCCTTTCGTTATAACTTATGGAAATAAGATATGGCCTGATAAAGGATCATTTATTTTGCTTCGTCTTGAACAGATATGAAAAATATTGTGTTATAAAATGATTTTTAGTTAATACCTCAGTATATCATTACAGTACATCAAAGACATTCTCTTTCATTGCCTCATCTACTGCCTCTACAGTCAGATTCCTTATGAATTGACAGGTACAACCACTTCGTTGGCAATCAAGTAATAAAAATGCATTAGCATTATTCTCCCTCAGGTTTCAGTTCAAAGAACTGCATACATCTCATAAGAAATGTAACAGACTAGTTCAAACTCTTCTTACTAAACGCACACTCATCAAATCTCAACTTCATCTTTGGCTTCTTACACTTCAAAAACATTTCGCAGCAACGCAAGTCTATTACTACTTTGCTTTAACGAAAGATGAACTCATAGAGTATTAGCAGTTGCCTACCTCGGGACTATCACGAAATTTGGAGATAGCTTTCTACCTTGAAAAATAAAAGCAATATAAATTTTTCTCTTCACCTCTACACTTTTTCCAGTAATTGCTCACTTCATCTTAATCTGCTGCAAAGAAAGTGTAGGTCATGAACATACACACTTACACCTCTGAAAAGCAACTTCACTCAACACAGACACCTAGCTACCCATTTGCAGAACACAATACGTAGTAACTCCATTAAAATCTATTTGAATCACTGTACTTAATAAAGAATTTATATCTTCCTGTCTTTCATCAAGCAAAAGCTCCCTCATATCTTCAAATATAAGATACTGAACTGTTCATAGCTAATGTTCATCATATTTGGGGCACTCGATTCAGCTGCAGACTGAAATTGTTAGTCAATGGTGGTGGGTTCTTTGCATACATTCTACTCTACGAATCAACTGATTGAACCTCCACAATGGTTGGACCTGAATTCCTATAATCCTGGTGACTACCTCTACTGTTCCCTCTGAACCTCGATAATTACCGAATCCTCCACCATCTGTCTCTATCTCTCCTATAATCACCATTTTTATTGTATTCGGTTCTCCCATAGCTATGCCTTCGTATGCTGTTATTATTCCTGTCATATTGTGAATTCTACTGGCCCTGATCATAATTCCTATTTCTTTGTGGCCTAGAGTCGTGATAAACAAACTGATTGTTACTTGTGCCATGACCATTCTCTTCATTACTGTCATATTCCAATTTATGGAAACCTGCCAAGTCATCTTTCACTCTGTCAGGAAGAATAACTTGACACAAATGTGAAAAAAATCTATCCTGTCATCAGCAGGCCTAGTACATGCAGGTGCGCAAAATAAAATTGTTCCAACGAAGCATGAGTATGAATGCCATATGTTAAATTTCGAAAGAATTGAAAGTTCTCAACAGATGAAAAATAATTTAATGAAAACCAGACATGCCTTCAGGGTGCACATGCTCTCTAGGAAAGTCTCTACAACTTCAATGGGTTCTCCTCCTCTCACAATGAGATGCAGGATCTGCTTCATCTTCATGACCTGAACTTATTTCCTTATCAGACACGTAGCCCTTACTATAATACTGACCTGCAGCAACACCTTCACCTGTCTTCTCCTCAACCCTTAATAATTTTTCATTTAACTCTTGTGCTTACTCCCTTCTGTTCCTGTTCATCTCCATCAGAGCCTCTTTAAATTTCAGCAATGACCTTACTTCCTCTAACTCTTCAACCCCAGCGAGAACAATAGCACTAGAATTGCGGTCAGCATTCATTACTGACTGATTAATTGAGGAACTTGGCTTATTAACTTTCTATAGTGTCTGTTTAATCTCTTCTTTGACCTCTGCAATCACTTTCTCACTATTAAACTTCAACTCTTCAAAATTATGTTGTTAACTTGTAACAATGTGTTATAATTTGAAATCTATTCTTGAATCTGAGTAACAGCTTTCTGATTATGCATCCTCTCGATCCATTCTGGCAGTCTGTTTTATTCTTCTCACATTCTTCCTTCAAATTTGGAAAATTATTTTGTAGTTGCAAATTCATTCATTAACAACCAAACTGAAACTGTTCCTGACTTCCTTCAACAGTAGCAAGCGTGTCTTCAAGATTGTAAATTCTACCATCAACACTCCATTTAATTCTTTTCTTAACTGTGCACCCAATACTATAAGGTTTCCTGTCATCTCTTCATTAATAGTCTCACATTTTGCTGTAGACCCTGTATTTGCTCTCGTGCTGTGCCAACATTCGCTTGCTGTTCTTTTGAAATTCTTTCAACCTGTTCCCTCAGGCTATCTGTTCACTCTCTCTGTTCTTTAGCACTAGTTTCTGTTTTCTCTCTTAATAAATTTCCATCACACTACTCTCCATTTTTGCTGACAAATCTTTTTTCAGCATTGTATTACTAGTCTCTGACTTATGTATGGATGCTAATAACCTATTAAAGAAATCTCAGTCAAGAGTGAGAGCAGCAGTTGAACTACACTAGGCTGTTCACTCTGAACTAAGCACGCTGTAGAAGCAATGGTGGGATCAGCCGGGACACCATAATCACTAAAGGACTCCTGTGGCTGTATGTCATCACAAATAATTACATTCTCGCTCATGATAGCACTTCTTCTATAATGACTGTCAGTATTAACATCACTGGGTAGAGCACACGCTCCTTGACTACCAGGCACAGCAACTGAATAACTATTAAGTAAATTATCACTACTCTGAATAGCAGCAACTGATATGATCTCTTGATCTGAATGTTCCCTAGCCTTGGATTCATCTCTTTGTCTATTTTTTTTTTTAATGTGGTTCACCTTTTTCCTTTCTGACTAAGTGAAGGTATCTCTGTTATGTCTTGATTAGCAACTCTGTAAAGTACCAGCCGAATAATTGAGATGACCTCTCATTGCCGTCAATATAAAGGAAAACCAAAGTTACAGAAGAAAAATACCTCCAGTATACCCTCTGTACACCTAACACCACCTCATACCCAGTTCACATATAGGATTCAAAAGTTCTGATAGATGTTCTAAAATCAACAAATAAAATAATGCAGTAAGATAAATCATAAGCTACTCATCATTATCAGCATCAACAAATTGTGTGCAAATGCCTCATTAGTTACTCTGTGGTATCAGTCTTCCCTTACAAGTCTCTTATGGGCGGCTAAATTTCTTGAATCCAGATGTATTAAATTTCCACTTCCCAAGAAAAATTACAATCCAAATTACTCGCTGATGCTCCCAGTTTCTGAATCGAACCTATTCATAGCCAAACATGATCTTTGCTAATATCTTATTGCTGAAACCAAGTGAATTAAATTGCAATCCCTGACTCTTCTCCAATCATCAAAATATATTTCTCATGCACTAAAGCAAAACTGTGTAGATATAAATCTCAGATTATACAGAACATATGAAAGATATAACTTTGACACTTCAGAAGAAATTCAACATCAGCAATGCAAACAAGTGTTTCTTCAACACACAACAAAAAATGAATACCACTGAGGAAAACCAAGAAAATAATCCCTTAAATCAATTCTACAGAACTCAAATACTGACCTCTTGTGCTTCAGAAATACGAATCTTCTTATTCCACAAATAAAAGATAACTATTCCACTGTACCATTAAATTCAAAGGAATTTTTTTTCCGCATCTACTATCACCATTTCCTGGTAGCAACTTTCCTGTATAATCAAAAACATTATTCCTGCTCACACACAAGACACAGACTGCATTCTCCAACATATTCACATAAGAATCTCAATTACAGTATTATTAATTGTTATCAATGTACAGTTAGAAAAATTATTAATTATTGCATTGCGCAGATATAACTCATAAATAAGAGTATATATGTTCCAATGACAAAAAGATCTGTGTGTACAAAGTAATCTGAACTCATAAGAAGAAGAAGTAAAAATGTTATGATAGACTGTACTAACATAAATATACTGAAAAATCATTTTGCGGCCAATAATTAATCAGACCAATTCAAAATGTAAATAACCCTTAACAAGGACATGAAAATCAGTATTGCATGAAAGCGCTAAATGAGAAAAATTAGTGCAGGACTACACTGTCAGAAAACATTAAATGACAGAAATTGTATCTGTAAAACAACAAAGACTTCAGGGATGAAAAATCCTAGAAATGGTCGCCACAATGAGAGTAATGTGTGTGTTTATTTAGAAAGCATCAGTCACCCTCTGCAGTAGTGGTGTGGTAGCCTGGTATTGTAGTGGTATACATAACTAATTAATAATGACCATGAAGGATTATTAACACTATCTTACTGAGAACAGTGCTTTAAGTGCGAACACACTAACATATAATTAAGTGCAACAAGTAGTAAAGGGCCAGCATATCTTAGTGCAGAATATAATAAGTAAACAGATTCAGAAAAGCAACAGGTGTGACTGTTTCGCATCAACTGCATGCTAGTAGTGATCTGCACTGTAATGGGGATGTTCCCTAAGTATGTACTCGCCTACTCATGGAGAATGCAATATTTTTTATTTATTTACTGTTATTTTTTTATTTATTTACTGTTACCTGATGTTTTAAAACATGTTGTAAAAATAGCAATTTCAAGTTGAAACATATAAAATTTTGTTGTTATCAGAAGAATGTAAATAGAAAATGAAAGGATAGAGGAGTGCTTCGTTAGTGCCATCATCAATTCTGAATGCAACAGCTAAACATTTGGATGGAGTTACTCTGCAACACTTACACATTTCTCATGTGTAAAATAGTGATGTATTCAGCATTGCAGTTCAGTGTTCATCAATAGCAACCAATATAACTGTTAGCTGTTGGCACATGGGACGAGGCAGCTAACGTTGACATGCATGCAGATGGGGTAAGCCACGCCATGAGACACAGCATCGTTGGCACATGCCATGAGCTGGTTAATGTGATTTTGCGCTCGCAGCGCTCTCCAGCGGCAGTTGTCGGCTTTATTTGACTCGCAAACCACACAGTCTGTTCACATAAATAGATGTGCATAGAATTCCTACATTAGTTCTATTAAAACGCATATTTCCTTTCTTGACCATATGCTAGTCATGTTGTTCTGTCTGCAGTATACATAAATAAAAACACCAGTATCCGTGAACGTGTAATAAGACAAAAATGAAAGATACATGTCCATTCAGGAACGACATCAGCTATTAAAAGTTCACCGAATCGAAAAAACCCACTTCTGACAGACAGCACACTTATGTGTACGTAATATCAAATGCAGAAAACTCCCACAACCTTTTAGAAAACGAGAAAATGGAAAAAAATAGGATACAGGGGGACTCGAATCCTCTTCTGAACTTCTTGCAGGTCCAGATCGTGACACCGCAACCAACCACACTTTTTTTTCTGATCTCATTTTGTTCGTGGGTCGTTGTCTTCAAACGGCTAACTCTCACACCATGCGAGTTATAAGGAGAAAATAACTAAATACGAAAATTCCTTAGCTTTTTTCCGTCATTTAATTCGTACCAATAACGATTCGTTCTCGAGTTATTCAATACACTGGTGCTTAGGAACAACATATGTTCATAGGGTGTAATGTATAACGCAAAGCCCACTGAGCATGGCCTTCTACTGAACACGACAAATACAGTACAGCTTCGTGCTTTTTCTTGCGACGTAGGGAACGTTCTTGCTTCCGATTGGTTTTGCTTTACGTGGCACGTTCCCGGAATACCGCAGAACTTATTTTCTACCTCACGTGGTGAAATGACTCCTCAGCGAGAAATGGCAGGAAGTGATGTCACAAAACCCGAAGAGCGCCACGTCGATGTTAGCCAAGTTGTCTCGCGTGACGATGGCGTTAAGCCGTCGGCACACGGACCGTGCATCCGAACGTTGAGCGTTGAGCGTGCCGAGTTCCTGACGTCACAGCATGGAATAGCACGCTCGGGAGTCTTTCCGAACGTGCAGAGCAATATCTGGCATGTCAGATATTCTCAGCGTGCGTCTGAGCGTTGACCAATGACATGGCACAACGCCACCTACGTCACACGCACGCCGTCTCCCTTCAGTACAGAGTTGTGACGCGCCATATTGTCATTCATTTCAAGCCTATACGTATATATGCCGTTCCGAGCACAAGCAAATTGAGAATCACTGCAAAACTCATTGTTAACTGTGTGATTCGTTCCAATAAAATAATGAGAAACATCATATTCGCGGCAAAATAATTATTGTAACTTGCGTATAATGAGAGTAGGCTATTTGAAGGCAGCGACACACTGAAGATCCACCCAAAACGCATTGTTCTTGGTACAATGTGTTATAATTAAATATCAGTTAGTAAAATGTCTACGATTAAAGTTTTTGGCAAGAGGTAAGGTACTATCATTAGATACAGCAGATGTGATGTTCGTATAGCGTAATGAATAGCATCATTGTATACTAATGAGGTTTTTTTGTTGGGGCGGTGGTTCGCGTCCTGACACGACAATTTTTTTTTCCTAACATTCGCGTTTTTATTAGGTTCTGATACTTTATTATTAGTTTAATATAAGTATAGACTGTAATGTTTGATTTTATGTAAATACAAGTTCACCTTTTTTTGAGGGGTGACTTTGTTCGATTGGCTTAATTTACAGGACAGCTTGCGCTACTTGTATAAAGATATTTTGCTCCTTTTTCTTTTACGCTTCGTAATTCACATGTTGCAAAGATTCTGCTACTGGGTAGGAACAGTGATCAAGTAAGACTGACCTTGGGTTTTTACTAAAATGTGGGAATGATGAAATATTGTTTACCTTATGCGGAGAAGTATTCCAATTTTGTAACGCACTGCTTGTAATGGAACTTTTATAAGCCTGTGTCCTTATTGATTGGACATGGTACTTTCCTTTTCGTGGACGATGGAAGAAATGTGCATTTTAATAGAGCTAACGTGGGAATTTTACGCGCCCGTTGAGTAAACAGTGTGATTAACGAACTAGAAACATCCCTCAACTGTCGCTTGAGTGCGTTGCGATCGCGTATACCACGTTGGGGTCCACGTACCGTATGCACAAGTCGCATCATTCCTGAGCGTTGAGCAGCACGTTGAACTGGGCACGCTCAACGTTAACGTTCGGCAGCACGGTCCGTGTGCCGACGGCTTTATCCTATCTGATGGCTGGGGCAAGTGGGCTATTTTATATTCTTACATTCCATCCGTGTCTCATGATCCATTCCTCACATCATCAACCTCATTTTCCCCAGCATTTATCCGACCTCATTCTGACACCACCTATATTCTATGTATATGTTATCGGCCAAACCCGATTTTAGGATGAACTAGTTTCGCCTAGGCCAAATTCGTTCATCCTGTTACCGACAGAATAAAACAGTTAAGCCTATGTCGAATCAGATTATCCCAGTTATAATTTACATGTTTTAGGATAAACTGGTACGTCCTAGTTTGAACTAATTTTGCCTAGTCGGAACGCATGTCGCTGTCTGTACGAACGGGGAATCCCCGAATCATCTCCAGCTCGCCCCTCGCGCCTCTCAACTGCTGTTCGCTCTGATGGTTCTTTGTTTTGAACGGTATTTTGCATCGACGAGTGCGCGTGTTAAGTTCCTGATCGGGTTTAAAAGACTTTATTATAGTCCTAGTATAATTATTGTGAGGCGTTTCATCATGGATGAGCCTTCGTGTACTAGATAAGCCAATCAAAAGCTCTGGAGAGAAAAGTTTCTGGAGGAAATTTTGCAGAGTGAAAACAAAAAGTCTTCTCATTATAATGTGTTATCAGTAGCCGAATATGCGGATTTGGTTAAACATGTAGAAGACGCGGGAAAGTTGGAAAAAGGAACATCATTACAAAAAAAGAAGACTGAAATTATTTCCTGTTTTGAAAATTGGTGATGTGAAAAAACTCATTGCACGGTGTGAAGGGGATATAAAGTTCTTTGTTCCAGCTGATGTAATTGTCGTGTGTCTAGGGCCTCCCGTCGGGTAGACCGTTCGCCGGGTGCGAGTCATTGAAGACGCCACTTCGACGACCTGCGCGTCGATGGGGATGAAATGATGATGATGATTAGGACAACACAACACCCAGTCCCTGAGCGGAAAAAAATCTCAGACCCAGCCGGGAATCGAACCCGGTCCCTTAGTATTGACAGTCAGTCGCGCTGGCCACTTTTTTTTTTTTCTTCAAGTTCGGTGGTTGAACCTTCTCAGTTTTTTATTATAGAGGCCAACCGGCACTCTGACCGAACACGCTGAGATACCGTGCCGGCTGTTAAAAATGATGGACACTCAACACCCAGTCCCTTGCCGGGAATCGAACCCAGGCCCCCGGCGACCAATCAGCTACTGGGGGCAGACGTTCCAGCTGATGAACTTTATGATGTGATTGACGCAGCTCATGTAGCTCTGGGTCATGGTGGTCGCGATAGGATGTTAGCCAAGACATCAAAAAAATATGCCAATATCACAAAGTAAATGATATGCCTCTATTTGTCAATGTGTGATGCCTGTCAACAAAAGGAGACAGAAAAGAGGGCTAGTTTCAAAGCCAATTCTCCATTCGGAAACGAATAGCAGATGCCAAGTCGATTTGATTGATTTCGAAACACAACCAGACGGGAATTTAAAATTCATTCTAATTTACCAAGACCATCTCACAAAATTTGTTCTACTTCGTGCGTTAACATAAAAGAGGGCTGAAGAAGTGGCTGATCATTTGAATGACATATTCCTAACTGTAGGAGCGCCGTGCATTCTTCAATCTGATAATGGCAAAGAATCTATCAATAATATATAAGTGAACTCGCAAAACTTTGGCCAGAACTGAAAATTGTGCATGGAAAACCAAGGCACAGCCAAAGTCAGGGTTCTGTTGAACGTGCCAACCAAGACACTGAAAAGTTCTTGGTTAAAGGACAACAATTCGACGAATTGGTCATAAAGATTAAGGTATGTCCAATTCATGAAAAATCAAGCTTACCAATCTGACATAAAACAATCACCTTACAAAGCATTATTCGGAATCAAACCTAGAGTAGGACTTTCCACCTCCTCGTTGCCTCAAGAAATCATAAATGATATTCAGGATGAAGATGACCTAAAGAAGACAATCGAAGATGACAGCAATACTGAACAGTACGAAGACAGTGATGATGATAACATTCTCAAAATTGACGCAATCGACATTCAAAATGCTAGAAAAATTGCGACAGATAATTTAAAAAAACAAGCTAAACGAATGAAAGCTTCCTCTGACAAAACCCATCCACAAGCTGACATTGGAGACAACGTAACCATACCTATTCCAGATGTAGATAAAGGCAGAGGTGACCTTCGAAACATAATTTGAGTAATACTTCAAAAGACTGATGAGGGCCTCTACAAAGTTGGCACCAAACATGGCGTACTTCAAAACCATTATTGCAGGTAAAATTTTATAACAATTTTCCTTAATTTTTTATAATAACATATTGAAAAATATTTGTTTTAAGTTCTTTTTTATTTTTTAAGAACTGATTTCGACGCCTTCGGTCCCATCGAATTAGGGAAGGATGGAGAAGGAAATTGGCTGTATCCTTTCCAAAGAGCCATCCTGCCATTTGTCTGAAGTGATTTAGGGAAATCACGGAAAACCTAAGTCAGGATGACCGAACACGGGATTGAATCGTCCATTGTGCTAACCGCTGCGCCACTTCGCTCTGTCCTCATTGCTCCAAGCAACACCATTCTACTAGAAGAAGAAAAGAACAGCAGACTTCCTTTTTGAACCAGAACTACATGGTACACACTGCCCTGCGATTGGCTGAGAACCAGCGGAACACCAAAGACAAAGTTCGAATGCAGTGGTATGCAAAGAGCGTACAAACGTACTGAAAGTAAAGAAGCTGACTAGCTTAATATCTCAGAGTTAGTTGTCAAATACATGTTATAGATATTGAAAAAGATAAAAATGATGCTGAGGAAACGAAAGAGCCAACAGCAGGCACCATTCACGGTATTTGCTGATACTGCAACATTAAATATCACTCAAATGACTTCCCTGTCGCCACAGGTTTCAATTACTTGTAACCATTTTTCAGCTGCAATTTCCTCTCTGGGTACCATGTTTTCTATCTCTGTTTTGTCTCGTAACATCATTAATAGTTTTTCGTCTGTAAGAGACATCGGATCTCAGTAAGCAGATTAACGTGGAAAATGACGTTCTTTTTTCAACATCATTCACTTTTTTTAAATTAATAAAAAACGACAAAGGCTTAATCGTTCTTAGACATCTTGGCTTCTTGAAATCACGTGTCCTAATTTAAATAGGTCTACTGATGTGTGATGCTTTTTTTCCTTTATTGTGTGTGTGTGTGTGTGTTTAAGGTTTACGGGCGCTAAACAGTGGGGTCATCAGCGCCCATCCTTTATTGTCATTTCCATTCCCCATCAGGGGCGTGCTGGCAGCAGCACAAGCGCTGCTCTTCAGCCAAGAGACATAAATAGACAGGAAGACATTAAAAAACAAATAAAGAAGATAACTTGACGGAATATAGAAACAAAAAAGGCGGAACAGAAGCAAAAAGGACATATAAAGCGGTGCCTGTAAATCGGAGATAAAAAAGTCTAAAAAAGTATGTTACAGAAAAAAACCACACACTACATTAAAAGGCACCAGGCAAAGTACGGCCAGAGCATAAAAGTTCGTAGAACGAGTAAAACAGCCATAGGACGGCGTAGCAAGGAACTGTCATGGACGATAAACAGGTCGAGCACACAATTAAAACCCACATCATTACATGACACTGTATAACGGCACCGAAACACAACACTAATGTAGCACACTGAGAACGAATAAAAACCTAGGAGGGTCTGCAAGGGTGGGGGGGGGGGGGGATTGGAAGGGAAATGGGAAGAAGGGAAAAGGAGGAGAGGAGGAGGGGAGAGAAAGGGGGATGAGGTGGGGGGCGCGCTGAAGGAGGGCTCGGAAGGGATGGGACGGGAGAGGAAAACAGCCGAGGAGGGGTGCACGCAGGGAAGGAGGAAAATCCGCTCTAGCAGAAGGAGGGGAGAGGAAAAAAAGGGGGGCCCTGGGGAGGGGGGAACAAGGCCAGGTTACAGTTGGAATGAAGGGTGTATGTCACAGAAAAGCTCATCATCCGGGAGGGGGAGGCGCTGGAAATCGCCCTGATGAAGGAGATGGAGGGTGTGGAGATGGAGACAGGGAGGGATACAGCAATAGAGGCACAGCAATGGGTGGGGGGTGGAGAGGAAGTAGGAAACGAGGAGTGAGGGGATCAAGCCTGCAGACAGTGTAATGGATGCAGAAATGTTGGAGAAAAAGGAGGTGGGGGAAGGGGATGAGGTCATACAGGAGCCATGTGGGGGAAGCAACGTGGATATGGAAGGCAAGGCAGAGTGCATGGTTTTCGAGGATTTGGAGGGCCTTGTAAAAGCAGGTGGGTGCTGAGACCCAGGCAACGCTGGCATAACAGAGGATAGGATGGATGAGGGATTTGTAGGTGTGGAGGATGGTGGAAGGATGCAATCCCCATGTCCGGCCAGGCTGGTGTTTCAGGAGGTGGAGGTGGGAATGAGCTTTCTGCTGGATGGTCAGAAGGTGAGGGGTCCAGGTGTGACAGTCGAGGGTGAGGCCAAGTTATCTCAGGTTGGGGGTGAGCTGGATGGATCGACCATAAAGGGTGAGATAGAAATGATGGAGATGGAAGGAGCAGGTGTTGCAGCCTATGATGATTGCCTGGGTTTTGGAGGGGTTGAGATGAAGGAACCACTGGTTACACCAAGTGGTGAACTGGTCAAGGTGGGTTTGGAAGGTTCGTTGGGACCACTGAAGTGTAGGATAGAGAACCAGGAAGGCGGTGTCATCAGCATACTGGAGAAGGTGGACAGGTGGGGGTGGCTTGGGCATTTCAGCTGCATAGAAGAGATAAAGGAGAGTGGAGAGGACAGAGCCCTGGGAGACACAAGCAGTGGGATAAAAGATACAGGAGTTGGTGTTGTGGAGGGTGACATAGGAAGGATGGTGCGAGAGGAAGGGAGCAACCAGATGGACAAAATTGATAGGCAGGGCATATGTTTGGAGTTTAAAGAGGAGACCGGGATGGCATACACAGTCATAGGCATTTTGGAGTTCAAGGGAAACAAAAATGGTGTCTTCAGCAGAGAAGGAGGGTCAGAAGCCACTCTGGGTAAGCAGGAGGAGGTGGTGTTGATTAAGGTGCTGATGGATATGACAGGAGAGGATGGATTTGAAGACCTTACTGAAGACAGAGGTGAGGCAGATTGGATGATAGGAAGAGGCGACGGAAGGGGATTGTTGGGTTTGAGGAATAAGAGGACGTGGGAAGTCTTCCACAGGTCAGGGTAGAAGCCGGCAGAGAGGATGATGTTATAGAGATGGGCAAGGGCAGTCAGGAAGGAAAAGGGGCTTTCCGAAGGTGATGGTAGGTGACAGTCGTGACCAGGGGCCATGTTGCATTTGGACCAGAGGATAAGTTCAATATCTTGTGCTGTGATTGGAGTGTTGATGTCACAGGGGGCAACTGCACCAAGTACTGGAGACTAGGAGCTAGTGGATTGACCGAGGATCGGCATGTTCCATGACGGTGGCGAAAAGAGAATAATCAAAGTGGGGATCATCTGGTATGGAGAAACCTCGGAAAGGTAGGAAGTGAAGTGGTTGGCCTTAAATGGCTCTGAGCACTATTGGACTTAACACCTGAGGTCATCAGTCCCCTAGAACATAGAACTACTTAAACCTAACTAACCTAAGGACGTCACACACGTCCATGCCAGAGGCAGGAATCGAACCTGCGACCGTAGCGGTCGCGCGGTTCCAGACTGAAGCGCCTAGAACCGCTCGGCCACACAGGCCGGCGGTTGGCCTTACTGAGGTTGTCAGGAAGGGGGTGGTCGTTATGGAGAAGGGGGTAGTGGGGAGCGGAATGGGAACCAGTAAGGCGATGGAAGATGGACCAGTACTTGGAGGAGTTGACAGGGAGGGTGGCATTGAGTTATGCACTGGTCTGGCGCCAGTACCCGCGTTTTTTTGCTGTAATAAGGTTACGTCTCCCCCCATGAACCATGGACCTTGCCGTTGGTGGGGAGGCTTGCGTGCCTCATCGATACAGATAGCCGTACCGTAGGTACAACCACAACGGAGGGGTATCTGTTGAGAGGCCAGACAAACGTGTGGTTCCTGAAGAGGGGCAGCAGCCTTTTCAGTAGTTGCAAGGGCAACAGTCGGGATGATTGACTGATCTGGCCTTGTAACAATAACCAAAACGGCCTTGCTGTGCTGGTACTGCGAACGGCTGAAAGCAAGGGGAAACTATGGCCGTAATTTTTCCCGAGGGCATGCAGCTTTACTGTATGATTAAATGATGATGGCGTCCTCTTGGGTAAAATATTCCGGAGGTAAAATAGTCCCCCATTCGGATCTCCGGGCGGGGACTACTCAAGAGGATGTCGTTATCAGGAGAAAGAAAACTGGCGTTCTACGGATCGGAGCGTGGAATGTCAGCTCCCTTAATCGGGCAGGTAGGTTAGAAAATTTGAAAAGGGAAATGGATAGGTTAAAGTTAGATATAGTGGGAATTAGTGAAGTTCGGTGGCAGGAGGAACAAGACTTCTGGTCAGGTGACTACAGGGTTATAAACACAAAGTCAAATAGGGGTAATGCAGGAGTAGGTTTAATAATGAATAGGAAAATAGGAACGCGGGTAAGCTACTACAAACAGCTTAGTGAACGCATTATTGTGGCCAAGATAGAAAAATGGCTCGGAGCACTATGGGACTCAACTGCTGAGGTCATTAGTCCCCTAGAACTTAGAACTAGTTAAACCTAACTAACCTAAGGACATCACAAACAGCCATGCCCGAGGCAGGATTCGAACCTGTGACCGTAGCGGTCTTGCGGTTCCAGACTGCAGCGCCTTTAACCGCACGGCCACTTCGGCCGGCGGCCAAGATAGATACGAAGCCCACACCTACTACAGTAGTACAAGTTTATATGCCAACTAGCTCTGCAGATGACGAAGAAATTGAAGAAATGTATGATGAAATAAAAGAAATTATTCAGATTGTGAAGGGAGACGAAAATTTAATAGTTATGGGTGACTGGAATTCGAGTGTAGGAAAAGGGAGAGAAGGAAACGTAGTAGGTGAATATGGATTGGGGCTAAGAAATGAAAGAGGAAGCCGTCTGGTAGAATTTTGCACAGAGCACAATTTAATCATAGCTAACACTTGGTTTAAGAATCATGATAGAAGGTTGTATACATGGAAGAACCCTGGAGATACTAAAAGGTATCAGATTGATTATATAATGGTAAGACAGAGATTTAGGAACCAGGTTTTAAATTGTAAGACATTTCCAGGGGCAGATGTGGACTCTGACCACAATCTATTGGTTATGACCTGTAGATTAAAACTGAAGAAACTGCAAAAAGGTGGGAATTTAAGGAGATGGGACCTGGATAAACTGAAAGAACCAGAGGTTGTACAGAGTTTCAGGGAGAGCATAAGGGAACAATTGACAGGAATGGGGGAAAGAAATACAGTAGAAGAAGAATGGGTAGCTTTGAGGGATGAAGTAGTGAAGGCAGCAGAGGATCAAGTAGGTAAAAAGACGAGGGCTAGTAGAAATCCTTGGGTAACAGAAGAAATATTGAATTTAATTGATGAAAGGAGAAAATATAAAAATGCAGTAAATGAAGCAGGCAAAAAGGAATACAAACGTCTCAAAAATGAGATCGACAGGAAGTGCAAAATGGCTAAGCAGGGATGGCTAGAGGACAAATGTAAGGATGTAGAGGCTTATCTTACTAGGGGTAAGATAGATACTGCCTACAGGAAAATTAAAGAGACCTTTGGAGATAAGAGAACCACTTGTATGAACATCAAGAGCTCAGATGGAAACCCAGTTCTAAGCAAAGAAGAGAAAGCAGAAAGGTGGAAGGAGTATATAGAGTGTCTATACAAGGGCGATGTACTTGAGGACAATATTATGGAAATGGAAGAGGATGTAGATGAAGATGAAATGGGAGATACGATACTGCGTGAAGAGTTTGACAGAGCACTGAAAGACCTGAGTCGAAACAAGGCCCCGGGAGTAGACAACATTCCATTGGAACTACTGATGGCCTTGGGAGAGCCAGTCCTGACAAAACTCTACCATCTGGTGAGCAAGATGTATGAAACAGGCGAAATACCCTCAGACTTCAAGAAGAATATAATAATTCCAATCCCAAAGAAAGCAGGTGTTGACAGATGTGAGAATTACCGAACAATCAGTTTAATAAGCCACAGCTGCAAAATACTAACACGAATTCTTTACAGACGAATGGAAAAACTAGTAGAAGCCGACCTCGGGGGAGATCAGTTTGGATTCCGTAGAAATACTGGGACACGTGAGGCAATACTGACCTTACGACTTATCTTAGAAGAAAGATTAAGGAAAGGCAAACCTACGTTTCTAGCATTTGTAGACTTAGAGAAAGCTTTTGACAATGTTGACTGGAATACTCTCTTTCAAATTCTAAAGGTGGCGGGGGTAAAATACAGGGAGCGAAAGGCTATTTACAATTTGTACAGAAACCAGATGTCAGTTATAAGAGTCGAGGGACATGAAAGGGAAGCAGTGGTTGGGAAGGGAGTAAGACAGGGTTGTAGCCTCTCCCCGATGTTATTCAATGTGTATATTGAGCAAGCAGTAAAGGAAACAAAAGAAAAATTCGGAGTAGGTATTAAAATCCATGGAGAAGAAATAAAAACTTTGAGGTTCGCCGATGACATTGTAATTCTGTCAGAGACAGCAAAGGACTTGGAAGAGCAGTTGAATGGAATGGATGGTGTCTTGAAGGGAGGATATAAGATGAACATCAACAAAAGCAAAACGAGGATAATGGAATGTAGTCGAATTAAGTCGGGTGATGTTGAGGGTATTAGATTAGGAAATGAGACACTTAAAGTAGTAAAGGAGTTTTGCTATTTGGGGAGCAAAATAACTGATGATGGTCGAAGTAGAGAGGATATAAAATGTAGACTGGCAATGGCAAGGAAAGCGTTTCTGAAGAAGAGAAATTTGTTAACATCGAGTATAGATTTAAGTGTCAGGAAGTCGTTTCTGAAAGTATTTGTATGGAGTGTAGCCATGTATGGAAGTGAAACATGGACGATAAATAGTTTGGACAAGAAGAGAATAGAAGCTTTCGAAATGTGGTGCTACAGAAGAATGCTGAAGATTAGATGGGTAGATCACATAACTAATGAGGAGGTACTGAACAGGATTGGGGAGAAGAGGAGTTTGTGGCACAACTTGACCAGAAGAAGGGATCGGTTGGTAGGACATGTTCTGAGGCATCAAGGGATCACCAATTTAGTATTGGAGGGCAGCGTGGAGGGTAAAAATCGTAGGGGGAGACCAAGAGATGCATACACTAAGCAGATTCAGAAGGATGTAGGTTGCAGTAGGTACTGGGAGATGAAGAAGCTTGCACAGGATAGAGTAGCATGGAGAGCTGCATCAAACCAGTCTCAGGACTGAAGACCACAACAACAACAACAACAACAATAAGGTTACGTACGTGTCGCTGTATTTGCCGCTGGCGTTGGAGTGCGTCAAGAGTGCACAGGAAGGAGCGATAGAGATGGCAGGATTCATGGAATAGGAGGACAGTCCACGGAGAGAGAGTGGGATGATGGGGGTGGATGGTTTTAGTAGGAACATGGTCCTCCACGGCGTCAGTCATTACCTCCTGAAGGAAGGACGAGGTGTGGATGATGTCATCAGGACGGTGATAGGTAAGAGAGTGGCTTTCAACCTGGGTGACGATGGATTCTCAGTAGGCATCCCAGTTGGCACGGCGGTAACCATGGAGGACCTTGGGAAGGGGAGCAGGGTGGGGAGCCAGAGGGGGGGGGGGGTGAGCAGACGTTATGGTGGGAAGGACAGGGAGGTGATCACTACCTCTGGGATCAAGGATGTCGATGGCGATACGCCCAAGGAGGCTAGCCGAGGCAGTGACAACATCTGGGGTGGTGTGTGTGATGCTGGCTTCAGTAGGATATGTTGAAATACTGGCGATATAGTACAATGTGGAGCCCCTTTATATACTGGCCGTGTCTGCAAATATGTGGACACAGTGCCTTGCAAGTCCCCAAACTACGAGGGGCGTTCAATAAGTAATGGAGTACATTTCCTTTCTCGGTCAATTTCGGTTGGAAAAAAAGAGGTATTTGTTGTGGCACATCGTGGAATATTCTCGCTTCAGCCCGTGTAGTTTCATGAAGTCCCGAGAGGTGGCGGCGCTACACATAGCCTTGAAAATGGCGTCTGCAGCAGAAGTGCATTCGAAGCAGAGCTTTTCCATTGAGTTTTTTTTTTTACGGAAAACCAGAGCATTGCGCATACTCGTAGGAGTTTGCAGCATGTCTACGGGGTTCCAGCAGTGAAGAAAAGCGCAGTAAGTCCTTGGGCGACGTGTCTGTCATCATCACAACAAGGTCTCGCAAACCTGTCCGATCTCCCGCATGCTGACCGGCCGCATATAATTGTGCTACGCTCAGGAAATTGAAGAAGCGACTTCAGCGTGTTCTTCGCCAGAAAAACACGAACGTACTGCTTCTTCTCCAGACGACTCAAAGCCTCACACAGGTCTTAGCATCCGAGAGGAGCTCACAAAAACTTCATTGGACTGTTCTTCCCCGTTCGTCCTAGAGTTCGGATTTCCATCTGTTTGACGAATGAAGGATGCACTCTGCGGGAAGGAGTAGGTGGATGATGGTGAGGTTACTGATGCACCAGTGGAGTGGTGCCATGTGGGAATACGGGCCCTCCCAGTAATGTGACATAACGCCATCGCCTTGAACGGAGATTCTGTAGAAAAAAAGGATTTGTAGCCAAAGGAGTGGGGAATGATATGGCCTATTGGAGTTCTGAAAAAAAACCTACTTTCACAGAAAAAAATGTGTTGTATTACTAACTGAACACCGATCGTATCTGAAAATGCGGTTTCCACAAGTCTCAGGCAAAACTTGCTGTCTACGTATGTCCGTGTCCGCATTTCTGCAGAGATTCCCTGACCGTACAGGCGCGATATCGCAACTGTAACCTTTCCCTTAACTTGCAACAATGGGTTGGTGCTTTGGGAGACAATGGTTTGAAAATGACGGGAAGCTGAAGACTACTGTTGCCAACTGGTTCAGTTCCTAGGTGGCGAACTTCTGTGCAGAGGGGTTGACGAAGCTTAGAAAAGCACGGCGATTATGTACAACAGTGAAGCATGTTTTCAGGAATCTGGGGCAGCCAATAGCAGTAAATTATATCGAATATACTTTTTTATGGCGTTTGCTTTTCAGAGACACCAAGCAGGAAGCGGTCATAACAATCTGATTTCATAATGCATCGTCTTTAATGATCTCTGAAGTAGACACCAAGTAGTTTCTTCCGTCATCATAGTCAGTAAGCTTTGCAGCCGAGGGAGATAGGTTCTACATGGCAGAAAGTGGACCGTCACGTCAATAGGCTTTGCAGCTGGGAGGAGATACAGTCAACATGATAGAAGGTGGACGGTGACGTCGCCAATTGGCGTTCTGCTTCGTCCCGCAGGTGGCTGACTGAGAAGTACCCGTTCATCGACAGCTCACGTGTGGCCATCTGGGGCAAGGGCTACGGTGGCTACGCGGCGGCCATGGCGCTGGCCAGGGATGAGGACGACGTCTTCAAGTGCGGCGTCTCCGTGGCTCCCGTAACCAGCTGGATATACGCCGGTGAGTACAGCCACGCCACCGGATCACCAAGTAGCAAAGTGGGAATTCATGAAAAGATATGCCTAATGCTGCTGCCTTATACTGTGTATTTCGCACCTGTTTGTTACCTACATCTACATCTGCATGGTTACTCTGCAATTCACACTTAAGTGCCTGGCAGAGGGTTCATCGAACCATTTTCATACTACTTCTCTCACTCTCGAATGGTGCGTGGGAAAAAGGAACACCTGAATCTTTCCGTTTCTCTTATTTTATTATGATGATCATTTCTCCCTACGTAGGTGGGTGTCAACAAAATATTTTCGCATTCGGAAGGGAAAGTTGATGATTGAAATTTGGTAAATAGATCTCGCCGCAAAGAAAACTGCCTTTGTTTCAGTGACTGCCACCCCAACTCGCGTATCATATCAGTGACACTCTCACCCCTATTGCGCGATAACACGAAACGGGTTGCCCTTCTTTGCACTTTTTCGAGGTCCTCCGTCAATCCTACCTGGTAAGGCTCCCACGCCGCGCAGCAATATTCCAGCAGAGGACGGACAAGTGTAATGTAGGCTATCTCTTTAGTGGATTTTTCGCGTCTTCTAAGTGTTCTGCCAACAAAGCGCAGTCTTTGTTTCGCCTTCCCCACAATATTATCTATGTGGTCTTTCCAATTTAAGTTGCTCGTAATTGTAGTTCCTAGGTATTTAGTCGAATTGACAGCCCTTAGATTTGTGCGATTTATTGTATACCCAATATTTATCGGATTTCTTTTAGTACCCATGTGGATGACCTCACACTTTTCTTTGTTTAGTGCCAATTGCCACTTGTCGCACCATGCCGTAATTCTCTCTAGATCATTTTGTAATTGGAATTGATCGTCTTACGATTTTACTAGACGGTAAATTACAGCATCACCTGCAAACAATCTAAGGGGGCTGTTCAGATTATCATCTAGATCATTTATGTAAATCAGGAACAGCAGAGCGCCTATGACACTACCTTGCGGAACGCCAGATATTACTTCCGTTCTGCTCGATGATTTACCGTCTATCACTACGAATTGCGACCTCTCTGACAGGAAATCACGAATCCAGTCACACAACTGAGACCATACTCCATATGCACGCAATTTGATTAACAGTCGCTTGTGAGGAACGGTATCAAAAGCCTTCTGGAAATCTAGGAATATGGAATCTATCTGAGATCCTTTGTCGTCAGCACTCATTACTTCATGGGAATAAAGAGCTAGCTGTGTTGCACAAGAACGATATTTTCTGAATGCGTGTTGGTTATGTATCAATAAGTCATTTTCATCAAGGTGATTCATAATGTTCGAATACATATGCTCCAAAATCCTACTGCAAAATGAGATCAGTGATATGGGTCTGTAATTCAATGGGTTACTCCTATCTCCTTTCTTGAATATCGGTGTGACCTGTGCTACTTTCCAGTCTTTAGGAGCAGACCTTTCGTCAAGTGAGCGGTTCTATATGATTGGTAAGAAAGGCGTTATTGTTTCTGCATACTCAGCAAAGAACCTGGACCGGAAGGCTTGCCTTTCTTAAGTGATTTGCGTTGTTTCGCAACACCTAAGATATCTACTTTTATTTCACTCATGCTAACAGCTGTTCTCGTTACCTCTGGTAAACATGGGAGGTTGCACAGTTTAATGTTGACGTATCTGGTTTGTTTAACTTCTTGTACAGATTCGTTCGTAGGTGTCGATAACATAGTCGTTCGGTGGAATCCGCCTCTCGGATAAACCTCTCTAGATATTCGAACTTGAGATTTCGAAGATAATTTCTGTCTTCTTTTTCGGAAGTAGAAGAGTGCCGGAGCCAGTGAACGTCTCTTCTATAGTAATAATCTGCCTTGCTATTGATAGAACGACGCCACTTGGGGCAAGATTTTCGTGAGAAAATGCGGTAAATGGGTAGTGAAGCAGTGAAGAGAATGCAGCCCTCCACCCTGCTACATTCTCCTTCTTTCGCTCGCCAGAATTAAGAATTATTACGGGGTGGAAGGAAAACACCGACCGCCCATGACATCACCATTTAGTTTTGCAATCAGGGTTTTGAATATGATTCTCCGTCTCTAGCGCCTAGAGCAGTGGGACGCAACTCTCATGCCCGTACATAAAATTCCTAGGACAGTACGACGCAAGTCTCGAAGGAACTCGATAAAAATCGAAGATTTGAGGATTCCTGAGAACATTTAAGCACAAAACAGTGCAACAGTTTAAAGAAAGTAGCTGGTAACTGACTGAGTGCCGTGTAGCAATATTAATAATTTAAACACGAGGTCCCCGATTCGAATCTTGCTAGCAGCAATAGTTTTTCCCTACTTTCATTTAAATTCTATTTTGAAATGAAAAATTAATTAACAAATATCGGATCGGAGTCTTTGATAAATATGATATGATTTCATTTTTAATTACCAGCCGACCGGAGTAGCCGAGCGGTTCTAGGCACTTCAGTCTTGAACCGCGCGACCGCTACAGTCGCAGGTTCCAATCCTGCCTCGGGCATGGATGTGTGTGATGTCCTTAGGTTAGTTAGGTTTAAGTAGTTCTGAATTCTAGGGAACTGATGACCTCAGATGTTAAGTCCCATAGTGTTCAGAGCCATTTGAACCATTGAATTACCAGTTGCATGAAATGCAAGTACTCAAAATAAACTACAATTTGGTACAAGACAGTGAATCATCAAACATAAATTAAAATACTTTTGTTACATATAGAGACTGAACAATATTAATGAGGTATATTTTTTTCATTTAACAATGAAACATTCCGCATGCCTGTAGCAAATTCTAAATTGTTTTCTTGTGATTAGTTACTTACTAGGCTGACCACACAAACCGCAGTCGGTCTTTAGCGTCGCCAGTTAGCCTCCTGCATCTTCCTCGGTCCTTGTATTTTTTCCCACTTTCACTATCGTAATCATCTCCTCTCTGGCCCAGTCAGTTCGTCTCACCCGCGATGTCCCCCTCGGCATGTTGCCTCTGATTTCTTCTTCCGCCAGCTGCCTGGTGATCTGGCCTTCTCGGCGCATTACGTGCCCATAACGCTTCAGTCCCCTCTCTCAAATCACAGCCGCCGGCCTTTGGGGCCGAGCGGTTCTAGGCGCTTCAGTCCGGAACCGCGCTGCCGCTACGGTCGCAGGTTCGAATCCTGCCTCGGGCATAGATGTGTGTAATGTCCTTAGGTTAGTTAGGTTTAAGTAGTTCTAAGTCTAGGGGACTGATGATGTCAGCAGTTAAGTCCCATAGTGCTCAGAGCCTTTTGAACCGTTTGAAATCACAGCCACAGTGTCCAGCGATGTGTACAACTCTTATAACTCGCGATTTCTCCTTTTTTCTCAAGTTGTCTCCATCCTTCACTGGTCCAAAAATCTGTCTCAGAACGTTGTTTTCAAATGGCAGGAATTTCCTGTCTGTCTTTTGCGTCATAGTCCAGGTCTCTGCTCCGTTAAGATGACAGATTGAACTATTGTCCTGTAGATCGTAATCTTCGTGGAGCTCGATAGAAGGCGGGACTTCGGCAACTTTCCGAGTGCGTTCTTGTGCTTACTAATTGAAAATAAACAATGTTATTTTTATATAAAAATTATTATTTAATTTTTTTTAACTAACATTTTGGTTTGGTAATAAAGATAGAATATAGATCAACGTAAAAATGTTGCTACTACTTAAACTCTGTGACCTTTGAAATCATAAAACTTACACACTACAGCTACTGGCAATTATAATAAAATGATGGGAATATAGTGTCTTTAAATGCGTTCTGAAATCTTCTGGTCTACAAAGGAAATTCTATAAACGTGAAGAAAATCGAATAAACTGAAAAGCCCCTGTCTACAAGGTGCCCTTGTAAGACTGTAGATACTCATTGTTGAATACATTGGTGCACATATCCGAATTCCTGCAGAATCTCTCATTATCCTAATAAGACGAAGCATGAGATAGTACAATAGCGAATGAATAAAACGACAGGTGGCAATTTGTGATGTACCCAGGGAGATTGTAGAACATGATCGCTTTGGTGGTTCTGATGTTAACGACGCGGGAAGGCAGTTGTCAGCCACGCTGGTGGATAACGGAACGCCCTACCAAAAGAACTCCTCGCCTACATTGTGGCCAGTATGGGAGCACGCTGCAGAGCGTGCACTGCCGTTCATCTACATCTACATACATACTCCGCAATCCACCATACGGTGCGTGGCGGAGGGTATCTCGTACCACAACTAGCATCTTCTCTCCCTGTTCCACTCCCAAACAGAACGAGGGAAAAATGACTGCTTATATGCCTCTGTACGAGCACTAATCTCTCTTATCTTATCTTTGTGGTCTTTCCGCGAAATGTAAGTTGGCGGCTCTAAAATTGTACTGCAGTCAGCATCAAATGCTGGTTCTCTAAATTTCCTCAGTAGCGACTCACGAAAAGAACGCGTCCTTTCCTCTAGAGACCCCCACCCGAGTTCCTGAAGCATTTCCGTAACACTCGCGTGATGATCAAACCTACCAGTAACAAATCTGATCATTCTTCCTATTAAGAACAATGTGCTGACATTTGCCATGTCCTGGGTGTCATCATTATTCACACTGACTTCAGTATTCAGATTGTCATTTCTGTTCATCCCTTTGCTTAAATGTTTCAATTACCTTCTGTACTACACTGTGGCAGTACTTTCTTTGTATGGTCCAAGTTTAATCGAGCCATGTTACTTGGCAGGAAGACATCATGCAAAAGCTGCCTTCGTCCTTAAGTTTTGCACACCAGCGTTCATTTGGACAACCGAATGGAACGACATTGTTTTTACCGACGAATCCTGAATCTAGGTGCATCAACTCGATGGTCGGATTAGAGGCTGGAGACACCGGTGAGAGACTGTTAAACGGTTGCTTTATGCATCTCCATACTGGCCCTGCACCCGTTGTTATGGTTTGGGGTGGTATTAGATTCCACTCCCGCGCAACCTCCCCCCCCCCTCCCCCTACCAGTGGGCATTGCCGGTACACTAACCAACCAGCGTTACATCTCTGAAATGTTGGAGCCTATTGTTCTCTCATACCTTCGGAGCTTGTCGACGGCCACATTGTAGGAGGATAACGCGCGACCACATATAGCACGCAGTGTTCTAGATTTCCTCGTGGCCCATCGGACTGTCTGTGCCTCCCTGTCCTCCCGATCTCTCGCCCATCGAAACCGTCTGGTCGATGACTGCAGAACGCAGTCGCTCCAGGGTACACCACCCGCTGCTACACCAGATCAACTTTGGCAACATGTAAAGCAGCATGAAGTGCTGTACGCCAACAACACACCCAGGGCCTCTTTGATTCAATGCCGAGGCGTGTAGCAGCAGTTATACCCAGCAGCAATGGCAAGACTCAATACTGATTTCATCATCTTTCTCATTTCAATCATGTGTTCTTTGTACAACATGTTATCTCCCAAATCAGTCTGGTTGCGGTGTTCCGGCCCTTCTTGGTGTTACATTTTGGATGGCCAGCAGTCTATAAAGGCCATGTTGGCTAGTATTACAAAGCCAGATCGAACAATCATCGAAATGTGGTTTCTTCAAGTAATAAAGAAGTTGCTGCCCCACTTCAGAAACCATACGTTTGTGTGAGGTTTGTCTGACGTCTCCACAGATTCCACTCCATTGTGAGTGCACCTATTGTGCGGCTGTCTGTATCGCTGAGGCAGGCAAGTCACCCCACCTCGCCAAGGTTCATGATTAATCTGAAGAGGGTGGGCGACAGTTGTTATAAGTCTGTAACATTTTTAGGATTACTTGCCGAGCTAATGATCATTGTATCACTACTTTTAGCCACCGATAATACAATTTACACAACCTTTAACGGCCTTGCCTCTCCTTGAGGTATATCGTACATATAACGCGCCCAGAAAACCGAGAGAATTTTATACATCGACGCGACCGCAATAAAACCCTCCCGGCTAACCGCTCGTGTCAGCACGCCGCTTCCGGGTTTGGCGGAGGCCCGCCAGGTCCGGATCGAATCCGCCCAGCGAATTAAGGACGAGAGTCCTTGTGAAAGCCAGCTTGGGTGTGGTTTTTAGACGGTTTTCCGACATTCGAATGGGTGAATACCAAGTCCAACCTCAGTTAAGGGATTAAGAAATACTTAGAAAACTTTGGTACACTTCGACGTTAAGTCTACACGTCGACTTTGAAACACACAGATGGGGAACTGGCTGGACGGGGTGAGTGACAGGAAGGGCATTCGGCCACTCGGTATCACTACCGCTGAAAAATCCGAAAATTATCACGCCGATCCCGTGAAGATACAGTATAAAAGCCGGGAAAGTGGATGTGACCGGAAAAACCACGAAGCCGTAACAGTCTCAGTAAAATTCATTGCCTTCACCGGTTGAAGGCAGCATTGTTGGTAGCTATACACACACCACTTTCGACACACAGGAGACGTGGAGAGTAAACATTCAGTAACTTGGCTTCTGTGATTGGAAGGCGGCAGGAGAATCACAGAGCGCCGGCCGGGGTGGCCGAGCGGTTCTAGTTAGGTTTAAGTAGTTCTAAGTTCTAGGGGACTGATGACCTCAGAAGTTAAGTCGCATAGTGCTCAGAGCCAATCACAGAGCGTACATATGATGGACTGACCAATATGAATTCGCGAAGAAAATTCTTCTGACCCCTGTCATACGCTGCGTATTTCCAGGCCGACAGAAGCCCTCGTCAAGAAACATGCTTGCTGCTCGACATCTGAATCTGTGACGGGCAACCATGGTCGGCTGCAACGTCACATTATCTCTGTAGTGAACGAGTTTTGAAATCTTGTTTTTATGAGCTGAGGCATCTTTGCGATGAAGAACATTGTTCCCGTGTTGAATTTGTATCGGTTTTGATCTCTCCTCCATGTCCGAAGTGGTGATTTTATGGAGCAAGCCAATAAAGTGGTATGTTTTGCCTGTATCAGGCGGTGAACCCTGGTTGAGTGCGTCGCTTGGTCATGCCATTGTCGTGATGTTCGGTGGTGGATGAATAAATTAAAGATGAAGCCCAAAATTGTATTTGTTTTTTAGTTAGAAATTATTGTTAATCACTCAGGTTGTGTGCAGCAACTATTGATGTACTGAGCTAATGCCGATTCCATCGTCTTTGTCAATTACGATACACCAGGGCTTAACAGCCAACGTGCTCCGTGATTAGACGGCGGGCATAGTCTCTGCGCATGTTCTCAACATCTAGCCGGGCTAGTCACGTGATTTTGGGATGACACTGCTTCTCTACAATTTGGGGTAACAGTGTAAGTTGAATATTACGTGTATTCCCCTTGTTTTATATACGTTTTTGCACGTTTGCGTTTTAGTAATAGTTATGGTGCGGTATTGTCGTTACTACGGATGTAAAGAGAAGTATGTGAAAGGAGGAGCAGTTATTTTTCATAGGTATGTACAATAAACATTTAATTGGAAACGTCATATTGATATGAAGCACTTTAAATGCTGAAAACTATGGAGGCATGGTATAATGATGTCTTGTATAGTAGAGATAATTTCTGTGATTTTATGTCACGTGTTTACAAGACAAGTGCTAGATGAAACTGCAAATGTGTTTGGGTAAACTTCCAGTCTGTGTATATACAATGATGCTATGTTCACAAGCAGATAAAATTTATACATGACATTCTGATCAATTTCCTCTGACTTGTGCCGATTGTCAAACCGTTCTGTAATCTATGTATTTCTAAACGAGATAGTTTCCTATAGTCATTGTAACGCACTTAATTAAAACAAATTCGATAGTAAAATCAGTGCAATAGAAAAACTGGAAAAAGAAAATATTGTTCGCTATCACTTCTTTTATTGTTCCAAAACTCGAGCACTGATCTTGTATTTTTTATTTTTTGTGCATAGTGTATGGTTTTACTTTACTGATGAGATGGGAAAAAAATGTTGTAGATGTTTTACTTGTCTATAAAAAGTAGGAGCTTAAATAAAGAAAAATTGAAAATAATAATGGACAAGCAGGTGGAGCAAATCGCTTGCCGTATTTACCGTACCAATTTCATAGTTCCAAATGCGTTGTTTTTTAGTCACACTTCGGCGTCGTCAACAGTGTCATTGTAACGCAATTAATTAGAGCAGTGATTCGACAATATTAATAAATGCGATAGAAAACGTAAAAAAATGCTGTTGGCTGTCACTTCTTATACCATTGCAGAAAAAAACGTAAATAAAGTGGAATCTGAGCTATAATACTGTGGCGAAAGAGCAGAATACTATTGCTCTTCACACGTTTAGGTCAGCTTCAGTTTCTGGTATAAAACTGTTAAGATGTCTATAAAAAACATATTCAAAGTTGCACGGTAATTCTGAAGCTGAGCTAGCTGCAGCAGCGAAGTAATGACACGAGGCAATGACACTAAAAATACGCAAAGTTTTATAAAAGCTAACATTTGCCATTCCAAAATCACATTACTTGATCTGCAGCAGATGTTGTGGACAGAATTCTCGTTCTGTGTATCCAAATGCTCACTCTATAGATATGTATACTCTACGGCCCAGGTTTGCGAGCAGCGACTGGTGTCCGCACAGGATACGTTGGCCAATGCGCAATAACCAGTTTTCGTCCAATGCGCTGACCGAGTTCATTCGTTTGTTCGCAAGGCGAGGCCGACAGTGTTGCCACCTATTGGCCGCTCGGCGATCACAGAAGCGAGTCGCACGCCCTGCGATCTTTCTCAAACGATTTAGACGAAACTACTCGGTTAAAAAAGTTTTCAGTTTTGTGTCACTTAATAGCTTTAAATGTTGCGTTCATGATGATGTGTCCATCATTTCGTTAATGGGTGTAGTTACTGTGATATTTACGTGGAAGTAAGACGCTGCGCGATATTCGGAAAAGTTTGCAGTGAAAAGTAGACACTTACCCTCCAGCGCTCGACATTTCCCCTATAGCTTCTGCCCGCAATCCCCACCACTACTGCTTTCCCCATGCTTGCCTGCCGTCTGCTCATCTACTGGACACGGTATTCTGCACGGACTGTTCTGTACTCCCTCTGCTCCACGTCATAGCTCGGGGAAGGTAGGGGGCGCCGTCTGGAGACTCCAGACGGACACTGCGTGTTTCTCAAGCTAACTAATTTTGCAGCCAGCAAAGTGCGTCACTGTAAATGAGGTTTCACTGCTATAAATTAAACAAACGGAAAATGCATTCATTGTTAAGTGGGTACGTGTTTCTCATATTTCTTAATCAGGCATTACACACGTAACAATATTTAATCAGCTCTTGCACTTCGCATCTCCCCAGCCGTTTTCCATTTCGCAAGAGCGTTCGGTGCACTGTATATTTAGCCTGCAGTTTAGTTACAGACTGAAAATGAGTTTCACAAACACGTGTGGTGTTCCTTATTGTTGAAAACGTTTTTCGCAGAGGTAATGTAACATTGATATTACACCTGCAGCCATTTTGCGTAAACGAGGGAATCGACCCTGAATGAAATTCTTGTAGAAATGTAGAATCTTTCTCTTGCCACCAAGGTCATAATACTCCCTGTCGTACTACAGGCCAGTTACTTCAAGGTGCAGATCAAAGCGAATGTCATCGACGCTCACTGAATATAGAGAGGAACACAGATCAAAATCACTCTACTGTGCTGTCACATTGTTGAATCAAAACTGGTAATCTTCCTTAAGATTATGTAGAATCGGTTGGTAGCGTTCGAAATCTGTCAATAACGGAAACTTTCGATGAAGGTAATTTTGGAAAAAGAAGTGTAAAACCTTCGTGCAGTTCATTCTTCCCAGACCGACAATATGATTTTGAATGCTTGTGTACGGCCGACGAAATGCCTTATCAACAGATCGTTACCCTGAAGCGGTAAGTCGTTCGGATAGCTGGTTATGTCTGTAAGGAACGAAGACTGTTTTAATCCAGAAACACAAATATAACTCATTTCCATAAACACATCTGTCTTATTCAAAAGATGAAATAAAAACTGACTTAACAATGAGCCCCTACTAAGCCAGTGCATCTTATTGTAGTGAGGCGGAATTCTTTGCAAGCTGTCAATATCTACAAGCGCTGTCGAAGTCATGCTGTCGTATATTATTAATTGTACGACTGCAGTCATTTCATTTTTCAACGTTAACATTCTTTGGTGAGAACGTATTCGATTTCACTGATTACTGAAAGATATTATCTCATTAAAGTGCGCTGAAATTATTTACAACATGGGTGGCGTTCCATCTGTAGACTCAAAAACTATTAGTCCGATTAAAATTACTTGGTAGTTGACACCTCACGCGCTGCTGCTGGTTTTCTCCAACCTCGTTCTACGTCACGCCCAAACCGTTCGCCGTTGCCAAACTGCCACAACAATTGGTCAGTTCACTACCATTGCCTTGTCTGGCTTCCCTCCTTTATTTCTTTGGATCCCAAATCATATACCTAGCACTTTTATTTCGTATTTCATCACACATGATAACCACATCAAACACAGCACACATGAAATGATGGTAACGAAGTACAATCCTTTCATACGCAACACTAACCAAACACTACCGGATAGTTACGCGCAAGACGCGATTCAACGTCACATATACAGCCATCATAATCAGAGTTCGGCTTGCATTAGATAAGCTTCGCACGACATTGCGTGAAACCGAATTTTTGGAGGCTGCTATATCATCTTTGCGACTCCGTCACCACAGTTGTAACTACTTTACATAGAGTTGTGGTATACCGCAATGTTGAGGGTCGTAGGTTCGAGCCTTGTCTAATATAGCTGGGACGTAAAACTGAGAGTAGTCAAACCAGTCACAAAGGGCAATAACAAGAAAACGCAAACACAGGCTTTTAGTTTACAAAGATTTATTATTCATATCCCCTAAAACCATTTTAAAAATCTTTTACAAAACAGACCTTCCAATAGCCGCCAATAACAAATGTAACAGAAAACTTTATATAGTCTTTAAAAGAGTGTATGGCATGAAACAAGTTAAGTAAAGATCCTTCTTTTTCACTAAATAACAAATAGCCCCACATAAATACAGATGAGAAGCATAATTGGCCACAAATTTAACAGGAATTTACAGGGACTACATCCGCATAGTAAATAACAAATTTTAAATAAAAGAGCAAATTCTCCAACGGGAACCTTAGACCAATAAACAGATCAGAGAACAATGGAATTCCACCAATTATGTAGTGACTAATTCCACTGAACTCACTCGTGAAACCCCTTTCAAGTATAAAAAAAATGATTAGGCAGAAAAGACATTTATCTTAATAGTTTAAGTTCCACGCAACAGCAAGCACACTCCAACGGATGAACCACCCTAATACAAGAGTGACCAAACTACTAGGAACAGGGGACGCACCTTGGCGCAGCCCGAACACATTAACTAGAGGAATTTCCAAATAATTACAAGAGAGAATACTCAGCTTCTGTCAACTACTGGGGTGAGCAGCGACTCTACAGGATACAGCCAGTAGATGGCCGGATTAACGGCGTCCGAAAATATTTCGATCAAGGCGCCGCGCCCTGTATTGGTCAATCCGGGACTGATTGTGCCCGCCGCTCGTAGTACGCTGAAAATTTTAAGAAAACAAAGGATAGACAACCAAACCAAAGGACACAACACAAATCCTCTTATTTCAGACTTATGCCCCCTATCCTATAAACCTAATACCCTTAACACATGCAAGACCTCATATAAATCGGATGGAAACTATTTACTTCTTACAGCTCATAATTCTTTACTCTTACAGGCAGACCGCAATAACAAGCATAAAGTCTGAAGAAGTTAACGGCCTGCCGAACCAAGAGCATAAAAACCCATAATACAAGACACCAAAGTCACGGCCCCTTCAAACGAAGACTACAGAATAAATCATAAGATACTCAAACAACACTGCAATCACACTGTCTTAACACTAAACATGGCCTGTGCTCTACCCTAGAATGACCCATGCAGCCTTCACACTACTCAAGCTTAATACTCCCGGCACTGACCAGTGTTTTTCACTCTTAAACGCCACTACTCAATATATGCAGGAACCAAGAGTGAATTCCTTATTGACGCCATGACGGGGATAATCACATACAAATCACTGTTTCCGGCAGTGAACAAAAATTACGATCAGATTGATCACAAAACACAACTTCAAAGAAATAGTAGATGCCCGCTGTGAGTAGCACCAAACGACGAGAATCCACATCACATACATAGACACCCAGCATCAGGTAGTACAATATACACGCTTGGTAGTGCATTGGTAGCCATCACCACCAGCCCACCGCCGACACACTCCTCAACGCTCCTCCGTCATGGTCACTCCATGACTCGCCAACACAACATGTACGAGGGCTATCCACAAAGTACATTACGTTTTCGTTTGTGTCCGTTAGGGTCGGGGCTAGCGTTGCCATCTTGGTGTCATAGCATTCCGCCGCTCAGTCGGCATCCTGCCGTGCTAGTGAGAGGTTCGTGCTGTACTCCGTTGAGTTACTGTGACACTTTGAAATGTCAGCGTTAATTGAAAATGCCGCGAAGTGTAAAGTGCGTGCTGTAACAAGGTTTCTGACTGCAAAAAACTGTACACCGATAGAAATCTATCGGCAGCTTTGTGAAGTGTATGGGGACAACACAATCACTGAAGGTGGAGTGCGTCAATGGGTCATAAAATTTAAAAATGGCCGAACTGGCGTTCATGACGAAGAGCGAAATGGAAGACCCAGCATAGTGACGGCCGAACTTGTCGAAAAAGTCGATGCCGCGGTCCGTGAAAACCGTAATTTCACAATAACGGAACTCTCTATGAGTTTTCAGCAAATTTCACGAAGTTTGTTGCACGAAATCATTACCGAAAAGCTTCGTTACCACAAGTTTTGTGCAAGATGGATACCAAAAATCTTGACAGAGATTCACAAAAATCAGCGAATGGCTGCAGCGTTAACGTTTTTGGACGCTTACGAGAAAGATGGCGACTCATTACTCGATCGCGTCGTTACTGGTGACGAAACATGGGTTAAGCATGTGAACTGGGGGACAAAATTGCAGTCAATGCAGTGGGGGCACACAAATTCCCACCAAAAACCCAAGCCGGCCGCGGTGGTCTCGCGGTTCTAGGCGCGCAGTCCGGAACCGTGCGACTGCTACGGTCGCAGGTTCGAATCCTGCCTCGGGCATGGATGTGTGTAATGTCCTTAGGTTAGTTAGGTTTAAGTAGTTCTAAGTTCTAGGGGACTGATGACCACAGCAGTTGAGTCCCATAGTGCTCAGAGCCATTTGAACCATTTTTTTAAATTTAAGTACCAGATAGGTGTCGTATGTAATATTGAGAAATATTCCGTCTTTCGCGACTGTAATAAAACTTATATTTATACCAGAGTCGTTTCGCTTTTTTTCTAAAACGTTCTGATTAAAACAAAGTTGGCGAAGTACACAAAACTGAATTGTGGACGTAATAAAACCTAGAAACTAAAATATATTGTCAGTGAGGCGCAGTGCGCAAATAATTTGTGTTTGTCACAACGAAAAGCAAATAGTTGCCAAAACATAGATCAGTCGACGAAAACATTGAATATGATGTTGCTAAAGCAGCGAAGCAAAGAACTGCGTCAGACAATCAAGTAGCTCAGCAACGTATGAGCCGAAATTCTGCTCTAAATAATACTTTTCATACTGTCGCAAAAGAATATACCTCAATATGAATAGTAAAACAGCGACTGCGGAAGAGAAGATATACAAACAAAACAGATAACGTGAATATTCTATGTGTGCCTTTTCATTGTTTTTAATTGCTGTGAAAAGAAGTATTGGAGGACAAAATTAGAAAAACCGAAAACTTATTATGATTATAATGAAGAAACAAAGCACCAGAAATTTCAAAAAATTACATTCAAACGAATAAAATTCATGACATAATACATTTCGATATTGTTTTTAAATAAAGAAAATATTAAGCACCAACCGAGGTTTGAACTCTGAGCCTTTATCTCATCAGCCAAGCACCTTAAATTATGCTACCGCAGCTTGTCTTTCGACAGATCTCCTAGCAGAGTATAAGATGTCACGTAAAATACCGACAAACACTGTTGGTAGGACTATAGATTACTCACGTATCGTCGAAGTACAATAGGAAATAAACCATTACCACTTTTCTTTATTGCGAAAAAGTGGTTCGTGAGAATGATACAAACACCTTTCCTTGCTATTGCCTGAATTAGGAGGCTTATTGCTTGTTTGGTTTAATTAATTAATAGAATATGAAGCAATTGGTATAAAGAATGCTTTTTTCCAAACTTTCTATAAAAGAAAGTTTGCTATCAAGACATTGCTTTTGTTCAATTACTTCCTTTATGACTGAACGTTTCTAAAACTGAAGACTCGTCCGTGCTCATCACTGCAGTCGAGCTCTGGGAACGTCGTTCCCTGTTCATTGACTGATTGTGTTTTGTGACGTCAGATGCGCAGAACGAACATAAACTCGGCCGCCGTCGTAAATGACGCGCACTGTAGATAAGACAAACATTGGTGCCAGCTGCTCCCCCAAGGCTCAATAGCATTTTTTTTATTTCCAAATCTAATCAAAAGGGTTTGACTATTATTTTTATTCTGTCAATTGCTTGAAATGTAATATTTCAAACTTTTAATCCTTTGCCGTGTTATTTTCACAACATATTGACTTTATTTGCTCTTTTTTTTTTCGTCCTCTCATTCTTTTCTCGTTTGGAATCTGCCTGTATGGCCTACGAGTATAATATGAAACCAAGTGTCAATGAGGACTGTTCATCAGTTGGCAATGCGGCAGCTCATGTAGGCAGTGTGTAGATAGTTTCAGGTAATCAGTGAAAGTGAGAGATTACATTTACCTTTTAGCTTAGAAACTGATTTTTTCTGTCTTGAGTTCGCTCGTTGAGGTTAGCTTTAATAGTTGTGAACAAAGTGATCGTAGTAGTGCACATCACAAGGTTGTGATAAGTTTAGGACATGAGTTGAAAACATGTCGTCTGCCGCAGTTTAGCCATTTCAAGTGCAAAATCAGCTGTCAACAGTGCATTTCGCATTTCCAGTATGGCCTGCTTCATGGTGGCCACTTCCAAAGTTGCTCCGCATAACAGCATTGGTGAAGCGACCCGCAGTGTTTGGGTCGTGTTTGTCACCTGTCAGCGGCAGCTGATGTGGCAACACTGTAGCAGCTATTGACAAACAATTTCAATCGGACTATAGTGTAGTCAATGAAAAACATGTATTTTCTACTTTCTTCAGCGCAGCTAAGGATGTTGTTTACCACGACTAACAAATCTAGAAATTCCTCTCAACCACACGTGAACTCTTTAGGTGTCTGATAAACATGGCTAGCTGCGCAGCGACAAACTCTTTACAAAGTTTTACGAGCTGACTGTGAACACTGTGTGCCATATTTTGTATGCGACATATGACTGTCACATTTGATAAGAGCGCCTAGCGAAACTGAAGATTTCTGCTACTGTTGGTCGAAACGTGAAAATGTTGACAGCGCCACACAGCGTCACACTCCGCAGATACTCCCCCCAGTTTACAGCTGGCGCTTCTCCTGTGTTGTCTCCTCAGTAGTGTGCGCATGTATTCCCTCCCCCTCCTCCCTCCCCCACCCCAACACCCATTCCTCACCATGCCGCAACTACTCGAGCAAAAGCGAGAACTCACGTTGTCAGTTAGTTTTCGAGATCTGCGTTGGATGCCTCAGCGAACATTGGAGTAATCCCCACTTTGAAGCATGGACCTTGCCGTTGGTGGGGTGGCCTGAATCGTGCCTCAGTGATACTGAAAGCCGTACCATACGTTCAGCCACGACGGAAGGATATCTATTGATAGACCAGACAAACGTGTGGTTTGTGAAGAGGGGCAACAGCCTTTTCAGTAGTTGCAGGACCAACAGTCTGCATGATTGACTGACCTGGCCTTGTAACATCAACCAAAACACCTTGCTGTGCTGGTACTGCAAACGGCTGAAAGCAGCCGTAATTTTTCAGGAGGATATGCAGGTCTACTGAATGGTTAAATGATGATGGCGTCGTCTTGGGTAAAATTTTTCAGAGGAAAAATAGTCCCCCATTTGGATCTCTGGGCGGAGACTACTCAGAAAAACAAAACTGGCAATCTACAGATAAGAGCTCAGAATGTTAGATTCCTTAATCAGGCAGGTAGGTTAGAACATTTGGAAAGGGAAATGGCTAGGTTGAAGTTATATATAGTGGGAATTAGTGAAGCTTGGTCGCAGGAGGAACAGGACTTCTGGTAAGGTGAATTCAGGGTTATAAATACAAGATCAAACAGGGGTAATGCAGGAGTGGGTTTAATATTGAATAAGAAATTAGGAATGCGGGTAAGCATAGTGAACACACTATCGTAGTCAAGCCCATGTCTACCACAGTAGTACAAGTTTAAATGCCAACTAGCTTGGTAGATGATGAAGAGATTGAAGAAATGTATGACGAGATAAAAGAAATTACCCACATAGTTAAGGGAGACGAAAATTTAGTTGTGATGGCGGACTGGAATTCGATAGTAGGAACAGGAAGAGAAGGAAGAATACTAGGTGAATACTGATTGGAGGGAGGGAATGAAAGAGAAAGCGCCTGGTAGAATTTTACACAGAGCACAATTTAATCATAGTTGGTTTAAGAATCATAAAAGAAGGTTGTGTACATCGAGGAGGCGTGGAGACACAGGAAGGTTTCAGATTGATTATACAATTGTTAGACAGAGATTTTGGAATCAGATTTTAAATTTTAAGACTTTTCCAGGAACAGATGTGAGCTCTGACCACAATTTACTAACACGAATTCTTTACAAAAGCATTGAAATACTGGTAGAAGCCGACCTCGGGAACGATCAGTTTGGATTCCGGAGAAATGCTGGAACATGCGAGGCAATACAGTATCTAAGACTTATCTTAGAAGATAGATTAAGGAGAGGCGAATCTACATTTATAGCATTTGTAGACTTAGAGAAAGCTTTTGACAATGTTGACTGGGACACTCGCTTTCAAAAAGTGCGTGTGACGAGGGCCTCCCGTCGGGTAGACCGCTCACCTAGTGCAAGTCTCTCGATTTGACGCCACTTCGGCGACTTGCGCGTCGAACTCTTTTTCAAATTCTGAAGGTATTAGGGATAAAATACAAGGCGCGAAAGGCTATTTGCAACTCTTACAGAAACCAGAGGGCAGTAATAAGAGTCGAGAGGCATGAAAGGGAAGCAGTGGTTGTAAAGGTAGTAAGACATGGTTGTAGAATATCCCCAATATTATTCAATATGTACATTGAACAAGCAGTAAAGGAAACTCAAGAAATATTTGGCGTAGGAACTAAAGTTCAGGGAGAAGAAATAAAAACTTTGAGGTCTGTAATTCTGGTAGAGACAGCAAAGTACTGTCATCTTACAGCATCAACGAATTTTCGACTGAGATCAGCAGTCACCATCTTCGCTTCTGTTGGACAGCCAGAGATGACAAATACACTATTAATAGGCCGTAGAGTTTTCATTTTTATATAAAATAGCACATTAATGTGTGGCTACTCATTTTAAACACATCGTGATGACGTGTTGGTTGCATTCCACACTTACTTCCTTTTTTTTTACGTCACGTTCTTGACGTATCCCTATTTTATTTCTTGAATTTTTGCTTGTATTTAGGTACGATCTGCTCAATTTACGTTCCTCTACGAGTCACACACAATTGTATAATACGTAAATCCACAGCCGTTGAAATTCATTGCAAACTGAAGTCGAATAAACCGCGAACAGCTGTTGAGTGATGATTTATTAACGACCAATTTCGCCGCGTTAAAGCAGCATCTCCAGGTTATTCTACATAGGGAAGAAAGCATCTTGTAATCTAAACACTAAACATTGATTAATAACACCCAGTAAAAGTATATAGCTTACAAGAATGCTTTCATTCCTATGTAGAACAACCTGAAGATGCCACTTAACGCTGCGAAATCGAACGTTAATGAATCATCCTCACGAGTGTTATAAATTTGCACTCTCACATCCGTGTTGTTTTATTTTCAGTTTTTCCAAATCTATACGTCCAATTACTAGCGCACTTATTTACTGCACAACAGATTAGAGGATGGTCAATGCCGACCGAACTCGATTATGTTTGGGCCTTTATTAGCGATCATTGATTAAAATAGGGAGGGAGACGGAACATTATGTCAGACGCTTACAAGATATAAGTACTCGAAGATAAGCTGCACGCAACAATTGTCTGAGCATCTGTGTGGAGAAGAATTGCGCCGGCCGTTGTAGCCGAGCGGTTCTAGGCGCTTCAGTCCGGAACCGCGCTGCTGCTACGGTCGCAGGTTCGAATCCTGCCTCGGGCATGGATGTGTGTGCTGTCCGTAGGTTAGTTAGGTTTAGGTAGTTCTAAGTCTAGGGGACTGATGACCTCGGATGTTAAGTCCCATAGTGCTCAGAGCCATCCGGAGAAGAATTGAAGCACGATTTACGAATCCCTTACATGAGGCCACGTTGTAGAGACATTCTGTGATTAGTTGCTGAGATAGAATTCCAAACTAGACTACCAGAATGGTCGAACTTACGTTTGCCACAAATACCGCGTTCAGTACACATGACCACCATGACAATTCTGTGCGTCATCTTGATGGTCCATACCCAACATCAGCTCTCTCTCGACATTAATAACGGCAAGCATCAGTGGTGATTCCTTACGTAGACTATCTAAATTGTGTGCCACTGCGTCAGGTTGTTCTGCTTGAATTACTTGAGAAAGCTCTGGTGACATAGCAGTGTAACATGTGGCTATCACAGCGCATTATGAGCGTGTATTGCGGAATTGTTTGAATGAACATTCTCCTAGAAGGATATTGGACGGAGCGACCCTACTGTAAAGTCACCGTTATTTCCCGATCTCACACCCTTAGACCTATGGTTGTAGGGCCACATGAAGTGAGTTGTAGACTCCCAGCGGCTTAATATGAGACAATCACTTTGTAATACTATAGTCACCGCAGGAAATACGATCTGGGGGTGCCACAACAATGCCCTGTTTATAACAACCCGCCAGGTTAGCCGAGAGTGCTAATGCGCTGCTTCCTGGGCTCGGAAAGGCGCGCCAACCCCAGATCGAATCCGCCTGGCGGATTAGCGATGGGGGCCGGTGTGCTGGCCAGCCTGCATGTGGTTTTTAGGCGGTTTTCTACATCCCACTGGATGAATACCTGGCTGGTCCCCATGTCCCGCCTCAGTTACATGACTCGCAGACATTTGAAAACTTTTGCACTCTTTCATGGCTTCCACTAGATGCAGACGGCTGGGGTGGCTACAGGGAGGGCATTTGGCCACCCTCTGACACTAAGATCACCAAATATATAGTATATAAGTTGATTTTTTCCACCGTGTACAAACTCTGGGGATTGATTGATGAAAAGATATAGAACAATAATGCATGGGTTCCTTGCTAGAGACCATTTATTCAATCATACCTTTTTACAGAGACTGCAGTCTAGTAATGCGCTGTATCATGCAGCCACAGCTACAGTGCATGTTGTACATTGTTTCCATGTGCCTCAACGTGTGCATGTACGTGCCATAGCATGTTCTGTCTCACCTGTTCACACTGGCCAGGCTGCATCCGAACAGTGTCAAAGGCAACACGAATATGCTGCCCCAGTGTCTCCACATCTGGAATGGACTCAGCATGTATCTGAGATGATCCCATAACCAGAAATCGCACAGGTTGAGATCCAGTGAATGAGCAGGCCATGTAACTGAGCCTCCTCGTCTGATCCATCGACCAGGGAAGGCACAATTAAGATGCACCCAGGTGTTGACAGTGAAGTTGGCTGGAGCACCAACATGTAGCAGTCTCATAACCCTTCGAATCATCAAAGGCACCCGCCAGAAACGCCGATAATTCCGGTCTCTTAGGCGACGTGGAAGGAAGACTGGTCCCAAAATATAGTTGCCAATTATCCTGTCCCACACATTCTAGCTGCCCCGATGCTGATGATTTCCTGTCACCACACCATGGAGGTTCGGAATGTTATCCCACAGCTGACTGTTATGAAAGTTGAAGGTACCACTCTGTGTAAAAGTAGCCTCATCTGTGAATAGGGTGGATGATACAAATCCTGGAATCGTAGTTGGCATGGACCAATAGGTCCTTTATTATTATTAGAACTATATAAGTGACGTATCTGGTAAGAAAGCGTCAGTCGTCGAGCAGTCGCAAGTGCAGCAGCATCGACACGGACTAGTTATGGCACATTATTTTAGCAGGAGATGGCGTACATGCCTTACAGTGTATAAAGCTATTGATAATATATTACTACATAAAGTGGAGTAGGTGGGCAAGTTATTCTTCTTGGTTCTTCAGTGTTTTGTGGATGCGTATTGAATTTTACACTTACTAATACTGATGCTAGTGCACATGGTAATGACTGGGTTACTGTGGCTCTAGTTCGTGGTGGTAAAGCGGAGAGTGTATCAGGGCTGGGGACTTTTAACAGCTGAGAAGTTATTGTTTATCGTACATTTCACATATGTGAAGTTTATAACAGAGATCGTGGTTCATCTTACTATATGTCTACAATGCCATTGGTTCTTAGGACAAGGAATTGTCGTAAAGTATATGAATCAGAGTCTGTATCCGTATGGGTTAAAGGTGCACTGAATTGTGCCGAGATTAAAGTTATTGGTTATATGACACATTACTATAGAAACTGAAATAAAGTACCTGCCCTTTCCTTGACCAATGACAAAACTGCTCCCGATGTGGAAAGTCTGTCGCTAGTAAGCCCTGCACTCGCTGTAAGTGATAAGGATAGTAACAATTGTCATGGAGAATGTTCCACACAGTCGTCTGGCTTACCCTGTACTGGGGACCAAACTGCCTGGTACTGCAAGTCTGATGTCCAAACATTTCGGCTACGTTCTTCATGATTTCCTGCTTCCTGAAAAACCCTACCTCAGACAAACAGCGAGGCACTGTTGCAAACACTGAATGCTGTGGTTGTTGTAGACGGGAATAGGTCTCCTGACACAACCTTGCTACCCGCCGCCCGCTGCTATTTGTCTTTCGGTAAGTAAACACCATGTTGGCAAGCTCTCGATTCAAATACAGAACCATTGTATACAATGCTGATCACATTCACTACAAGGTGAGTCAGCAAGACAAGTGAATTGGACACAACATTACCATTTATTATGGCAGGAGAGGGTGCTAGGCATGACGTATGAGGAACAGTACTACCCTCTAGAAGGAAACCATGCATACTGTAACTGCGGCTGCATGGTACAGCACATATTAGACCACAGTCTCTGTAACAAAGAATGATTGTATAAATGGTCTCCAGCATGGTAACCATGCATTTCTGGACATAAGTTCATTAGACTGTTTTTGTTCCATATCCTTTCATTGGTAAATCCCTGGAGTTTGTACACAGCGGAAAAAATCACCCTGTATAGTCAGTCTAAGGCCTTCATGCTAACCTTACATGGGATTAAGATTTTGCACTGTCATATGGCATCTATATACCAAGAATTTTGAATAGAGGACGCTTATGTTTGCACCCGGTAAATAACTGAGATTTATGCACTTAAGGTCTGTTGATGTTTATAGTCATTTTATCCCGACTCCGTTTATACAATACACTCAATCCTAACATTATCGCTGTTATGGTCTACCGCTTAATCAAGCCGTTTACGCTGCTACTGTGGATGCTAGAAATCGTTCTCACAATGTATACGGATCACTGGTAGTTTCATTTAAATGTGATTTACCAAACTCTTAAGGAATACCATTCCTTTTGTTACACATCATGTACAGTGTCATATCATGACCAGTGATAGTCACACTATAATGTTTGTAGCTTTAAGTGCTTTTTATAATAGCCATTCACAAACACGTTAGAAATGTAATCTGGTAACTTGTGACGCGGCAAGTTGGTGTGGATGTGTTGCTGTGATTTGTAGTTGTGTATGCTGGGGAGATCAGATTTATTTGTGTACGCTCCTGTGCATGTGCGGATCCGTAGGAGCTGCGTCCAGCCACTGTTGCTTGCACAATGCGTTCTCGTGTTTCTATATGACAGTTTCCATAAGTTTGATTGCATGACACTAGGTGTGTCACGAAATATTCAGCATAAGAATCCCCGCCTGTTCTGTTACCTTTTATGAATGACTTCTGTCTGTGACACTCGCTGGATATGTAAAACCTGGCTTTGCTTGTGCATTTCGATGTAACGATTAGCCAAAAACATTTTTCCTACGCCATTTACGCATAGGCAATGCTTTACGCAGTTCTGGCGTGGGAACAATGACACTCCGTTATGTCAGTTGCACCAGATGCACAAATGATCAGTAATATTAGTATGCCATGCTGTGTTATTTACGTTATCATGAGAGAATGCAGTGTTACAGTTTACTGTGCAGGTAGGTCATACTTCTCACAGCATTGATCATGCCTCCGTTGTAAATAGGTTCAACAATGCTTGGCTGCAGCATGCCGCGGCATCCTTTCGAATATTTCATATATGGTCACTGAAGTGTAGGTGCCACATTTTATAATGTTATCAATGCGTTGGTGGGGCCTTTGTAGTTAGGAGTTCTCTTTACATTTAAAGTTACGAGTTTGATGCAGATTTGCCAGTTTTGTGTTAACAGACAAATGCTTGGTAATGACGATTAGAGTGAAACTGGCCAATAGTAAATAAAAGAATTACGTGAAGTTACAGCAAAAGTGGAAACTTGTCTTCATTCAACCAATACTTGACGATTGTGGGTTCATTTACAGAGAAAATTACATACTTTTAAATGACTGACTTACTTTGTCTCTCCATTTACCAATTCATAGACAGCAATTACGAATCACCCGGGATATATCAGGTTTTGGAAAGGGTCACAATTTCTCTTGCACGTTTACATTTTACAATCAATTTCTGTAAGTTTAGGGACTCATGAGTTCACTTGTCTTGTTGGTGGTTCTCACTGGGCAAAGACAAACAGACAGATATCTCAGTCGAAGAAGAGAAATAAATCACTCAAACATTAGCTTGATACTTCGCATGAAGTGCCTTCGCCGAGTGCGAAGAAGCATATTTCCTCTGTACACCTATCGAAGAGGTTTAGCAATACCACGTGAGACAACGTATGTCATTATTAATGTGGTGTGTTACGTGAGATATAGTTAGTAACAGCCGCGCGGGATTAGCCGAGTGGTCTAGGGCACTGCAGTCATGGACTGAGCGGCTGTCCCGGCGGAGGTTCGAATCCTCCCTCGGGCATGGGTGTGTGTGCTCGTCCTTAGGATAATTTAGGTTAAGTAGTGTGTAAGCTTAGGGACTGATACGTCTTCCACTAGAACAAATTATTTACTCTCTATGATGAAGTACATGAAGCAATGGTACAGAGAATTTTATAGGTCGTTGCCTGAATGTATTGTCTGCAGAAAAAAGTAATTAATCATTAGTTGTTGATGTTATACATTTTCAAAGACAATGAGACAGGTAAAATTAGTTTAGTGCTCATTGTGTTCACATTTGTACTTTCCCAATATTTCTCTTTTACAATGTACATCATTACTATATTATTATTGTTGTTGTTGCCATTACTACGCAGAAATAAGAGCCATCCAATAAGGGTGAGCTAACAGAAACCGATGGAACATATCTCGTTTAGTTGGTGCGCACTACACAACATATAGATAATGCTAGAGTGATCTGTTTGCAAAAAAGTAGTTTTATCTGCTTGGAACTGGTCTGATGTACTGACAGTATCATTTCCACGTAATTTATGAAGTAATATTTACAAAACTGATGAGACTTTCGTGGCCACATATTTACACTTTACCTATTGGCTTTTGTCTCGGTATCTTCGGCCCACGTTTAACGATTTTTCTGAAGTTCCTCCAGCACGAATGGCTGGCAATGTCAAAGTTTCACCTTCATTGATGACAGTGGATCATTTCATTTACTTCATTTGCATCTGTACTGAACAGGACTTTAACTCAGCCTGCAATTGGTGTTGAGAGTATGCGTGCAGAGATACGTTTGAAAGTCCACACACGTGCATATTCCTGCTTTTTTTACGTGGTTACAATCTACACGGTTCGCAGACATACGAGATTCAGAGAGGTACATGGGCTTTCCCACGCCCGAGGACAACGAGGAGGGCTACAACGCCAGTGACGTCACACGACTAGCAGAGCGCTTCGCGGGAAAGAAGTTCCTGTTGATGCACGGCACCGCGGACGACAGAGTCCTCTATCAGAACTCCATGGCGCTGGCGACCGCCCTCGAGGAGGCCGGCGTGCTCTTCGACCAGCAGGTATGTTCCAGAACCTCGTCAGGCCAAGTCATACATGCACTATATTCCTTCTTAACAATCTGTAGCCATATTCAATGTTAATCGACTGTGATTGTTTCAAAAACATGAAAAGGTTTTACAAATACGTCCACCAGTCATAAAATTTGTTAAGTACTTAAATTATTTTATTAGGAACATGTTAAACCTCATCATCAGATATACAGGTAGTAAAAAACAGAAAGTGACTAGTAGCGGTGTTTCTAAAACATTTTAATGTTTCTTTTCGATTGGCTTCCACAGATTCGATAAACTGTAGAAGTGACATCATGTAACACCGTAAGCTGCTGTTTAAATTATTCTTAAACGTATGTACAATTTCGGTCAAAGAGCCTAGTCCAGCACCTGCTGTACAAACGTCATGGATACAGTAAAATCGTAGGTAAAATGGATCTTTGAAAATTGTAATAAAAATACACTGTGCAACTCAGTGAAAGGATCACTTTTTTGAAAGCCCGCAACTGTCCGCCTTTGTGGTACATGAGTTTAAAATTTATCTCAAAGTGCCTGCGAACTTTATCTGTAGTGGTGCAGAAGTGCCTAGAGCTCGGCGTCGCTTCAAACAGTGAGGTATCGACACAACCCAAAAAAAAAAGACCACACCTCAAAAATACATGTGAGCTGTAAAGTGGGTTAATGATGCCACATTGGCACCAAATCCCACCACAATTAAGACCAGCGCCACCACGATTTTTTTTCAGACGATGGGAAAGTCATCACACCTCTTTTACCGTTTCTTTTGACGCCTCTACAGTGGAGGTCAGAAGTACGACGCCTAGCGTTGAAATCGCGCGGTTTCTTATTGGGTGGCCGAGGAAAAAATTTCAGACATATAGCCACTCAGAATCGACACGAAAAAGCCTTAGAGGGCAGCATAAAGTGCACCTATGTTGATTCCCACAGCGACAGGATGACGTTCTTGACAGCTTTCGGCGCTGCTGACAACTTCCGGACGCTTCAACACTTTTCTAAGGACATCGTGAGCCAGCAACCCCACTGAATGTGATCACACCCACGTGGAGTGCAGTGCGACCACAAGTTTTCCTCTTGTGTACAGTGTGGAACCACTAGGGACCGTTCAAAAAAATTCAACGAAATCTCAACACAATGCAAGACCATTCTGTGCTGTGACCACAGAGGGGTGTGAGATTGACACATGTGTGAATAAAACTACTAAGGGAGCCTATAAGACCACCCAGTTCGGCAGCACCCTCGATACCCCCTGCTCACCTTGCTGAGCACCTTAAAAATATACCTGTGCAGACAGATTCTGTGACAAAAGTCCTAGGCGCCTGCAGGCAGGCTACACTGCTGCTCCTGCGCCTGCTAGCAAGAAGCGGAGGGGTGCCGAAGCGGTTGCTCCTCTGCCACGTATAACGCTATTTCAATTGAGGATAATATTATCAGGCTTATTCTTATACAGGGGAGAGGTGATCGATAATATCATAAATAATTAATAGCATTGAAAAAGTTCTAATTAAAATTATCGATATATAATCTCTCATCAGAATAACGCCCACAGGAAAGTAGTGCCTCAGGGAAATCAAAGAGAGTTCAACGCTGCTACTTTTGTTTCTAAATTCTACTATATAAACCATGCACAGGTATTGTCAGTTCTTTTGTCTCGTTTTCTGCACTCTGAATAAGTGTACGTAGCTGCGGCCTGCGATATAACTGGCATTTCCGAGTCATGTGCTACGGAAGCGATCAGGGCACTTCTGTTAAACTGCGAGGAAAGTGACTACAGTTTATACGGGACAGACTTACGTTGAAACTTATACTGAGATCTAAGTAGATCTTTGCCGTAAGGTCAAGGACTAAGAATATCTGAGGAATTGTGTGCGCGAGAGGAAGTAGCGCTCAATATTAAACTCTATTACATGCCGAATAACCAATAATAGCACCTATGGACTACACGAAGAGACGTGAAATTGAATATAAGTACGGAATCGGACACTTAGCTATGTTAAAGTAAAAGTGTACGAAGTCTGAATTACTGTATCGAAGTGTAGTAATGGACCATAGTCCTTGCTGTAATATCTTTGAGTGAGGAACTATAAAAATCACGGACATTTCAGTTGCCGTAATTGCTGACAGTAATTGTAGGATCAACCCTCTCTTTCTCTGTATACAAAACACAATAATTCATGATCAATCAACTATTCTTAAATGTTGTTAAAAAAACTTAAGTGATTTCCAGAATAGGTTGTGTATTAATTAGTCAACGATAATCATAGGCAAGCTGCAAACTGTATCTCTCGATGAAGGCAGGGTACGATTATGAAATATTACGAAACGTAAATTGTGACTTGAAAGCTATTTAACATCGGACAGAAATAATACAAAATCAGAAACAGTGCGGATAAGTAGTAACGTCGGAAATAGGAAGATGAAATAGTAACTAAAGTCCAAAGACGTTATTAACTTTCTTGTCTTCGATAACGCAGCAACAAATAGTGGTCGACTAAGCGAAAGTCAACATTAATTATTATTATGAAAACCTGAAATTTAGTCACTGTTACAGTGAAGGACTTGGAAGAGCAGTTGAACGGAGGATATAAGATGAACATCAACAAAAGCAAAACGAGGATAATGGAATGTAGTCGAATTAAATCTGGTGATGCTGAGGGAATTAGATTAGGAAATGAGACACTTAAAGTAGTAAAGGAGTTTTGCTATTTGGGGAGCAAAATAACTGATGATGGTCGAAGTAGAGAGGATATAAAATGTTGACTGGCAATGACAAGGAAAGCGTTTCTGAAAAAGAGAAATTTGTTAACATCGAGTATAGATTTAAGTGTCAGGAAGTCGTTTCTGAAAGTATTTGTATGGAGTGTAGCCATGTATGGAAGAGAAACATGGATGATAAATAGTTCAGACAAGAAGAGAATAAAAGCTTTTGAAATGTGGTGCTACAGAAGAATGCTGAAGATTAGATGGGTAGATCACATAGCTAATGAGGATGTATTGAATAGAATTGGGGAGAAGAGGAGTTTGTGGCACAACTTGACGAGATGAAGGGACCGGTTGGTAGGACATGTTCTGAGGCATCAAGGAATCACCAATTTGGTACTGCAGGGCAGCGTGGAGGGTAAAAATCGTAGAGGGAGACCAAGAGATGAATACACTAAGCAGATTCAGAAGGATGTAGGTTGCAGTAGGTACTGGGAGATGAAGAGGCTTGCACAGGATAGAGTAGCATGGAGAGCTGCATCAAACCAGTCTCAGGACTGAAGACCACAACAACAACAACAACATATATACTGCACTGTTCATTCTGTGTCCTACTTCCGCTATCGTCTTATTCTGCATGCTTTGTCTAGTCATTTCCCTTTCTATTACCAATCATTTATCTATAGTGTCACTCGCTTCTTCCTCATTGGCCTTGTGTGTGTGAGTTTTGTTTGCGTGAACGTGTGTGTGTGTGTGTGTGTGTGTGTGTGTGTGTGTGTGTGTGTTGTCTGCTTTAGAAGGCCTTTTCGCCGAAAACTTGCTTCTTTAGCTGTCATTTTGTTGTGTCTGTCTGCGACACAGCATCTCCGTTATATGGTGAGTAGCGATCTGTGCTTTTCGTAATATTGTCTTTATTCCATTCTTTATTTTGCATTGTTTGATTTCTCTTGGGCTTTTGTTTCTCGTGATGGCTTCAACACTCCGGGGACCACATAAATCATTTCGACACCTACTGCGTCGCCATGGAACGTACCTGCACTAGCGGAAAAAAAAATCGCAACACCAAGAGGGAGTTGTGCAACATAAACGAAAGTTGGTAGGTGCGTTTCTGCATCTGAAAGGTGACGTTCATTCACATTTCGCGCCAGTTGCGTAAGAGTGGCGCTAGTAGCGCTATTATGAGGATACAAATTAGGTTTGCTTTAAATACACGCTGTAACGGTCGTGATCGTTAGTTACCTTTGAGGTTCGACATTGTGAGTTGATGTTAGTGAAGAATGCCTTTAAGGAGGCAAACACGCCATTGTCTTCACCTCATTGAGTTTGAACGAGGTTGTGTAACAGGGCTACGAGAAGGTGGATGTTCCTTCTGCGATATTGCGGAAACACTCGGCAGAAATATAGCCACCGTACATTATTGCTGCCAGCGGTGGTCGCGGAAATACACTACTGGCCATTAAAATTGCTACACCACGAAGATGACGTGCTACAGACGCGAAATTTAACCGACAGGAAGAAGATGCTGTGATATGCAAATGATTAGCTTTTCAGAACATTCACACAAGGTTGGCGCCGGTGGCGACACTTACAACGTGCTCACATCAGGAAAGTTTCCAACCGATTTCTCATACACAAACAGCAGTTGACCGGCGATGCCTGGTGAAACGTTGTTGTGATGCCTCGTGTAAGGAGGAGAAATGCTTACTAGCACGTTTCCGGTTTGATAAAGGTAGGATTGTAGCCTATCGCGATTGCGGTTTATCGTATCGCGACATTGCTGCTCGCGTTGGTCGAGATCCAACGACTGTTAGCAGAATATGGAATCGGTGGGTTCAGGAGGGTAATACGGAACGCCGTGCTGGATCCCAACGGCCTCGTATCACTAGCAGTCGACATGACGGGCTTCTTATCCGCATGGCTGTAACGGATCGTGCAGCCACGTCTCGATCCCTGAGACACCAGGTGGGGACGTTTGCAAGACAACAACCATCTGCACGAACAGTTCGGCGACGTTTGCAGCAGCGTGGTCTATCAGCTCGGAGACCGTGGCTGCGGTTACCCTCTACGCTGCATCACAGACAGGAGCGCCTACTATGGTGTACTCAACGACGAACCTGGGTGCACGAATGGCAAAACGTCATTTTTTCGGATGAATCGAAGTTCTGTTTACAGCATCATGATGGTCGCATCAGTGTTTGGCGACATCGAGGTGAACGCACATTGGAAGCGTGTATTCGTCATCGCCATACTGGCGTATCACCCGGCGTGATGGTATGGGGTGCCATTGGTTACACGTCTCGGTCACCTCTTGTTCGCATTGACGGCACTTTGAACAGTGGACGTTACATTTCAGATGTGTTACGACCCGTGGCTCTACCCTTCATTCGATGCCTCCGAAACCCTACATTTCAGCAGGATAATGCACGACCGCATGTTGCACGTCCTGTACGGGCCTTTCTAGATACAAAAAAATGTTCGCCTGCTGCCCTGTCCAGCACATTCTCCAGATCTCTCACCAATTGAAAACGTCTGGTCAATGGTGGCCGAACAACTGGCTCGTCACAATATGCCAGTCACTACTCTTGATGAACTGTGGTATCGTGTTGAAGCTGCATGGGCAGCTGTACCTGTACACGCCATCCAAGCTCTGTTTGCCTCAATTCCCAGGCGTATCAAGGCCGTTATTACGGCCAGAGCTGGTTGTTCTAGGTACTGATTTCTCAGGATCTATGCACCCAAATTGCGTGAAAATGAAATCATGTCAGTTCTAGTATAATATATTTATCCAATGAATACCCGTTTATCATCTGCATTTCTTCTTGGTGTAGCAAGTTTAATGGCCAGTAGTGTATATGGTCTAAAAGTGGCACTACCGAGAGGGAAGACCATCGTGTTCGGCATACGGATCTGTCACATCGTACTGCATCTACAGTATCAACCTGAGCTGCAGTTGGTACTATAGTGACACAAAGAACTGTTACAAATTGGTTACTTCAAGGACAGCTCCGAGCCAGGCATCCTGTGGCGTGCATTGCACTTAACCCAAGCCACCGCAGACTGGAACTTCAGTGTATGAAGCGAGAGCTCCACTGGAGGACAGGTTAGAGGCCTATTGTGTTTACTGATGAAAGCTGTTTTGTGCCTCAGTGAGGTCGTGTGTCGGTTAGAAGGGAAGTAGGTGAGGGTCTGAATGATGGGGGACACTGGGCCTACACCTGAGTTATGGTTTTGGGTGCGATGTTATTTGACAGCACATCCTGGCTGCAAATTTGTACGTCAGTCTTGTGATCTGGCCTGTTGTGCTGCCATTCATGAACAGCATCCAAGGAGGTGTTTTCCATCACGATAACGCTCGCCCATATGCCGCTGTTGTAACCCAACATGCTCCATAGAGTGTCAATGTGTTGCCCGCCAGGCACAGGGTTTGTGGGGTCCTGCCCACTCGTCGCTTATAGGGTGCCTAAAGATTGTTGCGTTCTCAGATAGCTATTCAACGATTCAAGCACATCACATTAATAGTTTTTATTACAAATAAGAAGATTGACAATACTTAAATTTGAATTTACAATGGTGTCGCAAGCGATGGCTGACATGCAAGCAATCAAAGTCCTTTCCTACAGAATCTCGTTATATACTCGCCTCTGGGTGTCACTTCACTAATATACCGCGTGGTTATTATTAAACTGCGTTTCGAGTGATGCAGTGCAGGCTGTATATATCGCAGGATACTGAAACATCATACACTGAAGAGCCAAAGAAACTGGTACACCTGCCTAATTTCGTGTAGAGCTCCCGCGAGCACAGAGAAGTGCCGCAACACAACGTGGCATGGACTCTACTTGTGTCTGAAGTGCGTCTGCAATGGTCGAGACTCTTGGATATTCAGAGGTGCTCACGATGAGTTCCACGAATGCGCACAGCGGACCACAAGATTCAAAGAAAGGTCATTTCACCTGAATTGTTGGAGCGTTTTGAGACCAAAAATGGTTCAAATGGCTCTGAGCACTATGGGACTCAACTGCTGTGGTCATAAGTCCCCTAGAACTTAGAACTACTTAAACCTAACTAACCTAAGGACAGCACACAACACCCAGCCATCACGAGGCAGAGAAAATCCCTGACCCCGCCGGGAATCGAACCCGGGAACCCGGGCGTGGGAAGCGAGAACGCTACCGCACGACCACGAGATGCGGGCGTTTTGAGACCGACAGAGAGGCCTTTCTGTCACGGATCGTTATGGGGGACGAAAGCTGGGTGCACCACTTTGCGCCGGAAATAAAAAGGCAGTCCATGGAGTGGCATTATCCTCATTCACGACAAAAGAAGAAATTCAAGATAACCCCGTCTGCCGGAAAAGTCATTGTGGCAGTCTTCTGGGATTGTGACGGCATTATTCTCATGGATATGATGCCAAGTGGGTCAGCCATGAATTCAGAGGAATACGTGAAGACTCTGGATAAACTCAAGAACCGTTTCCGACGTGTTCGATCGGACAAGAATCCAGCAGAAATATTGCTCCAACACGATAATGCAAGCCCACACACAAGTCTGAGAACTCGAGAACACATCGCCAAATTCAGTTGGACATAATTGCCTCATTCACCCTGCAGTCCAGATCTGGCATCCTCGGACTTGCATGTCTTTGGGCAGCTTAAAGAGTCTCTACAGGGAACATGGATACGCCTACAGGATGAGAGCTTTTACCAGCAGGGAATACATGCTCTTCCACAACGTTGGCAGATGCCCATGGAACGTGATGGAGACTACGTAGAAAAACAGGACATGGACAAGACATGTTGATGTGTATTGTCACCAAATTCTGACTCTTAACAATAAATATGGAAAATGAGATTTTCCCTCTGTAGGGGAGTGTGCGCTGATATGAAACTTCCTGGCAGATTAAAACTGTGTGCTGGACCGAGACTCGAACTAGTGACTTTTGCCTTTCGCAGGCAAGTGCTCTACCAACTGAACTACCCAAGCACGACTGACGCCCCGTCCTCACAGCTCCACTTCCGCCAGCACCTCGTATCCTCCCTACCAAACTTTACAGAAGGCAAAGGTCCCGAGTTCGAGTCTCGGTCAGGCACACAGTTTTAACCTGCCAGGAAGTTTCAGCAATAAATATGTTCTGAGAAAAAGAATTTGGGGCATTACTTACTGAACGACCCTCGTATTTTACGCAAGGGGTATATTTCGCGCTCATTTTCCTCTTAATCATTCGTGAAACTCTCGGTAGGTGGTGAGACATTTGAAAATTTATTCGTGCGGTGGATGGTATAGTGAATGGCAGAAACAAAATGAACTGTCTAAAATACTATATGTTCTAAACGTCGATCAAGGACGTAACAGAGATATACAGAGACAGGGATTCGATAGCGGTGTTTCAGAAACTCTGTTCACCCCCTTTTGATGTAAGCAGTGGAACGTGAAAATTGTGCCTGAATTGGTAGTACACTCTTCTGCTGCAACACCAGAGCTTTTGGGAAGACTCCCCCAAACCTATGCTACATAGAGCTGAGTGCTGTTTCAAGGCGAAACCGTAAGACTAGCTACTACCTGTTCGAAAAACATCGCGTGACATCACGTATCAACAGTTCCAAAAACGTTGACCTGCTTATAAATCCATGTGGGGAATACGGGAAATGCGTTCTGATAACTTAAATTCTGTAATACGTTATTGAGAAATTTATTTTAATAAATATTTTGGGGCGGATCCACCTCGGAGCCTATAATTACGAGCCGCGCCTGGTCTGAGCTAAACTACCCGTTCCAAACACTGCGAGTTCATCGCCACATTGGGCCGTTGCTGCATTCGACTCCTTGCGTCACTCGAAAAGTGGAAAAATCGCGACTAGCCGGATCACACTACATGTCTCAGACAGTCGGCTACTGTCCAGTTTCTGTGTTGTTCGGCCAACTGAGAACGTGCAGCTTTATGTGGTACTTTGAAGAATGCCCTGTGAGGTACCAGACTCCAAATTTCCATTGCACGCAGTTTCCTTCCAAATTCTCATTCGGGAATTGATTGAGGCGAATCTGCTTTCACTGAAAGTTGCAAATCCTGTCTGGTTTGAAACGTACTGTCTTTGACAAGGCTTTTGACACACGTCTCCAGTCGCTGTCCTTTAGGATCTTTTCACGATCACTGTTCTTACTCCGTGTTGGATGGCTGTGAGTGGTCCGCCATTCTTTGTATACATGCTGGTCACTCCGCACTGATACACCAATAAATCTGACGATTTGATTCAGTGTGGTCACGTGCACGTCCAACTACGACAGCTCCTGTCTGCCATTGTGTCACGTCTTTACGTCGACCCCATCTTACCGCGTTGATTCCATCCAACCGTCCGGCGCATCGCTTCACTTCTCTGCCATGACCTGCTGTATGTCAGCGATGGAGGGTCATGCGACAGTCTGCCAGCAGTTCTACACCGTATACAGTATACCAAAGCGATCAGTGTGATTTTTTTTTTATAGGGGAGGCTAACATTTTGTATGGTGAGCTTTTGTTTATGTATAAAATACTTATATTTTTCAAATTTTAGTAAAAACTTCTAAAATTCCATAAGAAATCATGCCACCATCATAAAATGATCTCACGTTTGATGTGAAACTAAATGTGTAAAATAAATAATTCGTTAAAATTGTAACGGCTGAACTGTTTTCTAGGTGCTATGTTTCTAATGCAGATTTCTAGACCGATTACGGTTCAATAAATACTTATTGCTTCTTGTTAGCCTTTGGATTCTATCTGCTGCCTGTCTTCGTTCTGTTCACAGAGCTACCCGGACGAGGAGCACCGGCTGAGTAGCGTAAATGGTCACGTGTACCGTACCATCGACGAGTTCTTCCTGAGGTGCTTCGACCGAACTCCTCTTCTGGTCGACATTATCAGCGAACTCATCTCCTAGAGATGTTTATACTCCAGTCTTAACCACTGCTGTAAACTGTTGCAAATGTTTACCAATAGCTGTTGGTTTTACAGAAACTATCGTTGTAGATAAGTTACATCAGTACGATTCTACACACTGTCGATGTTAATTTCTCCTTCTCTTTAGACATCAGCTGCATCCTATCTTGATGTGTTATATGGCGTTCAGACCTTTAAATGGTCCTGCTTGTACCATGCATTTTATATCAGACAATTCAGTTTTCCATTTGAGCAAAACGAAAAGTGTTAATCATAGTGCCTAACGACAGCAAAAGGTGATTTACAGTTACATAAATTTCACCTGTCAGGCGAGAGGATATCTAGGTTTGGAGCTGTGGATGGTAGACAGATTAGTTTCGTGGAAGGGGAAATGGTTGGGGAAACACAGATTTTTCCAAAATAAACATAATTTGTTCAAAACTTTTATTAAAGCCAGACATGCAAGTACCGCCAGTTTATAATGCGCACCTGCTACCTGCAATGTGCTTAACTGAAACAGTATATAAAGGGTGATATAGCTGTTCCCACTGTTGTCGTTTTATGCAATCGGTAATGTTGTATTTGGCCTTTATTTTCCCTAGCTCGCTACGCATAAACTATTAGTCCTACAGAAAAAAATTAACACCACCGTTTTGTAGGAAATTAAACGTAGTTAAATTCCGTACTGGGATACGTTTTCGCTGAGGGCACGATTTTCGAGTTATTCAAGAAAAACGTACAAAAGGGATCCTTAAACGCACCTTCACCCACACTCATCCCTCCCCAATCAGGATTTCTAGTATGTTGTTCGTGGCACTCCTTCCTATCGCTGTACAGAAATTTCCAACTATGCGAACTATTCCCGACATTCGACTTTTATGGTCAATATTGATTGGGCTATTACGCCACCTGCATAGTCAGCTACTTTGTTATCATTGTTAATTTAAAACTCCCCGTCATTGTAATGAACGAGAAAAGGAGTTACGCAAAAATTAATAACGTTGACAATTCCGAACGTAACCCTTACAAACACAGTAGTTTCGCAGTCAGAAGACCTGATACCGATGTATTTGTTTATTTTATGCTGCTATAATCTACTAAATTGTTATGTAAAATTTACACATACGTCAGTTTTACAATTCATAAGTGCTCGACTAAGCTGGTCGCGTAATAACGCCTGTCTGTGAAGACCAAAAAAGGTAAATAATTCGTGCAGTCCCGAATTTATACAGTGATAGGACAGAGTGTCATACTAGAAATCGTGATCGGTGGAGCTGAGCGAGGGTGTGGGGGTGCGTTTCAAGATAATTTGTATATATTTTTATTGAATAACTCGAAAACTACAGCCTCTAGCGAAAACATATCCCTGTACAAATTTTATTACATTACATTTACTACAAAAATTTCCTGCTTTTTCCCACTAATAATTTGTGCGTAACGAGCAAGTGAATATAAAAATCAGTGTGTGGTTTATGAAGGCTAGCTATAACGTTGGAGGTTGCATAAAACGGCAACAGTAGGGGCAGCTGAATCTGTTTAGTTTCTATGAATTTGGCCGTCAGGCAGATACGGTTCATATACATTCCCATTTTCGTAGATTTTGACAATAACTAATGCATGGGGGCTTAATTATAAAAAAAGAATGCAAATAATTTTAATTTTCAGTAGCTGTAAGTCCGATTACGAAGTCTCGTAAACGGTTGGCCCTGACTAGTTTTAGTACGCAATCCGACTGCATAGAATAACAACAAAGAATGAAAGAAAATTTTCGTTAACACAATTCATTAATTAAGTCCCCAGCAACTATAAAACGTACGAAACCAAAGTTCAAGTGTAACTGTTCTATGTGTGGAAGTGTGATTCAACGTACACATCTGGCACGGTTCTTCTTCAATAAGACAAGAAATTTTAAATACCATTTATACTGAAGTAATTAAAAAAAATAGAAATACTATAATTGCGCAAGAAAACCAGAATTACACTCTAATACAAGAACACGAGCCAGATGCTTTGTTGACTGAACCTGTAATGACGCATTATTTAAGACATTGAAATAATGAAAAAAAAGGAATTTTTTTTACCTTCATATATATTGTCGAAAAGCACTCTGATCATTACAATATCTCCATTCGAACAACATCTGCTGTCTAGCCCATCAAACAACTGCATAAAACGTGGAATAAGCACTCCCTACTACATCTCAACACCGACTCACTACTACCACATCTCAACAAGCACTATCGACTACGACTTCTCGACAAGCACTGCCAGTGGAGGCGGCTGAATAATACTCTTTGGCGCAATCTCTGGCGCTGTAGCTCAGTGTAGCCACCTTTCATATGCCCTTCCTCCACAGGCCAGAATTTGATGGTATTTTTGCCAGCATTGGTGGTGAAAATACCACCAAATTCGTCCAAAGAAGAAAAAAAATTACAGACAAAAATAAAAGATAATATTAATAATTAAATCACATAACTAGCTAAAATTTTGGCTTTGCACTGACCCTTCAATAACCTAATATATAAAATACAGTAGACAATACAAATTCTTTCATACATGTGACTTTACATAATAGTTCACACAATACACAAAAAATCAGTTTATACAAATGTTCACATAAAATACTTTTAATTATTTAAAAAAAAAACAAGTAGTTGATAGTTCCAGCAGTAGCACCCAGCAATGGTCAACAGGTGCAAACAGCAAGAAGTAACATCATTTCAGTAGAAACAGTTTCAACAGTGGCACCCAGCAATGTTGAGTAGGTGCAGACACCAACAAGTGACATTATGTCAGTAGAAGCAGTTCCATTAGTGACACCCATCAATGTTGAACAGGTGCAGACACCAACAAGTGACATCATTCAGCAGAAGCAGTTCCATTAGTGGCACCCAGCAATGTTGAACAGGTGCAGACAGCAACAAGTGACATCATTCAGCAGAAACAGTTCCATTAGTGGCACCCAGCAATGTTGAGTAGGTGCACACACCAACAAGTGACTTCATTTCAGTAGAAGCAGTTCCATCAGTGGCACCCAGCAATGTTGAACAGGTGCCGACACCAAGTGACATCATTTCAGTGAAGCAGTCCATCAGTGGCACCTAGTAATGTTGAGCAGGTGCAGACACCAACAAGTGACATTATTTCAATAGATGCAGTCCATCAGTGGCACCCAGTAATGTTGAGCAGGTGCAGACACCAACAAGTGACATCATTTCAGCAGAAGCAGTCCATCAGTGGCACCCAGCAATGTTGAACAGGTGCAGACACCAACAAGTGACATTATCTCAGTAGAAGCAGTCCATCAGTGGCACCCAGCAATGTTGAACAGGTGCAGACACCAACAAGTGACATTATTTCAGTAGAAGCAGTTCATCAGTGGCACCTAGCAATGATGAGCAGGTCCAGACAGCAGTCCATAATATTTACTATCACTAATCACACTGTTCATCAGAGTTTATAAGCAGAAATTAAACGTGTCCTAGTGGCACCAATCATGTAGAAAAAGTGCAAGTAACAGTCCATAATATTCACTATCACTAATCACACAGTTCATCAGCAGAAATTAAACATTTCTGTGGCACCCATTATGTTGAAGAAGTGCAGGTAACAGTCCATAATATTCACCATCACTAATCAGACAGTTCAGGCATGAACAATAGTTTGAATGCACACACAATTGCTTTTACAAAATTATTATCAATGCTCTTACACTAAACATACAAATTATAACAAACACACAAATGATATCAGATAATTGTCATATTAACTATTACAAATACACAAATATCAGTAAACCTATAATATTTATGGGTGTCAGTGCAAGCCACAACAAACAAGTAAAATAATATTTAGGAGATAGGTCGGTACCTATTATCTGGGATTAGGAAAGGAAAACACACTCACTCATCTTTCGTCCACATTAGTGCTACTGTGTAATTGAATAGTGTTAACTGTTTAAATGCAATTCCGTCAAAATTTGATGTTCATCATGTGTATCAAGTAGTAGTGGCAGCAATGTATAACAGTCAATAATAGTTAGTCAACGTCATAGTCATCATGTCAAGACTAATGTTTGCCAAGCCAGATCAAAATGTACAGTTGCTGAACAACTGTCAGTGTGCCAAGATATGCAATTGCTTCCTCTCTCAAAAAAAAAGTATATACTGCTTATTGATTTAACAAAGTGTGTGTGTAGACAATCTTCTTTCCACTTGAGTGTTCTAGTCTGCTATCTTCATCCTCCTTGTTCCATATAGACCAACAAAAAATATGCTCCTCACTTACTTTACCTCTTATCCACCAAAACTCCAATAATCATCAGCATCACATAATCTCAATACTTCAATAATACCTCTTACGTCGATACATATAAATCTTATCATCAATATCATTTACCTTACCTCTTGTCCACCAAAACTCCAATAATCATCAACTTCACACAATCTCAATACCTCAATAATACCTCTTCAATACGTCGACACATATAAACCTTATTACCAATATCAATTCACTTCCATAACAACTATTTCCTCTAGTCAGTCTCCTCGAACAAGTACAGATAAAATCTAGTGCAAACTTCAATTCATTATCCCATACAATCCGAAGACACAGTGTCCACACACAACCTCTGTGTAATCCATCTGACCCATATCTTCTACTCATTATGAATCATAAAATACAATTTGGTTTCCTTGTTCATCATTAAATAAAAGAAATGCATACATGACTTCTAACAGCCTTTAGTTTGAATAACTCTCAGTAAGTAAGTACGAGTACGTAGTATGAAAGATCACATAAGACTTCGAGTGAATAAATCGTAATATTTCACAGTGTGTATACCACTTCAAGAATCATGGCAGAAGAAAACATGTGGAGTATTTTTTGTGTCAAGTGTCACTTGCTATTTCAATTGCTCACGAAGAATGCAGTCTAATAGCTGTCAATGGTCTAAACCTAGTGTTGGTATGTCATGTCGTTAGCTTCCTTCCTATTAGCATAAATTTATACAGCTTCCATAAAACCTCCAGCTCATGTGACTTCAATGAAGTTTCTTGTACCAACGTCGTTCGTAGAATTATAGCAGTTCATTTTCTTATCTTAAAATATAAAGCACTGAGCGTAAGCAAAACATGCAATAGCGAGTAAATATACTAGTAGAGAACAGAATGTCAACAAGTGGATGCAGCACAATCCCTACAACGAGGCTCTGCCAAGCGAACAATAATTAATACCATAGTGTAACCTAAACTGTATGTTCGTACACTGTACATCAGCATTTCTATATACCGAATTAAAGAGTAGTTATGACAACAAACAGAAATGTATAAATATGCAATCCATACGCAAAGCAGCAAATAGGTATCTTACACAATAAACAGGTCATTATCATCATATCAGCATAAGCAAATAAATGTTCATACGTAATCTTAATAAGTAAACATGAAGGCGCAAGCAGATAAATCACAAAGTATAACTTACATACATAACCACAGTCAGCACAATTGATCAGGTGACAATTATAATTTAAATAAATAAGCACAGCAGGCACATAATAAAAAAAATGTGACATCAGTGAAAAAGCGGTGCAGCCAAGCGATGCATAATATACATAAGTAACAACCCTGCTCATTAATCAATCATTGTCAAAATCAGTAAATGCACGTCGCTTCGTAAGTAAATTCATAGAACATGAAATTTAGCACAAAGTATAAATCACGTAATCGCAAGCAGCAAATTACGTCTAAAGTACGTACCTAAGTGGAATTATGTTACCTGAAAAATAAACTCAATTAATAGTTACCCTTTTTAGTTTATTACTTTATTCTTCGAAATTACATTCTTCCTGAAAATTTCTCGATAGCAAGTCCTCTTAACGTCGGACACGCACAGGATTTACCTGAAGTTCTTAAATATTTTATACAACCGTATCCTGAAAAATACTGAACGTTAATAACATAATTTATCAAGTCACTATAGCTTTATACTGAATTTAATCCGAGAAATTAGACTGTGTATTTGTTTACGGCTGTTAGTGCATTCGCACTGAGCGCTCGATCAGCTGTAGGCGCGTGACGTAGGAAGTAATTGTTTGCGGTCAACGACTGCCTTATGCGGCGCGCAGACTTGACTGTTGCTTTGAGTCTGTGCCGCCGCCGGAACACGGCGCGGTATCCTTGCATTCTCCGTGTGTTTACGTATAACTGTTGATGTCTCAAAAGTATGTCATTCCACAAAAATTTTAACGTTTGATATATGATGTATTCCCTTAGAGCGTCGAGATTTAAGAGTTTCTACTTCGACAGTGTTATCATGAATAATTTTGCGAACTCTATATGGACCGTTATAAAGCAGAAAAAATTTGCGACATAAGCCTTTTCCTTTGTGAGACAAACTATGAGACTTAATTAACACCTTCTGACCAACTGACAAGGTTTTTAAACGACCAGGACGTTTAGCTGATTTCTCTCTTCTAGCAGCCGCAGATGCAATATTTCGTAGAGCCAGGTTGACAACTTCAGTATGCCGCAGTTTCCGTGTAGGTGGAAAAGGAACGATTTCAGAAATGCGATTTGTCGGTGCTTTGTTTTTTAATATCAGTATAGGCGGTAAAGAAGTTAAATCATTAGGGAGTTCATTCAGAATGTTTTGAAAAATATGAAGATACTGATCCCACGTTCTGTGATTCTGATGACAATAAAGACGACACAATTTATTGATTTCCTTCATCCATCTCTCTGAAGCGTTAGATTGAGGGTGAAAAAGTGAAATGAAAATTGGTTTAATCTTACGACGCCGTAGAGTACGAGGCCAAATTGTAGAGCGAAACTGTGAGCCATTATCTGATATAACCTTATCAACATGACCCACTTCTTTAAGAAAATGTTTGATGAAAGCGTTAGATACTGAACGAGCTGTTGCTTTGCGTAAAGGTGTAAGACACGCATATTTTGATGTCAGTTCCACTGCTACGAAAATGTACACAAAACCATTAGTAGAACGAACCACTGGACCGAACAAATCGACTGCAGCCATCTCCTTTAATTTCGCTGGAATGATAGGAAACAACGGTGCTCTGTGAGAAATAGTTGGCGGCTTAGCCTTTTGACATAATTTGCATTTGGCAAGAACAGATCGAATACGTTTTTCCATATTACTGAAGTAGCAATTTTCTCGTAATTTATGAAAGCATTTTCTGGGACCAAAGTGTGCATAACTGAAATGTGTGTACCAAATCAATTTATTGACCCACTCATCAGGAATACAAACTAACCAAACAGAGTTGTCAACCGATTTTCGTTTAAAGAGAACTTTCCAGATAGTTCGCAAAAACGAGGTGTGACCAAATTGTCCAATCTAACAAAGCGTCTAAGAAAATTACAGACACCAAGGAAACTACGAACATCACGTTTTGTGGTAGGAACAGCATAATTACGAATAGCGTCTAGTTTCTCTGGATCAGGAAGAATACCTTCTGTAGAAATAATGTGACCAAGAAATTTCACCTGAGAACGACCAAATTCAGATTTTTCCAAGTTCACTGTAATGCCAACTCTTGCAAAAATACGTAATAATGAATCCAAAATTTTGTTGTGCTCACTCCAAGAACGTTTCGCAATAAGAATATCGTCAACATATAAAGTAAAATTGTCACGAAGATAAAAAGGTAAGATTTCGTTTAAACTACGAATGAATGCTGATGAAGATACAGTAAGTCCAAATGGTAATTTCCGAAATCTCTTTTGGGTAAATTAGTCATATCCGGTTATTCTTTAACGACTCTATAGATAGATTGATAGTCGAAGAGTTGTTTTGACAGATGCAAAGAATAGTAAAAGAGTAGGCAGCGGTGCAGAAAACTAAAAGGGAAATAGCACCACTACAGCTCGGGGCCCTATGCACGCTACGGCACATATTCACTTAGTGTAGTGAATCCCCTGAGGACTTTAATAGCCGCACATAATTTCTAGTTTGTGACTTAGTGGCCAATTTCGTGGAAGTGCGTACATAAATTGATCTATCCATGAACATGGATGTATGACATTCTTAGAATTGCGAAAGATCTTAAATTTCCGAACAGTCAAAAAGTGTTTATAGTCAAAGTTTTCGCCTCGTGGCGACAAAGACCTACCGCGTCTGTCCCAGTCCCAATGTCGATTATTGTCAGGTTCATGCGCCTGGCGCTCTCTTGTTGCATCCCGTAAATGAAACAAATTATTTTCTTCAAAGCCCTCTGCTATCTGTGATTCTAAATTTCTTCTGCTGTCTTTTCCTACGATTTCGCGTTCAATTTGTTTGACTTGCTTTCGTAATGCCTCAACTTCCCTCTTAACGCGTTCATTAAATTTTCCCTGATTTTCAACATGTTTATTTATGTTCTGATACTCTTCAGTTTCTGCAAATGGTAATGGAGCTGTATCATTCGAATCTCTGTCCCCATTTAAACTAAGACTTGTCAATTTATCTGAAATCTCCTCAACTCTTTCCGATAAGTCACCTAATTGTTCTTTCTGTTTATTTACGTCTTCTGTAAGTGTCGCGACTCGGGTTTCAGTATTGACACATTTAATAGTTAACTGTTCATATTGTTGTGTTAGATTATTTATTCTGTCATTTGGTACGGATTCCTCGATTCTCTCAAATATTTCCTCCTTATCGTGTGCACGTTGTAAATTTAACTCTGAAAATTTTTGTACTATCACGCGATCTCTTTCTTCCTGTTCTCTATCCTGTTCCTTTTGTCTAATCTCTACTGCAATTAATCTATTATTGTGAGCATTCAAAATCGGTTGTACTTCTTCTCTGATTTCTTTCTTTAATTCATCTTTCATGTTTTTGAAACATGTCCCTATTCGTGAATCTAACCATGTTTCCATTGTTTCCATCTCTGTTTTAACTGTTCCTATTTGTGAGTCTAACCGTGTTGCGAAAGTTCCCATCTCTGTTTTTAATTCAGATCCTAACTGTGATCCCAGTGAGCCTAACCGTGTTTCCATTGTTCCCATACCGGTTTTAATTGTTCCTATTTGTGATCCCTGTGAGTCTAACCGTGTTTCCATTCGTGCTCCCAAATTTAATATAGCACTCATCAACTGCTCCATATCTTCTGTCGTTAATCTCGTATTCTGTGAATTTTCTGATTGAGAAAAAATTTGAAATGGTTCCGAACTATTTTCCCTGCTTATTAAATTATTTTCTACTTCATTATTCATCATACTGTTTTCCTGTGTTGGCGAATTCGCCATGTCAACAATTTCGTCATTCTCACTATTCAACCTTTCGCCTTTTTCATCGATCGCGTAATCATTTACAAAACATACAAAACTCGTCACTATACAAAAATTACTCACAATGACGCTTTATCACCAACAACAGCATTCACACGAAATGCTTCCCTCAAACACGATTAACGAACAATTGAAATCTTCATAATTGCACAAAATTGTCACACGCATATACAAGACATCAAAAATTAAATTTTGGAAAAATACCATTGGAAGAATGACAATTACCAAATCTACACATGCAATATAGACTACAATTACTAAACTACGAATTACTACAACAATACTGTCTACTATTTTTACAATCAGAAGAATTCCAAGGGACGATCCGAAGCAGCGGTCGCCACGTGCATGGGGGCTTAATTATAAAAAAAGAATGCAAATAATTTTAATTTTCAGTAGCTGTAAGTCCGATTACGAAGTCTCGTAAACGGTTGGCCCTGACTAGTTTTAGTACGCAATCTGACTGCATAGAATAACAACAAAGAATGAAAGAAAATTTTCGTTAACACAATTAATTAATTAAGTCCCCAGCAACTATAAAACGTACGGAACCAAAGTTCAAGTGTAACTGTTCTATGTGTGGAAGTGTGATTCAATGTACACATCTGGCACGGTTCTTCTTCAATACGACAAGAAATTTTAAATACCATTTATACTGAAGTAATTAAAAAAATAGAAATACTATAATTGCGCAAGAAAACCAGAATTACACTCTAATACAAGAACACGAGCCAGATGCTTTGTTGACTGAACCTGTAATGACGCATTATTTAAGACACTGAAATAATGAAAAAAAAGGAATTTTTTTACCTTCATATATATTGTCGAAAAGCACTCTGATCATTACAATATCTCCATTCGAACAACATCTGCTGTCTAGACCATCAAACAACTGCATAAAACATGGAATAAGCACTCCCTACTACAACATCTCAACACCGACTCACTACTACCACATCTCAACAAGCACTCTCCACTACGACTTCTCGACAAGCACTGTCAGTGGAGGCGGCTGAATAATACTCTTTGGCGCAATCTCTGGCGCTGTGGCTCAGTGTAGCCACCTTTCACTAATAACACGAGAAAAAAACCTAAAATTGAAGGTACAACGCTACTGGATCGGCTTAGCGTCCAAAGGCATCTGGTACATTCAGTTGCAAGGACAACAGTAACATGTAACTGTTTAATTTTAAAGTTTTACTATGAATGGCTGTGGGTACCCTTGCTATTCATTATGTGCCTTGATTTTCTTCAAAGGCGACCACTAACTATCAAATAACATAATACATGGCTCATTCTTGACATCAGGCAAATTAAGTGCGGTATAAACCACGCCACTTGAGGATAAACACACACATCTGGATATCTCCAGGATGCCACTGCCAATAACAAACAACGAACTGAAATTTCTCTAGCAATACCAAAATATATTACAACTTGTATTTAGTATCAGATATTTACCAGTGTTAATAAACTGTATTTTCTCCTATTTTTGTTGTTGAGCTGTTTTCTCTATCTGCAGTGGCTCCTAGAGTGCTTCCAGATGGAGAGATGATGTCTGCAGTCGACGTCACCACAAATATTGTTATTGCCTAGTAATTGTTTTTTCTATCATGAACTTTCTGGTTACAACAACACCTAACCATTGTGAATTGTGCAACACTATGAAGAAATAAGTGCAGGAATATTCTATTAATCCTTTCTGTGATTATTCTTTTCTATGTAAAAATGATGTCACCCAATTTCGTTCTGACTTCATGTGCTCCCAAAGCACTTGCTGTTCTATGAACTCTGCCATGCGTCTTTGGCGAAACCAGCGCCAATGACTAGTTCCCATGGTTACACAACATACCGTTTCCTAGAAGCTTGTTTGAGCTCTGTGTTCATTAAGGTTCATATCTTCTCAGAAAACACGTGTTATCTGATCAGTGCACTAAGAACACAGACTAAATTAGGAATTTGTGGGATGTGTGAAGAGAGATTACTTTGAAACTGAATGAGAGAAGGAAATTTAAAACCAAGAATAATGAAGTAAGGACACATTTACACTCAAGAGCCAAAGAAACTGGTACACCTGCCTAATATCCTGTAGGGCTCCCGCGAGTTCGCAGGAGTGCCGCAACAAGACGTGGCTTGGACTCAACTAATGTCTGAAGCAGTGCTGGAGGGAATTGACACCATGAATAGTGCAGAGTTGTCCATATATTCGTAAGAGTACGAGGTGGTACAGATCTCTTCTGAACAGCAGGGTGCAAGGCATCCCTGGTATGCTCAATAATGTTCATGTCTGGTGAGTTTGGTGGTCAGCGGAAGTGTTTAAACTCAGAAGAGTGTTCCTGGAGCCACTCTGTAGCAGTTCTGGGGTGTCGCATTGTACTGCTTGAATTTCCCAAGTCAGTCGGAATGCACAATGGACATGAATGGATGCAGGCAATCTGACAGAATGCTTACGTATGTGTCACCTGTCAGAGTAGTATCTAGACGTACCATGGGGTCTCATGTCACCGCTCCAACTGCACATGCCCAAACCATTACAGAGCCTCCCCCAGCTTGAACAAGCACCTGCTGACATGCAGGGTCCATGGAGTCATGAGGTTGTCTCCATACACATACATCCGCTTGATACAATTTGAAACGAGACTCATCCGACCAGGCAACATGTTGCCAGTCATCAACAGGCCAATGTCACTGTTGATGGGCCCAGGCGAGGTGTGAAGATTTGTGCCCATCGTGGTTACACTAATAGGCCTTCGGCACCGAAAGCCCATATCGGTTCGCACACTGATACTTGTTGATGGTCCAGCACTGAAATCAGCAGCAATTTACGGGAGTGTTGCACTTCTGTCACGTTGAACGATTCTCTTCAGTCGTTGGTGGTCTCGTTCATGTAGGATCTTTTTCCAGCTGCAGTGATGTCAGAGAGTTGATGTTTTACCAGATTCCTGATATTCACGGTACACTCGTGAAATGGTCGTATAAGAAAATCCTCACTTCATCACTACCTCGGAGATGCTGTGTCCCATGACTTGTGCACTGACCTAACAACACATTCACAACGCCAACTTAAATGTTGATAACCTGCCATTGTAGCAGCAGTAACGTACCTAACAACTGCACCAGGCACTTGTTGTTTAACATAGACGTTGTCGACCGCAGCGTCATATTCTGCCTGTTTACATTTCTCTATATTTGAATACGCACCCCTAAGCCAGTTTCTTTGGTGCTTCAGTGTAGAATGCTATATATTGAACTGAGGCGAGAAATTAAGCAAGTCAGAAAGTATCTTGAAAATGAATGTAAGTAGGAAAGCAGGGAATGTATGGCACCCTATACGAAAGAGAAATGCAAAATGTGAAAAACATTGATGTAGAAAATTAATTACAAGGATTAATAATATAGATGAGTTGGAAATGTACAAAAATAACGAGGAACATGTGCAAAAACATAAAGAATTCGTGCAAGAGCTGAACAAAACAGGCCACAAACTTCTGATGCATAATCATCTATCTCATGTCTTATGCTACAAAGGTAATGCTAAAGATCGTGAACAGAAGACTGGGAGGAGAACAGGGAATAACTACGCTGAGGGGCAATTCGGATTTAGAAGAAGCCGGCCGCGGTTGCCGAGCGGTTCTAGGCGCTCTGTCCGGAAACGCGCGACTGCTACGGCCGCAGGTTTGAATCCTGCCTCGGGCATGGATGTGTGTGACGTCCTTAGATTAGTTAGGTTTAAGTAGTTTTAAGTTCTAGGGGACTGATGACCTCAGATGTTTAGTCCCATAGTGCTCAGAGCCATTTAGAAGAAATGTAAGGACAAGGGTTGCAAAAGGATCCATACACATTCTGGGAGAGAGACTCTCTGAGGAGGGACAGGTACTGTACACACGCTGTTGCAGTTGTTCTCCTCTACAAGTTATAAAACAACTGAAGACATGGTTTAATTAGCCACGTAAATATGAGAAACCCTACTCTTGCTGTAGGGTTATCAACGTAGCTTATTTGCCAGAGTGCAACAGCAACAGATTATATTTTTTGAAGTAGAATTTTAGTTTTTCTATCATGTAGCTGATGTGCCTAAAATCAATTTAAAAATAAATTTAAATCAAATTCCTATCAGTTTTGATTATGGTGGTGAAGACTTTCAAAGTTTTGTGTGTGGACGCAACATGCGGTACCATTTCGAGTGTCCGCCTGGGGGCAGTGGGGCAGGCAGGGGCAAAGATGAGCAGGGCTGGACAAACAAATGACACGCAGGCAGTCCTTCAGCCGGGCCGTAGCATAATATGGAGCTGGTCCAGCAAAAGTAGCCAAGGGTGGACACTGCGTCATGCATGCGTAGAACATCTGCATCTACATTTACACTCTGCAAGCCTTCCAACGGTCTGTGGCGGAGGGCACTTTACGTGCCACTGTCATTAGGCCGGTATTACACTATCAAATTTCTTTGTGAAGGATTTGATCAAAGATGTGATCAAATATTCCGTCAAATATATTTGACAAAGATCTCTGACGTAGCGCTAGAAGGGGTATTATACTGTCATCAAATTTTTCGTCAAAGTTCAAGATGGCTGACAACAACTTGTGATTAACCGCAGCAGTTGCACTTAACCGCAATTACATTGTGTGCACATGCGGAAAAGATGTGGGGAAAAAAAAAAGGAACCGTACATACAAGGTTGTCAGTCTTTAATTCCTGGGATTACAACTTGATAATAAATTCAGTTGGGAGGAGCACACCACAGAACTGCAGAAGCGCCTTAACAAATCTGTATTTGCAATTCGAGTGTTAGCAGACATAGGCAACATAAAAATGAAAAAGCTTGCGTACTTTGCCCACTTTTATTCCATAATGTCGCATGGTATAATATTTTGGGTTAAGTCGTAAAGTCAAACAAAAGTTTTCAGAGCCCAAAAGCATGTAATACGTATTATTTGTGGAGTAAATTCACGGACGCCCTGCAGAAACCCCTTCAAAGAACTGGGTATACTAACTACTGCCTCTCAGTATATTTACTCCTTAATGAAATTTGTCCTAAATAATATATCTCTTTTTCCAACAAACAACTCAGTTCATACATACAATACCAGGAACAAAAATGATCTGCACAAGGACTTAAAAGCACTTACTTTAGTTCAAAAAGTGGTCAACTACTCAGGAACACTCATCTTCAATACTTTGCCAGCAAACATAAAAAATTTTGTTACAAATGAAGATCAGTTTAAAAGAAGCCTGAAAGACTTACTAGTGGCCAACTCCTTCTACCCCATTGACGAAATTTTTAATAGAAACAAATGATGTATTTATTCATATCATTTGTATTGTTATTTCAGCTTAAAAAAAATTGATGTGTTCCACATCCACGAGGATTTCCTCAGCACAGATCTATGGAACGAAAAACTAATCTGTGGGTTTTACGACGACATGATAAAAGCATTCAACAAAACTTGTTACGTGAGCTTACAGTGGAAGACGTCAAGTCGTGCACTAATTACTTAAGAATGGATGAGCGTACATTTCTGTATGTGCTCAGTGAAGTGTATCCTCATATCACAAAGCACAATATTCACTCAAGAACTGCTACATCTTCAGAGGACAGGCTCACTGTAACACTCCGATTCCTTGCTACAAGAGAAGGTTATGTTAGGTTAGGTTAGGTTAGGTCACGACAGGTCTCCAATCTTCTTAATCTATTTTTTGTATTCAGGGTGCCTCACGTTGTAAAGCGCCTCATCAGCTTCATACATCTCTATTAATTTTGTAGTTGTCGGCACACACCAATTGTATTTCCCGGCAATGTTTATAAAAACACTACAGACGACAGAATGCTGTAGCGATGCTAGCACTCCATGTGGTAACATGTCACATTGCAGTGAACAGAAGACAAGCGATTTCATTGATCAAATCTACAGCGAGGCCCTAGATTTGATCAAATATTGGACGACATTTGACAAAGTCCCTATTACACTATCAAATATCTTTGACAAAGATATTGGACAAAGATATTGGACAAAGATATTTGATAGTGTAATACCGGCCTTACCTCCCTTTCCTGTTCCAGTCGCATACGGTTCGCGGGAAGAACGACTGCCGGAAAGCCTCCGTCCACGCTCGAATCTCTCTAATTTTACATTCGTGATCTCCTCGGGAGGTATAAGTAGGGAGAAGCAATATATTCGATACCTCATCCAGAAACGCACTCTCTCGAAACCTGGACAGCAAGCTACACCGCGATACAGAGCGCCTCTCTTACAGAGTCTGCCATTTGAGTTTGCTGAACGACTCCGTAACGCTGTCACCCTTACCAAATAACCCTGTGACGAGATGCGCCGCTCTTCTTTCGATCTTCTCTATCTCCTCTGTCAACCCGACCTGGTACGGATCGCACGCTGATGAGCAATACTCAAGTATAGGCCGAGCGAGTGTTTTGTAAGCCACCTCCTTTGTTGATGGACTACATTTTCTAAGGACTCCCCAATGAATCTCAACCTGGCACCCGCCTTACCAACAATTAATTTTATATGATCGTTCCACTTCAAATCGTTCCGCATGCATACTCCCAGATATTTTACTGAAGTAACTGCTACCAGTGTTTGTTCCACTATCGTATAATCATACAATAAAGGATCCTTCTTTCTATGTATTCGCAATACATTACATTTGTCTATGTTAAGGTTCAGTTGCCACTTCCTGCACCAAGTGCCTATCCGCTGCAGATCTTCCTGCATTTCGCTGCAACTTTCTAATGCTGCAACTTCTCTGTATACTACAGCATCATCCGCGAAAAGCCGCATGGAACTTCCGACACTATCTACTAGGTCATTTTTATATATTGTGAAAAGCAATGGTCCCATAACACTCCCCTGTGGCACGCCAGAGGTTACTTTAACGTCTGTATACGTCTTTCCATTGAGAACAACATGCTGTGTTCTGTTTGCTAAAAATTCTTCAATCCAGCCACACAGCTGGTCTGATATTCCGTAGGCTCTTACTTTGTTTATCAGGCGACAGTGCGGAACTGTATCGAATGCCTTCCGGAAGTCAAGGAAAATGGCATCTACCTGGGAGCCTGTATATAATATTTACTGGGTCTCATGAACAAATAAAGCGAGTTGGGTCTCACACTATCGCTGTTTCCGGAATCCATGTTGATTTCTACAGAGTAGATTCTGGGTTTCCAGAAATTACATGATACCCGAGCAGAAAACATGTTTTAGAATTCTACAACAGATCGATGTCAGAGATATAGGCCTACAGTTTTGCGCATCTGCTCGACGACCCTTCTTGAAAACTGGAACTACCTGTGCTCTTTTCCAATCATTTGGAACCCTCCGTTCCTCTAGAGACTTGCGGTACACGGCTGTTAGAAGGGGGGCAAGTTCTTTCGCGTACTCTGTGTAGAATCGAACTGGTATCCCGTCAGGTCCAGTGCACTTTCCTCTGTTGAGTGATTCCAGTTGCTTTTCTATTCATTGGACATTTATTTCGTTGTCAGCCATTTTTTCGTTCGTGCGAGGATTTAGAGAAGGAACTGCAGTGCGGTCTTCCTCTGTGAAACGTGTCCAATTGTGTCATTTGGTAGCCCACATTACTTGCATCTATCCATGAGCGTGGTGAGAGGATACTCGCGTGCGCCCTTGCCCAATGGGGCAGCATTGCAATAGCATGCTGTACGTAATTGTCTATGTTCAGATGGATGTTCTATTGGCGGAATGTTGTTTGAAGTGAGATGTTCAAAGGTGTCCATTATCCTGAATGCACAGCTCAGAGCACCGTCTAAATGGCCTGCAGACGCGATGTATAGTTGCTGTTGTGTACGACTTTGTGCACAGTGGTAAGGGGAGGTGGGCTACAGAGTGGTGTAGCAACTGTCGTCGTAGGGAAGGTTGACAGGAACACAAATGATTAGTAAACAAGGTAACACAGGAAACAGAAGGTTTACTTAACTTGTATTTCTCCAAGCGTACAAAGACTTATTACAAATAATGTACCAAGAGGTGGAGTCCAGATAATACAAGAGCAACAAGGATGAGGCTCCTTGAACTAAAGCACGAATAATAGCGGCAGAGCAGAGACTACGTGGTGTCTGTGTACCGACATGTACGAGGGTCGTTCAATAAGTAATGCCCCATATTTTTTTCTCAGAACATATTTATTATTAAGAGTCAGAATTTGATGACAATATATACTGAAACTATGTCTTTCATTACTTTTATCATTGAAACACTGACCTACAGAATCTTTTCTGACAAAGACAACTAAAGCTTAACCTATTCATTTATTACCCACAATACACAAGCCCAATACAGTCTGACTGCTATAAAGTGACAACATGATTTCCAATAATTAATACAAAAGAATGGCCTTGAATTGCAAGAAATCCTAACAATCATAAAAATCCAAAAAATATGAAATTAAAGAAATGTGAAACTAAACTCATTTCAATCACGAACCCCATTTTTTTATAAGTCACTTATCTCACAGAAAATCTTCAGAACACGAACTACAGCAAGCAGCAACTACAGCCAGGCAAATAAAAATGTTCTAACTACTATAGACTCTAACTACTAGAAGGCATATGGTTAGCAAAAAGCCCCCCTTCTCCCATCAAAATATTTTATCAAGTGTTTTGGTCAGTGGCCAAGACTAAGTTGTTAAAATTTTTATATTAACAGTGTCAAATAGAGCAGGTGCACACAAAGGTTAAGTAATATGCTGTTGGTCAGTAAAGTAAAAATTCTCCTCAGAGTCCCTAAAGAGTCCTAATAACTCACCAAAAGAGAAGTCTGTGCCAGTTTTACGCACAAAGGCTGACAGTATATGAAAATGCACAAGTAAGTAGTGGATAACCATGCAGTCTTTCCAATGCATTTGATAGTGTAGATCATGTTACACTTTAAAAAAAAAAAAGAGCTCAAGTTTTACGGAACTAATGGCTTTACACTCAGCTGGTTTTAATCATACTTAACAAACACAATGCAGAAGGTTATGCTGAATAATTCAGAGTTGTAAAAATAGAAAATTTTAGTGGCTAGGGAAATAAAAAATTACGAAGTGATCCGACAAGGTTCAATTTTGGGACCATTTCCTTATATATGTGAAGGATTGCCCGCTTAATATTTAAAATTGCTACTTTTTGCAGACAAAAAGCCATAGGAAAATTGATTAATCGCATTTTCCAAAGAATTATTAAGTGGTTCTTTGAAAATGGACTCTCCCTAAATATTGAGAAAACGCACTACATTCAGTTCTGTACAACAAATAGAATCATACCAACAACTGATGTAGCACATGAGCAGCAGTCAGTAAATATGGTAGAATGCTCCAAATTTTGGGTGCACATATTGATAAAAACTTGAATCAAAAGAAGCATATTACTGAACTTCTCTAAGCTAAGTTCAGCTGCTTTTGCTCTTCATATAAATGTTCGTGTTGGAAACAAACGTATCAGCCTCCTGCATATTTCCATGTCCTACGGAATAATTTTCTGTTATAACCCACCACTTAAAAAGAAAGTATTAATTGCTGGAAAGCGAGCAGTGAATAATACGTGGTGTTTACCTACAGACGTCATGTAGGTATCTCTTCAAGGACCTAGGCATTTTAATCACACTGCCGCAATGTATATACTCGCTAGTGAAATTCGTCATAAATAATCCCTCACAATTTGAGAAGAGCACTAATTTCTATACCTACAACACTAGAGGAAAAATTACCTTTATTTCCCATTGCTAAATCTCTCAGTGGCTCAGAAAGCAGTTCAGTATGCAGCAACAAAAAGTTTTGATCATTCGCACAATAACACAAAATGTCTAACACATTGCAAAGCTAAGTTTTAGTCTAATGTAAAACCATTTTTCGCGGGCAACTTCTTCTGTTACACTGACGAATTTCTACTTAAAAACTGGTAGCAAGTACAAAAGAAGGCGTAAGTGTAGTTGTATGAACAAAATTAAAAAGGTAATATGTTCATTAATATTAACACTAATCATATATACATATCCTGTAAAATGACTTTTTCCACGTCATTTCTATAAAAGAATCGTTCAAATGAGCTGTGGAACGTGTAACTAACTAACTAACTAACTAACATCCCCACTGATTGCGATCGAATCCTTTGGAGTGTAGCATGGGACCAGTTTTTGCTCTCATGTACAGGTATGAACCACTAGAGATGGTTCAAAACCATTCGACGAAGTTTGAACTCGATCTGAAGCAGCAAAAGGTACTTTGCTTTCTTCAACACTCCTGTTTTCCGCCCTGGTGTGGTGTTAAACTGTAAGAGTGCAACATTAACATAAAATGGCAAAGGGTCCCTCTGAGACCCTCTAGTTCGGCAACACCCTCACTGCAACCTACACACCTTTGTTGCGCACATTAGAAATGTGTCTTCAGAAATTTGTACACCAAATCAGCCTGGGAGGTGCTGTAGCGCCTGAGCATAGGCAAACCCCCCTAAAGGGTTGTCGAAGGCACTGCCTAACCCGTAGGAGCCAGAACAGTCGCGAGGCTGATTTGCTGTCAAAATTTCTGAAGATACATTTCTGAAGTGTGCAACAAAGTTGCATATTTGATGCCAGAGCTGTTGCCAAACTGGCGGGTGCCATAGAGGGACCATTCGCCGTTTTATTCACGCACATGTTTATGTTGCACTCCCTCGTGATGACGCTACAGAGGGTGGAAAAGAGGAGGTTTGAAAAAGTTTAACTACCCTTTTCTGCTTAGGATCACTTTCAAATTTCGTCGAATAGTTTTTTTAACCATCCCTAATAGTTCTAGCCTGTACACGGAGGGAAAATTGCGACAGTGCTGCACTCCAAAGGGGTGCGATGTCGTTCAATGGGGATGCAGCCCCACCGTGTCCTTAGAGAAGGGCTGAAACGTCCGAGGATGCTGCAGTGTCAAAGATTGTCAAGAACATCTGCCTTCTGCTCATCGTACTGCGAACTGTCGTCTTCGAACGCAAAATGCATGGAAATCAGTGCCACAAGGAAGACGGCTGTTTCACCGATGCCCTTCATCACAACCCCTTTCGCGTCCATTATGAGCGGCGGTGTGTCTGAAATGTTTTCCTCGGCCACCAATACGAGAAGCGCGTGATTTCAACGCTGGGCTTACCTCCATCGGGGAGACGTCAGAAAAAGGGTTGAAATTGTGATGTTACAAAATAAAAGTGATGTTGTTATTCAATGGAAAGTTGGAAATTGAGATTTAGCTTACTGTTTTATCAATCACAATTGGCGTAAGAATAATGGATTGACCATTTTCATAAAATATTGCATTATGAGATGTGAATAGTTTTTACTTGCAGTTTCGCGTGGCTTGAGGCAGTCACAACTAGCGTGCTATTGATTAAGAAATTGCGTTATCGTCTTTCTAATTACTTCATGATCGTAGATACGATCATACCCGGTTGTGAAGTTATTGTTATGACAAAACAATTTCCTAAGGGACCAGAAAGTTCTTAAGGGCGCAAAAACAACTGTAACATCACACAAAAGGGAAATTCAATATTAAAGCTGATGCAAGAAGACGATAAAACAGTTTTCTTTTTATCAATGTAACACACACATTGAACTGCTGATCTTGGTGTCTGTAATATTAGCAAAATGCATAATTAAAATGAAAATAATACTGAGGAGATAATAGAAATGAGCACTGCTAAATGATTCAGTATTCCCATAACAAATATTTATTATAACTAAAACATATATCGTACCTTAAGCTTAGTACTACAATGACGGTAGATTTTTATGCCCGTATCATGTCCATTGAGCGCTCTTTTATATAGCCATTGTCTTCTTTGAGTCGCTCGTGCGTCGTCACGGTAAGTTATAACAGTTCTTTACACTTCACTCAAACTTAGACATAACACGTTTTTATACATTTAGTAAAAATTAGATCAGACTGCCACAAATCTGCGTCCGTCTTACTTGAGAAAAACAGTACAAGTCTTTTAGCGCTCAAGGCTTCATTTGTTCTCCAGCGAACAAAATAGTGAAGGATCGCATATCTATCCGTATTTTTCTGTTTATATTGCCGCCCAAAGACGACGAATTACATTATTTAGAAATTTCCACCGTCGCCATGCGACGCCTCATTATACATTAATCACTATTTATAAACAAGTATTTGCCTCCTGGCTGAAAGTATTAACTACTCGTATTTGCTGTTTTAATGATGTCAAAAATAGCGAATATCACAAAATGTAAGTGGGGCTTTGAGAACCTCCTCACGGTGTGACACGTCCACAGTAGCGTTGGGTAGAATTGTGATGAAATTTGGAGCCAATGTGGCATCATCAAACCTCCCTTACAGCTCACATGAGCTTCAGAGCTGTGGCATTTTTATTTTTTTTATTTTTTTGCCTGTGTCAACACCTTGCTGTTTGAAGCGTCGCCGCTTTTGCGCCATTACAGACGAAGGTAGTAGGCACCCTCGAGCCAGATTTCAAATTTAAGTGAGGCAGTTACGGAATTTCGAATAAGTGAATCTCTTTTGCATTGTGTTATGCTCATAAGGAACCAACCGTTGTAGGAGAATACTACCGTGACCCGTTGTGATCGAATAAGTAGTTGTTGCAACGTGGAAAACATATAAGAATTTAGATGTACATTCCAGTGCGCAAATGTGGAATTCTCATCAGTCTTTTCGGCGTATGTAGTCACGTGCTGTGGTACAATTCGCTCCCACATGGCAGTGACGTATTAGTTTGTGGAGCTTTTACGTAGCTAGAGGTAGTTAGTGTTTCATGGGAGAAACGGATTTGGTGAGACTTACCTAAAGCGAATAACTGTATCTGTTTCTTTGGAAACTTTAAGTGTTCTCTTTCTTCATTTAGTTTGAAATTGCTGCTCCTGTTTTGGCTTTATGGAGCTTGCGATGAACCAGTTGCAGACAGTGTGTTGACTTACGATTTTTTCCAGAGCAATTGGATTGCTATAAGGAATTTGTGATTGGAATTGGAGTAGTTGGGCTAGCGACACTTATTATGACTGCTTTAAAAAGAGCTACAACAAGGTATATTGTACCTGTCGAGGAAGACATCGACATTATTCTGTACATACATAAAAAAGACACGTTCACGTACAACAAACTTTCAATTTTTTTTGTTTGGGAGATATTGTCCCAGAGTTATATTAAAAATAGTTCTAATCCCCCCGTTCCGACCAAAGTTTTCGCAGTTTCCCTTTGCTGTAAGTCTAATGTCAGAACTGGAATCCCTTCCTTCCCCACTAACGCCCCCGTCCCCTTCCACAGCTCGCAAATGTTCCCAGTTGGGATTTTGTCTGCTCCACAATCTGATCAACTGGAATTTGGCTGAGAAGACCCTGACTCTCCAATGGCTCAGCTCTACCCAAAGAATTAAAAGTATACAAAAAGGCACTGTAGTTCTGATAACTGATTCGGGCCTGCTAATAAACATTTCCTAGTTTATCAACGGTGCAATACAACCTGTAATTTGTTTCGCGTTGTGCCATGAAATTATGAAGGACATTTCAGAGTTCCTTTAAATAGGTCTCCCTCCGCCCCACAAAAAGGATCGAGGACTATCCATTGCGGAAGACAAGGATGATGTTTTCATACTATAAAGGAAAACGTGGATGTATGAAACTGAGCGTCCGTACAGATCTTGATCGGCAATGCTACTCATGCGTATGCACCATACACGCTCTGTATGCAGCTGTGACCTAGTCTTAACAATCCGTGGAGGTCGACAGAAACATCCATAGCATGCCTGCGTCTTCGTTGGGCATTTATAATTTAAGGGGGGGTTGTTCATGAAAAACACAGTGTTTAAAAGATGCACCAGATCTACAATTTTGAACATGATATGTTGTACCATATTTTACATGCAGTTCAAACATTTACTGTTATGTTCCTTGGATCATACATATGACTCGTACCACACCATTTCGATAAAAGAATCGTTGAAATGAACAACAGAACGTGTAAGCAACTAACTAGGTATTTAACTTTATGCAATTTAAAAATTTTATTTCCAAAAACTATTACGTGTACCGTTTCCTCAGAAACTATTCAAGAGATCTCCACATAACTTTTTCTGTTTAATCTCTTTGCAGACAGTTAGCTTCTGTCACGAGGTTTTTTGAATATATCAAAAAGGAGAATTTCATTAATTTTTTAAATATAATTCTGTAAGTGTAATACAAAATTCACGCAAAATTCCCAACACTTTGCCCCATATCTCAGCTTATACAAAGAATTTCGAAATTTACTCTTGAGATCACATTTATTGGGATTATAGAAAAAAAGTGTACAAAACTTTATAAGTCTAGTCCTCATAGATTCTGAGAAAGAAGTATATAAACTTTAAAAAATATATAATTTTCAGGATATGCAGTTTGAAGTTAAACCTAACTTTATTCTTATTTCATCTCTTCAGAAGGTCCAGTTTCGCACTCAGGATCCTCATTGCCTTCAAGGCTTCTATTCTGTTTTTTTTTTTTTTTTTTTTTTTTTTTAAGCACGTCTTCAACTGACTTTTCAGCTGCAGAGAGGCGCTCTGAATCTATTTTATCTCAAGATGTCTCAAGTGAAATTTTCTAACTTAGAGCCCATTCTCTCTAATACCTTCATCCTCCCTACGCTCCAGTCATTAAACACATGAACTGCATCATAAATTGCAATTCTAACAATTGCAGCAGATAAAAACGCGGTTAAGGACATAGCTACCATATGAGTGAATTTAGTCACTTATTTGTATTTCGGATTTTGCAACGAATACGCAAACCTGTACGTGGGCTTGACAACATCAAGTATACAATTTGAGAGCCTCTCCTTAGGACTGTAGGGGTTTGTCATTCTTTGAGTCTGTAGATATTTACACCAGCTAATGTGGCACAGATGATAAATGGGATGTTCATCTGTTGACACCTGTGAAAATATGTAGCCCATACTCCACTTTCCATCCCACTTACACTAGACACGTTCAGTCAGATAGCCTTGTCAGCTTTGTCAGTAACTCAAGCCAAAACAAGAATTACTTCTTCATGAACAAAGCAGCTGGTTTGTTATCGTTTATAAGATAAGAAACAGAATCGCAAATGATTCATAAAACCAAAGAGTATATATCACCACCTTCTAGTTGTATCATGTACAAATTTGCTTAAAAGTAATCCACAGAATCTTTGTTCAGCGAATTAATATTTAAGCGTTGCTTCAGAAAGTGGGCGTGGCAGAAAGATCGCGTCACACATTCAATTATTTTTCAAGCTTTAAAAGAGCTTTGGAAGAGTTAAAATCAAATAAGGCACAAGGAACAGATAACATTCCATCAGAATTTCTAAAATCATTGGAGGAAGTGGCAACAAAACAACTATTCACGCTGGTGTGTAGAATGCATGAGTCTGGCGATATACCATCTGACTTTCGGAATTAACATCATTCACACAATTTCGAACATGGCGAGAGCTGTCAAGTACGAGAATCGTCATACAGTCAGCTTAACAGTTCATGTATCCCAATTTCTACTAAGAATAATGTACAGAAGAATGGAAAAGGAAACTGAGTATGTGTTGGATGACGATCAGTTTGACTTTAGAAAAGGTAAAGCCACCAAAGAGGCAATTCTGACGCTGGAAGAAAAATTAAAAAAAAAAAATCAAGAGACGTCCATAGGATTTGTCGACCTGGAAAAAGCGTTCGACAATGTAAAATGGTGTAAGATATCCACAATTCTGAGAAAAATAAGGGTGAGCTATAGGGAGAGGGAATAAGGAATTTGACGACGAAGAACGAAGTGCTCGTATTAAAAAGGGTGTAAGACAGGCATGTAGTCTTTCACCCCTACTGTTCAATTTGTACGTCGAGGAAGCAACGGTGGAAACAAAAGAAAGGCTCCAGAGCGAAATTGAGATTCAGGGTGAAAGGATCGCTGTGGCGTTGCTGTCCTGAGTGGAAGTGAAGAAGAATTACATAATCTGCTGAATGAAATGAACAGTCTGAGTACAGAATACGGATTGAGAGAAAATCGAAGAAAGACGAAAGTAATGAGAAGAGCGAGAAACTTAACATCATACATACTTGATGATCACGAAGTGCATGAAGTTAAGGAATTTTGCTACTTGGGCAGCAAAATAATCGACAACGAACGGAACAAGGACGACATCAAAAGCAGACTAGCGCTGGCGAAAAGAGCGTTCCTGACCAAGAGAAGACAAAGAGCATCAAACTTAGGCCTTAATTTGAGGAAGAAATTTTTGAGAATGTGCATTTGGAGCACAGCATTGCATGGTGGAAAAACCGGAACAGAAAAGAATCGTACCATTTGAGATGTGGTGCTACAGGAGAATGTTGAAAATTAGGTGGACTGATAAGGTGAGGAGTGAGAATGTTCTCTGCAGGATCACCAAAGAAAGGAATGTATGGAAAACTCTGACAAGGAGAAGGGTTAGGATGATATGACATACACACATCAAAAAAAGTTTTGCATCACTCCAGTTGCCAGAAAGCTGGAAGATAGACGTTGACTGTGGATATTTTATCACAGACACTGTCCCTTTGACTGTTCAGGGATGTCACTAAACCCACCCAAAGATGTAAATAACCATGCATGAGCAGCGCCTATTAGACGGAAGGAGTCTGACAGCCGATCAGTTCCAGTCATTCCACAAGGAAGGAGGTACACGGTCCGTGTTGTCTGTAGTTCAACCATGCTGTAGTAACCACGACCAACTGCGGGAACGCCTTGGGCTGCGGATCGGAGCCGCCTGGCGGGGAAGCCGCCGGCGGTGGAGCACGTACCACCGGGTAAACACAGGACGACCAATGACAACTGACAACAACCGACCACGACCGACTATGAGCGACACAACAAGGAAGAGATAAACAACGGAGGCTTGTGGAAACCACAACACCAAACACCAAACGTAAATCCACTCGGAACCAGAGCCAGGCAAATGTCAACAACGAGTAACGACCAGAACGCAGTACCGCCGAAATAGAAACGAAATCCAGAGCGAGTACCAGACTGGCTGGACTAGGAGTTTTTTTTTCTTTATTTATTTTCAATTCCCCCCGAAGGGGGCGGGCTGGCAGCAGCTTACTACGCTGCTCTACAGCCTACAGACTTTTTTTAAATAAAGGAAGAAGAAAGAAACAAGGAAAAACAGGCGATAAAATGGTGATTTAAAGTGTAAAATGGCGTAAAATTGCGGAAAGTTAAAACAGAAAGCAAAAGGGGTTGGCAATGTAGATAAAAGACACAGGAATCAGACAAGTAACATAGTAGACACACAATTAAAAAACATGGCGACGGTCTGGTTTCTGTTCGCAAGAGATAAAAGGCACAGACAGCGACAGTATGATGGCCGTTCGCAACAAGTCCCAAAAAACACAACACGGAACACTCACTGTAAAACACGCACTGTAGAACACTCACTGTAGAACACTGCACGAAAGTGGCAGCACAAGACGACACTCCCGAGCCAAAGGCAGATGGGGGGGGGGGCCTGCAGGAGGGGGAAAAACAAGAAGGAGGCAGGAGAGGAAAAAAACGAAAAGGAGGGGGAACCAAGGAGGGAGAGGACTAATAAAGGGGGAGAAGGGCAGACGCGAGAGGGAATGAGAGGAGGCAGAGGAGGGAAATGTAAAAGGACGCAGGGGAGAGAAAGGGCAAAGAGAGGGGAGGTGGGGAAGAAAGAGGATGGAAGGGGGGGAGAGGGAGCCAGGGAAAAGGACAGAGGAAAGGAGGGGGAGTGAGGATCAGAGTTGATAGGAGGGATAAATGGAGGGAGAGAGGGCATCATCCGGGAGGGGGAGTTGATGGAAGCCACCTTGGGAAAGGAGATGGAGGGTAGCGGGGACACAACGGTGAAGATGGGGCAGGGGGCGGGGATCGGAGAGGAGAGGAGCAACCAGGGGGTGAGGGGGTTCAAGACGGCGGGAGGTGTAGAGGATGCGGATATGTTCGAGGAATAGGAGCAGATGGGGGAAAGGAATGAGATCATGGAGGATCCGCGTGGGGGACGGGAGGCGTATACGGAAGGCGAGGCGGCTGGACTAGGGCAGAGCGGGTCCCTATATACGAAACCGGAGGGAGCGGCTATTGGCCGCTGTCTGCACGTGGCGTAGCGGTGGCGCCCTCGCTGCGCGAGAGCCGCTGCGCGGAATAGCCGCCGCGGAGGCGGATCCCTCTATGGGCTGATCACGTCCATTTGTTCTGCCGCGTGTTCGACTTCCGCGGCGGAAGGTACTAGACATGCCTAGACTGTCAGTACCGCGATTCGATCCCGTCCGCATTGTTACTTTGTGCCAGGAAGGGCTCTCAACAAGGGAAGTGACCGGGCGTCTCGGAGTGAACCAGAGTGATGTTGTTCGGACATGGAGGAGATAGAGAGAGACAGGAACTGTCGATGATATGTCTCTCTCAGGCCGCCCAAGGGCTACTACTGCAGTGGATGACCACTACCTACGGATTATGGCTCGGAGGAACCCTGACAGCAACGCCACCATGTTGAACAATACTTTTCGTGCAGCCACAGGACGTCGTGTTACGGCTCAAGCTGTGCGGAATAGGCTCCATGATGCTAACTTCACTCCCGACGTCCATGGTGAGGTCTATCTTTGCAACCATGACACCATGCAGAGCGGTACAGATGGGCCCAACAACATGCCGAATGGACCGCTCAAGCTGTGCGCAATTGGCTTAGTTTCAAAACTTCTAGTTTACTAAAAGCACTCAAAGCTATTTGTGATCAAATGTTTTAGCCAAACGAAATCAAAGACTCCTTATAAATTACACAAGGGATTTTTATCAGGATTTTCACAGTCAAACGAAGAGTGTACAACTGGCAAATAGGGTACCAAATTCACCAGCGTGAGGTCTAGTTTCGGAAAAAATATTTAATAGTTTGGAAATAATGTGGCTAAATAAGGATAACTTGATTAGTGATCAGAGGAAAATTACGGAATAGATTTCTGTCCAAATGTTCATAGCCGTACAAAGAGTCAGAAATGGACAAACGGAGTATCAAATTGACCAGCGGAAGGTCTAATTTTTCAAAAAAGGATTTCATAACAATTTTCTTTATATTTTTTTCTATCCATACAGTCATTGTTATCAACTGCCTCAAATAAGAAAAAGGTCATCCATAAAAGCTACGACTTCAGTGTTAAATTGTATTACTTTCTTTTCAATATGCTAGTTTCGGAAAAAATATTTAATAGTTTGGAAATAATGTGGCTAAATAAGGAAAACTTGATTAGTGATCAGAGGAAAATTACGGAATAGATTTCTGTCCAAATGTTCATAGCCGTACAAAGAGTCAGAAATGGACAAACGGAGTATCAAATTGACCAGCGGAAGGTCTAATTTTTCAAAAAAGGATTTCATAACAATTTTCTTGCATTTTGAACATGTGCTTCAAAGAATCATTTCTATTAGTAACAGGATATGTACTGAACAGCACTTTAATATACGTTTAAGGTTTTCGACTGACATTATTGCATCACTCGCGTTACACGTTTCGTCCGTTTTGTTATTTGTTTCTTTACCTATCACATTAGGGTGCGTCAGAATTTTATGAGCAATTAACAGATTTATTTGTAATAGAAAACTCTCCCTATAAAATTCCCACATACATTGTATATCTGTATAGCATGCCAGCACCAATCGGCTGTAGACCTGCTGTAATTTCCACCGATGAACTCTTTTCAGGGAACTAGCAGAGTAATGTATTCGCTTCGCAGCATCGTTACAATTTTCTTATTCGTTATCTTCATGCCTAAAGACAATTCGCCCGAAGCTGACAAGTAAGAAACATGTGGAATCGTCTTTCCCAAATGAACATACTACTCGTTTAATTTCGCGAAAAGAGTTCATCAGTATCAGAATCGAGTTATATGTGGAAAGTCAAACAATGTGCACAAGGAATGATCAGAGTTAAAGTGAACCACCATTTTTGGCTGTTCCCCAGTAGAACCTACCAGTCAACTGCAAAAAGCGTTCGTTTTCAGTGTAGTATTGAATCAATTTCATAGCCAAATTTTTATTCACCAGACGATATTAGACCTCTTTCCCTCAGAAGTACAGTCAGTTATTTTTAGAGTTGTAGTGAACTAAACCCATAACAGGCTCGTTTTATGACATTTACATATTCATGGTGTATCTTTTTGGTTTACATGTTTAGTAAATAAATAGGCAAATTTGCCTTGAGTTTTAATAGTTTGACATAGTGGGAGAACAAAAACAAGTCAACATCATATTGTATCAGCACATTCTTGAGAGGGAATGGACGAAAGTCGAAACATATATCTCTGTTTTCAGACTCATGCACCTGAAAACCTCGAAACACCTAAATCACCTAAATGCCCATTATTCTATTAAAACAAGCTTGAGGTCCTAACTTGAAAATGGAAACTGAAGGTATGAAGTCCCGGAAAAAGCTTGCCAGAGGATTAGATCGATATGACAAAGTCAGCCAAGGTGAATTAGCCCAACTTCATAGTCTTTTTAATCTTCAGAAATAAATTTCTAAGCATCAAAATTTTGAAAAATCCAAATCAAACAGGAAAGCGGGCACTCTAGGACAGCCTGTCAGTGGTATGAACGCATGGAGGATGCTATTTGAAAAACGTTCGCACTTAATGATTAAATTCAAAGAAACATTCGACGAAGTCTGTACTTCTTTTCGAGATATTAGCCTGGAAACAAACAACAAGGAAGACTTCAGAGGACTCCAGAAAACATGCATCAAGATTTACGTTCTTAGCCCAGAAGTCCAGTGCAAGCTGGTGGTGGCACCATAATGGTAAGAGTTGTGTTTAAATGGAATGGGCTGGCACCTCTGAATATTCGGCTACTGTGCGACCATTTACACTCATTTATCGACGTCATGTTCACAAACAACGATGGAACTGTTATGGATGACAATGCACCATGTCACCGGGCCACATCTATTTGCGATTGGGTTGAAGAACATCCTGGAATGATTTGGCCATTCAGACTGCCCTTCATGAATCCTATTCAACATTTATGGAACATAATCGAGAGATCGGTTGGTGCACAAAATCCTGCACAGGTCACACTTTCGAAATTAAGGCCGGCTATAGAGGCAGCACTGCTCAATATTTCTGCCGAGGATTTCTAACGACTTGTTGAGTCCATGCCACGTCGAGTTGCCACACTATGGCGGGCAAAAGGAGCTATGACACGATGTCAGGAGGTATCCCAAGACTTAAACCTCAATGTAGTAATATTACACCATTTCAAAGAACCACTTCTACCAAAAAAAGAGTGCATGAAAGACGTATATGTTAATAAACACATCAACGAAAGTTTTGCGTCACCCCTGATCCCAGAACCCCTGAAGGTAGACGTTGACTGAAGATATTGTACCACAGACACAAATACGAAATTGGTGTCTAAATGTTTACAAACGATCAAAGTTTTTTTTCACATATCAGTAAATTTCCACATGAGCACCCTTGGTAGCACGTAGCACATCTAGACGATATTCAATTTCCGTCCACACATTAGCCAACATCACTGGAGGGATCGATTCAACGACTGTGGTTATCCGTTGCCGTAGGGTTTCAAGATCTGGTACACGTGTTCCGTAGACCTCGTCCTTGATATAACCCCATAAAAAGAAGTCTCATGGGGTTATGTCAGGAGAGCGTGGAGGCCAAACCGTTGGCCCATCACGACCAATCCATCGCGCAGGAAAGGTCATATCGAGATAGGCACGGACGACCTAACCGCAATGAGGCAGTGCACCGTCTTGCTGAAACAAGACATCGGGGTGATACTGAAGCAGCTGAGGAACACCATACAGTTGCAACATGTCCAGATACACTGCAGATGTGATGGTAGCCTCAGCGAAGAAGAATGGCCCGATAATTCGATCGTGCAATAGCGCGCACCAAACATTCACCTTTGGACTGCCTCTGGTGCACTCCAAGACCTCGCCAGGGGGCTGTGAACCCCAAATGCGCACATTATGGCGATTCACTACTCCACTGACAAAAACGGTCGCTTCGTCGGAAAAGGCAATTCGTCTGAGATAATCATCATCGTCCTCAATACGTGACAGCATTTCGACCGCAAAGTCATATCGACGTGTACTGTCATTGGGCAACAAGGCCTGAACGATTTGCACTTTGTATGCACGAAACAATAAAAGTTTGTGTAAAATGTCATGGAGAGAGCTTTTTGGCATCTGTAATTCACGTGAGGCCCTGCACACAGATTCCTTTGGACTTCGCAGAAAAGACTGCCTTACAGCTTCCACCCTGTCTGCTGAGGTTCTTGGTCGAACAGACCTCGGAAGGTCAGCAACCGATCCTGTGTTTTTGATCTTCTCATACCAGGCTTTAATGCTCTTGACGTCAGGTGGATTTCTTCCAAATGTTGCCTGGAAGTGTCTCTGCACTGTGGTTGGTGATCGTGTCCCATTGTACCACAGGACACACTGTGCCTTCTCCTGATTGGTTAACATGGCTTCTTGGGCACTACACCTCATCCACTACTTACGTACTGCGAACCGAAAACAGAAAAAAAACTTTGATAGTTCTAAACCATTCGACACAAGTTTCATACTTGTATCTTACTTCTAGCCTGAGTTATCAATTTCTGTAATCAGGGAAAGTCTTTTCGGATACCCTGTATTACTGCAGTAAATAAAGTGTATGTTTATAAACTTTCTAAAAAAAATTAATGTGTAACAAAATACATTTCTTCTTGTCTGTAGGTTTTAGTTTGGTGTATAATATAAATGATTTTATTTGTTCCATATAAATTATTGACAGTGCATAATTATTAATCATAAAAAATAAAACGAGCCACAATTAAGAGGTGAGAAATTATCACTTTTCACCAAAAAGTAACTGTTTTCCTACTATAATTTTCCTTCACATTTCCTTGTTTTGTGCGAAAAAAATCATTGATTATGTTATGTCCAGCCCCTATGCTCTTGGCACCATCGTAAAAGGTTCCGCCGTTGCACGGGCGTCAACGGAACACAGAGTAGGCCCTACTTGTTGCCGGGCGAAGTGACCACTCCCACGCAGTCGCCGCGCCTCTGTGGAGGGTGACACTGCCTGCTTTTTTCAATCCTGTTAAAAGTCGCTGCAAGTGCATCCTCTCCTTGACGTGGATCTCTTCTTGTCTGTTGCACAATGTAGGAGCCATCTGCTGCTGTAGTCGACCATAGCTGATCACCTCCTATCCTTCGTGCAGCTGTGTTTGTGATTCGGAACACTTGCCATGCATGTGAAACAATGCTGTGCGCGATGCCAAGCTCCTAGGCTACACTCGCCAATGATTCTTCCCTGTCTTATCCAAATGTTGTCTCCGGCCCATGTTGTAATGAAAAATACTAAATGGTTCATATGGTTCTGATCACTATGGGACTTAACTTCGGAGGTCATCAGTCCCCTAGAAATTAGAACTACTTAAATCTAACTAACCTGACATCATACACATCCACGCCCGAGGCAGGATTCGAACCTGCGACCGTAGCAGTCGCGCTTCCGGACTGTAGCGCCTAGAACCACTCGGCCACTTCGGCCGGCAATGAGAAATATTGTGCACGTGCAGTGCTCGCCGGTTGGCGCACGTCGTCTTTTCCCGTTCCTTCAACTGTATTGTGTGCATCGTAAGAATATATCTGATGTAAACATTACACCATGTTTTCTCCCGCTTTCGCTTGAATCTCGTTGGGTTTTGTTTCACGTGGAGCGGAAGCCAAGCTGTGTCCAGTACAGTCAAGTACGATCGATCATGAGGATAGGTTTTCTGCTGTATCACACGCAGACTGCGCGATAATGCCGAACAACAGCGTTACCGGTGCGTTTAACATGGACAGCACTGGCCAGTCAGATGGTCCAACTAACCTGCCAGAATGTGAGCAGTAGACGTAAAAAGAGACGAGCAGAGAAACAATATAGCTTCGAATATCATTTAATTTCTAAAGAGAACGAAATAACATTCCGCAAAACTCCAGCACCACCGCACGCTTCTTAGGTGACTAGACGGAAAGCATAAGGTGCTCCCGTTTTCACCTAACATAGTATTCTAATAACTAATAAAAGTGATGAAAATTCCTATCTTAAACGCAGAGTAATTATTCTGAGCGAGCTATGTGTGATGCAAAAGGATACTGCGGGTATTTCAACGTATTCTTGAATACTGAAGCCATTGAAAGTATTAATTACAGTCAGTCGTCTGGTAATCTCTTGGATCCCTTCTTATCCGAATCCGGGAGTAACGAGTAAATCAACAACAGAATCCAAGAAACCACCTGGGCCCCTCATTTACTCCTCTTCTACACTGAAGGGCCAAAGAAACTGGTACATCTGCCTAATATCGTGTAGGGCCCCTGTGAGCATGCAGAATTGCCGCAACACGACGTGGCATGGACTCGACTAATATATGAAGTAGTGCTGGAGGGAACTGAGACCATGAATGCTGCAAGGCTGTCGATAAATCCGAAAGAGTACGAGGGAGTGGAGATCTCTTCTGAACAGCACGTTGCAAGGCATACCAGATATGTTCAATGTTCATGTCTGGGGGGACTGGCGGCCAGCGCATGTGTTTACACTCAGAAGAGTGTTACTGGAGCCACTCTGTAGAAATTCTGGACGTGTGGAGTGTCGCGTTGTCCTGCTGGAATTGCCCAAGTCCGTCGGAATACACAATGGTCATGAAAGGATGCAGGTGATCAGACAGGATGCTTTCGTAGATTCACCTGTCAGAGTCGTATCTAGACATATCAGGGGTCCCATACCACTCCAACTACACACGCTCCACACGGTTGCAGAGCCAGCTTGAACAGTCCCCTGCTGACATGCAGGGTCTATGGTTTCATGGCGTTGCTTCCATACCCGTACCCGTCCATCCGCTCGTTACAGTTTGAAACGAGACTCGTCAGGCCAGGCAACATGTTTCCAGTCATCAACAGTCCAATGTTGGTGTTGGCGGGCCCAGGAGAAGCGTAAAGCTTTGTGTGGTGCAGTCACCAAGGGTACATTAGCCCATATCGGTGATGTTTCGTTGAATGGTTCGCGCGCTGACACTTCTTGATGGCCCAGCGTTAAAATCTGCAGCAATCTGCGGAAGGGTTGCACTTGTGTCACGTTGAACGATTCTCTTCAGTCGTCATTGGTCCCGTTCTTGAAGAATCATTTGCCGGCCGCAGGAATGTCGGAGATTTGATGTATTGCCGGATTCCCGATATTCACGTTACATTCGCGAAATGGTCGTACGAAATGGTCGTACGGTAAAATCCTCACTTCATCGCTACCTTCACTGATGCTGTGTCCCATCGCTCGTGCGCCGTCTATAACACCACGTTCAAACTCACTTAAATCTTGATAACCTGCCATTGTACGAGGTGCATTCAAGTTCTAAGGCCTCCGATTTTTTTTTCTCCGGACTGGAAAGAGATAGAAACATGCGCATTGTTTTAAAATGAGGCCGCGTTCATTGTCAATACGTCCCAGAGATGGCAGCACTGTACGGCAGACGGAATTTTACCGCCAGCGGCGAGAATGAGAACTGTTTTAAATACTTAAAATGGCGACGTTTTCCTTACTTGAATAGCGTGCAATCATTCGTTTTCTGAATTTGCGTGGTGTGAAACCAATTGAAATTCATCGACAGTTGAAGGAGACATGTGGTGATGGAGTTATGGATGTGTCGAAAGTGCGTTCGTGGGTGCGACAGTTTAATGAAGGCAGAACATCGTGTGACAACAAACCGAAACAACCTCAGGCTCGCACAAGCCGGTCGGACGACATGATCGAGAAAGTGGAGTGAATTTGTTTTGGGGGATCGCCGAATGACTGTTGAACAGATCGCCTCCAGAGTTGGCATTTCTGTGGGTTCTGTGCACACAATCCTGCATGACGACCTGAAAATGCGAAAAGTGTCATTCAGGTGGGTGCCACGAATGCTGACGGACGACCACATGGCTGCCCGTGTGGCATGTTGCCAAGCAATGTTGACGCGCAACGACAGCATGAATGGGACTATCTCTTCGTCGGTAGTGACAATGGATGAGACGTGGGTGCCATTTTTCAACCCAGAAACAAAGCGCCAGTCAGCTCAATGGAAGCACACAGGTTCACCGCCACCAAAAACATTTCGGGTAACCGCCAGTGTAGAAAAAAATGATGGTGTCCATGTTCTGGGACAGCGAGGGCGTAATCCTTACCCATTGCGTTCCAAAGGGCACTACGGTAACAGGTGCATCCTACGAAAATGTTTTGAAGAACAAATTCCTTCCTGCACTGCAACAAAAGCGTCCGGGAAGGGCTGCGCGTGTGCTGTTTCACCAAGACAACGCACCCGCACATCGAGCTAACGTTACGCAACAGTTTCTTCGTGATAACAACTTTAAAGTGATTCCTCATGCTCCCTACTCACCTGACCTGGCTCCTAGTGACTTTTCGCTTTTTCCAACAATGAAAGACACTCTCCGTGGCCGCACATTCACCAGCCGTGCTGCTATTGCCTCAGCGATTTTCCAGTGGTCAAAACAGACTCCTAAAGAAGCCTTCGCCGCTGCCATGGAATCATGGCGCCAGCGTTGTGAAAAATGTGTACGTCTGCAGGGCGATTACGTCGAGAAGTAACACCAGTTTCATCGATTTCGGGTGAGTAGTTAATTAGGAAAAAAAAAAAAAATCGGAGGCCTTAGAACTTGTATGCACCTCGTAGCAGCAGTAACCGAGTCGTGTGAAGTTAGCACCCCTTTTTCAAGAAATATACATTTTTTTCACAGTTCTTGATAGATGCAGCATAGTTCTAGATTTCTTTGTACAAAATTTCAATAGTTCTGCAGAATTTAGCGACGAAAACAACAATACTCGAAAAAATTTTCGTATCGAAAACGTTCTTTGGCAATTTCCGCAAAATGTAAATAAGTACAAGAGTTCTGAGCACAGTTCTGAACAGAGCTCCAAGAGTTCTTTCGAAAATCCAAGTAACATTTTTTTATGCAGCTAATAGTTTACGAGATAATTGCATTTTAATGAGAAAATCTTTTCACTCACTGTGAAGTTGGCACCCTTTTTTTCAGAAATATATATTTTTTTCAGAGTTCTTGATAGATATGGCATAGTTCTAGAGTTCTTTGTATAAAATTTCAATAGTTCTGCAGAATTTAGTGAAGAAAACAACAATATTCGAAAAAATTTTCGTATCGAAAACATTTTTTGTGAATTTTCGCAAAAATTAAACTTGTACAACAGTTCTGAGGACAATTATGAACAGAACCCCAAGAGCTCTATCGAAAATCCCAACAACATTTTTCTATGGCGATAATGGTTTGAGATAAATTGATTTAATATGGGACACACTTTCTCTACGAAAAATATAAATATGTTCGTACAACAGTTCTGATGACATTTCTGGACACCACGTGAAGAGTTCTATCGAAAATCCTAGTGAAACTTTTTAGTGCAGGTAATAGTTTAAGAGGTAATAGCAACTTAATTAAGAATTCCATAAGCGCTCCTACTGTGAAGCTGGCACCCTTTTTTTCAGAAATATATATTTTTTTTCAGAGCTCTTGATAGATAAGTCATAGGTATAGAGTTCTCTGTACAAAATTTCAATAGTTCTGCAGAATTTAGCGAAGAAAACAACAATACTCGAAAAATTTTCGTATCGAAAACATTCTTTGGCAATTTCCGCAAAATGTAAAGAAGTACAAGAGTTCTGAGCACAGTTCTGAACAGAGCTTCAAGAGTTCTTTCGAAAATCCAAGTAACATTTTTTACTGCAGCTAATATTTTACGAGATAATTGCATTTTAATGAGAAAATCTTTTCACTTAATGTGAAGTTGGCACCATTTTTTTCATAAATATATATTTTTTTCAGAGTTCTTGATAGATATGGCATAGTTCTAGAGTTCTTTGTACAAAATTTGAATAGTTCTGCAGAATTTAACGAAGAAAACAACAATACTCGAAAAAAATTTCGTATACAAACATTCGTTATTAATTTTCGCAAAATGTGAATTCGGACAACAGTTCTGAGGGCAGTTCTGAACAGAACCCCAATAGTTCTATCGAATATCCTAATTACAATTTTTTGTGCAACTAACACGTTACGAGATAATTGCAATTTAAGGAGGGAACCTCTCACTTACTGTGAAGTTGGAATCCTTTTCTTCAGAAATATATATTTTTTCAGAGTTCTCGATAGAAATGTCATAGTTCTAGAGTTATTTGTACAAAATTTGAATAGTTCTGCAGAATTTAGCGAAAAAAAAAACAATACTCGAAAAATTTTTCGTATCGAATACATTCTTTGTCAATTTTCGCAAAAAGTAAATACGTACAACAGTTCTGAACAGAACACCAAGAGCTCTATCGAAAATCCTAATAATATCTTTTTGTGGCGATGATAGTTTATACGGTAACTGCTTTCATGTTAGACCCACTTTCTCCACAGAAAAAGTAAATTCGTTCAACAGTTTTGATGAACAGTTCTGGTTAACACCTCAAGACTTCTATCGATAATCATAATAACATTTTTTGTGGTTATAATAGATTGTATGGTAATTGACTAATTGTGGGGCACACTTACTCAAAAAAAAATTATGTCTGTTCGTATGCTCTGATGCCAGCTCTGGATAGCATTGTAAGAGTTCTATCGAAAATACTAGTAACATATTCTGTGCAGGTAATTGTTTACGTAGTAACTGCCTTTATTAAGGAATGCTTATGAGCATTTCCCGTGAAGTTTGAACCCCTTTTACGATAAATATAAATTTTTTTCACAGTTCTTGATATATATACAATAGTTCTAGATTTCCCTGCTCAAAACACGAATAGTTCTACAGAATTTCGGGAAGAAAATTATAACTCGGCAAAATTTTGGTATGGTAAAAAATTATTTGTCAGTTTGGAAAAAATAAATTTGTATAACAGTTCTGTTGGCAGTTCTGGATAGCACCGGAAGAGTTGCATTGAAAATGATAAGAACATTTTTGTGGCGATAATAGTTTATACAATAATTGTTTTAATCTGATGCACACTTTATCTAATATAGCAAAATTCGTAGAATAGTTCTGATGACAGTTCTGAATATCACCCACAGAGTTCTACCAAAAACTATAACATTATTTGTGACGATGACATTATATGAGATAATTAATGTGGGACTCACTTTTGTCATGTAAAAGTAATAAATTCGTACAAAAGATCTGATGGCATTTTTTAATACGACCCTAAGAGTTCTACCGACAACTGTAATAACATTTTTTGTGGGGATAACAGTTAATGAGATAATAGCATTTTCGAGAGACCCGCTTGGTCTACATTATAATAAATTGGCACAACCCTTTTGCTGACAGTTCTGGATAGCACCGAAAGAGTTCTTTTAAAAACCCTCATAACATTTTTATGGTGCCAGTAGATTATGAAATAGATTGTGTGTTCACTCTGCAGTGGGTGTGCGCCGATGTGAAACTTACTGGCAGATAAAAACTGTGTGCCGGACCGGGTCTCTAACCCCAGGCTGTGACGAAAGAATATCGTCACAATATCCTTTCGTCCAGGAGTGCTTCTTCTGCAATTTTCGTAGGACAACTTCTACGAAATTGGGAACGCAGGAGATGAAGTACTGCTGGAAGTACAGCTATGAGCACGATCGTAAATTCTCACTTTTATTTTGGAAAACCGAAAATCGAAAACCCGGATGTATATCCTACTAAATACAAAAAGTCTAAATGTTCAGCACTATACAAATGCCAGTACACCTTCTTAAGACTGACTGTAGTAATTGTAGGTGGAAGCGTGGGATGTGCGCGCTTAGATGATTCAAGGAGAGAAGGCTCGTCAGAGCAAAACAAACAGATGGCTGAGAGAGCAGATACATTCACACGCGCCACTAACCAGATGGTGTCACACCTGTCGAGAATCGCACCAGAGGTACAATGAGCTGTGGTGGAGTGCTGTTGGCGTGGTTACTATGCAGCTTACTTGATGGGCATCAATACACCGTTATATTAATGTACAATACTTGAGAAACAATGTCATTCACACACTCCGAGTTCCTTATCACTCAGTACTAGACTAAATTACCGGCCTAGTGATAAGCAGCCTATGTACCTCACCGACTACACATTTTCGTGTTATAAGAAAAAAAGAAAAAAATACCAAGGGACACAAAATATGAATCCGGATAAACCGGAAATTCGGATTACTGAGGACCAAATAAACGAGGTTCTTATTTACAAATTTCGAACTTCTTATTAACTTTAATACTGTATCCCCTCAACATTATAACACCTCTATCAGTCATGTATTGAATTAGGATTTAAACATACTACTTAGTTCGTTTGTACGATATACTCAGTAAATATACTTACATTTCTATACATTGTAAAGACTTTTAACTCTCGCTGTAGTGTAACTCATCAAACTTCCACACTTCCCTTCTCACTAGAACAAATGTTTGCAACAATATTAACGACAGCAATTTCAAATTTATTCGTTACACACAGCACATGTTTTCATGTATCCTAGCGGCTGGTGATGTTGCCACATAACTTTCATCCATGAGGGTCCTGGGCATATTTTTAGCTGTTAGTGGGTCCTGGATGTCATGAGAGCTCAAAACAATTACTGTTTTACGTAATAAAATTCATCTGGTTCTTCCTGATTCTAAAAATATACACTTCATGTGTGCCTTTCATTGTTGTATGATTCAGTATCGACGCTAATGCTCTCTTGATGAGATATGAGCCGATTGCTCGTTTTTATCCACTGTGCCCTTTCGTATTTCATTTCAGCGATTAATTTATTTTTTTATCAACGTAGTAAGTAGTACGAAGCTAATCCAGAATGTAAACTGCACTGAAATTCTGTTTGAACTGTTTAGTCGTCAGTGTCCGCTGTCTGAACGTCAAATTTCAGATTAATACACTGCGCCTGGTTGCGTTATTTTATAGGAATTTTATTATTGTAAGTGGGAAGTACTAGATAATGTTGAAGAAATCCAAAGCATTATGTTCGAAGAGCATAATATTATTCGAAATTTACCTGTACCAATAGGTGCAGCCAAAGCAGCATTTGTGATGCTGTAATTACCTCACAGATAACGATATTTGTCTATTGTAGTTTTGTATTCCAATCAGAATTTTGAGAGCATCAAGGCCTCATTTCAGCGTGAGAGAGGGGTAAAATCAATAGATGATATTGAATTGAAAGCCTTCATCAGTCTCTTGTTTTTAATTGTTGTTAACAAAAGTAACAGAAAGCCTGGAAGGTCTGTGTGGAACTGATGGTGATGGCATTGAAAAATTTCACCTCGCAAATGAACATAAAACGTTTCAAATTTATTCTGGAGAGCCTTAGATTTTACAGTCGCGCTATTCGTGATGAAAGGAGACAATTAGACAAGCTAACAGGTATTCGGGAAATATTTACTGTGTTTGTACGCAACTACCACAAATCTTACACCCTTGGAGAAAATGTTACAGTAGACAAGAAGCTGGAAGGATTCTGTGGAAGGTACAGTTTTCGCCAATATGTATCAATCAAAACAAACGAGTATGGATTCTTAAGTGCGGATTCTTAAGTATTTTACCTGTACAATTTGGAAATATATTCTGTGTTGCAACCAGAAGGATTTACCAACTGAGCAATAAACATTTTGATGTTGTTCTGTGACTGTGTAAACCTATATATCAGTCAGGTCGAAATGTGAAAGCGGACAACTGGTTTACTAGTACTGGAATGATAATAGAGCTATGAAGGGAGAATTTTTCTTTTGTTGGCATGATGAAGAAAAACAAGCGTGAAGATTTCTCTAGAGTTTGCTATCAGTAAAAGAAGGGCTGCCAACATTTCCTTTTTTGGCTTCCACAAGACTGAACTCTAGTTTCCTCCGTACCTAAAAAGGGGAAGTGAGTGATCCAGGCATCACGTTTGCATGAAGATAATTCGATAGATGCTGACATTGTAGATAAATGGAAGCCATCTACCGTAAATTTTACAATAGCGTTAAGTGTGGTATTTTCACAGCGGATAAGCCGAATGCTTTGAACAACGCTGCAAGAAATGTGCGCCGCTGGTCAATGGTTGTATTTTTGTAATGATCAGTACAGTTGGAATCTATGCACAAGTGATTTATTGTGGCAACAGTAAGAATTGTATCAGAAGGAAAGGGTTCCTGAATCAGCTATGTTATACAATGTTGTTTTCTTCGCTAAATTCTGCAGAACTATTGAAATTTTGTACAGAGAACTCTATAACTATGACTTACCTATCAAGAACTCTGAGAAAAATATATATTTCTGAAAAAAAGGGTGCCAGCTTCACAGTAGGAGCTCTTATGGGGTTCTTAATTAAGTTGCAATTACCTCTTAAACTATTACCTGCACTAAAAAATTCCACTAGGAATTTCGATAGAACTCTTCACGTGGTGTCCAGAACTGTCATCAGAACTGTTGTACGAATATATTTATATTTTCTGTAGAGAAAGTGTGTCCCACATTAAATCAATTTATCACAAACTATTATCGCCATAGAAAAATGTTATTAGGATTTTCGATAGAGCTCTTGGGGTTCTGTTCAGAACTGTCCTCAGAACTGTTGTACAAGTTTAATTTTTGCGAAAATTGACAAAAAATGTTTTCGATAGAATAATTTTTTCGAGTATTGTTGTTTTCTTCGCTAAATTCTGCAGAACTATTGAAATTTTTTACAAAGAACTCTAGAACTATGGCATACCTGTCAAGAACTGTGAAAGAAATATACATTTCTGAAAAAAAGGGTGCCAACTTCACAGTAAGTGAAAAGATTTTCTCCTTAAATTGCAATTATCTCGTAAACTATTAGCTGCACAAAAAAATGTTACTTGGGTTTTCGATAGAACTCTTGGAGTTCTGTTCAGAACTGTGCTCAGAACTGTTGCACTTATTTACAATTTGCGGAAATTGTCAGAGAATGTTTTCGATACGAAAATTTTTTCGAGTATTGTTGTTTTCTTCGTTACATTTTGCAGAACTATTGAAATTTTGTGCAACGAACTCTAGAACTATGGCACATCTAACAAGAACTGTGAAAAAAATGTATATTTCTCGAAAAAGGGATGCTAACTTCACACGACTCAGTAACCGATCTAACAACTGCGCCATACGTTTGTTGTCTTATAGCGCCGTATTCTGCCTGTTTACGTATCTCTGTATTTCAATATGCATGCCTGTACCAGTTTCTTTGGCGCTTCAGTGTACATCCCGCCAGCGTTCGTCAGTGACATGTGAAAAAGCTGCGTGCGTTAGTTCCAGTTTGTCTGGCAGCTTAACAGCCTTGTTAATCGCGAGAAATGCATTAACTTGGCTCCAGATCAGTTATGTTGGGTTTTTGTAATGATCAGTACAGTTGGAATCTATGCAGCATTTGTATGGTGTGCTCAATGCTGTGAAAATGATTATTTTTCTTGTTTCTACGATACTTAATAAAAAATGATGAATTTCACAGTTACGAGATGAAGGTATTTCAAACTGAACGTGAAAATAATGACCAAGGCGAGACTTAACCAATGAACCGTTAACTGTGTCTGTTTATCAATCTACTACACTACCGATTCCGCTATACTTCCAATGGGTGTTTGCCTCTCAACTGTATCAAATACAGTCCCTCGCGAAACTTCAAAGCCGATTTTTTTCGCCAACTTTATGAAAAACATTAATAACAGCCTCAGCCATTTTCATACTGCGTATTAACAGCGCGACAAGCAGAGTACAACAGTACAGAAATTGTGAATGTACACCATTTCTGAATTAAAAAGTATTCAGCTAAAGCGTGATTAAGAAAAACGTTGATAGTTGTTAACACATTACAATTTCTTGAAGTTTCATTTAACGTAACTTAGTAATGAGATATCTAATACATAAGTAGGATCTACTTCCAAGAACGAAACAACACCAGTGTACGTGTGCCACGGCTACTAACAAATCATCGCGTTTGTGATTGTTTACATCAGGTATATTCTTATGATGAACAGAGTGTACGCCGTGTTGTGGGGCCAGCCCCATTTGGCGATACGGTCACGCTGACCCTATGCCACGTGACTGCGGCTCTCTGTAGCCGACTGGGAGATGGTTCAAATGGCTCTGAGCACTATGGGACATCTGATGTCATCAGTCCCCTAGAACTTAGAACTACTTAAACCTAACTAACCTAAGGACATCACAAATCCATGCCCGAGGCAGGATTCGAACCTGCGACCGTAGCGGTCGCGCGGTTCCAGATTGAAGCGCCTAGAACCGCTTGGCCACTCCGGCAGGCGGAGAATTACAGATTATTGTGATAATGGTCGGCTGCCTCGTGTATGACAAAGTCGGATTTATATTATAGAAATGTTCTCGGAAATCTTGGAATCCCTGATGATATTTTGCTAGTAGCAATGCAGATAACAGACTGGGAGACTTCTGGCAACATGTCCCTGCACTTTCATCCATTTCCACCTAGTTGTTAATATGTTACGTTACTTTATCTCATCTTTCAGTTTTTCAGAGCAGTGTATTTTCCATTTCAGTTATTATTCTATCACATAGAAAGGACACTATCTCAATCTCCCTTCAGCTCTCAGTTGGCAGAAATTGGCAAAAATCTGAAGTCTTCCGTCAAATAGTACATTTGTGTCGGCATCCGCTGTCTGACCTCTTAGATCTACAATAATGTAACGAAGCGGTAGCATGAATTCTCTCTTGCTGAACGTGAACGAGCCGTGTAGGCGGCAGCAGTGAGAACCAGGCGTTGTTAACCCATGAACCTTGATAGCGACAGACGTGTGATCGTTAATGGTCTTCCCTTTACGATGCTACTTCGGCGAAACGACACTGCAGAAATGACGCTGTGGCAAGAGTGGGCATTCACAGCGACGGGACGAGGGACTTCTTCTCGCAGGCAGACGATAAGAGCGTAAGAGGTAGTAGAACCCACACGTCTTCCATTTAGTTCTTACAGGAGGAACATTCATGAAAAACACACACTACAGGCATTTAAAAGATGTACCAAATCCACAAGTCTGAAGCAACGGCAATTAAATTACTGTTAAGTTCCTTGGTTTATGTTTAACTTTTTCTCAGACCCTAGAAATTTCTACAAAATTTTCTTTGTTTAATTTCTTTGCGTATAGTAAGCTCCTCTCATGAGGTTTTTTGAATATAGGAGAATTTTAATAATTTTCAATTATAATTCTGTAAACATAATATCAGATTCATACAGAGTTCCAAGCACTTTGACCTATATCTCACGTTACACACAGAATTTCAAAATTTACTCTTGAGACAACATTTACTGGGTTTATAGAAATTGTAACACTACCGGCCCTTACCAAATTGGCAATGACAAAAATATGAAGTGTGTGTAGCTGTCTGTAAGTAAAAGTTATAAAAAGACAGCAGTAACATTTCACTTTCAACAGGTTTGTAAATTTTTAATTGTTTGTTTCTTTCTATATGTTGCCTTGAAGAAGTGTTTCAAGTTGGGTGGTCATTTACAAAACCAATTTTACTTTGTCTCCAATGACAGAGTAGTTGCTATGTCCCTTGTTACTTGCTGAACTAATTTTGCATTATTCATTGTTACAAAAGGTATTTCCCATTTTCTTAATTTTGTGTTTCGCCATTTTAATTGATTATGGTTCCTCAAATCATACAAGTTTAAGGATCCCCATAAGCTGCTCAACTTGTGTGATAAATGAAAGTAATGATTGATTCTGAACAAGTGTAGCAATCAGTACAATTATTTATTCTGCACCAAAACTTTTCTTATAAATAATAATTGTACTGCCCATTCGTATAGAGTAACTCCATGTGCAAATCTCTGAAGCCCATAATAATCAGTTCTATTTCAAATCATGATCTCTTTTGTGATAGTTGATTAAAATAATAGTAGTTTATGCTATTGCACCTCAGACTTTGTTAGTAGGTTCATATGACCTTCTGCATTTGTTCATTATATTGCATAGTAATATTCTGTGAAGGGTTTAGCGTGACTGTGACAGTACCTAATGACAACAATCGGACTGTAATTTTGTAATCGCGAATAAATGAAACAGTAACAAGAGCAAAGCAAACAGGTTTTGAACTAACGCTCTACTAGTATTTGAAAGCGAACTGTACTTATATGTACATGAGGTCACCAGCTTAATTAGGCAATTCGGTATCAAGTTTTATAGCAAAGCGGAAATAAACTTCGCCTATGAAAATTAACCTCAACTGATACTCTAATCTCTTCTAACACAGTTACTCTCAGTATTATACAGTAACTTGCCCTAGCAAACAACACGACAGCTAACCTTTACGCAGAACATAGAATGGCCAATAAATGCAGCAGTACACACTGCCTCACAATAACACTTACTATTGGAAAAAACTACTATGCAATATAATGAACAAATGCAGAAGATCATATGAACCTACTAACAAAGTCTGAGGTGCAATAGCATAAACTACTATTATTTTAATCAATAGTAGTGATTATTATGGGCTTCAGAAATTTGTACATGGAGTTACTCTATACAAATGGGCAGTGCAATTATTATTTATAAGAAAAGTTTTGGTGCAGAATAAATAATTGTACTGATTACTACACTTGCTCAGAATCAACCATTACTTTCATTTATCACACATGTTGAGCAGCTTATGGGGATCCTTAAACATGTATGGTTTGAGGAACCATAATCAATTAAAATGGCAAAACACAAAATTACGAAAATGGGAAATACCTTTTGTAACAATGAATAATGCAAAATTAGTTCAGCAAGTAACAAGGCACATAGCAACTACTCTGTCATTGGAGACAAAGTAAAATTGGTTTTGTAAATGACTACCCAACTTGAAACACTACTTCAAGGCAACATATACAAAGAAACAAACAATTAAAAATTTACAAACCTGTTGAAAGTGAAATGTTACTGCTGTCTTTTTATAACTTTTACTTACAGACAGCTACACACACTTCATATTTTTGTCATTGATTATTTTAATGGCCGCTTCTTATTTAATGAAAAGCTTTCTTTATGAACACACTTCAGGAAACTTTAAGATGAAAAATTATGTGGAGTAAATAATTTACTACTGTACAGGAAACTAACCAAACTTTATACTCTAGAAAGTTTGTTAAAACTGCAAAATGTTTTAGTGCCAAAATTGACAGTTTAATAAAAACAGGATACTGGGAATTAATTCACTTGGAAAGAACCCTATCTAGAAACGTGACTGGGGATAATGATGGGTGTGCACACGTAAGTTAGAAGTTCCATACAAAGTTATTCTTCAATCCATAATACCTGGACCATTGGATGTACGTATTTAGACAACATTTCTGCTGAAGATGGTGGTGCTTGTGGCAAATTGCAGTGGCTATAAAACTGGGGGTCCAGCAACCATGGTTCTTAACGTTAGCCACTCCCTGATATAACTCTTCTTCGCGTCGTAAATTAAACCAAACAGAGCCGATAACGATACCATGGTCGATAGGTCACTTTGCATGCCATTCGTGACTATTTTACATGCTCGCAAGCTCTTCTTCCCTCAATTTATACATCCAAATTAACCACAATAGCTGACCAAGGTTGCCGCTGTACACTCAGTATCACAGTCAGAACTCGAATTGCCACTCGCCACAAAGGAATCAAGCGCCTTGCGTGCAATGTCCACCTTTTCCGGTCCCGCCAAACTACTTCCGTAGCCGCACGGCTTTACCACCGTTTCACATTTAGCTACCCTAGTTATGGACCAGTAAAATATACAGAGTTTTTGCAAATTATTACATTCACGGAGTATTACATATAAAGCCATAGGTACAGCAACAATATGGTTTCTTAAAACGCGAAAGTAATTAACATAATTATCACGTATTTACGTAACCGAAGATCTTGACTATGCATATACACTAGTGTAGAACTTATACGGAATGTACATAAATTTATCCATTATTGGTGTTACAAAATTTCATAATTCTAGCCTTCATACACTCCTGGAAATTGAAATAAGAACACCGTGAATTCATTGTCCCAGGAAGGGGAAACTTTATTGACACATTCCTGGGGTCAGATACATCACATGATCACACTGACAGAACCACAGGCACATAGACACAAGCAACAGAGCATGCACAATGTCGGCACTAGTACAGTGTATATCCACCTTTCGCAGCAATGCAGGCTGCTATTCTCCCATGGAGACGATCGTAGAGATGCTGGATGTAGTCCTGTGGAACGGCTTGCCATGCCATTTCCACCTGGCGCCTCAGTTGGACCAGCGTTCGTGCTGGACGTGCAGACCGCGTGAGACGACGCTTCATCCAGTCCCAAACATGCTCAATGGGGGACAGATCCGGAGATCTTGCTGGCCGGGGTAGTTGACTTACACCTTCTAGAGCACGTTGGGTGGCACGGGATACATGCGGACGTGCATTGTCCTGTTGGAACAGCAAGTTCCCTTGCCGGTCTAGGAATGGTAGAACGATGGGTTCGATGACGGTTTGGATGTACCGTGCACTATTCAGTGTCCCCTCGACGATCACCAGTGGTGTACGGCCAGTGTAGGAGATCGCTCCCCACACCATGATGCCGGGTGTTGGCCCTGTGTGCCTCGGTCGTATGCAGTCCTGATTGTGGCGTTCACCTGCACGGCGCCAAACACGCATACGACCATCATTGGCACCAAGGCAGAAGCGACTCTCATCGCTGAAGACGACACGTCTCCATTCGTCCCTCCATTCACGCCTGTCGCGACACCACTGGAGGCGGGCTGCACGATGTTGGGGCGTGAGCGGAAGACGGCCTAACGGTGAGCGGGACCGTAGCCCAGCTTCATGGAGACTGTTGCGAATGGTCCTCGCCGATACCCCAGGAGCAACAGTGTCCCTACTTTGCTGGGAAGTGGCGGTGCTGTCCCCTACGGCACAGCGTAGGATCCTACGGTCTTGGCGTGCATCCGTGCGTCGCTGCGGTCCGGTCCCAGGTCGACGGGCACGTGCACCTTCCGCCGACCACTGGCGACAACATCGATGTACTGTGGAGACCTCACGCCCCACGTGTTGAGCAATTCGGCGGTACGTCCACCCGGCCTCCCGCATGCCCGCTATACGCCCTCGCTCAAAGTCCGTCAACTGCACATACGGTTCACGTCCACGCTGTCGCGGCATGCTACCAGTGTTAAAGACTGCGATGGAGCTCCGTATGCCACGGCAAACTGGCTGACACTGACGGCGGCGGTGCACAAATGCTGCGCAGCTAGCGCCATTCGACGGCCAATACCGCGGTTCCTGGTGTGTCCGCTGTGCCGTGCGTGTGATCATTGCTTGTACAGCCCTCTCGCAGTGTCCGGAGCAAGTATGGTGGGTCTGACACACCGGTGTCAATGTGTTCTTTTTTCCATTTCCAGGGGTGTAGATTAGGAAATGAGACATTTAAAGAAGTAGATGAGTTTTGCTATTTGGGGAGCGAAATAAGTGATGATGGTCGAAGTAGTGAGGATGGCTCAAATGGCTCTGAGCACTATGGGACTCAACTGCTGAGGTCATTAGTCCCCTAGAACTAAGAACTAGTTAAACCTAACTAACCTAAGGACATCACAAACATCCATGCCCGAGGCAGGATTCGAACCTGCGACCGTAGCGGTCTTGCGGTTCCAGACTGCAGCGCCTTTAACCGCACGGCCACTTCGGCCGGCGAAGTAGTGAGGATATAAAATGTCTGGCAATGGCAAGGAAAGCGTTTCTGAAGAAGAGTATAGATTTAAGCGTCGGGAAGTCGTTTCTGAAAGCATTTGTATGGAGCGTAGCCATGTATGGAAGTGAAACATGGACGATAAATAGTTTAGACAAGAAGAGAAGGAAAGCTTTCGAAATGTGGTGCTATAGAAGATGGTGAAGATTAGATGGGTAGATCACATAACTAATGAGGAGGTATTAAATAGAATTGGGGAGAAGAGAAATTTGTCGCAGAACTTGATTAGAAGACGGGATCGGTTGGTAGGACATGTTCTGAGGCATCAAGGGATAACCAGTTTAGTTTTGGAGGACAGCGTGGAGGGTAAAAATCGTAGAGGGAGATCAAGAGATGAATACGCTTAGCAGATTCAGAAGGATGTAGGTTGCAGTAGGGGACTGGAAGATGAAGAAGCTTGCACAGGACTGAGTAGCATGGAGAGCTGCATCAAACTAGTCTCTGGACTGAAGATCACAACAACTACACGTCTACCCATTCCTAAGAGAAATTGTTCTTAACAATCGGACAGAAAGACAGGCAGACGGACTACAAAGCCATTCTATAAGGGTTCCGTTGTTGCAGACTGAGATCCTAAAAAAAATGGAAGCATGTGAATGCTGAAAATTTTAATTCTCTTTCAAAAAGATATTGAATTTCTTCTTCTTCTTCTTCTTTTTCTTCTTCTTCTCCTCCCTCTTGTTTCTCTGCTTTGTTGTACGTGCAGAAGCAATGTCAGCGACAATGGGTAGCCGGGTGCTGTTGCTGACTCCGCAACTCCTGCTGGTACGGAATCTGTGCGCCCCATCCTTCTGCATCTAACGTAAATTTCATGTTAAAGTCTGAGGACGTTTTCTAAACGTTTGCGTCGCTGGTATCTGAGGCAGGACATGGGGAACGAGCCCGATATTTACATGCGGAAAACGGCCTGAAATCTTCATCCATGCTAGCCGGATCACCAGTCCTCGTCATTAACCCGCAAGGCGGAGTCAATCCGGAGCAGGCTCGCCTCCCTGAATCCTGGAAGCGATGCACTAACGCGCTCAGCTGTTCGGGCAGGCTAATTTCGATTAGTATGGTTTCCTAATTTTTGATGCTAAATAACTTCGCTTTATACTAGTAACAGGACCTTCTACATCCACTATTTGAAATACGTGGGTGATTCTATAAGTCATGACAACTATGATACATCATTTGAACATGTGACATCACCACAGTCGCAGTAAATACATTCTAAAGCCCGTGGCAAACAGTACCGATATCAACCAAAAAACTGCAACCACATGTGAGAATGGGTCTGGCCGTGCCACAAGATGAATGTAAGTTGATATTTTTAAAAATATCGGGAATCCGATGTATCGATATTTAAAAAAATGTAACAATATCGGCTCTCCAAATATTTAATGTAGTATCGATATATCGATAGACCTGCCTATAAAAATATCGGCTGCACAATGTAAATATACTGTCAGTTTTAAAGCTGTGTGTCTAAGTACTGATTTATTATTAGCTATTCTGTAAAATAACTAGTTAACGGCCTACCTATCCCCCTTAGCGCAGGAATGAAAGGAGAACGATACACGTTCACTCTTGGCGATAACCAGTTACCTATCAATAGTAGCCGCGCATAAGTGGCACAATAAAAGGTTTCTGATGGGTCCATCGTTTGGTTCGTCACTTATCGGATTCCAGTAACGAACACTTCATATCGACTTCCCTGTTTTTTCGTTTCTACAACACCAGCGACCTAGCAGCTGTAGTGTCAAAATTGCGCGTTGAAGCTAAACGTTGCAGTTTCCGCTGGTAGCGCCAAGCGCCGATTACGCCCTCACACGTCTCCGTTCAGCGCAACGACCAATCTTGTCGTTCAGATTTCTGTCGTCATTTTCAGCAACTGTTTTTGAAGAATGTCGACGTGAAGAAATAGCACACAAGTTCCGTTAAAAATAGTTTTTAACGCGACAGGTGTGCTGATTCTTCACATCGAAATTCTTGTTATTCTATTCATTCACACCGACACCCCTCCCCCCCCCCACGCCACCCACGCCGCGCAATCGGTGTTCTACTTTTGTGCCACATGTACTTGCTTCACACAGTCAAAGAGAAAGACTATACGTGATGAAAGCTCAGAAAAGTAGCAAGACTCCTTCACACAGTGAAAATAAAATTATGTCCTACAGCAATTTCAAGAGAACAACTTCAAATATTTTCCGAAAATCGTGAAAAAAAATAATATAAAATAAAAATAATGGCACTCTATATTGCCGTTTTGATATCGATGTATCGTGCAAAAAATGTATCTCCGATATATACGATATTTTTGGAAATATATCTCCATATCGATATATCGATGTCGAGTGGAACAACGAGTCCTTCTCGCTGGCAGTAACGCCACTCAGTGTCGTGCAAAACTACGAATAGCTGTGGGTGACAGGGCATCATACACGAAGGTCACGCTCATTGTGGCGTATGACAGCCACGTTATTCTGGAGTGTCACCGTGTCAGGGACGACCACACCGTCATTGCCCAATACCATCTGCAATGTACATTTCGGCGAAAACGTCCGAGACTAGTGGAGAAGGGACTCATACTCCACGATAACGCTACAGCCCAAAGTGCAGGCGTCATAAAGAACTGTTTGTGTACAGCGGTGTGGGTGTGAAATCCTCCCTCATCCACCCAAATCACTGTCTATGTGACTTCGAGCTCATTTCAAACCTGAAGGAGCCATTCCGTGGGAGGAGCTTTGCAAAAATGGTTCAAATGGCTCTGAGCACTATAGGACTTAACATCTGTGGTAATCAGTCCCCTAGAACTTAGAACTACTTAAACCTAACTAACCTAAGGACATCACACAACACCCAGTCATCACGAGGCAGAGAAAATCCTTGACCCCGCCGGGAGTCGAACCCGGGCGCGGGAAGGAGCTTTGCAAACAGGGCGGAAATCCTTACGGCATTTCGATAAGTGGCACGCATTGCGTTAAGGCCAATGGCATTCAACTCCTTTCCCATCATTGGCAACGCTGTGTGAATGCAGTGGGGCGCTATTTCGAAGGACAGTAGTTGAATTTGGTTCATTCTTGTTCCAGTTATGCTCGTGTGCAGTAAATGCACACAGAGTTCCAATGCATGCGTTTCATTTCAACTTTTCCAGTGACCACATGCACTGAACCCTATTTAATGTTGACATTCCGAAACACACTGCCTCACCGGTTCAAAGCGCGTCGTGGAACTCCCGTGTTCAAAATACAATGAAGCGCCAAAGAAACCGATTTAGGCGGGCGCATTCAAATACACAGATACCGAAACAGGCAGAAGAAGGCGCTGCGGTCGGCAACGCCTATATAAGACAACACGTGTCCAGCGCAGTTGTTGATCGGTTTCTGCTGCTACAATGGCAAGTTGTCAAGACTTAAGTGAGTTTGAACGTGGTGTTATAGTCAGCGCACGAGCGATGGGACACAGCATCTCCGAGGTAGCGATGGAGTGGCGATTTTCCCGTATAACTATTTCACGAGTGTACCGTGAGTATAAGGAATCCGCTAAAACATCAAATCTCCGACATCTCTGCGGTCGGAAAGAGATTCTGCAAGAACGGGACCAACGACGAGTAAAGACAATCGTTCAACATGACAGAAGTGTAACCCTTCCGCAAGTTGCTGCAAATTTCAATGTTGGGCCATAAACAAGTGTCAGTGTGCGAACCATTCAAAGAAACATCATCGATATGGGCTTTCGGAGCAGAAGACCCACCCGTGTACCCTTGACGACTGCACTACACAAAGCTTTACGCCTGGCCTGGGTCCGTCAACACTGTCATTGAATCGTTGATGGCTCGTGCGACTGCTACGGTCGTAGGTTCGAGTCCTGCCTCGGGCATGGATGTGTGTGATGTCCTTAGGTTAGTTAGGTTTAAGTAGTTCTAAGTTCTAGGGGACTAATGACCACAGCAGTTGAGTCCCATAGTGCTCAGAGCCATTTTTTTTGTTGATGGCTGGAAACGTGTTACCTGGTCGGACGAGTCTCGTTTCACATTGTATCGAGCGGATGACCGCTACGAGCATGGAGACGACCTCGTGAATCCATGGACCCTATATCTCAGCAGGGGTCTGTTCAAGCAGGTGGAGGCTCTGTAATAGTGTGGAGCGTGTGCAGTTGGAGTGATATGGGACCTCTGATACATCTAGATACGACTCTGGTAGGTGAAACGCACGTAAGCATCATGTCTGATTACCTGCATCCATTCACGTCCATTGTCCATTCCGATGGACTTCAGTAATTCCAGAAGGTCAGTGTGACACCCCACAAGTCCAGAATTTTTACAGTGTCTCCAGGAAAACTCTTTTGAGTTTAAACACTTTCGCTGGCCACCAAACTTCCCAGACATGAACATTATTGAGGATAATCAAAATATCGACGGGTGTACTGCCGGTCTACAGTGTCCAACGGGCACAATATTTCGGCGATCATACATGTCGCCATCATCAGGTGAACTGACGGACTGAGCTCCTGTGAACGTGCCGGCACGGAGATCCGTACACTATGGCTGCTCAGGGGGAACTGGGTTCGGTCGCGGCGGCGGCCGATTTAAATACCCTCCGCCCGCGGCGCGCTCCCTCCGCCGTCCGCGCCCCGCGCCACGGTCGCGCGGTGGAACATATTGCGACGGCGTCTCAGATGACGTCGGTGTGATGGCTCTGTCCACCGTGGTCGTCACAACTATACATTTGCTCGATTTACTCTTGATTAACCCAATCGCTGGTTCCCAAGCCTTGCTAAGATTATAGCCACAGTCACGATTTATGAGGTCGTCATTGGTGCGAATTTCGATGGCCTCTCTAACAACGCTGTCCCAGTATCTCGACGCCTGTACCAGAATCCTCGTGCGTTCATACTCCATAGCGTGATTTTCCGACAAACAATGTTCAGCGACCGCCGACTTGCTCGGATACATCAGTCGAGTGTGCCTCTGGTGTTCACGGCATCGATCCTCGACGGTACGCATCGTCTGACCAATATAGGACTTGCCACATTGACACGGAATCTGGTACACACCGGCCTTACTCAAACCGAGGTCATCTTTGGCGTTCCCCACCAGTGCACGAGTTTTATTTGGAGGACAAAACACCGTTCCGACCCGGTGTTTCTTCAAAATGCGGGCGATCTTCCCCGAGAGTGCGCCTGTATATGGGATAAACGCAGTGCCTACCTCCTCCCTCGTGATTTCATCCATATCCACAGGTTGTGCTGTAGTGGTTGGGCGGAGAGCACGTTGAATCTGCCACTCTGAGTACAGACGTCGAGATACTGGGACAGCGTTGTTAGAGAGGCCATCGAAATTCGCACCAATGACGACCTCATAAATCGTGACTGTGGCTATAATCTTAGCAAGGCTTGGGAACCAGCGATTGGGTTAATCAAGAGTAAATCGAGCAAATGTATAGTTGTGACGACCACGGCGGACAGAGCCATCACACCGACGTCATCTGAGACGCCGTCGCAATATGTTCCACCGCGCGACCGTGGCGCGGGGCGCGGACGGCGGAGGGAGCGCGCCGCGGGCGGAGGGTATTTAAATCGGCCGCCGCCGCGACCGAACCCAGTTCCCCCTGAGCAGCCATAGTGTACGGATCTCCGTGCCGGCACGTTCACAGGAGCTCAGTCCGTCAGTTCACCTGATGATGGCGACATGTATGATCGCCGAAATATTGTGCCCGTTGGACACTGTAGACCGGCAGTACACCCGTGGATATTTTGATTATCAAATACGCCGGGAGAAACTCAAGAATCACATTATTGAGGATATCTGCGATGCCTTGCAACGTACTGTTCAGAAGATATCTCCAATTTATGGACGGCTCTGCAGGTTTCATGGCCTCAGTTCCTTGCAGCACTACTTCAGACATTAGTCAAGTCCATGGCACATCGTGTTGCAGGACTTCTGTGTGCTGCGGGGGCCCTACGCTATATTAGGCGGGTGTACTAGTTTCCTTGGCTGTTGAGTGTATATCATAGCTGGCATGACTTATGAACTGACCTTCGTATATGAATGTTACTAAAAAAAACACCACACCTACAAGAGTAGGACAAAAATATGGCACCAATGCAAGAAATGGATGCTTGATCATAAATGCAGATGCTACCCAAGCCTGCAGGCTGGGACGTTGTAATTGTCCACAATGGTACCTGTACTGTGTCCTCAATACGTTGCAAGCGCCAGTCTTGGTCACAACAGTGTTCTGCGTAATTGTGAGAGCATTATGTCGCAGCTGAGAGAATTCGAACATGGGCGAATTGTTGGTGATCGTATGGCAGGTGCTTCTGTGGCCAAGAGGGGCGAAGCGTCTGGTGTTTCAGGAGGCACCACATTGAAGATCTACAATGCATAGAGCGAAAGTGGATAAACATCATGCGCTAAGTCACAACGGGGACGAAGGTGTGTGTTGATTGATCGTGACAGACTGTCATTCAAGAGCATTGTGACGAAAAGTAAGAGGACGAGAGCCACAGAAGTCACTGCGGAACTGAATGTCGCACTCGCGAACCGTATCAGCACCAAAACAGCACGAAGCAGCGAATTGCAATGCGGGCTGGAATTTCAAAAACACACGTTAGTGATGCATATGTCCTTAACAGAAAAACGTGATGCCGATGCCATAAAACCTAGACTATGGAGCAACATTAACAAAAGCAAAACGAGGGTAATAGAATGTAGTCGAATTAAGTCGGGTGATGCTGAGGGAATTAATTAGGAAATGAGACACTTAAAGTAGTTAAGGAGTTTTGCTATTTGGGGAGCAAAATAACTGATGATGGTCGAAGTAGAGAGGATATAAAATGTAGACTGGCAATGGCAAGGAAATTGTTTCTGAAGAAGAGAAATTTGTTAACATCGAGTATAGATTTAAGTGTAAGGAAGTCGTTTCTGAAAGTATTTGTATGGAGTGTAGCCATGTATGGAAGTGAAACATGGACGATAAATAGTTTTGACAAGAAGAGAATAGAAGCTTTCGAAATGTGGTGCTACAGAATACTGCTGAATATTAGATGGGTAGATCACATAACTAATGAGGAGGTACTGAATAGAATTGGGGATAAGAGGAGTTTGTGGCACAACTTGACTAGAAGTAGGGATGGGTTGGTAGGACATGTTCTGGGGCATCAAGGGATCACCAATTTAATATTGGAGGGAAGCGCGGAGGGTAAAAATCGTAGAGGGAGACCAAGAGATGAATACACCAAGCAGATTCAGAAGGATGTAGGTTGCAGTAGGTACTGGGAGATGAAGAAGCTTGCACAGGATAGAGTAGCATGGAGAGCTGCATCAAACCAGTCTCAGGACTGACGACCACCTCAACAACAATGGAGCAACAGAAGAGTGTCATTTGGTCGGATGAGTCTTGTTGCACACTGTTTCCAACTTCTGGCCGGGTTTACGTATCAAGAGAGAAACATGACGGGGGTTCGGTGGCAATTTGGCCCCATTGTTACCCTGGAAGGTTGCATTACTGCCAAGGATTATATCCATTTTGGCAATGATGCTACGTTCCAAGACATGTTCCTTGTTCACTCAGTTCGCATCGTCTAGGATTGGTTTTGTCAGTACGAGGATCAATAGTCACATCTCCCCTAGCCACTACAGTGACGAAATCTCAATATTATTAATCCATTGGAGAGAAGCGCGCTTGAACGGTATCCACCTCTATCATTGTTACCTGAACTTGCCGCTATTTTTCAGTAAGAGTGGTATAAAAGTCCCTTGAAAACCATACGGAATCTGTATTTATTCATTCCGAGAGGACTGGAAGCTGTTTTAAATGCCAACCATATTCCTATACCGTATCAGGCATGTTGTGATTTTGTGTTTTCGTTCTTTTGTCCATCCCCTGTGTATTTCAGGTACGTAGATTAGGATACAATCGGTTTCATGCTTAATGAAAATGTTCATGTGACCAAAAAGTCATCAACCTTCTCTGTAATCAGTTCTCACAAAGTGGCAGAAATGTGCGAGTGTTTGAATCAAAACAAAAAAAAAAAAATGCCCAACCATTATATACAGTGCTAAAAGGCATATTTTGGAACAAGACGAGCTCACTCATACCCTTCGCCGACCACCTGGCATAAGCACAGACAACAATACACGCAGAGAACATAAAGACAAGCTGCGATATACTGTACTCCAACCACAGGTCTGAGGGAAAGGAAGTATGGATAAAACGCTGCCCTGATAAATTGCGTACTGATCCGTGTTTGAATTAACGAAAAACTTAAGCCTTCTACAGTTTCGTTTTATCTTGTAAGTCCCTCCGTAGCTTTTACAGTGTGTTTCTCGCGCGGTTTCAGCTTAACGTTTCCAGCTACTGTTGCATTTCATGGGTTAAAGGCCTGTCTATTTTCGTGGAAGGGGACATGTTGGGAGCAAATAGCCTGTCAATATGGGGCCTCTTTGATGGACCTGATGTAGCTGTAAAATAAGTTATTTCTATTACATATTTAAGTCACTAGTTACTGTTAATTTCACTCTCGGGCTACAAAGCTTTTAGACTTCTACCTATGATTTCAAACAGTGTGATTTCCCTTATAATTTCGATGGCATTTGCATGTATCGTCACTCCTAACCTGAATTAAGCACTACAGATTCTTTTACGCCCAAGAGGACTAGGGGGCATAATATACTTTGGTTTGCTCTCAGTGGCCTCATACAAGTCGAAAATGTGTAGTTAGTATCTCCAGCTTCAAAGCAGCAGTTCAACAGAAATTTTACATAACGGATTTTGTGAAACTAATGGAACCAAATTGAGAAGAGGCCTTCAGTTTCAGTGCTTTTATGTTACTATTGTCTCCGTTTATGCATCATCCACATGAAAGTTTAAACATGGGCACTGCCGCTAAGCAGTACATTGACACACATCAAAAGTGAAATTCCATCTTTCTCCCAACACACCTGTCAAGCAACTATCTTCTAATTATTTCCGTGTGAAATATGACGCACCTTTCGAAAGCCAACATAATTTTTGCATATGGAATTCCTTATAAACGTCACTGATAACTGTGCAAATTGAAGAAGGGGCTGTCCCATTTGCCACGACGTTTTGACCATAAATGTGGATGAAGTTGGGAATTTGATAAATTTTCTTAACTTCTGTAATGTAGACATATTCTTTGCAAGACTGTGTTTGAGACCAAATATAGTGATCAGAGAGGTTACTTCATTTGATGAAAATTACAGGAACAGTGTGTGTTAGCTTGGATGGAAACTGCCCTGCCGTGTAGTGGAGACAGTATTATTTAAAAAGGATTTTGTAATAATATGTTTTGTGGAAAGGTATTTAGGAAATGATATAACATTAAGGGAAGGATTATAAAAGCCAATTTTTAAAGTAATCCAGTTTTTTTTATAGTTGTAACTGTGTAGCATCTTATTGTTAGAACATAGCGTATGGTTGAAGTTTGTCGAAGAAATTTTATGATGCAACATATGGTTTTGTCGAATAGTTGAAACAAGTGTCGAGGAATGCAACTGTGCACAGAAAAGTTATTATGAAATATTTTGCTAATTTGTCTAGGTGTGAAAACTTTATGAAAAGACGTATTGCTGTCACAGGTTAATGAAGCATAATTAAATTTTGAGTCTTTGCTCTCATTTGTCAGTCGTTATGTTAACTTCACCATTTTCATTTTACTTACATGAATCTGTTTGCACACTCGCACTGCACATCGCGCATTGTGTACTGAGAAAGATTTTATGAAAACTGGATACCGTCTTGCAACCCACATCGCAAGAACGTCGAATAAAATTTGAGTTTTGACAGCCACGTCATTATTCCTAACAGCGACAGGTTGCAGAGCACACAAGCGTTCCATGGGGACAGGTGTGCCAATAAATTTCATCACCCTCAAAATTCATATCCATTGTAAGGCACGTGGATTATCAGAGGGTATGTCTGAAAATAATATCATGTCAGTTCAGAGGCTTAAAACCAGTAGAAGATTACAGTAAAGTGCTTTCTTATGAATTTTCAAGCAGCTTTACCAGAAATTCAGATGCGTTAATTTTTATGTATATTTGCTGTGTAATTACAATAACAGTTCTCATAGAGTGATTGTTTTCAGGTCTAAAGATAAAAATTAGCAATATTAGCATTTTAACCTGAATCATTTTGTTTTTCAGACAGGTAGTAAATGTAAATTTCATTGAAAACAGATTGCTTACTCGCAGGCAAACTATTTGAAGTACCAGCTACGCCAGATCTCGCATTGTGTAGCGTAAGCTCCACGGATTTCCATTCAAAATTAAATTTTCACAAAGCTTTGTTGCTCTGCACCAAAATTTACACATTTCGACATCCAAATAAGTTTTATACATTTCTGAGATACCAACACGACACAAACACGAGCTGAAGTATAATGTTAAACTTTCTAGACGTAAATTAAATATCAAACAGGTATTTCTAACTTTAAAGTAATATCCCCAATTCTGTGTAATGATCACATTCTGAGTAAATACAGTGTAGCATTCCTATTCCGAATACCCCAAGGTATGAATGTTTGATATGAGTGGATGTTGTTGATGCATTTGAAAACAACATCACCATTTAATGTTGACTTTTTTTCTGAACATGGCTTTTTAAATTTTAAGTACTGCTTTGCTGTTACAAAAATCCTAAAATGATATTAGTACCAGTTTCTACGCGAATTAAGCGTTTTTCTAAACTTCGATTTGAGATGCAGTTTGCATATTTAATACTAGAATTTTATCCCAGCTCATCAGTTTTGAAATAACGTAAAATGCATTGTGTTCACTTACAAGGGAAGCTCGCCATCGCACCCCCCTCAGATTTAGTTATAAGTTGGCACAGTGGATAGGCCTTGAAAAACTGAACACAGATCAATTGAGAAAACAGGAAGAAGTTGTGTGGAACTATGAAAAAATAGGCAAAATATACAACCGAGTAGTCCATGCGCAAAATAGGCAACATCAAGGTGGTATGAGCTCAGGAGCGCCGTGGTCCCGTGGTTTGTGTGAGTAGCTGCGGAACGAGAGGTCCTTTGTTCCAGTCTTCCCTCGAGTGAAAAATTTAATTTTTTATTTTCAGGCAATTATTGTCTGTCCGTCCGTCCGTCCGTTGCGAGGTAACTGCACCGTAGTATGGGGACGCTACACCTAAACAAACAACGAAACACAGTTTTTTGGGAGTGATTATAACATCCACAAGAAAACCTAAATCGGGCAAGGTACAAGAATCTTTTTATCCATTCACCAAGTGTACAAGTTAGGTGGGTCGACAATATATTCCTGTCATGTGACGCACATGTCGTCACCAGTGTCGTGTAGAATATATCAGACGTGTTTTCCTGTGGAGCAATCGGTTGACGTATGACCTTGCGATCAAATGTTTTCGGTTCCCATTGGAGAGGCACGTCCTTCCGTCTACTAATCGCACGGTTTTGCGGTGCGGTCGCAAAACAAAGACACTAAACTTATTACAGTGAACAGACGTCAATGAACGAACGGACAGATCATAACTTTGCGAAAATAAAGTAAGTAAACTTTCCGCTAGAGGGAAGTCTTGAAGCAAGGACCTCTCGTTCCGCAGCTGCTCACGCTAACCACGGGACCACGGCGCTCCTGAGCTCACACTATCCTTGATGTTGGCTATCTGTGTATGGACTACTCAGTTTGTATATTTTGCTTATTTTTTCATAGTTCCACACAACTTCTTCCTGTTTTCTCGATTGAAATGGTTCAAATAGCTCTGAGCACTATGGGACTTAACATCTGACGTCATCAGTCCCCTAGAACTTAGAACTAATTAAACCTAACTAACCTAAGGACATCACACATATCCATGCCCGAGGCAGGATTCGAACCTGCGACGTAGCAGTCGCGCGGTTCCGGACTGAAGCGCCTAGAACCGCTCGGCCACCACGACCGGCACTCGATTGACCTGTGTTCAGTTTTTCAAGGCCTATCCACTGTCCAACTTATAACTAAATCTGAGGGGGGTGCGATGGGGAGGTTCCCTTGTTAGTACTCAAAGCTTTACAGTGACAAATGAATAACAGATAAGTTATAAGTCTTTATAATCTGAAAATTTTTAAGCTAACGAGGACAGTGTGGCAAGTGCCATAACCAGACTTTCCAGAAGCTTCGCTCAGTGGAAGAGGGTTCAAAATAAGTGAACATATATATCGGTTTATCTGTAAATATTCGACTATTACCGGGAAAACAACGTTAAAAGTTTTCAAGGTTCTCCGAGTGCCTTTTAGCGAATAAAGAGTCGCACCGAAGCAGCAGCACAGTGGCTAGAGTCCGCACAGGATAGGATGACCGATGCGAAGCGACCAGTTTTCGTCCAGAGTGCTGGGCGAGTACACTCGTTTGTTTGGAATGGGAGGCTGACATTGTTGTTCCCTTCCGGCCAGTCAGCTATGACAGTACCGAGGCGGACGCCCTGCAATCTTTCTCAAACGATTTTACAGAAACTATTCAATTAAAAAAAAATATTTTGTGCGTTGCTTGTATCTCTACATGTCAGCTTCATGATGATGTGCCCATCATTTCGTTAATGGTCACAGTTATGGTGATATTTGCAAGTAAGTAAGACGCTGTTTAAAATTTGAAAAAGATTGCAGTGAAAAACAGGGGTCACTATGGTTTTGACTTTGGTGCAATTATATAATATGTTGCTGTATATGAAATTTAGCTAATATATTGAATTTTTCTTTATGCTTGGGCGGAGGTCTCTGCTTGTCACCAGTCTTGAGAAAATTGATCTGATTCAGTACACTCATTTGCGCTCGCTCACCTCAGCGATAAAGCCAAAGTGAAACATCCACAACATTTCTCATATTTCTTAAACGGTTTGAGATAGCAAAATAAGAGCTTGGCAAATGATATCAGGCTAAGAAGAGAATATTTTTCCATATGGTTCTTCTAACAGTCTACTGCGTTATTTCACTAACAACAGACTATTTGGATGAAAGAACGTAATTTTTGGGGGCTATCGATAGCTGATGAAACGAGAAATGCTACAGGTTATGAAACACTATAAGTGAATCCAATAAACGTTTATTTTTGTAGCGAGAATGTGATTTTACATAAATTACTGACTTTTTTTTCAGTTCTTCACTTAATGAACTTAATAAACCATCGTTTCAGAATTCTGTTGCAATTGCCTCTACACATCATGTTAGAGAGGTGACACTGTGTAAACTCCGCTGAGTTTTGGCAAACGAAGCATATTGTAACATGACAGTGAGACATGTGTGCAAGTTTTACTCAAAATTCGCCACTCATGACGCTTCTCTGAAAGCTAAAAATGGTTAAGAAGCTAGGTGAAAATAAATTACTGCTGTGGAATTGCTTTTAGATACTAACAAAAGCAGAGGTGACAGCAGATCTTTTTGAATGATCACCATGCAAGTGTGGCCGTGGAGGGATCATACTTAATATTTACGAAAAATGTAAACGTAGGCGTCAGTTTAGAACTGCACTTCCCCTTCTGTGCCTTGCATTTCCTTTACAGCGCCTGCCTCCAACCCCCACCACCACTGCCCTTCCCATGTATGTTCTGCGCACCTACTGGCCACGCTATTCTGCGTGCATTGTAACATCGAGACTTCTCTCTTTTCCGCTCCATGTTCGAAGCAAGACCATTACTTTTATTTTTAATCTTTGTTTTTCATTTATCTACCCATGTCTGTAGAAGATCACTACACGAATATTTTCCAATGGATACTGAAATAACATTGTCCTTATTTGTCTGCTAATGCTAAGTCTGGTGAATGAATTTAAAAAAAGGGAAAACAATAACTGAATGAAAAAATTATTTTTAACTGTTTTCGGTGAAAAGTCTGTTGTGTATCTTGATTCATAATCAGCTGCAGGCGTCAGTTTCCGGAAAAGTGATTCGTTATGCACACTTTTCCGCAAAATTATTGCCAACCTCTGAAATCTTCAGCAATGCCAACGACGTTTCTTTCCCGAGTGCGACTGATACGAAAAAAGGTCGGTCTGGCTACCTGCCTCTGCATGATGTTCGGAATTTCTATGTTTCGAATGTTTCTAGAACCAGTATCATCCAAGCGAATGCACCAAATGTTACTGGAGAATAAATGTAAGAATTAAGAACTGATAAAGAATTAAATATCAGAATTTAAAGAGACTGTAACCCTTGCAAATACCAGGAAACGTATAATATAAAATAGATGTATGACACTTATTGTCAAAGCTAGTTACTTTACAATTAATATAGCGCCCTTGTATCCCCTAACTTGGTGTGACACGTTTGTGCTGTAACCTTCTACAGGCATGGGTAGATAAATGAAAAAATAAAATAAATTGAAATAATAATAAGATTTCGAACACAGAACGCAAAAAGGATAGGCTGCAACAGTAGACACTATGTCACCAGCCAGTCTGAATTTATGGCACGATAAAAGGCATCTAAATTGCATTAAAAATTTTGACGATCGTTTTCTCAGGAACGGTCAAGTATCTACAGATAAGCCCAGACACATGTTTCCTAGTTTTGGATCCACTTTCACTGAGTGGATTTTCTCGGTAATTGGGTTTAATGTGAAAATATGGCCACTTAATATGGGCAAGAAGGTAAACGGGGAAGTACTAGACCAATGGGGATTTGCTATAGTTCATTCTCAGACACGATATAAAAAATTATTATGCACAGCCTGAATTACATTAAACCTAATTAAGAATTTAATTAAACAATTCATTTGAATACTGAACAATAATCAGTGATGGCAGAAACTGATGATTATACCTTGCATGCAATCACTGTCTGCGAGACCATAAGGTAAGAGACTAATGATACATACTTCAAGCCATATTTAAACAGGCATGAAAATTACCATAACTTCACGAGTGGAAGAAACCAATAAAAAATTTAGTGAAACAAAACCGGCCAAGTAATAGGGCAATGTCAAAAAATTCTTATACTAAAATACATAGTTATCACAGGACAACAAAAGGTTTAAAAAAAATCATAAAACAGTTATGGTAGCAAAGCTTATAGAGTTCCAGAACAATATTCAAATAATTATAATCCACATTAAATAAGAATGACTGTTGAGACCACAACTACCAGTAAAATTGTAAGAGGTCCATGATTAAGGAATTTGTTGCTGGCGCACTCGAGCAGGTGTAATTTCGATGGAATGCTCACGCGCTGCCTGCGATCAGTAGGAACTGTGTAGCAGTGGGAGTAAGTAGTTGCTAGCGAGCAGTCTGGTCTATCGTGTTGGCTGGGCCGGTCGTGAGGGGCGATGGCAGAGCCTGAGCGATATAATATAAGGTAAAAGCAGCCTCGTGCATATGTACTATTGTTATGTCAAGCCCCATGTAAATGTTTTTAAGAAATCTCGCAATAATAATCTTTCTTATAAAAAATTAACTTTTGATAATCATTCATTTCAATTTAAAGAACTTACTAATTTCTCCAATCCATGGTCATCCCGATTGTTGTAAAGAAAAATCAGTTGTTTCTTTTTATACATGACAAATCTATCGTCCAGCATTGCACAGGGCTGTGCCAGAAAAATTTCTTATAGGAGCAGATATATACGCGTTATCCGGCGACCTTATTGAGGTAAGAATTTTCAATTCATTCAGAATGATCTTTCAGGACCATGACGCAGCGCTGCTGACGTCCAAAATTCACCAGTTTAAATTCACAGTCATTATTGAAAGGTTATAAGAGAGCGACAATTTTATTGAGAAGTTAGTCACATTGTATTATTGATAGGTTACGTAACTTATTTATTGGGAGGTTACGCTAAATGTCAATGTTATAGTTATATTTTTACTGTTGGGAGGTTTCGGAAGTTTTCTGTTGGGAGGTTACACTAAATGTGAATATTATTCATATTATTTTATTGTGGGTAGGTTACAAAATGTTTAAATAACTTGAAGAAGAAATAAGGTTATAAAAAGGGAACCTGTTTTACTTATGTATGGTGGCAGAATAAATGAAGGTCAAGTTCACACCTTACATAAGAGTCTTACACGTCGTAACGGGAAGGTGAATATGACACCTAACTTACTTCGGCAGTCATGAGCAGATTTGCCTGTAAGTACGTAATGCAAAAGGGACGACACTCAATTAACGGTATTAGCACGCCGCTCGTGTATAATGCATGTCAATGAGCAGAAGGTGAAACAAGCAGTGAGAGGAAACATTTGTGTGGAAATGGGCGTGGGCAGAAGCAGAGGCAGCAACATGGGAGCACCACAAAAAGCTCTTCTGGGGCGTCCCACGGTGGGAGTCAGCGACCGGACAGGTGACGCACAGTTCAATGGTAGGGCCCTTGCGATTGGCAGAGAGAGTTTTCAGAAAATAAGAGGAACACTCCTAATCGTCGAAAAATGCCGTGACGTGGAGAAAGAAAGAACCCAGGTGGGGAGACAGTTCAACTACGAGAAAGACAAGAGCGAAATTTGAGAGAACTCTTCTCTGAACTGGCGTCAAGCGCAGAACGGAGCGCATAACACTCTGTACGATGCAGAGGAGAAATTTGTGTGAACACAGCGTTCACTGCGGCTGACATTCAGCTAGATATTAGCTGTAGCGCCGTTGAGCTCCAACTGTGGAGAAACGCGCTGGGCCAGCCACTTAGTTAATTGTCCTTGCGAGGACTGGGAGGGCATTTTAATATGCACGCTGCTCCAGCCATGTGCGTGCATATCGCCATATTCCAAGACTAGGGAATAGTACGAGGCGTGTTTTTTAAGTAAGTACCATTTTGAAATTAAATTATTTTTATATGAAAGCCTGTACCTTAATCTACTTTTCTACATAATTTCCGTCAATATTGAGGCACTTGTCATAATGTTGTACCAGTTTTTGAATACCCTCCTCACAGAAGTCTGCTGCCTTACTTGTTAACCACTGCATCACCACTATTTTGACTTCGTTATCGTCTTGAAGACGCTGACCGCCCAGGTGTTTCTTCCAGTGCGGGAACTGATGGTAGTGACTGGGCGCAAGATCGGGGCTGTACGGAGGATGATCTAGAGTTTCCCATCGAAAAGATGTGATGAGATCTTTGGTCTGATTCGCCACATGCGGACGGGCATTGTCTTGCAGCAAAACGATGGCCTTGCTCAACTTCCATGGACTGTTGCTTTGATTCTGGTGTGTCGTATGCCACCCATGTTTCATCGCCTGTAACAATTTTTCTTAAGAAATCTTCACCATCGTTGTGGTACCGCCAAAGGAAAGTCAATGCACTGTCTAAACGTTTGGTTTTGTGCACATCCGTCAACATTTTCGGTATCCAACGTACGCACAATTTTAGGTAATTCAAGTGCTCGGTCACAATGCCATACAAAACACTATGAGAAACATTAGGAAAGTCATCCCGCAAGGAGGAAATCGTAAAGCGTCTGTTTTCTCTCACCTTATTGTCCACTTCCTGCACCAAACTTTCGTTAACTACCGTAGGACGCCCACTCCGTTGTTCCTTATACACATTTTTGCGGCCATCTTTAAATGCTATCACGCTCTTTCCTACTGTTCCATCACTCATAATGTTTTATCCGTAAACTGGACAGATCTCACTATGAATATCGATCGCTTTTAGGCCTTTAACACTAAGAAATCTGATAACAGGCCGTACTTCACAGTCGGCGGGACTCACGATTATCGGAGGCATCTTAAACACTCAGTACACAAGGTAAACAAGGAAGAATCAGACTTTAATGGCGTCAGTGCGTAGATTAAGGTACAGGCTTCCATGTACAAATAAAATTATTGAGGTATCTTAGCACGTCTTTTTTTAAATTCAAAACGGTACTTACTTAAAAATAACGCCACATAATGTGAAACATAGGGAGAGTTCCTGTTGGAAAAATCAGTATGAGAGCAGCCATGCAGGCGACAGATCATCGCAGCTGAGGTAAATACCACTAGCAGAGGCGTAAACTTGTTGGTTCACCAGCTTGCATCCACTGTAACCTCGAGCGACCTAGGGGAATCTTTTGCTCAACTTCTCACAAAACTAACCATCCTCTGTAGATTTGATTGTCATAATAAACAGTACTGAACTTTGAACCGGAATCGGATGATTTATCATAGTACAGGCCAACATCATGATGTAGAATAATTTTGTAAAGAAACTTCTAGTTAAAATTTACCATCGTTGTGTTTAGGATTATTTCACTTTCTGAGAACGAGAAGCGTTCGTTTTGTAGTGACTTGGCAAGACAGCCAAGCCACTCGGAGGTAGCCGAAAGGCACGCGTTTAAGCTCACGCAGACTGGCGTGAGGTCTGGAACAGGACAATGTCTTGAGAATTGCAAATGAAGTACGAAGATCTTGGAATACTTAACTTTAATCCATAATTGGAGAACATCGCTCTTGATGATACATAATTTATAATCTCAATATAAACTGGTAATGGCGCCTTGCTAGGTCGCAGCAAATGACGTAGCTGAAGGCTATGCTAACTATTGTCTCGGCAAATGAGAGCGTATTTGTCAGTGAACCTTTCCTAGCAAAGTCGTCTGTACAACTGGGGCGAGTGCTAGGACGTCTCACTAGACGTGCCGTGTGGTGGCGCTCGGTCTGCAATCACTGACAGTGGCGACACGCGGGTCCGACGTATACTAATGGACCGCGGCCGATTTAAAGACTACCACCTAGCAAGCGTGGTGTCTGGCGGTGACACCACACGTTTAACTGTCGTAACATTGTCACATTGTAAACTGTGTAAATGTGTGTATTTCTGTGATAAGATTGCAACATTAAACAAAAAAATCTTTACAGCTTACACAGTTGTTGTTCTGACTCCAAAACCTTACAAAAAGAATGACTCAGAATTGCTCTAGAGCTTCAACTTAACTTTAAACAGCAGCATTAATGGCCATGGCTGCACTTAGGAGACGGACAGCGCGCGCTTTCGCTGCCCAAAACTTGGGCATGGAATAGCCATCTGAGCCTAGAATGAGTGGGCTGCAGCACAAATAAATTCCAATAAGTGCAAGCTCGAGTCGCAGCGAAAAATTATAATAAATAATAACGCTCTCAAAGATTAATGTAATTTGTTAAGGAATAATGCTCAAATTTTAATAGTCTTCTAAGAAGTTAGCAGAAAATTTAAGACATGACACAGCTGGCTTAAGAAAATTTCAGAAGTACAGTTACACCAAAACCTGATGGAACAAATGATTAAGCGAACCCCCAGCCAATTGCCTTAAATTTTACGGTTCCTGGGTACATACTCAGTCCAGCCCAAGCTCAGAACAGAGAATGTTTCCTAAAAAAAAACTAACATTTTCGTATAAACCACTTAAATAAAATACACACACAATACACATGACCTGAAGTTGAATAATGAGTACATCAGTCTCAATGCATAAGAAATTGATCATAAGTCATGCAGTTCTTCACACTAACCCTGATAATATTCGCCAGCATGAAAGTTCACTTTCACACCAGGAATAGACAATCTGTGATAACATTAAATATCGACCGATACCGTGCGCCAGAACTAATATCAGCTGATAATTATCTGCCTCGAGGAAGGCTAGAATTAGTAACAGACAGGTAAAAGCACTTATACACACATAAGTACTACACTGCCAATGAACTTCACAACAAGCTTCCTTGTAGAGCTGTACACTGACATTAATCCAAATCAAACGTACCATGGACACTTAAAATTCACAGATAAGACTTTCAGTAAGATGCAATATACAAAGATCTAATCAATTATTTAACAGACCTTTTGAACACACAAATTCTTGCTCATGCAATTCAGCCCGCAAATTTCATGGAGGTGTGGAGTTCACCACCAATAAACAGAACCGGAGCAACCAGAAAATTCGGCAGACACGGCCCTGACAACTCTGCGGGTTTTCAGTAATCCATTCCTGAGATTCCTCGGCACTGCAAGACAAGCACAGGGCAACATGACCCTCTACATCTACATCTACAAACATACTCCGCAAACCACCTGACGGTGTGTGGCGGAGGGTACCTTGAGTACCTCTATCGGTTCTCCCTTCTATTCCGGACTCGTATTGTTCGTGGAAAGAAGGATTGTCGGTATGCCTCTGTGTGAGCTCTAATCTCTCTGATTTTATTCTCATGGTCTCTTCGCGAGATATACGTAGGAGGGAGCAATATACTGCTTGACTCCTCGGTGAAGGTTGAAACGTCCCCTTAGAAAAATTGTACAAGACTGTGCTTAAACTGACACACAATATTTTTAGCGCAACGCAATCTGACTTTCAAAAACCCCTACAAAAGAATGGCCCTGACTAACATTAACCTATACCTTTCACAAATCACTTACCTCACCAAAAATCTTCGTTACTCGAACTACTGCAATACAGCGAGCGCCACTACTGCCAGCTAAATAAAAGATTCAAACTACGGAAGGCACTAACTACTGATAGGCATAGTTAGCAAATGAAAGATTTTAATAGAGAACAAACAATGTATTTACCTTAATAGTCATAATTGACATCCAGTCTTACAAATTTCAAAACTCTGCCATTTCTCTCCCCACATCCACCACTGCTGGCGGCTCACCTCCAACTGCGCAACGCTACGCGCTGTTAACATCCAGCTGCCGCTGCCCAACACTACAATGGCAGACAACAATGCAAACTAGCCACAGACTGCACACAGCACAGCCAGTGATTTTCATACAGAGCGCTACATAACGTTGCCAATAAGAAAACATAAACAGCCTACTTACATAGCCCCCATGCTCCCCACAAAAAAATTTTACAAATTGTTTTGGGCACTGGCCAATACAGATTTGAAAAAATTTTTCATAATTACAGTAAGAAAGATATCAAATGCACACACTTCTTGATACAATGTTGGTCAAAAGCTAAAATTTTCTCACAGTCCATAAAGACAGTCCTGATCATTCATCACAGTAACATTGCAGTGTTTTTCTCAAAGTCTGAGCAGTAAAAGAAAATGCACACGGAAGTAGTGGATTTCCATGCAATCTTGAAGAAGTAGTGTTGTCCTTCCAACGGAAAGACAGTGCTGACTCTTGACATGCAGACAGGTATTGGTCCACAACAGAGCAAACCCACAGCAGAGTCAGTCGAAATTTTGAAGAGTATTGGTAGGTAGGTCATCACAGAGCAGACCCACTGTAGTCCTGGTAGAGATTACGGTATTGGTGGGCCACCAGAGGCGCAGACCCACTACAGTCCTTGTAGAAATAATGGTACTGGTGAGTCAGCAAAGACGCAGACCCACTGTAGTCCTTGTAGAAATAATGGTATTGGTGGGTCATCAAAGGTGCAGACCCACTGTAGTCCTTGTAGAGACGGCCAGCAGCCATCTGTTGCAAATGTCCAGGTGCACAATCACCATCGAAGAGTCTTGCGGATAATATAGCAAGTCCATAACCACCACTTGTGCACTCACAAAGTTTTTTTGGAATTGTCCTTAGAACCAGCAATGCTGTTATCCAGTCCCTTGCTGAATTATTAACACACGTGCAAACACTAACAGTCCCTACTTCTCACATATTGTCCATATACTATGACCAACAGAAACGTGTGCAGTGAAATGGAACTTACAAGTTACTTAATTTGATGAACTGGTGTCAATTACAATTGTATAACATAAGAATACAATTACAAAGGTACAAAATACATCATTAAAGAATATAACAATACAGATAACATTTGTAATACAGGCTTTACAAAAGAATCGAAATAACATATACATCAGTGTTACAGGAATTATGACATAATTAAATACATAAAGATCAGAAGAACTTTTGAAACATCACCTTCACATGTGAGCAACAAACCAGAATAAATAATGTCTAAACATCTTTACAAAGTAAATAACATATTATTAATGCAAATTATATTTGAGGATAACAGTATTCCTCATCATAGTGAATGTAGTTTAGTATTAGAAGAGAAAAAAATTCTATGCAACAGTACACAGAGACAGGAAGAAAACAAATACACAAGGGTACACAAACACATAGGGGGATAACACAAAAGGACAGGGTTTGTTTTACTGCAGTATTTTGCAAACAAAACTTTCTTTACTTCTCGAAGATCTCCCTTCGTTCTTCATTATTTCCAAAAAGTCCTATCTATACCTGCTTTCTGTACTTTTCTCATATAGCCTCTCAGTGCATTTCTTCAAATTCATCGCAACTCATTCTCTTATAGGCTACCTCCTCTTAAGCTAACTTAAATCTACTGAGCTCAGATGCTAAACTAAGGGACGAGGCAATGCAGCAGCACAAAACAATTAACACAAACATCAATGACAAAAAATACAAAAGGCGAAACAAGCAGCATAAATTACAACTAATATAAGGCAATGAGCAGCAAACAAGAAAAATAAATCAGTAGTAAACTGGCTTAACAGAGTAATGCAAAGTGAAATTTAGTAGCACTACGCCTGGCAAACAGCAGCATAAAATGAAATAACTTTTACCTAAACATGACAAAGTTCAAGCAGAAAAAATATTACACTAAAAATGGCCATGTCTAATACATATGTCACATCTTAAGACTAGAGCGATGCATCACAATTTATTCTACAAAAGAAATTACCAAGTACTTGAAAAGAAAATTATGATTGCAGTTCCTGTTATCAGTCCCTTCTTATTGTTCTTTCCATTCCAAGAGCTCCTTTTTCGAAGAATGTGGATCATAAAATAATTATTTAATAGATCTGTTGACAGAAAGTGTTCACATTAGCAAATGCATCTAAGTTTATTTTATAAAACTAATGCTGCAACACAGCTGGAAACCAGATATCAAATGAAATAAGCAACAATGTACAAAGTAAAGCATAAGAACATCATTCAGTAGTCATGAGGCATTTCATAAGTTAGTAGAAAAATCTCTCAACTAGAGAGACAGTAGTCATAATCAGGTGTATAGACATAAAAATATTTCTCGTCATTTCATTAGGCATTTCAGTAAATATCATAAATTAAGAGCTCCACAGTGTAATCATATGTTTTCAAGTTCGACCATGTCGTTTTTGCGATGCTTTCTACAAAGGAATGTCAATAGCGAGGATAATGGCCTCCCTTTTTTTTTCTCCACCTGTACCTCTGAAAGGCACACGCTAATGGCTTTTTTTTTTCTCAGGTGACTGTCGCCCAGGTGGGTGCCCACGACGCATTACGTGCAGGTGGTCACTTAACTTTCTTACCGAAATATTTACGACACCAGTTTCCCCAACAGTGACAGTCTCATATAAAAATATTTCACAGGTCAAGAATTTGGGTTACAAATCTGTAGAAACAAAATCCTATAAATATAACAGTGTTCAAAACGTTTTCGTCGGCATTGTGATACATTCATGCATGTACACACATTTCATAATTCTTAAAGTACGATTCTTGGTTTCCAACATCCTTTTTCACAAGTCAGAGTCCCTAACCACTGTTCATTACTCCTTACCTTATTACACATATAAATATTCGTCGACACTTCTTCAATATTTCATCATAACAGATATGTAGCATAATCAAATTCCTCATATAGCATCAGCTTATTGACCATAAACATACCTCAGCAGCATAATACAGATCGTCGTCGTAAAAATAACAGCATAACACCTCAGTCAAATCTCAAAAACGTCGTAGCTTTCTGCAATAATTTCAAACCCTAAAAAATATTCTCTGCTCATTTCAATAGTGTCATCTACCTCAAACGTACCTTAAAATCATGATCTCACACCAAATACATCACTCAAAGCTCTCATAATATCACAATGTAGTACAGACAAAATACAATTTCGTAAGTGTGAAGTTACCCAACTGTGTAATTGCGTAAACATGTGTTACTGATGTAGTAAAAAAAAGTTTATCTCTCAGTTAAATGATCAGATAGCTGTGTAATTTGTGTGTTAGAGAAATATGGTACCGATGTGTAAAGTTGTATAAGCAAATACCATATTAGCTAGAGCTCCTTGTGCTTGCCACACACATGGTACACAGAGTAAGCGTGTACCCCCCTGAGGATTAATGTAATTATACCCTCAGGTGTTACAGATTATTGCAATGGAATAAAATGTATCACGGAAAACTTTCTTTGTAATTCAAAAACCTTTAAAAATAAATGTTTTAAGTATAAAATTAATCACTCAAATTCGTGTCCTGTAGCGCTAAATGTGCGTCTTGCTGTAAGATAATTCTGTGGAAGTGTCGTAATTATCGTCCTCCGAAAGCTAAGTTCTGCAGACGTCAATGTACTTACCTCATGATAAACAAAAGTGAAATGCTTTGCGTATAGATATCTTAGTTATTACGCTTATTGCCGTGATGAAGAAAGTACTGTGCTGTAACGTATTGTTGTGCTACGGAAAAGGCAGTCTCATTGTAGCTATACCACAAAAGTTACTACTAAAATGTGTTTTACTTTCCAGAAGAATTCAGAAAAACTGTGCTGATATAAAACAGATACACCGCAAAAGCAACAAGGTAAATTGTCACTCGTTAGTAGCGTCGTGATAAAATCGTGTAGCTGTCACATAAACTAACCACTGTGTCATCTGGTATCTCGCAGAAAGTACTTTAAATCCAGAATGTATTTTCAAGTAAACCAAAATGTTGCATCAAAATCTCATTAGCAGTACAAGTATATGTTCTAAGTATGGAAGGCTGATAATCGTTACGTAATCGTGCAACTAACAAGCAAGAATGTACAAATAACAACACTGTGTCGTCTGTTCACTATAACAATGCATTCGTAATTTCTGTTTAAAAATGTTCCCAAGGTTCTAGACTGGATATTTAACTTCAAACATTGTTGCATGTTAACAGTTTCTTAATTCTGATTCTGACAAAGCATACTAGAAATGTGAAGTGAAATGTTTTGTGTGCAAAGACAAAGTTAAAAAGCAGGTTATCTTTCAATAAACGGTTTTACATGTGAAATGTGGTGTAAACCTTTACTCTTCCTAGTACGCAGACTTTCAACTGGAAAGCAATTGTCATGTTTTATACATCGGTAAGGAATGCTAAATCTTTTCTCAAGGTTAGCGTCTGTGTTATTTTGCTCTGAGCCAGCCGGCGCCGGTGGCTGCCTGCGGTGCGAGTCATTGTCTGCTCCTTTATTGGCGCGCGTCGTTATTGGGATTAGGAGACCTAGCTTCTACAAATTCACATTGTCGAAAGTGCCCTGCTCTGTCTGAATCCCGCCAGTTCTGATGAAATTCAGGTCTGTCGTTATGATTATCTCGTCTGTCGTCATGTCGGTAGATTTCATAATTTCTTTCTTGTCGGTCATGTACTGGAGAATTTCTCCCTGAATCGTAATTGTGCGCTGAACTGTTGCGTCTGAAATTATTCTGTTTCCCGTGATAATAATAGTTCTGGTTACCATATTGTCTGTTTCTAAGGTAATCTCTGTCATATTCATTACTATGGAAGTGCGATCTTTCTCTGTACGTATTATTCTGCCAACGGTTGTCATATGGGTGGTGTCTTTTTTGGTCACGATTTGTGTTCTGAGAATAGCCTTGTCGTGTCCAGTTTTTATTTCTTTCATTGCGGAATTGCGACGGATGTGACCTGTAATTGTTGTGTTCTTGTTTTCGCGTTCCGCGATTATCAGTGTCAATTTCTAGTTCTTGTAACAGTCCCTGAAAGCTTCAATGTCGTCTTTGCAACGTCCTGCTAAAATAATATGCCGTAAATGTTCAGGTAATTTGATTAAGCAAATGCGGATGAGTTCTGAGGGGCTGTATGGGTTTGAAAGATACTGATTCTTGTGCAACATGTCTTCAAAATATTTCACAAGACTGGAAAATTCAGATTGTTCGAAACGTTTCATCATTATGATGCTATGTTTTACTCGGTCTTGTGTAGCTTGAGACCAATACGCTGAGAGGAAGACATGATAAAATTCTCCTTCACTGTGACAATCGTGAATGACCGATCGCATTCTTACAGCTGGTTCATTCTCCAAGTAGCCACACATAAATTCTAATCTGTGTTCTAACGACCAGTTGGGAGGAAAACAATGAGAGAATTGATGGAGCCACGCTTGTGGATGAATGTCGTTGGCAGAATTCTTAAATGTTTTGAATTTACGTGTAGTAATAAACAGCTTATAGTCAAAATCATCGTGTCGGCGAGTCGCATGTCGGTCATTGTTACGTCGTTTCGGCGGTTCCATCTCAAAATTCGGTGTACCTTGCCAATTTCTTTCATAACTTCCGAAATGCCCTGTGTTATAATTTTGCGTCTTTTCCGTACTTCTAAGTCCCTCTTCCCGTGTTGGAGCGCGAGTGTCCTCTGAAATACGTAGTTCTTGTATTACCTGTGTCCGCTGATCTTGTACTTCCCGGATTTCTCTTTGGTGTTGCGTATTTATTTGATTCTGATTTTGTTTGAATTTCCTAATTTGTTCGCACTCTTCTGTGTCATTAAAGACTACCGGTTTTGTGTCATTCAGATTGTCATCTACCTTCGTAGATAAATTATTTAGCTGATCCGAAAGTTCAACTACTTTCTCTGATAATGAACTAATTTCCTCCATGTGTCTTTCTGAACCAATTTTCAGAGTATCTACTGTGTCCTTTAAGTTTTCCTGAGTTTTTGCAAGTTGCGTAACCGAATCGGTAGGTGCAACTGAGTCAAATTTAGCTTGCAAGGTCTCATGATTTTCATGAACAATAGTTTGCAGTTCTTTTATGGCTGCTTCGTGATTCTGTAATGCATTTTCATGCCGCGAAAAAATAGGTTGAAAATGCTCACAAATTTGAGTTTTTACGTCATTACAGGCTTTTTGACATTTCGATTCAATGTTATGTAACTCAGTAGTTAAATCTTCACGTGTTTGTTCAAGAGTTTGTTCCAATGAGTCTAACTTTTTAAGATTTTGTTCCACTGTGTCTAACTTTTGAAGCTTTTGCTGTGTTTGTCTCTGATTTTGTTCCATTGTGTCTAACTGTTGCTGTGTTTGTCTCTGATTTTGTTCCATTGTGTCTAAGTGTTGCTGTGTTTGTCTCTGATTTTGTTCCATTGTGTCTAACTTTTCAAGCTTTTGTCCCATTTGTTGCATTAATTGTAATAACAATGCACTGGTGTCTGAAACATGTTCCTCAGTGTTTTTCGGCAGTGAATTTGCACCGGCAACATTCACATTTTGACAAGCGGAAAATGTGTCTTGACCCATTTGAGAAAACGGTGAGGACGCAAAACCCGAATCTACAGTATTTGCAAAATTGTGTCCTGTCATTTCGGATTCCTGAGGCGAGCTGTTGCCGAGCGATCGATCGATAATGCTTCGCTGTTCACTACCTGTTTCACTGTCTACGCCATTGTTCGCAGCCCGCTCCATTTCCCTATACACAGTTACCAAATTACTACTTTGAACGTCTGTTAATTCATTACACAGTGGTGCTGTCAAGCTACGCTCGTCGTCACTATTATTTCTCAGTTTACTTTGGAGCCTAGTGTTACGTTTTTCACACGCCATTATTGTCACAATATTTCACACGATAACACAGAAAATCACAATTTGAAAAGCAAACTAAGATAACACATTAACATAGAAATGGAAATAATGTCTACTTAAATACTTGGTGCAAATCTACATGCATGTCACAACTGTTTTACTGTACAACAATGAAAGACTGCAACTACAAAGGAGATTCTCTCTACAATTACGCGCTAGCAATAAACAAAATCTACGCTAATTACACAAACTACAAGAAAAAATCAGAAGATTCCAGTGAGATATTTAACTACAAACACTGTTGCATGTTAACAATTTCTTAAGTCTGACAAAGCATACTAGAAATGTGAAGTGAAATGTTTTATGGCAAAGACAAAGTTAAAAAGCAGATTATCTTTCAATAAACGGTTTTACATGTGAAATGTGGTGTAAACCTTTACTCTTCCTAGTACGCAGAGTTTCAACTTCAACGCAATTATCATGTGGTATACGTCGGACTCTGTAAGGTCCATTGTAAACTAGAAAGAATTTGTGACTCAAGTGTTTCTTCTTATGTGACAATGAATGAGCTTTAATGAGAACTTTCTGACCAATATATAATTTCTTTGCATTTGCTTTACCGTGTAGTTTTCTCCTTTTGTCTGCTGCAGATTTTATATTTATAATAGCCAAATCAATTATGTCTTTGTGTCGAAGTTTACGTGTATTCGGGAAAGGTACAAGCTCTCTGATTCTGTTCGGTGGTTCTTCATTCTTTAGTACAAGAGTAGGTGGTAAAGCAGTGGAGTCGTGAGGCATTTCATTCAGCACGTTTTGAAATAAGTGTAAATATCTGTCCCAATGCTGATGCTTTCTGTGACAATAAAGTCTGCAAAGCTTATTGATTTCTCTCATAATCCGTTCAGACGGGTTACAATGTGGTGAGTACAATGAAATAAAAACAGGTTTGATTTTATGATTCCGAAGCATGCGTGACCAAACAGCAGATCTGAATTGTGGTCCGTTATCTGAAATGACTTTACTAACGTGTCCAACTTCACGTAAGAAATTTTTAACAAAGGCGTTGGATACAGACCGTCCAGTGGCTTTACGTAACGGAGTGAAAGAAACAAATTTTGAAGTAAGTTCAACAGCAACTAGAACGTACGAAAATCCATTAGATGTTCTGACAAGCGGTCCCAAGAGATCAACAGCAGCAAATTCTTTTAATTTAGAAGGAATAACAGGAAACAACGGAGCACGATGTGAGACAGTAGATGGTTTCGCCTTTTGACAAAGTTTACAAATAGACAAGACTCTTCCAATTCTCTTTTCCATATTGTTAAAATAACAAGTCGTTCGAAGAATATGATAACATTTTCGTGGACCAAAATGTGCGTAGCTGAAATGAATGTACCAAATGAGCTTATTAACAAAATCGTCTGGAATACAAAGTACCCATAGCTTGTCATCAACAGTGCAGCGTTTGAAGAGTATGTTGTTTCTAACCAGGTAATAATGCCGAATCTGTGTGTGTGTCTTTTCATGCCATTTGCTCTTGATGTCTTTCCAAATCGGATCTTTACCTTGTTCATGAGCAATGTCCTTTAAAGATGTGGTGATGAAGTTTTCAAAGGCGACTTTCTGAATGTAAAGAATACTGAAATTTTTCTCGAGGTTGCCTTCTGTGTTACTTTTCTCAAGCCCAGCCGGTGCGCGTGACAGTGCGTCCGCAACAATGTTCTCCTTGCCGGGAATGTAGACTACTGTGAAGCGGAATTCTTGCAGAAACAATGCCCAACGTTTTAACCTGTCATGATTTAATTTTGAAGACATAAGAAATTGTAATGCACGATGATCACTGTATACTTTTACGTGCTTACCAGAAAGAAAGAAACGGAATTTGTTAAATGCCCAAACGATAGCTAAAGCTTCTAATTCAATAACGGAATAATTTTTTTCAGATTTTGCTAGCACTCGGCTAGCAAAAGCAATGGTTTTCTGAACGGTAGTGTCATTTTCTATGGCTTCTTGAAATAAATGGGCACCAAGACCGACTTTAGAAGAATCCGTGCTAAGGCAGAAATCTTGTGACAGATCTGGATGAACTAGTATTGTAAGTAGCGATTCTTTCAGAGAATTGAATTCCAACTGTGCTTGTTCGTCCCAGTTCCTAATAGTATTTTTTCCAGTGAGAGAACAAAGTTTTGGTGTAACTAGAATTTGCATATTCAGAAAACGACGGTAAAAATTTACAATACCTAGAAAACTGCGGACTTGTTTTTTTGTGGATGGAACTGGAATGGCTCTTACTGCTTCTAACTTTTCAGGATCCGGCTGAATACCTTCAGAAGAAATAATATGTCCCAAAAACTTCACCTTTGCCCTACCAAATTCAGACTTTTCCAAGTTAACTGTAATTCCAGATTCTGCAAAAATATGTAACACGCTGTTGAGGATACGATTGTGTTGTTCCCATGAGGCTTCTGCTATCAGAATATCGTCCACATATAAGGTGATGTGACGTTTTAAGAACTCAGGTAATATGGAATTTAGCCCGCGAATGAACGCTGCCGAAGAAATGTTCAAACAAAAAGGAAGTTTCCGAAACTGATAACAAACGCCGAAACAAAGGAAAGCTGTGTATTTTCTACATTCTGGATGAAGTTCGATCTGATAAAAGCTGGATCTGAGATCAATAGAAGACAACACTTTTACGCCATTAAAATTTTGAAGAAGTTCTTCCATCGTTTGCGGCCTGTCTGTTTCAGGAATGATGATAGTATTGATTTGTCTCGAATCTAGGACAAGTCTGATCGATCCATTTTTCTTCTCAACAACATGTAATGGATTGTTGTATGAGCTTACTGCCGGCTCAATAATACCCTCATTAAGCATAGATTGTATTTCTGTTCTAACACGGTCCCTATAATGTGCTGGAATTACGTATGGTCTAACACAAAATTTAGTATGCTCACGAACACGAAATTGGTATTGAAATCCCTTGATTGTTCCTGTTTTGTGAGTAAAAACTGTGGAATGTGCTTATAAAATCTCAAAAAGGTCTTGCCTATCAGTGTCATTACAATTCTCAATTGTTCGAATTTTATTCTGAATTAACTCATTAGTATGAAATATGTCGTCGATATCATCTCTGTCAGTACTTGCGGAGTGATTGTTAGTGTCTAGTTCCGTAGAAAATTCCGAACTGTTGTCTAACAGAAGGGAAAGCCGATTAATTTCCTCGTCATGGTTTGAGAGCCAATCTTCAAATTTCAAAGCTATTGACTTACCTTCTTTCTCTAAACTTATTTCAGCATCGTGAAAGTTTAAGATTGCTTTGTATTCATTCAAAAAGTCTACTCCCAATATAATTTCCGTCGACAATAATGGAACAATGAGAAAGTTCATAGAGAAGCTGTGGCTTTGACAAAAGAATTCTAAGTTGGTTTGTTGGCATACATCTACACTTTTTCCAAAGATTGCACCTTGTAATTTAATCTTACGTAACGGAAGTGTGGGGCAATCGTTCGATTTGTTACATTTTCTAAAGGCTGTTTCACTAATTACTGAAATGGGACTGCCAGAGTCAAGTACTGCTGTAAATTTTACGTCATTTACTGTAATGTGAATCACAGGATATGCAATGTTGTTTTGTTTTACGTCGTGTTCCTGGAGTAAGATGTCCCTAATGTCTTCCATTTTTACGTAATTACTAGCTACGGCAGCTGCGTCGTCAGTTTCATACGTATGTTTCGTGGCTGCCAGCGGTATGAGTCATTGCCTATTGTCTCTTTGTTGGCGCGCGTCGTTATTGGGTTTTGGAGACCTAACTTCTACAAATTCACCTTGTCGAGAGGTCCCTGCTCTGTTTGAATCCCGCCAGTTCTGATGCAATTCAGGTCTGTCGTTACGATCATATCGTCTGTCGTCATGTCGGTAGATTCCATAGTTTCTTTCTTGTCGGTCACGTGGTGGAGAATTTCTCCCTGAATCGTAACTGCGTGCTGGACCGTTGCGTCTAAAGTTATTCTGTCTCCCTTGATAATAATTATTTTGGTTCCCAAATTGTCTGTTTCTCTGATTGTCTCTGTGATAGTCACTACCACGGAGAGGTGATCTTTCCCTGTAATTATTACTACTCTGCCAACGGTTGTCATACGGGTGGTGTCTGTTTTGGACACGATATGTGTTGTGAGAATAGCCTTGTCGTGTCCAGTTTTTATTTCTTTCATCGCGGAATTGTGACAGATGTGACCTGTAATTGATGTGCTCCTGTTTTCGCGTTCCGCGATTGTCAGTGTCAATTTCCAGTTCTTGTAACAGTCCCTGAAAAGCTTCAATGTCGTCTTTGCAACGTCCTGCTAAAATAATATGTCGCAAATGTTCAGGCAATTTGATTAAGCAAATGCGGATGAGTTCTGAGGGGCTGTATGGGTTTGAAAGATACTGATTCTTATGCAACATGTCTTCAAAATATTTCACAAGACTGGAAAATTCAGATTGTTCAAAGTGTTTCATCATCATGATGCTATGTTTTACTCGGTCTTGTGTAGCTTGAGACCAATATGCTGAGAGGAAGGCATGGTAAAATTCTCCTTCACTGTGACAATCGTGAATGACCGATCGAATACTTACAGCTGGTTCATTGTCTAAATAGCCACACATAAATTCTAATCTGTGTTCTAACGACCAGTTGGGAGGAAAACAATGAGAGAATTGATGGAGCCATGCTTGTGGATGAATGTCGTTGGCAGAATTCTTAAATGTTTTGAATTTACGTGTAGTAATGAACAGCTTATAGTCAAAGTCATCATGTCGGCGAGTCGCATATCGGTCATTGTTACGTCGTTTCGGCGGTTCCATTTCAAAATTCGGTGCACCTTGCCAATTTCTTTCATAATTTCCGAAATGCGCTATGTTATTATTTTGTGGCTGTTCCGTATTTCTATGTCCCTCTACCCGTATTGGGGCGCGAGTGTCCTCTGAAATACGTAATTCTTGTATTACTTGTGCCAAATGATCTTGCACTTCCCGGATTTCTCTTTTGTACTGTGTATTGATTTGATTTTGATTTTGTCTGAATTTTCTAATTTCTTCATACTCTTCAGTGTCAGTGAAGGCTACAGGTGTTGTGTCATTCAGATCATCATCTACCTTTGTAGATAAGTTAGTGAACTGATCTGAAAGTTCGGCTACTTTATCCGATAGTGAAATTATTTCCTCTGTATGTTTTTCTGAACCAGGTTTCAGAGTGTCCATTTGTGTTGAAATCGTATCTACTGTGCCCTTTAAGTTTTCCTGAGTTTTTGCAAGTTGCGTAACTGTATCGGTAGATGCAACTGAGTCAATTTTAGCTTGCAAGGTCTCATGATTTTCATGAACAATAATTTGCAGTTCTTTTGTGGCTGCTTCGTGATTCTGTAATGCATTTTCATGCCGCGAAAAAATAGGTTGAAAATGCTCACAAATTTGTGTTTTTACATCATTACAGGCTTTTTGACATTTCGATTCAATGTTATGTAACTCAGTAGTTAAATCTTCACGTTTTTGTTCAAGAGTTTGTTCCAATGAGTCTAACTTTTGAAGCTGTTGCTGTGTTTGTCTCTGATTTTGTTTCATTTGCTGCATTAATTGCAATAATAATGTATTAGTGTCTGGAATCTGTTCCTCTATGCTTTTCGGCAGTGCATTTGCACCGGCAACATTTACATTTTGACGAGCAGAAAATGTGTCTTGACTTATTTGAGAAAACGGTGGGGACCCAAAACCTGAGTCTACAGTATTTGCAATATTGTGTTCTGTCATTTCGGATTCCTGAGGCGAGCTGTTGCCGACCGATCGATCAATAATGCTTCCCTGTTCACTAATTGTTCCACTGTCTACGCCATTATTTGCCGCCCTCTCCATTTCCCTATGCACAATTTCCAAATTACCACTTTGAATGTCTGTTAATTCATTACACAGAGGTGATGATAAGCTACGCTTGTCGTCACTATTATTTCTCAGTTTACTTTGTAGCCTAGTGTTACGTTTTTCACACGCCATTATTGTCACAGTATTTCACACGATAACACAGAAAAGCACAATTTGAAGAGCAAAAATAAGAGAACACATTAACATAGCACTGAAAATAATATCTAGTTAATTGCAGCTGCGAAATACTTGGTGCAAATCTACATGCATGCCACAACTGTTTTACTGTACAACAATGAAAAACTACAACTACAAAGGAAATTCTCTCTATGATTACATGCTAGCAATAAACAATAGCTACACTAATTACACAAACTACAAGAAAAAATTAGAAGATTCCAGGTTCGAATCCTGGCAGGGTCGCCATATGAAACGTCCCCTTAGAAAAATTATACAAGACTGTGCTTAAACTGACACACAATATTTTTAGCGCAACGCAATCTGACTTTCAAAAACCCCTACAAAAGAATGGCCCTGACTAACATTAACCTATACCTTTCACAAATCACTTACCTCACCAAAAATCTTCGTTACTCGAACTACTGCAATACAGCGAGCGCCACTACTGCCAGCTAAATAAAAGATTCAAACTACGGAAGGCACTAACTACTGATAGGCATAGTTAGCAAATGAAAGATTTTAACAGAGAACAAACAATGTATTTACCTTAATAGTCATAATTGACATCCAGTCTTACAAATTTCAAAACTCCGTCATTTCTCTCCCCACATCCACCACTGCTGGCGGCTCACCTCCAACTGCGCAACGCTATGCGCTGTTAACATCCAGCTGCCGCTGCCCAACACTACAATGGCAGACAACAATGCAAACTAGCCACAGACTGCACACAGCACAGCCAGTGATTTTCATACAGAGCGCTACGTAACGTTGCCAATAAGAAAACATAAACAGCCTACTTACAAGGTATGTTCTCGAAACTTCAACAAAAGACCGTACTGAGCTACTGATCGTCTCTCCTGCAGAGTCCTCCACTGGAGTTTATCTATCATCTTCGTAACGCTTTCGCGATTACTAAATGATCCTGTAACGAAGCGCGCTGCTGTCCGTTGAATCTTCTCTATCTCTTCTATCAACCCTATCTGGTACAGATCCCACACTGCTGAGCAGTGTTCAAGCAGTGGGCGAACAAGCGTACTGTAACCTACTTGCTTTGTTTTCGGATTGCATTTCCTTAGGAGTCTTCCAATGAATCTCAGTCTGGCATCTGCTTTACCGACAATCAACTTTATATGATCATTCCATTTTAAATCACTCCTAATGCGTACTCCCAGATAATTTATGGAATTAACTGCTTCCAGTTGCTGACCTGCTATATTGTAGCTAAATGATATGGGATCTTTCTTTCTATGTATTCGCAGCACATTACACTTGTCTACATTGAGATTCAATTGCCATTCCCTGCACCATACGTCAATTCGCTGCAGATCCTCCTGCATTTCAGTACAATTTTCCATTGTTACAACCTCTCGATATACCACAGCATCATCCGCAAATAGCCTCAGTGAACTTCCGATGTCATCCACAAGTCATTTAAGTATAATGTGAATAGCAACGGTCCTAAGACACTCCCCTGCGGCACACCTGAAATCACTCTTACTTCGGAAGACTTCTCTCCATTGAGAATGACATGCTGCGTTCTGTTATCTAGGAACTCTTCAATCCATCAGACAATTGGTCTGATAGTTCATATGCTCTTACTTTGTTCATTAAACGACTGTGGGGAACTGTATAGAACGCCTTGCGGAAGTCAAGAAACACGGCATCTACCTGTGAACCCGTGTCTATGGCCCTCTGAGTCTCGTGGACGAATAGCGCGAGCTGGGTTTCACACGATCGTCTTTTTCGAAACCCACGCTGATTCCTACAGAGTAGATTTCTAGTTTCCAGAAAAGTCATTATACTCTAACATAATACGTGTTCCAAGATTCTACAACTGATCGACGTTAGAGATATAGGTCTATAGTTCCGCACATCTGTTCGACGTCCCTTCTTGAAAACGGGAATGACCTGTGCCATTTTCCAATCCTTTGGAACGCTACGCTCTTCTAGAGACCTACGGTGCAGCGCTGCAAGAAGGGGGGGGGGCAAGTTCCTTCGCGTACTCTGTGTAAAATCCCTGCATATTCTTTCCAGTACGCCAACACAGAGACAGGTTGGTGGAGGGGCAAAAGTCCCTGTTTCCACTGGGTGTTCTGCTGATACTCCCACCATCATACTAGCTGTCATACTGCCCTTGTGGACCCAGCAAACCGGCCCTGCTGGCCACACCAGAAGTAGTGGCACTCGCTGGGCAACAGAGCCAAACATAAGAGCATATCGATATCGATAGACCACGATAAGCCGCCACGGCTTATCGGCTTATGGCACTTTCCGTGTTCTCCTCGTAAGCGTTTAATCAGATTATGTACCAATTCATGTTCCCTATTAATTTGATTGACTTTTCACTTTTTTGCGCAAGATGTCACTATCGAAGTAATTCGAGTATTAATCACAATTAAATTACTTCTCTAGATATGTTGGTGGTCACAGACGTAGTTGTAACAAATACGTCTTAGAAATCTTTGTCTCTTTTATCAGTATGCGAGAACGTGAAGAGAATATTAATCTACGCAGAAGAGCCAAAGAAATTGGTACAAGAACCTTCAACATCGCAGCGCGTCAGCAATCGTTGGTTAATATATTAAAAAATTAGAAACCCGCCTAGATTGCGAAAAAAAGCACCTGGTGTTAACCTAGGTTTCGGCGTACATAACTACACCTTCTTCAGAACAATAAAACCCACAAGTGCCTAAGAAGAACTTTGTCAATGATTAAATGAACACCATAGCTATACATTTATAAACGAAAAAAAGGAAAACACAAACAGTACATATGTACAAAGTCCAAACCGTTACTTAACTTAATGGTGTAACCTCCACCTAACACCGGCCTATGTTCGATGGGCCATGACCCGCCATAAACTGCAGCTACAAATGGTCGCTCACTTACACGCCCGACCCGCTACCTATGCACATGCGGAAGACAAGGGAAGTTACTTGAAAGCGCATGCCCATACGAATACGTGAAAGTTTATACATTGGTCGTGGCTAAATAGCCCTTATATTCCTAACCGTGGATCAACGTATATCAAAAAATAGGATGGATAGAATAAGTGACGAGCTAAATAGGAGATGAAGCTTAAAAATAACCTCACACGGTTGCTTATGCTAGGGAAGAAACATTGCAAGGCATCCCAAATATCCTCAATAATGTTCATGTAAAGGGAATTTGGTCACCAGCGAAAGTGCTTAAACTCAGAAGGCTGTTCCTGGAGCTACTCTCTAGCAATTCTGGACGTGTGGGGTGTCGCACTGTCCTGCTGGAATTGCCCAAGTCCGCCGGAATGCACAATGAACATGAATGGATGCACATGATCACACCAGAGGCTTACGTATGTGTGACCTGCTAGAGTCGTTTCTAGACGTATCAGGGGTCCCATATCACTCCAGCTGCACACGTCCCACACCATTACAGTGTCCACCAACTTGAATAGTCCCCTGCTGGCTCACAGGGTCCATGGATTCATGAGGTTGTCTCCATACCCGTACATGTCCATGCGCTCTATACAATTTGAAATGAGACGCATCCGCTCAGGCAACATGTATCCAGTCATCAACAGTCCAATGTCAGAGTTGACAGTCCCGGAGAGGTGTAAAGGTTTGTACCGTGCAGTGATCAAGGGTACACGAATAGGCTTTCGGCTTCGAAACCCATATCGATCATGTTACGTTAAACGGTTCGCACTCTGACACTTGTTGATGGTCCAGCACTGAAATCTGCAGCTACTTGCAGAGGGGTTGCGCTTCTGTCACATTGATCGATTCTCTTCGGACGTCGTTGGTTCCGATCTAGCAGAATCTTTTTCCGGCCACATCGATGTCGGAGATTTGATGTTTTGCCGTATTTCTGGTATTCACAGTACACTTGTGAAATGGTCGTACCGAAAAGTCCCCAATTCATCGCTACCTCGGAGATGCTGTGTTCCAGCGCTCGTGCACAGCACGTGTTGTTTTATATACGGTTTGCCAACCGCAGCGCCGTATTCCGCCTCTTTACATAACTTTGTATTAGCTTACGTATGCAGCCGGCCGTAGTGGCCGAGCGGTTCTAGGCGCTTCAGTCTGGAACCGCGCGACCGCTGCGGTCGCAGGTTCGAATCCTGCCTCGGGCATGGATGTGTGCGATGTCCTTAAGTTAGTAAGGTTTAAGTAGTTCTAAGTTCTATGGGGGTTATGACCACAGCAGTTGAGTCCCATAGTGCTCAGAGCCATTTGAATACATACTGAAACACGTATGTATTCAGTAGCAGCGATGGCGAGGCATGACAGAATCTCTGACCAGAGAGTTATTTATCGTTGCTAGTCTGCGCTTGACTGCGCGAGAGTTCAGTTCAGTTGCGAGGCAGTAGTTGTACGTAGCGAGTCGCGAGAGCATGTAGTTCGTCTGTGGTAGTAGCGCGCGAGAGACAGTCGGAGTTGTGTGTGAGGAGTCGTCGGGCGTCGACATGGGTCTCTGATCAAGATTCGGGACAAGGTATATATTTAAATAAGGTAATGAAGCAGCATTGCGCACATGTGATAATGTAATGTATATTAACTGCAATTAATTTGTTCAAGAATTGCCCCAATAATAATTTTGTTCTCAAAGCAATCTTTTAAGAAAATAATCATTACAATTGAAACAATATTTCCTTTGCTTTTCCTCCCAGAATCAATTTATCAGGATGCTTTTAACGTTAATTTGTGGGGACTTATTATTTTTGCACATTGTTATTATCATTGAGTTTTATTACGGGGAACTAACATTTGGCTCTAATTGCATTTTATTCAATTCTTTTCATTTTCATATTTTTGTGGGAAGGTTACACTTGGCTCTATGCCCATTTACATTTAAATATTGTCCTTTTCAAATTTCTCTGGGGAGGTTACAATACGCCTATTTCAGTTTCTTTGGCGCTTCAGTATATGAGCAAAAATCTGATGTGTATTTCTTGCCTACAAGTTTTATTTGGTGGCCTTTGAGCGTACAACACAGTATTGTAGAATCCGATAAATGGCCTATTTTGTTACTGCAGTTCATTTCTGGTACTCCATGAAATCTGCTTGATACAAAACCTTCGTAAATCACCCAAGCAAGCGATCTGACGTGCTATGCGCAGTCGTAATCACTCTTTCATCTCCAATTCTTGACATGTATCGACATCTACATCTAATTCTATATCCACATACATACTCCGTAAGACACTGTATGGTGCTTGGTGGAGGTTACCCTGCACCAGTACTATTCATTTCCTGTTCCACTCGAAAATAGAGCGAGGAAAAACGACTATCTAGATGTCTCCGTACGAGCCGTAATGTCTCCAATCTTATCTTCACGGTCCTTACACGAAATATGCGGCGGCGGCAATAGAATCGTTCTGCAGTCAACCTCAAGCACCTATTTTCTAAATTTTCTCGATAGTCGTCTTCCCTCCATTGATTTCCCGTTTGAGTTTCAGAAGCATCTCCGTAATGCCTGGTGCGGATCCCACTCACTCGAACGGTACGCAACAATAGGTCGTACAAGTATCTTTTATGCGTCTCCTTTACAGATGAACCACACATTCCTAACATTCTTCCAATAAACCGAAGTCGACCATTACCTTCTCTATTACAATCCTTACATGCTCATTCCATTTCATATCGCTTTGCAACGTTACGCCAAGTTATTTAATCGACGTGACTGTGTCAAGCAGCATACTACTAACGCTGTACCCGAATTTTATGGGTTTGTTTTTCCTGCTAATCTGCATTAACTTAAATTTTTCTACTTTTAGAGCTAACTACCACTGATCACACCAGTCAGAAATTATGTCTACGTCATCCTGTATCCTCCTACAGTCACTCAATGACGACATCTTCCCATACACTAAACCAGAATCAGCGAACAGCCTCAGACTGCTGCTTGTCCTATCCGCCGGATCCTTTGTGTGTACAGAAAATAACAGAAGTCCTATCACACTTCCCTGGGGCACTCCTGACGATACCCTTGTTTCTGATGATCACTCGCCGTCCAGGACAACACACTGAGCTCTGTTAGGAACTTTTCGAGCCACTAACATACTTTGAGAACCTGTTCCGTACCTTCATTAACAGTCGGCTGTGTGGCGCCGTGTCAAATGCTTTACGGAAATCTTGGAGTGTGCAATCCACCTGTTGCCGTTCATCCATGGTTCACAGCATATCATGTGATAATTGGCAAGTTGAGTTTCACAGTGGCGATGCTTTCTAAAATCGTGTTGATATGCTGACAGAAGCTTCTCCCTCTCAAGAAAATTTATTATATTCAAAATAAGAATATGTTCAAGGAGCAAACTGGTGTTAAAGAGATTGGTCCGTTCTTTTGCCCTTCTTATATGCAGGAGCCACCGGCACTTCTTTCCAGTCGCTTGGGACTTTGCACTGGGCGAGAGATTCGCGATAAATGGAAACAAAGTACGGGACCAACGTTGTAGAGTACCCTTTGTAAAACCGAAATGGGATTGTGTCAGAACCTGGCGATTTATTTGCTTTCAGTTCTTTCAATTGAGGCTTATTACTATGTCCTCCATAAAAGATTCTGTGAGATGATCAAACGACAGTATGTTTGTACGGTTTCTTAAACGCGAAATTTAAAACTTGGGCTTTACTTTTGCTGTCTTCTGCTGCCACACTAGAATGGTCAACAAGTGACTGAATAGAAGCCTTAAACCCACTTAGAGAATTTACGTAGGTCCAGAATTTTCTCAAGTTGTCGGCAAGATCTGTTGCTAAGGTATGACGGCGGTAGTTGTACGCTTCGCGCATCGATCTTTTTACAGACACACAAATTTCTACTAACTTTTGCCTTTTGTCATTTTAGCGTCATAAAGACATTTTCATCTGTTTAAGAGAAAGTTATTTTAAAATCCCCGGTATCCAGCAACTGCTGCTTAAAGCCTGTTATGCTTATAGTTGACACAATTACCATGACGCGAATGGCTAGATTAGGAACCTGAAGAGTGATGTGTATTAACGCCATTTCCGACATCAGCGTCAAGGCCTGGATGGATGGATGGATTGTTGGGGGAAGAGACCAAACAGCGAGGTCATCGGTCTCATCGGATTAGGGAAGGATGGGGAAGGAAGTCGGCCGTGCCCTTTCAAAGGAACCATCCCAGCATTTGCCTGGAGCGATTTAGGGAAATCACGGAAAACCTAAATCAGGATGGCCGGACGCGGGATTGAACCGTCGACCTCCCGAATGCGAGTCCAGTGTGCTACCGTCAAGGCCTGTATTTACCTCTTGTTGTGAGATTATTTCATAATCATCGACCAGATATAACGAAGGACTAAAAGCCATGTCGGTAAGGAGGCGGAAAACATTTTTTTCAAAGGACTGCCTACATTTCCACAGCAGTGCGTTGTGGCCAGAGCATCCTCATATTGAAAGTAACACTGTTGCGGCTGTTCATACTAGTCGCTATCGGTGTAGGCAATACACGATCCAGTTTGTTGGCTTGACTCGTTATGATACCACAGAGATCAATCATGCACCGCCAGGTTAAGGCCCACACACGTACAGGTTGACAATTAGTGAACTATATGAAATAAACGCGTCATAACTTCAGAACGGTTCGTTTTAGGACTGTTGGTCGCGGGGCATGATGGGAATTATATCCCATCAATCTATTTTGTTTAGCGACGAACCCCACTTTCATTTTGATGGGCTTGTCAATGAGCAAAATTAGAATTTGCGGTACTGAGAATCCGCATTTCGCGATCTAGAAGTCTCCTCGCCCTCAATAGGTGATTGTATAGTGTACCATGTCCAGTCACGGAATAACGGTGCGATTTTCCTTGAAGGCACGGTGACTACCGGAAAGTACGTGAAGGTTTTGGAAGATGATTTCATCCCTATTATCCAAGGCGACCCTGATTTCGACAAAATGTGGTTCATGGGAGATGCAGATCGACCCCATCGAAGCAGGAGAGTGTTTGATGTCGTGGAGGAGTATTCTAGGGACCGCATTCTGGCTCTGGGGTACCCAGAGGCCACTGGAATGGGTCTCGATTGGCATCCATATTTTCCGGATCTGACCCATGCGACTCCTTTTTGTGTGACTACGTTAATTGATGAAAGGAGAAAATATAAAAATGCAGTAAATGAAGCAGGCAAAAGGGAATACAAACGTCTCAAAAATGAGATCGACAGAAAGTGCAGAATGGCTAAGCAGGGATGGCTAGAGGACAAATGTAAGGATGTAGAGGCTTGTCTCACTAGGGGTAAGATAGATACTGCCTACAGGAAAATTAAAGAGACCTTTGGAGAGAAGAGAACCACTTGTATGAATATCAAGAGCTCAGATGGCAACCCAGTTCTAAGCAAAGATGGGAAGGCAGAAAGGTGGAAGGAGTATATAGAGGGTTTATACAAGGGCGATGTACTTGAGGACAGTATTATGGAAATGGAAGAGGATGTAGATGAAGATGAAATTGGAGATAAGATACTGCGTGAAGAGTTTGACAGAGCACTGAAAGACCTGAGTCGAAACAAGGCCCCGGGAGTAGACAACATTCCATTAGAACTACTGATGGCCTTGGGAGAGCCAGTCATGACAAAACTCTACCATCTGGTGAGCAAGATGTATGAGACAGGCGAAATACCCACAGACTTCAAGAAGAATATAATAATTCCAATACCAAAGAAAGCAGGTGTTGACAGATGTGAAAATTACCGAACTATCAGTTTAATAAGTCACAGCTGCAAAATACTAAAATGGTTCAAATGGCTCTGAGCACTATGGGACTCAACTGCTATGGTCATAAGTCCCCTAGAACTTAGAACTACTTAAACCTAACTAACCTAAGGACAGCACACAACACCCAGCCATCACGAGGCAGAGAAAATCCCTGACCCCGCCGGGAATCGAACCCGGGGACCCGGGCGTGGGAAGCGAGAACGCTACCGCACGACCACGAGATGCGGGCGCAAAATACTAACGCGAATTCTTTACAGACGAATGGAAAAACTGGTAGAAGCGGACCTCGGGGAAGATCAGTTTGGATTCCGTAGAAATGTTGGAACACGTGAGACAATACTAACCTTACGACTTATCTTAGAAGAAAGATTAAGGAAAGGCAAACCTACGTTTCTAGCATTTGTAGACTTAGAGAAAGCTTTGGACAACGTTAACTGGAATACTCTCTTTCAAATTCTGAAGGTGGCAGGGGTAAAATACAGGGAGCGAAAGGCTATTTACAATTTGTACAGAAACCAGATGGCAGTTATAAGAGTCGAGGGGCATGAAAGGGAAGCAGTGGTTGGGAAGGGAGTGAGACAGGGTTGTAGCCTCTCCCCGATGTTATTCAATCTGTATATTGAGCAAGCAGTAAAGGAAACAAAAGAAAAATTCGGAGTAGGTATTAAAATTCATGGAGAAGAAGTAAAAACTTTGAGGTTCGCCGATGACATTGTAATTCTGTCAGAGACAGCAAAGGACTTGGAAGAGCAGTTGAACGGAATGGACAGTGTCTTGAAAGGAGGATATAAGATGAACATCAACAAAAACAAAACGAGGATAATGGAATGTAGTCAAATTAAATGGGGTGATGCTGAGGGGATCAGATTAGGAAATGAGACAGTTAAAGTAGTAAAGGAGTTTTGCTATTTAGGGAGCAAAATAACTGATGATGGTCGAAGTAGAGAGGATATAAAATGTAGACTGGCAATGGCAAGGAAATCGTTTCTGAAGAAGAGAAATTTGTTAACATCGAGTATAGATTTAAGTGTCAGGAAGTCGTTTCTGAAAGAATTTGTATGGAGTGTAGCCATGTATGGAAGTGAAACATGGACGATAAACAGTTTGGACAAGAAGAGAATAGAAGCTTTCGAAATGTGGTGCTACAGAAGAATGCTGAAGATAAGGTGGGTAGATCACGTAACTAATGAGGAGGTATTGAATAGGATTGGGGAGAAGAGAAGTTTGTGGCACAACTTGACTAGAAGAAGGGATCGGTTGGTAGGACATGTTTTGAGGCATCAAGGGATCACCAATTTAGCATTGGAGGGCAGCGTGGAGGGTAAAAATCGTAGAGGGAGACCAAGAGATCAATACACTAAGCAGATTCAGAAGGATGTAGGTTGCAGTAGGTACTGGGAGATGAAGAAGCTTGCACAGGATAGAGTAGCATGGAGAGCTGCATCAAACCAGTCTCAGGACTGAAGACCACAACAACAACAACACGTTAAAGACAAAGTGTACAGCAATAACCCCAAAACAACTGCTGAGCTGAAAACAGCCATCGACAGCATAGATGTTCCGACACTCCAGCGGGTCACGCACAATGTCGCTATTCGTCTGCGCCACATTATCGCCAATGATGCCAGGCGTATCCGACATATCATAACCTAAATCCGAATATTTGTAGTGACGTTTACATGTTGAATAAAGTGTGTGCACGTCGTAGTTTGTAACTAATTTACGTTTTTTCATATAGTTCAATAATTGGCACCATGTAGTACAGAATTGATCCATAACTCTTTTAATTACGTAGGCAAGTTGGCGAATTATATATAAATAAGTGACATTGTTGGGTAAATCCTGCAGGAAGTTGACGAAAGGATGGGATTATACCGTAGCTTAAATCAAATAAGTGCTTATTGGATCATATTCACACATATGTGTATGGTGACCTCACATAAATTGCGAATTCAAATGAAAAAAATTAAACAATAATTAATATATGTAATGCGAGCACAGAGCATTGAGTACGGAAACTCATGCAAGCACAGTTCATTTAACTGCACATTAATTCACAAAAATCAGCAGTAAATAATCGAAGTGCGAAAGTGCAAGTGTATAAAGGTTTGGCCGATAGGATGTACGTCAGATGCGGGTAGGTATGCAGCGTTTAGGAGATGGTTGCAGGGTATGGAATCGGAAATGGCGAAGTTCTACATCGAAACTGAATCAAGGCATGGCTTATTATCAAGGGATAGAGAAATGAAATCTGCAGTCCTTCGTATAATGTTGAGACCTCATGGTCGGAGACGAGCGGAAGGAAGGCCTGAACAGTCCAAGAGCTGGTTGAGAAGAGAGCGACCGAACTTCACTCCTGCGCGCTTCTCAGCTCGCTCCTGTGCACCACGTGACCAATTCCGTTCCTGTAATTGGCTTCGGTCGGTACGTTTAATCGTCGGACAGCCTCAACGACGCTCGGTCGTGGCGTTACCCTGTCAGCACAAGCTGACACTTCCATCGCGTGAAAAGAACGTGAAGCGACTGCCCTCCAGCTAATATCTAGTGTTAGGCAGCCCGGGGTCTGCTGCAGCTTAGGAAAACCTTCACGAGCTACTCACGAACGAAATTTCGAAGAAATTGTTGTGTACATAGTTCCGCGTAGTCAGCGCGTACACAACTTTCCCACTAGAGCGCGCCCCGCTAAGCACAACAGCGCAGGCGCAGCGCTCGTCCGTCTCCGGAGATGGCGCTGCCATAGAGACCGACCAAATTCTGCTTCCGCCGATCCGTGTATTAATATGTAACGCAGCCAATAAGATTGCTGCTAATGTAGAACCTATTCTCCTCGCGGATCACACTCGCGCAGTGATACATGAACGCAGGAGGTATTAGAACGAGTGTACAGACCTCCGATTAGTCAGTCTGCATTTGTCTGCACCAGTCTGTACCAGTCTGCATTAGTCTGTACCAGTCTGTACGAGTTCTACATTTGTCTGTACCAGTCTATAGTCAAGTTTCAGTCTGCGCCTAATAAGATTACCATATTCCTGTACATAGCCATGAAGATAAATGTATAGACACTTTTGTCAAGTATCAGAGATATATGTGAGAATACGATTAACGTACCAGTACCAAAGGAACTTCAGATTGACAATTGTTAATAGCATCCAGCACCAACTTAAGTAATTTTTTATGCTTGTTATTATTTTAATAAATGTGTGTGAAAATTAATCAAGTTCTGTTTAAAGTTGGTCACCGTCAATCTGCTACTCTAAGCGTGCAAGTGGCATTTCTATCGTCTGACCTAACGGCAGAAGATAAACACGCCACGATAAGACCACGAGACATATTGCTGACACTCGCCTACTTCGTTAGAGCGACAAGTCAAATAATCTGATGGTGTGTGTAGTGAAGGGATACAGGTCACGTGTGTGGACGCTGGAGTGTTCTGCGGTGCGGAACACAGTTGCCTCTCTTTCTTGTAATCCGGACCTCGAGCAGAACAGAGTCTTTTTGGAAGGCAGACCCTCTGGCTCTGCTTTTCACGACCGGCCACCAACATAAGTTAACATGAACCGCTTCCCCTTCCGTTGCCCACTTCAATTAATTGTCTGACCCCCTAGACTGGCCTAAACCTGGTAACTTCCGACCCTAGGCGCGCCCCTAGTATGCCATACACTAAAATACGAGGGCAGTTCAATAAGTAAAGCAACACATTTTTTTCTCGGCCAATTTTGGTTGAAAAAACCGGAAATTTCTTGTGGAATATTTTCAAACATTCCCGCTTCGTCTCGTATAGTTTCATTGACTTCCGACAGGTGGCAGCGCTGTACGGAGCTGTTAAAATGGCGTCTGTAACGGATGTGCGTTGCAAACAACGGGCAGTGATCGAGTTTCATTTGGCGGAAAACCAGGGCATCTCAGATATTCATAGGCGCTTGCAGAATGTCTACGGTGATCTGGCAGTGGACAAAAGCACGGTGAGTCGTTGGGCAAAGCGTGTGTCATCATCGCCGCAAGGTCAAGCAAGACTGTCTGATCTCCCGCGTGCGGGCCGGCCGTGCACAGCTGTGACTCCTGCAATGGCGGAGCGTGCGAACACACTCGTTCGAGATGATCGATGGATCACCATCAAACAACTCAGTGCTCAACTTGACATCTCTGTTGGTAGTGCTGTCACAATTGTTCACCAGTTGGGATATTCAAAGGTTTGTTCCCGCTGGGTCCCTCGTTGTCTAACCGAACACCATAAAGAGCAAAGGAGAACCATCTGTGCGGAATTGCTTGCTCGTCATGTGGCTGAGGGTGACAATTTCTTGTCAAAGATTGTTACAAGCGATGAAACATGGATTCATCACTTCGAACCTGAAACAAAACGGCAATCAATGGAGTGGCGCCACACCCACTCCCCTACCAAGAAAAAGTTTAAAGCCATACCCTCAGCCGGTAAAGTCATGGTTACAGTCTTCTGGGACGCTGAAGGGGTTATTCTGTTCGATGTCCTTCCCCATGGTCAAACAATCAACTCCGAAGTGTATTGTGCTACTCTTCAGAAATTGAAGAAACGACTTCAGCGTGTTCGTAGGCACAAAAATCAGAACGAACTTCTCCTTCTTCATGACAACGCAAGACCTCACACAAGTCTTCGCACCCGAGAGGAGCTCACAAAACTTCAGTGGACTGTTCTTCCTCATGCACCCTACAGCCCCGATCTCGCACCGTCGGATTTCCATATGTTTGGCCCAATGAAGGACGCAATCCGTGGGAGGCACTACGCGGATGATGAAGAAGTTATTGATGCAGTACGACGTTGGCTCCGACATCGACCAGTGGAATGGTACCGTGCAGGCATACAGGCCCTCATTTCAAGGTGGCGTAAGGCCGTAGCATTGAATGGAGATTACGTTGAAAAATAGTGTTGTGTAGCTAAAAGGTTGGGGAATAACCTGGTGTATTTCAATGCTGAATAAAACAACCCCTGTTTCAGAAAAAAAAAATGTGTTGCATTACTTATTGAACTGCCCTCGTATATTCTTTTTATTGTGGATATATTCGAGGAATAGGAGCAGATGGGGGAAAGGAATGAGGTCATAGAGGATCCGCGTGGGGGACGGGAGGCGTATACGGAAGGCGAGGCGGAGTGCATGACGCTGAAGGATCTGGAGGGACTTACAGAATTTGGGGGGTAACCACTGAGCCAGACACTTGTCTTATATAGGCGTTGCCGACCGCAGCGCCGTATTCTACCTGTTTACATATCTCTGTATTTGAATACGCATGCGGATACCAGTTTGTTTGATACTTCAGTGTAGGAAGTTACAGACAAGCAGAAATTTTGTTGTTCGTAAGACAAGTAATTCAAACAGAATGTAAAATACAGTAAAATTTACAATAACCGTGCAGAGGATGGTTGCAGGTGTAGCTCTAGTTTAGGTTTACAATGGCAGGCCTGTAGCCAATGCGGCGGTGGTGACGCTGCGGTGTTTGCGGCGTGGCGAGGGCTCTGATTGCTGTGGCGGAGCGTCGCCAGTGCCTGTAATAGCGCCGTAGGAGGTGGGCGAGGTGGCCAAGCTTCGCGGTCTTACGAGAGCTAGAACTGTAACACTCCATCGAAGGGGCGCATCAGTTGAGGCTCAGGGCTATATTTCAGCAGTGGAGAGCGAAATGAATCAGGTCGACAGTATCTTTATGGAGTAAAACGTCTAATCGAAATACCTTCAGTTGTGTTATGTTCCAGTTGTTATTTTATTTGAGCAACCAGTTTGAGCGCTATATTAAGCCATCTTCAGGCCTAGGGTGATCAGATACAGACCTATAAAAAAAGAGGACAAACAGCTTAAAAAAGGAGGGCGAAGCCATAGAAAAGAGGACTCACGGAAACATGAGTTCAATGAATTAATCAATAGACATTACGTAAATTCCTTAACTTTTATTGGAACTTCTCTGGAGATAGAATCTTTTGTAGTTGTGTGGGCTTACTTACAGGGTAATTGTAAAAAAGATACACAGGAAAATTTTTTAAATGATACTGGACAATAAAATACCTTTAACAGATTCAATGTTAAACATCTTCCTGTCATTGTGTTGCAATTAGCGAAAATACTCGTTCTGCATTTGCATTATGCCCTGATACAATGAAAAAGTATTCGGCAAGTTTTAACTGTTCTGAATGACAGTCAAGAGACCTACTTTCGCAAAAATACTTGGCCTATTTTTTAACTACAAGATACACCAGTAAATTTCAGGATCATTATTTATCTCTTTCAGAAATTGCCTAAAATTATAGAATTGCTCAAAACATTTTACGTCTTCAATTTCAAAAGCTTTACATTTAGCTTGCAAATACAAAACGTTTTTTTCAACATTACTGTAGCTAACATCTTTCTTAAGAGAGATCCATTTGAAATGCGAAAAATCTCCAAACAGAGTCATCGTTTTAAATGTTCGTGGGATGATAGATAAAGCAACATATGCATCTTTCAAAAAAGATTAATGTCTTTGTCAAAGCCTTCTTCTATTGCAGTTTACATCTTCTGTTTAACCTTTAGGCAAATGAATTTTTCATTTAATCGGTTCTCAAGCACCTTATCTACAGAAACTAAAATTTCAATCACTTCAAGCACAGAATTGTCCTCCTACTCTATTTTGTGTTATACCACAAAATTTGCAATGTCTTTGTTATTTCTAATGTAGCTGTCAGTAGTGGCACACAGCCAATACAAGGACACATTATTTATTCAAAATGGCGGCTGGTTTTCCCTGCCCATTATAATGTCACACCCCCTCCACCCCTGTAAATGGCGGGAAATTTTGGCTGCAAATAGAGCAATTCGCGTATCTCCTAACTCCCCCACCCTACACCCACTCCTACAACGTCATTACACCTATGACGTCACTCCTGAAAATGGTGGGAAACGTTAATTCTGTGCTGGAAAGGGGGATTTTATTTATTTACAGCTCAATTTGGCTACCTCCAGTTACCTAAATTGGAAACATTTGTGTTCTCCTCGACAGGCACGGACTGACTGAGCCACTTCACACTACATCCACCAGATGACGCTGTTGGCTTCTCCCCTCCTCCCCCACTCACCCCACCCTCCCATTACTTCCACAGCTCCTCTTTTTGTGTGGAACCTTAAGTATGTGTCGAGCTCTTGGAAAAGCTGACATAAGACTTTGCGATGTGTTCACTGCAGACCAGTTACAGTTGAGTTCAGATTAGGTTCTGTTCAGTCAAAGGTTAGCATACAAGTTTAAGTTTGCTAACAGTCTGTGGGTACATAGTTTTGGTAATACATAGATTTTTATAGAGCGAGAGATAAAGTTGGGCTACATTTCATACAGAAACATATAATGAGGGGTTACATCTGGAACTCTCGGACCTGCTGGATGGAGAGAGAAAGAGAGACTTGTAAAGATTTCTCTCACTACAGCCCCAACAAAGGAGTGTTACATCCCTGATCACACCACCTCATAGTCGAAAAAGAGGCTTCTGTTTCTGGCTGCAGAAAGCAGTCACAGATGGAAAAAAGACTCAAGAACATGATGCTTCAAAAATGGTTCAAATGCCTCTGAGCACTATGGGACTTAACTGCTGAGGTCATCAGTCCCCTAGAACTTACAACTACTTAAACCTAACTAACTTAAGGATATCACACACATCCATGCCCAAGGCCGTAGGGTCGCGCTGTTCCAGACTGTAGCACCTAGAACCGCACGGCCATTCCGGCCGGCCCATGTTGCTTCCTGCATGCCGTTAAATTTATTTCATGGAAAGATTGGCCACCTGGGACAATAACGACATATCCGACTGTTTGTCTTGGATGAAGCACTGAATGGTCAACAGCAGTGTAGGAAAAACATTAAACTGGGCAAAACTACTCTTTTATGAATGAGATTTTTCACTCTGCAGCGGAGTGTGCGCTGATATGAAACTTCCTGGCAGATTAAAACTGTGTGCCGGACCTTTGCATTTCGCGGGCAAGTGCTCTACCAACTGAGCTACCCAAGCACGACTCACGCCTCGTCCTCACAGCTCAGTTGGTAGAGCACTTGCCCGCGAAATCCAAAGGTCCCGAGTTCGATTCTCGGTCCGGCACACAGTTTTAATCTGCCAGGAAGTTTCTTTTTTATGCTTTTCACTGCTGATGCGGCTATTCCTCCCTCATACCTATCTGCCGGAATGCTTTGGCACTGAAATATGGTCTCCTGTGGTTATTTCCGTTCGTCAGATGTACTATTACACGTTGAACGAATGTTATTTCATGTTAAGGTTTTCCGGGACAATTTCTCTGCATCCATTCAGCTAGTATATTAGACTGATCAAAGCTACTCTTCGAACCTTCTCAGTGATAACACCTGCGTACCTGTAACCACTGGAAACTTTCATGGTTTGTCGTTCACTGTGGATTAAGTGTCACTTGAGAGGTGTTCACAATACTGCCTTCGAAAAAAATTGACAGGAACGCTGCAGTGCTGTATAACTTAGACGACATGAATTCGACAACAGAATTCACTCAAAAACCTTCCTAAATCCGCTTGCAGATCCTGCGCAGAGACTGCACAGTGAACCCGTATTGAGCTGCCTGTCTCAAGTCTGTGGCACTGCTGATCCGTGTGGCCTCAACTGCCGGGTGAGACGGCATGCGGAGTCCTGTTATGATTTCATAAGAGTGACGTGGTCCATTCTGCAGGATACAAACTCAAATATGCACTAAGCTTCATGTGTATAGATAGACGAGAACAGACAGAAGCTGTCGCCAGTCTACATCAATACCATACTTTCGCAACACCTGTGTATGTGTGGTATGAGAAGAGCAGTCCTCTCCGCTCATAAATAAGGGACTCTGTCGGTCAATTTCACAGTCAAAGTCCTTACTGAAGTACAGCTCTCTAACCTCCCCATTGTCACAACTTTCAACAACAGTCTCCAATAATACAGCTATTTCCAGAGCACTCTGCCATTAAAGCTAAAAGCTTTCTCAGCACCTGTAACAGGACACACACGTAATACCTTTCAAAACCAAACAGTTCTTCCGCTAACAAAATCCCTGTACGGACTATTTCACAAACTGTTAAGTGTTTTGGCTTCACGGACATTCCTGAGCGCTGAGGGGAAATGCTTTCTGCAAATCGAAACGTGTCTGCCTTGTGGAAAATAGCAAAATACCTGTCTGCTGATCACCCATTTCCAAATGTACATCCCCAACTCGTATTCGTAGCGACTGAGCAAACAGGCGTCTTCAGATCGCTTAAGTATTGTGAAAATCATGTGCAACAGTATGTCATAGATTGTATACTATTTGCAAGATTATTACGCCAGAAATACGACAGTGTAATGCACTCAGAGTCCTCGTTGACGGCCTAATGTTTTGTGAGAAATACGTCACCTTTTCTTTTGTTCAAATGGAGCATACCTCATTAATATGAATCTAACAGTATCACAGAGCTTCAATACACTATCCACTGAACCACTTACATTAGAGCAACAACCTGACACTTTCATACATATTTAGAGCTGCTGCAAGAGGTGGGGGAGATTCACGATTCAATCGCAGCATTTTTCTCTTCATTGACGCCGACTGACCCAGCACTGCCAACGAAGAAGTCAGGGACAATGTCCTGGCAGCCACATCGAACTACATCAGAGGACGTTTCTGGGATTGATGACCACTGCGACTGGTCGGAACCAGTCGAAGAGATACATGAATTGGCACCCCCAGTTGATGACGACTCACTTACAGGATGCACACCACGGAACGAAAACAACGGAGGGCAGTCAGTTGGCGGGCACCCCCCGAGCACGAATAGTGGTCTAAAAACCCTTGGAGTTCACAATGACATGACACGAGCATGACAACGACAACGAACCAAGCATATAAGGTGGAAACAGTGAACATTAACACCACAAGTTCGCTTGCAAAGATGCAACTTTTCCGGAACATGATTTACGCCACAGATGTGGATATTCTGCTGGTGCAGGAAACCTATAACGCTGCCTTTCCCGACACGTGCGTGGTTACAACACTTATCTAGCGCCGACTCCAGACGGAGGACGTGGCACAGCGATATTAGCCCGGGAAGGGATTCCGATGTGTGACCCCGATACCAACCCTTCGGCTCGGCGTTGGGTATGACCGTGTAGGGCATTCGTATCGTCAACATCTATGCACGCTCCGGATCTGACAATCGACGGGCACGAGCACAATTCTGCTCGGAGGAGGTTGCCCCCCTAATTTAAGCTCCTGCTATGCATTGCACACGATCTGCAGGGGCATGCCACTAATGGACACGTGGGAAAAGATCCATGGGCAGCGAGTGGGCTACACGTTTTTTATTAGCCACTCGGAGAGCAGGCTGGATCGGATTTATGTTTCTGACAGATTAAGGGACCACGTTGTTGGCTGCTGAACATTGGCCCACAGCTTTTACGAATCATGTTGCATATTTATGCACCTTAACCCTGCCACGGCAACGCGTCTGGCGGAGCCGTAGTTCATGGAACCTTAATTCAGCCTTATTGGTGGCTCTCGAATGTAGCCAGCGGATGGAAGAAACGTGGCAGACATGCACTCGCCGTCTGCCGATGCACCGTACGGTTCTTTCATGGTGGCTGCAATGTGCAAAACCGGCGATACGAAGAGCTCTCATAACGCATGGCAAGAAAAAAACGAAATGGCTCCGAGATACACTTGTTTATTACTACTTGGTGCCCCGTGACCTGTCCTCCAGGGCCCCATCGCCCGAACGTCAAGCGGAAGTCCATCGCATTCAGGCGTGCATTTTATCGATCACGAGACGTCGACTGTAGTGACTTCGATCCGTGCTCGGTGCTTGGGGAACGTCGATGGAGAAAGTATTAGCATGCATCATGTGTCCAAGGGACATGCGCTTAATCGCCTATCCTTGATCACACTGGTCCATGATGATGATGACCGGCCGTTGACGTCGCAACAGGATATTGCTGCTGGGTTTTCTGGAGAATTATCGCCTCCTTTTCGCTGGGACGCCGACGGACAATCGGATAGGAGAAGAAATTTTGCGACAGATGTAAACGGAAGTGGATGGTCCGGATGCAGAGGCGTTATTGGAACCCCTAACGGGAGAAGACATACGGAGGGCACTCACGAAGGGTGCAGTGCATAAATTCCCTGGGCCGGATGGGTTGACACTCGAATTTTATAGCTCATTTGTGGATTTAATGATGTCCCAATTAGTGTTGAGGTACAATGAGTTATTGAGCTCTGACAAGAACGTACCGTCACAGTTCATGGCGGGACTGGTTATACCAATACCGAAATCCGCAGCGAGTGTCAGCGCCCATTCATTTAGACTACTCACAATGCTCAGTACTGACTATTGCGCGAATGTTGTCGGCAAGGCTCAAAACTGTAATATCCAAGACATTACCACCAGACTAGGCTTGTCTAGGGGTTCGGAGCAACATCCATTCTATCCTAGGCGAATACCGTGACATAATTTCCCTGACGGAAGCTTGTCGCATGCGAGCGGCTTTGGTATCATTGGATTTTGATTTTACCTTTGACCGGATCAGCCAAGAGTTCCTTGACTCGACCATGCGATACATGACGATACCTCAGGATTTTATTACCGTCCTCATGCGCCTCCTTCACGGCGCTCCTTCGATGGTGAGAGTCAATGGCAGGGAGGTAGGAACGATTCCTGTTTGCCGCTCAATTAGGCAATGATGTCCCTTGTCGATGATGCTGTTTGCAATAGTGGTTCAAATGGTTCAAATGGCTCTGAGCACTATGGGACTCAACTGCTGAGGTTATTAGTCCCCTAGAACTTAGAACTATTTAAACCTAACTAACCTAAGGACATCACAAACATCCATGCCCGAGGCAGGATTCGAACCTGCGACCGTAGCGGTCCTGCGGTTCCAGACTGCAGCGCCTTTAACCGCACGGCCACTTCGGCCGGCTTTGCAATAGTGTTCGAACCATTTATGCAGACTCTTAGACAGACTCTTACAGGCGTCCGACTCCGTGCGAGTTCCTTCACGTGTCGTGCATATGCTGACGACTTGACGATACTTGTCCGGTCGGAGAAAGAAGTACGTGAGGTGGTTGCCTTTCCTACTACGTACGGAGTATCTGCGGGAAGCAGGGTCAACATGAATAAAACCAAGATTATGCACATCGGACGAGAGTTAGACGCTCCGCACAGTCCGTTTACGTCGGTATCTTTCACCCGATCGCTACGGCAATCAGCGGCGGCGAGCTACCGACGTCTGCTCCAGCACGTCCGACTGCACATACGCAACAATTCACTCCGAACCCACGGACAGCTCCAAAGGGTTGAATACACGAATGATCATCTGGCCTCGCAACTGCCGCACCTGGCACAGGTACTGCCAATGGTATTGCTGACAGGTTAATGGCGGCCTTTGGATACTATGTCAGCCAAGGAATGTTGTTTAAGGTCAAATACGAGACCGGAACAGGGCTCTAGTTCTATACCTGCGATCGACGCTACGAACATGGAACCAACGGCAACACGCCATCACGTCGGCTATCCTGGACGTGCTTCTTCCCCCGTCCTTTGAACCGCCGGTGGCGGTAGGCGCAATATCGCCTTCTTTTTCTCAAGTTGCGCGATTCTTTGTTGAGGAGGAGGAGGAGGTTAGTGTTTAACGTCCCGTCGACAACGAGGTCATTAGAGACGGAGCGCAAGCTCGTGTTAGGGAAGGATGGGGAAGGAAATCGGACGTGCCCTTTCAAAGGAACCATCCCGGCATTTGCCTGAAACGATTTAGGGAAATCACGGAAAACCTAAATCAGGATGGCTGGAGACGGGATTGAACCGTCGTCCTCCCGAATGCGAGTCCAGTGTGCTAAGCACTGCGCCACCTCGCTCGGTCTTTGTTGATTTATGTTCAATTAGAGATACCTTCTACAAGGATCCCCACTACCCGTGAGATACATCGATACTTGAGGCGTCATCATGGCAGCAATGTTGCTGAACTTAAATACCCAACGCGGTATTGGCGACAGATTTGGCGAGCTGTCCATACGCCTCTCCTCACCATGGCAGCGAGATCGTCTTGGTATACATTATCAACCGCAAGACAGTCAACCGCCAACGATTGTACGACATTCGCATGGTAGATTTCCCGTTCTACCTCATATGTGACATGCAGGAAACCGACGAACATTCTCTGCAGTGCGGTGAGGTAAAGGTTGTTTGGCGGCTGACGCAATGCATCATGGCACACTTCCGACGCACCGACGAATCCACCATCACGACGGACGCTTTATTTTTCCCTGACGCTGTCTTTTTCCCCTCACAGAATACGTCGGCAATCCGCTGGATTGGAGGACACGCATCGCACTTCGTGCTCTCGCGGACCTTGATATCGAGCATGCACTATTGGCCTTATCTACTAGAACAACACGAAATCATCCGACGCCACTCTAAATACAAAACGCACTTTACGAACTTTCTAGGCAGCATGTTTCATGACCCCCGAAGCGGTGGGGAGTCCCAGGTTTACGTAGTTTCACGGGATAGGAAGTTACTCCCAGTGAAGTGACGACGATGTGACTTCGGCCCTATTTTTCTTTCCTTTCTTTTTCATATATGTTTTTTCTTCTGGGACATTAAAATTAAATAAATAAATAAAAAATAATTTAAAAAATATTACATACATGTACTATGTTTCCCTCCCGCTGCCTCTCCCTTATCCTGTCAGGAGACGGGGACACTGTGGCCAGGCCTCCATGCACAACCCCTGCCCACTCTACCCCCTGATCTACTATACCTTATAAAAAAAAAGTCTGCCATGTAAGCAGGAGATCCCGGGTTCGAGCCCCGGTCAGGGCACACATTTTCAACTCTCCCCGTTGACATTTATCAACGCCCGTAAAAGCAGCTAATGGTCTGGATTTCATTGTAATTTCACCTCGGGAAGGACTTTGTCTGTGAAATTGACCGACAGAGTCCATTATTTATGAACAGAGACGACTGCGGCCTCATACCACACATACATGGGTGTTGTGAAAGTATGCTATTAATGTAGACTGGCGACAGCTTCTGTCTGCTCTCGTCCATCTATACACGTGAAGCTGAGTGCATATTTGTGTTTGGATCCTGTAGATCGGACCACGCCAGTCTTGTGAAATCATAACAGGAGACGGCAGTTGAGGCCACACTCGCCAGCGGTACGACAGACTTGGGACCGGCGGCTCCACACATGTTCACTGTGCAGTCTTTGTGTTTAGGACGTTTCTGGGTGAATTGTGTTGTCCAATTCATGTGGACTTGCTTATACTGCACTGCAGCGTTTCTGACAATTTTTTTCGAAGGCAGTATCGTGAACACCTCTCAAGTGACACTTAATCCACAGTGAACGACAGACCATGAGAGTTTCCAGAGGTTACAGGTACGCAGGTGTCAACAGTGAGAAGGTTCAAAGAGTAGCTTTGATCAGTCCCACATGCTAGCTGAATGGATGCAGAGAAATTGCTCCGGTAAACCTTAACATGAAATAACATTCGTTTAACGTGTAACACTAAATCTGGCGAACGGAAATACCCACACGAGACCATATTTCAATGCTGAAAGATTCTGGCAGATAGGTATGAGGGAGAAACATAGGTATCAGCAGTGAGAAGAAGCATCAAAGAGTAATTTTGACCAGCCTAATGTTTTTCCTACGCTGCTGTTGGCCATTCAGTTCTTCATCCATGATAAATAATCGGATATTTCGCTATTTTTCCAAGGGGCCAGTCTTTTCGAGAAATACGTTTAACAGCATGCAGGAAGCGACGTGTTCTTCAGTCCCTTTTCCATCGGTGACTGCTTTCTGCAACCAGAAACAGAAGCCTTCTGTTCGGCTATGAGGTGGTGTCACCAGTGACGTAACACGTCTTTGTCGGGGCTGTAGTGAGAAAAAACGTTACAAGTATCTCTCTCTTTCTATATATCTCTCTCTCCATCCAAAAGATCTGAGAGTTCCAGAAGCCACTTCTTCACTTCTGAGGTACACTGTCATTCTACAGATTTCCCATCTTAATTGGATTGAGAGAACATAAACTGCGACGTATTGTTTGGATCGAGATGGTGCAAGTAACATTTGCTGGTTCTCTAAACGCAAAGAACAAATATGGTTATGAGTATTAAAACCTTAGTTGACTTTGTGAAGTATAATGATGATCTGGAATCTGTTACGGCATTGATATCGGTATTTGTTAAAAAAATACGAATGGAACTACCGGTTTCCTCTATTTTCGAGTTCTCACATAAAAATCTTCACAGACGAGGTAAGTTTCTACTTACTCGATGGTTTGCAGCACGTCCCACGATGAAGTTTGGACTCTCTAAAGATATAGTTTCCAGTCTTTATCTTCAGAATTATACTGTGCAGTTGATCGGTAGCATACTGCTACGTGGTTGATATCAAGAACACTCACTTAAATGGTATGATATTTCGGCAAGCAATCTGAAAATACATGAAGTTCTGGAAATTTTCATTCGCTTCTCAATTATGTCAGCATAAAAATGGGGCAAATTTCGTCGTTTTTTGGCTTGTAAAATCCGATATTGAATCCGATTTCGGTTTCGACATCGGTAAATTAACTCGCGATTTGCGAAGCATTTCTCGTAGGCAGAGCTCAGAAAGTAAATATTCTTGTAATCCCAGAGTCTGGAGATGGTCGCAACTCATTGCAGAAACCGCAACAGCAAGTAGGCCACCCTAGGTACAGTGCTGTTCGCGGACTCCCTTGTGCCGGAGGAACCAGCACAGACATTGTTCACTAGTTCAGAGAGCGACCGCTGTCCGTGGAGGGCGCCCCGATCTCGTATCAGATCAGCGCTAAAGTCGGCCGGGGTGGCCAAGCGGTTCTAGGTGCTACAGTTTGGAAAAGCGCGACCGCTACGGTCGCAGGTTCGAATCCTGCCTCGGGCATGGATGTGTGTGCTGTCCTTAGGTTAGTTAGGTTTAAGTAGTTCTAAGTTCTAGGGGACTGATGACCTCACAGGTTAAGTCCCATAGCGCTCAGAGCCATTTTTTGAGATCAGTGCTAAAGGGGCGGGGGCAGTTGTCTCGTGACCGTTGGCCGTGGTGGTTGACCGACCGACCTCGCGTGAGATATATGGCGCATGTGCTTCTGCTTCTGGGATCTTTATGTCTTCGTAGAATGTGTAGAAGTGCCTGGTGGTCGATAGAGATCGGTCTCACGCCAAAAAATTCAAGCTTTCTTCGACAGTAGTAGATCAGAGTAATTGACTAAGTATCTTTAGCAATAGTTTCCGTATTCCGTGATCTCCAGACCTCTTTTTCAAGGTTGAACTGTCAGTGCAATATGACTGCTCTATGTTTTCCGCTGAAATTCCCATAATTTGGCCGTCTGTAGAAAGTGGCGAACAGTGCTCCCAAACCAGCAGCAGGAATTTGGCGAGTACATTAAGTAAGAACTAATCAAGATGCTCCACTCGCAATAAGTTCCATGACGTCAGAGAGACACAAGACAGCCTCTGTGGGGAGGCACAGGAGTCCCCACAGACTGGTTCAAAGAAACAGAAGCAGAAAAAGTCATCTATGGAAAGTTCCGTGACGTATCCCTTCTTCAAGTGTTCGGAGACAAGCCCAGGCTGACCAGCCTCCTGTAGTTCGCACTAGGAGGATGCTGTCCCCTGCCTGCCATAGTGGCTTTAGAGCATCTCCAGATCAGCAGTTGTAGGACATCGAAAATTCGCCGAAAATTCCAGCCATTTCTCTCATGTGTAGGAAGTGCTTCGAACGCTAGGAGAATGTTTTAGACAGGGGCCTTTTGCGTGTCTGTGTTTTTTTCATGATCTGTTGTGCGTTTTGAAATACGTCATGAACTTTTAGATACGTAACTGTTCTGATTTTCCAGTCTGAGAATGTATTCTTCTTCTTCTTAGACTTCACCATTATCTTCGCCTTCCAACCCACATGCAGGGAGCTATGAACACAGTCCTCTACTGCAGGATTACAGATGATATAACCATTAAACTCCTGCTTGTGTGTCGCCAACAACATCTCTTCCATTGAAAACATCACAAAGACTTATGTCATCCTATCCAAGAGCTCAGTGCTGACTGAAGATTCCGCACAAGTAGAGAGTGGGGAAAGTAGGGGGAGGGGTGGAGGGAGTGGAGGAGGAGGAGGGAGGGGAGGCCAATAGCTCAGTCAGTCACTAAACGTGAAGGTGAACACACACAGCTCCGAGTTTGGTTAGTGGATGTAGCCCAAATGAGCTATAAATAAATAAAATACCCTGCCTTCCTTTCCAGCATAGAATTAACGTTTCTCACCATTTCCAGGGATCTCATAGGTGAGGTTATAGGAGTGGGGGGAGAGGTGGGGGAGTTGGGTTATGGAGGTACCCCAATTGCTGTATTTCTCGCCAAAATTTTCAGCCATTTCCAGTGGTGGAGGGAGTGTGGCATCATAGGGAGCTGGCAAAGCCAGCTGCTATTTTGAATAAATTACTTGTTCTCATATGAGCTTTGTTACATTGCTGCAGTCAAGTTAGTTATTTGTTTACAAACGGCCACTAAATGGCACTAGACCAGGTTCCTAACCTTCCCAACTGTTGTGCTTGCTCTGAGGCTACACTGTAGATCTAGTGAGGAGGTTGCACTCTACATGTGTTAGTCTCACACATTGACGAATGAGGATAACACGGTTTTCATAGCCCAATGGATGCCCTTGTTCCACCGATCGAGGATACCAAGTTCTTTAACAATGATCTTCCAGCGTTAAACCAAGCTCACTTAACACGGTGGATTGAGACAACATCACAAAGGCTTCATGATTATTCTTGTGTGTCAATGATCACTTGTCGTAGATCTCACAGCCGCGCGGGATTAGCCGAGCGGTCTAGGGCGCTGCAGACATGGGCTGTGCGGCTGGTCCCGGCGGAGGTTCGAGTCCTCCCTCAGGCATGGGTGTGTGTGTTTGTCCTTAGGATAATTTAAGTTAAGTAGTGTGTAAGCTTAGGGACTGATGACCTTAGCAGTTAAGTCCCATAAGATTTCACACACATTTGAACATTTTTTGAACCTAGATCTCATAGCAAATGTAAGGTTCCCTTTTGTACAGTTTGTTCTAATTGTTGTTCGGAAACTAACAGGTATTGGGTGATTTATCACAAGGTCACTTCTTCTTCTTTAAGTAAGGTGAGATTCACTTCATTCACTACCACAATTTGGTGAGGGGTGAACAACAGATTGTCCACCCATTCAAACAGAGTGCCAGAGGATGATGGATAGTTCTCAAATGGTGGCATGCCCACAACGCGCGGCGTGCCCACAACGCAGATAAATAGGGCAGATAGGCTACAGCACCACATTTTAATAGCGAACACACAAGAGTTCAGTCATCAGATTGGTTGTTATGTTGTCACCGATTTGGTGGGACGTCGGTAATGTCACTACCTGAGGCTCGACTACTAAAGGTGAACCAGCACAGTACGCTAAAAATATCGAGGAAAATTCGCACAGCTAGTTAACGCTAAACAGTAGAATGGTGTGTTCTTCACAAGACATCTGGCAGTGAATGGGAACAATAGTAAATGAGAGATGATTATCTGTAGTGTGTGATGGCAAGTAGTATACCAGGTGTTTCACGAAGATATACAAATATATTCTACAAGTAAAACTAAAGAAAAAAGTTCATATAAACATAGGTTCGCAAATGTTTAGTTACGGAGTTATGGCTAATAAAAGATTTTGTCTGAAATTTTGCAACTTCGCTATTATAAAGCCATCGCAAAACTGTATGAGGTTAAAGAAAAGCACTATATCCATTTATTTTATTGCTATTGATCTGCTGAATCTAATAAAAAATGTCCCAGACGTGTATCAGCAGTAGTTTTCCATAACATCCAGAGAATCAAAGACGTAATTCTGTAAAAAAATTTAATTTAGTAACTACTTGGCCCAATTTGTTTTTTAAATTCCAGACAACTGCACAAAGTTTTCAACAGAAGTTGTAGAGAATTTAATTTTGGAAAAATGATGGTAATAAAGTTAACTCAAACTGTATGAATGTGTCGGATAATCTGCTTTTATTAATACCATAGCACACGTCAATTCACGTTCAGCAGGAAAAAACAAAGCTCAGTGTTAAGGAAGTTGTACAGTGTACATACATTATGTGATCAAAAATATCCGGACACCTGGCTGAAAATGCCAGTGGTGCCCTCCATCGGTAATGCTGGAATTCAGTATGGTATTGGCCCACCCTTAGCTTTGATGACAGCCTCCACTCGGGAATACGTTTAATCAGGTGCAGGAAGGTTTCTTGGGGAATGGCAGCCCATTCTTAACGGAGTGCTACAGTGAGGAGAGGTATCGACGTCGGTCGGTGATGCCTGGCACGAAGGTGTTCTACAGGATTCAGGTCAGGACTCTGTACAAGCCAGTCCATTACAGAGATGATATTGTCGTGTAACCACTGCGCCACAGGCCGTGCGTTATGAACGGGTGTTCCATCATGTTCAAAAATGGTTCAAATGGCTCTGAGCACTATGGGACTTAACATCTATGGTCATCAGTCCCCTAGAACTTAGAACTACTTAAACCTAACTAACCTAAGGACATCACACAACACCCAGCCATCACGAGGCAGAAGGGAAATCCCTGACCCCGCCGGGAATCGAACCCGGGAACCCGGGCGCGGGAAGCGAGAACGCTACCGCACGACCACGAGCTGCGGACGCTCCATCATGTTGAAGATGCAATCGCCACCCTGAATTGCTCTTCAACAGTGAGAAGCAAGAAGGTGCTTAAAACATCAATGTAGGCCTGTGCTGTGACAGTACCACGCAAAACAAGAGGTGCAAGCCCCCTCCATGAGAAACACGACCACACCGTAACACCACCGCCTCCGGATTTTACTGTTGGCAGTACACACGCTGGCAGAGGACGTTCACCGGGCATTCGCCATACCCACACCCTGCCATCGGATCGCCACATTGTGTGCCGTGATTCGACACTCCACTCAACATTTCTCCACTGTTCAATCGTCCAATGTTTACGCTGCTTACACCAAGCAAGACGTCGTTTTGCATTTATCGGCGTGATGTGTGGCTTATGAACAGCCGCTCGACCATGAAATCCAAGTTTTCTCACCTCCCGTGTAACTGTCATAGTACTTGCAGTGGATCCTGATGCTGTTTGGAATTCCTGTGTGATGGTGTGGATAGATGTCTGCCTATTACACATTGCGACCCTCTTCAACTGTCCGGCGGTCTCTGTCATTCAACAGACGAGGTCGGTCTGTACGCTTTTGTGCTGCACGTGTCCCTTCACGTTTGCACTTCACTATCACATCGGAAACAGTGGACGTAGGAATGTTTAGCAGTGACACCCAATCGCCTGATCACGTTTGAAGTCCGTGAGTTCCGCAGAGCGCCCTATTTTGCTCTCTGACGATGTCTAATAACTCCTGAGGTCGCTGAATGGAGTACCTGGCAGTAGGTGGCAGCACAATGCACCTAATATGAAAAACGTATGTTTTTGGGAGTGTCCCAATACTTTTGATCACATAGGGTACAATTTCACAATACATTCACAATAAACGTTCAAAAATGTCTCCACCGAGTTTAATGCATTTAGCTGCACGTGTATGAACAGATTTTGTTACTCGTTTCAGTTTTACAGGGATGTTCTTGATTTCGTCTATTGCATTCATAATGCGAGCAAGTAATGCCTCACGTATATTGACTTTTTCTTAATGACTGTCTTTTATCCCTCCCCAAACACAAAAATCGTGGCTTCATATTAGCAAAGTTGCTAACTTTGAGGCAAAATCTTTTATTAGCTGTTACTCCGGAACTAAACATTTGCCGACCTATGTTTATATGAACTTTTTTCTTTAGCTTTACTTGTAGAATAACATATTAAAATATTTGCATATCCTCGTGAATTTCCCTGTAATTGTGCTACGACAGGCAAGTGTGGTCGCATAGGCAATGATTAGACTGGATGAACAGAGGTCGGACACATTTCGTCATAGCGGGGAAAGAAGCAAGTCAACACAGCGGAGAAGCCATTGTCACTGTGAATAGGTGTTTGCGTGGATCAGCACTCACGTGGTAGCGTGTTACAGAATACCAAGATCCGATCGTTTGTTGACTTTGGAGACAGATCAGCTGAATTGGTGGTATTGTGGAGCGGTGCAGAAATTTTGCTAGTAGCGGATGGTTCATGTTGGTTCATGGAGCTTGTTCAAAGTTCGCGTAAACTGACGAAAATCTGATGGTTACTGCTTGTGTAGGGGAACATAATTGAGCGTAAGAGTTTATGAACGGGAATAACAAACCGAAAACTGAAATATGAATGTTTGTAGATACGCTAATGTGACAGTCGTTATCATCTTCTCGAGCTCGTCTCGACCTAGACAGTCCGTGCGTTGCACAACACATCAGATTATCCGTCACGCGATAAACCGGAGATGGATGATCAACAGGAAGTTGTGTGGAAGCTGATCATTTCAGTGCTGACTAAATCAAATGAAGGCAAGCCCTGGCAGAACTAAGCACTGAAGGTTTGGAAAAATGATGGACTCAAGAATATAAGAAATGACATTTTGTATGGAGATAACAGTGTGGCAGGAGGACAGCAGAGGAAGTTTGGCTTCCAGCGTGCTTTTAATTCACTGGAAAGAAGTGTGTATTGCGTTGTAGGTGTAAAATCCTGTTACCACGGAAATCAATATGGCAAATAATCTGGCCGAAGCCTGTAACGGCAGTGCCTCGTCATGTAATAAGTGACGCCGGCCGCGGTGGCCGTGCGGTTCTGGCGCTGCAGTCCGGAACCGCGGGACTGCTACGGTCGCAGGTTCGAATCCTGCCTCGGGCATGGGCGTGTGTGATGTCCTTAGGTTAGTTAGATTTAAGTAGTTCTAAGTTCTAGGGGACTTATGACCTAAGATGTTGAGTCCCATAGTGCTCAGAGCCATTTGAACCATTTGTAATAAGTGACGCGCATGAACGAGATTCTGCGTCAGCCGGCCTTTGTGACCGTGCGGTTCTAGGCGCTTCAGTCCGGAACCGTGGTGCTGCTACGGTAGCAGGTTCGAATCTTGCATCGGGCATGGATGTGTGTGATGCCCTTAGGTTAGTTAGGTTTAAGTAGTTCTCAGTCTAGGGGACTGATGACCTCAGATGTTAAATCCCATAGTGCTTCGAGCTATTTGAACCACTTTTTAGATTCTGGGGTCCCTATCCACTGTTCTAGCGAAACCACTCCGTAGGAAACGTGCTTGGATGTATTAATGGAGAAAAGACACCCTGTTGAGTTTGATTCTGGTCTGGCGCTGTGAGGTGACATGAGAAGTGTAACATAAGTGCCGGCCGAAGTGGCCGTGCGGTTAAAGGCGCTGCAGTCTGGAACCGCAAGACCGCTACGGTCGCAGGTTCGAATCCTGCCTCGGGCATGGATGTTTGTGATGTCCTTAGGTTAGTTAGGTTTAACTAGTTCTAAGTTCTAGGGGACTAATGACCTCAGCAGTTGAGTCCCATAGTGCTCAGAGCCATTTGAACCATTTTTTTGTAACATAAGTGATACATGGCAGCAATGAAACTGTCCAAGGTTAAGAGATTCTTGGAAAGATACTTGAAACTGTGACAGCAGTATGTTTCGACCATGAAGTAGATCGTGGGCCATTGCAGGAGGCTCTGTAGTTGCTTCTCTGCACTTGTAACTGCGCCCGCCAAGGCATGAGGGAAAACACAGAGCATACCAAGGAGCCCGTGTATAGTCTCGGTGGTGTTATCGTTATAAAACAAATCCAAGGAGACGAAGGTGGTATTTCAGAAAATTAACAGTGAACAGGAGCGAAACCGCGCTTAATTGGGTCGAGAAACATTGTACTGATATGTGTTATATCATGTGTAGTTTGGTAGCCTTGTGTAACTCACATAAAGTGACCTGATCACTTCCGTCTTGCCGACGGCCTGAGTGGAAGTCAAGTACAAGAAGTGCTAAAGGCGTGTGTCGAAGGGAATGGGAGGAAGGGAGATAGACCCTTGCACGAGGTGCAGAATGTTATGCACACTGACAATAAAGGACGATGTTTGACGTAGAATTGTAAAAGGTGTAGTGTGTTACTGGGGTAAAAATGTTTGTGTTTACGATATGTACCGGTAATTTGTATCCCTATTTTCGTGGTAAAGTTCAGTGTACCTGTTTTCTGACTTTTAGGTTTTGCTTATTGAATGTAGCAAGGAAGTGCACCGCTGAGGACAGTGGGGCATCCCAGGAAAGAGTGCAAAGATTATTAGAGAAAAACGCAGAACTGAAGGACGAGAATGAGGCAGCTACACTAGTTGCTATTAAGACCCATCTCGATGACGTCAGAGAGGCGGAACCTAGCGCAACGTTGAATCATATGATGAGGGTAAAAACTCGTATATTGTGTACCGTATATAATCAGCAGTCTGCGAGGTGGTAATAGTCGCTGTAGCCAACGATAGACATGGATGTTGCCCGGGGCGGAGGCACGCGTAGCATTATTGCGTGTGTCCATACGAGAAACAGGCAGCAACAAAACAGAGAGCTTACAGGAAGAAAACATCTGGAAGGGTGATGGTTACAGGAGAGAACGGTGGAAGCGGACATTGACTCTCCCAGGTGCGGTGGCTTTTATGTCACAGAATTAAGTGGAAGCAATGTTCGTGTTGTTGCGCGGAAGAACACGAAACAGTTGAATTACCCGACAAAGAATAGGACGAATAAGCAGTGAATAAGGTTATGTAATACGCTAGTGGAGGGAGGGTGACCGATAAACGGTATGGAGGGGGTTTTCCACACGCGCTTGTCAGCGGGGAGGGGAAAGGTACTGAAGCGAGGAAACACGCTGAGGTGATAACGTAGATGTTTGCGTTGTATGTGTATGGAGCCGCGGCATCCAATTGAGGCAAGAGAGCACTCAATATCCACGTGAGCCGTGTGTGTATCTTTATATAAACGAAATGTTGTGTGACAGATCGCGCCACAAAGACGAAAACGAAGGAGGATTACGGCGAAAGTGAAAATAACATGTGATCAGTTTTCTTGGGATAACATAACTGAATGATCCGCACGTACTTGACATGACGTGCATTCAGTGACAGTGACCGATACGAACAGCCAAGTTTAGGTTAGTTCATGGTTAGCCCTAGCGTGGAGGGGAAGGCAACGGTTTTGCCCCTAATGTCATGCAACGCTGCCATACACTTACTGAGTGATAGTCGATACTGGCTGGAATAAAGAAAAAAATGGCTCCGAGCACTATGGGACTTAACTGCTTTGGTCATCAGTCCCCTAGAACTTAGAACTACTTAAACATAACTAACCTAAGGACATCACACACATCCATGCCCGAGGCAGGATTCGAACCTGCGACCGTAGCGGTCGCGTGGTTCCAGACTGTAGCGCCTAGAACCGCTCGGCCACTCCGGCCGGCTGGAATAGAGAGACAGAACCGAGACTTTTGGAGCGACGTTGTCCATTCTCGCCTCTGCGATAGAAGAGGATAAATAGAGTAGAAGCAAAGACACAGCAGTAGGATAAGAAATAAAAGGGGCGGGGTTAAAAATCAGCTACGACGGCGTGCGTTTGCAAATATTATTTTAGTGTTATAAAAATCAAAACATGATGTTAGTACCAGTATCTGTGCGAATGAAGCCATGTTTCCAAACTTCGATTTTAGACGGAGCTTACGTATTTAATACCTGAATTTTATCCAAGCTCATCAGTTTTCACGTGACATAAGATGCATTGTGTTCGTTTGGAGAACCAAGTTCGATAAGTTAATTACACGTTGCGAAAAATTTTGTTTACAGTTTGAAGTTAGAGGTTCAAATGGTTCAAATGGCTCTGAGCACTATGGGACTCAACTTCTGAGGTCATTAGTCCCCTAGAACTTAGAACTAGTTAAACCTAACTAACCTAAGGACACCACACATCCATGCCCAAGGCAGGATTCGAACCTGCGACCGTAGCGGTCTCGCGGTTCCAGACTGCAGCGCCTAGAACCGCACGGCCACTTCGGCCGGCGTTAGAGGTTCACTCACCTTCCTAATCATAGATAATTTCTTGTTCTGCCGCAAAAATACGTCGTGAATAAGATCACTTACACTTTGACGAACTTCTCGATCGAAAACATCGAACTCACACGGGTGTAACTTAGATGTGATTGCCATATGTACCACTTTTAAATGTGTACTCACGTTGTCACGAACACGATACCATTTCTTCATTTCTTCCTTTATCCGCGTGTATCTTGCGGCGTCAACGGCTTTGTTTGCAGCGGCGGATGTTCCTCTTGACTTTATGGAGACGTATTTTGGCGTAATTTTGCGTTGCAAGCACTGTTTGTTAAACCAAATATGTTGTGTTGATTTAGCTTTTTGTCTCAGTAATCTACTATAAAAGACGGATAATTGTGCTGTTGTAGCACATTTTATCATATTAACAGAATCTTCCGTCGGTTCTTGGTAGAACAACATTATAATAAATGAAAAGCACCAGTTTGATTTTGTTCTACAATATTACTTTTATTGCTAACCGGTTTTCGGCTTACAAGGCTTGATGCCTTGTTATACACTGTACTACTAAAATCAATTGCAGTATCATTGGACTACATTTGTCAGTATACTGGATCTCATACTATTGCATATACGCTGTGCGCAACTATTCCAACCGACAATGTTCATTTTCCCACAAATATCCACGCCCTTATACTGACTTCCACTCCTGTATCTGAGTCTTCCATTGGAACTACTGACGGCCTTGGGAGAGCCAGTCCTGACAAAACTCTACCATCTGGTGAGCAAGATGTATGAGACAGGCGAAACACCCTCAGACTTCAAGAAGAATGTAATAATTCCAATCCCAAAGAAAGCAGGTGTTGACAGATGTGAAAATTACCGAACTATCAGTTTAATAAGTCACAGCTGCAAAATACTAACGCGAATTCTTTACAGACGAATGGAAAAACTGGTAGAAGCGGACCTCGGGGAAGATCAGTTTGGATTCCGTAGAAATGTTGGAACACGTGAGGCAATACTAACCTTACGACTTATCTTAGAAGAAAGATTAAGAAAAGGCAAACTTACGTTTCTAGCATTTGTAGATTTAGAGAAAGCTTTCGACAATGTTAATTGGAATACTCTCTTTCAAATTCTGAAGGTGGCAGGGGTAAAATACAGGGAGCGAAAGGCTATTTACAATTTGTACAGAAACCAGATGGCAGTTATAAGAGTCGAGGGGCATGAAAGGGAAGCAGTGGTTGGGAAAGGAGTGAGACAGGGTAGTAGCCTCTCCCCAATGTTATTCAATCTGTATATTGACCAAGCAGTAAAGGAAACAAAAGAAAAATTCGGAGTAGGTATTAAAATTCATGGAGAAGAAGTAAAAACTTTGAGGCTCGCCTATGACATTGTAATTCTGTCAGAGACAGCAAAGGACTTGGAAGAGCAGTTGAACGGAATGGACTGTGTCTTGAAAGGAGGATATAAGATGAACACCAACAAAAGCAAAACGAGGATAATGGAATATAGTCGAATTAAGTTGGGTGATGCTGAGGGAATTAGATTAGGAAATGAGACACTTAAAGTAGTAAAGGAGTTTTGCTATCTGGGGAGCAAAATAACTGATGATGGTCGAAGTAGAGAGGATATAAAATGTAGACTGGCAAGGAAAGCGTTCTGAAAAAGAGACATTTGTTAACATCGAGTATAAATTTAAGTGTCAGGAAGTCGTTTCTGAAAGTATTTGTATGGAGTGTAGCCATGTATGGAAGTAAGACATGGACGATAAATAGTTTGGACAAGAAGAGAATAGAAGCTTTCGAAATGTGGTGCTACAGAAGAATGCTGAAGATTAGATGGGTAGATCACATAACTAATTAGGAGGTATTGAATAGAATTGGGGAGAAGAGGAGTTTGTGGCTCAACTTGACAAGAAGAAGGGACAGGTTGGTAGGACATGTTCTGAGGCATCAAGGGATCACAAATTTAGCATTGAAGGGCAGCGTGGAGGGTAAAAATCGTAGAGGGAGACCAAGAGATGAATACACTAAGCAGATTCAGAAGGATGTAGGTTGCAGTAAGTACTGGGAGATGAAGAAGCTTGCACAGGATAGAGTAGCATGGAGAGCTGCATCAAACCAGTCTCAGGACTGAAGACAACAACAACAACATCTGAGTCTTGGAAGTATTGCGCGATGTATGCGCATATACTTGGTCGAATTGTAAGATCCTTAACACTCGCGACAATGCTGTGATTTTTTTTACTGTTTTTGATCTGTGGGGAGGCATAAAGAGAACAGCCAAGCAGATGTCTGAGGTCTGCCTTATCTTCAGCATTCATCTACAAGCACTACACTTCAAAAGCTTCTAATCTCTTCTTGCCTCAATTACTTATCGTCCGTATTTCACTTCCATACAAGGTTACAGTCCAGACAAACGCCTTCATATAAAAAACCTAACACTTATATTTACATTCACTGTTAATAAATTCCTCGTTTTCCGAGCTGCTTTCCTTGCTATGGCCAGCCTATATTGTAAACTCACCTTACTTCGGCAATCATCAGTTATTTTGTTACCCAAAAGCAAAACGTTAATTACCGTTTCGCAGCTTTCTTTTCTTAAATCGCATGATCTAGGAAGGTGCGATAAAACGGTATCGCACGCGTTAATTGCGGACATTAAGGTTTTTAATCATCTTTTCGTGACAGGTTTTAAATATATTTTCTTGAACATTCTTCCCTTTCTTGGGAGTTCACTGACATCCATAAGGAAATCACAGTTCCTATTTACTGAAGATATTACTAAGAAACTGATAACCTCACTTTATTGTGCTGACGAAATCAGGACACCTGATTTACGGAGACCATTCGTGTAAAACAATAAAATTGACCTTCTGAGTGAGTATATTTTAATCTGGCTAGCAATATCAGTTCTGACCTTACGTGTAAACAGGAGAGCCGAAATGAAAATCGGTTTCCGAAATCCTTGTTTCGATTTTCGCAAGTTATGCAGCAAATAAACGTTGTGGAATTGTGAGTAATTGTTTCCCTTTCAATTTCATGTATTGTGTCTGGCGGGGATTTGTGGTTTCTACATCACAGGCATGGAAGTCCGTAAGCATTCTGTTGACAAAGCTCTGAATTCCATTCTGTACAATATTCACACTGGCTTTTGTTTCGACCGATTCAGTTTAGTGTAAAATCAACTCTCGCACAGTAGTATCCCATCAGTCCCTAAAATCTGTTTTAAATAAACGATCTCACTTCATAAACGAACGGAATCTCAGTCGCCGAGAGGGTATAGGTAGTTCCTCTGAGAATGCATAAAATGCAGAGTATTTTCTATTTGAACATTCGTTGAAACTTCCAAATAACTATGAAGTAATCCATAAAACTATCTCGTGTTTGAATTAAAGAAAATAAAATCGAGTGCGAGTCACGCCACATTCGTCTGAAAGCACTGAATGGCATCAAAAAATTGCGTTAATTAGCAACAAATTCAAACCCAATTTTCATTTTGTTAATAGTGTCAAAAACAAAAAAATTCTACGTGGCCTTCTCATCAGCATATACGTAACGGTAAAATGTGTTTTCTTCAGATATGGTGTTCAGATATTTATGGTGACACCCAAAATGCTTCCAGTGGAATGGTAGACTTCTGCAGCATCCACTATTACCACAAAAATTGTCGCTGATGGTGCCTTGTTTGCGTTTTTCGCAATGAAATCTCTGGATGCAATACTCCAGTACATGAAACACCTACACATGTACACAGGAATATTTGACTTTACTTTTGCAAAACGGATTGCTGAACCTAGCTGTCATCTCGTGGACTCCCCATCAACTACAGACTTGTCTAGGTACTGAAAACTGCGAAATCAAAAGAGTATTAAATAATTTAAAATAGGCCAATAATCAGTAAGACAGCTAACAAAGGGAGTCATGAAGAAAGATGAGGAAGCAAAGCACTGACGAACAGGAAATCTGTTCCTTATCACGAATTTTGATAGAGAGCCCCCACAAGCGACATATTCACTTGGCGTCTCTGTTCCCCGTTTTTCCATGAAAGCTACGTAACATACACAGTAGTAAATGCTAGATGCGCATAAAAAACGATGGATCTATGTGTTCATTACATGGATTAAACAGTGCAGAAAGTTAGAAAAGTGAACAGTAACGTTACAGTTACTAACACAAAAAAGTAAAAGTTGGAAGGATTACTGCAGTTACGGAAATTCCGATATATACTGAAGAGCCAAAGAAACTGGTGCACCTGCCGAATATCGTGTAGGGCCTCCACGAGCACGCAGAAGCGCCGCAACACAACGTAGAATGGACTCGGCTAATGTCTGAAGTAGTGCTGGAGGGAATTGACACCATGAACCCTGCAAGGTATCCCAGATACGCTCAGTAATGTTCATGTCTGGGGAGTCTGGTAGCCAGCGGAAGTGTTTAAACTCAGAAGAGTGCTCCTGGAGCCTCTCTGTATCAATTATGGACGTGTGGGTTGTCGCACTGTCCTGCTGGAATTGCACAGTGGACATGAATGGACGGAGGTGATCAGACAGGATGCTTACGTACGTGTCACCTGTCAGAGTCGTATCTAGACGATCAGGGGGTCCCATGTCACCACTCCAACTGCACAACGCCCTACACCATTACAGAGCCTTCGCCAGCTTAACATTCCGCTGCTGACATGCAGGGTCCATGGATTCATGAAGTTGTCTCCATATCCGTACACGTCCATCCGCTCGATACAATCTGAAACGAGACTCGTCCGATCAGGCAACATGTTTCCAGCCATCAACAGGCCAATGTCGGTGTTGACGGGCCCAGGCAGGGGTGTCGTGCAGTCATCAAAGGTGCACGAGCGGGCCTTCAGCTCCTAAACCCCATATCGATGATGATGTTGACACTTGTTTATGGCCCAGCATTGAAATCTGCAGCAGTTTGCGGAAGGGTTGCACTTCTATCACGTTGATCGATTCTCTTCAGTCGTCGTTGGTCTCATTCTTACAGGATCTTTTTCCGGCCGCAGCAATGTCGGAGATTTGATGTTTTATCGGATTCCTGATATTCACGGTACACTCGTGAAATGGTCGTTTGAGAAAACCACCGCCGGCCGGAGTGGCCGTGCGGTTCTAGGCGCTACAGTCTGGAGCCGAGCGGCCGCTCCGGACGCAGGTTCGAATCCTGCCTCGGGCATGGATGTGTGTGATGTCCTTAGGTTAGTTAGGTTTAATTAGTTCTAAGTTCTAGGCGACTGATGACCTCAGAAGTTAAGTCGCATAGTGCTCAGAGCCATGAGAACCATGAGAGAAAACCACCACTTCATCGCTGCCCCGGAGATGCTGTGTCCCATCGCCCGTGCGCCAACTATAACAACACTTTCAAACTCACTTGAATCTTGATAACTTGCCATTGTAGCAGCAATATCCGATCTAACAATTGCTTCAGACACTTGTCTGATATAGGCGTTGTCGACCGCAGCGCCGCATTCTGCTTGTTTACGTGTCTCTGTATTTGAATATGTATGCCTATACCAGTTTCTTTGGCGATTCAGTATAGAACAAGAACTGATCTAATTTCAATCGCTTCCACAAAACATGTGGTTCGTCAAGACCACGAAACAAAGTATAAACTCTACACAAAATTTATCTACTTAAGAAAATTAGAGTTAAATGTTATACAGTCTCGGTATTATCAAGACGACAGGGGTGATATTTCTTTGTCATAGGGAACACGAGAATATTTTATCGTTTTTAACAGTAAGATGTCCCACAGATTGAAAGAAAAAAATTATCACGATGCACGCCCCAAATTTTAACAAAAGGTGAAGCGAATAGTTATTTGCTTGTGCAGTGAAATATTACTAAGCATAAAGCGTACCACGTGTAATTTTGAGACATTTGACAAGATGGTTCAAATGGCTCTGAGCACTACGGGACTTAACTGCTGAGGTCATCAGTCCCCCTAGAACTTAGAACTACTTAAACCTAACTAACCTAAGGACATCACACACATCCATGCCCGAGGCAGGATTCGAACCTGCGACCGTAGCGGTCGCGCGGTTCCAGACTGTAGCGCCTAGAACCGCTCGGCCATCCTTGCCGGCGACATTTCACAAATGATAGTCACTTTCACATATAAATATCTTGTAGTTAGTTAACCCACATAAATCGGCGTTGAAGGATGTGAATAAGTTTGCATATCTGTCTGGCCCCGGTGAATATCTCGTCTAAGATAGCCCTTATACTGAGTGGGTTGGTCGAAAGTTTACCAGTACCACAATCGAAAGTGATGTTGCTCCGTACTGGTCAAAGAGAGAGAGAGAGAAAGAGAAAGAGAAACCTTCCAAAGCAGGTGATAAATGGGAAGAAATGATTTTTTTCAGACGTTATGAAATTGTGCCCCAAGAAGTGAAGACCCAGGTAAAACTACGAGTCTCCTATCGTAAACGTTGATTGCTAATAATGAGGAATCTTTTTTAGCAGAAAGTCATGTTGAGAATTGCGGGCAATTTTCATTTGTGAAGTTCGTCCCTGAGGAAGATGCAAGGCCTTAACGTTTCAGTGGTCTTCAGTACGCGGAAAAGCTTCCAAAACACGTTAGAGGTAACTGCGCTCAGCACCCCCTTTAGCAAACGACATACACGGAAAACCCTTGACAGCGAAAACTGATGGAAAAGGCATGATTCTTTCACACCATAATCCGGATGGCATCAAACTAACAGTGTAGTACATATCTAAGACGGTCAGTGCCGCCGAATGTGGTTAGTCACAAGTATAAAAAGAAGTACTGCCAAATGTATATGCAGTCCAGAAATTCTATATGTATTTATACAGCTACAACGCTGGCCCGGTTATCACTTTAGGAACCAGCCCTGTAAACGTTTCTGACTCAGTAACGCGAACACCGGTTACTTAGTGGAGTACTGATGGGGTAGCCGTGTCAGAGAAACTGAAACATCACATCCTGTCACTGCCGCACAAAAGCGATTCAGGGATGCCGCAGTTGAAACAGCTGCTAGGCGACATGTTCACGTGGTTCAAATGGCTCTAGGCGATATGGGACTAAACATCTGAGGTCATAAGTCCCCTAGACTTTGAACCACTTAAACCTAACTAACCCCGCGTGACTGCTACGGTCGCAGGTTTGAATCCTGCCTCGGGCATGGACGTGTGTGATGTCCTTAGGTTAGTTAGGTTTAAGTAGTTCTAAGTTCTAGGGGACTGATGACCATAGATGTTAAGTCCCATAGTGCTCAGAGCCATTTGAACCATTTGAACCTAACTAACCTAAGGACATAACACACATCCATGCCCGAGGCAGGATTCGAACCTGCGACCGTAGCAGCAGCGTGGTTCCGGACTGACACGCTAGAACCGCTCGGCCAGCGACCTGTTCATTGAGCCTGGTGTACAGAAGCTGGAAGGACTGTATCCAAATACTATACATGGTCACACTGTCACCTGGCACCACTTAGAAAATACGGTCAATTTTAAGTGTCCGATTCCACCGGTAGGCTTTGACCCGCGACGTCCTGTGTGACGTCATGAGTTTACGATTCGAAGGATGCAAGCGGACTGCCTGGCGGCCTGTTATAAATGTTGTCTGTGGTTGTCTAAGCAACTGGCGTAAACTAGGGTTGTGTCTGAACATGACTTGAACTGTTCGCACAGTTTGGGAGATCTCGGGTTCTGTTCGATCTTTTTTGATCGGCCTGCGATATAGGGACTTTTGTTGGTTCTGTCATAACGATCTGTCTTAACGTTGTCATGGATTTTAACAGTAAAAATAACTGAAACCCGGACTGAAGCGCCGTCAACGCGGTAGGTAACGCGTAACAATGGCAACTAATAAATATATAAAAGATTGCAATCATGATTCTTGGTAATTCTCGAGCTTTCGGTCCTCCTGCGATCTGGTGAGGTCTGCAAGACGCGTCACTCTGCTGTAATTTATTCTCACGATAGAAATTACAGTTACTCTACTACGATACATTTAGTTTGTTCAGCATTTAATTCTTGATTCGCTGTCTTGATTGTTACATCTGAATGTTGCCGCGTTGTTTTCAAACTGATTAAAATCTGTTTTTTACCTGTTACTGAATTATATGAACGGAGATTGAATAACACAGTTCCAACCTCCAATCTTTTTGGTAAATCATTACCGCCTCTGATAATCAAATAATACAGGGTGATCAAAAAGAATACCACAACTTTAGGAATTTAAAACTCTGCAACGACAAAAGGCAGAGCTAAGCACTATCTGTCGGCGAATTAAGGGAGCTATAAAGTTTCATTTAGTTGTACATTTGTTCGCTTGAGGCGCTCTTGACTAGGCGTCAGCGTCGGTTGATGCTAAGATGGCGACCGCTCAACAGAAAGCTTTTTGTGTTATTGAGTACGGCAGAAGTGAATCGACGACAGTTGTTCAGCGTGCATTTCAAACGAAGTATGGTGTTAAACCTCCTGATAGGTGGTGTATTAAACGTTGGTATAAACAGTTTACAGAGAATGGGTGTTTGTGCAAAGGGAAAAGTTCTGGACGGCCGAGAACGAGTGATGAAAATGTAGCACGCATCCAGCAAGCATTTGTTCGCAGCCCAGGAAAATCGACTCGCAGAGCTAGCAGAGAGCTGCAAATTCCACAATCAACTGTATGGAGAGTCCTACGAAAAAGGTTAGTTATGAAACCTGAACGTCAACTACCCGAGGCGATGGATCGGCCGCCAGGCAGCCCGTGACAGAGCACTTCATCACTGGCCTCCAAGAAGCCCTGATCTTACCCCCTGCGATTTTTTCTTATGGGGGTATGTTAAGGATATGGTGTTTCGGCCACCTCTCCCAACCACCATTGATGATTTGAAACGAGAAATAACAGCAGCTATCCACACTGTTACGCCTGATATGCTACAGAGAGTGTGGAACGAGTTGGAGTATCGGGTTGATATTGCTCGTGTGTCTGGAGGGGGCCATATTGAACATCTCTGAACTTGTTTTTGAGTGAAAAAAAAAACCTTTTCAAATACTCTTTGTAATGATGTATAACAGAAGGTTATATTATGTTTCTTTCATTAAATACACATTTTTAAAGTTGTGGTATTCTTTTTGAATCACCCTGTATATTATATTGGGTTCAGAGAAGCAATAATTTTTTGGAGGAGAACATTTTCGTCTTTGTTAGCTTTTCTTAAAAATCGACATGGATGTTGATATATCCATATGAAATACAGTACATTTAAAATAAATGGGTTCAAAGGCAATAGGAGTCTGTGCAGTGGTAGGATTTAACGCAGTTTCCTCCACTATTTCACGATACTGAGAAATTTGTGCTGATCCATAGTGTATTGATGTGCCTAAATCGTAGTTTCTTTCGTATCCTTCGCCCACGCGCCACGGGAGTCAAATGTCACGTGATTGTTCGAACAAGCTCGATAATGTATCGAACGCTGCGGCGATGGGGAAATCTCGAGCACGTTTGAAAGCGGGTGTCGTTTTCCTAGCTCTAGCGGAAACTCTGCTGTTTTTTCCAAATACGACGCGATTTGTTATGGTGTGGCTAGGCAGGAACCCAAGCGCACGGCTTCAATGGTTGCGAGTGAATCAAGTAAAATGGCGCTATAAACTTACGCCGCATCTTGTTTTGAAGCCAGAATGGGCGGGGCCTGCCGCCATCTAAAATAACCCAAAACATGGACAGACTACTGTTTGCGATTGCTCCTTGTTTGTATTTTTTTGTCGTGTGTACGCAGAAACTGCTTTAAATACAAAAATTTACAGCGCTGACATGAATAACATAGTTTCAGGAAGGCAATTTCGGACATATTTTGTGTTCCTGAATACGTATTTGCTGTAGCAGGACGACCCATTTGGCCCGTTAATTTACGTTGTTCTTTTTTGAGATATTTAGAATAACGAAGAAGAGACTGTAGTGATGTAAAAAGCATGCCTTCATAATCCATTTAATTCCACGTTTACTGTGCTTGTACCGATAGCAAATGAAGCTAGAACTGCGAAATCAATGCTTGCTTGCTTACTAGTACTGCTTCCTGTTTACATTTTCAACTTTCAACTCGGATGCATATTTTTAATGTTCACATTACCAAAGAACTACGTACGTGTTTTCAGGAGTAACGAAACATATCAAAATTGGAATGTACATGTTCATGATCATTTGTTTCATTTTACACTTGAATTTCATTTTCAGGTTTTCGGCGTAAGTAAATCTATACCACACTTTGTGATATAACAGTAGTTAGTTTCGTATTTCATGCACCATTTGCACGATATCTCTTAATGATGTGAAATGAGTCATTTTATATTACCGTCAACTTTCTTTGTAAATATGCCTCAACATTGAGTATTTAATAGTTTTTTGTTTTTAATTAAAGAGATGTTACTAATCCCTATCGATCACTAGTTACACATTACAATAATAGACAGTGTTCTGACGAACAGAAGGATTTGCCAAAAAGAAACGTTTTCAGTTTAGTTTCAGATTTTACTTCTTGTCTGTCAAACATTTTATGTCACTGGGAAAGTGATCAAAACTTCTGGTTGCTGCACTGTGAAGCCCTGTTTGTGTAACCGACAACCTTAATATGGCGCAGTGAATGTCATTTTTTTCTGCTGTTATTGTAATTATATACATCACTGTCCCTGTTGATGTGCAGTGGATTCTTTACAACAAACTCGATGAGGAAATAACTATTCTGTGGAGCAAATTGACTGCCACACACACGCTGAGCAGCAGACACGCAAACGAAAAGAGTGTTTATGTAAGTTTTTGACCAAAGTCTTACTCTGAAAGGAAACAACGCTTACACACACAACCATACACTCAAAATTCATACACACATGACGGCTGTCTCTGGCTGATCTAGCCAGAATGGTTTTTAAAGAGGGAGAAAGTGTAAACAATGAACTATTAGCGGTGAGAGGAATGTAGAACATGAGATGCTGCACAAGCAGTCAGCTCGGTCACATAGACGTGTGTTGTACGGGGACTAGACCGTTGATACAGTGTGGCTCGGATGTCGGAGCGTTTACGTTTTGGAAGGCAATGAAAAACACAGGAAAGAATAAAAGTAAACAGAGCAACCATGATTCACATCAATAAAATATTGCTCGAACTGATCCACTTACGAGTGAAATGTGATTCCTTTAACCCTTCAGTGGGCGCGCTTGCGGCAGAAATGGTTCAAATGGCTCTGAGCACTATGGGTCTCAACTGCTGTGGTCATAAGTTCCCTAGAACTTAGAACTACTTAAACCTAAGGACATCACACACATCCATGCCCGAGGCAGGATTCGAACCTGCGACTGTAGCGGAAGTGCGGTTCCAGACTGAAGCGCCTTTAACCGCTCGGCCACTCCGGCCGGCCTTGCGGCAGATAGCCGCAACATTTAGATATCTGTTAGTATCACAGATAGCGTCACAATTACGTCCACGTCCTGATACGGATTTGTTGTTCTCAACGGATGTCGCCACTTGCTACATTTGCGCGATTAATGCTTTGAGCAGTTTGGTCCGTATTGTTGTTTGAAACGTGAGTGTTGCGTTTGCGGTATGTTTGCCGCTACGCGCCTTATGATGCAAGTATTTTCTGTACTTGTGTTTTTCTTTCGCCTCAAGGCAATCTTTCTGTTATATTAGTATATAATGAATGTTGTTGTTGTTGTGGTCCTCAGTCCTGAGACTGGTTTGATGCAGCTCTCCATGCTACTCTATCCTGTGCAAGCTTCTTCATCTCCTAGTACCTACTGCAACCTACGTCCGTCTGAATCTGCTTAGTGTATTGATCTCTTGGTCTTCCTCTACGATTTTTACCCTCCACGCTGCCCTCCAATGCTAAATTTGTGATCCCTTGATGTCTCAAAACATGTCCTACCAACCGATCCCTTCTTCTAGTCAAGTTGTGCCACAAACTTCTCCCCAATCCTATTCAATACCTCCTCATTAGTTACGTGATCTACCCACCTTATCTTCAGCATTCTTCTGTAGCACCACATTTCGAAAGCTTCTATTCTCTTCTTGTCCAAACTGGTTATCGTCCATGTTTCACTTCCATACATGGCTACACTCCATACAAATACTTTCAGAAACGACTTCGGCTCTGAGCACTATGGGACTCAACATCTTAGGTCATAAGTCCCCTAGAACTTAGAACTACTTAAACCTAACTAACCTAAGGACATCACACACACACCCATGCCCGAGGGAGGATTCGAACCTGCGACCGTAGCAGTCCCGCGGTTCCGGACTGCAGCGCCAGAACCGCTAGACCACCGCGGCCGGCCAGAAACGACTTCCTCACACTTAAATCTATACTCGATGTTAACAAATTTCTCTTCTTCAGAAACGATTTCCTTGCCATTGCCAGTCTACATTTTATATCCTCTCTACTCCGACCATCATCAGTTATTTTACTCTCTAAATAGCAAAACTCCTTTACTACTTTAAGTGTCTCATTTCCTAATCTAATCCCCTCAGCATCACCCGATTTAATTTGACTACATTCCATTATACTCGTTTTGCTTTTGTTGATGTTCATATTATATCCTCCTTTCAAGACCCTGTCCATTCCGTTCAACTGCTCTTCCAAGTCCTTTGCTGTCTCTGACAGAATTACAATGTCATCGCCACACCTCAAAGTTTTTACTTCTTCTCCATGAATTTTAATACCTATTCCGAATTTTTCTTTTGTTTCCTTTACTGCTTGCTCAATATACAGATTGAATAACATCGGGGAGAGGCTACAACCCTGTCTCACTCCTTTCCCAACCACTGCTTCCCTTTCATGCCCCTCGACTCTTATAACTGCCATCTGGTTTCTGTACAAATTGTAAATAGCCTTTCGCTTCTTGTATTTTACCCCTGCCACCTTCAGAATTTGAAAGAGAGTATTCCAGTTAACGTTGTCAAAAGCTTTCTCTAAGTCTACAAATTCTAGAAACGTAGGTTTGCCTTTTCTTAATCTTTCTTCTAAGATAAGTCGTAAGGTTAGTATTGACTCACGTGTTCCAACATTTCTACGGAATCCAAACTGATCCAAATATTCGAATCGAATCAAAGTTCCCATATGCAATTTTCATTACTTTTTATAGTATTGGATATTGATTTGCTACAATATGCTACTTTTACAAAAACATGGGTTTCATTAGATCTCATAAAAGCGTGGAAATGGAGAAAAAGAAGACATTTGACAGGCAACTTCTAATTGTGCGACCTGAAGACTATGAGAAAGTCCTGCGAGAATTGTCAGAAGAAGAATTCCAAGAATTGTCAGATTCATGTGAATCTGAGTCGGAAGAGGAAGTTATTGAAGAAGAAAACCACAGCAGTGACTCCGAACAATCAACAGAGGAAACAGATGTCATCTGGTTGAAGAGAGGAGACAACAAACAGAGGATTACCGATTTTACGCCGGCCGGAGTGGCCGAGCGGTTAAAGGCGCTACAGTCTGGAACCGCACGACCGCTACGGTAGCAGGTTCGAATGCTGCCTCGGGCATGGATGTGTGTGATGTCCTTAGGTTAGTTAGGTTTAAGTAGTTCTAAGTTCTAGGGGACTTATGACCACAGCAGTCGAGTCCCATAGTGCTCAGAGCCATTTGAACCGATTTTACGTAAGAAAAGATGAAACTATTTGGATAAGTGAACCGCTACCTTCTTCTTCTAAAACCAAGGCCAAGAACATCCTAAAAGTTTTGCTAAGTCAAAAAGCAAGTGCTGAAATTACGGAAAAAGAAATTGATGCATTTTACCTATCTATTACTAATGGGATGATTATTTTTCCTTAAGGGTTAAACTTTACGATCGGATATATTAGTACATCCGTAAACGACGCAAGGTAACGTCGAAATAACTACGTCTCCACACATTCAGAGCATCAGATGCTATTTAGCATACGTCCACAAAAGTCGGTAGATATCCTCAACAGTCGAAACAGGGCATGGGCACGTCAGAATGACATCACGAGGAAGTGTCACCACGGTGAACCATGGCGGCATAAATGCGGTAAAGCCGAAGTTTTGGGCTATGTAACATGGCGGACGTCGGCTTCAAGTTTATGACGTAATGAAAACTCCCTTCTTTTTTTTGCCTCCATGGGCGACATGTTATTAAATGTTATCTGTGGTTGTGTTAGTAACTGGAGTAAACTTCTCTGTTTATTGGTGCATAAGTTCGCAGCGTTTTTCCTTAAGTTTTGACGGACATTTTGGTCATCAATAATAGTCTCCTTCACTATTTGCTACATTCTGCTAACGCTGGGGTAATTTTTTGATTCCGCGGCTGTAGAAAACTGGTCTTGAGCGAAGAACTCGTCGAGCCATGTTCGGAGTGCATAATCATCCGGAATGAAAATTTCTTGAAGGTTGTTCGATAGAGAGCGGAAAAACTGAAAATCTGAGGACCTAACATCTGGTGAATACGGTGCGTGCGGATTCACTTCCCAGCCCAACTGCTATGTAGTGATTTTTGTCAGCATAGCAGAATGTGGGAGGCCTTATCGTGGAGTAGCATCACTTCCGAAGCCTTTCTGCTTGTTGTTGCGTCTGCAGGGCATCTCAATTGTTGACAATAAATGTAAGAACTGACAGTTCGCAGTAATTCGTAGTACGCCACATCATCACTGTTCTACCTGATGCAAACCATTATCTTTCGTGGATGCGCACAGGTCGCTGTACAGGGAATTGCTACTTTGTTTGTGCTCAACCATTCCTTTGTTTTCTTTATGTTAGCATAAGGAATACATTTCTCGTCACTAGTAACGATACAGGATACGGATTATCGGTAGTATTCACGAGCCAGTTGATCACGAGCAAGCAGAGATTTACATATGAATACCCGCTGATTTTTGGGAATTAGCCTTAGTGCATGCGGTACCCATACAACCGATTTTTGGAGCTTTCCCATTGCATCAAACGCCGCACGATGATGGAATGATCACAGTTCATCAATTTTGCCTGTTCTCGAGTACACTGACGTGGATCATTGTGTAGTCATTGTCATCAAACCCCGAAGGTCTTCCTGAACATGGAAAGTCACTACTGTTGAAACATTTCTCCTTAAAACGAGAAAACCATTTTATTAATGTGCACTGTCCAATGGCATTATCCCCATACATGGCGCAAATGTTTCTGGCTGCTTCCGTTGCTGTCACCTGTGTACTGAACTCCAAACAGAGGACTATGTCGGAAATGTTCCGATTTCTCCACTTTGCACTCCATTTTCCAGCGTCCACAGCTCCACTCACTATCTCCAAATCACAAAATAACAATATGTAAACTCAAAATGCAAGAGTGAACTACAAATAAAAATAACAATCGATAAATAACCACAAAGCAACAGGAATACCAACATGCAAAATAAAAATGCTACGAACTTAGGCACCATCCCGATGAAATAGTTTGGTCAGAGACTTTCGCTGAAGAGGCCAAATGGAAACGAACTCTTTATATCTTTTGCCGTAAAACAAATTATATGGCATTTCATTTATTCACGCCGTTCTGCAGCGTCTTTTTTTGTCTGGCGGGTTCAGAGTAAGTACACATGTCTCTGTGCTGTAGATAAAATATAAGATATTTTTCGAAGTGTGTGAGTGTAATTTAATTATAGTATCAGACCTGATAATGACCCGTATAACAACTTTGTATGAAGATTTGAATCTCTCTTTTCAGAGGTCGTAAGAAATGCCTGGTGACGAATTGTTCGAGAGTAGAACGACCGAACGCATTACGTGTTCTCTCGTTATCTATTCAATATCGCTAAGCATAGCCAACATGAAACGGAGCGGCCGATCATTTCTTTTCATTTTTTACATAAGAATTGGTCGGTAAATTGCCTTCGAACAATGACGTCGGGAGTCACCTCAGTGGCTTGATATTAATAGGCAGTAACCTGATACTTACGTGAATACGTTATTTACGTATTTCCACAGTAATCATTAATTTCTATATTTTTTGCTAAGGTTTATCATATTTGAAGGTTTCTCTCGCCCGTCGAGGAACTGAATAATAATGTTTTATTTGCCGTGACGTACTGGGAAAAGTTTTCGTAATAGTAATATCCCAGATCTTTCATTTGTACAATAAATTGAGGAGGGAAATATTTCAATGGCATCCAAAATGCAGTGCGATAAATGAAAAATTGTATTTTATATGTCCATATAATCAAACAATGGAAACTCCTGGTAGGAATATTAACAATGTAGGAACAGACAGATTACTATTTACCGTAAAGAAGACACATCAAGTTGCAGACAGGCACAACTAAAAAACACCCACTTAAAGCTTCTGGCCACAGCCTTTGTCAGTAAAACACACACACACTCAGGTAGGCACACCTCACGCACACACGACCGCCAACTCTAGCTTGTGCCTGCCTGCAAATTGACGTGTCTCCTTTACGGCAAATAGCAATTGTTCGAAGGTAACTGACCGACCAACGTAACATGATTCTTATGTAAAAATGAAAAGAAATGATCGACCCCTCCATTTCAGTGTGGCTAAGCTTAGCGATATTGAATAGACAACGAGAGAACACGTAATCCTTTCGGTCGTTCTACTCTCGAACAATTCGACACCAGTCCTTTCTTACGGTCTCTGACAAGAGAGATAGAAGTTGCCCAAACTATAATATTTCTTTGTCAAAAAAATGCAAACAAAAAATGGTTCAAATGGCTCTGAGCACTATGGGACTTAATATCTGAGTTCATCAGTCCCCTAGAACTTGAAACTACTTAAACCTAATTAACTTAAGGACATCACACACATCTATGCCCGAGGCAGGATTCGAGACTGCGACCGTAGCGGTCGCGCGGTTCCAGACTGAAGCGCCTAGAACCGCTCGGCCACCACGGCCGGCTAAAACGCAAACAACATTATTATATAAATTACGAAGGCGCAACGAATCAAAATCAGATAAGGGCACCACTGATTTACGCTTACATTTCCTGCACTTCTAGAGTTTCAGTCAGTGCCATAAGCAGCTCATGGTTCAATCTGCCATTATAATTATTGCAGTTGCTTTTTAATGAAGAAAGTATTTCTAAAATTCATTATTGTAACTGTGGAAGTCGGAGCAACGTGGCCACTATTAAGCTGTTTGTGAACAAAAACGGATACAGGTTATAGATTTCCAGCATACTGGAATGTTGAGGTATCAGCAACTTGTAATACTGTTCCAGTGTAATAAATAGCTAAAGTTGTAAAATAGCTCTTTTTATTGCTTGGTGATGACTATAGTCCGATTAAATTTACTCGATAGCTGACGTCTGTCACTTGTCGCTACAGTGTTGCCATAGCCGCTACCGGCTACCGTTTGCTCATAGGCCACACACACACGCGCTGTGGGTCACTTCACAAACATGTGTTAACGCGGAGCCATGTTGGAAGCTGGTATCATGGAAACAGAAGACGCTTCTTGACAGCTGATTTTACGTGACCAATGACTGAACTGTGGCAGACGACCCAACAGAAACATACTGATGTACAATGTATCCGAGAAAAGGGAGACCAGCAATCTACGGCAGAACACAAAATCACGTTTTCTTTGGTCACGGTGTTTAAGGCTAACGTCTACGAGCGAACTCAAGGCGGAAAAATTTGTTTCATCGGTAAAAGCAAACTGTCATTTCTTGCTGTCATTGATTACCTGAAACCATCCTCAGAGTGGATTTACGGACTGCCGCATTACCAGACGATGAGCAGTCCTGGTTGGCATTTGTAGCAGATTATAGGTGACAAGCAAATTGCAATGATAGGAAGAAAAATAAGAACAAATAAAAAATTCAATACGACGATTAAAATAACAGAGCAAAAGATTAAAAATAAAAATTCATTTAAATCAGCTAATTGAATATAAATAATCCGTTTAGTGCATTGCTCAATAAGTTGGGAAAAATGTGTAATGATAATTTCGAATGTCTCGCAATTGAAACAAGCAGAGCAAATAAATACGACTCTTGAGCGAGCCACGCGGCAGAAGTCAGAAGAATTAACAGCCAATGTTAATAAACTGTCTCAACAGCAAGAGGTGCACACAACTCTGGAGCGCGTTTCCACCGAACAATCTTAACACTTGAGATATGAGTTTGATCTTACTGCGGAACAAAGCTTAACGGCAAGTTTAGATAAACTGTCTCAACAGCAAACAGTTCAGATTAACGCAACTCTCGAACGTGTTTCCAGGGAACAATGAGGACTGACTTTGATCGTATTGCCGAGGAATCGTTAAATTTCAATTTTGAACTGTTTGCGAAGCAACAAACCGATAAGATTAACGAAAAATTTGATGCGATCCGCGCCGAAATGATGGCATTAAAAGATGCTTATCAGGAAATGCACGAAACAGTAAAAAAGTCGGACGATGTTGGCGAGTACGACACACTGCAGGGAAATGTCACTAAATTTACACAGCAGTTGAATGAATGAATCGTTAACTAGGACCCGAAATGAGGGACTCACAGTACAGGGTATAAAATTGGTAGATGATTTTAGTCGCTGGTTAGGGAAGAAGGATACCCTAATCAATACAAAACTCGATACTGAGTTACGTACTGCTGCGCTGCGCTATCTGTAGCTGCAGTCATCACGTGTGGTGGGCGCTGGGGGCGAAAATGCCCAAGGTGACTTGTTACAAATTAAAAAGATATTAAAGAGCGAATTTCTGAACAGGCGCGGTAGTGTAAATGCACAAAATCGCTGACTTGCATCATGAGAGGGCTACCATAACGAGTTCAGGATATGATGCATATCCGACGCCAACACCTGATCGTGAACCTAGCGAGGTGGCGCAGTGGTTAGCCCACTGAACCCGCATTCGGGAGGACGACGGTTCAATCCCGCGTCCGGCCGTCCTGATTTACGTTTTCCGTGATTTTCCTAAATCGCTTCAGGCAAATGTCGGGATGGTTCCTTTGAAAGGGCACGGCCGACTTCCTTCCCCGTCCTTCCCTAATACGATGAAACCGATGACATCGATGTTTGGTCTCTTCCCCCAAACAATCCAGTCCCATCCAGTCCTGATCGTGACGTTTACGGGAACGCAAATCAGTATAATCAGGTTCACAGACGTATGCCGAGGCCGGCAAATCCATATGCCGATTATTTAACCGAACCGGTGGGCGGCAGCTCCGACTCTAACCATTTTAATTGGAGGAAACCCTCTTTAAAAACCGACAGTTTCAGGTTTTCATAGAAGAGAGAAAACCTCCTCACGCAACTGTGTTCATAGAAGCTTTCAGAGGATTACTGCCGCGGCCTTGGAATGAGAAACACAAAATTTAGTTTGTCATACCTCGCCTTGAGGGTGACGCTGCCTTATGGGCAAGCGACAGCAGAAACTTGTACAACATAACGATGAATTTGAGAACGCAGTCCTCGCAAAGTAGTGGTCGACGTGCATTCAGATTGCGGAAAGAAGTTTCTTCTCCAGAGGAACCTTCTGACTACACTCAGAACTAAACTTGCCATGCCAATACGTGAATAATACTTTCATGTGCCGGACAGTGATTTGGAACATTTCTTGTTCGCGTTGGATTCGATTGAACTACGCAGGAAGACCGTGAGAGTTGCAATTATGGATACAAAAGTTAGAAGGATGTTTTGAAACATCGAGGTTTCGTCCATAAATATTGAGGTTAATACCGATGTTCTGAACGACGGTACATCGCCAATGCATCGGCGACGAAAATCCAAAAAGATCGACATGGTTCAAGACTGGGCCATTCATTTGGTTCGTGGATGCCCATCCTTCGACGCGTCAGGTCTCATAATTAGTGCAGAGCTACATTTATTGTTATACTAGTGGCTTTTGTTCTTTTGAACTTGTAGGTAAGTAAAATATGAAGTTTACAAGATTATCATTTACTTCAAATAGTCCCCATTGAATAATGCAGTGCTAGCACTGGGTGTAATATAAGTGAGACTTATTGTCCAAATGTCCATTGTAAAAGGTGTCAAGTCAAGAAACAATAAAAACCAGGATTGACGATAAGTATGAGGCAATGAGTGATATTTTTAAACACATGTAAAGAATGCTGAAAACTATTGCGTTACCTACGATATTTGCACTGAAACAATGCAAAATGAGTCATTTGTGGTCATTACTACTCACTTTCTAGACAAGACAAATCCTCAGCGGAACATTAGAGGTTTTTGAGCTGACAGAACACCACACGCATCGCTGTACATCATTGAAAAACTGACAGATATTTTCTCCGAATGGAATACTTCAAATGAAAATGTTTTTACTACCATCACAGATAATGACAGCACTGTTATAGTCAGTTGGAAAATGTTTGGCGAGTAAAAGAAAGAAGGCCAAATTAATACGTGTTTGTGTGTCAGACGTAAGGAGAGGCTCCCAATATTTTCTAGCAGCGAGTTAGACTAATAAATGGCGGAATCGCTACGACCATTCGAAAAATTAACAAAAGAAATTTCAGGGGACACTTACATCACAGTAAGGAAAGTGATCCAGTTAGCCAGTTGTGTCTGACACGCAGTCGAAAAATTTAATTTCTATAAATGAAATTTAGAAACGAAATAAGTAAACAACTGGCAAGGAGGTTCGACAACTTAGAACATTCTGCCGTTCTGGCAGTTTCAACAATTCTTTACCCAAGATTCAGATCACTTCAAATGTGTCGCCGCTAAAGGAAAGGTAACTAATAACTTAAATAAAAGTGTGCGTTAATTTAATACATTTGCAGTTAATAACAATAAATCCGACGACTCAGATGATATGATATATGTGTAAATGATATGATATGGTATGATATGTGTAAATACCACAAGCAGTTGCCACACAAAAACATGACAAATAAGTGATCATCATCTGCTGGAAACATTAGTGAAAACGAGGTTCAGGTGCACATATCCCCTCCTGTTGCACCAATAAAAGGAGAACATACTGAAATCTGCGAGGGTGTGAAGTCACTTTCTCCCGGAACTTGCGAAAATGCTGAAGGTGTATCTTCCTACTGTCTCATCTGTGCCAAGTGAGTGCTTGTAATCGGGGGCTGGGCCAGCCATCGCCAGGAAAGAAATAGACATCAAGGAACTTGACTATCTGAGCTTCTTAACCTAAATTCTGTATTAAATTTTTTAAAAAATTAAAATGTTTTAATCATAAAAATGATTTTTTTTACAAGATCTGTTTTGTTTAGTTTTGTAATCTGATTTACATGAAGATAGCTGATGATCTCATTGGTCAGTATCATTGCACCTAATGTAACGTAACATTAGGAAAGGTAGGTATATTTGTGAAGAAATAAGTCACTATTTTCAGGTCCTTTTTTTTAAATATCTCTGACCAAACGACTAACGTTCTTTTATCATGTTACTTAAAAATAATAAGCTGTGAGGACGGGGCGTGAGTCGTCCTTGGGTAGTTCAGTTGTAGAGCACTTGCCCGCGAAAGGCAAAGGTCCCGAGTTCGAGTCTCGGTCCGGCACACAGTTTTAATCTGCCAGGAAGTTTCATATCAGCGCACACTCCGCTGCAGAGTGAAAATCTCATTCTGGATCTTTATATTTGTTTGACAACTGCTTCTACCCCATATAATTTTTTTAAATGTGTAAAATACACGTATGTGGATGTGTTTCACAGTAATCCAATGTAAATTACAATGCGTAAAAAAGAATTTTTGGTAGCAAAGACTACTGCAAAAGACTATCATAAAAATTGTCATATGTTATCATATTTTTCGGTGTCAACAGGCATTATGAGTTTAAAGTAATATGTTCGATATGACAGTGGCAGAACGCATTTATGATCCACTGAATAAGCAAACAATTAACCATCTTCTGTGAATAACTCGACAGAGTGCTGACTGATAACGTCGTAAAACCACCGATATCTGGACAGGTAACAGTCCCTTTCATGTTAAGGGATCTTCCAGTTCATGCCTTGAAAATGACAGGGGTTTACTTGTAGAAATATTGCAGTTTTTGAGGAATTTATCTGGCCGCATTCTCGCGAGTAATTAGAGCATACAACACGCTGGGGAAAGCTTAACTTCTCCTTGGGAAATGTGCTGAACATTATTTTCTGAATACTTCATAGGTTGCATATTTCTAAACAATAAACGCTAGGACATTCTCGTGTGCTGTTTATGCAACTGATATGTTGACAAAAAAAATTTTAAACATCGAGTCTTTAAAGCCAAGTCTTTACTTTGTTTCAACGTCGACATCGTAATATTGTCCGCTATCCAAGTCCATGTCCGAACCGAATCATCTGATTGTGAACTTAGTATGATAGGTTCAAGGCCTTTGTTCATAGTATGCCAACACTGAAGGTGGATGCTGTCTATTCCTTCGTGCACAAGCGGTTCAGTGTCTGCTATCTTGAATGTTTGCCTCTCTCCCCCCCAACATAGCTTGTAATCTGTGCGCAAATTAATTCTACCAGATTATACTTCCTGTGATATGTGAGTAAACGGAAAATAGTGTTACCATATTCACAGGCAAAAAAGTCAGGTTTGTACATTCTGTCATGTGACTTTTATAAATTGACAAGCTGCAGGTGTTCAGCACGAGTCTGGGTTATATTGTCCGGGATATTTTTATTTTTCAACCAGAGCGCAATATCCCCAATCTTGGTGCTCGTACTTCATCTTTTTTCTGTAGCAGCTGAATGATAATTGGCATGGTAATTACAATGACCGACTTTGAAGCAAGGAAGGCAAGAATTGTTCAGTGAACCACTTCTTGTAAGTGACAACCTTCATTTCCGAGTGGCAGTCACTACTGTTTTTGTTGCACCTAAATACAAGTTAACTCTCTGGAACCAAATCAGAAGAAGAGCCAGCGTACAGAATAATCATCCAAGAACCTTTTCCTACGAGAACTTTATAAGCACCAGTACCATCACTCATTTTCAGCAGGTATTCATGGAACGATTCTGATTCACCCACTTTCGTCAAGATAATACACTGTAGAACTACATCCATCTCTTCCATTGTGCATCTTTACATGAAATGTGGTTTGTGCTACTTCTTCTTTAAATTAAAAACTCTCTTCTTAACGTACTTTAAACCAATGTATTTTGAAATTCTTTGCTTGACGAAGCCAATTTGCTCAGGCATTATTGTAACGAGTTATTGTGATGTCAGGCATACACTTCTTACATACTTTACATATCAAACACGGAGAGCTTTAAAATATCGTTGCTTTAAGGTTATTGCCGCCACCTGGCATATACATTTGGAAATCACAGTAAAACTTTTACGGATACAAATTCACAGCTATACTGTTGCAAGAAAGTAACACAGTTCGGTCGCTCTGTGAATGAAATTACATTGTCGGGAAATTCGGCAACAGCACAGCATGCGGGAGAGAGATTCTCGCAGTCTAATTTGTAGCTCGCGGCGAGCAGCTCGAAAAGAGAATGAATCTCATTGGCTGCTAGCAGTTAATGTTGGGGAACGTGCACAACTGCTGAAAATAGGGCCTTCTTCCTACATGACACGAACTATAGTTGGAGTGGCAACAGCAGGAAGTACCATCCGACGGCCAGCGGCCACAACTGCAGTCAAGTGTATTTAGCAGGACAGCGTGGCAACGCCGCAACGCTGTATCACGCAAACGCACAACAAAATGCGAGCGTGGTTTAAAAAGTTCTCAGAATCACCACGAGAGGTCAGCACTAGCACAACGAGTTGTTCACGTGATATTCATTGGACTGTTGCCTGTAGACACATGCCACGTCAGTGGTCTTGGAAGAGAGCAGTGGCAGTGAAGTGGTTTTGTTGTTGTTCCTGCGTAATGATTAGAGAAGACGGAAAAGATCGATATTCGAGCAGTGATTAAGTACTTTGTAAAAAAAGGTATGAAAGCAAAGGACATTCATGCCGATTTCCAGAATACACTGGGAGACTCTGCTCCTTCATATTCAACTGTTGCCAAGTGGACAAATGAAATTAAATGTGGTCAGGAGAGCTTAGATGATGATTGGTGCACTGGTCGGGCAAGATGTGTGACTACTCCAGAAATTGTTGCAAAAGTGCACAAAATGGTAATGGAGGATTGTCGATTGAAAGTGTGTGAAATTGCTCACACTTGCCAGATGTCATCTGAAAGGGTATATCACATTTTACCTGAAGAATTAGAAATGAAAAAAAACTATCTGCAAGATGGGTTCTGCAACTCTTGACATTGGATCAAAACCGCATGAGAATGGACATATCAGAACAATGTTTGGCCGATTTTAGGAGAAACAAACAAGATTTTTTCAGCTCGTTTGTGACCACAGACGAAACTTGAGTCCACTACTATACCCCAGAGACAAAACAATAATCAAAGCAGAGTAAGTATGCTGATTCTCTGCCACCAAGAAAAGGAGAAACAATTCCTTAGGCAGAGAAATCCGGTTTCACAGTACGGAGCGGATCAGGATCAGGTTGTGGAAAGGGGCCAAGATCAGTTACTGTTAGTTACACAAGAAAACACAACTTTATTCCTCCAAAACACAATGCACAGTTTTCTCTTTAAAACAACAAGGATCAATTCATGGCTGAGGGTCCAAGTAACGTCTCAGTAACAAAGTTTAAATAATCCCTTTTAAAACACAAGGATTTAGAGAAACGGCTGAAGGCCTTACTTAAGTAAAATTAAAACATCTTCTCGACTAAAGGCCCAAATAATATTTCAGGTCAGCAAAGGAAATTCTTTAAAAGGCAAGCATTTACTTATTTTGGCTAAAAGCCATATTAAGCCCAATAACATTTCAACTTAATAAAAGGGAACCTTTAAAGACAAGCATTTACACAGTACAGCAGAAAACCATCTAACATGAAATATCTTGACGGCTGAAGGCCAAAACAATTATTCAAAATAATTAAAGACAAAACTTGAGATAAGCATTTACACAGCAGGGCTGAGAGCCACAGATTTTAAAACAAAAGCGGCTGAAGGCGTAAATACAGAGCAAACAAGAATTTTAAATAAAATACAGCTGAAGGCCTAATCTTAAAATACTTCACATAAGGTTTGGCTGAAGGCCATATACTGAATATAGAACAGACATAAGTAATACATGGCTGAAGGCCTGGCACAGTACTTGGGGTACAAGAAAATCAAAATCACAAACAGCAAAACAGTGGTGCTCAGAAGTGTTACAAGGATCAGCCTGGGAAGGAAACTCTATCAACAGTTCAGGTGAGACAGGTAGCCAAGCATAACACTAAATAACCGGGTGGCATCACGACCTAGGGACAGCTGAAGAACCAACCAACAACCTAACCAATTCCACCCAATCAATGGCACGACAACCGAAAATATCAGCGAGGACGAAGATTGCAGCAGCACTATGTCTTGATAATTGGCCTCTGAACACAGTCAAGGCACACTCTCTCGTAACCGATCAACTGGATACTCCAGTACGCAGACAGCATTCATCTGCTCAATGGAAATCACAGAAGCTACACACAGTTCCACGTAAACACTTGCACTAAGAACTCTGACAATCCTAAAACCAATCACCGTGGAACAACAAGGATGAATCACAAATCGACACACACGGAGTCTCCATAAGCGGTTGGTGACCAAATACACGTCGTCCGATGAGACGACCGACCGAACGACCAACCAAGGTCGTCCCCACTCAAGTTATGTGTGTCTGCAATGGTCGGGAGAGTCTTGGCAGTCCGGAGCTCACTGCAGCTCCAACCCGACTCAACTCGATGTCCATTCGGAACTCGGAGACACGGCGACCTAGGCACACTGGCTCAGACCCAACCATGCAGAGGGAACACTTGCCCATTGGCGACCCAGCATCTCTACAAGGAACGAACTGACTCACATCCGGCAAGATGACCAACTGACAAGGCCCAGAAATGGTGAAAAGACCAAATACACGTCGCCCAATGAGACGACCGACCGAACGACCAACCAACGATCGTTCCCGCTCCAGTCTCTTTCCATTGGACAGTACGTGTTTGTCGCCAGCGGCAGGGGAGTACTGGTCGTCTGGAGCTCACTGGCGCTCCGTCCCAACTCCCTTGATGTCCGTTCGCAACTCGGAGACACGAAGACCTGGAGACACTGGCTTGGACACAACCATGCAGAGGGAACACTTGCACATTGGCCACCGACATTTCTGCACAAGGAAGGAATTGACGCACATCCCGCAAGATGACCAATTGAAGGGACGACCGACCAAACTACCGACCAACGGTCGTCCCTGCTCAAGTCTCCTTCCGTCGGACAGTACATGTGTGTCGCCAGCTTTGTTTCATTGTAATTCTGCAGATACTACTGCATAGAAGTTGACAAGAAATCATGTATCTGTTACAAATCAAAAGAGATTAAAAAGTTTTAGTTTTCACAGTAACAACTTTTCATTATCTCTCGGTGATTTCAGCTATGACTAGAAATCAGAAGTAACAATTAAAAGTAGTATTTAACGCCATGTGCTATCTGTTAGTAGAATTCTGTTCTCTTTTCTAAGATTCTTGTATAACAGTATCGAATATTATAATGTTACTTCACCTGTTCTCAAGAACTGTACAAGTCACATGTAACAACTAAAACCAGATTTCCAAATGCAACTTAAGTGACGCCATTCAAGTGGCATTGCCAAAGCTGCAGATGGAAACATCCATATTCCTGTGGCGCTGCTCAGCTGACTACACTTTTAGCCTTGCTTAAAAGTTAAAGTAGCTTTAACTTTTTGACACCACGTTCCTTCCCCCCACCATCAATGAGCTCCATTAGACTGGCATCTAATGGCTTAATTACAAAGCATCATCGCATTATTTTGCTTTCTGTTTTAGTAATTTGGCATGTATGGTCTCACTACATCTAAAAAAGTACAGAAAGTGGTTTTAGCAACAATTGTGCAGTTTATCGAACAAATTATCGTTTATGTAATGTTTATAGTGAACAGTTTTACTCATAATAGCTTGGTTAGACTTTAAAACTCTATTTTCAAAGTCATTTCACTTTTAATCATATGTTTTATATTATAAACAATGATTTGGCAATGGGATCCAGTATTTGAGGGAGGACTATGGTTGACATGTCTATCAGTGACCTAGAAGATAAATTTTTGAAGTCTGTCTAAGCCATTATGGGTAAAACTGTTTATTATAAACGTTATGTAGACAATACTTTGTTGCTTATTCGCTGTTATGCTGAAGGTATAGAGTCAGAGACATTCAAGGTACCGCTCTATGGAGCAGCATGTTTCTGCTCTTTGCTCCGGCTCCATCAGAGCTCTGCAAGTAGAAGCACGGAGCTCTTGACTGTTCAGTTGACAGTGACAGCTGAGTGGCACTGCACAAAGCCGGCTTATTCTCCTCCTGTAGAACACAGTGGTGTTGTAAATGGAAGACAGCATCTGAAATTGTTTAGTTACAAGTAAATCAATACGCTGGTGAGCAGTTGGGGATATGCATATTAAAGGAACTGTAAAAATGAACCACAATCCTAACTGAAAATGTTGAACATTTAATGTAGAAGTTTATTCCATTACTTTTAACACCAAACAGTTTTTCGAATTCAATAAAATATTGCCAGTAACTAAAGAAGGACAAAATAAATATAAATACATACTAAATACGAAAATTAATGAATGGTGGCAAACTGGAAGGCACAACAAGGAAACTGAAGAACAACGAATATGTACGAAATTAATCTATGTCAATTTTCTCTTGCTGATCTTCTACATTTATTTACTTTCCTTTGTGTAAGAGCTTAAATACTGGGAATGACTGATTCAGCACTGCCCAGTGTCAAAACACATTTTGAATGATAACCCGATATGGAGCATCTCAGTCATTTTTTACACTGTTCCATGAAGGAAAAGAACTGCTCACAATTGCATGTTGATCTGAATACACTAAGCATCCATGCTGCAATGTCTGTAAAATCTCAGGTAACACTTCTGTGACAAATGTTTGTAAGAGTCACTTGAAGTCTTTCTCCTCTGATATCTATCTTTCAATTCTGAATTGCACTGAAAACCTGTGATTTATATTTGGAGGGGATGGATTACTGAATCGATGTCCAGAGAGTACAGAGTAGCGAAAATTCCTAAATCTGTTTCCAGTGAATCTTTTTTCAAATTCAGTATGCAGTTTTCATAAAAGATCTGTGTACCCTCCAAAATCTGCAGTAATGACACTGTGTAGTGTCTAGGAAGCCTGAATACTCGGTTCGCTAGACAAACAGTCAAACAAATCTTATTAATGAGTTTTATTACAAAAGGAAAACTCCAATATTTAACTTTGACAATTACAGAGATGTGTCGCAATCAAAGGGCGACATACGAAATACTAAGTCTTCTTCAGTATAGACAAACCCAAGTCTGTGCTACTTAGACAGTACAAGCGAAATGATCTAGCGTTGACGCTACTCTCGAAATCGCTAATCTTGAAGCTTGAACTGGGCCCTCTCCAGTCGGTCGCGACGCTTATGCCCTCTTCATATGGGGGACGCTGCTGTCGCATTGTCGTCCTGGATGGAGGTCTGGCCAGTGTGTGATTGGCTGACTTCTTCTCACAGCCTTCTCTTCCCTGTCGTTACCGACTGGCGTGCTGGTGCTTGACTTTACACCGTAACACAACGTTTGTTAATGCTGACAGTTCCAGAAAGTAAGAGACGTTTCTAGCGTCAAGCTGTCTTTCCCAGAGCGACAGTTTCATCTTGAATGTCTCTATTTTGTCACAGAAATGGAAGATGAAAATATCCTTCCCTTGAAGTGACACACAAAAGTCGCGAAGATGCCCTCTCGCTTCACTTAAAAAGGCTAAATCACTAATCCATTTATCATCTGACAGTTCAGGAACACTTTATCCCTTCATTTCCATGGATAACGATATTTCGTGGCACGGTTTTATGAAGCGCTCCAGAACTTAAAAAAGCACTACTGAGCCAGTGAACCTCATAGCGATAAGGTAAATCTCCATATTCACGACCGACATCGTCCACAAACACTGCAAGCCATGATTTCATCCTTTTACTTGAATAGAATTAGTGATTTTCACAACCAAACTCATTAGCCTATTTATCTTCATGCTTTTGCAACACAAAGGTGTTGATGAATCAGGCAATGTATAAAAATAACCAGGAGATCATGATTCTTCATTTTTCTCTGGACGTATCCTACTTAGCCACTGATTTCGCCAGTCATAGCTGGAGCATCGTCTGTTGCTACTGAACTTAGTAACTCACATGGCAGACCTAACTTTTCCATAACCGCTTCAAGTGCATCGAATGTGTCTTGACCTGTTGTTGTGTTCTTCGATGGGGTGAGATATAACATCTCCTCATGAACTTCCTGCATTTTGTTAACTGTCCTAATGAAGAATACCAGCTATGCTGTGTCTGGTAAGTCAAGAGAGTCATCCAAAGACAAGGAAAATGTAACACTGCCTTTAACATTCATTGTCAGTTGACCCTCCAAAGCTTTTGCTAACACTTCTATTCAGCACATTACAGTGGCTCGAGGAAGTGACACAAACTGTAGCTGCGGTCGTGGGCACAGCTCTTCCATTGCAATTACAAGGTGTTCTTTAGTAAATTCATCTTCAGCAAATGGCTCCAAGCGCACAGCTATCTCATGGGAAATTCTATAGCTAATTCTCGCAGAAGAGTCCCTTCCTGGATGGTCAACGTCCCGCAAGCAATATGAAATATTTTTATCACATAATATCAGTAGCACGAGCTTTCAAAACTGACATGGTAATTGTTGAAACGAAGAACTTTTGCCTTGTTCCTTTCATTGCCATCATATTACAAAGAAAGTTTATTACTAACTTACTTCGTTTGAAAAGCTGTCTTTCAGTTCAAGCCTTACTGCTTTTCGTGCATCGTCGACATATTTGTCATACTCTGCCGCATGATTTACTACATAATGGAATCTTAAATTGAATTTCTTTACAAGGGTTAATAATTTTTGTGACACAGAATTTTACAGGATCGTAATGTTCAATAAAGCGGTATACATCCTCCCAGGCTGCATTAAAGCAAGGCGGTTCTGAGGGCCTGCTGTTTGGGCTACTTGCCATGTCTAAATGCGCTGACGACTGCGACAGACGCCCGGCCCCGTCCACGCTCTTTCTCTTGCTGTCTCCTGTCGCTCTGTTTACTTCTCGCGTCTCCGCGCTCCCAACAGGCTTTGTTGGATGGCCACGAATAGAAGAAATAGTAAGACAAGCAGTGCCCACAGAAAAATTGAGTTTACCGTGGAGTGGAAACCGGTAGCAATTCGCAATTCCTCAATTATAACATTACAAGGAAGGGCAAGAAACATGTACTTACCATTTACAGGAAGCTAAAAGCAACTGATGCTGTAATCCCCAATGACTCTTGTCATCCACAGGCTCATAAAAAGCTACGTTCCATAGTTTAGAGCACAGAGCAGTCACTGTACAAGTGAGAAGGAAGGATAAAGAGACAGAACTAAATGTCATTAAGAAGATAGAGATCAAGAACGTTTGCAAAGTAGATATTGTTAATAAATTACTGTGCAAAAGTAATAAGAATAGAAAGAATAAACCAAATGAAGAAAAAATATAAGTGGTCACTCTGCTGAACTATAAAACAGCCTTGCAAGAGATCAGGAACATTTTTAAACGACACAGTGTGAACATAGCTTCTAGACAAATAATCTAGTGATGTATAACCTGGAGCATGATTTTAATAACAAGATAAACAAGTTAGAAAAATCAGGAGCTTATAAAATCCAATGTGTGTCTTGTGAAGCAAAGTACAGCAGGAAGAACATTTTCGTTCAAATACTAGGATTATGTAGGGGCCAGTTGTACAATCTCAGGATAAATACATGGATAAATCGAGGAACAGGCTAACCACTGATTCACTTGGAGGTCATGTTGTATGACGCAATTTTATTCTCTGTTTAGTTGTTCCACGAACAGTGTCCCCAGCCAGTTAAGTTGGCAACAGTTGAAGAGCATGCTGGGTATTTCCGCGAACGTCTTTTCATCATATTTATTTAATCGTCATCTGTAGAAACATTGTGTTTAACAAGAGTAGTAAGCGTTTCAGATCGCAAAATTATTCGCTTGAGAATACATTGAGACTGGTCGATGCAGTGAATGGGCACAAGATTGTAGTAGACAACTCGAAAACTGATGCTATCTCATGCACTGAAAAGATTAGTGCAAAACATTTAACTACGCTTGTAACGTACTTGGATGTATAACAATCTATCCTAAAATTAGTTAAAAGATCAGGTATTTGTTGTTTGACCAGTAACAGATCTTTCTAAATTTCTGAATAAAGCAACCTCAATACCTACAATTATAATATCATTGTAGTTGAACCAATAATTGCAGATAACAGCGCATTAGTAATGGAACTCAGTACGGAAAGCAAAGAATAAATTGCATCCAAGCATCTGATATTTAAGTTACACATTCGGTAGAAGCATAAAAGATACTAAATGGCCTGAAAGCATCACTGTCTGCTGTAAGGTGGCAGCAGAAAATTGCAGAAGTGGGGGTCAGTGACTCATCTGAACGATTGTTCCAAACCTTAACAATGGAATTTTATGACATGTTCCCAATAACCTCCAAGAAGGAATCTGTGGGCAAATCACAAGGAAGGGAAAAACTTATTAAAGAGAAGATGTGGTACACACCAGAGTTAGATTAATTAAAATGCATTGTCATAATTGTTGCGTAAGTAGGTGTGTACCCACGCAAACACAGTTAGAAATCGGAAACTAACGGAGTCTGAACTCAAGTTTCTTTTTTAGTTCTTTCACATATATCAGGTTATCAAGTAAGAGAATACATAAAAGAGAATCAACAACAGAGAGTAAAAAGGTAGATATGAGAATCACAGGCGACGGCTCTCTTCTCTGTGACTCCCGTGCGAACTGTGGAGAATAATCTCTGTGGTTGGCGCGAATTTAAGCGTCGGCTGCGATCGTCGTGTGTGCGGTAGTCGCCACATGAGGCCCCTTGGTGAGAGCGGAGCTCGGATGTTCCTCTCTGTATCGGGCAGGGAAGTGCACTTGTCTGCCAGAACGCGTGGTGCATCGAGGCTGCTGCTTTATTGACTGCGGAGGTAGCGGAGTGGGGTTCTGCATCGTTGTCTTGGGCTGATCGCTGCGCGATGCTGACATCGCCGGGGTTTCTTGAAGTATATAAGCAGGTTTCACTCTACTTAGCGATATGGTGGCTTGTTTCCCATTCAGTACTGTGTCTAGGGTGTGTGCATCTCTGCGTGTCACGCGATGAGGTCCCGTGTATATGTTACCGGGGCTCCATGTCTGGACGCTTTCTCAGGTTTGATTTTCTTGATCGTATCTCTCAATCCTTGTAAATATTCTGACCGATCATCTGCATTCGGTACCCCTGAGTCGTTAGCGAACCCTCCGGGCAGACGTATTGTTTCTCCGTAGACCAACTCTGCCGGGGAGGCGTCCTAAGACCTAACAGTACAATGGGTAACGCTTCCGTCCATTTAGTACCGTGGCACATGAGGGCTGCTTTTAAGGTACGGTGCCATCTTTCTACCATCCCGTTGCTTGCCGGATGGTAGGCGGTGGTGCGGTGATGGCAGTATCCGCAGAATCTTGCTAACTGAGCGAATAGTCGTCCTCTATCAGTTATTATATGGAGTGGGCAGCCGAACCTCGATATCCAAGTTGACATGAATGCCGTTGCCAGAGTTTCCGCCGAGATGTTATCGGTAGGTATTGCTTCCGGTCAGCGTGTGTACCTGTCAGAGATTGTTAGCAGGTAGCGATTACCATCTGATGGTGGAAGAGGTCCTACGACGTCTAAATGAATGTGCGAGAAGCGTGCCTTGACAACCGGGAATTGTCCGATTGGAGGGCGCACGTGTCTGCTCACTTTGCATAGCTGACAGCGTGGGTAAGATCTAGTCCAGTTACGGCAATCACGGTCTTTTCCTGGCCATACAAATCTTTTGGACACCAATCTGGTAGTTGCTCGAACACCGGGGTGACATAGGCCGTGGAGACAATCAAACACTCTTCTGCGATGTGTGATTGGAACGTAAGGGCGTGATCGACCATGGTGTACATAACAAGTCGTACGTCTTCCCCGGGCACGTCAGCTAGCTGTAACTTCAACGCCGTGTTGTCGTCACGCAACAGGGTATTTAGCTCATCATCTTCCTGCTGGGCTTGCGCTAGTTCTGCCGTAGTTACAAGCTGTGTTATACTGGATACTCATGACAAACAATCAGCTACCACGTTAGTTAAACCTGAGATGTGGCGTAAGTCTGTGGTGAATTGGCTTATGATCTCCAATTGAGAAAACTGCTTGGAGAGCATTTGTCACTGTTCTTGTTGAATGCGTAAGTCAAGGGCTTATGATTGCGAAATCACGAGCTTCCACTTGTGGTCTGAAGTGTTTGATCGCTAAATATATAGCCAAAAGTTCTCTATCGTAAGCACTCCAGCGTTGTTGTGCTGGTGACAACTTGTGTGAATAGTATGCCAGAGGTTGCCATGCGCCGTCCACCAGTTGTTGCAGGGCTGCACCAATACCAAACTGGCTAGCATCCACCACCAGTGCCAAAGGTGCTTCTAGTTTAGGGTGTGCCAGCAGTGCGGCCTGAGCCAGGCTCTGACGTGTCACTTCGAATGGTGCATCAGATTCCTCATTCCATTGTATGGTTGCATTGCTGCGAACCTTTGGGCCGGCTAATAACGCGTTTAACGGTGCCTGCTGTTCAGCTATCCGTGGTAGATGCCTTCTGTAAAAATTTAACGTGCCTAGGTATCTTCTTAATTCTTTGACCGTAGTAGGCTTGGGCATGTGTACAATAGCCTCAACTTTTCCGGGTAAGGGTGCTGAACCTGTAGCGGATATGCGATGACCTAGAAATTCCACTTCAGTTTGGCTGTATTTAACACTATTCCAAACTTCTCTAAGCGTTGGAGTACTTATTTTAAATGCTGCTTGTGCTGTTCATAGTTTGCAGAATATATGAGAACGTCATCCAGGTAGGCAAAACAGAAGGGCAATCCTCGTAATACAGAATCCAGAATGCTGCATCAGATTCCTCATTCCATTGTACGGTTGCATTGCTGTGAACCTTTGGGCCGCCATGTCTGTGCGGAATTTCGCAGACCAAACGTCATGAAATTACTTTCAAACAATCCAAAGGGTGTTATTATGGCGGTCTTTGGTACGTCTTCTGGCGCTACAGGAATTTGTGTATAGGCTTCTGCGCAATCTAGCACACTAAAGACTGTGGCGCCGTGCAGCGCGTGATAGTAGTCCCTTAACATAGGTACAGGATAACGATCCGGAATGGTTCTGGCGTTCAGTGCTCTGTAGTCGCCACACGGACCCCAGGCTCCATCTTTTTTTGGTACGAGGTGTAAGGCCGACGCCCATGGACTGGATGACGGGCATATAATTCCTTCTTTAAGCATTAGCTCGAATTCCGCTTTAGCTATAGCGAGGCGTTCCGGTGCTAGTCTCCTAGGTCGGCATAACACAGGCCGTCCGTGGTTCTTATGTAATGTACTGTATGATGCAACACTTTCTCCGGTGCTCCTGGCGGTTTCGTTAATTCAGTAAAATCCGCTAGGATTGCATGGTACTCTGCGTTTACCATTTGAATTAACTTAATATTGGTACAATCTGTGTCACGATAATAACAAGCCGTTGATAGGTTGGTGAGACTGTCTATCAGGCGAGCATTGGCCAAGTCTGGCAAAAGTCTGAAGTGTGATAAGAAATCATCTCCTAGTATTGCTTCTGTGACGTCTGCTACCGTGAAATTCCATTTAAAATCTCTACGGAGTCCCAAGTTCAGATTCTCTTGTTGTAATCCGTGTGTTGAAATCTGCGAATTGTTGGCGGCGGGCCGGCCGGTGTGGCCGTGCGGTTAAAGGCGCTTCAGTCTGGAACCGCGTGACCGCTACGGTCGCAGGTTCGAATCCTGCCTCGGGCATGGATGTGTGTGATGTCCTTAGGTTAGTTAGGTTTATTTAGTTCTAAGTTCTAGGCGACTAATGACCTCAGAAGTTAAGTCGCATAGTGCTCAGAGCCATTTGAACCATTTGTTGGCGGCGGATAAGTTAAATGCAGTGCGCGGCCGGCAACAATGCAAGGACTGTCTTGGTAGTACCACAGTCGTAGTACACTGAGGTCTGAACCGGGGTCACCAATGTTGCGTAAGTAGGTGTGGATCCACGCAAACACAGTTAGAAATTGGAAACTAACGGAGTCTGAACTCAAGTTTCTTTTTTATTTCTTTCACATATAAAAGGTTGCTAAGTAAGAGAATACATAAAAGAGAATCAAAAACAAAGAGTAAAACGGTAGGTATGAGAATCACAGTCGACGGCTCCCTTCTCTGTGACTCCCGTGCGAACTGTGGAGAATAATCTCTGTGGTTGGCGCGAGTTTTACGCGTCGGCTGCGGTAGACGTGTGCGGTAGTTGCCACATACTTTTCAGGGACCAGATGAAGACACTTTAAGATCTTGCTGCCGAAGAGCTGCTTCATTGTGACTGTTTAATAGCTAAGAGAATTTATAGAAAGGGAGTGGAGTATGCAAAAAAGAAATACACCGACAGTTTCGTTAAAGAGGTTGATAATCCCTGTAAGGCATGGAATCTGATAAATGAGCTCCTGAGGAAGTCTACCTTTGCCTTAATTTCCAGTAAACCCGATGTCTTCAATCAGTACTTTGTTAGCGTAGTGAAAAATACTGTAAGTGAAATACCAGACTTTGGCTTAGAATCTACAGCTCATATAAAAAATGTAAGTCGTTTCAGGATTAAAAACTGGAATGAAATGCACCCTAAGGATATTGTAAAAATAATGAATTCGTATTTAGCCACAGTGTAAATGAATTAGGTCCTGCGACTTTGCCATGCCTGCTACAGAAATGATACGTACGCCGAAATACGTTAAAATAAATGATGCTACTTTATTTTTGTGAGTGGCGCTAAAATATAGAGCTCATGATTCTAGTGATGTGAGTAGTTTAGTCGAAGTCAGTGAGCTTCCCGATGCTAGCATTACTAAACACATATGAAAGAAACACACACTAGAGACAGAGAGATAAAAAACATAGAGGAGTTAACATACAAAAGGTAACAAAAACAAGGAATAAATTATCCACACTTCATGCGAATAAGCCCAGAACCTCTGGCGGCGTGCACTGAACTACTGACACACGCGCGAAAATTTGGCACTCACACACTAACACACACACACACACACACACACACACACACACACACACACACACATGGTAGGCGGCTGCAGGACGCTACACATATAAGCATTCAGAGAGATCAGATATCAATGACATGTCCAGCAGTCCTGAAGAAAATTATTCTGTAGCTCGCTCAACCAATAGACATGGTAATCAGCAAATATTTCTCCTACATTATCTTCCCGAGGGCTTCAAGATGAGGCAAGAAATACATAATCATGACACCTGCAACAAGAGGAACATTGAAATACCAAGCTGTCGACTATCTGGAACATGAGACAGTTTTCCAATGGTTGCTCTAAAGTTGTTCAACACATTGACACAGTGCCTCAAGAGGTGCATTTTCTTCCACTAGAACCATTCAAAAGGAAAATTGCACAGAACTTGAATCAGCACCCTTAAATCTCTATAGAAGAATTTTTCAGCAACCACTTAAGTTATTGGAGCAAATATTTTTTTCATCTGTTATATACATCCTTATTGTGACCAATCTTCTTCATATGTTATGTGAAAAGTTGTAACTCCTCACATTTTTTGTTTAAGAAATAAGCATGTAAATATTATGCTCAGAAAAGATGGCAGAGGCTACAGACTGGTAATGACCTGTACATAGAATGTAAGTTACAAGTTGTATGCGATAAAATACACACGTTGATAAAGTTACCATCAGAAGGACACCACACTCAATCGATTCAGAAGCAACATCTTTAAGCAAGATAATATTCTATCAAATGTTGCTCTATAGTAGATGAGGAATTGAAAGAAAAAACATAATATATGAAAAACTGTGAAATGCAGTCCACTTTTTGAAATATTTGAAATAGTTGGTCTCTTCAGACTCTCTAACAAACTATGAAAACACAGGCATCATGGAGATTGCTTTGACTGTTCTGTTTACTGTTTACTGGCTAGCTTGTTGCTGTATTTATGTTTCTGAATAATTCATTCGTTACAGCAGCAGTGGGCATTCTATAGAAAGTTTCTTTGCTGAATCAGTGAACTCTATTTGCGCATCCACTTTTGCAGTTCTTGGGCATATACATATCCTTTTTCTGTGTTGTTATGATTATTACTAATTGCATTGAGGGGGTATATGAAGAATAAGACGCCAACATTTACAATAAACCCAATATTCTTTTTGACATTACTCAAGTAGAAATGTACCTAAGACACATATCCAAACTGAAAGCTATTGGTATTGTATCTCATCCAAAATGTTTGAGGAACAGTTTGGACTTGTGCAATCAGCTCTAGCGGTTATATGTAATCTGGGAGTGAAGGAGAAGTAACTGTAGATGTGACACCTTCACTGCGTTCTTGCTTCTGTTCTACAATCACCTCAACCTAAAATTGTCAATTTTGTTTTCAGAATAAAAATACCTATTCTCAAATGTGACAGAATTAGCAGAGTTACAGAGGTCCCGCTTCAAAAGTAGTATGACAAGAACAAGAGAAGGAAGGAAGAATTGTATCAGTATAAGAAGGAGCATAAAGCTCGAAATTTGGTTTAGAAAAGAAAATTTAAAATAAATAATTTCAAAATAAAAATATATTAATCTATGTACATTTCTTCATTTTATTTTCATATAATTACAAAAAGGAACTGCATTATTTATCCAAACTGTCTCTTGTGCATGTTGACTATTGTTATACACGTCTTTTTGATAATTCTGCTGGCTCTCCTATTGCCAGTATCAATTAAATCCTCAATGGACAGAAGGAAATCACTAGAGGCAATGTATCTGAGTTTCAGCATAGCTGGCTCACTGGAGGAGCAGAATCGTTTCTAAAAGGAAGAAATAATTGCATGGAAAATTGGTCTGACAATTCAAGGGAATCTTAAAAACATATCTTTCCACCACTCCTTCCACTGTTAGGACTATGTAGATTCAATAACTAAGGATTCATGTTTGCTGAATGACAAGTAGCTATGCTCTTATACTCACATATAACAATTATGCTATGATAAATATCAGGGAGCTTATGTGGATAATACTGATAATTGAGAAACACAACAGCTATATTTGTAGTCTTTTTCTTTAAAAAAAGAGAAAGTATTGACTTTATTGTTAATGTTACTACATTACACTAGCTTGAGTTAGTACAAATAGTTTATATGTTTATGGGAGTAATGCTAAGTGGAAGACAATTTTGCTGCTCTGAAGCATGACCAGTGTTTTCTGTTATAGATGCAGTGTATCTGAGTGAATTCTGGACATAAGTGTGATAGTACACTTATAATGTTGCTATCTAATACTGGAAAAGGTGTTGATAGAAATAGCGCCTAAGACTAGTGGATGTTTTCGATTTACTTAGGTTTATTTGGGCACTTTCTGCTAAAGGAAATGGAGCAGTTCTTTCTAATGCTGCAGTAACTGGAACATATGCCAGATAAATGGCACTATTTTGGCATGAATTATCGTCTTTATAAATCAAGTTTATATAAAAGAACACAAAAGTAAGACATTACAAAACACTAATATCAAATACATATTACTACAAATGCTAGGAAACATGGAAATATTCTCACCTGTCAGTTATAAGCCCCAGTTTTTCACATACAAGATCCAAAGGATGAATTACACCTTCTTTCAGTGGACGAAATCTACTAAATATAAAAACGGATTCATTATGTTCTTCAAAGTAATTGGGATGACATATGGGTTTCTTCTCCTCCCTTGTTCTGACAAATAACTCTGCCAAAATCTCATCATCACTGTCTAATTCTATCATTATTACTGCTATCAACAAAATTTATTTTCCAGGTAAACTCGCTAACTCAGCCTGAAATCGCTAGTTAAGTTACCTGGAATTTATACTCTGGTTAGACTTTATTTTGTGTTGGTGCAATGTGTTTCCTGCGCTATTCTGAGAATAGAGCTTCACCAGCTGCTAACTGGTGCTTGTACAAGCAGCCCTAACTATGACAAATCAGCTGCTTTGAACCATGAGCGTGAAACACACCATACACTTAAAGGAATAGAAGAACGTTTAGAAATCTTGCACATAAAAAAAGGGAGAAAACTCGACTTGCTAGAAGAACTGCACATCGCCATTCATGAAAAGAAACATGACAATATTCTAAATGCAGAAATGAAAGATGTTGGAACAAGATTTCTTAATAGCATTTTAAGTTTTCGGTACCTTTGATGAAATAGCTACAGGCTGACGATCATAGACTTTGGAACATAGGCAACCAGTAGAATAATATTATAGTAGTTGAGCTACTAACTGTGCTCACACAATGATACCACAGACATGTCAGTTCACAGCAACACTCAGACCTGTGCAGACGTTTCAACTTGATACTCCTGGAGACCATAGCAGATTGGTAGGACATTGTCTGATGTGTTAGGTGCTGTCAGGTTGAATGACTACTGACAGAAATCGACGATTTTAATGTAAGAATAACAAGACCCACATTTCAATGTGTTTTTAGTCTGTTTCATTTTATGAATGCTGCAAATAAGTTCGTGGACTTTTCAGTGTTTTAACGTAATGAGTTAAGTTTTACAACCTGATGAGAGCATTGCAACACATTGTTAAGCTGTGTGTAGGTTTCCGTGCTACCAATTCTTACGGTTTAATCATAACAAATGCTGCATCACAACCTTAAAATGGATACCATTAAACTACTTAAAAACGTACTTTCTCTTAGGCTATTTAGAAGAAAACCTTGCTTTTTTAAAAAATAAGTCTGAAATGGTTGTGAAAGATTGGAAAAATAACATTATTACTACATTTAAGCCTAACAAGAAACTGATCACTTTATGCTTGACGGTAAATGCAGAGCTATTGTGACAACAAAATGATGTGAAATATGGATTCTCTTGGTGAGTACCACGTAAATCTGACAACAAGATGCATTTGTTTTTGTTGTAAACGGTATGTGCCCTGAATTATGACAACATAACGTATGTTTTAATGGGAACATAATATCACCTTTCTTTATCGAAGACTGATAGTTAAAGGTTTTCATACTGCAGTTCTGAGAATCTAATGATTAACTTATGTGGCAAAAGTGTATGATGTTTCCATTAGATAATGCATGGATAAGTTCTGAGTATAAGCAAACAAATAAAATGAATCATTAATGAATATGATTTGTAATTCCATAGCACCTTACTTAATTCTACAAATGGTGAGAATTAATAAAATACTGGTAGTATATTCAGATTCTAGCATTGGCAACTTCACTGCCTTTAAAAACTTGCCCACTGGATTTGAGACCAGAAGTAACAAGTTTTCTACTGACAGTATAATATCAGATCGAGTGTAGCTTTTAATGAAGGAAATCAGCAATATTACTGTGACTTTTAGTACACATACATGAAGCATAGCTCCAAAATTCGGTAATAACTCTTTCATATCATCTTACTAACTGTTGCAAGAAAGAAAATATTAGCTTTTAAATGAGTCTATAGGGTATCATAATTAGCATCCATCACGTAACAAAAGAACTGTGAAATTATGCTTTTGAAAACATGGAATAAAAATTGGAAAGATGGCAGGTGTTGAGATTCCTCATTGACTGCTGCAACATCTCAGCTGGGTTACTGTGAATTGCATCCCGAATTCTCTGTTTTAACTCATCCAGGCTTCTTAGTCGAGTCGTGTAGACTTTGCTCTTGAGGTAGCCCCACAAGAAAAAATTACATAAACGGATAAATCTGGCGATCTAGGGGGCCAGGGAATGTTACTAAATCGTGAAATCACACGGTTGCCAAACAATTCTCGCACATATGCCATTGATTGCTGTGCAGTGCGTGATGTCGCTCTGTCCTGTTGAAACCTGGGTTCTTGAACGTTTGGGAAGTTGTTCAATGCAGGTGTAACGAAAGTTCATAACATCTCCATGTAACGATCGGCATTGACAGTTATTGTGTTTACCTGTTCATTTGCGAAAAAATATGGTCCTATAATCCCATGTGATGAAACACCATACCTTACTGTCACTTTACTAGTGTGCAAAGGGCGTTTGTGAAAGTCATTAGGATTTGTGTTTGCCCTGTAACGGTAATTCTGTTTATTCACATAGCCTGTGAGATGAAAATGTGCCTCACCTGACATCCACGACTTGTTTAGAGATTCATCGTCATTGTTTATTTTTGTTATCATTTGTTGACCAATCCTAATCGTAACCGATAATCGTTGTCCTTCAATTGTTGCACCATTTGTAGTTTGTACACATGAAATTTTAAATCAAGACGAAGAATTCTGCAAACACTCTCCTGGGACATTCCAAACACTGCTGCTTGCTTATGAATTGAATGCCTTGGGCTCCGTAAGACAGACTCGCGTGCAATATCAATGTTTGCTGGAGAGTGTACACTTCTTCGTTCTTCTTGAGTGCACATCCGGTCTCATCAAAGTTATTAATCAAACATTTTATCGCGTGTTTCGACTGACAGGCATCATAACGTCCAAAATTATAAAAATGTCGAAACTCCCTCTGTGCTGCTACCAAACAATCACTGTTTTTAGAAAACATCTTTATGACTAACACAAGCTGTTGTCCATTCCGCTGACCATGGTTACTGAAATGGTAGACTGTTTAGTCACTAGCTGTCATGAACCCGCAGAGCTGCCACCTGCCCATGGCTGCTACTACTCATCTCAATCATTCCTGTTTTCTGTGTCACCCTGTTGTGCTCAGTACTGTGTGCCATCTGTTGTATTTTGATCTAACAACCTTGTCTTTCACACTCTCGATGTGTAGCCTATCTGTGGTCGAATAAATTAACCAAGAAGCTGATTTTCTCTGAGAAAGATGCTGTGATATTGGACCCTGTTGTTGTTGTTGTTGTTGTCCTCAGTCCTGGACTGGTTTGATGCAGCTCTCCATGCTACTCTATCCTGTGCAAGCTTCTTCATCTCCCAGTACTTTCTGCAACCTACATCCTTCTTAATCTGCTTAGTGTATTCATCTCTTGGTCTCCCTCTACGATTTTTACCCTCCACACTGCCCTCCAGTGCTAAATTTGTGATCCCTTGATGCCTCAGAACATGTCCTACCAACCGGTCCCTTCTTCTTGTCAAGTTGTGCCACAAACTCCTCTTCTCCCCAATTCTATTCAATACCTCCTCATTAGTTATGTGATCTACCCATCTAATCTTCAGCATTCTTCTGTAGCACCACATTTCGGAAGCTTCTATTCTCTTCTTGTCCAAACTATTTACCGTCCATGTTTCACTTCCATACATGGCTACACTCCATACAAATACTTTCAGAAACGACTTCCTGACACTTCAATCTATACTCGACGCTAACAAATTTCTCTTCCTCAGAAACGCTTTCTTTGCCATTGCCAGTCTACATTTTATATCCTCTCTACTTCGACCATCATCAGTTATTTTGCTCCCCAAATAGCAAAACTCCTTTACTACTTTAAGTGTCTCATTTCCTAATATAATTCCCTCAGCATCACCCGACTTAATTCGACTACATTCCATTATCCTCGTTTTGCTTTAGTTGATGTTCATCTTATATCCTCCTTTCAATACACTGTCCATTCTGTTCAACTGCTCTTCCAAGTCCTTTGCTGTCTCTGACAGAATTACAATGTCATCGGCGAACCTCAAAGTTTTTACTTCTTCTCCATGAATTTTAATACCTACTCCGAATTTTTCTTTTGTTTCCTTTACTGCTTGCTCAATATACAGATTGAATAACATCGGAGACAGGCTACAACCCGGTCTCACTCCCTTCCCAACTGCTGCTTCTCTTTCATGCCCCTCGACTCTTATAACTGCCATCTGGTTTCTGTACAAATTGTAAATAGCCTTTCGCTCCCTGTATTTTACCCATGCCACCTTTAGAATTTGAAAGAGAGTATTCCAGTCAACATTATCAAAAGCTTTCTCTAAGTCTACAAATGCTAGAAATGTAGGTTTGCCTTACCTTAATCTATCTTCTAAGATAAGTCGTAGGGTCAGTATTGCCTCACGTGTTCCAACATTTCTGCAGAATCCAAACTGATCTTCACCAAGGTCGGCTTCTACCAGTTTTTCCATTCGTCTGTAAAGAATTCGCGTAAGTATTTTGTAGCTGTGACTTATTAAACTAATAGTTCGGTAATTTTCACATCTGTCAACACCTGCTCTCTTTGGGATTGGAATTATTATATTCTTCTTGAAGTCTGAGGTTATTTCCGCTGTTTCATACATCTTGCTCACCAGATGGTAGAGTTTTGTCAGGACTGGCTCTCCCAAGGCCGTCAGTAGTTCCAATGGAATGTTGTCTACTCCTGGGGCCTTGTTTCGACTCAGGTCTTTCAGGTTCTGTCAAACTCTTCACGCAGTATCGTATCTCCCATTTCATCTTCATCTACATCCTCTTCCCTTTCCATAATATTGTCCTCAAGTACATCGCCCTTGTATAGTCCCTCTATATACTCCTTCCACGTTTCTGCTTTTCCTTCTTTGCTTAGAACTGGGTTTCCATCTGAGCTCTTGATATGCATACAAGTGGCTTTCTTTCCTCCAAAGGTCTCTTTAATTTCCCTGTAGGCAGTATATATCTTACCCCTAGTGAGGTAAGCCTCTACATCCTTACATTTGTCCACTAGCCATCCCTGCCTAGCCATTTTGCACTTCCTGTCGATCTCATTTTTGAAACGTTTGTTTTCCCTTTTGCCTGCTTCATTTACTGCGTTTTTACATTTTCTCCTTTCATCTATTAAATTCAATATTTCTTCTGTTACCCAAGGATTTCTACTAGCCGTCGTCTTTTTACCTACTTGATCCTCTGCTACCTTCACTACTTCATTTCTCAGAGCTACCCATTCTTCCTCTACTGTATTTCTTTCCCCCATTCCTGTCAATTGTTCCCTTATGCTCTCCCTGAAACTCTGTACATCCCCTGGTTTAGTCAATTTATCCAGGTCCCATCTCCTTAAATTCCCACCTTATTGCAGTTTCTTCAGTTTTAATCTACAGTTCATAACCAATAGATTGTGGTCAGAGTCCACATCTGCCCCTGGAAATGTCTTACAATTTAAAACCTGGTTCCTAAATCTCTGTCTTACCATTACATAATCTATCTGATACCTTCCAGTATCTCCAGGATTCTTCCATTTATAAAACCTTCTTTTATGAGTCTTGAACCAAGTGTTAGCTATGAATAACTTATGCTCTGTGCAAAATTCTACCAGACGGCTTCCTCTTTCATTTCTCTCCCCCAATCCATATTCACCCACTATGTTTCTTTCTCTCCCTTTTCCTACTGTCGAATTCCAGTCACCCATGACTATTAAATTTTCGTCTCCCTTCACTACCTGAATAATTTCTTTTATCTCATCATACATTTTATCAATTTCTTCATCATCTGCAGAGCTAGTTGGCATATAAACTTGTACTACTGTAGTAGGCGTGGGCTTCGTGTCTATCTTGGCCACAATAATGCGTTCACTATGCAGATGGTAGTAGCTTACCTGCACACCTATTTTTTTTATTCATTATTAAACTTACTCCTGCTTTACCCCTATTTGATTTTGTATTTATAACCCTGTATTCACCTGACCAAGGGCCTTCCAAGTCGTATTCAGATGAAGTTTAGTAGTTTTTTAGTTTTTATTACAGTCTTCATCAGTAGCTACATGGCAGGAAGTTTTGGGGATGGCATGGCTGTAAGAATGGGAGAGCGGATTTTTCATTATTCACTCACAATGCAATTCCCATTTTTTTATCATCCCTTTCGAATTTCATTAGGACTTCAATGACAAACTGTTGAAATAGTTTGCACACTTTATAGGCCACAGCCTGTCATTACCATTCCACTGTCACAGTTCACCTGACAAGATTGTCAGTGCCTGTTAGTTATTACTTGTGATTAATCACAATGTAATGGCTACAGTGATAAGTAACAGAAGGAACATTTTAACATTGGTGGAGTGCTGTTTTAAACTGTGACAAATCACAACTAAAAATGTTAGGTACTGAAATCACTGATATTGGAAAGTCATAATTTAGCCTGTCTCTAGTGCTACATGCAGGAAATACATATGTTGACACAGGAAATTTTGTAGGCCACAAACTGCTCCTCTTCTCATCACTGAAGTCTTTTTGCTGTTTTTGACACTTATCTTTTGAGTTTAAACCATACAATAGCCCTGTGGATGCCATTCTAGTACGTGTCAAATAAACAGAAAAACAACAACTGTACTAAAGAAAAACATAACTATGTATGTTATCTACATGGGCTATGATAGGCATATAGTCGCGTGATTGAATGAACTCAAAAAGCTTTCCAGTGTTTCTTGAAGAGTCATTTGTTTGGAGTTTATGCCATTCACAGCATTGTAAAGGTGTTGCCTGCAAATTCTCAATGGGCAACTACAAAAACTATTCTTGTAAATTCTTGGTGTAGTTCAGTAACTACAATAGTTAAAATTTCAAAAAAGAATTATATATGCCGTTTTAATGAGGCCATTGTATGATGTAAAAATTCCACACAGTATCAGGTTTTTGAAGACAATTCTGAAAATTCGATAAATATAAGTAGAATTTGATATAAAATTGTTCATAATAAATTACAGTCTGTAAAAACTTGCACTGCTCCTTTTCAAAAAGAAGGAAGGAAGATAGTATAGTGATTGCTGGCTTTAATGTCCCAATGACAACTGTCACAGTGAAACCCATAAGTTCGCCCAACAGTGCAGATTTATTAGAAAAGAGTACAGTACTTTGTGTTAAATGAGTATAAGCACTGCCACGAAACCTGAAGAACAGCAGCAATGTGAGGACTGTTGTCGCAACAATGAAAAAATTCTGATAGAAAAATAATTTATGGGGAAAAGTATGTGGACAAAACTAATTATCTGAACTTACTTATCAGTCATGTGACTTATGAATTTTATGTATCCATATTAAGAGAGAGTGTACAAATATTTTATATTATGTTACTCATAAAATTAAGAATAATAATATATGTCACAACTCTGTATTTTTAAATTCAGTGGTTGCTTTGTTCGAAGGTTACACTATCAGCATTAATTATGGTCTGTAAATCATTGTGTATTATTCATAATTACGTGTCATAAAGCCTTGACTGTTCTATAACTATATGTGTACCATGTAAACTATGAAAATTACAGAATGAGATTTTCTCTCTGCAGCGGAGTGTGTGCTGATATGAAACTTCCTGGCAGATTAAAACTGTGTGCCTGACCGAGACTCGAACTCGGGACCTTTGCCTTTCGCGGGCAAGTGCTCTACCATCTGACTCACGCCTGGTCCTCTCAGCTTTACTTCTGCACACAGTTTCAATCTGCCAGGAAGTTTTATTATAATTACGTTTATGATTCTAGTTTGTAAGCATGATTACTTATCCTCGATTACAAGTATATAAATGTATGAACTGTAAAATTGTGGCCACAAGTGTAAAACTTTATTGTGGCAGAAGTTATAGCTGCTTTGGAGTGCTTGTGATTTAATGTCCAATGAACACTGTGCAACTTTCTGTGTTAGTGTGACCTATGCATGAACTGAAACTTGAGAAGTTCTTGGTTACAATGTGTTCTTGAGAGCTGACAACGAGAATTTGAATGTCATATACTACAATAGTATCTCTTATTTCACATTGTACATCAGCATTCAAGGCCAAAGTGAGAACATTTGTTGGTTATTTTCATAAAGGTTCTTGTTTGTTGGATACATATTCGTTTCCATTGTTTCATCTTATCTTACTACTGGAATTCTGGCAACTACTTTGAAATGTTCTCCCGTCACACAAAAGCAAATGTTAAATTGAAAGAAGTATTTAAGAAGTAAGTTTTTGTACCAAAAGAAAAAAACTATCTTCAGAAACAGATATAGTTTTGCTTCATTTCCAGAAAACTATTTTCTTTAAAGGCCGGCAGATAACATACAAAACCACATTATGGGTGCAGGCACATTATAATACATACTCTTCCGACAAAAGGGCATTATATCAGTTGCCTATAAGCAGTTGGGTGGCTGAAGTGAACTGTGCTGTACTTGTAAAAGTACTTGGATGCTAATTTGATTCCTTTTCCTCTCTTGTAAACAGAGTTCTCGATTTCATGCTTAAGTTATCGATTCTGGGCATTACCACTATTTGTCTAATTCCAAAAAATCTGTTCCTCCTACAGAAACACAAATTGCACTTTGGAAAACAGCCTTTTGCTAGTCATTTTCTTGTTATTTATCATGCCTTAATTTTAATAAGACGTTAGTTCCTGCAGACTTAAATAATGCTTCTGTGATTGTTATTGTTTCGAATTGCACCGATGGATGAATAAAAATTAATTATAAATAAAAGATGAATGAGTGCTTAGCATGTCGACTTCTTGAAGGAGGAGGAGTTTATAGATGCTCAATGGCGAAGTTATCAGTGCACGACTTATCGAGTCCTTGTCCATGATTTCAAAGGTAGCACAAGTAAGATCTCTTTTATCAGGCTCTCTAAGAGACCAGGCACTATGTTCATATTCCGCAGACAAGTTATTATCAACTAATGGAGTAAATCCATAAATATATCTGATGGCTATGCGAGCGCTGGACTTTTGATACAGTAGTCAAAATTTAGTACATACTATTATTGTTTCTTGATGTCCCATTATTACACTACATTGTTAATTATTTATTTTTCTATGGGTTGGAGATTGCCAAATAAATTACTATGATCCCATAGTACTTAGAGTGTGCCAGTTTCTTATAGTATCATAATTTGAAATTAGGGCATACCGTTTGAGAGCTGTTTCACTGAAACATTCTGGAAGCACTTTTACCTGTGTACACGTGGATGGGTGATTAGAGCATCTGAATTGTAACTCAACGGTTGTCTGAGGAGCTTAAATGTGTGTAAACTTAGACAGTTGCGATTTGCAGCATTTAAATGTGCATGAAGCAGACACACTTTACAAACAAATACATTTTTGCTCACTCTCTGTTAGTCGATTTTAGGCATTAGTATGGAAAAAACGTATCGCCACTGGTCATAATGGTGATAAGTTGGCGCAGGTAGTAAACGGCAACATATACTCAGACCTTGTTACCAGTTATCTTTGGTACGTTGACATTTGTGTGCAGCCTTGGAATTTGTTGCTTGTCGCTGTGTTTACAGCAGGAGAGAAATGGGTATAGACAACATGAGAGGTGGATATGGAAGATGTCCACCCTTATTAGCGGGTGGTTTGTTTGTGATGTGTGTTATACTTGTTTTCAATTGGTGGTCGTTATCTTCTCAAAATTATGAGCTTTTGAAACAATTACAAGATCTAAGCGAGCAACTCAAAATCAGGTGAGTTGTCATAGTGCTGTACTGATAGTTCGCTGCTTTATTCCGACTCTTTCTTTTCCATATATTATTTTAATTCTGCTAACTGTTTGTAGCGTAGATGGTGTGCGATTAGAAACCACCCGCAAAAAGCGACTTTCTTGTTTTGTGATGTAGGTGTAGTTTCTTAAATCCCCTCTCTAATGTTCGTCACCGACAGGTACATGAGGTGATAGCACAACAACGAAAAACTATTGCTGCATCTTGTTTTCTGATTCTCTTCCAGTTCAGACGAACAGGATTTGTGCATTCGACAGAAACAAGGTCTAGAAACCAGAAATAAACTTACTGAAGACGACTTGGCAAAATCGAGAGTACGAATTGAGCTGATTGAAAAGGAAAACGACGAACTGAAAAAGACTGTTGAGACCAAGGAAGAAGAACTAAGAACGTCACAGAAGGCCAAAGAAGAAGCTCAAGGAAATGCTGACCGTTGCAACACAGAGTTGGTATGTATTAAAAACCAACATAAAACCCATGGGTACCTGATCTGTTGTTGTGAATTTTAACTCTGTTAATTGCCTCAGGATTAGACATGCTAATGTTTCTGTAGTGTGTGGAGATTGGAAGGGTGTTGTTTGATATTTATGGAGATTGGAATAGTGTTGTTTGATATATATTTACTCAGTTTTTGAGGGTTAACGCTATCTCTCAAAAGAATAATGCTCAGGTTGCCCTGCAGTACAGTGACCCAAAGAAATCAAACGCATATATGAAAAATAATTTCAGGAGACTAGCACATAACATCTGAAACTAATAATAAAAACAGTTTCTATTTAAGTTGCGCGAAAAGCATAAGAATTATTTTGTGTGGCCTTAGTATCCTTATCAAGTGTCCAGACATAGGGATTTGTATTCTGGTATGAAGCCGCCATCTGACAAATCGAGATATACAGATTACCATAAATAAAGAAAATGTACTTGTTAGTTACTCCATCAGTAATAATTATAATAATAATTTCCATATGTCACTGATGGCCAGGAGACCCCTCGTGGGGCGGTTTGCCTGCCGCTCCTCAAGTTCTTTAACGCCACTACAGCGACTTGCGAGTGTATGAGGATGAAATGATGATGAAAGACACACATCACCCAGTCATCTTGAGGCAGAGAAAATCCCTGACCCTGCCGGGAATTGAACCCGGGACCCTGTGCGCAGGAAGCGAGAACGCTACCGCAAGACCACGAGCTGTGGACACTCCATCAATAAATTAGTTGAATAAATAAATTCGTTGCCTGAAGATTCCTTTTAGGTGCATATCAAGTAGTTTGTCCATTGTAAACGGGCTTCTCTTTTTAAGATGACTGTTGTCATGTTGTTAATAGGCTTAAGTATCTTCACTCAGTTTGCAAAGGATTGTCTGTTAAGGCCATAATGAAGGGGTGTTTTGACAGAGGGAATCACTGCAAAGTTCATCTGCATAATTTATTAACAACCCAATATCACTAATGCTAATATACTTACAAGGGAACCTCCCCATCGCACCCCCCTCAGATTTAGTTATAAGTTGGCACAGTGGATAGGCCTTGAAAAACTGAACACAGATCAATTGAGAAAACAGGAAGAAGTTGTGTGGAACTGTGAAAAAATAAGCAAAATATACAAACTGAGTAGTTCATGGGAAGATAGGCGACATCAAGGACTCTTAAGAACACAGGAGCGCCGTGGTCTCGTGGTAACGTGAGCAGCTGCGGAACGGAGGTCCTTGGTTCAAATCCTCCATCGAGTGAAAAGTTTAATTTTTTTATTTTCAGTTTATGTGACAAACTATTGTGTTTTCATCACTTTTTTGGGAGTGATTATCACATCCACAAGAAAACCTAAATCGGGCAAGGTAGAAGAATCTTTTTACCCATTCGCCAACTGTACAAGTTACGTGGGTCAACAACATATTCCTGTCATGTGACGCACATTCCGTTACCAGTGTCGTATAGAATATATCAGATGTGTTTTCCTGTGGAGGAATCGGTTGACCTATGACCTTGCGATCAAATGTTTTTGGTTCCCATTGGAGAGGCACGTCCTTTCGTCTACTAATCGCACGGTTTTGCGATGCGGTCGCAAGACACAGACACTAAACTTATTACAGTGAACAGAGACGTCAATGAACGAACGGACAGATAATAACGATGTAAAAATAAAGAAAGTAAAATTCTCACTGCAGGGAAGACTTGAACCGAGGACCTTTCGTTCTGCAGCTGCTCATGCTACCACGAGACCACGGCGCTCCTGAGCTCACATTGTCCATGATGTTGCCTATGTGGCCCATGGACTACTCAGTTTGTATATTTTGCTTATTTTTTCACAGTTCCACGCAGCTTCTTCCTGTTTTCTCAATTGATCTGTGTTCAGTTTATCAAGGCCTATCCACTGTGCCAACTTATAACTAAATCTGAGGGAGGTGCGATGGGGAGGTTCTCTTGTTAGACTAATAATTATGGGCATAATGTCTAGATTACTTTATCATCATATATATAAGAAGAGCAGTTAAATTGAAGGGTAGGGGGAGTGGGGAAAGCCACTCTTCTTCAACTGTAATATAGGTCTTCGGTGCTTAATGTTCAATGATCTGTCTTCAAACCAGGCATTGATCATTATTTTGGAATAATATGCATGAAATTGTGCATCCACACCTAAAGTTGTAAGTTTTTATTTAGCTGATTATCTTCTGTAGGACAGGCTACTGCTCATGGGTTCTATTCTAATTAGAAGAACCATTAACTGATGAAAAGATTATGCTATTCAGGAGGCTTCAAATTTTTTTTGAATTAAATGAAGTTTCTGAACCTTGAAATAATTATATTCAGTAATATTTCACATGCTGAACTAGTGACACAAAGTATGTCTGCCTTCAGCATTTCCACAGCAGCACATCTGCTCCATTTACAACTTCCCACCGGATCTTTCTGTTTACAACAACAGTCCTGCCTAGATTCTCCACAACAAAGAGGAACAGTGATGTAACATATAAATCAAAGTGTGTACACCCTTAACAGTAACAATCACTGGTACATCTTTAAAAATAAATTGAATTTACAGAATTTTAAGTAAAGTGCTGCAACACTAATTCAGATTTACAAAATATGAATATTTTAATATGAAATAACTAGTTTCTGTGATCATATGTTTAGATACTTACATATATTTAACCAAAGATATGAATACCATCAGGTATCGTAGGATTCTCATTCTGTCATTAGCTTGACTGGTTTACACTATTAACACTAATCAGCTGTTATTTGTATCTGCTACATAAACAAATTATTTATTTAACTTTGCACAAAACCTTAGTAAAGCTAAAACCTATTTAATTTAATCGTTGTTATCAGGAGAGAGAAAACTGGTGTTCTACGGATCGGAGCGTGGAATGTAGAAAATTTAAAAAGGGAAATGGATAGGTTAAAGTTAGATATAGTGGGAATTAGTGAAGTTCGGTGGCAGGTGGAACAAGACTTTTGGTCAGTTGAATACAGGGTTATAAATACAAAATCAAATAGTGGTAATGCAGGAGTAGGTTTAATAATGAATAAAAAAATAGGAGTGTGGGTAAGCTACTACAAACAGCATAGTAAATGCATTATTGTGTCCAAGATAGACACGAAGCCCACACCTACCACCGTAGTAGATGTTTATATGCCAACTAGCTCTGCAGATGATGAAGAAATTGATCAAATGTATGATGAGATAAAAGAAATTGGAAATACGGAAGCGTCCGATCCCGCCCGTCTGCTTTGACCCATGACGTCACAAACCACGATTCCAATATGGCGCATATAAAGTCGGTACGTACACATTATGAGAACGAAAATACATCGAAAAACACACACACACTTTCCACAAAAAGCCTAATGACAGTGCGGGAAATGGGGTGTTTTTGGGTGGGGGCAAACTAAATATAAACAAATTTAGACACCCACCCCCATACAAACCACACAGAACGACGAAAAAAACCATCATCAGAAATACCACTAAACACAATATCACCTGGAATCGGACACTTCCCTTGACCTATGTAGGTCAACAGCAGCTCCCGATCCCATAAGTTAGGATCAAACACTTCCCTTGGCCTATATAGCTCAAAAACATCTCTCGATACCAATATCAACATACAAAGCCACACATTGGGATCGAACACTTCCCTTGACCTGCTCGCTGTTAATTTTATCCGTCATATCCATTCGTGAACATAAACAACAACAGATTAATTTTACTAAAATTACCACACAATGTACAGCGAACAACACTAGATTAACCTTCACACAAAATTGTTAACTCACTGAAATGAATTATACTACAAACGCAGCCGACACTCGAACAATTCTGGATAATGAGCAAAAGCAAACTGAGCACATTACACCACACAAACGAAAACCCTGAACATACCACCAGAGAGCACAACAAACCACAACACGACGACAGCTACAAACATGCCACACTCACAAACCTAACTCCGCGCCGTCATGACGTCACAACACCCTTACGTCACGGGTCAAAGCAGACGCGTGGGATCGGACGCTTCAGGTAGTGAAGGGAGACAAAAATTTAATAGTCATGGGTGACTGGAATTCGACAGTAGGAAAAGGAACAGAAGGAAATGTAGTAGGTGAATATGGATTGGGGCTAAGAAATCAAAGAGGAAGCTGCCTGGTAGAATTTAGCACAGAACATAACTTAATCATAGTTAACACTTGGTTCAGGAATCATGAAAGAAGGTTGTATGCATGGAAGAACCCTGGAGATACTAGAAGGTTTCAGATAGATTATATAATGGTAAGACAGAGATTTAGGAACCAGCTTTTAAATTGTAAGACATTTCCAGGGGCAGATGTGGATTCTGACCACAATCTATTGGTTATGACCTATAGATTAAAACTGAAGAAACTGCAAAAAGGTGGGAATGTAAGGAGATGGGACCTGGATAAATTGACTAAACCAGGGGATGTACAGAGTTTCAGGGAGAGCATAAGGGAACAATTGACAGGAATGGGGGAAAGAAATACAGTAGAAGAAGAATGGGTAGCTTTGAGGAATGAAATAGTAAAGGCAGCAGAGGATCAAGTAGGTAAAAAGACGAGGGCTAGTAGAAATGCTTCGGTAACAGAAGAGATACTGAATTTAATTGATGAAAGGATAAAATACAAGAATGCAGTAAGTGAAGCAGGCAAAAAGGAATACAAACGTCTCAAAAATGAGATAGACAGGAAGTGCAAAATGGCTAAGCAGGGATGGCTAGAGGACAAATGTAAGGATGTAGAGGCTTTTCTCACTAGGGGTAAGATAGATACTGCCTACAGGAAAATTAAAGAGACCTTTGGAGAAAAGAAAACCACTTGCATGAATATAAAGAGCTCAGATGGAAACCCAGTTCTAAGCAAAGAAGGAAAAGCAGAAAGGTGGAAGGAGTATATAGAGGATCTATACAGGGGTGATGTTCTTGAGGACAATATCATGGAAATGGAAGAGGATGAAGATGAAATGGGAGATATGATACTGCGTGAAGAGTTGGACAGAGCACTGAAAGACCTAAGTCGAAACAAGGCCTGGGGAGTAGACAACATTCCATTAGAACTACTTATAGCCTTGGGAAAGCCAGTCCTGACAAAACTCTACCATCTGGTGAGCAAGATGTACGAGACAGGCGAAATTCCCTCAGACTTCAAGAAGAATATAATAATTCCAATCCTAAAGAGAGCAGGTGTTGACATATGTGAAAATTACCGAACTATCAGTTTAATAAGTCACAGCTGCAAAATACTTACGCGAATTCTTTACAGACGAATGGGGAAAACTGGTAGAAGCCGACCTCGGTGAAGATCAGTTTGGATTCCGCAGAAATGTTGGAACACGTGAGGCAATACTGACCCTACGCCTTATCTTAGAAAATACATTAAGCAAAGGCAAACCTACATTTCTATCATTTGTAGACTTAGAGAAAGCTTTTGACAATGTTGACTGGAATACTCTTTCAAATTCTAAAGGTGGCAGGGGTAAAATAGAGGGAACGAAAGACTATTTATAATTTGTACAGAAACCAGATGGCAGTCGAGGGACATGAAAGGAAAGCAGTGGTTGGGAAGGGAGTGAGACAGGGTTGTAGCCTATCTCCGATGTTATTCAATCTGTATATTGAGCAATCAGTAAAGGAAACAAAAGAAAAGTTTGAAGTAGATATTACAATCCATGGAGAAGAAATAAAAACTTTGAGGTTCGCCTATGACATTGTAATTCTGTCAGAAACAGCGAAGGTCTTGGAAGAGCAGTTGAACGGAATGGACAGTGTCTTGAAAGGAGGGTATAAGATGAATATCAACAAAAGTGGTGCTACAGAAGAATGCTGAAGATTAGATGGGTAGATCACATAACTAATGAGGAGGTATTGAATAGAATTGGGGAGAAGAGGAGTTTACTGCAAAATACATTCAGAAAACTTGGATTTCAGTATGGACAAGTCTCCAGCAAATTTTTTGATGCAGATTGTTTACATATATTGTGCATGGAAGGGTACACTATGTAACTTTTATCGTGTTAATGTTAACTGAAGTTTACATCACAGTCCATATATTCAGGCAAATTGGAGGAGTGGCTTGCAAAATACTCTTTTACTTTAGTTTTTAATGTTTGATGACTTCCAATTTGTTATCAAATGTCTGTCGGCAATCTATTATTGAATTTTGTACCAGAGTACAAAGCTAAATTCTAAGCCCTAGATAAGGTTCCATACTTTATGTGGAAATTATTTTTGCTTCTGTTATTGTGGCTGTGAATTGTAAATTCACTCTTATTAACCACAAATAGCATTTTGGACGAATATATTGACACTGGACTGAGAGAATGCTAATATTCACATAGAGGCTTGTAGAGGATGTTCAGTTATCACATATATATAATATTCTAATTGCCTACTTCTGAGAATATATTATTAGCTGCATTGCCCCATATGATAGTGATGGGTGGCCTAGGGGACCACAGCCAGCTGTCTCAGAGGCTCTTCAGATTTTATAAGCAAGTTTGCTGAATGACCAAATGAATTTAGAAATTTGTAACTCCCAAAATTTAATACTTTGTGTGTAGGACCCTCTTAAGTGAAGGGTGTGAAAAACTCATGACTACATTTTGAAAATTTTAGTGATGTTTGAAGTGCTGCACTATAGTGGATAATTGTAGCATCATTGCATGCCAAGTGATCTAACTTTGGAAAAAGCTCCAGCGTTACTATGACAGATTTTGCTGTAATTTCGTGTGCACATGCAGACAATGTTCACAATGAACATTGGTGAAATTTTACTTTTGCCAGCTTAACACTTGCAGAGATATAGTCATTTGTTTGACCTCCGTAGTGCAGCTATCAACAGTGCACTTGTCAGTTTTCAGCAACTTTGAGATGTAATGTCTCCGGTAATATTGTTGTACAAGATGACCTAGTTTGGTCATCTTGTGCAACTTTTTGGGTGCTCTTATGTGAAATAGTAAAACAGATTTCCTGAGCAATTTGCATACAGATAATTTGAAGCAAAGTCATTTGACTTGGACTATGGGGTGCAAGAAATGAAGTATTGACTAAAAGATTGTGTAACTTTACCAAGTATTGAATTAGTGATTTTAAAGCTCCACCAATGTTCCTTGGGAACATGTGCGATTGAATTAGTGGACTTCAGATTTAATTTGAGTACCAGTGGAATAAGGGTCTATTTTCAGTGCCCTTCCACCTTGTTCAATAAGTGATTGTGAAATTTACCGATGTGCATTGGGAACACTTGTGATTATTCATATAAAATTTCATCAAACTCTGTGATCATTACATGGAAAACTGTAGACAACTTGGCATGGAGTAATCCTTTAGTAATGTTGTGAACATAGGAAGATAGTTGAATAGTTTACATTGTGCACATTTGTAAGTTGTATGTTATTTGACTCACATTTGTGTTCCCAAGTGCAGTCGACACTTCCACGAAATCTTGTCATGAGGAAATTTCTTTTAAGTTTAGATAGCTTGATCTCTTTATTTACTTGGCTTGCTTTTCCTTTTGGAACCTTATTGTTTAGTACCTTGTTTATAAAACCTAGAATAGCTTTTGAGATAGACAATGATAAACCACCTGAAAACAAATTTTCTCCTAAAATAACTGATTTTTGAGCCCATTTATCTCAGAAGGAGCACCAGATCCATACTTGCTATAATTATATGTAGCCAATGCAATACTGATGATTTGAAAGACGACCTTCTTCTGTGCGAAATATCCATGAATGCATTTTTCCTGGGAGATGTAAAACCATCCAGTAACATTTCTCGTGCAAATGACTGTTTGGTTACTCTGTAAAGATGGAAAAATTAATTTTTACCTAACTTTGTCCTCTCGGGCACCAAATTAACACTGAAGTTCTAATTCGTTTGTTTTGCTGTCAGTTTGTTTGCAGAAACAAGGTTTATTTTATTTATTTATTTATTTTTTTATTATTGTTTTTTTTTTGGGGGGGGGGGATATAGTTTGGAAACATGAGTTCACCAAAAAGTCATAGAGATGTTTGTGTTTTGTCAGGTGCTTAATTACATTATATTTAATTATTTTATTTTCCAGTGTGTGATGTGCCATATTTTACATAAGAACTGAATATTCATGTAACATTAAGCATATTTGTAGGTATGCAGTACTGTTGATTTGAATGCCTTATGAATTTAGCAAATGAAGAACCTTTCACTCAGTGATCTTTTGGTAATTTGGATGATTGTAATGGGTCATTTGCAAATGGGTAATTCCAGCAAAAGGTGGCTGAATGTTGAAGCTCTTAAACACCAGGAATGTTGTAGTTATTTTAGCCAGATGTTCAGTGATGAATGTACATTTTGTTTTCATCGCATAGCCATTTTGTTAACTTAATATGAATCTACACCATCATGTGTGAACCATTTTTCACAGAAGAATCATCACAGCTGGAACAAATTTGAGACTGATTAATGAAACTCTGGCAAATCAGCTGAAGAATTTCAGGAAGTCTGTCTCAATTGGGCAAAATTTGTGTTTAAACTGTCACATGGAACTCCTGACAAACGCAAATGAAACCACATGTTCCAGAGACCTATCCAGTTCTCAAACATCCATGATGCAGATTTACAAATGAATGAAAATTTGTACCAGGGCCGGATTCGAACCCAGGCCTCCAGCTCACTAAGCAGATGCACTAACCACTATGCGTCTAAGCTCAGGGAATACCAAGTGGGCTGTGGCATGGATGGGAGTTTTGATTGAGAAGGGAGGTGTAATAGGGTACTCCATGCAGTTGTGTAAAACCCCTGTCTTAGCGAGGCATAGTGGTTAGTGCGTCTATCTGCCAAGTGAGCAGGAGACCTGGGTTCAAATCCCAGCTGTGGTAAAAAATTTTATTTGTCACTTTCGTCTGCATATGTACAACCTGACAAAGTGACTGCTATTACAGTGTCAGCTTCATCTGGCGTGGATAGAAGCGTGTGTTAGGTTCAATAGTGGTTTGAGTTTCCTTGGGGCTTCCCCTCTTAAAGCTCTGAGGGTTAGGAAAGGGAGAATCATTGGGAGGGGGAGGGGGGGGCTGTCCACCAGAATGTCCAATTATGCTTGCTGCTAGCATTATTGACAAGGATTGTAAATTTTTGATGGGTTTGATAGTTTGCACTACTGAATGCAAGATTTGCATGCTGCACCAGTGTGAAAGTTGCTGTGGAAGATGTGGACTTCAATCACACCTTACAGATCTGTACAAGGATACTGATCCTGAAGAAGCTGGGAGCACAAACAGTTGGGCAAACAGGTTGTGCCTCACTTGAAACTAAGTAATTGTTGATAGTTGATTTTTTTTTCCCCCCACAGGGAGGCATCAAAACTCTCTGACCTGACCATTCAACACTTTTTCAAAAATCCACACACAGGATCTGAAAACTGTGAAGCAATTTGTGAATTATTTGCAGTGCTTGATTTTGCAGAGAATTATTCCTTTGTCATTATGCTGTCCAAGGTTTTCATGGGGGAAAACTATCAAGCTGATGTGCATCCCATTGTTGTGTATATCATCAAAAATATGCAAATACAAAGAAAAAGTTTTTGCATAATTAGTGACAGCCTGACATGATACTGTTACAGTTCACGTCTTTTTGACAAAACTTGCGGGTTTACTGCCAACAAAATGTGACAAATCTGCAGAAAATCATACTTCAGCAGAGGGTATGAAGCTCAGTACAAAAATTTTAAGAAATTCACCAATCTGTGCTACTACCTGAAAGATTCTGATCTAAATTCCAAGTGGAACTACACTGATGGATAAACATCAGAACACCAAAAAGGAGTTGTGCAACATAAACGAGAGTTAGTATATGTGTTTCTACATCTGAAAGATAGTGTGTTTTCATGTTTTGTACCAGGTGCTAGTAGCACCTATATGAGGATCCAAAACAGGTTTGCTTTAAATACACCCTGTAAAGGTTGTAAGCGTTATTTATCTTTGAGATAGGATGTCGTGAGTTGATGGTAGTCAAGAAAGCTTTTAAACTGACAAAGATACCATTATCAACACCTCACTGAATTTGAACAAGGTGGTGTAATAGGGGTTTAAGAAGCCGTATATTCCTTCTGCTATACTGCAGAAAGACTTGGCACAAATATATGCACTGTACGTGGTTGCTAGCAGCGGTGATCATGAGACTGTACTAGAATGAAATTTTTCGCTCTACAGCTGAGTGTGCGCTGATATGAAACTTCCTGGCAGATTAAAACTGTGTGCCGGACCGAGACTCGAACTCGGGACCTTTGCCTTTCGCAGCAAGTGCTCTACCAACTGAGCTACCCAAGCAGGACTCACGACCCGTCCTCACAGCTTTAATTCCGCCAGTACCTCGTCTCCTACCTTCCAGACTTCACAGAAGCTCTCTTGCGAACCTTGCAGAACTAGCAAGAGAGCTTCTGTAAAGTTTGGAAGGTAGGAGATGAGGTACTGGCAGAAGTAAAGCTGTGAGGACGGGTCGTGAGTCATGCTTGGGTAGCTCAGTCGGTAGAGCACTTGCCCGCGAAAGGCAAAGGTCCCGAGTTTGAGTCTCGGTCCGGCAAACAGCTTTAATCTGCCAGGAAGTTTCATGAGACTGTATTGTCACAAGAAGACTGGCCTCAGGATGACCATGGGGCACTACTAAGAGGGAAGACCATTTGTGTTCGTTGTGTGGCTTTGGTACATCATACTGCGTCTGCAACAGAAATTTGAGCAGCAGTTGGCACCATAGTTAGACAACAAACTCTTATAAATTGGATACTTCGAGTATAGCTCCAACCCAGACACATTGTAGTGTGCATTCCAGTGACCTCAAACCACCACCATTAGTGATTTCAATGGTCTTAACTGAGTATTCATTGGAAGGCAGGATGGAGGTCTGTTATGTTTCCTGATGAAAGCTGGTTCTGCCTCAGTGCCAGTGATGGCTAGACCAGTTGAGGGTCTGCAACCAACTGTCTGCATGCTAGACACACTGGACCTACACCTGGAGCTATGGTTGGGGGTGTGAATTTGTATAACAGGAGTGCATTCGTGGTTATACCATGTGCCCTGTCTGCAAATTTGTATGTCGGTTCGGTGATTTGACCTCTGTGCTACCATTCGTGAACAGCATTCCAGGGGTTGTTTTATAACAGGATAACACTTGCCCACATACCGCTGTTGTAACCCAACATGCTCTACAGAGTGTTGACTTGTTGTCTTGGCCTTCTTGATCACCAGGTGTGTCTCCAGTTGAGAGCATGTGGGACAGCATCAAATGGCAACTGTTGTGTCATCCACAAACAGGCAGGACACTCCGTCCCACAAACTGGCATCCGGCACATATATGACACAATGCGTGCGAACTTGCATGCTTGCATTCAACATTCTGCTTGATACAGCTGTTATTAACAGATTTGCATCCAGAATTATTAAGTTTGGTTCTTCTACTTAAAGAGTTGTAGGTTATTGTTTTGTAACAGGTTTACACAAGAAACATAATTTCAGTTTAATTTTCACATATACAGTCATGAACGTTGATGGCAACTAAAGTTGCCAATGGGCACTTAAGGTAACAAATGAAACAGATTTCCAGATTTATTACAATCTTTATTGCTCAATCAGTTTTTATTGCACATTCTTACTTCATTTAAAAAGAAAGATACTTAAACAGTCAAAACAGCTTTGAATCATTAGAAAAATTCTCTTCTGAATCTTAGCTTAGAGGTATTTCTATATTTATGAAATCCTTCAAAATAATCTATATGAAGTGGTACTGACATTTTACTCATTTGTCTGCCATCTATGATACTTAGATTGTTGTTTGATGATGAGAGGATCTTTCTGTCCTGCCTTATATAATCTAATGAAGGAAATCATGATGATGGACTGGGTTTTGCTCTTGGGATTCCATGGATTTTCAAAATTTGAAAAACATTTTTGAAGCTGAAGATATGGCATATCATTTCCCAACCTCTAATATAACAACAATCTCTACAAAATATACATCAATAGTCCATGCAAACAGAGATCACCATCGTTTTTTAATCCTTATTTTTGTCCTGTATAGAGCTGTGAATTGATCATTCAGATCAAAATGTAGCCATCAGGATTTACCAAAACCCATTAAGTTGAAACCAAATCTAATTGGCTTGCCTTTGATAAACTGCTTAGCCCTGTGCCTCCCATAATATGGTACAATGCATGAATTGCATTGTCAAAGGCAATTTGACTGAAATTGTCACTGAGAAAGTTGAACGGTGGCCTTACTTTATAAGACCAATATTCATTTATGTTTTTGTTGTCATTCAAGTGTATGTATTGCAAGATTTCTTAAAATATGTTTCACGTCATAGATTTCGAAACTAAAGTTAAAGGTACTTTGCAGTAAGGTTCCTCCTCCCAGTACATTCTTTTATTTGGCAGTTTATGATAACCTGAGAGAATCAGTATTCCCAGGACAGTGCATTACTCTTCATAGGAAACATTCAGGTTTTGATTAAGTTTCTGTGCAGCATATAAATTTGTTTGAGAAACAATAAAATTTATTAATTCCTCAGAGAAAAACTTTTTAAAAGAATCCAACAGGGATATTGTATCTGAAAGAAAATCTACTGCTTCTTCTTGTCTTTAGCATTCTCCCCCCACTGCAATACTTTTACTTTGCCTCCCATTCTTCTTTCATTTCATATTTATAACCTTTGATGTGGTTTGAGTTTCTGTGCAAACCTCAGTTACTACCTCTTTTAGCCCTTGGCTTTCTCCACTCACTGCAAAATTCTGACTTGACGTGCACCTCCTACTTCCTTCAGTATTTCCAGCAGGAAGTGTATTTTGAATGTCTGTGGGGTTCTCAATTTCTTTTTCTTGTTCACTTCTGTCACTCGCTGCAAAATTTTGCCTTGACATGCTCTTCTTCTTTCCTTTTGTATTTGCATGTTCATTTTGCTCAAACTGAAGTTGTGCCTGTGCTCTTAATATACATGCAAGGAGATGACACACTTTTTCTTGAACTTTGTCATCTGGTAAATTGGAATCTTCATCAGTATCACCCCTTGTGCTTCATAAGGAGGGATGATACCAACTGATTGTATTGTTCTGTTTTGATCTGCTTCAATAAAATTTATTATTTCATTCACAGTCCATAAATTATCGTCACACCTGAAAGGCAACACAAGTGCCCAGTTGCAACTAAAAATGCCAGACTTATTTTCCACAACATAAATCATGCTAAAAACAAATTTACAAATTCCAGAGTAATCCTGTGTATAATTTAGACTATTTATTGCAAGACAGCAAAGAAAATTTGCTTCAAATACTCATATATTGTCCTGTCCTTAAATCTTTTGCTGAAGCAGTTTTTAACATTCATACACACCAAGAGATTTAACATTCATAAGCAACAACAGTGAATTGAATACTGGTACTCAAAATTTTAAACAACAAAGAAAAGCGTCCATAACTGCTTCCAATATTTAAATTGTGTACAACATTATTAATGTTACATAGACAAATATATTCCGAAAATTTTATTACTCTAGTCTATATTAATTATTTTTTGGTGTTGCAATTTTTTTCATCAGTATATTTGGCAACAAGTCATGAAAAATTTGCATGTGATGGTGTTGGAGGCACAGTGAAATGATTGGCTGCATGTGTTAGTGTACAGCAAGCAACCAAAGGAAGGAAATCAGATCCTTACTGCATAAGACTTACACAAATTCTGTAAACAAGACTTGGATAAAACTAAATTAATTTTTCTTGAGAAGGTCCAAACTGAATCAGTCAGAGATTCTCAGGAAGAAAGGGTTTCTTTGGTCTCAAGATTTTCTGGAACAAGAGAAAATCGCCAGATTATTCCAATTGATTTAAAAATAATTAAAGTGAAAAGGGTGCAGGTTACTTCTTTTCACTTGTTCCAGAAATATCAGAACCAACTGATGAAGCCTTAGAGTTTATGGTTTCAACATTGCAACCAGGAAAATTTGTTGCGTGCATGTAAGGCAAAACCTGATGGGTTGGTAATGTTTGTGAAATTTTATTTGAAGAGAATGATACGTTTATAAATTTCATGTATTCTTGTAACCTCACAAGATTGCCCCGTGGCCAGTCTGAAAAGATGCATGCTAGATCCCTGAGCACCACATTATTGCATATCTGTTGGTGCCATCTACAATAACATTGGGTCTACAATACAATTTCACAGACCCAGCTGTTACTAAAGTTGATGAAAAATTTAACTCACTGGAGCAGTAATGAATATCACTGTCAGCTTGCGAACCACCAAGATATATAAACATGAGGCTGTGGAAATTCTGCTAACTCACCCAGAAACTTTCAGACCTGTTTAAGAAACACATACAAGACTTGGGAACCTTTATTAATCAATCCACCAGTAGACTTCGGAATGTGGAAAAGGTGTACTCCACCCATGGCTGGACATGCCTGATCCCTTGGTAAGGCAGATATCAGGTATTTACTAACTGTCGGTGACAAAAACCACCATGAACCTAAGTGAGCTTTTAATTGTATTGTGGGTGACAGCTACTTTAAAAAATCTATTGTTTTGATGCTACAAACTAATTATTTGCATAAGAAACTTTGCTGGATAAATTTAAAGCTTCAAGGAAAAGGTGTGCAGCAAAATAGATATTTTGTAGACAAAAAGATACCCCTTTGAAACAGTAGTTAAAGCAAGTATGGATCTGAGATACAAGGGTTCATAAGTCATTTACTGTGGCAGCAAATATGTTTTTGGACAACAGCACATCTATGTTGAAAACTATGAACCCAAAAATGATGACTCACAGGTTCTATAAAGAAGCTGCTAATTGATAATGTCACAAAAGATGTTTATAAACCAACTTCAGAAAGTCATAAAGTTACCTCAACTCAAGAGAAATTCTGTCACGACAAAATTTATTGGCAAGTTTTAATGGCAGTCGGAGTAAAAATAGAAAGCCAAATATCATAAAACATACAGAATGTGCACGATGTAAACTGTTAAGGTATCTTGCCAAGTTTTATGGTTTTATTCAATTATCTATTGAATATCACCACTTCAGACATGGCTAAAATTTTCAAAAAGTCACCATGATATTTGCACACCATTCACTAATGTGGCTGTTATACACAAAGTATTAAAATTTTGGAACTGGGAATTTGTAAATTTGCCTTTGGTCATTTAGCAAATGTACACAACAAATTTGAAGAAACGCTGAGATGGTCGAACAGGGTTATATCCAAATCTGGACCACGTTACATGGAATCACGTTTGTGCCTGGGATGTTACTGAGTGTATGTTAGCAAACCTGTCCTCAGGTCAGTGCAGTGATAAAAATTTAGCACACAGAACTGATCTTTGTTTGTGGGGACAGACATATCTGTACCAAACACAGCCATGAGAATATTGCAAAAGGCTGACAACTGGTTCACAACAAACAGTTTAACACAGTGTTACAAAAACTCATATTACGAAACTCCAAATAAATGAAAATGACTTGCAGATATTAGAAATAAATGGACACACACTAACTGAAACTCAGTGTGTCAAATTGGCATCCAGAAGAATAAAAACCAAGGCTGCAACATCATTTCAATAATTTAACTGAAAAGATCAGTTCTCCACACTAAATTTTTATCACTGCACTGACTTGTGGACAGGTGTGGATGAATTTGTTGACTGTTTAGCAAATGACACTACAAAGAGGAAAACAGTTGACATTTGTTTACTTTGATCCCAGCTGCAGGTGGTACTGTACCTTTTGCTTCAGGAGGGTTGGAACAGGAAATGGGTTCTCTTGGTAAACAAAGAGACATAAAAACTGTCCTTGGCTGTTTAGTGGTCTTATCCCTGAATTTCCCCAGGGGGATTGCAACTTCGTCACTTCGCCCTGCATACAGAAACACTGTTATTGCCTGTGGTGTCAGCTGAAGCTGCCAAAGCAGTGGATCTGGTTTCACATATTATTCTTTTATGATGACAGGAATCTGTAGGTAAGGTACAGAAGATGGGCCCCCCACATGAGGGTAAGTCCGGAGGGTTTGCAGCTGCTTTCAGATTGTTGATTTGCGATTTTCACTTAAAACTGTCTTTGAGGTTCTAAAGATTGCATACAGGTCCTTCACCCTCCCACCCAATCCTCCAGTGATGAGGGTGGCTGGGAGGGTGTGACTCCCCATATGTATCAGCTGTGAGGACCATCATCCAATAGTAACCCCCTCTTTCTTTGTTCTTGTGTTCCAACATAATGTTCCTCTACTTTAATAGCCAACCCTTTCCACCATTGTGAAACCACTAAATGTGAATTGGCAGTGGTCCTTCTTTCCTTTAGAAACTTTTTTGGCATGAATATCTTAGGATAACTGGACTATAATGGGACATTTGAACAACAGTAACCCATACATTCGTCCTCTCTAATGACCTCGTCTTTAACAGCATCTTAAACCCTAATCTTCCTTCTTTTTTTCTTTCCTTTATTTGTTCAACCCAAGTTACCTGCCACCTTTTGCTTTAGTAGCTCCTCCACCTCCTGGCTTTGGACAGTTCACTGATGACCTAGAATAGTAGCATTGGTTGTCATGTGAGAACGAAATTCTTACTGGATGCATAGGAGTATTTGCTTCTGGATGGTCTTATCACCCTGTTTAATACCGCTGTAGGTTCTTTGAAATGGTGGCTTTTTTGGTTCTAAGCTGTTAATGACAGTTACCCAAAAGGATTATACACAAATTTGTCTGGTATTTACCAATGCATTTTACTTAAATTGTATCCTTTAGCTTGTGTATCATTCTACTGCATATCGGCCTGCTGTTGTCTGTTCACTGAAAAGTGTGACCTTTCATAAATTTCCTTTCGTTAGAGAGATATTTTTAGTGCATTATATCAGTTAATGTTTACATGTTCAAAATAAAATAGTTTGTATTGAGTAAGGTAGCATGCAGCATAACAAATACTTTTTTGCTCTGAATAGCCTCTGCACTTATTCTTTTCCAGGATTCTCTTAAAAAATTGGATATTTCTAAAGATGGCACAATGGCTTCCTTACGTCTTGATAAAAATCGTGTGACAAAAGAACTAGAAACTTTACAGCAACAAGTAAAAAAGCTGCGTACTCAGCTAGATAATGTGAGTATGTCAGTGTCTTTTCATGTACATTTCTTGCATATTTACATGAATTTATTGTGTAATACAGTGACAACTGAACATTAACTTCCAGCTACCATTGTTGAATATGGAGGAGAAATAGTGAATGTAGGTAATTATATAAAACTATAATTTGTAATACTGAAATTCTGAGTCAGAGCTGTACATTAAGAGATTATGGAATAGACTGACTGTGCTTGATTTAATAGCCCCACCCCCCACCCTTCCACACATTTTATTTGGAGTTCCCAATTACTCTACTACTGCACTACCTCTCATCATGGCCGAGGATGGGGCTAACAGGGTTTTATGTCATTGGGATTTAATCACTTGCAAGGTTCAGATTCATTGATAATTTCATCATCTGGACCCTTGATAAAAATAATCTCTGCTCATTCCTCTGAAACCTTGGCAACAACACCCAAAACTATTTCCCTTGGGCATTCTCAACTTGACAACATTTTTTTCTTGTAGGATGGTCCCCACCTGGGATGGTTCCATGCAACTTCCATTCATTTCAAATGCACTGAGCACAAATAGCACCACCATTTTGATAGCAGTCTCTTGTCAATTGGCAGAAAGCCCATTCATTTCTGGTTTGACACCCATGAACAACACACCTGTACTGGTAAAAGCAGAGTTATCCAAACATTTTAGCAACCTTGCCAGAGCTTTTTCAGATAGGCAGTATCCATCCCAACTAGCTGAGAAATATGATATTTCCCACACCATTTGTATGAGTTGCACAAAAAGCTGTTACCACAGGCCAGCACTTGTCTTTGTCATCCAATAGCACCAGATAAAGCATGCTTACACCAGCAAACAGGCAAAGCTAGTGTAATTTTCTTATCTATTGCATGTGCTTGTCTTTCTCAAAAAGCTACAAATAAGTTATTGTCTTTCTCCATTTTCACTTGAAGCAATTGAATAATCAGGCAAATTGTGAAATTAATAGTATAGGGCGGGGATGAGCAATTTTTTCAGATTGGGGGCCACTTTGTGGAATTGGAGGTTAGCGGAAGGCCATACCTTTCAAAATGATGACATTCTTTTGATAACTTTGCTTATCAGAAAAGGTATAAATTGTATGAAAAAATGAGTATATATAAATAAAATAGTGGAAATATATTATTTAGTTTAGTATATCATCTACAGTTACAATCACATTTAATTTTAGAATTAGTTTAATGAAGCAAATGTATTTCATCACCTTGTTCTACCTTTTTTTTGAAAAAAAAATAAATAAATCATGAGTGCACTTACCTAATGAGATTTCTCATTACAGTCCATATGTTAATGTCTGTCAAAGAGCATTTATATTACTCTCATTGATCTTCAAGCAAGAAAGACTTAGATTCTATTGAATGTAGACACAAATGTAGCCATTTTCCTAACTTATTTCTTTGTATATGGAATTTTTCAGCAAATATTTGTAAAATTCTCAGCATTAAATATTTCTTTCACAGTGTGAGTTGTTTATATGTCAAAAATTTGCAGCCGCAGCTCGTCAGGTGCTGCAGTAATATCATCAGTGGTGGGATTAGAGACCAAATTGAATTGAGGTTCAATTTTCTTAAAGTCCTGAAACTTCCTCCAGATTGTGCAGATGGTCCCTAATTATAGCAGAAACACTTTTAGGCACTTTTTGTTTCTATAGTAAAGGGAAATGGAAAAATTACCTTCACCTGCTAGCCTGGAAATAGACCTAGTTTTGCTTTGAATGATTTTACATATTCTACTTTTCATGTACAAACAACTTCTTATCCTACAATGTCACATTGGGTTCATCAAATGTGTCAGCTGAGAATATTATCTACATCAGTAACCTGCAAGCCACCATACAGTGCATGGCGGAGGGGGACCCTGTACCGCTATTTGTCATTTCCTTTCCTGTTCCAGTCGCAAATAGAGCAAGGGAAAAACAACTGTGTGTACGCCTTTGTATGAGCCCTAATCTTTCGTATCTTATTTCGTGGTCCTTATGGGCAATGTATGTTGGCGGTAGTAGAATTGTTTGGCAGTCAGCTTCAAATGCCGGTTCCCTAAATTTTCTCAATAGTGTTACTTGAAAAGTATGTCGCCCTGCCTCCAGGGATTCCCTTTAGAGTTCCCAAAGCATCTGTAACACTTGTGTGTTGTTCAAACCTTCGGGTAACAAATCTAGCAGCCTGCCTCTGGATTGCTTCATTGTTTTCCTGCAATCCCACCTGGTATGGATCCCAAAATACTGGAGTAGTACTCAGGAATAGGTTGCACCAGTGTCCTATACATGGTTTCCTTTACAGGTGAACCACTTTTTCATAAAATTCTCCCAATAAAATGAAGTCGACATTCACCTGCCCTAACACAGTCCTCACATGCTGATTCTATCTCGTATCACTTTGCAACGTTACGCCCAGAAAATTAAACGATTTGACTGTGTCAAGCAGGACACTACCAATAATGTCTCCAAACATGTAAGGTTTGATCTTCTGACTCATCTGCATTAACTTAAATTTTTCCACATTTAGGGCTAGCTGCCATTTATGGCACAAATTGGAAATTTTGTCACCCCCTCACATCCTATTTTTGTGAGACAAACACGAGACATTTCCTTCATGTCCAGAAATAAGAGGATTTCATTCTATTACATTGTCCATGCTCAGTCTCCTCACACTGCTGTCACAAATTCCTTCTTTTTCCTCATGTTTAAGTCCAGCGGAGGTCTACATAGAATCTCTTTGCGCAAAATGCAATGAAAAGACAATGTACCACTGTCTGTGCCTGTGCTTGTGACTTCTTTTAAAGCTTACCACACCTACATTCTTCCCCCTGAAAGCTCTCTCCCTATCTGTTGTAATGGTGCCCGCATCTCGTGGTCGTGCGGTAGCATTCTCGCTTCCCACGCCCGGGTTCCCGGGTTCGATTCCCGGTGGGGTCAGGGATTTTCTCTGCCTCGTGATGGCTGGGTGTTGTGTGCTGTCCTTAGGTTAGTTAGGTTTAAGTAGTTCTAAGTTCTAGGGGACTTATGACCACAGCAGTTGAGTCCCATAGTGCTCAGAGCCATTTGAACCATTTTGTTGTAATGGTTTCCATTTTGTTCTAAGACATGCCATTTTTCTCCACACAATTCTCAGCACACTCAAAAAATTCCTGACCCAACGGTTCTCTCTCTCATTCATTCTAGGCCAAGTACTTACTCTGTGATGACAAAAATTTCAGTTATTCAATGTTCAGTGAGGTCATCAATAACTGAGTCAGTGCACTGCACTATGGACGTTCTTAACAGGGAAATGCTTTCAATATTGATTCTAACATCAGGACATAGCATGCTTGTCATATACTCTGCCAAACGCTGATTAATAAAGTCGATATTTGAAAAAGCTTGTTATTTTTGTCAAGGTTATAGGCTATCATGAAAATTTCTTCCATTGTAACACTTTGAAGTGTTGATTTATTATAAATTATTATTTTTTTGTTTTGTTTTTTTGTTTTTTCAGAATTTTCATGCACTCAGCTGCTTTTATTTTGAGTTCTTCCTTGGAAACTTTGCTGCCAAATTTGCCAAGTTTTGTTTTATAATGTTGTTTCAAATTGCACCCCTCAAATACAGCTGTTGTTTCATGAAACAATAAATACACTGTTTATTCCTACTCCTTAAATACAGCTATCGTTTCATGAGGCAGTGACTACACTGCTTTATTCCTTGTATTAACAAAAAAATGTGGTTGTCCATTCTTCTACAAAAACAAGACTCATCACTGGTCTTCCACCTGGGGGTTCACCACTCTTTGGCGAGCGCGCGCATGTATTCATTCATTTTAATTGTTCTCAATGTGTTTTTAATTTAGCTGTCTTGAGTATGAGGGACACCATTCTACATTTTAGAGACTCAGTGAGGTTTCAGGGCCTCATTTTTTTATTCCAAATGCCGTGGTTGCCACATCTAATACGTCTGAAAGGTATCACACTGAAGGTGCTGAATATTTTAAAGTGTCTTAGCCACAGGTCTTGGGGAGAATGGCAGTGCACGTCTGCTTTAGTTTTATATGGCTTTCGTGAGTTCTCGGCTGGACTATGGTTGCTCAGTGTGTGGATCAAGAAAGACTTCTTATTTAAAGATGATTTGACCGTGTCCTCCATGAGGGGATTTGTCTGGCCATGGGTGCTTATCAGACCAGTCCCATCCCATACCCAGTCTCAGTGCTGAAGCCGGGGAACTGCCACTCACTGTCTGGCAGCAGCTGCTCATAATGGGTCAGGCATATAAGTACCTCGCAGCTCCAACTTCACCCGCATTCCAGATTGTTGCTCATCCAACTCTGAAAGCCTTTTCTCCAACCATCCATGAGCCACAATGCTATTTAGAATCTGCGTCAGCATGTACTCGAGTCACTTGGTGTGGAGCAAATACAACCCCCAATCCAGGGTTTTAACCTGCTATCACCCTGGATACTGCAGAGGCCCAGTGTGATTGTATGCAATCTTGTGGACCCTGGAGCAGGTGAGACGTTCTTACATTCTTCCAGAACTAAATTTCTTGTCTGTTCAGATTCTCTTAATGCCCTTCACTCTCTCCAATGTTTGTGCCTAGCAGATAAAATAATCCAGGATGACCTCTTCCACCTACGATGGCTGGTGAAAGAGGTGTATTTCTGCTGCGTACCAGGCCTCAACAATAAGGTGATTGGATGCAGGGGTGATGGAATACTTAAAAGAGCTGAGGATCACAACACATATCCAGGGCTGCTAGATCCGCCCATTTGTTCCCAGTAGATGGTTTAATGTGTTAATAGGGCAACTGGCTCATCCATGTCTTCTTCTTCCCTTTTTTTGTGATCAGCCACTCACATTTCCCTGTGCTTTGCTTTTAACTCCTCTGTCATTTTACTTGTGTTTTAATCTCCTGTATAGCACATTTTAGTATTTCTTTGTTATCTTAGCCTGTATGTTAACATTTTCGCTGTTTTATCCACATTAATTTCTTTTAATGGGTGTAAGGGTTGAGCCCCCATAAGCTTCAAGCACGCGCACTCATGGTCACACACACACACACACACACACACACACTGGTATATGGATCTGGAATAAAACCGTTCCAAAATACTCCAGAACATTTTGAGATTTTACAGCACATACTAAGTAATAAGATAATGAAGGCATTGAATCAATATCCCCTTTGACATTATCTTGTTAGATAATCAATAATCAAATTGTAAGTAATGCTGAGCAGCCACACAGTATTATTTGTGACCTGAAATAGCATTTTAGGGTTGTCTGAGTGGCCAGCATTCTGAATGGAGCAGGTGATGTTCGTCATACTAGCTGGCTGCTGTGATAATTATCTGTGTTAACTGGCTGAAAGGAAAACCTGTGCATAATTCTGTGTTTCATTCCTTTACTCTAAAAAGAGGGACCTGTATTCTGTGATTTTTGTTTCTAGCAATATCATAAGCAGATATCGTGTATTAAGGGGAGGTTTACTATATTTGGCCTGAAAAAAGCACGTTCTTTGAGAATTTTTTTTCTCGGGATGTGTTATAGGTATCAGTGTCAAATTTGGTCAAAATGTTTATTGATATTTCCTCTACAAACTGGACTTTTTTTGACTGGAAATGTCAAAGAGCAGAGGCAGAAGTGTCGTCGGAATGAAACAAAATTTAGATGTAGACCACCTCACGTGGTATGTCACAGGTCAGCCGGCTCGTCTGAAATCAAAATTGAGTTGACGTTAGTGAAGTATATAAGATTGTTTAGGAGTTGTACCTCACTTAAGTTATTTGGACCATAAGAAACAAAATGGCGGCCATTTGAAAAAAAAAAAAGAAAAAAGGATTTTGTCATCGATTTTTTGACTTTGTCGGCCAAGGAAAAATATTTATAGCTCATGGATCGGAATAAAAGTTGTACAACTCCTAGACAATTTAGTTAGCTTTGTCGGAAAGCAAGAATCATGCCAATCGGTTCAGTAGATTTGAAGTTATCCTACCGTGCGATAAAAAAAAGTCAATTCGAGAGAAACGCTTTTGGAATTTTGATTACATATAAATGCAATATTATGCAACTTGCATTAAATCTGCTATTCCGGGTCCATAAACTAGTCCTTCCTCTTCCTCACAGAGGGCATTCTGCTTGATCTGAGCCAACCTGTACTACTCCAGAACCGCTCGTATGGCCTGTGACAAGCGGTATTCGGCTCCTTGAATCCCATGATTGTCCGAATGCTTGGCGAACTGCTTCGAATAGTCCCAGGATGACGTCCATCATTGTCATGGTCTTTAGAATTGCCGAATACTCTTGGTTTAAGGTGCTCACTGCCAGGAAAGTTGCGATATCCACAGTCTTCGCATCAGAATACAAATGCTTGGGGGCTAACTTCCAAACTTTCATTTGAATTTTGTGTGTTTCCTCATAAGCACTGGTACGATAACTCGTCCTCCAAAAGGGCCTTGTAGATCGGATGAATCACTTTTTGAACTTCTTTGGAGAGCAGCTGGTCATGTTGATATTCGTCCAGATGTCCAGTAGCCTCTGCAATGCGCCACTTGCACCAACTAGTTTCCCCAGCTGGACAATTTTGGTGTTGCGAGTGGTCATCCGTCGAACACTTGCAGAAATACATTGCCCAAATTGCCTTCTTCATCTGTTCCACCAAATTGGAATGCTGTCGGATTTCCAAGCCGTAGTACATCATAAGCTCCTTGATCACTTTTTCAGCTTTAGTCAAGGGCAAGCACGTAGAATAATTGTTCACGGTTACAAAGTCGAAATTCCCGAAAAAAAACTGGTGCGTGAAAAAGGCCGATTTCAGGCAGGTCCATTTTTTCGTTCAACCGCAAATGAAACATTTCCATTCCGTATTTGGAAACACCGTTTCAGGGGTGGATTCTAAACACTTTTATGGATCCAAAAATGCAATTTAAAAAAAAATAAATTTTTTGAACCAAAAGAAAGTAAACCTCCCCTTGAAGCATTGGATTCTGAATATGCTATAAGAAAATTAAATTGAGGAAAACTATTAAATTATAAGGTGATATAACAGCTGAGGAATACTACCTTCAAGAGGCAAAATTTCACATACTGCCAATAGAATCACTTTAAAGCAGAAGCAATTTTCCAGACTTTTGCAATTTTTATGTCCCTTATTTTATTTGAGCTATAGAAAGGAGGGGTTGGTTACTCAGGTCAGACAATGAGAGGATATCATCCTCCTGCTGTGTGGACAAAGAAGACAAATATCTCATCTAGATTCCAGTGCACTGTGTAACAGTGGTTGGTCAATTTCTATTCCAGTTTACCACCTGATGTTGTACTTTCTTATAGCAGACTTTACAGCTTGTAAAGAGGTGCAGGTGGATTCCAAAATAATATTGGACTTTTTTTTTTTTTTGTAAAGTTTACTCCACTGGGTTCCTGTGGTGTTTGCACTCCTAGGCCTCAATCAGTTCTTCCTCTTGCACCATTGACAGTATGTCACTGTAACCTTCAGCTGGGAGCCAAATCAACAAGAGTTTTTTCACAAGACACTGTTATGCACTCCCTTTTCTCTCATTGCTTGTAAGGTGAGGCCCTGTTGTTAAGTCAGTAATGACAGAGTTTCTATGACTTTTTCCCATTTTATCTTGCACAAGTCTCACTGCATCACAGGAAAATCCCTTTTTCTTTTGGTTTTGTCAGTCATTAATGCACCTCTGACAATAGCTCTGCTTTTACACTTGAAATGATTTACTTTTTAGACAAACCATCCACATCTATCTTTTATGACTGCAGCCTTTGCAAAACACACCGTATCTGAGATATTTATATATCTCTATATATTTTGTGAGTAATGCTACAAGCTGACATGTTAAGAGTATCTGACAGTGCTTGTATCTCCATGACTCACTTCATGTGCATTAAGGTTTCAACCAACAAATGATGTAGCCTACAAGTACTAATTTTACTTAATTTGGTCATAATGATTTTCTTATAATTCATAGTGGAGGAGACGTATGATATTTAAGATATAGGTAATTTAAGATAGAGCAGCAGGAGGTGGCTATGACCCTGCAGAAAGAACCAGTCCTGCTCTGGGAAAATTGTCAAGACCTGAACAGGTGTGGATGAAAAGGGGTTTGAACCTGACTAGAGTCTAATGTATTAATCACTATACCACGTGGAAAAGCTGAAGGCCTAATTCATTGCCCTGTAAGCTCTGCAGTTGATGCAAAAACAGTTGTCAAATAACTTTTGTATGGGCTACCTTTTGAAAGTGCTTGTGGTTAGTTTTCCACCAATGTAAGCATTCTATAAGAGAGAAATAGACTCAGTCATAACAGATCATTGCCACTCAAGGAATGTTTTCCAATGAACAGTGACCCTTTATTTATATTTACACTGCTGGTCAATAGTTTTTGATCTTTCATGATAAAAACTTTATTTCAGTGTCCAAACAAAATTGTACAAACTAAATAGACCAACAAAATAAATATTTTGTGTGTCTATCATTAAGTAAAATACAGTATGGTTTATATTTTGGCCTCTTCACAGTATCCATCTTTTATCTTCAGAACAGCTGCACAAACACTTTGCATTCCAGAGATAAGATTTAGTAGTGGTTTTTCACATATTGCAGTACAACATATCTATAAATTATTGCATAGATCTTGAACATTAGATAACCTCAGATTTCTGATCTCCACGTCAAGTTCACTCAATAAGAGTTCAGTGGGATTTGAGTCAGGCGACTGTCTTGACCAAGTCATATTCTTCAGTTCCCCACATTTCTCTCTTCTATTCACATACCCTCTGAACAATTAAGAAGCACGTTTTGGATCATTTTCCTACTGCAGAACAAACCCATGACTAAGTAATTTCTTGCCAGATGGAACCGCGCTGTTGATCAGTATCCTGTGATACCCTTCCTTCTTAAATTTTCCATTAAGTCCCACTAGATCACCCACTTTATCACCCACAAAACACCCCACACCGTGACTAAAACTCCACCATACTTCACCCTTGGTGTCAAATACTGACTTTTCATAGGTTCTCCACGAAGTCGATGAACAAACATTCAATGATGGCTTCCAAATACTTCAGATGTAGTCATCCATGAATAACTCCTTGGACAACTGCTGCATGTTCCAGTTTTTAGGGTGTTTTGTCTATTCACCTTATTTTGTTTACATAATAAAGGTTTTTTAAACCTTGTTGATGTAGACAGAATTCCACTGTTGAGACAGAGATTGGAGCTGCTCGCATACTATTTACTTCCTTGTGAATTTCAGGTGCAGTGTGAATTCTTTGACATTTACTCTGTACTTATGAACTAATATGGCCTGCATGATGTTACTCAGGGTCTTCCAGATGACGAAGTACTTGCATTGGCTCCAGTTTGCTTGGACCATTGCTATGTATACACAACTGTAGATTGGACTACAGCAATATTTGTTGCTATTGTCGTACTAGAATAGCTGTCCTGATGCATAGCTACAATTACAGCATGTTTTTCACTTTTAGTCTGCTGCTTGCATTCTGTTAGGAGGTAATATGTTTATGAACCTGATCAGGTATACAAACACACTGCTAGATGCACACAGCATACTTTAAACTAATGTGAACTGATTGCTACACAGACAGATGAAGGAATGAAGCCAATTCTAATGAAACTGTCATAGGTAAAGGCACAGCAGTGTTGTTGTGGATACTTGTCAGTGCCCGTCTCTGTGACCAACCAGTCAGATACCCAACAGAGATGTTTGTTCTTTACATTGTTATACTTATTTTATTATCAGGGCAGGGATATGATGATGGGATATTGAAAACAAAATCCCTGTTTTAACCACAAATCCAATGTTGTGGTAGGTGATCAAAAAAATTTTTTACCTATAGTGTATTTGTTTTAATTCAGTTTCTTTCCTCCTCTTTCACATTCCTCCTCCATCACACACTTTTTTCCTCTCATTTCAGACAGAGGAATGTTTTTGGTTTTTCGTTTTTGCTGCTAGGACTTGAACTTTTTACACCAGGTTCCTCAAGATGGGAAACGATCATTTCTTTCTATTAAATATAATCCATACTGGGCTAAACAACTAAAACTTATTTAGTATTTGCTTTTTTAGGGTGTAATGGACACACTACTTTCCTTCCGAGCACATCCTCTGTTTTTCTAATTTACTCCTTTGTTCTTAATTCCAATGACATGAAATGTTTCAGGCACAATCAGAACTGGCTAGTATGAAAAATGGCAAGCAGAATGTCTCACCTGCAGTAAGAGCACCTTCAGGTGAGTGCCTCACTTACATATAATTAAACTTAAAATTCTCATCTTATTGTGCCACATCTCACAAGCTATTGTTTAATCTATCTAAATATTTTATACAAAACCAATTGTGGTTCCCTTGTTTGAACTACCATGCAAAATTACCTCAATGTTTAAGACTTAGAGAACAAATTTTGTGTCTTAGGTTTGTCTGATTTACATTACAGTAAAGCATGCTGTTGTTCAAAGGTAAGTTGTTTTCTAAACCTTTGTGCAGCCACCAGATGTGGTGAGCTTTGTTGTGCTGTAATTACCCTACAGTAATTCTCTTGCTGCTCTATTAACAATTAATTTAACAACATTTGTAACAGAACAGAAGCATCAAATTTATGGACATGGAAAGAGAAGCAGGTGGAACAGGGCCAGGGCAGGCAGGTAAACAGATTTAAAACACATGTCCATGTCTTTCAGAATTTTCTCTCTTTCTTTCATCAGAGTAGGGAGGAACCTGCAGGAATTTCTTACAACCAAATTTCAAAGTCCAAAATTCTATTAGTAATTAACTGTAGTTGCTCAGCATGTGACAGGTAAGAGCTAAGCTTGAATGAAATAGACCGTCAACGAAAAGTAATGACAAACAAACAAAATATGTGTGTGTGTGTGTGTGTGTGTGTGTGTGTGTGTGTGTGTGTGTGTGTGTGTTACATGTATATTTACAAAATGAAATAAAATAAAATAATGGAGCAAACCTAAGTGAAGAGGCAGGCAAAGTTAAATTGAAAGGAGGCAGAGGAAGGAAAGTTTAGAAGATAAATCACACTTTAAAGTTTATCTAGTTGTTATTAGGTTTCAGATCAAAATCACACTGCAACAAATCCAATTAACAAATTGATTGTATTTGAATCTTCCATCCCCAATATCCATAAGATAAGTGATGAGCTGCAAGGGCTGCATCCAGTGCTGTAATGTATCATACCAGACTGTTGTGAAATTGGATAGTTATTGTGAGCTGCATAATGTAACTTACCTTATTCGCTACAAAAAGGTTTTAGGTATGCAAGCTTTCGGCCTTCCGGCAGGAAGGTTGAAGGGTAACATAGAGGGTGAAGGAAGAGGATGGGAGAGGTTTAGAAGAAGGGGCAAGTTTGGAAAAGTCAATCAGAACCCTGGGATGAGAAGGAAAGACCTTTCTCATCCCATCTGGTAAATATCACCTGACCCTTGGTTCTGGGTGACTTTTCTGAGCTCTGTCCCTTTTTCCTAAAACTCTCCAATCCTCCTCCTTCACCCCTCTATCCCACCCTTCAACCTTTATGCTGGAAGAAGGAGCTACTGGCTCCAAAACATTTTTTTTTGTCATCAGTCTACCGACTGGTTTGATGCGGCCCGCCACGAATTCCTTTCCTGTGCTAACCTCTTCATCTCAGAGTAGCACTTGCAACCTACGTCCTCAATTATTTGCTTGACGTATTCCAATCTCTGTCTTCCTCTACAGTTTTTGCCCTCTACAGCTCCCACTAGTACCATGGAAGTCATTCCCTCATGTCTTAGCAGATGTCCTATCATCCTGTCCCTTCTCCTTATCAGTGTTTTCCACATATTCCTCTCCTCTCCGATTCTGCGTAGAACCACCTCTTTCCTTACCTTACCAGTCCACCTAATTTTCAACATTCATCCATAGCACCACATCTCAAATGCTTCAATTCTCTTCTGTTCTGGTTTTCCCACAGTCCATGTTTCACTACCATACAATGCTGTACTCCAGACGTACATCCTCAGAAATTTCTTCCTCAAATTAAGGCCGGTATTTGATATTAGTAGACTTCTCTTGGCCAGAAATGCCTTTTTTGCCATAGCGAGTCTGCTTTTGATGTCCTCCTTGCTCCGTCCGTCATTGGTTATTTTACTGCCTAGGTAGCAGAATTCCTTAACTTCATTGACTTCGTGACCATCAATCCTGATGTTAAGTTTCTCGCTGTTCTCATTTCTACTACTTCCCATTACCTTCGTCTTTCTCCGATTTACTCTCAAACCATACTGTGTACTCATTAGACTGTTCATTCCGTTCAGCAGATCATTTAATTCTTCTTCACTTTCACTCAGGATAGCAATGTCATCAGCGAATCGTATCATTGATATTCTTTCACCTTGTATTTTAATTCCACTCATGAACCATTCTTTTATTTCCATCATTGCCTCCTCGATGTACAGATTGAAGAGTAGGGGCGAAAGGCTACAGCCTTGTCTTACACCCTTCTTAGTACGAGCACTTCGTTCTTGATCATCCACTCTTATTATTCCCTCTTGGTTGTTGTACATATTGTATATGACCCGTCTCTCCCTATAGCTTACCCGTACTTTTTTCAGAATCTCGAACAGCTTGCACCATTTTATATTGTCGAACGCTTTTTCCAGGTCGACAAATCCTATGAAAGTGTCTTGATTTTTCTTTAGCCTTGCTTCCATTATTAGCCGTAACGTCAGAATTGCCTCTCTCATCCCTTTACTTTTCCTAAAGCCAAACTGATCGTCACCTAGCGCATTCTCAATTTTCTTTTCCATTCTTCTGTATATTATTCTTGTAAGCAGCTTCGATGCATGAGCTGTTAAGCTGGTTGTGCGATAATTCTCGCACTTGTCAGCTCTTGCCGTCTTCGGAATTGTGTGGATGAGGCTTTTCCGAAAGTCAGATGGTATATCGCCAGACTCATATATTCTACACACCAACGTGAATAGTCATTTTGTTGCCACTTCCCCCAATGATTTTAGAAATTCTGATGGAATGTTACCTATTCCTTCTGACTTATTTGACCGTAAGTCCTCCAAAGCTCTTTTAAATTCCGATTCTAATACTGGATCCCCTACCTCTTCTAAATCGACTCCTGTTTCTTCTTCTATCACATCAGACAAATCTTCACCCTCATAGAGGCTTTCAATGTATTCTTTCCACCTATCTGCTCTCTCCTCTGCATTTAACAGTGGAATTCCCGTTGCACTCGTAATGTTACCACCGTTGCTTTTAATGTCACAAAAGGTTGTTTTGACTTTCCTGTATGCAGAGTCTGTCCTTCCGACAATCATATCTTTTTCGATGTCTTCACATTTTTCCTGCAGCCATTTCGTCTTAGCTTCCCTGCACTTCCTATTTATTTCATTCCTCAGCTACTTGTATTTCTGTATTCCTGATTTTCCCGGAACATGTTTGTACTTCCTCCTTTCATCAATCAACTGAAGTATTTCTTCTGTTACCCATGGTTTCTTCGCAGCTACCTTCTGTGTACCTATGTTTTCCTTCCCAACTTCTGTGATGGCCCTTTTTAGAGATGTCCACTCCTCTTCAACTGTACTGCCTACTGCGCTATTCCTTATTGCTGTATCTATAGCGTTAGAGAACTTCAAATGTATCTCGTCATTCCTTAGTACTTCCGTATCCCACTTCTTTGCGTATTGATTCTTCCTGACTAATGTCTTGAACTTCAGCCTACTCTTCATCACTACTATATTGTGATCTGAGTCTATATCTGCTCCTGGGTACACCTTACAATCCAGTATCTGATTTCGGAATCTCTGTCTGACCATGATGTAATCGAAACATAGCATACTTAAAACCTTTAGAACTTCCTAAAGTGTCTGTTCTTCTGCCACTGCTTGTTGATCTATTTTTTTTTATCTATGCAGTTACTTTTTTATCTACCCAATTACTTAATATTGTCAAAAGTTGATTATTTCTTTTGTTACCTTATACACTGAATTATACACTGAATTAATGGAAGGTTGATTTCTATCATATTTTGTATAGTCATGGCAAATTAACATCATCATAATGCGTGTTCATTACAGTTGTTGATTGATTGAATCATCTGGATTGCAAACACCAGTACACTCATTATGATTACTTTTAATTTTATATTGATTTGATTGTGTGGTGTTCTTCTTGTGTATGCTTTGCGTGAGATATGAGAAATCAATAATTATAGCATCATTCAAACATTGTGATTTCTGTTGAGGCTCTTATGGCCAGGCTCACATAAAGATCCATTTCCATTCTCAAATTGACAGTTTATGTTGCACTTGTGTTTTTCTTTCCTGAAGAAGTGCCTTTCTACAAATCAATGTGTCATCTTTGCAATGGGTAGCAATCTACCCTTTCCATAATATTGTTGTGGTTATTTTCTATAGGTGTTTAGCAATTGACACATACTCAGTACATAACTGCTCAATGTCCTCTCATATGGGGTATGTTCATTCCTAAAGCTTTCCTCATTGTGCTTGATAGAAGACACACATTTGGGTCTCCAGCCAGGTCGAGTTCCATTTTGCGCATGGCATGTCAGTGACTCACCTAGTCATAGTCATGTGGCGCAGGTGAGGTGTAAATTCCCATCCAACAATCCTAGATGAGCTTTACTTTAATTTCCCAAATAACTAGAACAGGTTCTTTTGAAATGCCTTGGTTGATAATTCTGCTCTGTTCTTATCCAATTTGAGCTTCTGCTCTTTCTCTATGGATAGTATTGTCAGTAGGGTGTCAAACCCATCCTTCCTTCCTTCCTTCCTCCCTTCCCTCATTCAAACTACAGTGCATCATGCCTTCCTTCCTCCCTTCCCTCATTCAAACTACAGTGCATCATGCCACCCCCCCCACCCCCCTCCCACTGTGGGAATGAAGGAGATGATAGGAGAACAGATGGGTGGGAGGGGGGGGGGAGGGATGAGGAAGTATTCTAGCAGCAGTGACATACATCAGAATGTTTTCTTCGTGATAGAGCCCATAGACATACAAAATCAGTTGGAAGAAGCCATGAGTCCACTGAGGCTGCTCTGTCTTGTAAAAGTGCTTTATGTGATACTACTGGCCAATTTCAACCCAATAATCATTATCAAGTATGCCTAGTGGATGTAGGGTGAAAACTGAGCAGTAGTACCAAATAAATAATTGTTATAAGGAATTAGTCTGTTAGGTGCCATTCTCTCTTTCAATCAATTAATAATGTGTTCATAAAATACATGGTTAGCAGAGTCTTGCCCTGATTATAAAAATTTATGACAGAATAAACGTTTGACATAATAAGTTAATTTTTATGCCGTAACATAGGTTAGTGTTACTAGTTTTTTTAAGACCACTTACGTTAGTAAACCTCAACATGTGCTACCTTGGTAGCTCGGAGAATGTTGAGGCGGTATTCCAGATCCCGCCAGGTGCTTCATAACGTGTTCTGTCACAGTACCCACAGCATAAATAGGCACAGTGTCTGTATATGGGGTTCAGAATCTCCACATGCTACTATACAGTTACAGTGAGACAGCAAGAAAGTGAATGTTTGGTGCGACTTCATGCATAATAAGGTTTTTGGACCATTTTTCTTCGCAGAAAAATCCATTACTGCTAACATTTACTTAGACGTTTTGCAACAGTTCATAGCCCCACAGTTAGAATATCAACCATGGATAATTTTCCAGCAAGATGGAGCGCACCCCCCCCCCCCCCCCCCCCCCCACACACACACACACTGGGCTTTGATGTGCATGATTTCCTGAATGAAACATTTCCGGATTGGTGGATTGGAAGGAACGGTCCAACACCCTGGCCACCCCACTCTCCAGACATTACGCCCCTTGACTTTTTATTCTGGGCCTATATCAAGGACAGAGTCTTCTTCACACCAATTGTTGATGTCAACGAACTGAAAGCTAGGATACAAGTGCTGTGACAGAACACGTTACGAAACACCTGGTGGGAACTGAAATACCGCCTCGACATTTTCCGAGCTACCAAGGGAGCACACGTTGAGGTTTACTAACGTAAGTGGTCTTAAAAAAAAAATCTAGTAACACTAACCTATGTAATGGCATCAAATGTGAATTATTGTGTCAAATGGTTATTCTGTAATAAATTGTTATCAGGGCAAGACTTTTTGCTCACTCTGTATATTAAAAATAATACAATAATGAAAACAGTTTTATGAAACAAACATAAATTCTTGCAAACATTGTGATGTTTGTGTTTGAAAACATGCTGTGAGATAATAAATAACTAGTATATTTAACCTTCTATAAATTGTATATATAAACAATTTAAAACATCAGAGATACTGTGCTTTATTATTGTGGTCTTCATGTAATATATGAAGAATCAGCAGCAGCAGTAACTGAATGGATAGGATATTGGTGACCAGATTATTTCATGCTGTAAATTACGAACTTCTCTTATGCTGTGATACCATGAAACATTCCCTTCTTAATTATGGTAGGGAAGACAGATATTCTCCTTGAGCTGGAAAGAGATTTACTGACTCTAAAAACTAGAAGCTGTAATGGAAGCTGTTTTTATCTGGGCTTCACAAACACTGTGATACAAGGTGAAGAACATCCATTGGGTGTGAGTTTAGCTGGATGCAGTTTGAAACTTGACTTGTAAGTAAAATTTCAAGGGATGGTTCTGCCAGGTCAGATTTTCAGCATTTCTATGATTTTCAACATCCCTTGGATCAAACTAACTTATCATTAAATCTATTATTTCTTCTGTACTGTTAAACCTGTCTAGCATGGGTGCCACACACTTCAGCAATATTTTAGCATGGATTGTGTGAGTATTTTTTATCCAGTCTCCTTTATAGACTGACTGTATTTTCCCAGTAATCTGCCAATGAAGCAGTCTTCCACGTCCTTAATCTACCACTGAACTTATGTGATCGTTCCACTCCAAATACTCACAAACTGCTGCAACTCAGGCATTTGTGTGACTTGACTGATTTCAGTTGACTCATTTTACTGTTTGTGAAGTGTGTATGCATACGTGTTGATTTTGCTGGCGAGGGCAGTGTATAAGAAGGTTCCTCAAATTGTATGAATATATTCTGTAAAGAGTAACTAGGAAAGCTGTTAGGGTATAATCAATATGTTATTAACAAAACTGTAATAGTTTAGTATAAAAGTATCTGTATGTGAGTTGATGGGGCTTTTGCACTGTCTGATATCTGTGGTAGACCACAACAAAAAACCAGAACTGTAGTTACAGAAACTTAGTGGATGATCCATAGATGTCACCCTTCCTTAGCTACTGCAGACTAATAAAAAACACTGTAATTGTAACAAATCCTATGACCCCTAGAATTTTTAAGATCATGTCTGATGTAAAGGGTGTCCAACACACTGGTGCCGCAGTTCTGTCAAGTGGCAAGGCTTCTCAGGCGGAATTAAAAAACCTTCAATAATTTTCAATCTGTGTTTGATCTCAAGCGAGATATACCTCCTTGTTAGGTGGAACAGACCATCCTTTTGCGGCAAACTTTTCTGCACATAAATGTGCTTCTTTGGAATAGCAGAGAGAAGTCATTTGTAAGAAAACTAGAGTGACATGAATACAGAATAGGAAATAATATTTTAGATGTGTTCCCTTGTTTCTCCCAGTGATACAAGATACTGACAATCCATTGTTTTAGTGGACCTTATAACTGCCCATGTCGTGTTGTTCCGACTCCACTGTAACTTGAATGCATTTTTAAGTTTGTTTTATATGTCCGACTTCTAATTTCACCACACAAGTCTCCAGGGTTGAGCAGTTATTGCCCGATGACGACACGCAATACAGTTTGTTAAAGTGGAGTTCGCCGTTATTAATTATGTTTCTAGATTTAATTTTATTACTCATACAGAGACGTTCCTTTGTTTAACAGCGCGTCTTCAAAATAAGTATGAAATGCTAATATCTTTGCAATACATAATGTCGACTATTGAGTTAAAGTTCGTACCTATTTTGCCATTTTAGAGAAGAGAAACCTCAAGCGCTTCTGCTTCTATAGTCTCAGTATCAAATGTTCACTAATTTCAATTTACTTCCTATCTCAGTTCAGTATTTAACACACATTATATATCAATGTCGTTTCAGAGATATTACGTTGGTTCCACACAAATGGAATAACACGTAATTGTCATTTAACATCACTTTTATTAATAATCCTTTTTCTTATGACATAAATGTTAATGAATGATCACTATCTAGGAGGAAAGAGGGATTGATCCTAATCACAAGATAATAGCTTTTAATGAGCCCGCAATTGTTAATGAAATAAAAAGTCACATTCAAGGATGATATGCGAACAACTTTTGTTATGTCCGTTTTCATGTGTGTGTCAAAACTAATCCTGTCGCCCACAATTCAAATTAACACTGACGTTAACCCCTTTTGTCGGAACATCGAATTGTAACTATTATGTGAAAGTTTATTCTAGTCCCCGAATTAATTCCTTTCAGATACGCGCACGACCGAACAGCAGAACGGAACACAAACGACTTGTTTTAACAACCGAACAATGCAATGATGGTACATTATGACAATGTCCACCCAGTGAACATCTCTTTGACTTTATCTTCTCTACTCTGCTTAATTAAATTATTCCTAATTACAATTTATTCAGCTATTTAGTGAAAACATCTAACAGAAAATAAAATAAATTTATCCCAACGTAAAAGATCCATTATAACCTGAACTGTTTTGTACCATCTAGTTATAATGAAAACTCATTTTGGGAACTTCTTTTGTCATAATTGTTTACAAATCAGTTTGAAAATATTTCATTGTACTTCTATGAAGATTGCTGTCAACATCAGTTGATCAAGGAACTTGTGACACTGCGTTCCTGATAGAGTTCTACCTATATTATACAAAAAGTTCCAGTTAAAAAGAATAAATAAAACTAAAAGATAACAATTTTAAGTAGAAAGTTTGATTCTTCTTCTTCTACTTATTCTTATTCTTATTATTATTATTTTCACAGTGTATAATTTTAGTTGTTAGATTTGATATAAGTAAAATCAGTAAACAACTTGATTTTAGATGGTTACCTGCAAGTGATGAATGAACTTATGGGAGAAACAGTGACTGTGAATTATTATTTCTCAATAATTTATAGATTTCAAGATGCTCTTGACAGCAAATACAACTGAGTGAGAAGCAATTTATTTCAAATCAAAGACTGACTGTCGTGAACTATAGTATGGTGTCTGTTCCGTTGGATATGTCTGATAGAACAGACACTGCATTTATGTGTTAATGTATATGGGCAGGGAAGGGGGAAGAAGGTTGTTACATATGCCTCGTGACAACAGTGTGCAGGAGGTCGAGCGGTCAGGATTTGAGAGTAAGCGTCCAGGGCTGCTGTTAAACAACAAAACAGGAAATTAGGTACAATAAAGAGGATATATTTCAATGTACGGTGTACAAGGGGTGCACTTAGGGTCAGAAGTTACCAGGTTTAAGCCAGTCTAGGAGGTCGAACAATTAATTGAAATGGGTAACAGAAGGGGAAGTGGTTCATGTTAACTTACATTGCTGGCCGGTTGTGAAAAGCAGAGGCAACTGTGTTCCACACCGCAGAACACTCCAGCGTCCACACATGTGACCTGTATCCCATGGACGCCATTGGCTAAAACCAATGGCGTGAATTCGCTGGCAGTTTCATCAGAGGGCTCAAGGCGTCTCTTGTCAGCAGCTTTAACTGGACAGAACTGCCACAGTTCTGAAAGGCAGGCAACTTGTCACGTAGGTACAGTGTAGGTTACTCTGGGAGAAAACTTGTAAAAATTTCACTGGGCCTTTGAAATAAATTTTTTAACCAATTCCCCTAAAATACTCCTTGACTGGCTGCCGACATGTACATATGTATAGCTATCCATTTCTTAATTTATTGAGTGAAATCTACAATATGATTTCAGATTCAGTTAAATGACATTAAGAGAATGGAAAAGGGAGAGTGAGAAACTTGGACAAGCTAATTTCATGTTTTCAATACTATTTGCTGCTGCCCTGAAAAAATGTTTAAAAACAGGGCTGTGACAGTAGTTTTCATTAGAAACTGTTTCATTGATATTGACTGCATAGAAACCACAGTAAATAATAGAACAACTTTGTGCCCTGGAATGTGAGATTCATATTTAGTGTGTCCTGGCAGTAATAATACCTGGTAGTGGGATGTCTGTGTACAAACAATTCAAAAACTGAAAAGCAGCTATATCCAAATAACAGATGACAGGATATTGAGTAAATAGATGAGGGGAAAATACATGAACTGACAATATCATAGTGACTATTAGATCACTGAAATTACTAAATTGCTTCAGTTCTTCTTGCAATATTTTTGTCTCTGACAAGTTTACTAAATTCCATCTTAGAAAGGAAGATCGTCGCACCCCCAATGCTGGAACAATGTTCCCAATACAGTTTGAAGAAACTTTCAAAGCTACTTAGCTACTTAAATTTTGCTCCTGGCTGGGAGTACCACCAGCCACTAATGAAATCATTACTCTGATCCAACCTTCCTTTCCACATTAACCCACCATAGTTCCCAGAACATGTTTTGCTGTTCTGTTTGACCTCCAATGTCTCTAGAAACTTGTTTCACTCTCCACAACACTACTGCAATGTACTGTCTTCAGCTTGTTTGAAGACATTTTCTAAAAACCTGCCTCTTACAGAAGTCAGTCGTCTCAAAAGGTCTTACTTTCATCCCAAACCCAGTTTTAACCGTACTGGACATGTGAGGGGTTTGCTTTTCTTTACTTGTTCCCTTGTAAGCTATTACTCTCTGCCCACCCTGCAGACTTTGCACACATGGTATCTTGTCCTAACAAGTACCAACCTCCCATCAGACATGACCCCACATGTACAAAAATGCATAGAGAGTCATCTCATAGTTTAGCATCACTCAGGTGGCTTGTGACATTGCATCAGATCACTGTGTTCCTGATAATTACAAAGCTAATGCGTTGTTTCATAAATCAATGTCCCCCCTTTTCTACAGGCAGAATCAATCACTAGTAACTTGGAGTTGATATGATCTGCTTCAATGCATTGTGCTTTAGATCTTGAAACAGAGATTTCAGCTACACTGACTAAATTATTCTAGATTGATAACCCTGAGTGTAATATGTTGAGTGTGACAGAAAAGAGTTTTTAATCGGAATTCCACATCTTTTAGCTAATGCCAGCTTTGCATTACAGTATACAAAAATAGTTTAACAATGTACTGAACACAATTTATCTTATTCACTCTTCCATATCTTTGCAGGTTAGAATAAGGTTATGCTGTATTTACAGGGAGAGCAGCTGTCAACAGTAACGTGTCTGAAATCCACAAGGAACACATGTGGATTGTGCAGCCGATGTCAAAGAAAAAATAATGAAACTTTCTGAATCAGTCATTAATCTTCAGTGGTATCCAGTACTCCAAAATATTTTATTTTAAAATCAGCATGTTGGTACAAAATCCAGCTCTTTGTATGTATGTGTTCATAAGTGATGTTCTAAATTACTTGTTGAAATGTTAATATTAATCAGTTTTTACAGGCGTTGTCCGTGGCATGTGCTTCAGTGCAGCTAACTGCATGTGAGCTAAGTGCTTGTATGTTGTAGCTGTTCAGCTGCGTGTTGGAGAATTACCACTGGTGACTCCAGTGTCAGCAGTGGATGTGCGTAGTACTGGTCTGAAGGGTATGATTTACCATCGTGGAGTGCCAATTCTTCCACAGGATCCACCTGATGCTTACCGTCCACCTCCTCGTTTCAGCGTCACCCAGCTGAAAGTGAGCAAAGGTACGCCAGGAAATCTTCTACATGGAGCGGCCTTCGACTGGTGTCAAATTTCTAAATTTACTTCTCTTTGCACATCTCTATGAATCTCACTTCTTTTAGCAGGAGCACGTTAATTAAATTTGATGCCTATTGATTGCTGTACTAACCCTTGTTTCTGTAACAGTAGTACTTAGTGTGCTGTTCATCTTAATTGTATTTATTCTTCAGAAAACATTCAGAGTTTGTGTCCTTGTTAGATTGTGGCATTTTGCTTGTAGTTAATGTTTTTTGGTGGATATCTAGTTAGAATTAAACAAAACTAGATATATATTTTATGTTCAAATTTTGGTGTTGGGCAGTATTTGTGTACATACACAAGCACTGGCAAACACTGCTTTTGGAGGGTGTGATGGCAGATGTTTATTGGTGGACACAGAAATCCTTGTGGAGTGCCCTTATTGAAATCAGTCACTTCAGATATAGCAACTTGGAATAACTTCTCAATCACTCTTTATCATCGGGCATGCCAGGTACAGCACATGCTGCAAGCAGACAGAATCCAAATGTATGTCATCTGTGCCTATGTCTTAGAGCCCGTCCTTTAACATGACGCAAGAGGAATAGTTTTAACTGTAGCAATTGGGGAATAACTGTATGCACAGTCTGTGGGATGTATTCAAAATCTCCATACTATTTCATTTATTGAATTTAAGAAATTAAAATCAGTCTCTCTAGTTTTAAGGTAATTGAAGTAACTTAAAAATTTTATTGACGTATTCATAACTGTAGAATACACATCCCAGCTACACGACACGCATCAGATAGTTGTTACATGGCATGTCTGCTATTCCAGATTTAACTGTTTCTATAAGGACTTGCCTGTGTTCATACATAACGTTTAATAGAAAGGCGAATTATCATAATGAATCTACACGAAAACTAAAATTGTTGAGGGAATGGATTAAACCATATTTTGAAACCCATTTCACCCAACCAGGTGTATGTTGCTGGCATATCTTTGAGATCTCAAAGGACTATACACACTGAAAAAGATCAGGTTCAATGTTTATTTTTTGTCTTTGTTGTAGTTCTGTGATAATTACAAATTTTATAATAATGGTGATGGAAAGTATAACTGTCCCCTTCTGTTACTTTCGTGTTTGCTTCGCCAGTAGAGTGTTTCGTCTCTTCCGAACAAATCTTGCAAACCTATGTTGGATGCAGCTTCATCTCAGTTGCAGACATTTTATCAGTAGAGTGTCATCCTACAAGCCTATTTTTGGTAGTTGCACTAGGAACAGTTTCTTGACCTAGTGTTGTGTGTCCGGAAGAGTTCTTCACAAATTTGTTCAGACCATCGCCACTCAGATATTTCTCCCTCTAATCCAGAGTTGCGCAGTTTCTCCTCTAGAGTTATCAAAATTTCTTATAAAAAAAAAAAAATGACATATTTATAGCAGAATTACAGAAAACATCAAAACCTAAAGTGTACACACATGAATCTTGGTGCGCGCACACACACACACACACACACACACACACACACACACACACGTGCGCTGACCTACATAGGGAGAAACAATCACCATAACAAAATAGGGGAAATCAGAGCTCACACAGAAACACATAAGTGTTCGTTTTTTCTGCGCACTATATGAGATTGAAGTAATAGAAAATTGTGAAAGTCCTCTGCCAGGCACTTAAATGTGATTTGCAGATTATCCTTGTAGATGTGGATGTAGATGTACTTACCAAACAGTTGCAGAAGAAAACACACATCAAAATGTGAAAATGTGTAAGATTTTAGAGCAAGTGGCTCCTTTTTCTGACAGAAGTGTTGAAGGGAAATGAAAAGGCATGAAGGAAGAGGATTAATGAGGTTTAGAAAGTGAGGAGAGTTATGGAAAAGTCATCCAGAATCCCAGCTTAGGAGAAACTTACTGGATGGGATGAGAATCCAATCCTGGTACTGATGATCCCTTCAAAAATGACTTAAGAATAAACCATGTGTCACTCAGTACTGCCCTATTCTTGAATGTTTTAATCAGCTATGTCAACAAGGCTGTGACTTCCTAAAATCATGCCCTGAAGTGAGGTCCATTCTGTCTCTTGACACTTGACATTTTGCCCATCACACTTGCCCACCGCACTTGGAATAGCTTTTCATGTGCCCCCCCCCCCCCCCCCATCCACATCATGTTCCAGCTGTTATGTAAACACTGTTCAGTCTTCTACTTTGGTATGACTACGACCAAGTTATCAGTTAAGTGAATGGACATAGACAAAGTGTGTATACTGGCAACGCAAAAATCCTGTTGCAGAGCATGATAGTCATGACTTCATTACCTGTTTCACCACGCATGCCATCTGGGTTCTTCCTCCAGACACTAGTTTATCAGAACTCTGCTGGTGGGAACTGGTGTTATGATATGTCCTTGGCTCTCACTAACCACCTAGCCTAAATTTATGTTAATTTCTTTGGACTCAACATTTCTTTTCAGTAACTGGTCCTTTTCTTCGCTCCCTTTTAGTCATCTGTATCTTTTATTTTCTGTCATGTCTGTTGACCGCACCTGTTGACCACACATAATACACTTAGCGTTCCACTCTTATTAACTCTTGCATGAAGTTTTGTCAGTAATCTGTCTTTCTTACTACCTTATCTTCTGCCTTCAAGCTCTCTGGCTTTCAAATCTCAAACCGGTGTAGTCCCAATATGAGTAGTTCCTTCTCATCTCAGCCGGCAAGTCTCCCCTGATCTTGAATTCTGGCTAATTTTTCCATAACTCTGTCCATTTCTAAACCGTATCAGCCCTTTTCCTTCACCCCTCTTCCTTTCCCTTCAGTCCTTCTGCTAGAAGGAGCCACTGGCTACAAATGCTTGCATATTTTCGTAATTTTTATGTATGTTTTTTTTCTGCTGCAGCATGGTGGATATATATTTTTTGGTATACCAGCATAGATAAAAAGTTCCTCATTTCCCATTGGTTGTTAGTATGTATTTTGTTAAAACTGAGTGAAAATCTTGCTGAAACTGAAAATCACAGAGATGTTACTATTTTAGTATAATGAAAAATATATTCATGAATGCTATAGCTATCATTACACTTGATTGGGGTAGTGAAAATTCAGAATTGAAATATAAAACAATGGAAAATCCAGAATGGAATGTAACAATATTTGTACAGGATAGTTGCTACTCAGCATATAGCAGAGATGCTGAGTCGCAGTTAGGCACAACGAAAAGAGAGTCACAAAATAAGCTTTCAGCCAACAATGCCTTTGTCAAACACACACACACACACACACACACACACACACACACACACAAATTGAAATATAACTCAGGCAAGGAGATTTTATGTCCCAAATCTAATCATAGCATAGTTGATTGAACATGTTTGGAAATAGGTGTGAAAATCAGTAACATTTAGACAAAAATAGTATGTAATCAACATATTGAAAAGAGAATAGTACATTGTAACAATAAAAATGTAGAACTGTGTTGGGGCAGATTATTTTCTGCTGTTCCTACAAGTACATCAGATGTCAGTTCAGCCTAAAAATCATTGCCTTAGTTTCAGTGCAAGAAATTCAGTCCACCTGCCTCAGTAGGCTTCTTAAGGTCCACCCCCTTCACTCTGTGATAATATATACTGGTTCAGTTGATGAAAAGCAGCATTGAAGAAACACCAACTAGTACCTATCAAACAGAGGTTGCATAACTCGAGCTTGGAGACAGTATGTCAGTTCATAAGAAAATATTGGGCATTTGGGATTCTATATACTTGCATAAAAGGTTTATAGTTCATTTAATTCCGCTTTATTGCTTCTCAAACAAATTTTAAATGGCTATTAAGTCCGCAATTGTAGCCTGAAAACTGTTACCATTTCAGTTCCTCTGTTACGCTGTTTTGCTATACTGTTGTACTACTGTTTTCACACATAAAGCAGCCAGAATCATGTCTGTCTGTCCCAAATAAATTCCAGGATATAAATAGTGACTGACCCATAGCTATCCACAAGTTAGTACATCAGGTCATTCAGTGGTCTTATTGTAAAGAAGTGCTTGCCATAATATTTTGTAAAGTTCATGAACCACACCACACAGAGTTGTCAGTTGACCAGAAATTTCACACACAAATAACTTCCATACTAATTCAAAATGTTGCTGAGTGGTTTAAAACTGTAGTCACTTCACATTCACAGTAAAAGAACCAAAAGGAAGAATGATTTTCTTCATCTTAGTCAAAATTGATGTGGCACTGTTCCACATGATCTGCTCACAAAAATGGCTACCGAACAAATCTTTGGCTCACTGATGTACAGCACAAAGCCCCACATTATGTACTGGAAATGCTTAATTCTCATTGGCTGATGATCTGAACTGCCATTTGGAAAAGTTCTAGGGTGCATACTTTCACATAGTTTTCAATAAAATAAAACATCCACACTTCACGTATGTCCTCCATTCTTTCTCTCTCTCTCTCTCTCTCTCTCTCTCTCTCTCTCTCTCTCTCTCTCTCTTCTCTCTCTCTCTCTCTCTTCTGCAACACTTATACAATGAAACGTAATTAAATAATTATTTTTTACATCAAAACAAAGGATATTCCAGATAAACAATTTTTGTGAACTGATATTTAGAGCATTAGAGTAGGTTACAAGGAAATACATTACAATCCCTAATACTGTTTTGTAGTACAAGAAAAGTTATTACAGTTTTTAGGTAAAATTTTAAATATCTGAGTTTTGCATATAATAATCTGAGATTTTAACAGTGCAGTTTTTTAGTAGCAGCATGACTGTATATGAAGTACAAAATGTGTCAAATAAGGTTAAGAATATTTCCTTTACTTTCATAGGGAGTGTGAATATATACTATCCAATCACATGTCAAATGGCTGAATAATCACCTTTCACGGCACAGACTGCTGTGAGATATGCAGGAAGAGGCAATGAGGTTCTGGATGGTGCCAACAGGGCTGTGGAACCATGCCAGCTTCAGTGCCATGGCCCCATGCCCTAGGTTTCTTAGTTCGGGGCCCAAGGCACGAACAGACTGATCAAGATGGTCCCGCAGATTCTCAACTGAGTTTAAATCTCGGGAGCTTGTTGGTCAGGGGAGTAAGATAAACTCATCCTGGTGCTCTACGAACCACACATGTACACTGCAAGCTGTGTGACATGTTGCATTGTCCTGCTGGTCGATGCTATCATGCCAAAGAAAAACAGACTGCATACAGGGGTGGAGATGGTCCCCATGGATACATGCATACTTGTGTTAATTCACTGTTACTTCCAGAATGATAGAATGATGGGATCACCTAGAGAATGCCACAAAAACGTTCTCCAGGCAATAGCACTCCCTCCTCTGGCCTGGACCCTTGCACTCATTGTTGGAGAGTGTTTGCTTTCAAAAATTTCATGCCACTGGAATGTGAAATGCAATTCATCTGAAAAGGCTTCCTGCGGCCTCTCAGTGGACATGCAGTTGTGGTATTGATGTGCACCCATTCTTTGTCGCCAGTGAACAGCAGTCAGTATGGGTGCATGAACCAGGTACCTGCTGTGGAGACCCATTCATGGCAACGATTGCAGAATGGTAGTTGAGGTGACATTGTTGGTAGCCCCTTGTTTTATCTAAGCAGTCCGTCGCTCAACAGTTGTATGTCTATTCATCCATAAACATCACTGCAGCTGTCATTTACCCTTGTCATCTATGGCCCTCGGTGCACCATAGTTGCCTAAGCAATGATATTGGATAGCATCATTTTGCCGTGCATGATATGCTTTCATCACGATGGCATGCAAACAGTTTATAAACTTAAAAGTTTTGGAAAAACTTCCATCCTTTGCCCGATGCCAATGCTCATGTTCATGTTCTTCTAGATGTCAGATAAATCGCTCCTTTTCTGCTTTATGATGACTGCGCTGTTTTCCGTATCCAGAACAATTGGGTAGTAAAGTTGCTGTGGTTTAATAGCATGTGCGTAATTCCAAGTGGTAAATGATGAAATTATTGCAACAGATCATACTGAAATCTTCTCATGATTGAACTCCCTTTCATCTATTTCTCATTCTTTGATTTGTCATTGATTAACCCAAGCATTTCATATAAGTAACACAACCACTTAAGTTTTTGCCTGAGTTTGTCACTGTTTTGATTATGTTGTCAGTTGGTTCATTACATAAGATGCCACAACACGCTAGAATCCGTGAAAGGTTGTGTTTTATATTACTTGCAAATTTATAGCAACTTTTTCAATGTCTATAATTATATTTGATAATTTTTCTCCTCTCTCAGTTGAATTTTTGAGGCACTTCAGTAAGTTTAGATAATTAGTTAGAATTATTATAGTGTTCCATGTAAAAGATCTGTCATAATTTTATAGCAGCCAGGGTGGTTAACCTCTGGTGGATGGTGGAATGGTGTAGTTGGAGGTCAGAATGCTGCTATTCCACAATGCAGGTTGGGTAGCAGTGAGGCAGTGAGTGGATGCCTATTAATGTCCAATGTGGCATCAATGAAACAGCATTGATAAACCACACATTTATTATTCAGTACTACAAAAATAGTAATGCTGATGTCCAGACAGACTAATGCCCTCCAGTTGCTAGCGATATACAGCAGACAGGCAAGGCACTGTGGCCCACAGACAGCTCATTGATGTCGTGCAGGTGAGGAAAGGATGATGCCAATGGCAAGTCGAGGCCACTGACGCCAGCAGGTCAGTGTTCTAATGTGGCAGCTGCACTGCCTCTAAGCAAACAAGTAACTGCAGATGAGGTGCAGTGGGGCGCACAGGATCACGAAGTGGATTTGGTGCAGGACAGCTCACCATAGCAATGTCTGCCCAGAGCAGAGGAATGCTGCCAAGAGTTTGCCTGTTCAAGGTATGGCAAATGAGCAACTGTATGGCACAGGGCAAGATCCAGCCTGAAGTGGCCCACCGGTTACAGCACAATGAGCCCACAGCACAGCAGGGCTGCAGCTAGTATTTTTGTACTCGCGAACCAACATAGGTCGCTCCTTGGGGCAGGTGGCCAGCAGACTGTGATATCTTTTACTAACAATGATGGGTATTTATGTGGCCCAGGATCTTCCTTGTTGGTACAGCATCAGATAAAATCATGTAAGCTACAAGACGTCCGTGTGTCTTGGATATGAGGTAACAGGGCCACTGCTGCTGCAATGGCTGTGCCGCCTTGCTGTGTTGTTGATATTTCCACTCTGGCTGCTCCTTGAGATGTAGCAACCGCTTGGTAGCGCAGTCCTTGTTGTATCGGCAGCGGTCTCCAGCTACTACAGCCTGAGCTGCACCTGTCTGACACTGTTGGCAGTCAGTTGACCACAGCTCAGCCATGCAGTGGAGTTTATGGAGATCACTAAAGCTGCGTAACACTAGGATTGTGGGATGAAACAAAAGAGTAAAATATGTTGTTGTAATCCCAGTCTACAGACAGAATGTTTGTTGCCTTCTATGTGAACTTCACAAACAGGAAGGTAAATTTGTTAATTTCACTTGAATGTCTGTAAAAAGTTTTCATGAAATATTTTAAAAAATTGGAGACAACAAAGAGGGATGTAGACACAGCAATGCAGATATGCTTAGGAAATGAAGAAAAACTGCTAATTATTTTAAAGTAAGCTTTATTACAGAATAATTTTAATAATATTACAATTGTAAAACATCACTTTACTTAGTAATATCAACTTCATGATTCACCGAAACATCTGAGTACTGGTGAGGCAACACTATTGTCAGTACTGCCATCATCAGTTGTTTCTGGTGGGTACTCTGTTGAAGTATCATTTTGTGAAGAAGAAGTAGAAGAAGAAGAAGAAGAAGAAGAAGAACCAGAACCAGATAGCATGGGATAGCTTTGCTGATGATAGTCTGTTGGATCAGAAGGTAATGGTGTAGCTAGAGGATAGTATTGTGTGGAATATCCACATGGTGGTTGCGAAGAATGAAAAACATACTGTGGGTAGCATTTGTGGGAGGAAGAGTTTGGTTAACTAGGTTGTGACTGAGATGCTTCAATAATACTTAAGATATATTGTTTTACAGACAGTTTCAGATGCCAGAATATTTTCACTGACCAAAGCTAAGAAAAGAACTTTGCTTCATTTGTTGTGTGTGTGTGTGTGTGTGTGTGTGTGTGTGTGTGTGTGTGTGTGTCATTTCAGTTAGTTTTGTGCCTACTTTTTGTTTTGTCTTCCTTTTATTACTCAACACTCTAGCCTGGTACGGTCCACTTGAAACTATTTTCAGGTGAACCCTGAATCTCGGCAGTTGTAAGGTGGTATGCTACTGTGTGTATGCAAAGATGTGGTGGTATTATTTACAAACAATACTAGACTGAAATACAGATATTGCATCTGTCTCATAGCTGCAGAACCACTTTTACCAGTTGGTCTCCATTTTTGTCGGCTGTAGGAATGTTTCATGTTACGCCATTTCTTCTGTATTGGACATATCTGTAATAATGAAATATTATTTGAACTACCAATAAAGTTTTTTCTTTGTCAGTTGAAGCTATGTGTAATGATATGTTGGAGTTTCTGCACACCATATGTGGTAGAAATTGTTGGGACGTACACGTAATTTTTCAAAAATAGTAGGAATAATTGTGCTTATAAGATAATTGTAACAAAATGTTACAAGAAATTTTGTTCGAGAAAGGTTGCCTGAAATGTAACCTGTTTTATGAATCTGTGGACTAATTAGTAATTTCTCCCTTTCAGATATCTAGCGACTGGAAATTCATATGTTGATTAACATCGTGCTTTTCCACTTGGAGTCGCAACTATCAGAAAAACTGTCAGAAGGGTATGTTCATCATCTGGATTATCTTGAAAAAGGAATATATGTCAGAGCTGACAAAAAATGGCTGGCAGCAAATAGCAAAAGAATTTGAAATTAAGACTAGTTTACGAAACTGTCTTAATGCCATTGATGGAAAGCATGCGTAACTGGTGAAAACGGCAAACAGTGCATCAGTGTTCTTTAACTGTTGTATTAATGCCTGTTCACGATGCAGACTATAAATTTGTTGCTATAAATGTGGGATTGTGTGTGGTAAAAGTGCTGACTCAATAATATTTGAACAATCAGTGTTCTATAAGTGAATACTGTCTAATAACATGGACATTCCAGATGACAAATACATTTCAGACATCAACAAAACCCCAGTGCCTTGCATATTTGTTGCTGATGACAGCTTTCCACAGTCACACTGAATTGTGTATCCATATCTTGGTCTAAGACTTGATGTGAAAAACAAAGTACTTGTCATTCTTGAGCAAGATGTTTCATAGAGTGCACATTCATGATAATGGCAAATAAGAGTAGCAGGCCTTTCACAGGCACCTAAATATAGACATGGATTTTGCTACAGGTGTCATGAAGGAATATTGCATTCTGCACGACTATGTACAGAACAGAGGTGTTGTGCAATTTCTACGTACATTGAACAAATTGTGTAGATGAGGATATTCCATAATGAATACACAGACATAAATCCAATTCACACTACAGAAATGTATTGGCCCATTACTTGTTGTATGAAGATGCTCTGCAATGGCAGTTCGATTACATTCACTGAATTAAATGTACGTGTTTTGTTAATTAAATATGAATAAAGGTAAAAGAACTTAACAGTGTTTTTTGTTCCTTAGTCTATAGATCAAAAGTCACAAAGTAGGCCTCTCCCTAATTTTTATAATAATTTTCACTGTATCCAAGTTCGTTATGGTTGAAAGGTCCTTTTCAGAAATGTAGCTACTAACAAATAATCAAATGCAAAAAATACACACTGCTGGAAGTGCATCAACAGCTGGCCACACATTGGCAGTCTAGCATGCACACTGCCCCGTGCAAATGCACACAACTTTGGCCTCAGCAGGCTCACTGGCCGAAGACTGAACATGTGACAAAATACTGTGAACAGATGTGGCGGCTGCCCAAAGTTGACTGCGTGCATGTTGTACAGCCACTTTCCATGTAAACTTGGTCACATCTGATCAGTCGCAAAGCTGGCCCTGACCGTGGCTGCATTGGTGTACCACCACCCTGAAGATCAAGTTGAGTTCTAGGATTATGTCTGCAAAATTTCTGTATTGGGTAATATTATCAAACACTATGTTAGGGGTGTCGACAGAAGGGATCTGACAGTTGTAGTGGGTTTGACGTGGTTGCATTGCGCGTTTAGCTCAACTATTGACATGATGTGGTTTTGTATACATCTCAGTGCAAAGCCTCACTCACAGCTGTGTATACAGTTGTTTTCACCTGCAGTCATTTGCGCTTCAGTGGAAATCTGGCAACAGCTCTTGCAGTTGTCAGGGATCTTTGTTCATTGATTGTACTGTAGTACCTTGGATAAAATGTTTTCAGTTTTCAAGCCATGTCAGTTGAGATAATTCTCATGATTTCAACAGTTGTCACCATCACTGTCCTCAGGAATTAGAACTGATTGCTGGATGGGCAAAGTACTCGTCTTAAACATGTAAAGCGACAGCATCCACAGCATTCCAGAGATGGTCCAGATTAATTTGGTGTACCTGTGGAACAAACTGGATGCTCGTGCATTGTGTGTAAGACACCTTACCTGTACAGTCAGTTAAAAGCTTTAATACCTGATGACAGTGATGGTGACAACTGTCAAAGACTCAAGAACTAATATCTTGGTTGACATGGTTTGAAAACAGAGAACATTTCATCCAGTTATGCCACTGCGAAAAACTATGAGGAAACACTAGCACCTATTCTTATTAACTAGAAATCTGTAGGTATTTTGATCAGATTTAGAATTGTTGTATTATATACGCCACTGTTCCACTATTCGAATGATTTCATAATCAGTAGCATTCTTCCAGTTGTTGTGTAGCAGTTACATTGTTCAATGTGTCTGAGATATGTTTATATTTTTCATGTGCCTGCTTTTGGGAGACTGTGGCTCTTTCCATATATTGACAATAAGCAATTGTGAATATAACCACAGTAAGAGATGTTTGAGCAGAGCTTTGTAACAAATGTTTTACAATTGTTCTGTGTTGGTATTCAAGTGAGCCAAAGCAGAACCCATGCTGATGATATGTGTGAATAAATAGAAGACAGGAGTATGCTCATTTGTATTATGAACCACATTTTTCTCTTTAGTTTTTAATAGTACAATAAAGAAAAATGCAGATGGAAACAATAAACAGAAAATAGAAATAGTAACAGCTTAATTGTAGCTGATCAAAGAGTGGCAGACGAAAGCTAATAGCACCAAGTTCCTATTTCTTTTTCAGTTTAAGTACATACCAGATGAGGTGGCACAGTGGTTAGCACACTATACCTGCATTTGAGAGGACCACGATTCAAATCGTGACCCAGCTGTCCAAATTTAGGTTTTCCATGATTCCCCTTAATTGCTTAAGGCAAACCTCACTGTCAATGGGACATTAATCATGAATCTTCCTCCCTCCCTCCCTTCGCTCCCTCCCTCCCACCCACCCACCTTCTTTCCTTTCTTCCTACCTCGTGTGCAACCAAACAGGCTCCTAACTCTTCAAACTCTCCCTCTGCAAACTATAATTTTCTCTTATTGATACATAACTGGACACTTCCTGTCTGTTTTGTTCCATATATTTTTAGTTTCTGTGTGGGGATGTAAATATAGTTCTTTAATACAAAATAAAGCACTTCCAGTTATGGAAACTAATATGTTAAAGAATTCACAGAAAATATGCTGTTATTGTAAGAAGCTTTTATCATTTACATGAATTTCCACTTTCTGTAAATTTCTATGGGATGGTTCTGTTTGTCACATTTCTTGGCTGAAATTACTAATGGTATTGTGGTCTGTTCCATTCTCTCTAGATGGTGTTCGTTACTGTAGTTAGGACAATGTTAAACAGAAAATAATATTGCTTTCTCAACTATATATTTGTAGCATTATTTTTCTTATAGCTGTTGCTGCTGTTTCTTTATTCACTAATTTTCTTGTTCACTTAATTTCAGAATTTGGTGCTTATTTCTTCTCTTTTCTTTGTGTGTGTGTGTGTGTGTGTGTGTGTGTGTGTGTGTGTGTGTGTGTGTGTTTGTTGATAGGACATTATGTTGGACTCAGCAAGGTGCCATTCTCATTATCTACAGTGGAAGTTGCGTCCAAGCACAGCATTGTGGCATTTTGCTTTCTGTTGTTTGGCTGTGGAATATGCACATAATTATCAATGTTCTATTAATTTTGCGTGAAAACATAATCTTTACACATTTGGGATAAAATTAAAATTTCAATTACTGCTGAGGTGTTACTCATTTCTATAAAACATGGTGACAGTCTTTCTCTATTTGTTTCTTGTCTTAATGAGCCTTTGCATATTTTGTGTTGCAGATGAATTTGTAACTGCTGATATTGTCTGCCCACTGTATATATTAATTTGTTTTATTGATCAGTTATATGTATATATATTTGAAACATGTTTTCATAGTGATATTTTTCAGTTTCGGTATTTATACTGATTTGTAGCAACAGGACTGGTTTATGGATATTAAATTTTCAGGAATCCATTTTAACTGATGCACACTCAGGCGCTGAATTGTAGCTTAAAATACTCAGTTGTGACATTATTCTGATACCTGTGTGATATTTGTTACGTCATGCTTAATAGAGAGTAGACAAACAATTTTAGCCAGTCACTTTTTAAAAGTGGCATGGCATGTTCATTCAGATATAACAGAATACATTTTAATCTGAAAGTTGAATTTCAGAGCAATCAGTGACATTACCTGACAATAATATAGTAATTGGAGGAGATCATGAGCTGGAGGTAGAAGAAAATAACAACAATGCCAAAGAAGAACGTGATGGTAAGTTAATACATAAGTACCGGATTCTTTATTTTATTTTCTCTTAGTAAACATCTTGCAGTATAACTGTTATAAGCGAAACATAACTATATAATATTTTATTTACAGTTATGTCATTTAAATGTTTCATTGTTCCAAAGCTATTATGACAAGTTACATAACATTCAAAGAAAATGTGCAAAGATAAAGGATCAATACTAAAATCCTAAGTGTCAATAATTGGATCATCAGTATTTGGGACAGTAGTAGGGTAGCTAAAATCAAACAATTCACTTGGACTGTCTCACAAAAACACATATCTGATGATGAAATTGTGTTAGTGTTTTTTAAGTAGTTACTTTGTCAAAGGAAAGGTACCAACAAGAAAGATGGATGTGTAAAGGAAGGATATGTAGTGGCTAGAATAACTTTTCCAGAGTTCGTAAAACATTTTTGTTGCTGTCGTGGACTGTGCATCATTACCTCTTCTCTATGGTGGGTTGGCTTGCATGACTCAGTGATACCAACAGCAGTACAGCAGGTGAAACAACACGGAGGTCCCACTAAGACAGAGTTACTGAAGAACAGAAATGTTTTCAGCACTTCCAGGGACAACAGTTGGCCTCGTAATAGTAGCCACATTATAGCTACTGAGGATATGCAGCTTTACTTTATTATTTACTGATGATGGCACCCTCTTCAGTAAAACATGCTGGAGATAAAGTAGTCTCCAATTCAGTCTCTGGTTAGGAACTACTCAGGAGATGTTATGATCAGAAAAATACATCTGGCATTCTTCAGGTTGGCTTGTGTAATATTAGATCCCGTATTTGTGTAGGTATTTTAGAAAAGGTGAAATGAGTATTGGGTAGGTTTAAGTTACATGTAGTGGAATTAGTGATGTGAGGTGGCAGGTAGAACACACCTTCTGGTCAGATGAGTACAGGCTTATGTACTCAGCATCAAATAGTGGTAGGACAGGAGTAAGACTAATAACAAATAAGAAATGTGAGTGAACTACTATGTACGAGATAATGAACATACAGTATTATCATAGTCAAGATAGATGCAAAGACATGACTCACCTCTGTAGTAAAAGTGTATAAGCCAGCTAGCTCCACAAATGAAGATATTAAGAAAAAAAATTGTAATGATATTAAAGATTATATTTAGATTAAGGGAAATGAAAATGTAATTGTGTTGAGCAACTAGAATTCAGTAGCAGGAAAAGACAGAAGGAAAAATAGTGAGACAACATGAGATGGTGGAAAGTAATGAAAGAGGAAGTTGTATGCTCGAATTTTGCTCAGAGCACAATTTAATCATTGCAAACACTTGGTATACAAATCGAGGAAGGAGGGCACTTTAAGTGGAAGAGACTGGGTATGCACCACAAGATTTCAGATAGGTTACATAATGGAGAAACAGATTTGGAAACCAGATTTTAAACTGCAAAATATTTCCAGGAGCATATTAAACTTGAACAGTAATTTACTGGTTATGAACTGCAGATTAAAACTGAAGAAGTTGAGAGAACCAGAGATTGTTGAGAGTTTTAAAAGGGGCTCTAGGCAGTGATTGACTGAAGCTAGGAAACTGAATACAATGAGTAGCTATGTGAAATGTAGCAGTGAAAGCAGCAGGTTTTCAAGTATGCAAAAACACGAGGCCAGATAGCAGTCCATGAGCAACAAATAGGATACTAAAGGTAATTGATGGAAAAAGAACATAAGCTTATAGTAGATGAAGCTGGAAAAATGAAGTACAGACATCTAAAGATGAGACTGACAGCAAGTGCAAAATGGCAAATCAGAAATGACTGTAGGACAAAAGCAAAGTAATAGAAGCATACATGACTATGAGAGTAATGTATATAGGCAAATAAGGTAAATATAGGAAAATTAGAGAGAGATCAGAGGAAAGGGAAGCATCATACCAATATTTAGAGCTTAGTGGCAAATAAAGGAAGGCTGATAGATGGAAGTAATATCAATGAATGAATGTAGATGGAAGTAAAATATAGAAGTTTTGTATACAGGAAACCAACTTGGCAGATGTGAGACCATGAAAGCCATCATCCTGGATAGCTGAACACGTTAACTTGCTGCTCTTGGGACTTGGGGGGGGGGGGGGGGGGGAGTGAGCTTGACCTGGATTGAATCCACATCATGGATTAATGATGAGGGCTGGTGAGCTGGCTAGTATGGATGCGGTTTCACACATCTCACTAGGTGAATACTGGGCTGGTACCCACATCCTGCCTCAGATACACATTATGCAAACATTTGGAAAACATTATCGTATTTAGACATTGGATCAAGTCTAGTCACAGGCAGATACTAACACTAAACACCGTCCAACAGGCCTTGGAAGACCCAACAATACTGACCAACTGCCTCAGCATGTAGGCATCACTGGATGCAGATACAGAGGGGCATGTGGTCAACACATCGCTCTCCCAACTGTTGTCAGTTTTCATGACTGGAGGCGCTACTTCTCCGTCGAGTAGCTCTTCAATTTTCCTCACAAGGGCTGAGTGCACCCCGCATGTCAACAGTGCTCAGCAGACCAGACAGTCTTCCATCTAAGTGCTAGCAAAGCCTAACAGTGCTTAACTTCAGCGTTACCACTGTGGCAAGGCTGTTGGCTGGGGGAATACAAAATCCGTCCTTGGGGATAGGGTGAATAAGAGACTGATGAATGATGACCTTAGATGTTTAGACTCCTGAAACCCATAATCAGCACCAGCAGCACTGAAAGGGTTAGTTGGAACAAGACAACTGGAATAAATGTCATCCCTCAGAATTATTGAGATCCTTAAGAGAACCATCTGTAACAAAATCCATTCTGCATGGTAAAGAAGATACACGAGACAGGTGAAACATCCTCACACTTCAAGAAGTAATAATTCCAAATTCAAAGAAGTTACTTACTAACAAGTCTGAATATCTTCATCTACAAATATACATACATACTCTGCAGGCAACTGTACGGTGCATGGTGTAGGGTATGTTGCACTACTACTTGTTGTTCCCTCTTCTGTTCCACTTGCAAATAGAGCTATGGAAAAACAGCTTTCTGTATGCCTCCATACGAGCTCTAATTTGTGTTATCTTGTGTTTGTGGTCCTCATGTGAAATGTATGTTGGTGGCAGTAGAATCATTTGCAGTCACAAATTACATTTCTCTGAATTTCCTCAAAGGTGCATTGCGAAAAGAATATTGTCTCCCGTCACGGTTTCTTATTTAACCATCTCCATAATACTTGTGTTGACTGAACCTACCGGTAACAAATCTAGGAGTAAGCTTCTGAATTGCTTCAATGTCTTCCATTAATCGGACCAGCTGGGGATACCAGACACTCAGCAGTACTCATGAATGGGGCCATAGTGCTATACGCATGATCTCTTCTATAGATGAACTACGCTTTCTAGAATTCTCCCAATAAACCAAAATCGACCATCCGCCTTGCCAAATACTGACATGTGCTTGTTTCATTTCATATCACTTTGCAGCATTACACAGAGATATTTAATTGAGCAAGCAGCATTCCACTAATGCTGTATTTGAAAGTTATGGGATTGTTTTTCCTATCCATTTGCATTAAATTACATTTTCCTATATTTAGACTGACCTGTGATTCATCACGCCAAATAGAAATTCTGTCTGTCCTCCTGTATCCTCCTACAATCACTCAACAAAACTTTCCCATACAGTACGATGTCATCAGTCACAGTTGCAGATTGTTGTTCACACCATCCATCAGATCATGAATGTATACAGAGAACAAGAGCAGTCTTATTGCCCCCCTGGGGCACTCATGGCAATATCCTTGTCTCTGATGAACACTCACCATCCAGGACAACAATGACATAGATTATTGTTGGACAGATGGAAGGATGAAACTGATCTCAGCAGAGATCAGTTTGAATTTGTTGAGAAATACTGGAACACGAATCAGTAGTGCCCCTACAGCTTAGAACATTGACTGAAGGAAGCAAACCTATCTTTATAGTTTTTATAAATTTAGAGAACCCTTTTGACAATGTTGACTAGAACATGTTCTTTGAAATTCTGAAGGTAATAGAAATAAAATATAGTGTGTGGAAGCTTGTCTACAATTTGTACAAAAACCAGTCTGCAGTTACATGAGTCGAAGGACATGAAAGGAAAGCAGCTATTGAGAAGACAGTGGAACAGGGTTGTAGACATAACTCCAACGTTGTTCATTATGTACACAGATCAAGCAGTAAAGGAAACCAAGAAGAAATTTGGGAAGGTAATTGAAGAAGAGGAAGAAATAAAAAGTTTGTGGTTTGCCGATGACATTGTAATTTCGTTAGAGGCAGCAAAAGACTGTGAAGATCAGTTCAACAGAAGGCATAATGTGTTGAAAAGAGGTTATAAGATGAATATCAAGAAAAGTAAAGGAAAGGAAAAAATATACCAGATGTAATAGATGCATTTTGCTATTCAGAGAGAAAAACAACTGCATTGATCGACTTTTTCTGAAAAAGAGAAATTAGTTGACATTGTGTGTAAATTAAATGTTAGGAAGTTTCTGGAAGGCATTTGTCTGGGGTGTAGCTTTGTACGGAAGTGAAAGATGGATGTATAAACAGTACAGACAAATAGAAAATAGATGCTTTTGAAAACTGCTGTTACTGAAGAATGCTGTACATTATCAATTGTCTAGATCAGATAATTAGTGATGAGGTACTGAATTCAGTCAGGGAGGAATGCAATTTTCAGCAGAATTTGACTAAAAGATAAATTAGTTGATAGGTCACATTTTGAGGCATGATGTAATAGTTGGTTTGGTAATGAGATGAAGTCTGGGGGTAAAGATTGTAGATAGACACCAAGACTTGACTAAAAGTAAGCAGTCTCAAGTACATATAGGTTGCAGTAGTTATCCATAGGTAAAGAGACTTTGCAGGATAGACGAGCAGTTAGAACTACAGTATTCAGATTGAAGACGGCCACAACAGCAGCAATAGTCCATATGAAGGTGAGTGCTGATGAGTGTGGGAGACAGCTAGTACAGTTTAAATATTGACTGCACTCATAAGCACCCAACTGATCAATAAGTGTTACAGTAAATTTTACCATGGTCTTGAGGGTTATTGTTTGATAGTTGCTGTAACTTCTTACTATTGCTTTTGGGGAATGTCTGATATTAAATACCGGGTTTCCTTCGTGAAAAGGAATTTTTTCATCAAATATTAATTGATGTGCTTAACAATTCTAGTTGTGAACTGCGCAAAACATGGTTTGTAACTGACATTGCACTGTACCATTTTTTGATCTCTGATGCCATTTGTAAAATATTTCAAAGCTTTCTTCCAAAAAATTGTGTTGTTCCAATAATTTACAGAACTAAACTTCAATTGTATAGTTTCTTGATTATCAGGTAGCAGCAGGCTGACCCATCCAAGATTCCAGGTCAAAGGGGATTCAGCAGAATAGAATCGTTGCCCCTCCCTGTCAATTACTATCATGTATTTGGGATCCTGACCAAATAAAGTGCCCGAAGGGGGCTTACGACTCTGTTGAAAGTATGTGCTAGACTACAGCAGGACCCCAGCCTTTGCAGCGTAACTTTCTTTCTGTGCTGCAAGCTTATACTTTCACTATCCTCTTCCGTCCACCTCTCCGTCAGATGGTTTTCTTGGTGCAGATTGTGCTTGGACCATGTTTATGATTTTGAACTGGTGTTTCCACTTTCAGCATTTTCTACAGTTTTTTGTTAAATAAAAGAATGGAAAATCCAGGATGGAATATAACAATATTGTGAGGAGGATTGTTGCTAGTCACCATATAACGGAGATGCAGTCACAAATACGGGTGACAAAAAGAGTCACAAAATGAGCTTTTGGCCAAGAAGGCCTTTGTCAAACACACACACACACACACACACACACACACACACACACACACACACAGCTCGTTTCGCCAGGATCATTCCACTGCTCATAATCTATTTTACCTGGAGTCTGCCATCCTAACAGCTTTCATCCAATGTCGACATCCACCAGCAGTCTTTTTTGACCTGCAAAAGGCTTATGCCACAACAGCATCACTAACTTACATGAGCGGGGTCTCTGGGGTCTGTGTCGGTTTTTATCCAGAATTTCTTGTCTCCCCATATTTTTCGGGTTCAAAGTGGTGCCTCCCACAGTTCTCCCCATGTTAAAGAGAGTGGGGACCACAGGGCTCTATACCGAGTGTCCCTTTCTTTCTAGTAACCACCAGTGACCTAGTAGCAGCTGTGGACTCCTTAGGATCACCTTCCTTATACACTGACAACTTTTGCCTCTACTGTTGCTCCTCTAGTGTGGGTGCCACAGAACTTCGATTGCAAGGTGCCATACGAAAGAGCCAGGCATGGGCCCTCACCCGTGGCTTTCAGTTTTCAGCCACCGAGACTCACATCTGTCGACATTGTACTGTTCATCCAAGTACTCAATACGGTGGATACTTACCGCTTTTTCAGATTGCTCTTTGACATTTGGTTGTTGTGGCTTTCCATTTTTGCCAGCTTAAGCAAAAGTGCTGGCTGCACCTTTATACATTTCACTGCCTTAGTAGCACTAGCTGGGATTCATATTCCACTACCCATATGCAGCTTTACAAAGCTCATCTTGACTATGGGATTTTGGTATATGGTTTGGCATTACCCTCAGCATTGTGGGAACTGGAGCCGATACATCACTGTGCCACTGTGGGGTTCGACTTGTGACAGGATCCTTTTCAAATAGCCCTGTGAACAGATTTCTCGTGGAGGCTGGTGTCCCTCCATTGCAGATCAGGTGTCAAGAACAACTTGTCAGTTATCCTACACATGTTCACATCTCCTCTATGCTTCTGAACTAACGTCTCCTCATTTCAAACACAAAGTCAATCCCTTGCAACAGCGTGTCAGATCAGGAATTACGATCACAGTCCGCGTCCGGTCCTTCCTCTCTGAACTTCAGTATTTTCCTCTACCACCTCGCCTCTGTGCTGCTCACGAACACCTCTGTGGTGCATCACTCAGTCACACCTTCGCCTCGACTTATCACGTTGTTTGAAAGACTCGGTTCATCACGAGGCCCCTTGTTGTCAGTTTTTCTCTGTCGTTGTTGCATCCTGGGATTCAGAAGTAGTCTATACTGACGGCTTGCTGGTTGCTGGTCCTGTTGGCTTCACGTATACTGTGCAGGACTTACTGAACTGCACTCCTTGCCAGATGGCTGTAGTGTTTTCACTGTGGAGTTGGTAGCCATCTCGTTCTCCTGAGCATACCTGTTCTGCAGTGGTGGTTCCTTTCTCATCTGCAGCGACTCCTTGAACAGTTTGCTAACTCTCGACCAGTGTTGCCCTCGCCATCCCTTGATCGTGGCTATCCGGGATTCTCTGTGTCCTTTGAACAACATGGACACTCAGTGACCTTCGTCTGCACCCTGGGCCACATTGGAATCTGGGGAATGAACTCGCTGGTTGCCTCACCAAATTGGCTGCCAGTAAACTGACTCTTGAGATTGATATTCTGTAAACAGACCCCCAAGTGGTATTATGCCATCAAGTTTTAGGGATCTGGAATACAGAATGGCGCACTCTAACTTCATCAAAATAGCTACAGGTGACAAAGGAAACTAAGAGTCTGTGGAGGTCCTCCATGCAGGCCTCTCACAAGGGCCCTACTGTCCTTTGCCAGCTCCACATCACCCATAATTTGCTGACTTGTGGTTATCTCCTCCGTCGTGAGGACCCACCCCACTATTGTTGTGGTTCCTATTTCACAGTGGTCCACATTTCGCTGAACTGTCCCAACCTAGCCACCCTGCGGCAGACACTTAAATCTCCCTCACTCGCTACCCACGTTGTTAGGAGACGATCGATGCCTCAGCGACTGACTTACATTTTATTCATGAAGGGGGCTTTTATTGCTCACTTTAAGGGAAGGCCACTTAACCTTACTGGGCCTGTGGGGTCTTAACACACTGCTGCCTCCTCTACCCAGATTGGACTGTGGCTGTCTGGACTTAATGGAGTATCCTGGCCTTCACCTTGCTTGCTCTTTTACTCATCCTCCCCCCTCTCACGTACTCTGTTTGACTTGTTCATCTTTTATCTATTTGTGTTTCTCTTGCCATAACTGTGTTGCTAGTCCTTCCTCAGCAATTTCTGAGTGGAGACTTCTGGTAAGTGGGGGAAGTATGCCCCCCATTGCACTCTTCTTTTGGGGGGCTTCCAGGTGCTCTCCAAATGGGATACCTTGCATGCCTTTCTTCCTCTGCCTCCCTTTCTTCTTTTTTGTCCCCTATCTAGTCTTCATTGACCTTTGGTAACCGGGTATTTTCTTCCCCTGGGTTTTGTGTGGTAGGCTGTCTCTGATGTACAGTCATGTAGACCTCTCTCTACGAGGAAATGGGACTTATGACATAGTAATTTAATTCCTTTAATCATCCAGCCAACAAATTAAAGTTGCAGAGGGCCAGTTCAGAAGTTACATGAGTTCTGTAGGGTAATTTAAAAAAAATAGACAACCTTTATGAAAGTAGCAACAATTTATGCAGGGAACCGAAACTAGAGATAAGTGTAAACAAAATGAGAAACTTCAGAATATAAATTAAAAAAAGGGGGGAGAGGTTGCCATAAAGCTGTGTAATGGAAAGAAGGTTAGCAGTAGGAGATGGTAATGTAAACTGAAGCTAGGCAGATATCTGGAATGAAAAAATACTGGAGAGAAATTGTTGCTTTATATTAAATATTTTTATATTTTATTTTCCATACACTACATGTATTCCACTTGAAGACATTATCTCCACCTTCCATTTTTACGGAGCAAACTGTAACGTGTTATCTAGTGTATTTTGTTAGTTTCTTTCCAGATAAGTCTATGCATCAGTATTATCTTTGTTTGTTACTGCTGAGGAGTTAACAACAAAAACCTCATATCTAATAAATTAACTGTAAAATCCTGAAACGTGCTTGCGTAAGTATAGATGAAGTGACCAGTTCTGAAAAATAAATAAGTGCAGCCACAGAATGTCTCCTTCACTACCATGTGCTTTATAGACTTTATTGCATTTACGTAAATCAGTGGCAAAAGGTGAAAATTTGTAGATTCAGCTTTTGTCAGTTTATAGTTTTTCTTAGAAAAAGAGCTAGCGTTAACCATCCCAGTCAGTAACTGTTTCCCTAATTCTTTGTTACCTTTGGTTTGAAACAATTTTTTTCAATAATTTTAGAAGGGGATGCACAGGCAGACCTGAATGCAGAGACAAATCAGGTACTGGAACCAGAGCAGCGTATGGAAGTTGAAGAAGAGGAGGCAGCTCCTGCTTGAACTAGATCTCTGCAGCTGAAAGTGGAAACAGTGCCATGTAAGAAGAGGTGATATGGCATCACAAAAGACTGTTTTGAACATCTTGTTGGCGTTCAAAAGACTTAGACATGATTTGAAGAACTTCTTGTTGCATTTCAGGGTCACAAGTATTTACTACATGTTACTGTTATCCTTTGAAGAAGAATGAAGTATTTAAAAAAAATATTCAAGGCATGCCATTGTAACAGGGGGACATTGTTCTACATCTTTCAACAAATTTAAATGTGTGTGTGTGTGTGTGTGTGTGTGTGTGTGTGTGTGTGTGTGTGTGTGTGTATGTGTGTGCACTTTCATATGTGTGCATGTGTGAGCTTTCGTGCATGATTGTGTGCATTCACATGCACATGCACATGCACTCGCATGTGCACCCGTCTGGGCCTGTGTGTATGCAACAGTATGTCGTCAAATTTCTGTGTAAAAAAAAAAATATATAAGTATTGTTTCTCAGATACATTGGTGTATTGAGTATCCACTGGAAAAGCAGTCTAATTTGTCACAATGTAGGCAGCAGAAAATCTGCAGATTTATTTTTGATATATAAATGTATGTATGTATTTATGTGCTTCTGCTTGTCTGTTCTCATATATCTGTATTTGTTTCATAGGGTCTGCAAAAGTTATTATGTAATAGTGACTTACATTCTTGCATCATTACTGGGAATTGTTAGTTTCAATGTCTTTTGACTACTTATAAGCACCAGTGTGGTATCCACACTGAATGTGTAAGGGGAGGGACTCGATAATAAAATTGGATGAATGAATTGGTGCACTGGTCCCTGGTTATCTTTATCTGTGATATTCCAGCAGTTTCCTGGAATGAATGTTGCTGTATTACTAGTTATTGATAATTAAGATTTCCCCACCTCAGGTTAAGTGCTAGCTAATGGTTTGTGCACTATGTCTCTTAATCCTGTGTAGAAAATGTGGCTGGTTCAGTGTGTTATCAAGTGCTGTTTAAATACTGGCAGTTTTCTGATCATGGCGACTAAAATTCAGGCAGACTTGCATAGGGTGGTGCATATCAGGACATTGTGTGTGTATGGTGGTAGGGAAATGTACAGTTTGAGATGAGATATTAGTGCATCTGCTAATTCATTTCTAAAGAATGTGGACATCAAGCTAGAAATTATACAGATGTACTTATGCTGATATTAGTTGGAATCTATCTCTTCCTATGTTGGGTCATGTGACACTGCTATTATCCCTTTCATTGTCAATCTTAACTCCAGCTCAAATGTTACACCATACTTTCAGACTTTCTGTTTTACTGGTGGTAATATTTGTATCAGGTAATTCATCTGCCTTAAAAATCCAAATATTGTTTACTTATGCATCTGTTGCATGCTTTCATTTGGGTATAAGATTATGAATGACATGGTGTATCATTCACAAAGTTGGCATATTTCATGCTACCTTCAAAGTAGTCATAATTATTGAATTAAATGAATGAATAAGAAATAGAAATGTGACAGATATGCCAGTTCCATCAGACTTTTAGGCGAATTAATTCGAACATTAGTCATTTTTATTTAATGGATCATTTATCACTTAAGAGTATAAGAGATGTGATGTGCCACTGTGAAAACAGTAAAGGCCAGCTTTCCATAATTAGTACCACTAAATACACTCTCTAGTTATGTGCCATACCATTAGATGGAAATAACTACATAAAATGAAAATATACTTTTGCAGTGCACAGAATTCAGTGTTACAAACTAAATGTTGTTGTTGGCACCTGCAGCAAATCTTTACAGAAAATACTAAATTAATTTACACGTCACCATTATCAAAGGGCTACATAGATCGAAACTTCATAATAGCTTCCAGGTTTTGTTTCTGGTTAACTGTTAAGTCATAAGCAGCTTTTCTGTAGAATTTGGTGGAAGTATACCTGCATTATTTTACTGTTAACACATTGTGCTCTGTTTATGATAAATGGCTTATCTTTTGCCTCTTTCACGAGTGGAACATTCATGGAAATTCTCTTACTTTAAATCGATAGTTACATATTGTTTACAGGTATTGTAAATTTCTGCTAAATAGGTACTGCTTGGAAGTTCTCTCCCTTCTTTAAATATTATTATTATGTTAAAATAATGAGGAAAAAGTTCTGTGTGTTGTGGTATGTGTCACATGACTTTTATTGACGTCCTTTACTCTTCCTTGAGAACCATACATTTGTAAATCTGTTTATTTATCTGCACTGAATAGTAGAAGGTCCCATGCCCCAACCACTGAGCGAGTGACCTCTAAGATGATCGGCATTTGATGATAAGTATGAACTGATTGTGCTATTAAATATCATCTTACGAGCTCCCTTTTCCATCATTGCAAATTTACTATTCATGAATACTAAGTAATTGCCTTTAGAATTGTATAGTTCTATTGGTATGATATTCCTACTTTTAGACGAGTATGCTATCTAGACAGTATACTATATTGGTACCATGAATACTTATCTCTAATGACTCATCTTATCCCTTAGTACTCAAACCCTAGTATTTGTGTAGTCACTCGAGATGGTCATATAGTAAGAACAGTATTCAAGCCACATACTTGGTGCTTCAATTACTGTGTTACAAGATTTACATGAAAATTATCATGTGTATTTGGGATCTTTTATGTCCTGTCTGAGAATGCAGTGCGAGAATGTTTTCTATTGATATGTATAAAAATTTTGAGTGTAATGGTTAATTTTGAAGTACTGGTACTGTTACAGTGTGTTTAAAAATTATTTCTTGATGTGTGTGGGTAGTGTTTTTTGTGCTGTTAAAAAAATGATAATGCACAATTAACTGTGAAAATGAATTGGTCATTGTAAGAACCAAGTGTACTTGTGAAAAGCTCACTTATACTTGCAAATAAGCAAAAAATTTGTTTAATTTTGATTCAACATACACTTTATTCATAGTCATGTAATACTGAAAGTGTGTACCAACTTTTCTCAAGTTACACATGAGAATACAAGCTGTGACTTGTCATTTTAGTTTACTAACATGTAACCCCAAGAATGCAGATAGTGATGTACAAATGACACATTTTTCTTAATCTGTCTGGTATTGTCATAAAAAATGAACTGAGATATGAGGAAACTTGACACACTACAGTTGAGATTCTCAATAAAAATTGAATTCCTTTTGTAGATACGTATCAGTGGTACCAGGTGAGAATATACAAGGTTTCTGGAGACATAGCAAACATCTGAGGAAGGATGGTATATGAATTGATCTAGCCTCACCCAAGGCCAAATTTGTGTAATAAGCAAGTTAATGTTGATAACATACACTGAAACCTATCAGGTAGATTGTATATGTATTTAAAACTGTCTTAGTATCTGGTTTATTCATTGAATTTTTCTTTCCAAGTTATGAGGTGTGCCATCTAGAACATCCGTTTTAAAGTATTGTATCCAAACATGCATGACTGTTAATGCAACACACAATAGAAAGCAAAGCTAATTATAGAACAAATTATTCTTCTTTGACTTTAGAACACAACTAATATCTATTAGTTCATTGTATATGCAGCATATTTAAAAACAAAATGTCAGAGTTTTGTTTGATAATCAACAACCTCCTTTTTATTTATTTATTTTTGTAAAAAAAAATCTTGCTGTTGTATAAAAACTTACAAATGCTCACAGAATTTCAATAACACCAGATGTTCTGTTTCACCAGCAATGTCATTAACTGTGCAGAATTATTAGGGCAGCATGAGTGGTGTAGATTCACAGTATTGTCACCTATCCATTTCAATTTGCAACTTAGTGCATTTTATCCCAGTTAAAGGGTGTGTTGCAAATACTAAAAATGATTAAGCACAAGTAGTAAAACAGAAATGTTTACTTAACTGGTGCTTTTCCGTAGCCTACAGTGGTTCACTGTAGCCAGATGTTGCGTGTGCTCTACTGTTCTTCTGGATCTCATATATATATATATATATATATATATATATATATATATATATATATAAAAAGAAAGATGATGAGACTTACCAAACAAAAGCGCTGGCAGGTCGATAGACACACAAACAAACACAAATACACACAAAATTCAAGCTTTCGCAACAAACTGTTGCCTCATCAGGAAAGAGGGAAGGAGAGGGAAAGACGAAAGGATGTGGGTTTTAAGGGAGAGGGTAAGGAGTCATTCCAATCCCGGGAGCGGAAAGACTTACCTTAGGGGGAAAAAAGGACAGGTATACACTCGCACACACACACACATATCCATCCACACATACAGACACAAGCAGACATATTTAAAGGTCTTTAAATATGTCTGCTTGTGTCTGTATGTGTGGATGGATATGTGTGTGTGTGTGCGAGTGTATACCTGTCCTTTTTTCCCCCTAAGGTAAGTCTTTCCGCTCCCGGGATTGGAATGACTCCTTACCCTCTCCCTTAAAACCCACATCCTTTCGTCTTTCCCTCTCCTTCCCTCTTTCCTGATGAGGCAACAGTTTGTTGCGAAAGCTTGAATTTTGTGTGTATTTGTGTTTGTTTGTGTGTCTATCGACCTGCCAGCGCTTTTGTTTGGTAAGTCTCATCATCTTTCTTTTTAGATATATTTTTTTCACGTGGAATGTTTCCCTCTGTTATATATATATATATATATATATATATATATATATATATATATATATATATATATGGGCTTGAAAATTCAGGTTTAACTCACTGGATTTCTGTAACTTTTTAACATATACAAGGTTTAGCTCTGGCTACTGATTCCATGTTCTTACTTCTCCCTAGGCTACAGTCAAACTTCAACTGTTCAAAACAGGCACGAGCTCACTAAACATGTGCAGTTGACAAAGACATGTAATGCAGAGATATAAAAGGAATATTGTTGAACAGTTAGCTTTTACACAATCTATTTACATTTTGAATTTTAATATGGTTTTTGCAAGTTTTCCACTTTTCATAAATATTTTTTTCAAACAAAGTAACTTCTGAAACATTGCAATTTCGCAGTATGTTAAAATATATCCAGCTATTCATGTAAATCATTTTATGTCTAATTTGGATGTGTAGAAACACATGCACAATTGTTACTTACACACACATTACTTCAACAAAGAATCTAAAATGATCATTACGAACACCATGTCACAAAAATAACGGAATGAATTAACAGATATCAAATGAAACAAAATCCCATATTCCTAAAAACCCATTACAATACACCTCCTCCCTCCCCCTCAAATTCTGCATGTGATAGTGGGATTCTGTCATCATCCAAATTAATAATTGTGCATAATGATAGAGCAGTTATTTGAGACAGTAAAATTAATTAGAAAACTTATACTCTATATTTTAGAATAATCATTTGTATAGGCCTATCATTGTAACAAATTGTATTTGTTTTACTCTTGATACTGCTAGATTTTGTTTAACGTTCATCCATTTGAAGTTCAGTCCATGGATAACATTTCCCATTTCATAATTGTTTTCATTTTCCTATATTTGTTAGGTACTAGAACAGTTCAGAAGTGTATCAGAATCAGTGACAGGTTGTAATTTACCACATATACAATAGTGCATCCTAATAATTATAGAGGACTGACGGGACTAATGGCAAGAATTTGGCAAACATCTTGACAACTAATATGCGAGACGATGAAAGTGAACATTTCCAATAAAATCACACAGTTAAACAAGTCTATAGGTGTAACAATAGAAAACTGAGTGCAGTATCTCTTTAGTGTGGATAGTAATCATTCCATCAACAACATATTCCAAATACACAGGGGAAATATAGGTATGTGTGATAACATAATTTCATATAATAAACCAATGAAATCTTCCAGGTAATATAGTATACAGAGAAGCTATCCAACATAACTTTCGCAATTCTAGTGTAAAAAAAAAATTACAGCTCTGGGTACGACAACTCCACGTAGCCTCACAAAATTGGTTTCATTATGTTTACTTGCACAAATGACTAGATATTATACAGTTAAGTGAAGACTATTAAATTGACATATGCCATTATATTGCAGATATCTATTTTTCTGTTAGGCCTGCTGTTTTTTTGACAGGATTCATTTAGGAAAGGCATTTGTTTCTCATTGCATATATAAATTATACAAGATCAAACAGCAATTCCTATTCTCAATCTCTCAACAATGTACTTTACGGATTGTACTTCATGTAACAAATATGTAATTTATGTAACACAATAAGTTTCTGTACCTCTACAATCAACACACATTTATCTCCAACATCATCAGTTCCTCATAGTGTCTTCATTATTGCTATACATTTTCACCATCATATGTCTTACATGATACATCATCATTAAGATAATTATTTGGAGTTTCCCATATGAAGTACAGAAAAAGCTTTCCTACTTATCAAGCATCCCTACACACACACACACACACACACACACACACACACACACAATCTGGTCTTCAGCTGATAAAATATTACATCAATATTACTGTGTTCTTGGCAGTGTATAATGTAAATGTTGTAAAATTATTTGTAACATGTTTTTGAAATGAAATATGTTAACTATTATGTGAGTGTACCAATGATATTTAAGTAGCACTGAGTGCAAACATTACTACAGAAATATATGTAATAATTAAGGTGGTAGACTTTAACATTCATGGAGCATAATGCATCTCACACATAAAAACATGACATATCAAAACATGATATTATATTAAAAAAGTATTCAAATAGTATAAAATATCCAGAGATTTTCTTTCATAATAAGCCTCTCATTGACTTATAAAGCTACACACTTTCTCAGCACATGTAATGACAGCTTCATAGTGTGTTCTGTAAGTACCTGGACTGGGCACCTCAGTATAATGTCCATAATGAACATTCAAAACTACTAGTAATATAAATCAATTCGTCATCATCATCATCATCAACTTTATCTCACACAAAACCATCATAGTTGTCGGTATCATTTTCCTTAATTTTTAAAATACGTCAAAGCAGTACATGCCACCATTATCCTTCAGAATATTGTCTCAAAGGAAACTGTATATCCCCAATATTAACTTTCATAACACCGTCATGTGGCAGCATCAGCAAGATCATAATCATCAGCAGCATCATCAAAATCTTATCTTCCTCTCAGTTGCACTATGTCCAGAGTTTGAAAAGCAGGTACCTGTCATGTACTGAGCAAAATGTGATATACACTGCCTGACAAAAAAAGTGAAACACCCAGAAGACATCATCCAATGTCAATGTAGCTTTCGGCATGTACACATCATCATCACGTATGTAAATGATTACAATTGCAATTCTCTGTGACAGATAGAATGGCCACCAGTGTGCATTTGTGTTCATATTTGGTGCTGTTGCCAGATCTCATACGCAGTTGCGATTGCCAAGCACTTTGCTGAGCACTATGCTCGAGCCTCTGCGTCGGAGAATTACCCCCCAGCCTTTCACACTCTCAAATGGCGGCTGGAAGAGAAAGTCCTCTCGTTCACTACATGCCACAGTGAATCGTTTAATGCCCCATTTACAGAGTGGGAGCTCCTCAGTGCCCTTGTACATTGCCCTGACACTGCTCCTGGGCCAGATCGGATCCACTGTCAGATGATTAAACATCTCTCATCTGACTACAAGCAACATCTCCTCGTCATCTTCAACTGGATCTGGTGCAATGACGTCTTTACATTGCAATTGTGGGAGAGCACCATCATTCCAGTGCTCAAACCCAGTAAAAACCCGCTTGATGTGGATAGCTATCGGCCCATCAGCCTCAGCAACGTTTTGTAGCTGCTGGAACATACGGTGTGTCGGCGGTTGCATTGGGTCCTGAACTCATGGCCTACTGGCTCCATGTCAGGGTGCCTTCCGCCAGGGTTGCTCTACCACTGATAATCTTGTGTCCCTCGAGTCTGCCATCCGAATAGTCTTTTCCAGACACCAACACCTGGTTGCCGTCGTTTTTTGTTTTATGAAAAGCGTATGACATGGCCTGGTGACATCATATCCTTGCCACATTGTATGAGTGGGGTCTCCAAAACCCGCTTCTTATTTGTATCCAAAATTTCTTGTTGCTTTGTACTTTCTGTGTCCAAGTTAGTGCCTCCTATATCAAGGAGAATGGGGTCCCGCAGGGCACTGTACTGAGTGCATCTCTGTTTTTAGTGGCCATTAATGGTCTAGCAGCAGTTGTAGGGCTGTCTGTCACCTTTTCTGTATGCACAGACGACTTCTGCATTTCGTACTGCTCCACCAGTACTGGTGTTGCTGAACGGCACCTACAGGGAGTCATCCACAAGGCACAGTCATGGGTTCTAGCCCATGGCTTTCAGTTTTCAGCCACAAAGTCGTGTTTTATGCACTTCCTTCGGTGTCATACCGTTCATCTGGAACCAGAACTTTACCTTAATGAGGATCCACTCACTGTAGTGGAGACATATCGATTCTTAGGTCTGGTTTTCGATGCCCAATTGACTTGGCTTCCTCACTGTTGTCAGCTTAAGCATAAGTGCTGGTAGCACCTTAATGCTCTCCACTGCCCGAGCAACACCAACTGGGACGCAGATTGCTCTACGCTGCTGCAGCTCTACAGAGCTCTTGTTCAGTCCCGCTTTCACTATGGGAGTCTGGTTTATGGCTCAGCAGCGCCCTCAGCATTGCGTTTACTCAACCCAGTGCACCACCGTGGCGTTTGCCTAGCGACAGGTGCTTGTAGGATGAATCCGGTGACCAGTGTTGTGGTGGAGGCCGGAGTCCCTCCATTGCAGGTTAGGCGTGCACAACTGCTCGCCTGTTATGTTGCACACATTTGTAGTTCTCCTGAGCATCACACATTCGTAGTTCTCCTGAGCATCCGAATTACCGTCTCCTTTTCCCACCCACTGTGGTTCATCTCCCACATCGATGGCCCAGGTCAGTGCTTCCAATTGCAGTTCAGGTCCAATCCCTTCTTTCTGAACTGGAGTCCTTGCATTTACCACCTATACTTGATCCACTCAAGTACACCTCCAGGGTGTACACCCAGGCCACAGCTTCACCTGGGCCTTTCACATGGCCCTAAGTACTCAGTTAACCCCGTGGCTCTCCACTGCCACTTTCTCTCGATTCTTCACATGTACCGAGGCCATGAAGTGGTTCACACCGACGGCTGATGATCACTTCGGCTTTGCATATGCCCGTGGAGGACATATTGAACGGCATTCCTTGCCCAGTGGCTGCAGTGTTTTCACTGCCGAGCTGGTGGCTATATCTTGTGCTCTTGAGCACGTCCTTTCGTGCGCTGGGGAGTCGTTTCTTCTGTGTACTGACTCCTTGAGCAGCCTACGAGCTATTGACCAGTGCTACCTCGTCATCCTTTGGTAGCGACCATCCAGGAGTCCATCTGTGCCCTGGAACAGCCCAGTAGTTCGATGGTGTTTGTCTGGACCCCAGGTCACGTCAGAATCCCAGGCAACGAATTTGCCAACAGGCTGCCCAAAAAGGCGATGCGGAAACCGCTTATGGAGATTGGCTTCTCTGCAACAGACCTGCATTCAGTACTATGCCGCAAGGTTTTGCGGCTTTAGGAGACAGAATGGCATAATCTCAGTACGCACAACAAGCTGCGTGCCATTAAGGAGACTGTGAATGTGTGGAAGACCTCCACGCGGGCCTCTCGCAGGGACTCGAGTGTGGTTCTGTCGGCTCCACATTGGCCACGCTCAGGTGACACACGGCTACTTCCTGCACTGTGATGACCCACCTCAGTGTCGGTGTGACATCCGGCTGACATTGGCCCATTCAGTTACCGAACTCGTTGCCATTAATTTTAATTGACAACACCTCATCAGCTAATTTAGTTTTACATTTTATATGTGATGGTGGGTTTTTTCTATATAAGTTTTCGCGCGTATCCTTTGTCCTTTTGTGTTCTCCACTCTAATGCTTTTAGGCTGGATGTTTTAATGTGTCGCAGAGTGGCTGGCTTCTCATTTTTATTCTCACGGTTGGCCTGCCAAGGTCATGTGCTCTCTTGTTTTTATCCCTTCCACCTGTTCCTTGCTTCTCCCTGGGGTTTTCTGTTCCTGTTTTGTCCATAGTAGTGTTGGTTGTCCTTCTGTTGTTCTTGTGGTTCTTCCATTCTCCTGTTTTTGTGCTGTACGTCTCCTTTCTTTTCTTCTTTCCTTTGTGTAATTATTAATTATTTTATCAGGAACAAGGGACCAATGACCTTGCAGTTTGGTCACGAACAGTATCATATGTTGAGTCATCACTGTGAAGGACACGAAAATGCTGCATACTCATGTGAAACAGTTTTATCAGCACCTGATGGGGTTTGAAGGGGGCTTCATTGTGTGTCTCCGTTTGGCTGGCTGGTGTAATTGAGCAATATCCAGATTTGTAGGGTGTTAGGAATGACAAGCTTGATGTTGGGTGCATAGTGCAAGGCTTTTGTGGACCATATCTGATCACCAAAAGGAGGCTCACTGTACTGTGCACCGAGCTCATCGTAGCACATTCATGTCTTTGCCTGCCATCTGAGAGCAGGTAATGGTCTCCTTGCAACATCCTGTGTGGTGTGGACCAGTGGTTGGAGACTGAGAGCAGTGGGACTAGGGAAGTTCCATCCTATGCGTAGGCTGTCATTAACACAACACAAACGACTGTTTTTGAAGAGGTGCTGTGACTAGGAAGTGTGGACTACTGATGAATAACATTGAATTGTGTTTTGAGATAAGTAGCAGTTCGCCACTATCCCAGATGACCGTCATTGGTGAATATGATGCTGAGTTGGGAATAGATCCCATTTTTCCAGTGTGTTGGAAAGGTACAGTGCTGTTAGTCCTGGAGTTGCTGTGTGGGGGATTCATTGGGTACAACTTCATGGCATGGCTGGTAGTGATTGACAGAACTCTGACAGCACAATGGTATGTCACTGACATGTCAAGTCCCCATTGTTACCTCTTACACCACAGGATCATGGTGCCATTTTTCCCTAGGGCAGTGCTTTTCCACACGTGGCATATATTTCTGAGAGATCCCTGTGTGATGTTGAGGTACTCTCATGGTCACAAAGATCCTCACACCTAGAACAAGTGAGAGACCAGTTGGATGTCAACTCTGTCCGGATTCCAATATCCAGGATATCAAAGACCAGTTACAACAGTTTCTGAACAGGTGTCTCAGGAGGAGGTACAGCAGCGTTGTCAGCCCCTTCCCAAATGAATTTATGCACGCATCCTGACCAGAGAGAGTGTTACATCATTCTAGCAAGTGGGCTCCTACTGCTGAATTCTCTGTAAATTTGACTTGATATTATAATCACTGAAATAACATCAAATAGCCTCTCAACCTGTGATGATTCACTTTGTTTCTTCTTCCCCTTCTGGGTGCTTCACTTTTTTAGTCAGGCAGTATTTGTCATACACAGCATGTGGGCACCATTCCATAAATCAGTCCATGTAGGGATTTAAGTAGTATTATAATAGCAATAATATTCGTAAATGGATGTAGATAACATTGTACTGTATAAGTTCTAAAGAGCTTCAAAGTATGTGTAAGTTATTTGCTTCATGTGATCGTAAACATTTTTCTAGCATGAAAGAATAGTTTCCAGAGTGAAAAACTGGTAGCAACATGGCACCTGTCAAATGACTGTTGTATAAACATAAAATCATTACAGCCTGGACATCAACTTGCCACACTTCATGTAATATTCCATCCTAACAAAACCTATGTACGATTGAAAAAACCTTCTGAATCAAATCTTATTATCTTCATATGTATATCATAATCATGAACACATCTCAGCATAGGAAAGGTAGCACTGACTGGGGTATCTTTTATGAGTATTGTTAAATTACTTTGTTCAAAGCAATTGATGGTGCTGATTTTTAGTTCAATACTATCATTTAGGAGGTCTAGTCTCATTACCAGTTTTGGAGGCTGTGAATTAATGGAATGCAATTAATATATATGAGATCTTCATTCAGCTGAATATACACATGTAGGTGAAATATTTTGAAGTTCTTGTGGATATAAAAGACTGTAAAATCATATTCATATACAAACCACCAGGTGCTGATTTTAACATCAAAGTACATGTCAGTGTGAATGGCCAACAGCAGTAACTGGTGTCTCTTACCATACTGGCAAAGTAACACATAGGAATATGAGTATAATGAAAATGTTGCAGCTCTGTAAGAAGTGGCTGAAGTGAAACATCTGAGCCTCATTCATAACCTAGAATAAACTACATCATTCAAGAGCAGTTGATATTGGCAGCATTAACATCTCAGCAGTAAGTACAGACAGTACACAGTCTCTATTCAAACATACAGTGTAAAACAACCATTGTCTAATATGTGTCATAGTTAAAACAGATTATGCAATTCTGAAGGTGGTTTGATGCTACAGTTTTCATAATCAAACCAACATCTGACTCATACCATACATTCATTAAGATTGTAAAGAGTTGTTCCAGAATGTTGGTGCCTTGTGGTTGCAACACAGCAGATACATTGTGCCCCTTTTTTAAAAGTTGCTGTTCAGTTCACAGAGTAAAAGGCTGTTACTGCAGACAAGCCACTGGATGATGCTGTAGTTACAGCTAGGAATATCTGTAGTACTATAAAAAGAGAAGACATTTTTTCCGAGAAATTCCAAAGTTCTTGACTGATATGCTTCAATTTTTTACATGATGCTCTGATAAACAATTGGATGGACATAAGGACAGGCTTGCTGTTAAAACAAACTGATGTGAAAATAAGGGGTATCGTTTTCTATTTCGCGATCAGTTATAACTAAAACAGCAGGGCATTTCACACACACCAGGAAAGCTGTATTTAAGGCTTATTGTCTTTTTATTAGGATACTGCTACTGAATCTGAATCGTCCAAAACTTTGTAATCCTACATGTTTGCAGATTAGAACTATGCAAAATAGTGCCATTGAAGCTATTATCTTCACAGAACCAGCAGCTGGAGAGGTCTCTCTCATACTCCATACACCTGTGATCTCAACTGATTTCCCCTTTCATCTTAAGTGACTTTAGTTCCCAATCAAGGTTTGATTTCCAATAACAGTAAACAACACTCCACATCAGAGAGGTGGGAGTGCAAGGAAATGGCCAGAGAGGGAGGAGGAGGAGGAGATTAGGACATTTATCCAATTTCCATACATATTTAGCCATTGACAAAGCATTGCCAGATTCACAAGTATTGCATAAGTCTGCAGAGGGATTGAAACACCAGGCATTGAAGAATTGCCATCGTTTGGGGTCTTTTTTTAGGTCTGGGGAAGAAAGTGTCTGGTGGAGTCAAATGTGGAGAATATGGTGGATGAGGTAACAATTTGAACCCGAAGACACACAGTTTCCAGTGTTGTGAGGGCTTTGTGCGCCGGTGCATCGTCCTGATGCAAAAGAACACTGCACGCCAATTTTCCATGCACTTTTCTTCTCTCTCTTCTCTCAAACAGTGCAGCAGGGTGCAGTAGTATGATGCATTGATAGCTAAGCCCTTTGGCATGTAATCCACTGTAATTACCCTTTCTGCATCCCAGAAGACCGATGCCATCGCCTTTTTTTTTTTTTTTTTTTTTTTTTTTTTTTTTTTTTTTTTTTTTTTTTGGGGGGGGGGGTATGAAGGATGTTTCCATTGTTGTGATTGTTTTGTCTCAGGATCAAAGCGGTGAACCCATGTTTCATCCATTGTCACATACCTTTAAGAATGCCATCTTCAATCGCTTCAAGTTGGCGGACGATTTCTTCGCAACACAGCACACGCTGGCATCGCTGATCTGTGTTAAAGTCTTTTGGGACCCACCAAGATAAAACTTTACATATTTCCAAAATATCCACAGCAATGTCATGACCATGCCCATGGGAGATTCCAGATGTAGTTTCAATGTGCTGCAACATTGTTCGACAATCGTGCAAAATTGTATCGTGAATTGCAGTCGCTGTTTCATCCCTGGCAACAGTGACAGGCCTTCCTCACCTTGGTGCATCTTCCACACTCTTTCTTCCACATTTGAAGTTAGACACCCAGTTTTCCACTGTTTCATAAGACGGAGCACTGTTCTTAAGTGTATTCTACATGTCCTCCACAATTTCCGTGGGCGTCATTCCCTTCAAATGAAGATATTCAATCACAGCATGATTCTTGATTCTCTCAATATTCGCCATTTTGCTTACACTATGGTATACAACGCATCCTAGCGGCAAAACTAATAAAGCTGGAGCCACGAAATTTGACTTGAATATCCACAAAGTCACCCTAAAACTAGGTGGTGTTGGTTGTGCAAGACATTACAGTAACTGCCTTGGACTAGAAAACCTTTTGACTGCCCCCATTCTCATCACAGTGCCAACAGCATCAAAAAAGGGCAACTGGATCAAAACTAAACAACTCGAGATGATTGGGGACATCCACAAGGCAATGAGACTATTGAGATGCCTCAGTCAGAACTACCACATTTTCTAACCTCACAGCAGCCGAGGTATTTCACCATCTCCCCACAAGTGGTGAAACTCATTACAAAGTCAAAGTTACAACATGAAGACCAGGAGGATATAAATAATCCTATTAGTCCATTCCAGATGACTAGACTAAACAAGGCTATCAAGAGGAACTAAAGAGGAAAAATAGCCGATACATATGACATCCAAACAGAAGAAATTAGTGAAAACGAAAGGTACTTTGCAGATTTTCAACAACAGTGTGAGCAGATGCCAACAATAAATACATACCATAAGTTCAGAATTATAATTTTCCTTAAACAGAACAAAATAGCATTTGATCCCAAGAACTATGGACCTCTTACTTCTTTCAGCAAGCACTGTAAACTGCCGGAATGTCTAATTTAGAACAGACTTACACCTATAATTTGTATGCTAATACCCAAGTGGACACTATTTTGACCTGGAAACAACAGTACTGATTGCTCTTGACTCTTACACAGTTATTAGCTAATTAAGATGGCAAACTGTGTGGTAGTGTTGTTGAGTATAGAGGGCGGTGCAAGAAGTGTTTACCACCGCAGAGATATTGCACAGCAAAGCATTATCACGAGATGCTAGGAAGAAGCCGTGCCATCCATAATTCCGAGGTACCACTGCCATGCCTCTGCCCTCAAATAGCGTAGCCAAGGGCCATGGGGGCAGTACTGTTCGAGGTCCGATCTGCCCACTTCCAGGAAGTTTCTGTTGGAGTGATGTCATCGTGCTGCCTACTCGCTGTGACGCAGCCCATGTCAGTTGTTGGGGAGTGAAGAGAGTTACATCTCCTGTGCACTGTGCCTACATGTCAATGCTGTCAGAACTGTGTCCACAGGTATCTAAAAACGTGTTTTTTCTAGTGACTGCTGTGCAGCCGCAGTACGGCCATTATGAATGTGTATCAGCTCGCCACTAGGTAATTGTGGCTCCTTCAGTGTGTTCTGAACTGCGAGCCCATGTGTACAGTTTCATAGCTACAGCCGAGCCTGGTGAGCAAAGATAAGTTTTGTTGTAATTAATAGTGTGTTCTAATTAAGTGTATTATTACCAGCCCTCTCGGTGTCCAAGATGTCGGGCGCAACAGTCTATGATTTTTGTGTATCTAACAGCAACATACAAACAGTTGTCAATTTCTCAATGCTAAACTGAACAGCTGTATCAAGGGTGTCGGTTTCACTAAACCTGACACTTCAAAACCAAAAGTTTTAGTCATCTCCAAAAGTGTTGCAGTCACTGGAGTTCTGTGCCAGTGGCAGGAGCTACAAGACTGGGCAGCCCTGGGATGAAGTGTAGAACTTAGCAGTCTCAAGGAACAATAGACCTATGTCTGTCTGGCCATGCACTCACTGTCTCACTGTTCAACTCTTGACAAGGTTCAGCAGGAGTGAACCACGAGGATCTGTTATTTGGCAGGTAGCGCTACTCTCGCAGCAGACTGAGTGGTCCTCTGTGAGAATCTCGTGTGCTAGCTGTTTTCTCAGTGGCTGACCCTGTAGTTGTTTACTTTGATGCAAGTGCATCAGTCAAGGTTCGTTTATTGATGGGATGCCTGCTGTTGCAGACGTGGTCAGTTGGTCAAGAATGAGGGGACAGCAATAGTGGTTCTGAACACTGCACGGAAACTACCCCACTGCTGCCATGTAATACAGGAAGGCTATGTGGGAGTAACAACACATGGAAATATGAAGCAGAATGATAGTGCTGGCACAGTTGCTGGTAAGGTGAATACAGACTTCGATTGATTGGCATGATACTGGGAAACTGCTGCTCTGTTCATCATACGACAAACATGACATCACACATTACATACATTTATTATGGTCACCTACACTTAACAGAGACACAACTGGGGGGAAAGAGAGTATTGTGTGTGTGTGTGTGGGGGGGGGAGGGGGGGGGGTGAGGAGGAGGAGGAGGAAGAAGAAGAAGGAAAAAACCCCTTCCAATATGGAACTGAACCTACTCCGAGGTCTCCCAACCAACACCATTCAACCCTTTCAACAAAGGATATTGCTCATTAAACTTGTGTGTAGTTCTGTATTGAAAGACTGCTCGAGTGTATGGGATTCATGTGAAGTCGGTATGAAATGTGATGCTGAACATGTGCAGAGAAAGGGGGTGAGGCATGAATGGTCACACATAGATAGTCTGACTAAAACACTAGATAATTTGAAACTTCATACACTCAAAGTAAGATATCACGTGCCTCTCAAAAACCTGCTTAAAATATTTCAAGAATCAACATGAGGTTGGAGGCTTTGGATATTCTTCAGCATCGTATATACAGATCCCATAGAGATTGCGTGGATAAAATTAGATAACTTAAACCGACAAAGATATAATCAAGCAGTCACTGACATGCTTCATTCACTGACAGAATGGAAAGAAACCCCATTGTCCATTACATGAAGAGGTACCAAAGAAATAATGAAATCTGTTTACAAAACTTTTTTCTTGCAGGCAAACTACCTTACCACCCTTAAAGCATTCTACATTATACACACTACATTTATCCAAGTGTTGAGTCCATTGCTGGAAATTTTTCTATAGCGATTATCTGTGTAAGTGAACGCTCTGCCTCGGGACACAGTACTGTTGGACAGAAGGTGTGCTCTACAAGTGCATTCTGTTCTACACTCACTGAATCTGTGTCAACAGTTGTTTGCTGGCAGGCATTGCAGCATTTACCTGAGAGCAAAATATGCAGATTTTATGTAGAAAACACAGCAATTTTGCTTTACTGCACTCTGCAATTTTGCTCTTCTGGAACACAGTACTGTTGGACAGAAGGTGTGCTCTACAAGTGCATTCTGTTCTACACTCACTGAATCTGTGTCGACAGTTGTTTGCTGGCAGGCATTGCAGCATTTACCTGAGAGCAAAATATGCAGATTTTATGTAGAAAACACAGCAATTTTGCTTTACTGCACTCTGCAGTTTTGGTCTTCTGGAACACATTTAAGTCTGAGATAGTAGGTTGTCAGTGGGAACAACTGACACCTTCAGCTACCATTTGACCTTTTGTGAATGAGGCTATATGCATCATCATGGTGTTGATTTTGTTAAGTACGTTATGCAAACTTGTTGGGCAAGAAGATAGTGTTACATCACAAGGGTTAGTCATGTGACAAGGAACAAGCTAGCAGCCTCGAGCCAAAGCTCAGGATCACAAGCACAAATACTGAGCATATAGCACAGCATACCATATAGCCTTCTCCAAAACTAACTTGGTTAGGCACGACGAGGTGGTGTATGCTTGGTATGGGGTAAGCTTCTTGGTGCAATAAAATTTGAGGTTGGTAGCTTATTCTTTGCAGTATGACTGTAACTGCCCATATAAAAATGCCTGGAAATGGGGGTTATTCATCTAAAACTGGTAATGTTATCAATGAAACACATTATGGCAGAGGTGAAATGTTGTAATCTAAAGAAGTTTTTTGATAAAAAAATATTTCAAATTTTCAGTGCATACCATGCCTTTTGTATAATGACACCTTTCATAGAGCAGAAAGTGTGATTGGAAGGTCAGTTTTGGGCACTAGTAAGCACAATAGACAATATTATGAAAAGGTTTCTCGAGTCAACAGAGTTGTCTTTGATAAGAGGACAATGCGGGTTTCCAACGTTATGTGACGTGCAGGAATGATTCTGCTTACTTCTCATAGTGTGTCAGGCCTACACAGGGTAAAGCACCCTATTCAGTTGTAGCATCACAGTTCCATAATGCTCGAGGATTCGTAGGTTTCGTGTATATTTTATGATACCTGAATTAATTTAATACATGTATGAAGTTTTCAGGTAAATTAATTTTTAATAACCTCTTTAAATTGTTAGACAAATTTCAGATTTGTAACAACCTGGGAACACTTCCAGAGATCATTGCAGCTTGTCAGGGCTGGGGTCACACTGTAATTAAGAGGTTGAGCAAAGTGTGAGGATGAGTGGTCCAGTGCATGCACAGACGAATCAGTGATACAGCATTATCTGTAACTGTGTTTATTAGTTGAGCAAAGTTTACAAAGGCTTAACTTCTTCAAAGCTGCAGGCAGCGGCGGGGTGCAGGTTCTCTTGCTGCAAACGAATGACGATATCTTGTCAGCGTTTCATGAAGTCACCATGCCAGAGTAGTGCTATGACCATATGCTGCACGGGTGATAGTACCGGGTGAGGAAGGCGTTGCGTGCCCAGACACTCTGCAATAACCCAATGCTCCTCCCACCTCAGTGTTCTTATAGTCAGCCTATTTTACACCTCAGATGGAATCTGCCAACTGCAGTCAAGGATGCTGGTTGTTGTGAAGACTAGGCCCCGCTCACCCAGCATGGACCGATGAAAACTGCAGCAGACACTCACAATTTGGCCAGAACATTGCTGAGAAGCAACTCACCTGCTTAGCACGAAGATAGCAGCTTGCAGTTCAACAGCAATGACTCAAAAGGCTGCAACAGCAGACTAAGGCTGTGGTATACCTCAGGTTAGGCAGCCTTGGTGTTGAAGTGGGCAAGCAGGTAGCAGATTGGTCATCGAACAGCTTGTCATGGTTTCTCTGAAACTGATTAGACTGTCATTCTCTGTGTTTTTTTACATAAACAGAATGATAGCAAGAGCTCTGAAAACTGTGCTATTCACATGGGCTGAGCCATCACCTATGACACAGTGGCTGTGAGCACATGAACATATTTACCTGCATTTATCAGGACCATCAGCACCCGTTGCTTCACTGTGGTCATTTCAATAATTATTCTAAACCATCGATCTTGGTCTTTCTGTCAACATTTGACTTCGTAGCAGTGCTGAACATGGAGTTAAGTAGTGTTACCAGAGAGTGTCTTGCCAAGTAGTACAGCAGTGCTTGCATTTCTGTTTGTCACATTATGAGGTCTGTCGTATTGGTGGTACACCATGTTGACATAACAACTGGAACAGCAGTTCAGCATTAACTCTGTTGTGAGCTTACCTTGTGGAACTGTAGCTGTCAACAGGCGAGAATGTACTATGTTAAAAACAAGAAGTTATACCCTCAATGCTGGGCTTATCAACAAGTAAGCTATTTGCCATTAAAATTGCAACATCCTGAAGGTGGCAGACCAAAGTATCAAAGTGGCATGTAGTGTACAGCATGCTTGTATATGCAAATGATTAGCAATTCATCACATCATAATCTAGGTAGAACTGACACCACCTACATTCTGTACATATGGAAAGAAGCAGGTTTCTCATTTAGAAATAGCATTCGAATTCTGGTTGGTTGTCAGAATATTGCGTTATACCTTTTATAAGAAGAAAAAACATCTACCAGCACATGTTTGGAATTGGACAGTGGCAGGATTTTGGCCTATCGAGACTGTGGTTTATCATTTCATTATATTGCTCACCTGTCCATCATAATCCCATGACTGTCATACAAAATGGATTCATAGGGCCATACTTTTACACCATGCAATCTTTCCCCAAGGCCTCAGACTGTTGATAGGGTGACCACAGTTGTGGCTTTGATTGACATGACAGTAGAAAGAGGCACAATGGTGAACCGATGACAACATTAGAAACAAAATTGGCATCCTATCTTCTTTACAGATGAGACTTCACGGGTTGTCAGCCGAGTACCATCGTCGTCTCGTAACAATGTTTCGATGGAATGCGTCTCCATAATCTTCAGGTGAAGTGTTGGGATATCACAGTCGTGGGCTTATATCTCTGCTGGACCGCTTCCCGCAGCCGGCCAATCACGCGCCCGCGGAATCGCCCGAAGCACCTGGATCGGCCAGTGGTGGGGAGGACGCGTGCGCGGGGTTCGAGTCCTGGCGTCCGTCTCTGTCTGCTCCGTCCGCAGCCCTTGTTGCAACGGAACGTTCTTCTCTGATTTTCCTGATTGCAGGCTCCCAGGCTGTGCTGAGATGGTAGCCACTGTCGCGGTTGATTAGGTTGTCATGTTACCGTGTTTCTATAAACTCTTTGATTACTGAGTCCCAAAATCCGTTTGTACTGCATATTTTCTTTGTGTCCTCGAAATTGAAGATGTGCTTCTCGTCAATACTATGTTCCGCCACAGCAGATTTGTTGGCCTGACCTAAGCATACATGCCTAATGTGTTCAGTGCGGCGCTGTGAGATGCAGTGCTGCGTCTGTCCTATATATTGCATCCCACATTTGCATCTGATCTTGTACACACCTGGTGCCATCAGACCTAGTGGATCCTTGGTTGAACCGAGAAGGTCTTTGATTTTTCCTGCTGCGCGGAAAACGGTCTTCACTTTATGTTTCTTGAGAATTCTCGCGATCTTGGACGTCGGAGGACCCGCATATGGCAAGAACACACAACCCATTGCTTCGTCTTCATCCAGTCTCTCTACTCTCTTCTTGTGGTTGGTCTTCAGAGCTCTCCTTATTTGTGTCTCACTGTATACATTTTTCTTGAAGGTGTTCTTTAGGTGTTGCAATTCTCCTGGCAAACTTTCCTTATCGCAGATGGACCTGGCCCTGTGCACTAAGGTGTTGAGTACAGCATTGCGTTGCGCAGGGTGGTGGCTTCTATTGGCGTTAAGATAGAGGTCCGTGTGTGTTTTCTTTCTATACACTGTGTGTCCCAGCGTGCCATCCATGTTTCTAGTGATCAGGATGTCCAGAAACGATAAGCTTCTCTTCTATCTCCATGGTAAATTTGATATTTCCTTGTATGCTGTGGAGGTGTTGATGGAACTCTAGCAGCTTGTCCCTGCCATGTGGCCAAACTACAAAGGTATTGTCAATGTACCTTTAGAGGCCTTTGACTTGTGTTTAGCAGCGTCCACTGCTAGCTTTTCGAAGTGCTCCATGTGTAGGTCGGCTATGCCTGGTGCTATGGGAGGAGCCCATAGCTACACCATCTATCTGTTTGTAGAACTTCCCACCACACTTGAAATAGGTGGTGGTTAGAACATGGTGAAAGAGCTTGATGATATCCTCCTCAAAGTGTTCTTCGAGTAAAGCCAGGGAGTCTTCTATTGGTACTCGTGTGAATAAGGATGTCACATCAAAGCTGGCTAGTAGGTCTTCATTTTTCAGCCGCATTCCCTGTAGTACTTTCACAAACTCAGCCAAGTTTTTCACATGGTGTGGACCATAACCCACCAAGGGTTGCAATATATAGGACAGACGCAGCGTTGCATCTCACAGCGCCACAGTAAACACATTAGGCATGTACGCTTGGGTCAGGCCAACAAATCTGCTGTGGCGGAACATAGTATTGACGAGAAGCACACCTTCAATTTCGAGGACACAAAGAAAATATGCAGTACAAACGGATTTTGGGACACAGTAATCAAAGGGTCCATAGAAACACGGTTACATGACAACCTAATCAACCGCGACAGTGGCTACCATCTCAGCACAGCCTGGGAGCCTGCAATCAGGAAAATCAGAGAAGAACGTTCCGTTCCACCAAGGGCCGTGGATGGAGCAGACAGAGACGGACGCCGGGACTCGAACCCCGTGCACGCGTCCCCCCCACCACCGGCCAATCTAGGCGCATCGGGAGATTCCGCGGGCGTGTGATTGGCCGGCCGCGGGAAGCGGAGAGCGGTCCAGCAGAGATATAAGCCCGCGACCGACGATATCCCGACACTTCGCCTGAAGATGATGGAGACGCATTCCATCGAAACGTTGCTACGAGACGACGATGCTACTCGGCTGACAACCCGTGAAGACTTCATATATGAAATTCGGCGAGAAAGCCTGCACTTGCAGTCCTGCATACAGGATCACAATTCACATACCCGTGAATGGAGGCTCAGGAGAGAACATATGGTGCATGATTATACTCACCATCCTTGTACAGGCTCAGCAGGTGATCCGCATAGCCAGTTATTTGGGCAGCAGCTTTTACATTTCTGATGTATTACGGGCAGTGGCTTCACCCTGTCTTCAATATCTACGTGATGTTATCTTTCAACAACATAATGCAAGACATGTTGACTGTGTTATCCTAATGTATCTCCATAAAGAGGGCATCCAACTGCTGCCTTGGTCAGCCAATTTTCCAAATATTTTACCCCTTGGTAACCTCCAGTCATGGGTTTCCAAGAACTGGCCTGCATCCACTCCCCTACCAATATGATTGATGCACTCTGGTACAGAGATGGAGCCGCACAGAACAACATACACATATGCAATTGAAACTCGGGTTCTCAAGATGCTCAATCGGCTAGAGTCGAGGTTGTTGCCAGAGGTGGTGGATCTGTGTACTAAATTTTCACACCCTATATACTCATGTGATGACATCGAGGCAACGAAGATTGCTGACCAATGCAGTCAGTTCGAGATGTGGTGTGTGTGCGCACTTCAGGCAGGCAGTTCGTCCTGAGTGGTGTCACAGAGCTAATTTTCTGTATTGTGTGGCTATAAACAAATGTTTAAACCTTTAATACTTGATTTCGAATGGTATTGGTATATTCCTTCCCACTACATAGCGGAAAATATCCACACTGGTGAGCCTACACAATCTCGTTCACCCAGGTGTTTGATCGATGGCCTGTTGTCACTGGGAATTATGTTTGGCCAGGTATCAGACGCAACTGATGTGAGTGGATGCAGGTGTGCCTCAACTGTCAGCAGAGCAAGATGGGCCGACATATGCAGACACCTTCCAGTAGTTTCAAAATACTATGTGGCTGCTTCTGCCAAGTGAATTTAGACCTCGTTGGACCACTGCCAGAGATGGAAGTGTACAAATACCTTCTCTCAGTGTTTGACCAAGTTTCACGCTTGGTAGAGGCTTTTCCTCTGCCAGATATCACGATGGAAATAATGGCCGAGGTCTTCATAATGGTGTGGACATCACGTTCTGGTTGCCCAGACACCATCACACAGATCAGGGGTGCCTATTCGAATTGGCACTATTCACCACCCTCTCCAACTTCTGTGACATCACCTGCCATCCCACCATCGTATACCGTACCCAGAGAAATGGCCTGATAGCAATGTATGATGAAAACAGAACTTGTGTACAAGGTGGAGCATAAACCGAGGCCCTTCCGTGGGTGCTTTTTGGTGTCCTCATGGCCTTTAAGGATGACCTTCACACCTCTTTTGCAGAAATCCTTTACGGTGAGATGCTCACACAGTAAGCAGAATTTGTGTTACAGACTTATACACCAGATCTGTTGGATCTCCCCATGATGGCGCAATGGGTCAAAACCCCCAATTGCAATTCATTGTTGCCTCCTCCATCCGCACATTCAGCCCGAAAACCATTCATACATAAGAGACTCACAGATTGCACATAAGTGAAGCTCCGTTATGACATTACAGATGGCATTACAGCCTCCCTGCAACAGTGCAACAGACAATTCTGAGTGATAAAATGCAGCAGCTACACATTAAACATTGATGTTAACAGCTGCTGTTGGATAAGCAGCTGCAGCAGCAAGTCGTATACTCCTAGCTCACTCATTTCTTACATAGTTTAATTCTTAATTTCTTTGCGTGTTTTTGGTACTTGCATTGTTTGATACATAAATTTCGGGCGTATTATAGTATTTGAGAGTTGTAGCATCGCGTTTTAGTACCTGAATAGTGTAAATTCGCGTAGTCGTTTGTCTTCTGTTTTTGTTTTGAACGGCCAGTGTCGGTTGGTCACAGTCAGTGTGCTCCCTGCCGCCGTTGGATAAGCAGCTGCAGCAGCAAGTCGTATACTCCTAGCTCACTTATTTGTTACATAGTTTAATTCTTAATTTCTTTGCGTGGTTTTGGTACTTGCATTGTTTAATTCATAAATTTCGGGCGTATTCTAGTATTTGAGAGTTGTAGCATCGCGTTTTAGTACCTGAATAGTGTAAAATCGCGTAGTCTCCTTCCGCTGTCGAGCAGTGTGTCAGCAGTGCGCAAGTAGCAGCATTACTGCATTTACTAGGCAATCTTGTATTTTAATAACCGTTTAAATTTTGTCGATTTGTTTGCACTCTCTGTAGATTAGTTCAGACGTTCTTTGCAAAACAGTTTTTAGCATGGATAGGGACTGCAACTGCTGTGTTCGGATGCAGGCTGAGTTGGCATCCCTTCGCTCCCAGCTTCAGGCAGTGTTGGCTTCGGTCACACAGCTTGAGGCTGTTGCCAATGGGCATCACTGTGGGGGTCCGGATGGGGGTTTGTCGGGGACGGCCAGCTCGTCCCACGCATCCCCGATCGGACTACGACTGTGGTTGCCCGGGATACTGCCTGCATTGAGGCTGATCCCTCACCTGTGGTAGAGTGGGAGGTCGTCTCAAGGTGTGGCAGGGGGCGAAAGACATTCCGGAGGGCTGAACGGAAGGCCTCTACAGTTTGTCTGACGAACTGGTTTCAGGCTCTGTCTCAGGCTGATACTGATCTTCGGCCTGACATGGCTGCTTGTCCTGTTCCAGAGGTTGCCCCTCAGTCTGCAAGATCCGGGCGGTCGCAGAGGGTGGGCTTACTGGTAGTTGGGAGCTCCAACGTCAGGCGCGTAATGGGGCCCCTTAGGGAAATGGCAGCAAGAGAGGGGAAGAAAACCAATGTGCACTCCGTGTGCATACTGGGGGGAGTCATTCCAGATGTGGAAAGGGTCCTTTCGGATGCCATGAAGGGTACAGGTGCACCCATCTGCAGGTGGTCGCTCATGTCAGCACCAATGATGTGTGTCGCTATGGATCAGAGGAAATCCTCTCTGGCTTCCGGCGGCTATCTGATTTGGTGAAGACTGCCAGTCTCGCTAGCGGGATGAAAGCAGAGCTCACCATCTGCAGCATCGTCGACAGGACTGACTGCGGACCTTTGGTACAGAGCCGAGTGGAGGGTCTGAATCAGAGGCTGAGACGTTTCTGCGACCATGTAGGCTGCAGATTCCTCGACTTGCGCCATAGGGTGGTGGGGTTTTGGGTTCCGCTGGATAGGTCAGGAGTCCACTACACGCAACAAGTGGCTACACGGGTAAGTACAGAAAGGGCAACAGCCTCAACGGGTGCGGGGCAAAGTCAGGACATGCGGGGACCAAGCAGCAATCGGTATTGTAATTGTCAACTGTCGAAGCTGCGTTGGTAAAGTACCGGAACTTCAAGCGCTGATAGAAAGCACCGAAGCTGAAATCGTTATAGGTACAGAAAGCTGGCTTAAGCCAGAGATAAATTCTGCCGAAATTTTTACAAAGGTACAGACGGTGTTTAGGAAGGATAGATTGCATGCAGCCGGTGGTGGAGTGTTTGTCGCTGTTAGTAGTAGTTTATCCTGTAGTGAAGTAGAAGTGGATAGTTCCTGTGAATTATTATGGGTGGAGGTTACACTCAACAACCGAGCTAGGTTAATAATTGGCTCCTTTTACCGACCTCCCGACTCAGCAGCGTTAGTGGCAGAACAACTGAGAGAAAATTTGGAATACATTTCACATAAATTTCCACAGCATGTTATAGTCTTAGGTGGAGATTTCAATTTACCAGATATAGACTGGGACACTCAGATGTTTAGGACGGGTGGTAGGGACAGAGCATCGAGTGACATTATACTGAGTGCACTATCCGAAAATTACCTCGAGCAATTAAACAGAGAACCGACTCGTGGAGATAACATCTTGGACCTACTGATAACAAACAGACCCGAACTTTTCGACTCTGTAAGTGCAGAACAGGGAATCAGTGATCATAAGGCCGTTGCAGCATCCCTGAATATGGAAGTAAATAGGAATATAAAACAAGGGAAGAAGGTGTATCTGTTTAGCAAGAGTAATAGAAGGCAGATTTCAAACTACCTAACAGATCAAAACGAAAATTTCTGTTCCGACACTGACAATGTTGAGTGTTTATGGAAAAAGTTCAAGGCAATCGTAAAATGCGTTTTAGACAGGCACGTGCCGAGTAAAACTGTGAGGGACGGGAAAAACCCACCGTGGTACAACAACGAAGTTAGGAAACTACTGCGAAAGCAAAGAGAGCTTCACTCCAAGTTTAAACGCAGCCAAAACCTCTCAGACAAACAGAAGTTAAGCGATGTCAAAGTTAGCGTAAGGAGGGCTATGCGAGAAGCGTTCAGTGAATTCGAAAGTAAAATTCTATGTACCGACTTGACAGAAAATCCTAGGAAGTTCTGGTCTTACGTTAAATCAGTAAGTGGCTCGAAACAGCATATCCAGACACTCCGGGATGATGATGGCATTGAAACAGAGGATGACACTCGTAAAGCTGAAATACTAAACACCTTTTTCCAAAGCTGTTTCACAGAGGAAGACCGCACTGCAGTTCCTTCTCTAAATCCTCGCACAAACGAAAAAATGGCTGACATCGAAATAAGTGTCCAAGGAATAGAAAAGCAACTGGAATCACTCAACAGAGGAAAGTCCACTGGACCTGACGGGATACCAATTCGATTCTACACAGAGTACGCGAAAGAACTTGCCCCCCTTCTAACAGCCGTGTACCGCAAGTCTCTAGAGGAACGGAGGGTTCCAAATGATTGGAAAAGAGCACAGGTAGTCCCAGTCTTCAAGAAGGGTCGTCGAGCAGATGCGCAAAACTATAGACCTATATCTCTGACGTCGATCTGTTGTAGAATTTTAGAACATGTTTTTTGCTCGAGTATCATGTCGTTTTTGGAAACCCAGAATCTACTATGTAGGAATCAACATGGATTCCGGAAACAGCGATCGTGTGAGACCCAACTCACGTTATTTGTTCATGAGACCCAGAAAATATTAGATACAGGCTCCCAGGTAGATGCTATTTTTCTTGACTTCCGGAAGGCGTTCGATACAGTTCCGCACTGTCGCCTGATAAAGTAAGAGCCTACGGAATATCAGACCAGCTGTGTGGCTGGATTGAAGAGTTTTTAGCAAACAGAACACAGCATGTTGTTATCAATGGAGAGACATCTACAGACGTTAAAGTAACCTCTGGCGTGCCACAGGGGAGTGTTATGGGACCATTGCTTTTCACAATATACACTCCTGGAAATTGAAATAAGAACACCGTGAATTCATTGTCCCAGGAAGGGGAAACTTTATTGACACATTCCTGGGGTCAGATACATCACATGATCACACTGACAGAACCACAGGCACATAGACACAGGCAACAGAGCATGCACAATGTCGGTACTAGTACAGTGTATATCCACCTTTCGCAGCAATGCAGGCTGCTATTCTCCCATGGAGACGATAGTAGAGATGCTGGATGTAGTCCTGTGGAACGGCTTGCCATGCCATTTCCACCTGGCGCCTCAGTTGGACCAGCGTTCGTGCTGGACGTGCAGACCGCGTGAGACGACGCTTCATCCAGTCCCAAACATGCTCAATGGGGGACAGAGCCGGAGATCTTGCTGGCCAGGATAGTTGACTTACACCTTCTAGAGCACGTTGGGTGTCACGGGATACATGCGGACGTGCATTGTCCTGTTGGAACAGCAAGTTCCCTCGCCGGTCTAGGAATGGTAGAACGATGGGTTCGATGACGGTTTGGATGTACCGTGCACTATTCAGTGTCCCCTCGACGATCACCAGTGGTGTACGGCCAGTGTAGGAGATCGCTCCCCACACCATGATGCCGGGTGTTGGCCCTGTGTGCCCCGGTCGTATGCAGTCCTGATTGTGGCGCTCACCTGCACGGCGCCAAACACGCATACGACAATCATTGGCACCAAGGCAGAAGCGACTCTCATCGCTGAAGACGACACGTCTCCATTCGTCCCTCCATTCACGCCTGTCGCGACACCACTGGAGGCGGGCTGCACGATGTTGGGGCGTGAGCGGAAGACGGCCTAACGGTGTGCGGGACCGTAGCCCAGCTTCATGGAGACGGTTGCGAATGGTCCTCGCCGATACCCCAGGAGCAACAGTGTCCCTAATTTGCTGGGAAGTGGCGGTGCGGTCCCCTACGGCACTGCGTAGGATCCTACGGTCTTGGCGTGCATCCGTGCGTCGCTGCGGTCCTGTCCCAGGTCGACGGGCACGTGCACCTTCCGCCGACCACTGGCGACAACATCGATGTACTGTGGAGACCTCACACCCCACGTGTTGAGCAATTCGGCGGTACGTCCACCCGGCCTCCCGCATGCCCACTATACGCCCTCGCTCAAAGTCCGTCAACTGCACATACGGTTCACGTCTACGCTGTCGCGGCATGCTACCAGTGTTAAAGACTGCGATGGAGCTCCGTATGCCACGGCAAACTGGCTGACACTGACGGCGGCGGTGCACAAATGCTGCGCAGCTAGCGCCATTCGACGGCCAACACCGCGGTTCCTGGTGTGTCCGCTGTGCCGTGCGTGTGATCATTGCTTGTACAGCCCTCTCGCAGTGTCCGGAGCAAGTATGGTGGGTCTGACACACCGGTGTCAATGTGTTCTTTTTTCCATTTCCAGGAGTGTATATAAATGATCTAGTAGATAGTGTCGGAAGTTCCATGCGGCTTTTCGCGGATGATGCTGTAGTATACAGAGAAGTTGCAGCATTAGAAAATTGTAGCGAAATGCAGGAAGATCTGCAGCGGATAGGCACTTGGTGCAGGGAGTGGCAACTGTCCCTTAACATAGACAAATGTAATGTATTGCGAATACATAGAAAGAAGGATCCTTTATTGTATGATTATATGATAGCGGAACAAACACTGGTAGCAGTTACTTCTGTAAAATATCTGGGAGTATGCGTGCGGAACGATTTGAAGTGGAATGATCATATAAAATTAGTTGTTGGTAAGGCGGATACCAGGTTGAGATTCATTGGGAGAGTGCTTAGAAAATGTAGTCCATCAACAAAGGAGGTGGCTTACAAAACACTCGTTCGACCTATACTTGAGTATTGCTCATCAGTGTGGGATCCGTACCAGATCGGGTTGACCGAGGAGATAGAGAAGATCCAAAGAAGAGCGGCGCGTTTCATCACAGGGTTATTTGGTAACCGTGATAGCGTTACGGAGATGTTTAATAAACTCAAGTGGCAGACGCTGCAAGAGAGGCGCTCTGCATCGCGGTGTAGCTTGCTCGCCAGGTTTCGAGAGGGTGCGTTTCTGGATGAGGTATCGAATATATTGCTTCCCCCTACTTTACCTCCCGAGGAGATCACGAATGTAAAATTAGAGAGATTAGAGCGGGCACGGAGGCTTTCAGACAGTCGTTCTTCCCGCGAATCATACGCGACTGGAACAGGAAAGGGAGGTAATGACAGTGGCACGTAAAGTGCCCTCCGCCACACACCGTTGGGTGGCTTGCGGAGTATAAATGTAGATGTAGATGTAGAACCCTATGACAGTCTCCATTAACATACTACACCCAGCCTGGACCATCACCAAAGGAGATGTGAACAATCTACAGGACGACAACAATCCAAACTCCCCTCATACAACTGGACCGCAACCCAACAAGTCAAAAACGCTCATGGTCGACGTATGAGACTTTCAACCAAATGAAGCTGTGATCAAATTGGTCTGGATCACAAGCAGCCACATATGTCATGACCAAGATGATCGCCTCTAGCCTCATTAGGACTTTTTGCCTACCAACAACAGTGGATTTCATGGTGGTGTCTGCACAACTTTCCCTGGTAGGTGAGTTAATGGTCACTCTGCCAGTTACCACTCTGCGCAGCTTGCTGGACTCGGCTACACACCCCGACCTGGACTCGACTACACCCCCTGACCACCCACCAACCACAGACGATTCAATACTGTTGGCGGCAGTGGAAAAACCAACTCTGGCGCACTTCACATGCAGATAGAGTCGGCCACATCGCCCCCTGCCTTTTTGCACCTTACGAAATGTACCCAGTGTCCATGCAATAGCCATGGACGTCGACTGACAACCCTCACTTCGCCTACCAGTGCTCTGCACTTTTGGGGAGAGGGGTCTCTGTGGGGACATTGAGGCAAACAAGTTCACTGACCAATGTGGCTGAGCGGAGGTGTGGAGCGTCTGCACTTTGGACAGGTGGTTTGTGCTGATCGTTACGACAAAAAGATGGCTTTCTGCATTGTGTGGTTACAAATAAATGTTTAAAAGTTTAATACTTGTGTTCTCGTCTTATTTCTGTATTCCTTTTCACTACATGGAAGAAAACATCCACACCTCCAAATTTAATCACATATTCTTCCTACTATACTGTATAACCATTTAATTAAAATTTCTCAATTTAATAGCAGTTTTAAAGGTTACCAGTATATCTTGTTCCATAATATCAGTCTCTGTGTGGGAAAGCATAAATGTTTTAAGATGGTGAGGAACCGTTACTTCATGCTTTGGTGCATTCCATTCCCATCCCGCGCTTAGGTCCACTCTCTTGAGAACATTTTGACCACTTGAAGAGACAGGGAATGGCAACTTTACATTATTTGCTATTTATGAAGAGCCAGTTGCGGAACAGGAATGGTGTCCTTTTTCCCATAAGAAAAGGACTCTTATGATGGTGGTGCGGTCTCAGCAGTAAATGAAAACATTTTTGAGACCCATTACGTCCTGTCACTCTCACTTTTATCACTTCTCAGAAGCAAGTAACACTGTTGGGTAGTCATTTTCACCGAACAGTGTCAACCTTATATAACAGTATTTCAGTGTAATCTTACTCACGAGTCCGTTAATTGAAATTTCCCACACCAAACCTGCCTATAAATTACGTAAACTTGCGTGTGACAGAGATCAGACTTCTGTAGGCAAACCAATGAAATAAGAATACGCAAAGAGAATAAAATACTGGCTTTGCATTTATTTTTTGTTGGTGGGTTCGCTTTTGTCATAAGAGGTCCCTAAATAATTTATATATTATAAGGTTCTTTCGTTCGTAATCAAGGCCAAACCTGCTGCATATAACTTGGATCTAAAATATTGTAAATACTGACACGGTAATAAAATGAACTCTTTGCAATGCAAGCTATTATTAAATGAAATGATTTAAACTGCTTTGTGCCTGTAGCTGTGGAAAAAGACATGAAATATTTTGTAATATTTGAAATTGCCGCGTAATGGCGGCTGACTGTTCCATACCAGCTATGTTCCGTTTCCTGGAGGCGCGACAGCTATAAACTGCTAGAAATTGTTTAAATGTTCAAAACACTGACACGAGAGACTGGAAGGAGACTTTCAATAATAACAAGGCTAACATTACGTACATATATTAACAATTACAACATACACACCTCGTAAACGTAAATGACTGTATATCTTCAGTTGTCACGGATGGTAACTGTATTGTTCAGACCGTGTCTCTTGTCTCTGATGAAAAATAATTGCTGTAGGCCTACACTTCACACATTTAGTAAGAAGTTATACAAATCACACAGTCTTTAATGTCCAAATTTGGAGACGTTATAACAGCCACATCACAGCATAATAGACATCACGAGTTTAAGTATCCACCCACACGATCAGAGTAACCTTAACACTTCCTGACCAAACTTAGTTTTGCTTTCAGTTTCGAGTGTCCACCGGAAAATTCCGAGACGTAAAGAGTCAATAGATTGTTTTGCAGATGAAACAGTAAGTATTTTCTATCATACAGCCAAGTAAAATTTGCCAGACTTATCTCTCACATGTTCTTTATTGCCTTCTTGACTTTATTTAATTGTGATCACATTTGTGTTTTATAAAACCTTAGAAGTAGTACCCTCGTTAAACAATCATTCACCCTGAATTTCCGTGTACTGGTAATTCTATATGAATAAACTCATACTTTCTGAGAACTTTTGAAAGTTACGTGTGTTGTGCATAATAGTTCTTAGTAAATTGGTGTTTGTGTTTTATATTTACTGTAGCACATATTAGACTTAACATATCATGATAAATTTAGTTTTCCCTTTCAACAGGAGTGTATATTCATCTTAAAATAACGCTGTTCTCAAGTCTGGCAATGGCTGTAACATCAAAAAAGTTTCAGAAAATAATAACTGTTATCCTAGGTTTTCTGCTACCTTAATAGAAATTTCGTTTTCAGTATTAATTGCTTCACTTCTTAAAAGGAATTAGTAAGACTTTTAGCTTAACAGGTCCAGAAATTGAAAGAGAATCAGTAACTTGTTTTAAATGTATTTGTTTACTGTTACATATTACATTACACTTGTCAAAAAGCAGCCCCAGAGGTACAAGTACTACCCTCTTCTGTTGATCCTGTCTCCTCTACAGGGAGAATTCAGTGTGTTTCTCCCATTCCCCTAACCAAACAGCCAGAGACGTTATCCACTGAAATGTTGGGAAAACACAGAAGGCTGAGGAGCTATTAATAATTGACAGTTCAAACATATAGCAAATAATGCTACACCCTAGGGAAATAGCAACGAGGGTTGGGACGGATCAGCAGATGCACTCAGTGTGTGTACCTGGGGAACTCATTTAACACGTTGAAAAGGCTACAGGCTGACTGTTGTACATGTTGGAACAGATGACGCCTGCTGTCCGGGCTCTGAGATAGTTCTCGGATCAGTTCAGCGACTGGCAGAGAAAGTTGAGAATACCAGCCTTGCTCACAGAGTTTCAATGAAGCTCAGAGTTTGTATGCACCTCTGTAGCTGAATGGTCAGCACAACAGACCCTGATGATGGGAACCCAGGTTCGACTCTCAATACTGCCAGGGATTTGTTCTTGGTGGGAGGGCTGAATTGTGGTGCACTCAGCCTCATGATGCAAAGATCGAAACGTCAACAGTGGCCGGTATGCTGACCCGTGCCCTTCCATACCATATCTGATGATGAATGCTGAGGATGACAGTCCTGTCATGTGGTCTTCAGTGCCTGATAGTGGAGTTTCCTTTTTTTCTTTTCACAGTTTGCAGCACTGGCCCCATAACTGATAGTGGGCCTGCAGTTCTGAGTCAAGTGGAAGGTCTGAAGCAGAGACTTGAGAGTGCTGTTACAAGATAGGCTGCGACTTCCTAGACTTGCGCCATAGGTTTGAGAAATGCAGGCTCCCACTAAAAGCATCAGGTGTGCAGCTACTCAGGTAGCTGACTGTGTGTGGGGATCCACATGCAGGCGTCCTGATGGGTAGCGGGAGGAGGCACTTGCCCTCTCCTGATATTTGGTTACAGACTTTTTATTCATTACAGAATTTTCTCCAGTTTCTAGCAGTCATTGTCTGTGACTTCAATACATTGCAGGCTGCTAAAAGTTGATTCTACTGGCAAATATGAGAATAATTTTTGGCGGTTTCCCCACATTCATCTAGACATAGACTGATCTGAGCTACATTTTATTTAACCAAAAAAAAAAAAAAAAGAGTAGCTTTCAAAACACACTATGGTCAAATACAGTTATTCCAGTTGAGACTAGAAAATAGAAAGCACACAAGTAACGCAATGAATCTATTAACAAGAAAATATGTGAAATTTTATAGGCAAATGTTCTATTATAGATGACATCGAAGATGAATAAGCCTTTTTAAAAGTTTATTTCCTGTTTCTCCATTTCGATGTGGCATTTTTGCTGTTATCCAGCGGGACTTTTCTCACTCTACCCGACCTTTTTTTTCCGATTTTGATTTTTAATCTTCAGTTTCAATCTAAAATTCTGGGAGTATGAGGAAATTATTTTTGTGGATATTTTATAGCTTTATTTCATAACTCATTGGATACCCTGGATGTAATCATCTAAACATGTAATTTCAAATCGTTGAATCAAAAAGTAGCATCCACATTCGTATCAACAACATAAAAAGATGTACTTAGTATGTACAATTGAAATAAGCTCACTGTGTAGGTACCACAGTAATATACCTTAAAAGTACTAATTACATTACTTTCGATCTTTTCAGATACAATAAGTTATGTGTACCGCTTGTTAAATTTGGTTCTTGGGGTCGACACGTTTCCCCAAATTTACCAAATCTCTACATAAAAAACGATAAGTTTTCAATCTTTCTGTTCTTCTCCTTTTGGCTTTCCTCTTTTTTTCTGTAGGTCACTTTTGTTATAAGGGTTCAGACGCCGTTATTGACAACTGGTGTCCGGATGTGCTTCCTGACGCCACCACTCCATCTGGGCACAGAATCTGCGTACTCCATCTGTCTACCGTTTTTGAAATGTTTGCTTAGTGTGTATCTGAGATGGGACGTGGGTACCAACCCAGTATTTACCTAGCTGGGTGCGGGAAACCGCCTAAAGACCACACCCAGGCTGGCTGGCTCACCAGCCTTCGTCGTTAATCCGCGTTCCTAAAACAACTTTTCTTCTGGAACGAAATATTACTTCCTTTCACACATCTTTCGCTGCAACTCGTCGCTGCGCAATATTTCACCACTGTACTAAAGAAATCTTTAGGAAAAATAGCACAGATACATTCATCGAGATGTTGGCTTCAGTATAATGACGTCATGTGTGATCTGTATCGTGTATGTTCTAATAAAACTGTTATCAGTAACTATGGAGCGTGTGTGTGTGAAATCTTATGGTACTTAACTGCTAAGGTCATCAGTCCCTAAGCTTACACACAACTTAATCTAAATTATCCTAAGGACAAACACACACACTCATGCCCGAGGGAGGACTCGAACCTCCGCCGGGACCAGCCGCACAGTCCAAGACTACAGCGCCTGAGACCGCTCGGCTAATCACGCGCGGCAACTTTTGAGCAGTTGTAGCGACAGTGATTACCAAATTACAAAGGGCAAGTAAAGCAAATAAAAAGCTTTATAGCTTCAGCGAACTGTATAAAGAACCAGTATTGTCGTATCTGAATAAGGATTTCGAAACATTTAGTTTTGAGTAGGAACATGTAGAACAATTGTTGCGCAGATTAAAAAGAATAGTTGACCGTACGGTTGATGGATGTGCACTTAGTAGAACAGTTCATAATGGGAGGGGCCCCCTAACGTATACAGACACTGCAAAGAAACTTCTAAAGAAACAGAGATTCCTGCATCATAGGTGAAAAACAAAACAGGCCTAAGGGATGCTGAATGAAACGCATTTGGCTGTCAAGATGGCAATGCGTGAAACCTTCGACGGCTATAGCGGCAGAAAATTATCGAAAGATCTCTCACAAAACCCAAACAAATTCTGGTTATATCGGTGGTGGTGGTGGTTAGTGTTTAACGTCCCGTCGACAACGAGGTCATTAGAGACGGAGCGCAGGCTCGGGTTAGGGAAGGATTGGGAAGGAAATCGGCCGTGCCCTTTCAAAGGAACCATCCCGGCATTTGCCTGAAACGATTTCGGGAAATAACGGAAAACCTAAATCAGGATGGCCGGAGACGGGATTGAAGCGTCGTCCTCCCGAATGCTGGTTATATCATCCAGACACTCGTGGACGAGGCAGGAACCAAAACTGAGGGCAGCAAAGCAAAAACAGAAATGCTGAACTCGGCTTTCAAATGTTCCTTTACAAATGAAAATTCAGGAGTATTGCCCGAATTTAATTCTCGCACCACTGTAAAAATTAGTGATACAGATATTTATTGCCTGTGAAATTGAGAAACGAAGAAAAGCGCTAAAATCGAACAAACCTGCATGGTCCGATAGAATCCGTATCAGATCCTATACTGATTTTTCGGCTGCGATAATCACTTTTTTTAACCATAATATACCGTAGGTCTCTCGAACGAAAAGCAGTGACCAATAGTCGGAAGAAAGCACAGGTGACACCTGTCCATAAGTAGAGTAGCACAACTGTACCCCTGTGTCCTTGTCATCCATCTGTTGTAGAATCTTAAAATATATTCTGAGCTCAAACATAATGAGGCATCTCGGACAGAATGAGCTCTTCCATGACAACCAACATCGATTCTGAAAACATCGATCATATGAAAACCAACTGGCATTTTTTTCACATGACATCCTTAAGGTCATGGATCAAGGCGGTGTTTTCCGTTGACTCAGTACGACTCCCACATTTATAGCCGAAGTACGATCGTGTGGATATCAAGCGAAATTTGTGATTTGGTTGAGGATTTCTTGATAGGGCGGACGCAGCATGTTATCTCGGATGGAGAGTCATTGTCAGATGCAGAAGTAAGTTCAGGCGTGGCTTAAGAAAGTATGTTGGGTCCCTTGCAGTTCATGTAGTACCGGTACATTAATGACCTCCCAGACAATATCAGTAGTAATCTTTCACTCTTCGCAGATGATGCATTCTTTAATTAAGTAATATCTGAAAAAAAGTTGCACAAATATCCAGTCGGATCTTGATATTTCAAAGTAGTGCAAAATTGACAACTGCTGTAATTGCCGGCCGGGGTGGCCGAGCGGTTCTAGGCGCTACAGTCTGGAACCGCTCGACCGCTACGGTCGCAGGTTCGAATCCTGCCTCGGGCATGGATGTGTGTAATGTCCTTAGGTTAGTGTTGTGTACATAGTTCCGCGTAGTCAGCGCGTACACAACTTTCCCACTAGAGCGCGTCCCGCTAAGCACAACAGCGCAGGCGCAGCGCTCGTCCGTCTCCGCTCTACAAGATGGCGCTGCCATAAAGACGGACCAAATTCTGCTTCCGCCGATCCGCGTATTAATATGTCACGCAGCCAATGAGATTTCTGCTAACGTAGAACCTTTTCTCCTCGCGGATCACACTCGCGCAGTGATACCTGAACGCTCGAGGTATTATAACGAGTGTACAGACCTCCGATTAGTCAGACTGCATTAGTCTGCGTTTGTCTGTAGTCAAGTTTCAGTCTGCGCCTAATAAGATTACCATATTCCTGTACTCAGCCATGAAGAGAAATGTGTAGACACTTTGTCAAGTATCAGAGATATGTAAGAATAAGATTAACGTACCAAGACCAAAGGAGCTTCAGATTGTCAGTTGTAAATAGCATCCAGAACCAAGAAGTAATTTTTATGCTTGTTATTATTTCAATAAATGTGTGTGAAAATTAATCAAGTTCTGTTTAAAGTTGGTCACCGTCAATCTGCTACTCTAAGCGTGCAAATGGCGTTTCTATCGTCTGACCTAACGGCAGAAGATGAACACGACACGATAAGACCACGAGACATATTGCTGACACTCGCCTACTTCGTTAGAGCGACAAGTCAAATAATCTGATGGTGTGTGTACCGAAGGTCTTACAGTACACTCACCTCAGTTAGTTAGGTTTAAGTAGTTCTAAGTTCTAGGGGACTGATGACCTCGGAAGTTAAGTCCCATAGTGCTCAGAGCCATTTGAACCATTTGAACTGCTGTAATTACTCAGAAATGTAAAATTGTGCACTTCACAAAACGAAAGTGTATGCTACCCCATGGCCACAATATCAACGAGTCAGTGTGTCACAGTTGGAATTGGTTAACCCATACAAATACCTGAGTGTAAGAATTTGTAGGTATATGAAATGGAATGATCACATAGACTCAGTCTAGGCAAAACAATTGGCAGATTGTGGTTCGCTGGCAGAGTACTAGGGAAATGCAATCAGTCTAGAACGGAGATAGCTTACAAAACACCAGCGTGACACATCTTAGAATACTGCTCAAGCGTGTGGGAGCCGTACCAGACGGGATTAATAGAGTAGGGCAGCACAAATGATCAAACATACGTTTTTCACATTTCGAGTGACGCTGAGATGTTGAAGACACTGAACTGGTTGACGCTTGAAAATGTTGCAAACTACCTCGAAAAAACCAACCTACAAAGTTACAGGAGACAGCGTGAAATGATAAATCTAGGAACATACTACAAACCTCTACATACTGCTCCCATATTGATCGCAAGGACAAAGTAAACTAATTACGGGAGTAACAGAGGCGTTTAAACCATCACCAGTAAACAGCCCCCGCCCCCTTCCACACACACGAGATTCTTTAAAGAATCGACCTCCCATGTATAAAACAACTTCCAACGTCTGATTTCTTCAGTTAGTGTTAAATATTTAATGTTAAAAACGTGAGCGAGAAAAAGTTTAGGCACTTTTCAGGCACGTTCTGAGTTCCACGTATTTTCTCTTTAATGGAGAATACTATGAACAAACAGAAGGAGTCGCAATGGGGAGCCCACTTTCGCCTGTGGTCGCGAATTTCTATATGGAGTACTTCGAGGAGGAAGCTTTGGCGTCATCCAAATGGAAACCTACTTGTTTTCCCCGTTATGCGTATGACTCGTTCGTGATGTGGTGCCATGGAAGGTACAAGCTCCTAGACTTCCTTACACAGCTGAACTCCATACATCCGAACATCAAATTCACTATGGAGACCGAAGCAGAAGAAAGATAACCATTCCTGGACGTCATGGTCAAAAGAAGAGCAGATGGTACCATGAGCCACGGGGTATACAGGAAGAAAACGCACACCGACCTGTATTTGCATGCGCTTGTCAGGCACCCTTTGCACCCTTCGGTGCACCCTTCGCAGATGGATGGAATGCTAAAAACACTGGTGCACAGGGCGCGCACCATCTCTGACGCAGTGAGCCTACCCCATGAGATGGAACACCTCAAAACTGTATTCCGGAAAAACTGGTTCTCGGAATGGCAGATCAGACACACTCTCCGCTCCAACTCTACAGTACAGCGTGTGGAGACGGAAGAAGTAATGGAGGAAGAGATAACCACTGCCTATATACCGTATACTGGCGCACTATTGGGGAAAATAGGACGAATACTGAGGAAATACCGAGTAGGAACTATCTTTTGCCCACCCAATAAAACACGAGCATTATTGGGAAGCGTCAAAGACGATCTCAGTTTGCGGATGGCCGGCATATACCAGATTCCGTGTCAGTGTGAGAAGACTTATATTGGACAGACGGTGCGCACCATCGAAGATCATTGCCGAGAACATCAGAGGCACACTCCACTTAGGTACCCCAACAAGTCGGCGGTCGCAGAGCACTGTTTGTTCGAAAATCACGAAATGGACTACCAACATACCAGGGTCTTGGCACAGACATCTGAATACTGTGACAGTGTCGTTAAGAGAGGCTATCGAAATTCGTAAGAGGGACGGACTCATCAAGCGAGATTGTGGCTATAACCTCAAAAGGCATGGGAACCAGCACTGAGTCTAATTAAAAAGACCCTCAACAAAGTAAACGAACGGGCGACCAGGGCGGACGAGGCAATTACACCGACGCCACCACAGACGCCGACGCCAGCGTCTCAGCGACCGCCGACTCGATGGCGCGGACCGCGGAGAGAACGCCTCGCAGGGGGAGGAGATTTAAGACGGCCGCCCGCCCTCAGGAGCTCAGTTCGTCAGCGCACCTGACGATGGCGACATGTCTGATCGCCGAAACGTTGTGCCCGTTGGGTGCTATGGACCGGCAGTACACTCGTGAAATGTTCGAGTTTAGATATGGTTTAAAATTAAGTTTAATGTTCGTTGGAAGTCGCTAAGTGCTCTCATTATTAAACGCTGGATGAGTGTAGACTGAGTAATATGCGCTTCATTTTAAGCTAATAATAGTTTTTCACACATCTCTGTGCGGCGTATCTCTGGAACTGTGTGTCCTATAATGATATAATTTTGCAGATACATTCACTGGTATATGTGGATACTATCTGCAAAATGAGTTGACAATAAAGTCGCTACTAAACAAATAACAAACTGAAACTTCATGCATGATACTGAAGTTTTATTGTAAGAATAGTAAAAATGTAGTAACAGATGAACTTTCGTTTCCTTTCCTTGTTTTGTGCGGGGGTGTCAGCGAAAAGAAATTTTGCAAAGGTTTGAAATTACATGTAAATTTTATTGGAAGTCGCTAAATGCTCTCATTCTCGAATGCTGGACGAATATAGTCTGGTAATTTTGTGCGCCGTGCCTCAAAACATATACACTTAGTTTCTAATCGTAATACGTGTCTTACTGTGATAAACCTTTAACATCTGGTTATACCTCTTGAGTAGGTTATGACAGCATTTTAAAATTCGAAAATTGGCTTAATAATATGAAATATTGAAAAAAAATTTTTGGTGCCCCTGGAAGCACTTAAACAACCTGGAACTGTGGTCGTGCATCATGAACCTGGTCAGCAGTTAGAAATACATGAGTAGATTGTTCACATGCTCTGGACATGAATGGAACTGGAAGAAGCGGTAATAGCTGATACAACTGCCAAGTATTTCATAATAGTTTGCAGAATATAGATGTAGACATATGAAGATTTTCATGGAAACAGTTATCGTTGCCATCGACAAAAACGACCAAGAAACACAAACACGGAGTATTTACGAGTGGGGCCAACAGCAGCAATAGCAACACAGGTTTCCAGCTCGTGTAGTTCGGGGATAGCAGTCGCCATCAGGACCACGAGACATAAGAAACATAACAGCCACGTCATCATAAATAATTAAACAGCTGCTACACTACACTGCAATAGTAAATCTAACAACCCAATCACAGTGAGTTGTTCACACTGACTGAAAACTGGTTGTGGAATCCAAGTGCGCCCATGCGATGGTTTGTAGTGGAGAGGGGCGGAGTGGTAATGGAATATTTTTAATACACTCTAACACAAAAAAAACGACGCTGTGATGTATGTGTGCAGACAAACAAATGATTGAAATTTCAGAAAAACTGAATAATTCATTCGAGAGAGAGAGCCTCACAAATTGAGCAAGTCAGTAACGCGTTGGTCCATCTCTTGCCTTTACGAAGCCAGCTATTGAACTTGCCACTGATTGACAGAATTTTTTGATGTCTTTCTGAGGGATATCGTGCCGAATTCTGTCCAATTGGCGCGTTACATCGTCAAAATCTCGTGATGGTTGGACGCCCCAGCCCATTATGCTCCAAACGTTCTCAGCTGGGGAGAGGTCAGGCCTTGCTGGCCAAGGTATGGTTTATCAAGCACCAAGACAAGCAGTAGAAACTCTACATCTTCATGAATACTCCGCAAGCCGCCGTATGGTGCGTGCCGGAGGGTACCCTCTACCATTACACCATGTGAAGGCCAGTATTATCTTGCTGAAATGTAAGCCCAAGAAGGCTTGCTATGAAGGACAATAAAATGGGGCGTAAAATATCGTCGATGTACCACTGTACTGTAACGATGTCGCGGATGACAGCCATAGGGGTCCGTATGAAAAGAAATGGTACCCCAGACCATCACTCATAGTCGCCGTACCGTATGGAGGGTGACAATCAGGTTGGTATCCCAGTGGTGTCCGGAGTGCCTCCAGACACGTCTTCGTCAGTCGTTGGTCTCGGTTCGAAGGGGGACTCATCGCTGAAGAAAATTCTACTACAGTCAGTGAGGTGCATCACATCTACCGATTTCTACGTCTACATCTACACGGATACTTTGCAAATGACATTTAAGTGCCTGGCAGAGGGTTCATCGAACCACCCTCATAATTTTCTATTATTCCAATCTCGTATAGCTCGCGGAAAGAATGAACACCTATATCTTCCCGTACGAGCTCTGATTTCCCTTATTTTATCGTGGTGATCGTTCCTCCCTGCCGCCGTTGGATAAGCAGCTGCAGCAGCAAGTCGTATACTCCTAGCTCACTCATTTCTTACATAGTTTAATTCTTAATTTCTTTGCGTGTTTTTGGTACTTGCATTGTTTGATACATAAATTTCGGGCGTATTATAGTATTTGCGAGTTGTAGCATCGCGTTTTAGTACCTGAATAGTGTAAAATCGCGTAGTCTCCTTCCGCTGCCGAGCAGTGTGTCAGCAGTGCGTTAGTAGCAGCATTACTGCATTTACTAGGCAATCTTGTATTTTAATAACCGTTTAAATTTTGTCGATTTGTTTGCGCTCTCTGTAGATTAGTTCAGACGTTCTTTGCGAAACAGTTTTTAGCATGGATAGGGACTGCAACTGCTGTGTTCGGATGCAGGCTGAGTTGGCATCCCTTCGCTCCCAGCTTCAGGCAGTGTTGGCTTCGGTCACACAGCTTGAGGCTGTTGCCAATGGGCATCACTGTGGGGGTCCAGATGGGGGTTTGTCGGGGACGGCCAGCTCGTCCCACGCATCCCCCGATCGGACTAAGACTGTGGTTGCCCGGCATACTGCCCGCATTGAGGCTGATCCCTCACCTGTGGTAGAGTGGGAGGTAGTCTCAAGGTGTGGCAGGGGGCGAAAGACATTCCGGAGGGCTGAACGGAAGGCCTCTCCAGTTTGTCTGACGAACCGGTTTCAGGTTCTGTCTCAGGCTGATACTGATCTTCGGCCTGACATGGCTGCTTGTCCTGTTCCAGAGGTTGCCCCTCAGTCTGCAAGATCCGGGCGGTCGCAGAGGGTGGGCTTACTGGTAGTTGGGAGCTCCAACGTCAGGCGCGTAATGGGGCCCCTTAGAGAAATGGCAGCAAGAGAGGGGAAGAAAACCAATGTGCACTCCGTGTGCATACCGGGGGGAGTCATTCCAGATGTGGAAAAGGTCCTTCCGGATGCCATGAAGGGTACAGGGTGCACCCATCTGCAGGTGGTCGCTCATGTCGGCACCAATGATGTGTGTCGCTATGGATCGGAGGAAATCCTCTCTGGCTTCCGACGGCTATCTGATTTGGTGAAGACTGCCAGTCTCGCTAGCGGGATAAAAGCAGAGCTCACCATCTGCAGCATCGTCGACAGGACTGACTGCGGACCTTTGGTACAGAGCCGAGTGGAGGGTCTGAATCAGAGGCTGAGACGGTTCTGCAGATTCCTCGACTTGCGCCATAGGGTGGTGGGGTTTCGGGTTCCGCTGGATAGGTCAGGAGTCCACTACACGCAGCAAGCGGCTACACGGGTAGCAGGGGTTGTGTGGCGTGGACTGGGCGGTTTTTTAGGTTAGATGGCCTCGGGCAAGTACAGAAAGGGCAACAGCCTCAAAGGGTGCGGAGCAAAGTCAGGACATGCGGGGACCAAGCAGCAATCGGTATTGTAATTGTAAACTGTCGAAGCTGCGTTGGTAAAGTACCGGAACTTCAAGCGCTGATAGAAAGCACCGAAGCTGAAATCGTTATAGGTACAGAGAGCTGGCTTAAGCCAGAGATAAATTCTGCCGAAATTTTTACAGAGGTACAGACGGTGTTCAGGAAGGATAGATTGCATGCAACCGGTGGTGGAGTGTTTGTCGCTGTTAGTAGTAGTTTATCCTGTAGTGAAGTAGAAGTGGATAGTTCCTGTGAATTATTATGGGTGGAGGTTACACTCAACAACCGAGCTGGGTTAATAATTGGCTCCTTTTACCGACCTCCCGACTCAGCAGCGTTAGTGGCAGAACAACTGAGAGAAAATTTGGAATACATTTCGCATAAATTTCCTCAGCATGTTATAGTCTTAGGTGGAGATTTCAATTTACCAGATATAGACTGGGACACTCAGATGTTTAGGACGGGTGGTAGGGACAGAGCATCGAGTGACATTATACTGAGTGCACTATCCGAAAATTACCTCGAGCAATTAAACAGAGAACCGACTCGTGGAGATAACATCTTGGACCTACTGATAACAAACAGCCCCGAACTTTTCGTCTCTGTAAGTGCAGAACAGGGAATCAGTGATCATAAGGCCGTTGTAGCATCCCTGAATATGGAAGTTAATAGGAATATAAAAAAAGGGAGGAAGGTTTATCTGTTTAGCAAGAGTAATAGAAGGCAGATTTCAGACCACCTAACAGATCAAAACGAAAATTTCTGTTCCGACACTGACAATGTTGAGTGTTTATGGAAAAAGTTCAAGGCAATCGTAAAATGCGTTTTAGACAGGTACGTGCCGAGTAAAACTGTGAGGGACGGGAAAAACCCACCGTGGTACAACAACAAAGTTAGGAAACTACTGCGAAAGCAAAGAGAGCTTCACTCCAAGTTTAAATGCAGCCAAAACCTCTCAGACAAACAGAAGCTAAGCGATGTCAAAGTTAGCGTAAGGAGGGCTATGCGAGAAGCGTTCAGTGAATTCGAAAGTAAAATTCTATGTACAGACTTGACAGAAAATCCTAGGAAGTTCTGGTCTTACGTTAAATCAGTAAGTGGCTCGAAACAGCATATCCAGACACTCCGGGATGATGATGGCATTGAAACAGAGGATGACACTCGTAAAGCTGAAATACTAAACACCTTTTTCCAAAGCTGTTTCACAGAGGAAGACCGCACTGCAGTTCCTTCTCTAAATCCTCGCACAAACGAAAAAATGGCTGACATCGAAATAAGTGTCCAAGGAATAGAAAAGCAACTGGAATCACTCAACAGAGGAAAGTCCACTGGACCTGACGGGATACCAATTCGATTCTACACAGAGTACGCGAAAGAACTTGCCCCCCTTCTAACAGCCGTGTACCGCAAGTCTCTAGAGGAACAGAGGGTTCCAAATGATTGGAAAAGAGCACAGGTAGTCCCAGTCTTCAAGAAGGGTCGTCGAGCAGATGCGCAAAACTATAGACCTATATCTCTGACGTCGATCTGTTGTAGAATTTTAGAACATGTTTTTTGCTCGAGTATCATGTCGTTTTTGGAAACCCAGAATCTACTATGTAGGAATCAACATGGATTCCGGAAACAGCGATCGTGTGAGACCCAACTCGCGTTATTTGTTCATGAGACCCAGAAAATATTAGATACAGGCTCCCAGGTAGATGCTATTTTTCTTGACTTCCGGAAGGCGTTCGATACAGTTCCGCACTGTCGCCTGATAAACAAAGTAAGAGCCTACGGAATATCAGACCAGCTGTGTGGCTGGATTGAAGATTTTTTAGCAAACAGAACACAGCATGTTGTTATCAATGGAGAGACGTCTACAGACGTTAAGGTAACCTCTGGCGTGCCACAGGGGAGTGTTATGGGACCATTGCTTTTCACAATATATATAAATGACCTAGTAGATAGTGTCGGAAGTTCCATGCGGCTTTTCGCGGATGATGCTGTAGTATACAGAGAAGTTGCAGCATTAGAAAATTGTAGCGAAATGCAGGTAGATCTGCAGCGGATAGGCACTTGGTGCAGGGAGTGGCAACTGTCCCTTAACATAGACAAATGTAATGTATTGCGAATACATAGAAAGAAGGATCCTTTATTGTATGATTATATGATAGCGGAACAAACACTGGTAGCAGTTACTTCTGTAAAATATCTGGGAGTATGCGTGCGGAACGATTTGAAGTGGAATGATCATATAAAATTAATTGTTGGTAAGGCGGGTACCAGGTTGAGATTCATTGGGAGAGTGCTTAGAAAATGTAGTCCAGCAACAAAGAAGTTGGCTTACAAAACACTCGTTCGACCTATACTTGAGTATTGCTCATCAGTGTGGGATCCGTACCAGATCGGGTTGACGGAGGAGATAGAGAAGATCCAAAGAAGAGCGGCGCGTTTCGTCACAGGGTTATTTGGTAACCGTGATAGCGTTACGGAGATGTTTAATAAACTCAAGTGGCAGACTCTGCAAGAGAGGCGCTCTGCATCGCGGTGTAGCTTGCTCGCCAGGTTTCGAGAGGGTGCGTTTCTGGATGAGGTATCGAGTATATTGCTTCCCCCTACTTATACCTCCCGAGGAGATCACGAATGTAAAATTAGAGAGATTAGAGCGCGCACGGAGGCTTTCAGACAGTCGTTCTTCCCGCGAACCATACGCGACTGGAACAGGAAAGGGAGGTAATGACAGTGGCACGTAAAGTGCCCTCCGCCACACACCGTTGGGTGGCTTGCGGAGTATGAATGTAGATGTAGATGTAGATGTAGGTCGGTGTCAACAAAATATTTTCGCATTCGGAGGAGAAAGTTGGTGATTGGAATTTCGTGAGAAAATTCCATCGCAACGAAAAAACGCCTTTCTTTTAATGATTTCCAGCCCAAATCCTGTATCATTTCAGTGACACTCTTTCCCATATTACGCGATAATACAAAACGTGCTGCTGCTCTTTGAACTTTTTCGATGTACTCCGTCAGTCCTATGTGGTAAGGATCCCACAATCGCGCAGCAGTATTCTAAAAGAGGACGGACAAGCGTAGTGTAGGCAGTCTCCTTAGTAGGGCTGTTAAATTAAGTGTCCTGCTAATAACGCAGTCTTTGGTTAGCCTTCCCCACATTTTCTATGTGTTCCTTCCAATTTAAGTTGTTCGTAATTGTAATACCTAGGTACTTAGTTGAATTTACGGCTTTTAGATTAGACTGATTTACCGTGTAACCGAAGTTTAACGAGTTCCTTTTTGGCACTCATGTGGATGACTTCACACTTTTCGTTATTTAGAGTCAACTGCCACTTTTCGCACCATTCAGATATTTTTTTCTAAATCGTTTTGCAGTTTGTTTTGATCTTCTGATGACTTTATTAGTCGATAAACGACAGCGTCATCTGCAAACAACCGAGGACGGCTGCTCAGATTGTCTCCCAAAACGTTTATATGGATAAGGAACAGCAAAGGGCCTATAACACTACCTTGGGGAACGCCAGAAATCAGTTCTGTTTTACTCGATGACTTTCCGTCGATTACTACGAACTGTGACCTCTCTGACAGGAAATCGCAAAACCAGTCACATAACTGAGACGATATTCCGTAAGCACGCAATTTCACTACGAGCCGCTTGTGTGGTACAGTGTGAAAAGCCTTCCGGAAATCCAGAAATACGGAATCGATCTGAAATCCCTTGTCAGTAGCATTCAACACTTCATGTGAATAAAGAGCTAGTTATGTTTCACAGGAACGATGTTTTCTAAACCCATATTGACTGTGTGTCATTAAACCGTTTTCTTCGAGGCAATTCGTAATGTTCGTACACAAAATATGTTCCAAAATCCTGCTGCATGTCCACGTTAACGATATGGGCCTGTAATTTAGTGGACTGCTCCTACTACCCTTCTTGAATATTGGTGTGACCTGTGCTACTTTCCAGTCTTTGGGTACGGATCTTTCTTCTAGCAAACGGTTGTATATGGAGTTAGCGCATGAGCATACTCCGTAAGGAACCTAATTGGTTTACAGTATGGACCAGAAGATTTGCTTTTATTAAGTGATTTAAGTTGCTTCAGTGTCTCGAGGATATTTACTTCTACGGTACTCATGTTGGCAGATTTTCTCCATTCGGATTCTGGAATATTTACTTCGTCTTCTTTTGTGAAGGCATTTCGGGATGCTGTGTTTAGTAACTCTGCTTTGGCACCGCTGTCTTCGATAGTATCTCCACTGCTATCGCGCAGAGAAGGCATTGATTGTTTCTTGCCGCTAACATATTTCACGTACGACCAGAATCTCTTTGGATTTTCTGCCAGGCTTCGAGACGAAGTTTCGTTGAGGAAACTGTTATAAGCATCTCGCATTGAAGACCGCGCTAAATTTCGAGCTTCTGTAAAAGATGGCCAGTCTTGGGGATTTTGCGTCTGATTAAATTTGGCATGTTTGTTTCGTTGTTTCTCAATAGTCCCATTCGGATAACTCCTCTCTCTCTCTCTCTTTTTCTTACAAGGGAGCCTCCCCATCGCACCCCGTCAGATTTAGTTATAAGTTGGCACAGTGGATAGACCTTGAAAAACTGAACACAGACCAATCGAGAAAACAGGAACAAGTTGTGTGGAATTATGAAAAAAATAAGCAAAATGTAAAAACTGAGTAGTCCATGTGCAAGATAGGCAACATCAAGGAGAGTGTGAGCTCAGGAGCGCCGTGGTCCCGTGGTTAGCGTGAGCAACTGCGGAACGAGAGGTCCTTGGTTCAAGTTTTCCCTCGAGTGAGAAGCTTACTTTCTTTATTTTCGCAAAGTTATGATCTGTCTGTTCGTTCGTTGACGTCTCTGTTCACTGTAATAAGTTTACTGTAGATGCTCGCGAAGATTAGACGCCGGCCGCGGTGGTCTCGCGGTTCTAGGCGCGCAGTCCGGAACCGTGCGACTGCTACGGTCGCAGGTTCGAATCCTGCCTCGGGCATGGATGTGTGTGATGTCCTTAGGTTAGTTAGGTTTAAGTAGTTCTAAGTTCTAGGGGACTTATGACCACAGCAGTTGAGTCCCATAGTGCTCAGAGCCATTTGAACCATTTTTTTGAAGATTAGACTTCGTAATTTAAAATCCACAGACAAAGATCTTAGAGGTCGATTAAGACCACATTTTAATATAACGTACCTTGTTACATTTCGTAAGCTACGAATTTCTGCCGTAATTACTGAGACTAATTTTCGGCAAACATTTCCGCGACTTTGGGAAGTCACCTGATATCGTGTTAGAATTTCAAAAGGTTCAAATGGCTCTGAGCACTATGGGACTTAACTTCTGAGGTCATCAGTCCCCTAGAACTTAGAACTACTTAAACCTAACTAACCTAAGGACATCACACACATCTATGCCCGAGGCAGGATTCGAACCTGCGACCGTAGCGGTCGCTCGGCTCCAGACTGAAGCGCCTAGAACCGCTCGGCCACAGCTGCCGGCTGTGCACACTATTAAAAGTTAGTCATATAGTTTATTAAATGTAAGTTAATTCGTGACAGGTTTATATCACGTTAGCGCGCTACACTTCTCAGGGTGATAAGTGTTACCACTGGCTTCTTTTAAAAACGCACTGATGATAAAAAATCGCAACACCGAGAAGGAGTTGTGCGGAATGAACGGATGATGTTAGGCGTGTTTCTACGTCTGAAAGATGATGTCTATTCAGATTTCGCAGCAGTCGCATAAGAACGGCGCTAGTAGCGCCACAGTGAGGATGCAAATCAGATTTGCTTTAAATACACGCTGTTACGGTCGTCAGCGTTAGTTTGAGATTGGACATGGTATGTTGATGTTAGTCAAGAACGCCTTCAAGGTGATCAAAATGCTATAATCAACAACTCACTGAGTTTGAACAAGGTTGTGTAGGTGGGCTACGAGAAGCTGGATGTTCCTTTTGCATTATTGCTGAATAACTTGGCAGGAATGTAGCTACTGCACACGTCTGCTCGCAACAGTGGTCACGAAAATGTACTGTCGCAAGAAGACTGAGCTCCAGACAGCCATTGTGCAAATTTGTATCCCAGTCTGGTGATTCGACCTTTTATGCTGCCATCCATTAACAGCATTTCGGGAGGAGGGGGTGTTTTCCAACGGGATAACGTTCGCCCACATATAGCTTTTGTAACCTAACATGCTCTACAAAGTGTCAACATGTTGCGTTGGTCTGCACGCCAGATCTGTCTCCAGTCGAGCACATATGGGACATCATCAGGTGACAACTCTAGCGTTATCCACAAACAGCATTAACCGTCCCTTTATTGACTGACCAAGTGCAACTGGCATGGAGCCCCATCCCACAAACTGACATCCGACACCTTTAGAACACAACGCAGGCACGTTTGCATGCTTGCGTTCAACATTTCGGCGGTTACACCGGTTATTAATTACGTGATATTCCAAATTTAATTAGTTATATTTGCTACTTAGACAAATGTATTCCAGGAATTTCATGAGATAAATCATGTTTTTGGTATTGCAGCTTATTTTTCGGTAGTGCATTTTGGATCAACAGTGTAAGCGACCTCTGTTAGTGCAGTCGAAACAGTAATGACTTACATGTAAGACAGCTACTGGTATGATGGAAGCAGGCTGTACATGTCAAGCTGTACAAATCCATGAAAAAGGGGCATGTTGTCATCTTTTGCCCTACATGCGCATTGAAGCCAATATAGCAGCACTCAGTCTTGAAAGGGTAATAATAGTGACCTGGGCACTACTGGGGGCGATGAAAGGAACCAGCATTGATTACAGGTATTACAGTGTAGTTCTGGTCATTTAGGAACACTCTACAGGTGAAAAATAAAGGAATACTGGATCATTGGATCACTGGAAAGGTTGCCATGAAAATAGTCGTCAGACAAACAGACACAACCTCACTTAAATTATTCAACTTTGTTCTGCAGGATGTGTTAAAGCAGTGGTAATCAACTAAGGCCCTATCAACTGCTAGTGGGCTTTCAGCTTTCATGGGGGCAGGCTGGCGGTAGGGGTGATAAAAATATTTTCAAATGGTTCAAATGGCTCTGAGCACTATGGGACTTAACTGCTGAGGTCATGAGTCCCCTAGAACTTAGAACTACTTGAACCTAACTAACCTAAGGACATCACAAACATCCATGCCCGAGGCAGGATTCTAACCTGCGACCGTAGAGGTCGCGCGGTTCCAGACTGTAGCGCCTAGAACCGCTCGGCCACCACGGCGGGCTAAAAATATTTTAATTAGCTTTTTAAAAGGTTGTGACATAAAGTATTTGATAAGTAATTATTATTGTATGTTATGAATGAAAATGGACTCAACACTAGTGTGATATTCTGGAATATTTATTATTTATTTCTCAAACCGGTTTTCGGCTGTTGCACCATCATCAGGTACAAAGATATATGTGTTTTAATTTTGTTGGATCAAAGATTTTAAGCTAGTGCATCTATACCACAGAGGTAAAAAAAGAAGGGAATTGTCATTCAGTCACAAAGTTGAAGCTTACGTCCGCTATCTTAAGCAGTCCAAAACATTAGGTTCACCGCATTCGTCCCTCCATGGCCCAACAAAGCGATACTTCCCTGTGATGTCAGTCACTCTGACGTGCCCGTGCGCAGTTACGACTATGTTGGGTGCTGTGATTGAGTGGAGACGTAGTTGTTTCATTAAAAATGCCAGCTTGTATTGTTTGCAGGTGTGCTAATCGATCTGATGTAATCGGAAGTTTAGCACTGTAAGTATCATGTGGGTCATATTTGACCAACAAGGGTTTCCCGAGGGCCCTAGCCCCCTCCATGATCATTGCAGGACCAAACGCTCCTGTGACTTTCTCATCATATTATGGAGTTGTACAACTCACCAAAATTTCGTCCCCTAGCCCACCTATAAGTATGAAAAATTTACTTGTCATACCAATTGTAGCATGTGGGTCATTTTTTATCAGTACACATTTTAACGCTATTTGATATCAGTAACACAGGTTTTTGGGCACTAAATAGTTGCTGGGGGTGCCTCGACGTTGTTTACGAATCGTGGAGTACATTATAACACTTTTGGCAGAATAGAACGTGAAATACGATGAATTGTGAGGTCGGACGATACTTTATATCAGCGCAGCTTCCCGTTTTCTATGAACTGCCGACGTGCAGACCTACAAAGTGACACTGGGAAGCCACAGAGTAACATATTATATAGTGGGGAAGCACCCCCTCCTCCACTCCTACACCGCTATCTGGGACACTGCTAATAGTTCTCTTACACGACAGCAGATGTCAGGCGCGTCTCCCTTCCAGAAATTTCCTGCTAATATCTCTCTGTCTGTAGTCAAGCCGAGCGGCATGAGACAGTACTGACGCCAGCGACGTGAGTCTGCAGTTTATTTTCGCGAGTTAGCGTCGTTGAAGCTACGATGGCAAGACGATGTGGCCTTACGGAGGCCGAGATTCTCTACTGTCTGGCGATGGTTTCACCGACGCAGTCGAGTGATGAATCTGGTAGTGAGACGAATGCAAAGAAGGACGACGATTTTGTTGCAGTGAAAACTGTTGACGCAAGTGATTCAGACGCATCAAATGAACTGCAAGTAGAATCTGAGCCTTCTGATGATGACCTGCCTCTTGCACAACGTAAGCATGAAACAGTATACCCAGGTTTTTGAACCAATGAGCTCACAGTCCACTATACGGCTTCCTTTCTTTTATTCTTTAGGTGTCAGAATTAGTGATTATTTTCGAGGGCATGGACATTCGTCCCAACGATGAACAAAACATGTGTGCAGTGCAGGATGGGGCCTTCAGCAAGGATGAGGATGTCAGGGCAGAGGAGTTATTGGTCAGGTACCTGATGAGGTTGCTAAGTCACTGATAACTGAATCTTTATTCACAATTCAAACGCAATATCACTGATCATCTAATGTAATCGCGAAAGGCAAATTATGTCAAGGCTGGTATTTTGCCGCCATTCACTGTCTTTCAGCAGTACAAGGATTTTAGACATATGATTCAATTTGCAGCTGACAATGGCGATGATCCAAGTGTTATGGAAGACTCATAAGACAGTGATGAGTGGCGGTCGGTGCAGTTGACAGGGTGGCGAGAGGTGGACATGGTCATGGCACATTGGGTGCCAGACGCGGTGCAGCAGCCAGCTCATTGTGGAAGAGGAAGTGCCGTACAGCATCCACTCCTTCGCAAGAAAGTGCAGAGTTCCAATGGTACCAAGTGGAAATGGATTGAGGCAGGAGGCACAGCAAGTAGGTGCAGCACATAGAATGTGTTGAATAAGATAGCAGGGCTGACAGGACATGCCAAATGACATGTTGTACATGACTCGACGCTTCCTGTGCTGCAGTTATATGTGAGAGACCCGATCTTAAAACTGATAAAAAGTTCACTGAAAAAAAAAAAAAGGATGACAGCATGGTTGGCAATAATGAGTGGTCTGTAAGCCTGGAAGAACTAGATGCTGTCATTGGATTACTCTACGCTTCCGGAGCATATGGCGCTCAGAGTACTTCATTCAAAGACTTATGGATCAATAAGTGGGGAGCTCCTTTCTTTCAAAGCACATATCAAGGAATAGATTTGCATAAATATGCTGTCATCTTAGGTTATGGCCTAAGTCATCAAGAAGACGATGAAAGGAAACTGATAAATTTGACCTTGCTTCAGAAATATGGAATCTATTTACTGACAATTGCATTGCCTGCTACAAGCCAGGCGAGAGTGTGACTGTCAACGAGCAACTGTGTCTATCCAAGTGCATGTGCCTATTCCTGAAGCAATGTGGTAAGTATGGGATAAAATACTGGCTTTCGTGTGATGCTGACAAGTGCTACATCCCGAATGGATTCCCTTATGGTGGAAAACATGATCCAAGCAAGAGTCTTGGTCAGCGTGTCGTCATGAAGCTGGAAAAGCCATTCCTCAACTGTGGTGGTAACATCACGACTGACAACTTCTTCACCTCCACGAAACTGGCAGATGAGCTGAAACAGAAGGAACAAGTTTAGTTGGTATTCTTTGGAGATCACTCAGAGTGTTCCCCACTGAGGCGCAAAATGGAAATTATGCACTGCATGTGTAGTGTCGGCAGACTGGCCAACACTACGCACACTAATTGAAAGAGGCGGCCAAGATGCACGCGCTAACTCACGAAGGATGGAGTGAGGTCTGAAACAGGAGACTTAATGAATGTGATAAAGAAAATACGTATCTTTGGAATATACTTAACTTTTAATACATCCTTGTATACATCGTTCTTGATGAGACATCTGGAGATTGTGGCGATACAAGTGACTCTTTATATACAAGCTATTTAAGGCTAATGGCGCCTTGCTAAGTCGTAGCCATTAACTTAGCTGAAGGCTATTCTAACTGTCTCTCGGCAAATGAGAGAAATGGCTTCGTCCGTATAGTCGCTAGCAACGTCGTCGTACAACTGGGGCGAGTTCTCGTACGTCTCTCGAGACCTGCCGTGTGGTGGCGCTCGGTCTGCGATCACACAGTGGCGACACGCGGGTCCGACATGTACTAATGGACCGCGGCCGATTTAAGCTACCACCTAGCAAGTGTGGTGTCTGGCGGTGACACCACATTCCTCCCCCGCAAATCGGCGAATGGTCGTGCGATAAGGCTTCCGCCCGCCGTGGGGAGGACCCCATGTTGACGTATGCGATGAGGTGGGGAGCCTAACAACAGGCGAGGCTGTGCCACCCGCACCTGGCCATTCGGTCCGAGGGGAGCTAGGAAACGCCTGAAAACCTAGTCCAGGGTGCACGTCAACATGCGGTGTATGTGCCCGTAAGGAGACAGGAGGGGCCGAAGGGTCGACCTCCATTGCGTCGGGGGATCCGACGCGCGATGACATCTGGTCCGGAGCGGGCATGAGTTCCATGGCGGAGGACAGCTGGTCACGGGAATCGAGCGGCGGCGCGTGACCCAGGGAGGCGCTGGGCGGCTGCCGCGAAGCGTCTACTGCGGGCGGCGCCGGCGGCGGCTGCGGCGGCGGCGCGACGCCATGAGGCAAAATGGAAGGCAGCGTCGGTAACACCTGGGGATGAGGCGAGCCAGTAGATGGGTCCCCAGGGCGCTGACCGGACGGCACCGTCGCTGAAAGCAGACGGGGAGCGGCAGAACCCAGGCGACGACAGAGGCGCAGCTGATTGAGATGCCGACGCACCTCACCAGAGGCCCCCAAAACCAAATACATCGCGCGGCCGAGGCAGCGAAGAATGCGCCCTGTGAGCCAACGCCGTGAACCGCGATAGTTGCGATAGAAAACAACGTCGCCAGGAGCAAAATCAGTAGTCTGCCGCTGCACTGGAACCTGATACGGCGGATGCAGCAAAGATATCAAGGTTCGATGAGGACGACCATGGAGCAATGCAGCCGGCGAGCGACCATCGCGGGGCTGAGAGTGATACGAAGACAAAAAGAGCAACAATGCGTCCTCCCTAGAATGCGACTCTTTCAACTTCAACATCTGTGACTTGAAAGTCCGGACCAACCGTTCAGCGGCACCGTTTGACTGAGGCGAAAATGGCGCGGATGTCAGATGTTTAATACCATTGGCCTTGCAGAATGACTGAAATTCTGCGGACATGAATTGTGGGCCATTGTCGGAAACAATAGTCTGTGGAAGACCTTCAATACAAAAGATAGCCAATAACGCTTGGATGGTGGCAGATGACGTCGTGGAAGACATCTGGACAACAAAAGGAAAATTACTGAAGGAATCGACAACAACCAACCATCGAGCATTCCAGAATGGACCAGCAAAATCGATGTGCAAGCGTTGCCAAGGGGAAGTGGCTGTCGGCCATGCAAAGAAGTTTCGCGGCGGGGCGGATTGTTGTTCGGCACACGCCACGCAAGAAGAGCACATATTCGTAATCGCAGCATCGATTCCGAACCAAGTACAGTGCTGACGAGCAAGTTGTTTCGTACGCACTATACCCCAATGTCCTTGGTGAAGAAGCCGTAAGACAGAGGACTGTAACGAACGTGGGACCACGACTCTGGATTGATCATTATCCGAACGCAACAACAAAACACCACGTCGTACAAAAAGTCTCTCCTTGTGAGCAAAAAATCGGCGAACCAGCAGATCCTCGATCCGTGACTTTGACAAGGGCCATTGAGTAGCAACAAAACGCAAAACAGTAGCAAGGAAAGGATCAGCAGCTGTGGCTGTAGCGACACGACGAAAATCAATTGGAAACGATTCGACCACGTCATCGGTTTCCGAATCAATGAACATGCAAGCAAGTTCGGAAGAATCGAATGCTCGATCCTCAGCAACAGGCAAACGGGACAACGCATCAGTGGTTCCGTGCTGAGCAGTGGACCGATACAAGATATCGTAGTGGTACTGCGAGAGGAAAAGAGACCAGCAAATGAATTTCTGCGCTGTACGTGGAGGTACAGGCTTGTTCGGATGAAAAAGCGATGTCAAAGGTTTGTGGTCTGTGATGATGGTAAAGTGACGACCATACAAGAAATCATGGAACTTAGTAACACCAAACACGAGAGCTAAAGCTTCTTTCTCTATCTGGGAATAATTGCGTTGCGCAGACGAGAGCAATTTTGAAGCAAAGGCAATAGGGCGATCATGCGATCCATCTTTGTGCGCAAGCACAGTACCGATCCCGAAATCCGATGCATCGACCATCAACAAAAGGGGTTTCTGGGGATCGAATGGCGTAAGGCAAGTATGAGAAAGCAACGCCGATTTCAACTGGCGAAAGGCGCGTTCGCATTCCGTCGTCCAGACGAACGGAACACCTTTATGGCGTAAGCGATGAAGCGGAGCTGAAATGGAAGAGGCACGGGGAACATATTTATGGTAGTAATTAATTTTTCCCAACACACTCTGTAGCTGTTTCACATTTTGTGGCGAAGGTAACTCCTGTATGGCACGGAGGTGCTCTGGACTCGGATGTATGCCTTGTGCATTTATGACATGGCCCAGATATGGTACGTCACGAGCAAAAAACACACATTTGTCCTTCCTCAAGTGAAGACCATTTTGTCGCAAGACCTGAAATAACGTTCGTAGGTTGGCTAAATGTTCGTCTTCTGTCTTTCCGGAGATCACAATATCGTCCAGATAGTTCGCAGCAGTAGGGACCGACGCACAAACAGTTTGTAAATATTGCTGAAATAATGCAGGGGCGGATGCACACCCGAATGGCAGTCTTTTGAATCGGTACAATCCAAGATGCGTGTTAACCACCAAGACACGCTGGGATTCTGCGTCCACTGGTATTTGCAAGTACGCATCTGCTAGGTCCAATTTCGAAAAGTATTTACCCGGGCACAGTTTATCAAAAAGATCTTCCGGGCGGGGCAAAGGAAAAGTTGCAGTCACAAGTTGTGGATTCACAGTTGCCTTGAAGTCCACGCAAAGTCTCAATTTTCCGGAAGGTTTTGGCAAAATTACTAAGGGTGAGGCCCAGAGAGAAGCCTGCACACGTTCAATTACACCTTGAGATTCTAAACCGTGTAATGTTCTTGCGACCTCATCACGCAATGCGTGGAACATTGCGCACTCTGAAAAATTTCGGTTGCGCGTCCACTTTGAGTTCCAAATGTGCTTCATAGTTCTTAGCGCAACCAAGGCCCGGTGCAAAAATGTCTGCAAATTCTTCACAAAGACGAGAAACACTGGCGGAAGGCACAGTCTGATTCACTGATAGGACCTGATTTACTATAGACATATTAAACAACTGAAATAAATCTAAACCAAACAAGTTCACTGCAGTAGAAGAACGAAGAACGTAAAAAGACACAAGTTTTATTTGTCCCTTGTATGTGGCAAGAAGGCTGCACTGTCCTAACACAGGTATCTGCTGTCCTAAATAACTATTGAGCTGAACATTTGCGGCACGCAACGGAGGTTTGCCCAGTTGTTTGTACAAGTCGTGATTGAGCAATGAAACTGCAGCTCCGGTATCGAGCTGGAATGGTATCACTTTGCCTCCAAAGTCTAAGTCTACAAAAAGTTTATTGTCCTGCTGACGACAAGAGCGACTTTCCCGTGCAATTGGAACTGATACAGGTACAGAAGCACTTGCGACTTTACGGGAGTTCCGGCGACGTCGACGCACACGTTTTGTGGGACGAACACAGTCACTGTTAGATAAAGTGGCACTGGACGGGGTGGAATTAACGACATGAATGTCCATGGGCGAAGGTCCACGAGCCTGATTGTCCCTGGTTCGATTCTGGCGCGAAGCAAAGGGCCTGGAATGGTTTTGATTGATCTTAGCTTTTTCTGGCAAACACTTTGAACATGTCCTTTCTTATGACAGTAAAAGCAAATAGCTTGGCATGACGGGCAATTGTCACGCGAATGTCTAGTTGCACACCGCGGGCATGATTTGAGCACGGCATTGGCCTGCTTACGCGGCACACGTGTTTGCGAGCTAGGCTGCAGCTGCTCGGACGTGCGCGAGGGCCGTTTAACGTCCCGTGCTGCGCGCCCGGCGGGCCGGTTAATGTGACACACTGCTGGCGAAGTTTCAAATGATTCCTGAGCAAAGTCAAGTGTGTCTTGCCTATCTAAAATGTCTATCACTTGTTGAAGGGAGGGATTTACTAGTTTCAAAATCTGTTCCCGTATGCGAACATCAGAAACGTTCTGTGCAATTGCATCACGCACCATAGTATCTGAATACGGAAGTCCACATTCACATGCAAAATCACAATCCCTAGTAAGTCCCTGCAATGTTGCAACCCACTCCCTATTAGTCTGACCGGCCGTACGTTTGGTACGAAAGAACGTATACCTTTTGGCAACGAAATTAACTGTGTCTTTGAAATAGGCATCCAAAGCAGACAAAATTTCTTCGTAGGACAGAGCTGCTATGTCGCGTCGGGGAAACAATTTCACTATCACACGGTAGGTGGACACACCGACACAAGAAAGCAAAAACGGCTGCCGCTCATTACCTTGAATTCTGTAGGCGGCTAGATGGAAGCCAAATTGTCGGGACCACTCAGTCCAAGACTCGTGGGCTGCGTCGAAACTACGAAACGGAGGTGCAACGGCGGGTCGTGGCTGCGGTAGCGATGAAGCGGCGGCGGCCGCATCGTTTTGCAGCGCACGTTGACCCTGGACGAGCTGTCCCAGGGCATCCAATAACGCCTGCGTCTGCTGATTCTGCAAGCGATAAAATTCGGACAGTACATCTGGCGAAGCCATGACACAAGTAATGTAAGCAAAGCAAGAAGAACGAAGACCGTTTTTACGCTCGTCGCCAAAATTGTAGTGTCGGCAGACTGGCCAACACTACGCACACTAATTGAAAGAGGCGGCCAAGATGCACGCGCTAACTCACGAAGGATGGAGTGAGGTCTGAAACAGGAGACTTAATGAATGTGATAAAGAAAATACGTATCTTTGGAATATACTTAACTTTTAATACATCCTTGTATACATCGTTCTTGATGAGACATCTGGAGATTGTGGCGATACAAGTGACTCTTTATATACAAGCTATTTAAGGCTAATGGCGCCTTGCTAAGTCGTAGCCATTAACTTAGCTGAAGGCTATTCTAACTGTCTCTCGGCAAATGAGAGAAATGGCTTCGTCCGTATAGTCGCTAGCAACGTCGTCGTACAACTGGGGCGAGTTCTCGTACGTCTCTCGAGACCTGCCATGTGGTGGCGCTCGGTCTGCGATCACACAGTGGCGACACGCGGGTCCGACATGTACTAATGGACCGCGGGCGATTTAAGCTACCACCTAGCAAGTGTGGTGTCTGGCGGTGACACGACAGCATGCATCACACTTCTATAAGTCAGGCGACAGTCTTCTCATAGCACACCAAGGGAAAAACAAAAAATGCCCTTAATCTGAGTAGCATGCATGCTTCATGTCAGGTGTATGTGAATACTGAGAAGAAACTTGCAGAAACTGTGAAGTTTTATGATGGAACTAAGGGTGGAGTCGACATAGTTGACTAAATGGTTAGAAACTACAGTTCCGAGCTGGCAACCACCGATGGCCTATGCATGTCTTTTACAACATCAACTTAAGTTACTTATCTCCAAGAAGATTTCATGCTGAGATTTTATCCTCAGACTAGCAGACGAGCTTGCTGCCCCCTAAAAACTGCAGAGAGGAGCCAATATCCCTTTCCAGGCACTCTATACCAGCGTTGGCCAATGTGAAAATAGGAGGCGTTGTCAAATTCAGGTTTCTTGCAAGCAACAAAAGGGAATACAACATCAAACGTGTGCTTCAGGTACAACATGTGTACAAAAGCTGCCAAGCAGAAACTCGTGTTGAACGTGTCAGCTTAGACGTTTCTGTCAACTCTTTGTTCCTAAATGTTTTCAAATATTTATAATCATAGACTGAAGTTGTTTGTTCTTATGGTTTAGTTCGTTGATTGCAATAAGAAAAAACACGCAGAGGATTTTAGTCACTTGCTGCATTTTAGAAACTATCACAAATACTCGATACTTACCTTATTTGTCTGTAAAAGTAAAAATACTAACTCACTGAAACAGTATGTTTTGTCTCTGTATCAATCTTTTAATAAAGAAAAAACATTGTACCATTGTATTACGTACTTGTTTCAGCGATGATTGATTCATGAAAGACTGTGGAATTTTTTACGTAAAATTTAAAAAAAAACGTTTACATCTGAAAATTTATGTTTGACAGTGTACTATTTAGTTTAGAGACCAAATTATCCTTTGATTACTCTCTAGAGTCTTCCTGAACGTACTGTCAACATGGCAACATTCAGGACACCATCTAACCCACATGGTACTACTGGAGGTACAGAGAATTCTGGTACTTCTGGTGTTAAAAGGAATCACATTTCGTTCGTAAATGGAGTCGTTCAAGCAATATTTTCTTTTGCACACATGAATTATGGTTGCATTGTTTGCTTTTATTGTAGTGGTTTTATTTCTGTCATTTGACTTTATATTTGCCTTACTTTACCCAGTGTCCGTTCTCTCTCTTCTTTTCTGTGTTTTTCATTGCCTTCCAAATCGCAAACTCTCCGACATCCGAGCCACACTGTATCAACGGTCTCGTCCCCGCACAACGCACGACTAAGTAACCGCGCTTGGTGTTGGGGCTTCACCTCGTGTCCTGAACTCCTCCCGCTGATAAATTATTCATTGTTCACATTTCCTCCCTCTTTAAAGAAGATTCTGGCGAGAACAGCGACCATTTGTGTGTGAGCTTTGTGTGTGTGATTGTGTGAATGTGTATCTGTACCCTTGTAGAAGGATCTGTCTGAAAACTTAGGTGAACACTCTTTTTGTCGTGCGTGTGTGCTGCGCGGCCTGTGAGTAGCAATCTACCCGTTTCACTGTATAGTTATTGCCCCCTGTTTCAACACGACCACAGGTGCACATAATTCCAAAACCATAAGAAAAAAATGAGGTTGCCTGTAGCACAAACGGGTTCACAGTGCTGCAACCAAAAGCTTTGATCACTTAACCATTGATATAGAATGGCTGGCAGGCAGCAAAGTAAAATCTGAAATTAAAATGAAAACTTTTCTATTTGACAACTCCTCCTATTCCGCAGAAGATTATCCGTTACTGCATAGTGTAAATATCTGTCTTGAATTTAAAAAATGAAAAATTAATAAATGATCAACATGGAGGCATATTTACAAAAAAGTTGATGTCAATATACAATAACTCGTTCCACATAATTACGGTTTATTGTGCAAATGATACATGGAACATGAAAGTAACTTACTAAGTGAATGCTTCGAATGCTTATATGCTTCGAAAACCTCAAAATGAAATTCAAAAGTAAAATCACGCACATGAACAAAGTAGACGTCTATTCTAACTGTGCTGTGTTTGGTTATTCCTGAAAAACTGATAGAGTTGCAGGTGAGAAATAGTCCTATTATTACTTAAAAAACTGCTTATATACACGTTAAAGCAATATACCCGTTTTACAGGGTCTAAGCGTTTGAGACCATACTCTTGATCGCATGTATAGTAACTCATTGCACAATACTGGAACATGCTTAAAAATTATATTGTTTCATACCTTGTAAATTGCTATTCTTGGTCACATCATAAGTTAAGATTTCAAAGTGAGATGTGTAAACTACAGCGAAACTAAGCACTGACAATCTAATAAAACAAGAACTCCATTCTGCATGGAGATAAATCCTTATACTGTTCTGTGTCTTAGACATTTCAACAATCGTTCACTTTGTTGATAGGCACACGATACGACACTATACCTTGCCTCTTCCGTCAGTGCCCACGTTTATGAGCTAGCAAAGAATACGTACCATAGGTAAGTTTTTTGCATATGTGAACACCAAAAACATTGTGCATACGAGTTAAAAGCTGAAAATGTAATGAACAGGCAGCAGCACCAGTAAGCAAACAAGCAGTGGTTTCGGAGTTCCAGCTTCATTTGCTATCGATAGAAATACAGTAAAAATGTAATTAAACTGATTACGAAACCATCCTTTACACATCTCTTCTTCATCTTCTTGCCTATTCGAAATATATCAACAAAAAATAAGTTACATTAACGAGATCAAATGTGTCGCATTACTAGGGCAAATACGCATTTAAGAACGGAAAAACGTTCGAATTGCCTTCCTGACACTATGTTATTCATGTAAGCACTGTAGTTTTTGTTGTTTAAAACAACTGTCCCATTCAGACGACAGAAATAATGAACAAGAAGCAATCGTTAACAGTAGTCTGCTGATGTTTTGGACTATTTAAAATGGCGGCAGCCCCCTTTGACACTTGCTTCAAAACAACGTACAGCGTTAAATCTGTAGTGCCATCTCTCTTATTTTTTACCTCCATGATCTACACTCTCAATTTCCAGAGATGAAAATATTAATGTTAGTTTTAAGAATAAAATGAGAGGAATTATTTCAATGTAAATGTGATGTAAGATTATTTAACTAAAATAAAATACATCACAATTAACTAACGAACTATATACAAATTACAGCAATTGTTCATAGAAAAAAATAAATTTAGCAATAAACTTTGGCGACAATTTCAAAGGGTGTGGCTGAACGAAACAATGTTGTCTTTACTGGGTGCTACATTACAAATAGATACGTTATACCACTGAGATCAAGCAGGTAAGTGAAGCAGCTATGATTATACAAAGTGCTCTTTAACACGACAAGAGAAATTATAGCGACGAAAATTAAGGAAAAATGTGGAATGTTTTTATTCATAATGTATAAAATATTCTATCAAGAACCGACGGAACAATCAATTAATGCTGTTACTATAGGCTTTAATTTACTGTGCCTTTGCTTTGTAAATTTTATAATGTAGCGTTATTTCCCTACTTTATGAGTCACCTTCACTGTGAAACCCGTGGGAAGTTAGAAAATTTCACTACTAATAGTGAAATAAAAGTGGGCTGTAGGTAAAAAATGTTGACTATCCTTGTGTTAAGGTGTCTTTCCCAGGGACAGAAAGATCAAGACACCTGGAAAAGTCTCAACCATCTTCGCTTTGCAACTGATTTCATCCTCTTTAGCAGCGACTCAAGCGATCTGTCAACAATGATCCGAGACAAAGGCATGAGACCAATCAGTAATACTGCCCAAGGCGAAAATCATGCTCTGGTTGTAGTAAATGAGTACATTTATCTGAGACCCAAAATCTGATTAGGAAAAGATGTTAGACAGCAGGAACCAGTCGGCGAATAGACCGACCTTGGTAGTATTAATGTAACTTGGTTACATTCTCCGTAAACTGACTATCCTATAAATTTAAAAAGAATCGTTTACCACGCGTGCATCTCACCAGTAACAATATATGGGGACGAAACAATGACACAACAAATAGAGCAAATCTACTCTGCGTCTGTCAAAGTGCAAAAGAGAGAGTAATGCTCGTAGTGAGTCTGAGAGACAGGACCAAGAAGGAAGACATAGGAGAACAGCGAGGGTCTTTGACGTTGTCGAGTGGACAGCGAGACTCAAGTGGCGTTAAGCCACAAACATGGCCGAGTGTAACACCCGATGGACCACAATGCTGATGCAGTGGCGTTCGACAGAGTCAGTATTGCAATATTGCAGTGCCTATGGCGTGTCCAAAGGAACATTGCACCGTACTTCTGAACAACACAGGTTCTGCTATATGGTATGTATCCGCAAAACTGGGCAAACGGCTTTCAATTAAAATGTCTTCTCTGTACGGGAATATATGAGGAGCGTTCAATAACTAATGCAATACTTTTTTTTTCTCGGCCAGTTTCTGTTGAAAAAACGCGGAATGTGTTGTGGGACATCGTGGAATATTCCTACTTCAGCCCGTATTGTTCCATGAAGTTCTGATTGGTGGCAGCGCTATATGTAGCCTTAAAGATGGCGTCTGTAACGGAGGTGCATTCCAAGCAGAGAGCTATCACTGAGTTTCATTTTGCGAAAAACCAGAGCTTCTCAGATATTCGTAGGCGCTTGCAGAATGTCTACAGAGATCTGACAGTGAGCAAAAGCACGGTGAGTCGTTGGGCGAGGTGCCTGTTACCATGGCAACAAGACCGCGCAAATCTGTCCGATTTTTCGATCTCTTCCCCGCCAGCCGGCCGCAAACAGCTGTGATTACTGCATTCGAGGTCGTCACAAAAATGCAAATGAACGTCTTCTTCTGTATGATGATGCAAGGCCACACACAAGTCTGCCTACCTGAGAGGAACTCACAAAAATTCATTGGACTGTCCTTCCTCATCCACCCTACAGCCTGGATCTCACACCTTCCAACGTCCATCTGTTTGGTCCAATGGAGGATGCACTCCATGGGAAGCAGTACGTGGATGATGGGGAGGTAATTGATGTAGCAGGACGTTGGCTCTGACTTAGGCCAGTAGAGTGGTACCATGTAGATATGCAGGCCCTCCCAATAAGGTGTCGTAAGGACGTCGCACTAAAGGGAAATAATGATTGAAAAAGACGGTTTTGCAGCCAAAAGGGTGGGGAATAACGCGGTATATTTGAATACTGAATAAAACCAAGCTGCTTACAGAAAAACATATATTGCAATAGTTATTGAACACTCCTCGTACATAATGGATGTACGAATGCAGACTGTAGACACATGGTTGGTGACATGTGGAGGTTTGGGCCTGGCCATGAAGTGTGCTCTGATAGCGTAATTGTAAAGTGATTGCTCGTGATAAGCAGAAATCCGGGTTCGAGTCCCAGTCCGGCACAAATTTTCATTGTTGTCATTCCATTATGCAGCTGATGGTTGTCAATATTCACGACTGCGAATACATTTTATATATGTCAAAGAGAAGTGTTGCACATCCTTTGACAGGATGAAGAGAGGACACTTAACGACATGTGGGAAAGAAAACTGGATCCAGACTGCCCAGCAAAGATCGACATGGAGATCTTTTTAAGAGGCCTACTATTGTACAGGAGTTTATAGCTGCGGGCTGATGAAGAAGACGAAGGAGAGGAAGTGACTTGAAACTACAAGACAGTAATTATTATTATTAATAAAATACACTGCATAAATACGAAAATATTAATGCTGACACCGTCCTTTAACTTTTAACCACAAAGTAATGTTTACTGCGGATATCTGTAGATACACCCGCATTGGCGCAGGCTATTATCTGCTACGTAGTTACTACTGCGGATGTTCGCGAATACATCGGCAGCCGCGAAGACCTCTACATACGCATGAAACATCTCCGCTTCGAGTACCTAGCTGATTGCCGCTTTTGGAGATACATAGGAGGCCATGCCTGATTGCGTAAGGATTGCAGTGGCGTAGGCGGCGGCTATTTCTGGAATGCAGCGACCGTGAGCAATGAAGAAGCGCGCAGATGCGCATTACGTGCCGGCACAAAGCCAAATGACTCAGCCGAGATCGCGCTGCGAGCAGCAGCCATACTGCAACCATGACCTAGGTCGTAGTCTGTGGGATATACAGCAGGAGAAATACATGGGTATTTGTAGGAAAATTAACATTGGCGGCTGGAATAGTTGTGCACAGTTGTGTATGAAATAGTATGAGATCCAGTACAAATACCGTTAAATTCACCCAAATGGCGTCTCATTTGATGTCAGCAGTACAGTATATGGCAAGACATCAACGATTCAGGTGGTAGAGGGTGGAACTCAGTATAAAGCAGTCGGCTCAGCGCGGTGTTAGTGTACGAGGTGTGGCTAGAAAAAAACCGGACTAGTACTGGTGAAACAATAAAACGAATGCAATAAGGCTGAAAGTCGCGTGGCCTGTCACGTGACTCTCGCTCCGCCTACTGCTCGAGTTTCATCTGCCTCCTGCACTCAGTCTGCCCGTGGCGTCTGTTTTAAGTAGTTGACGTTTTGTATGTGCGTCGGAAAATGTTGAGTGTACAGAAAGAACAGCGTGTTAACATCAAATTTTGTTTCAAACTAGGAAAATCTGCAAGTGAAACGTTTGTAATGTTACAACAAGTGTACGGCGATGATTGTTTATCGCGAACACAAGTGTTTGAGTGGTTTAAACGATTTAAAGATGGCCGCGAAGACACCAGTGATGACACTCGCACTGGCAGACCATTGTCAGCAAAAACTGATGCAAACATTGAAAAAATCGGTAAACTTGTTCGACACTTTCCTTGTCAACTCCTGTTAACTCAGACACTGCTCTGATTGTTAAACGGCGATCTTGTCGAACAAGTTTACCGATTTTTTCAATGTTTGCATCAGTTTTTGCTGACAATGGTCTGCCAGTGCGAGTGTCATCACTGGTGTCTTCGCGGCCATCTTTAAATCGTTTAAACCACTCAAACACTTGTGTTCGCGATAAACAATCATCGCCGTACACTTGTTGTAACATTACAAACGTTTCACTTGCAGATTTTCCTAGTTTGAAACAAAATTTGATGTTAACACGCTGTTCTTTCTGTACACTCAACATTTTCCGACGCACAGACAAAACGTCAACTACTTAAAACAGACGCCACGGGCAGACTGAGTGCAGGAGGCAGATGAAACTCGAGCAGTAGGCGGAGCGAGAGTCACGTGACAGGCCACGCGACTTTCAGCCTTATTGCATTCGTTTTATTGTTTCACCAGTACTAGTCCGGTTTTTTTCTAGCCACGCCTCGTATGCGTACGTGCCTTTCACTGAAGATAGGAAACAGACACTACGTGGCAGTGCCTGCCGTATATATATAAATCACGATTGTGACAATGCCAAGCAGAAAACAGTTATCATGAGATAAAAAAAATGGTTCAAATGGCTCTGAGCACTATGGGACTTAACATCTGAGGTCATGTCTCCTAGAACTTAGAACTACTTAAACCTAACTAGCCTAATGGACATCACACACATTCATGCCCAAGGCAGGATTCGAACCTGCGACCGTAGCTGAGATGAAAAAGCAAAAATGTGTGCGAACAAGGAAATGGGACTCTCTAATCGTCAAATTGCTGAGAATCTGAACCGTTCAAGCACAGCGATTGATGTCGTTAGACTGGGCGCACAATGTGGACAGAACGGAAAATATGGGTAAATTAGAAAATTATCTGAGACATCAAAACGGTTACTTTAGCACAAATCACGGGCCACAAACCGTTATTCTTCTCAAAGTGTTGCTGATGTACAGTTGTCCAATAACTGCCAGACAAATATAACAAATTTTGTAATTTGACATACATCTTGCATTCAAAAAACGACTGCACAAACCTTGTGTAACGTCCAAACATAAACAGGCTAGATTAGAGTTTGCTGAAAAACATATGCCATGGAAAATCTTGTACATGGCTGCACGTTTTGCAACCTGCACCACGCAAGTAACGAGCAGCCCTTAGTGGCTCGCCATCACAGTTTTCTTTATCTTTTTCTTTGTGACTAATGCCCTTTTGGCACATTTATTATTTTATAAATGACATACAAGTACTGCCAGTCTTTCACGACGATTCCGTACTTATACTCTATCATACGTTTTTAGTCATAATTCTGTGACCATGTTACAGAATATAGACCATTCTTTGATTTAAATTCTGAGTAAGACACTCCTAGCAGTGTCGAAACCAGGTTAATTTGTGGTGTCACCGCCAGATACCACACTTGCTAGGTGGTAGCTTTAAATCGGCCGCGGTCCATTAGTACATGTCGGACCCGCGTGTCGCCACTGTCAGTGATCGCAGACCGAGCGCCACCACACGGCAGGTCTCGAGAGACGGACTAGCACTCGCCCCAGTTGTACGGACGACGTAGCTAGCGATGCACACTGACGAAGCCTCGCTCATTTGCAGAGCAGAGAGTTAGAATAGCCTTCAGCTAAGTCAATGGCTACGACCTAGCAAGGCGCCATTAGCATTACATAGCTTGTATCTAAAGAGTCTCACTTGTATCGTCAAGAGCGATGTACCACGAGGATGGATTAAAGTTAAGTATTCCAGGAGCTACGTACTTTTCTTTATAGCATTCATTACGTATCCTGTTTCAGACCTATCTACTAGCCTGCGTGAGTTAACGCGTGCCTTTCGGCTACTTCCGAGTGGCGTGGCTGTCTTGTTACGCCACAACATAATTTGTTAAAAACAGTGACCGAGGGCTGATTTTCTTTCAATATGCCATGGACTTCACAATGGTGTAGAGTAACCTTAAATGATGAGAAGTTAAATTTAGATGGGCCGGATGGATTTCAGTATTGTTGGGATGATCTGAGAACAAAGCAGCAGGCAAGAATGAGCAGAAATTTTGGTGGTGGAAGTGTTATGAGTTGAGCAGTCTCCTGCACTGAAGGTAAATCAATCCTTGCCGGGCTGAACACTACAATGGACTCTAACATGAACACTGAGATGCTAGAGACAGTACTGATTAGAGTGTATGAGGATCTATGGAACTAAAGTCTAATGTTTCAACAAGATAATACAACTGTGCATGTTTCTGCTACAACCAAAAAGTGGTTTGAAGATAAAGATATCGATGTCTTGCCCTGGCCTGGATATGAACCCTGTGGTTTGAAGATAAAGATATCGATGTCTTGCCCTGGCCTGGATATGAACCCTGTGTGTGGGCAATCTTTGGGGAGTACTTGCAAAGCGTGTTTATCGCAAAGGAAGACAATTTGAGGCTGTATTCTAGCTCAAAACTGTGGTACGAGAAGAGTGGGCGACAATTTCACTGCAAGAATTACAAACCATAACAAAAATGGAATTCAGCGTACGGCACTGTGGGCCGGGAGTCCCAAATTCGGGGAAGTTCGGCCGCCGAGGGCAAGTACTTATTGCATTCGACGCCACATTGGGCGACTTGCGCATCAGAGATGGCGATGAAGTGATGATGAGGACAACACAACACCCAGTCCCTGAGCGGAGAAAATCTCGCTGCCCCAGCCGGGAATCGAAGCCGGGTCCCTTGGCGTGGCATTCCGCCGCGCTAACGGGGACGGACACGATAACAAAATCAGTGCAGAAGAGAATCTTTGAGGTAATTAGGAATAAAGGGGGTTGGACAATGTACTAGCAATGAAATGACGCAACAGGACAGTGAGTGGCTTCATACCAATTCCCACACAGGAAATGCAAACGTCATATTTTATTACTCGTGTTATGAAACTATGTAATTCCATCATGATTGTTGAGGGCTTTTATGTATCTACTACTATCATAATGTAGTACACATGCCTAGGACTTCAACAGTTTTGAGTGTATATCTTCTCCAGAGACCTCGTTTCCACTTGGATATTTCAGCACTGTCAAATTCTTCTAGTACTCTCATGTCTCCGATGACATCTTCCTCATCCCTTTCTACAACATTGCCTTCAATGTTTCAGAGATTGTGCTGTTGCTTTCGTAGGATCCCTGCCTACACTGGTTTCCACTGCTGTAGCACGAGGTATGGAGCCTACTGACAGGTAGTCTGCGTGACGTCTCGAAGCCGGTGCCGCACCAAGGCGTTGTCCCACGTGAAATCCTGCTGCCGTATTGGAAATTCTGTAGGTTACGGCAGAGTCTTACTCCCACAGGCCACACTTATGGGCTCCATGCTTTTAATAATACGTTTGTTGGCGGACCGTCACCTGCATTTGGCCTTTGTTAGAGTTGAATTTGTTTAAAGATTTGTGTGTGTTCGTACCAGAAAACTATCCAAAAAATGACATACAATCCGTTATTCTTAGGGTTCCGTGCCTCAGTCAGCAAAATGGGATCCTTAGGATCGCTTTGTTGTCTCTATGTCCGACTGTTAAGACCCTTTTTCGCAGGAACGGGTAGACGTACCAAGTTCAAATTTAGGTCACACATTAAGGTCTATGGCTCCTTAGCGCTGTAAAAGTTTTAAGCCTCTAAGTCAATGCAATCAGAAGATACGTCACATATTTTGATACTCGAAAACTTACTCATCAAAAGCTACAGGGTACTTCCAGCAGACTTACAATCGTGATTTTTGGCAAGAAGTAAGGTTTCGCAGCACAAGTAAAGAAAAAAATCCTAAAATTCTTAGTTTGTAATTATATACCGGCAACATGAAAAAATATATTTTTGTCAGTTTTCGTCCGTCTGTCTATCCGTCCGTTAAGAAGCCTTTTCCTCTCGAATAGGTTGGTTTATCAAGTTTATGTCACATATTAAAGTCAACGACCGCTTGGCGGTGTACAACATTTAAGCTTCTAAATCAAATCAGTCAAACGATTCGGCCATTAACGTACATATTTTGGAACTCGCAAACCCATTCCTCGTTTACTAGCAATACTGAAATTCTGCAAGAAGCAAGGTTTCACAGTACAGGTACAAGAAAAAATCCGAAAAAAATTGCAATTGCATAACACGAACAAATATTTTTTGTCATTTTTTATCCGTCTGTTCTTTGTCTGCTAAGGGCCCTTTTCTCGCGAACAGGCCTGTGTGTCAAATTCAAATTAATGTCGCTTACTAAGATCGGTTGGGGGTTGTTTGGGGGGAGTAGACCAGACAGCGAGGTCATCCATCTCATCGGATTAGGGAAGGACGGGGAAGGAAGTCGGCCGTGCTCTTACAAAGGAACCATCCCGGCATTTGCCTGGAGAGATTTAGGGAAATCACGGGAAACCTAAATCAGGATGGCCGAAGTGGAATTGAACCGTCGTCCTCCCGAATGCGAGTCCAGTGCTCTACTAACAAGGGAACCTCCCCATCGCAGCCCCCTCAGATTTAGTTATAAGTTGGCACAGTGGATAGGCCTTGAAAAACTGAACGCATATCAATCAAGAAAACAGGAAGAAGTTGTGTGGAACTATGAAAAAAATAAGCAAAATATACAAACTGAGTAGTCTATGTGCAACATATGCAACATCAAGGAGAGTGTGAGATCAGGAGCGCCGTGGTCCCGTGGTTAGCGTGAGGAGCAGTGGAACGAGAGATCGGTGGTTCAAGTCCTCCCTCGAGTGAAAAATTTAATTTCTTTATTTTCGCAGTTATGATCTGTCCGTTCGTTCATTGACGTCTTTGTTCACTGTAATAAGTTTAGTGTCTGTGTTTTGCGACCGCAGCGCAAAACCGTGCGATTAGTAGACGAAAGGACTTGCCTCTCCAATGGGAACCGAAAACATTTGATCGCAAGGTCATAAGTCAACCGATTCCTCCACAGGAAAACACGTCTGATATATTCTATACGACACTGGTGATGGCATGTGCGTCACATGACAGGAATATGTTGTCGACCCACCTAACTTGTACACTTGGCGAATAGGTAAAAAGATTCTTCTACCTTGCCCGATTTAGGTTTTCTTGTGGATGTGATAATCACTCCCAAAAAAGTGATGAAAACATAAGAGTTTGTCACATAAACTGCAACAAATGACTGCAACAGTCGCGAAGTTTTCCCTGTGCTCTGTCAAAACATATGTTTTTAACGTATTCAAATTTTTCCGTGTGTAGACCGTCAAATCCTTCATATGTCCAAGTAAATCTGAACATGTCCTGGAATTTTGGAGAACGAAGTTGATTGTGTGTGTGTGTGCCTGAACTTTGATAATTGTCTGAAAATAAAAAATTAAAATATTTACTCAGGGGAAGATTCGAACCAAGGACCTCAGGTTCCACAGCTGCTCACGCAAACCACAGGACCACGGTGCTACTGAGGTAGTACTATCCTTAATGTTACCTATCTTGAGCATGGACTACTCAGTATATTTTGCTTATTTTTTTCATAGTTCCACACAACTTCTTCCTGTTTTCTCGATTGATCTGTGTTCAGTTTTTCAAGGCCTATCCACTGTGCCAACTTATAACTAAATCTGAGGGGGGTGCGATGGGGAGGTTCCCTTGTAAGATCTACGGTCCCTTGATGGGTTAAAAAAATTACATTTCTAAGTCTACATCTACATCTACATGGATACTCTGCAAATCACTTTTAAGTGCCTGGCAGAGGGTTCATAGAATCACCTTCACAATTCTCTATTATTCCAATCGCCTATAGCGCGCGCAAAGAACAAGTTCCTACATCTTTACATACGAACTCTGATTTCCCTTATTTTATTATGGTGATTGTTTCCGCCTATGTGGGTCGGTGTCAATAAAATATTTCCGCATTCGGAGGAGAAAGTTGTTGATTGGAGTTTCGTGAGAAGATTCCGCCGCAATGAAAAACGCCTTTGTTTTAATGATGTCCACCCGAAATCCTGTATCATTTCGGTGACACTCTCTCCCCTATTTCGCGATAGTACAAAACGTGCTGCCCTTCTCTGAACTTTTTCGATCCACTCCGTCAGTCCTATCTGGTAAGGATCCCACACCGAGCATCAGTATTCTAAGAGAGAACGGACAAGCGCAGTGTAAGCAGTCTCGTAAGTGTCCTGCCAATAAAATGCAGTCTTTGGTTAGCCTTCTCCACAACCTTTTCTATGTGGTTCTTCCAATTTAAGTTGTTCGTAATTGTAATTCCTAGGTATTTAGTTGAATTAATGGCCTTTAGATTTGACTGATTTATAATGTAACCGAAGTTTAACGAATTGCTTTTAGCACTCGTGTGGATGACCTCACACTTCTCATTATTTAGGGTCAATTGCCAATTTTCGCACCATACGGATATCTTTTCTAAATAGTTTTGCAATTTGTTTTGAGCTTCTGATGACTTTATTAGTCGATAAACGACGGCGTTATCTGCAAACGACCTAAGACGGCTGCTCAGATTGTCTCCCAAATCGTTTATATCCGAGGGTTGGAACTTCAATAGTGGCAGCTATTTATTTACAGCTCGTACAAAATAGATACTTGTTTCAGAGTTTTACTGACCTTCAGAGTAGGCACCAGCATTGTGTATAGGCCGTTGCCAGCGATGTGGAAGTCGTAGGATACTCTGAGCAGTGCCAGTTGTGTTGACACTTTGAGCGGCGCTGTCTATTGCCTGACGAATTTGTAGCCGTTCTGAAGCGAATGCTGTGAAGTTTTCCTTCAGTTTAGAAATCGAGTCAAAGTTACGAGGGCTTAAGTCATGGGAGTACAGTAGGTAGGATAGCACTTAGTAGTTCCATCAGTCAAACAACTCAGTATCAGCTTGCACTGTACGTGCTTGAGCATTGTCCTGCAATAAGATGGTCACATCCTGCAGAAAGTTGTAAGTAGGCTGTTTAGGTTTTTATGTTGGTAACGTCACGTAGCGCTCTGTATGAAAATAACTGGCTGTGTTGTGTGCAGTCTGTGGCTGGTTTGCATTGTTGTAACATTTGCTATTGTAGTGTTGGGCAGTTGGATGTGAACAGCGCGTAGCGTTGCGCAGTTGGAGGTGGGCCGCCAGCAGTGGTGGATGTGGGAAGAGAGATGGCAGAGTTTTGAGAGCGGACGATCCGGACGCGTGTCCGTCAGAAAAAGGAAATGTCATGAAGTGATATATATATATATATATATATATATATATATATATATATATATATATATATATATATATATATATATATATATATATATATATTACGACTTTTGAACATTATTAAGGTAAATACATTGTTTGGTCTCTATCAAAATCTTTCATTTGCTGACTATGCCTATCAGTAGTTAGTGCCTTCCGTAGTTAGAATCTTTTATTTAGCTGACAGAATATAGCGGTCGCTTTACTGCAGTAGTTCGAATAACGAAGATTTTTGTGAGGTAAGTGATTCATGAAAGGTATAGGTTATTGTTAGTCACGGCCATTCTTTTGTAGGGATTATTGAGTCAGATTGCGTTGCGCTAAAAATATTGTGTGTCAGTTTATTGATGATCAGAATAAGTAAAGAGAGAAATGTCTAAGCACGATCAGTTTTGCTCAGCTGTTTGAAAATCAAATAAGGTAAGGGGTTTACCAGCACAGTGATTCATTAATTTTTCTAAGGGAAGGTTTCATATGTCGACCCTTAACCGAGGATACCTTACTGATATCTTCTGATTTTTTTCTTGTAGTTTGTGTAATTAGTGTAGCTATTGTTTATTGCTACAGCGTAATTGTAGAGAGAATTTCCTTTGTAGTTGTTTTTCATTGTTGTACAGTAAAACAGTTGTGGCATGCATGTAGATTTGCACCAAGTATTTCGCAGCTGCGCTTACAATTAACTAGATATTATTTTCAGTGCTATGTTAACGTGTTTTCTTATTTTTGCTCTTCAAATTGTGCTTTTCTTGTTATCGTGTGAAATACGTGATAATTATGGCGTGTGAAAAACTTAACACTGGGCTCCAAAGTAAATTAAGAAATGATAGTGACGACGAGCGTAGCTTATCAGCACCACTGTGTAATGAATTAACAGACATTCGAAGTAGTAATTTGGTAATTGTGCATAGGGAAATGGAGCGGGCGGCAAATAATGGCGTAGACAGTGAAACAATTAGTGAACAGGGAAGCATTATCGATCGATCGGTCGGCAACAGCTCGCCTCAGGATTCCGAAATGACGGACACAATCTTGCAAATACTGTAGATTCAGGTTTTGCGTCCTCACCGTTTTCTCAAATAAATCAAGACACATTTTCTGCTTTTCAAAATGCGAATATTGCCGGTTCAAACGCACTGCCGAATAGCACTGAGGAACATGTTTCAGATACCAGTGCATTGTTATTACAATTAATGCAACAAATGGGACAAAAGCTTCAAAAGTTAGACACAATGCAAGGCAACCACAGACTGCACACAGCACAGCCAGTGATTTTCATACAGAGCGTACGTGACGTTACCAACATAAAAACCTAAATAGCCTACTTACAAAGTGTCATCACTTCCGTCTCTATGCTGTTCATTTTTGTAACACAACCTACGATCAGCTTAGAGACAGAAGTGATGACACTTTGTGCAAGATGTGACCATCATTTTGCAGGACAATGCTCAAGCACGTACAGTGCAAGCGGTTAGTGATTTGTTTGACTCATGGGGCTACTAAGTGCTATACCACCTACTGTACTCCCATGACTTAAGACCTCGTAACTTCAACTCGATTTTTAAACTGAAGAAAACACTTCACGGCATTCGCTTCAGAGCGGCTACAAATTTGTCGGCAATAGACCGCGCCGCTCGAAGTTTCAACACAACTGACCCTGCTCAGAGTATCCTACGACTTCCACATCGCTGGCAACGGCCTATACACAATGCTGGTGCCTACTTTGAAGGCCAGTAAAACTTTGGATAGCGTATCTAGTTTGTAGGAGCTGTAAATAAATGGTTGCCACTATTAAATTTCCAACCCTCGTAGATAAGGAACAGCAGATGGCCTATAACACTACCTTGGGGAACGCCAGAAATCACTTCTGTTTTACTCGATGATTTCCGTCAGTTACTACGAACTGTGACCTCTCTGACAGGAAATCACGAATCCAATCACATAACTGAGACGATATTCCATAAGCACGCATTTTACTACAACCCGTTTGTGTGGTACAGCGTGAAAAGCCTTCCGGAAATCCACAAATACGGAATCAATTTGAAATCCCTTGTCAATAGCACTCAGCACTTCATGTGAATAAAGAGCTATATGTGTTTCACAGGAACGATGTTTTCTCAATTCATGTTGACTGTTTGTCAATAGACCGTTTTCTTCGTGGTGATACATAATGTTCGAACACAAAATATGTTCCAAAATCCTGCTGCATATCGACGTTAATGATATGGGCCTGTAATTTAGTGGATTACTCGTACTAACTTTCTTGAATATTGGTGTGACCTGTGCAACTTTCCAGTGTTTGGGTACGGATCTTTCTTCGAGCGAACGGTTGTATATGATTGTTAAGTATGGAGCTACTGCATCAGCACTCTCTGAAAGGATTCTAATTGGTATACAATCTGAACCAGAGGACTTGCTATTATTAAGTGATTTAAGTAGTTTCACTACTCCGTGGATATTTACTTATACGTTACTCATGTTGGCAGCTGATCTTGAGTAGAATTCTGGAATATTTACTTCGTCGTCTTTTGTGAAGGCATTTCGGAAGGCTGTGTGTAATAACTCTTCTTTGGCAGCACTGTCTTCGATCGTATCTCCTTTGCTATCGCGCAGAGAAGGCATTGATTGTGTCTTGCCGCTAGCATACTTTACATAAGCCCAGAATCTCTTTGGATTTTCTGCCAGGTTTCGGAACAAAGTTTCGTTGTGTAAACTATTATAAGCATCTCGCATTGAAGTCAGTGCTAAATTTCGAGCTTCTGTAAAGGATAGCCAATCTTGGGGATGCTTCTGTTTAAATTTGGCATGGTTGTTTCGTTGTTTCTGCAACAGTGTTCTGACCCGTTTTGTATACCAAGGAGGATCAGCTCCGTCGTTTGTTAATTTATTTGGTATAAATCTCTCAACTGCTGCCGAAACTATTTCTTTGAATTTAAGCCACATCTGGTCTGCACTTATATTGTTAATTTGGAAGGAGTGGAGATTGTCTCTCAGGAAGGCATCAAGTGAATTTTTATCTGCTATTTTGAATAGATAAATTTTTCGTTTATTTTTGGAGGATTTGGAGGTTACAATATTCAATCGCGCTACGACAACCCTGTGTTCACTAATCTCTGTATGCGCTTTGATGCTCGTTATTAACTCAGGATGATTTGTTGCTAAGAGGTCAAGTGTGTTTTCACAACTGTTTACTGTTTGCGTGGGCTCATGAGCTAATTGCTCAAAATAATTTTCAGAGAATGCTTTTAGCACAACTTCAAATGATATTTTATGCGTACCTCCGGAATTTAATATGTATTTTCGTCAGCATATCGAGGTTAAATTAGTCACCACCAACTATAATCGTATGAGTCTGATACGTGTTTGAAATAGAACTCAAGTTTTCTTTGAACCTTTCAGCAATTGTATCATCTGAAGTGGAAGGTCGGTAAAAGGGTCCAATTATTATTTTATTCCGGTTGCCAACAATGACCTCTTCCCACACTAACTCACAGGAACTATCTACATCAATTTCGCGACAAGATAAACCACTTCTAACTGCACTTAACACGCCACCGCCAATCGTGTTTAGCCTATCCCTTCCGAACACCGTTAGGTTCTTTGCAAAAATTTCGGCTGAGCTTATCTCTGGCTTTAATCTGCTTTCAGTACCTATTACGATTTGAGCATGAGTGCTTTCTATTAGCGCTTGGAGCTCTGGTACTTTCCCAACACACCTACGACAATTTACAACTGTTATACCGATGGTTCCTGTATCTACTTTCTTCCTGTGTTCGGCCTGCACCCTTTGTGACTGAAGCCCTTTTTGTGCTTTCCAAAGACGCTCTAACCTAAAAAACCGCCCAGTTCACGCCACACAGTCCCTGCTACCCGTGTAGCAGCCTCCTGCGTATAGTGGACACCTGACCTATTCAGCAGAACCCGAAACCCAACCGCCCTTTGGCGCAAGTCGAGGAATCTGCAGCCTACATGGTCACAGAACTGTCTGAGCCTCTGGTTCAGACCCTCCACTCGGCTCTGTCGACTATGCTGCAAATGGTCAGCTCTGCTTTCATCTCGTAAACAAGACTGCCAGCCTTTACCACTTCCGTTACCAGCTCAAAACCAAAGAGAATCTCTTCTGATCCTACACATAATTAATAATGGTGTGAGCCACCACCTGCAGTTGGTTACAGCCTGTGCTCTTTATGGCATCCGGGAGGACCCGTTCCACATCTGGAATGACTCCACCTGGTATGCACTAGGAGGGCGCATTGGATTTCTTACCCTTCATGGCAGCCAAGTCCCTTAGGGGCCCCATAACGCGCCTAAAGTTGGAGCTCCCAACTATCAATAATCTCATCCTCTGTGATTGTCCGGATCCTGCAGGCTGAGATGTTTCCTCTGAAACAGGACAGGCGACAGCATCTGGCTCAGTGACAGTGTCAGCCACAGACAGCATCTGGAACCTGTCTGTCAGACCAACCAGAGAGGCCTTACATATGGCCCTCTGGGAAGTCTTTCCCCACCTGCTACGCCCCGTGGTGGCCTGCCACTCAACCATAGCTGAGGGGTCAACTTCAGTGTGAGCAGTAACTGCACTGGCTGGTGAGGACCAGTCGGAGGACTTTGACATGCTGGACATCCATTGGATCCCCACATTTGGCCCACAATGGTGGTGCCCATCCACTGCAGCCTCAAGCTGTGTAACCGAAGCCATCACAGGCTGGAGTTGAGAGCGAAGTGTTACCAACTCGGCTCGCATCTGCACACAACAATCGTAGTCCCTATCCATACTAAAGATCGTGCAAAACTAAACTACCTAGAGAAATGGACTATCGGCACATGCTGCAGAACTCTATTGAAGACATTCGAAAACGCAGGATCTGTGTCTAATAAATTAGATTAATATGCAGAAATTCAAAAATCTAATTATCGAAGCACTCAGGTAAAACTAAATAATATGTCACAAAATCGGTTTACCTTCCGACGTAAACGAAAACGCGAGAACTGTGGCTGTTAAATACAGGGAACACTTTCAATTATTTATTGCACAAGAACTAAACGGTGCACAGATGTCATACAGATTGCAGTTTGAAGAGAAACACTGAAAAATTTTTTTTACAAGCATTCGATATGCGAACCGCGAGTGACCCGGCAGATGTCAATACAGTAATCGAATTCTTGCCATATCCGTCCCAGCATAGCATCGTCCACTGTGGCAGTTGCTTCCTGTATTCTCTCCCGGAGCTCTGGTGGATCACATGGTAGAGGCGGTACGTACACCTGATCTTTAATGTGTCCCCACAGAAGAAAGTCACACGGAGTGAGATCTGGTGTTCATGAAACAGCTGAAACGACCGATCCATCGGTGCGGCAGCTCCATGTTTAGGTACCCACGAACTCCATGATGACAATGGGGTGGAGCCCCATCCTCCTGAAAGATGAACGGTGAGTACTATTGCATTTGAGGCTTCAGCCATTGCTGCAACATCTCCAAAACACACAAAGCTGGCTCCGCATCTGAACACGCCATGTTTGCGACTAGTGCTTACTATCGGCAAATAACCAAACTACGCTGTGGCGGTATACATGAAAGAAACTTTCAGGGTTTATCTTCAAAATGACTTATGTATGATATCTGTACAATGTTTGGTTCTTGTGCAATAAATAATTGAAAGTGTTCCCAGACTTTATGTACACCCTGTGTTAAATTAACACGCAGAACTAAAAGCACACAGATGATCTTACAAAATTCGTTCCTGGTTAGTAACTCTTAAGTTACAAAATCGGTTACTTCCCTGTTGCTATGTCTGCGTCTGTCTCAGCCGGCTACTGCTGCCTGACTGGCTAACTAACGCCAACAAGCGGTCACTAGCTTTCAAAACAAAGAAACAAACGCCTATCGACTCTCGCTACGGAACTCTGCTGTAGACCCTGACGAAAGTGCAGTAACTGTGTCTAATAAATTAGATTAATGCACAGAGATTCAAGTCAGTGCAATCAAAGATTTGGCTTATTTATGTCACATATTTTGATACTCGTAAATTCACTCAGCAAAACCTCTGGGATACTTCCTGTTGACGTAGAATCATGAGATTTGTTACGAAGCAAAGTTTCGAAGTACGAAAGGCTACCGAAAAAAAAACCGGAATAACATTGTTGTGGGCGGAGCTTGTATAGCACGCATTTCTGCCATTAGGCGTGTATAGCGCAAATGATTGACAGTTCAGTACCGCCTGCATTGTCAACCTGGTTTGTTCTGTTCATCTGCAGCGACTGTTTTTGCTAACGCTGTTTTGTCCTTGTTTAGTTTTTTATGATGGCAAGTTTAAGTGAACAAAGTACAGCTGAGAAATTTTGTTTTCTGCTAGGTACAAACTGCTGAAACTGCTTTAATGTTGAAAACAACTTACCAAGATGACGCTATGCGAAAAGCTCAAGTGTACGAGGGGTTTGCTCGATTTAAAAATGGCGACAAGTCGACTGATGACAAACCTCGTTCTGGACGTCCATCAACTGCCCGAATCGACGAAAATGTTGAAAAAAATTCGAGAGTTTGTGCTCACAGACCGTCGACAGACACTTGATCACTTGCCACTGATCAGTTCGTCAAAAAAGACCCGATTTGTGGAAGACGGGAGACTGATAGTACGCCTGCAAACACAGCCATATCTGTTAGACAGTTTTTGGCAAAAAATGGCACAGTTCCGTTGCCCCACTCATGTCACTCGCCTGACCTGTTTCCGTGCAACTTTATCTTATTTCTATGCATGAAAAGGGGCATGAAAGGACGCAGACTTGGCAAAATTGAAGAAGTAAAGAAAAAACGAGGAAGGAGCTGTCAGCCATTTCTAAAGATAACTACAAAAAAAAAGTTTCTAACAGTGGAAGCACCGATGGGACAAAGGTATTAGTTGTAACAGAGGGTATTTTGAAGGGATAAGGTTATTTTTTACACAATTTGACAATATATAGCTTTTAAAAAATAATTCCTTTTTTGGGGTACCCCTCATACAAGTTAAATTGTTAAATTGTAATTATATATCTTAAAAAATACCTTTATGTCATTATACATTGCATTCATCATCCGTCAAAAGTATAATAGACGAACATTACTGCATGCAAGCATAAAATGTAAGCTGTTATCAAATTTGAGTAAATAAATAAAAATGTTTAAATCTTTTCTCTCTACATACTGTATATAAAGTCCGTGCTCGGTTCTTGTTTATACGTCCAGGCTCGTCTGAGGAATTCCCGGGACCAATATCTTGCCAGTACCGATATCGATAACAGGCAAAAATCGTTGAAAATCTCGATTCCCACGATGGATGAACTAACATACATAATTAAATTTGTACAGAACTCTCAGTGCGCGAGTCCTACCGGCATTGGCCAAATTTTTTGGTTATAAAAGTAGTCCGATTCTAATCGTGAGCAGGATATTGTTTCTTGCTTTCGAAAAGGATAGACCTGACTGTTAAATGTACTAGGTACTTGAAATTGGTTGCACATGATGTGTGCAGTTTCTTACTGTAAATTAGAGGACGGTCAAGGAAAGAAATATTTCAACGTTTTCATTTCCAACACAAGTAAAAATACGCACTACCTGTATGTGATTACACCTGATACATTTTTATCATTGCTACGTGCAATAACCACAATCACTCATTTAAGTGAATACTTCAGCACTTTTGCAGCCTGAAAATATTTGTTAATAGATAAGTTTCAAACATCATCTAGACTCAGGACAGTGGGTTTGGTCGCTACAGCTAAATGTGTGTCGTTTCTTACGTCTTGAACTCTGAAAAGAAACTGAAAATAATGAGTGCATTAGAAATAAAATCTGCATTGTTTTTGGTATTCTGTGTAAAAGACCTGACATTGGAACCGGTATGAAAGTCTGACGAACGAATGTGTATCATGCATTTAGAGGATGTTCATGAACATGCAAATAAAACATAAACCCCTCAGAATGACTTAAGGGTGCTGTTCTACGTATCGCGTCGTTTATTGTAATTCATGAATGGGTACGATAAACGTAACTTCTTCCCATTGATGATGGGCTCGCTGCAAGCGGGATAAAAAGCGACATAATTACTCAATCTGTGCAGGGATGCCTTACAGCAACAATCTGATTTAATGCTTTTTATTGTCGTTGAAGATAACCAATGTTTTCAAACATTTATGTCAGATGACTTTGTAACAGTATCCTAAGTATCACAAAGAAAGAAGTGTTTCATCAGTTCTGAGAATGATTGTGGACCACACCTGCTCTTCTGAGACGTTGACATTACTTGTACATGTGAAAGAAATGACTTCAAAAAGATGTTACATTTTGAGAATAGAGCAGGGAACAACCGTTTTGTAAACAACAGTAAACCGAGTTCTTTGCACTTTTCAAATAAACCCAGATTTATGTTGTGACATGTCTTTTCCGTATGAATCCTAGCAGTACTAGTTAGGGGTGGGGGGAGGGAGGGAAGTAATTTATACCCACCTCTAGAAAATGTAATATAGACAGTTAATTTACATTTTAAAATTCTGAAAAAATATTTATTGTTTTTAATGAATCCTTCTAACAGATTTCATACATGTTTTAAATTTTTCCGTTAGATTTAGCTCAAAAATTTAAGTCTTAGTAGTAAGTGTTGCTTTCCCCATTATATGTCACATTCAATATTTTCAGGTCCAGGACCACACTTACAAGTCAATATATCCTTAAAAATTAGTATGTTATGTGTACAAGTCAACAACAATTAACGAAATACGCATTTTTCAATTTTTTTGGTAGGGCGTAAAGTACCCCTATTAATTTTCTGTTCTGGGCCTTGCTTACACATCAGCATCTCTTTAAAAAGCGTGTTGTAAATATGAGTTACCTAAACTTTTTTTAACTTAGGCATGAAGTACCACCATTGACAGTTTGCGTTATGGAACATTCGTTGGAATTGCTAGGGTTAATTTTCCCTACTGAACATGGGCGTCTGTAGAAAGTTCTCTATGAGTGGCTTGACTCTAAAACTGTCGAGTTTGGTACAGCTGGCTCGGTGACTTTGAGAAAGTATCATGCTCAAAGAATTAAACGTAATAGGAAGTACTCAGAAGTTTTTTTATGTCAAACGACTGACAGGTATCCATTCAATATTTCTAAGGTAGATTTCCTTGATACTTGAATAACTGAACAAAAATTCGATACCTACAGATTTCAAAGGATGGCAAATGCTCCCTCTTGCCGCCCCCCCCCCCCCAACCCCTGAACCCCCTTTAGGACGTCTGTGCTCTAAGCACCTGCATTTTTTTATGTGTGTGTATCATGTGATGTTAAAAGCTGTATTTTTGACAGAAAATCGAACTCTAAGACTGCGTGTTTCATAAGAACTCGAAAAATGAAGCAAGTAATCACCTTGTTAGTAAGTTGCGCTTAAAATGATATTGCTGTAGAGTTTTTATAGTTTTTAGTCCCCCCTTCATAGTTCCTCCTCAGCGTCATATTGCCGAGGTGAAATGTACAACCGATGGCGGTTTATATGTTCGCATTAAAATTCCATACTGGAAATTACACCGTGAAATGGTAACCCCGTCGTCCATGTGCCTGCGCTTAGCACTCAGGCTGTGACGTCGCTAGAGGCAGACGCCAGCCTCCTTCCACGAAAGCTTCGCCTAGGTCCGCTCTGACGACGTAGCAAGTGTGGATGTCGCTGCTCGCATCCATCTACTTGCCACACCACAGGAACACTCGCATATTGAACCCTGGAAACACGAGCTCATCAGACACAATATCAGTCACTCCTTTAGATACCCACACTGGCCACTTTCGGGCACTGCAGACAGTGTAGAACTGGTAGCAGCCCGCACGTAATCCTCCACAGCTGACGTAAATAGTGGCAGGGATGTGATGTGTATGTGCATGTGCATGTCAGTGCAATAAGATGGGTCGACGTAGAGATGTGGCAGAGTGAAAGAAAGGAGCTACCATGTTTGGGTGTGCACATGGCCGCACCACGAATGAAGTCACGCGATTTGCTGGTGCACCAACAGATACTGTCCAACGTGTTTGCAGTGAATGGTATACCACTTGCTGCCAAGAAATACAGCGTAAGAACAATGGTCCTTAAAAGATCCTAATCGACAAAAGACGAGGGCGATGTCTCGTATGTTACATACGCCAGCGCCTGCCGGGCGACATGCCTCTATACGGAGTTGTATCACTGGTTCTATAATCAGCAGGCGCGGCCTTTCGACACAGCTGACAGCAATGGCCGCCTCATTAAAGTACCGCAGCCGACGGAACTACTTTGTCACACCTTCTGCAGATGCCAGCCAACCACCAGATGACATCACGTACCGCAGAGAGCACTCGTCACCCTTGCCAGTAGCAGCCAATTATGCAAATTGAGTGTACTCATCCGCAGCTTTACTGTATGATTAAATGATGATGGCGTCCTCTTGGGTAAAATATTCCGGAGGTAAAATAGTCCCCCATTCGGATCTCCAGGCGAGGACTACTCAAGAGGACGTCGTTATCAGGAGAAAGAAAACTGGCATTCTACGGATCGGAGCGTGGAAAGTCAGATCCCTTAATCGGGCAGGTAGGTTAGAAAATTTAAAAAGGGAAATGGATAGGCTAAAGTTAGATATAGTGGGAATTAGTGAAGTTCGGTGGCAGGAGGAACAAGACTTTTGGTCAGGTGATTACAGGGTTATAAATACAAAATCAAATAGGGGTAATGCAGGAGTAGGTTTAATAATGAATAAAAAAGTAGGAGTGCGGGTTAGCTACTACAAACAGCATAGTGAACGCATTATTGTGGCCAAGATAGACACAAAGCCCATGCCTACTACAGTAGTAAAAGTTTATATGCCAACTAGCTCTGCAGATGATGAAGAAATTGATGAAATGTATGACGAGATAAAAGCAATTATTCAGGTAGTGAAGGGAGACGAAAATTTAATAGTCATGGGTGACTGGAATTCGTCAGTAGGAAAAGGGAGCGAAGGAAACAAAGTAGGTGAATGTGGATTGGGGGGAAGAAATGAAAGAGGAAGCCGCCTTGTAGAATTTTGCACAGAGCATAACTTAATCATAGCTAACACTTGGTTCAAGAATCATAAAAGAAGGTTGTATACCTGGAAGAATCCTGGAGATACTAAACGGTATCAGATAGATTATATAATGGTAAGAGAGATTTAGGAACCAGGTTTTAAATTGTAAGACATTTCCAGGGGCAGATGTGGATTCTGACCACAATCTATTGGTTATGAACTGCGGATTGAAACTGAAGAAACTGCAGAAAGGTGGGAATTTAAGGAGATGGGACCTGGATAAACTGAAAGAACCAGAGGTTGTACAGAGTTTCAGGGAGAGCATAAGGGAACAATTGACAGGAATGGGGGAAAGAAATACAGTAGAAGAAGAATGGGTAGCTCTGAGGGATGAAGTAGTGAAGGCAGCAGACGATCAAGTAGGTAAAAAGACGAGGGCTAATAGAAATCCTTGGGTAACAGAAGAAATATTGAATTTAATTGATGAAAGGAGAAAATATAAAAATGCAGTAAATGAAGCAGACAAAAAGGAATACAAACGTCTCAAAACTGAGCTCGACAGGAAGTGCAAAATGGCTAAGCAGGGATGGCTAGAGGACAAATGTAAGGATGTAGAGGCTTGTCTCACTTGGGGTAAGATAGATACTGCCTACAGGAAAATTAAAGAGACCTTTGGAGAGAAGAGAACCACTTGTATGAATATCAAGAGCTCAGATGGCAACCCAGTTCTAAGCAAAGAAGGGAAGGCAGAAAGGTGGAAGGAGTATATAGAGGGTTTATACAAGGGCGATGTACTTGAGGACAATATTATGGAAATGGAAGAGGATGTAGATGAAGATGAAATGGGAGATAAGATACTGCGTGAAGAGTTTGACAGAGCACTGAAAGACCTGAGTCAAAACAAGGCCCCGGGAGTAGACAACATTCCATTAGAACTACTGATGGCCTTGGGAGAGCCAGTCATGACAAAAGTCTACCATCTGGTGAGCAAGATGTATGAGACAGGCGAAATACCCACAGACTTCAAGAAGAATATAATAATTCCAATCCCAAAGAAAGCAGGTGTTGACAGATGTGAAAATTACCGAACTATCAGTTTAATAAGTCACAGCTGCAAAATACTAACGCGAATTCTTTACAGACGAATGGAAAAACTGGTAGAAGCGGACCTCGGGGAAGATCAGTTTGGATTCCGTAGAAATGTTGGAACACGTGAGGCAATACTAACCTTACGAATTATCTTAGAAGAAAGATTAAGAAAAGGCAAACCTACGTTTCTAGCATTTGTAGACTTAGAGAAAGCTTTTGACAACGTTAACTGGAATACTCTCTTTCAAGTTCTGAAGGTGGCAGGGGTAAAATACAGGGAGCGAAAGGCTATTTACAATTTGTACAGAAACCAGATGGCAGTTATAAGAGTCGAGGGGCATGAAAGGGAAGCAGTGGTTGGGAAAGGAGTGAGACAGGGTTGTAGCCTCTCCCCGATGTTATTCAATCTGTATATTGAGCAAGCAGTAAAGGAAACAAAAGAAAAATTCGGAGTAGGTATTAAAATTCATGGAGAAGAAGTAAAAACTTTGAGGTTCGCCGATGACATTGTAATTCTGTCAGAGAAGCAAAGGACTTGGAAGAGCAGTTGAACGGAATGGACAGTGTCTTGAAAGGAGGATATAAGATGAACATCAACAAAAGCAAAACGAGGATAATGGAATGTAGTCAAATTAAATCGGGTGATGCTGAGGGGATTAGATTAGGAAATGAGACACTTAAAGTAGTAAAGGAGTTTTGCTATTTAGGGAGTAAAATAACTGATGATGGTCGAAGTAAAGAGGATATAAAATGTAGACTGGCAATGGCAAGGAAATCGTTTCTGAAGAAGAGAAATTTGTTAACATCTAGTATAGATTTAAGTGTCAGGAAGTCGTTTCTGAAAGTATTTGTATGGAGTGTATCCATGTATGGAAGTGAAACATGGGCGATAAATAGTTTGGACAAGAAGAGAATAGAAGCTTTCGAAATGTGGTGCTACAGAAGAATGCTGAAGATAAGGTGGGTAGATCATGTAACTAATGAGGAGGTATTGAATAGGATTGGGGAGAAGAGAAGTTTGTGGCACAACTTGACTAGAAGAAGGGATCGGTTGGTAGGACATGTTTTGAGGCATCAAGGGATCACAAATTTAGCATTGGAGGGCAGCGTGGAGGGTAAAAATCGTAGAGGGAGACCAATAGATCAATACACTAAGCAGATTCAGAAGGATGTGGGTTGCAGTAGGTTGTGGCACAACTTGACTAGAAGAAGGGATCGGTTGGTAGGACATGTTTTGAGGCATCAAGGGATCACAAATTTAGCATTGGAGGGCAGCGTGGAGGGTAAAAATCGTAGAGGGAGACCAATAGATCAATACACTATGCAGATTCAGAAGGATGTAGGTTGCAGTAGGTACTGGGAGATTAAGAAGCTTGCACAGGATAGAGTAGCATGGAGAGCTGCATCAAACCAGTCTGAGGACTGAGGACCACTACAACAAACAACAACACATCCGCGTGGTATAACCATCTCTGCCGAGCCTCTATAGTCAGTTCGCATCGAGTGCAGAGTAAGTTCACTGCGATTTCACACTGAGCTCATGGCACAGTACGTCCACAGATGAACTCCAAACTAAGAAGCGAGTGAGCTACGGTCTACGACAGTCGTCAATGAGCAATATTGCCACCAGTACAGTAGACCTACAGGAAGCATTTCGGAAGATAACTTGGTAGACACAGACTTATAAGAGGAACTTCTGCTGTCTGTCAGGTTGCGGACTTAGTTATTGGAAGTTATCTGTCCCAACAAGTGCTAACTGTATTTAGTTATACTGGAGTTCTACATTCCATTTGAGCGTTCTAATAAATGCAGTTATTGTACTTTGATTATTTGTTTGTGTAGTTGTCACCAACACTACACGTCCGCAGCTCGTGGTCTAGTGACTAGCGTTGATGCCCCTCGATCACGTGGCCCGGTTTCAATTCCCGGTGTACAGAAACATAACTTAAGGCCCCTAAGATGCCGCTACGTTAGTATTTTAAGAACAGGCAAGGATAAAAAACCGATTGAAAGTAAAAAGAGTGCAAATACATTAATTAGGAAAGCGCAAACCAACGAATTTTTCACATTCATCTTTTGATATACTGTTTTTCGATTTTAGTGGTAGAACACAGTCGAGCTTTTTCTCATAAGAGAAGGATGTGCATTTGTAGAGCAAAAGTACTGCAATCTCAGTCTATTTAAATGTGCGTGAATAATACAATATACACTCCTGGAAATTGAAATAAGAACACCGTGAATTCATTGTCCCAGGAAGGGGAAACTTTATTGACACATTCCTGGGGTCAGATACATCACATGATCACACTGACAGAACCACAGGCACATAGACACAGGCAACAGAGCATGCACAATGTCGGCACTAGTACAGTGTATATCCACCTTTCGCAGCAATGCAGGCTGCTATTCTCCCATGGAGACGATCGTAGAGATGCTGGATGTAGTCCTGTGGAACGGCTTGCCATGCCATTTCCACCTGGCGCCTCAGTTGGACCAGCGTTCGTGCTGGACGTGCAGACCGCGTGAGACGACGCTTCATCCAGTCCCAAACATGCTCAATGGGGGACAGATCCGGAGATCTTGCTGGCCAGGGTAGTTGACTTACATCTTCTAGAGCACGTTGGGTGGCACGGGATACATGCGGACGTGCATTGTCCTGTTGGAATAGCAAGTTACCTTGCCGGTCTAGGAATGGTAGAACGATGGGTTCGATGACGGTTTGGATGTACCGTGCACTATTCAGTGTCCCCTCGACGATCACCAGTGGTGTACGGCCAGTGTAGGAGATCGCTCCCCACACCATGATGCCGGGTGTTGGCCCTGTGTGCCTCGGTCGTATGCAGTCCTGATTGTGGCGCTCACCTGCACGGTGCCAAACACGCATACGACCATCATTGGCACCAAGGCAGAAGCGACTCTCATCGCTGAAGACGACACGTCTCCATTCGTCCCTCCATTCACGCCTGTCGCGACACCACTGGAGGCGGGCTGCACGATGTTGGGGCGTGAGCGGAAGACGGCCTAACGGTGTGCGGGACCGTAGCCCAGCTTCATGGAGACGGTTGCGAATGGTCCTCGCCGATACCCCAGGAGCAACACTGTCCGTAATTTGCTGGGAAGTGGCGGTGCGGTCCCCTACGGCACTGCGTAGGATCCTACGGTCTTGGCGTGCATCCGTGCGTCGCTGCGGTCCGGTCCCAGGTCGACGGGCACGTGCACCTTCCGCCGACCACTGGCGACAACATCGATGTACCGTGGAGACCTCACGCCCCACGTGTTGAGCAATTCGGCGGTACGTCCACCCGGCCTCCCGCATGCCCACTATACGCCCTCGCTCAAAGTCCGTCAACTGCACATACGGTTCACGTCCACGCTGTCGCGGCATGCTACCAGTGTTAAAGACTGCGATGGAGCTCCGTATGCCACGGCAAACTGGCTGACACTGACGGCGGCGGTGCACAAATGCTGCGCAGCTAGCGCCATTCGACGGCCAACACCGCGGTTCCTGGTGTGTCCGCTGTGCCGTGCGTGTGATCATTGCTTGTACAGCCCTCTCGCAGTGTCCGGAGCAAGTATGGTGGGTGTGACACACCGGTGTCAATGTGTTCTTTTTTCCATTTCCAGGAGTGTAGAAGACCAATATAAAGTATTTTTATTTCTGGAGGTGTGTGAAGTGAATTTTCGTGTAATCACGACAAGCGTCAGTGCCCACGGAGTCCTTTAGCTGCCTGCATCTTCACCAAAATTGTAAGGAAGCCCGATGCACAAACAGGCATTTTTAAACAAATTCAGTTCATATTCAGTTACGAATATTCAATCAATTAATTATTCATTCATTTATTTTTTTAATATATTACACCGGCCGGGTTGGGGATTTTCTCTGCCCGGGGAATGGGCAGAGAAAATACCACCACCACCACCACCATCATCATCATCATCCGTGACAGTGGCTAGATTGGATTGTGAACAAATCAGACTGTGTAAAAATTGGGACTTTGTACAGGCGTTGATGACCGCGCAGTTGTGTGCCCCACAAACCAAACATCAACATCATCAACACTACACTATTACAGTCACTTATCAACGAATACCCTCGCTGCAATAGAGGATTAGTAGGTTATATCAGTGGTAGTTGGTCACATACGGACATCACAGCAGTGGCACAGTCGGCACATATACAACACAACGACAGGCGGTAAGAAATCCCACAGGAACTTCTGCTGTCGGTGCATGCAGGACAATCTGAACCAGTTTCCGAGGAAACTTTGTGAAGGGAACTACATGCATTGAGCCTTTGGAGCCAAGTGCCTCGCAAAAGACCGTTGTTCACAGTAGACATGAATGGACCAAACTGGACAACAGCTGACTGGAGGCGAGAGTCGCTATGGTACCCTTTATCAAATGATCCCTGGAGTCGAGGGCACCACCGGCACAATGATGCTTTTAACCCGCAGCGTGAGGAGTGTGTAGTTCAGGCTGGAGGCGGTGTGTCTTTTGTACCGAGACATGAGCCCACTCATTCCGGTTGCTATGAATATAAACCAGGATGTTTATTACAACTTCCTTGGTAACCTAGTTTTATCTTTTCATTTGCATCTTCATGACGATTATACTGTGTACACACTCATCTTCCAGAAAGTGTTCACAAGGCTGCAAGAATACGATTTAGATTTGAAGAATACTCAGGCAACCCATTGCACTTTGACTGGTCCGTTAAATCAACCCATCTTACGCCTACAGAAAATATCTGGGACTATTTGGAACAACGGTTGAAATCCAGCAGTGAGAATCCCCCGCAATTTGGTCGCTGTAAGGGATCTTATTACCAATGAGTGGCTTCAGCTGAATATGGCATATCTGAAGAAACTTTCTGGCATTCTTCCTCGTCGAACTGAGACCATTACGGAAACTAGAGACAGTATTTTACTGCGTTACCATGATGTCTTTTGAGCTTGGGTCAGCTCAACCATTCACTCTAGTTAACTACACCACAATCGAAAGAAGCAAATCCTGCAGTCGCAAAAATCTCATCAAAAGTATCCAGACACGTAGTAGTGCTCATTAATAAGGTGGTGTCAGTCCTTCGTCTTTATGGCGGCTTGAACTCGGCTGGGGCACGTTCAGTATCTGAATTTCTGTGGCGCAATGGCAGCCCATTCTTCCTCAAATACCGAAACTAGAGAAGGTAGTAATGTCTGACGCTGGGGTCTGGTGTAGAATCGCCTTCTAACTCATACCAGAGGTGTTCCATTGGGTTCAGGTAGGAACTCTGGACAGGCCAGTACATTTCAGGATGGTTATTGGCCACAAACCATACTCTCATCCATACTACTTGATGACAGAGTGCATTGTCATGCTGATACAATCATCGTCTCCGAAGTGTTCCTCTACCGTATTCAGCAGACAATGGTGTAAAACGTGGTCATATCCTACCACATTTATAGTCAGGCAGCTGAAAGGATGTCTCTTACAATTTACGAACGTGGAGCGCATTGTGTGTGAGGAGACACTCTAGCACCAACTCGAACTTTGGAGCTCGTGAAATTAAATGATCGTATGGCATTGGTGGCCAGGATTCCTTACCTGGGGAAGTTCGGTCGCCGAGTTGCCTCTTCAATTGACGCCACATTGGGCGACTTGCGTACCGATGATGACGAAATGACGAGGACAACACAACAGCCAGTCCCCGAATGGAGAAACTCTCCGACCTCACCGGGAATCCAACCTGGGCCCACTGCTTGGTAGTCAGGCACACTGACATCTCAGCTAAGGGGGCGGACAAGCGTTTTCTGCAGATTGTGAGTTACCGATTCAGTTAGTGCTACCGAAGCAGTGTAAAGTGTCGTATTGTTATTAACACATGTGATACAGCCTCTTCCTCAAGCCGCTGGGACGTAGCCAGTGGCGCGGAGCTCGTCCATCATGTGTCTAGTGGCTAGCGTTCCTTCGTCTGGATCACGGGATCCTGGGTTCGATTCCCGGCCGATCCGGGGATTTTCTTCTCCTGGGGACTGGCTGTTTGTGTTGTCCTCACCATCTCATCGAGTAGTGGTGAGACGGAAATTGAAACTTTTACTAGTGCTAATGTTCACGATGTTGAGCACCCCACAAACCCACATCATCATCATCGTATATACGGCACGATGATATTTTGAGGAAGAAAGGGATAACGGTGGCTCTCTTATATCTGTGTCGAAATTCGTCGAACATGTAGCTGCAACTAAAAAAAATCCACAGCAACCAATTACTGCTCTTTCGACTTTAGGAAAAACCAGCGTGTGTGCTGCTAAAATAACGGAACTCTGTAGTTTTCTAGAGACTATACGCACAGGAATGGCGTTCCAGCACCTCCCAGAGAATTTTATTTGTACTCACTGAACCAAGTCGGCATCGGATATTTAAAATAATAGACGTGTATAAAATCGTAACTACAACTTGCCGTCCGAAGTTGTGATCGTTACATATCGGTAACCTCCGTATCGACTGTCGTTTGTTTACGACTGCCAGCAGCCTCAGAGATTTACAGTATAACCACAGTCTAAACGTTACAGTCGCGACACTCCGTCTCATTTTCGTTACCCCCAGCGACAACAGTGCCCCAAGCGGCCAGCAGGCGACACTTCTGAATACAATATCGGATGAGTGCCAATACTAACGTTTATATTGTTTTGTAGCATAGTTTTTAAGATAGTGAGTGAAGGTAGTGCCATAAAAATTGACAATAACTAAAAATTTCATCACATTTGTGATTATTGAGGTTCCTAAGGACCTTGAGAGACACGGAATGGTGCATAACAGGGCAGTTTATTTACGATTCTCTTGTAACGTATACACATTTATTGAATAATGTCGTTTTCCTTTAATAACAAATACTGCTAGTAAACACCGGAAGATCTGACCTTTTGCAGAAAGACGTCGTATATCTCTCCAACAAAGCAGAGATATTTTTTTCCGCTTCACTTTCAGCAAGTTTGTGAATGTGGAACGTGGGAAACCTATATGAAATGTAAAACAAAAGACGTGTATTAAATCGTAACGTAACTTCAACTTGCCGTCCGAAGTTGTGATCGTTACATATCGGTAACCTCCGTATCGACTGTCGTCTGTTAAGAACTGTCAGCAACCTCAGCAATCTAATAGCGTGTTTGTGTGTCATTGAGCGTTAAATAACGCAAGGAATGTTTGAATATGAGCGCTTGCATAATGTGCTTGAAAGAAATCTTGTTTCTCCTGTGTCGTAATTGACGCCACAGCTGCCGATCAACTGCGCGCACGGCGGCAGTCTTCCGAGGCGACACGTAAACATCCTTCCTCTCACAGGCGTCTGCAAGGGGAGCGGGGACACACACACAAGAGGGGCATTCCCATTTTCCTGGAATGTAGAAAACATGGTTTTACTCATTACAAAATTCTCATGCACTTCTTTCCAGTGATTCCACAATACCTGTCGTATAGTCTACATTTACATCCATACTCCGCAAGCCTGACGGTGTGTGGCGGAGTCTATAGTAGCTTTATGTGGCTGATAGTAGGGAGACCATACTTACAAGGGAACCTCCCCATCGCACCCCCCTCAGATTTAGTTATAACTTGGCACAGTGGATAGGCCTTGATAAACTGAACACAGATCAATTGAGAAAACAGAAAGAAGTTGTGTGGAACTGTGAAAAAATAAGCAACATATACAAACTTAGTAGTCCATGGGCCATATACGCAACATCAAGGAGAACGTGAGCTCAGGAGCGCCGTGGTCCCGTGGTAGCGTGAGCAGCTGCAGAAGGAGAGGTCCTTGGTTCAAGTCTTCCCACGAGTGAAAATTTTACCTTCTTTATTTTTGCATAGTTATCTGTCCGTTCGTTCATTGACGTCTCTGTTCACTGTAATAAGTTTAGTGTCTGTGTTTTGCGACCGCACCGCAAAACCGTGCGATTAGTAGACGAAAGGACGTGCCTCTCCAATGGGCACCGAAAACATTTGATCGCAAGGTCATAGGTCAACCGATTCCTCCACAGGAAAATACGTCTGATATATTCTATACGACACTGGTGTCGGCATGTGCGTCACATGACAGGATTATGTTGTCGACCCACCTAACTTGTACACTTGGCGAATGGGTAAAAGATTCTTCTACCTTCCCCGATTTAGGTTTTGTTGTGGATGTGATGATCACTCCCAAAAAAGTGATGAAAACATAAGAGTTTGTCACATAAACTGAAAATAAAAAATTGAAGTTTTCTCTCGATGGAAGATTTGAACCAAGGACCTGTCGTTCCGCAGCTGCTGACGTTACCACGAGACCACAGCGCTTCTGCGGTCTCAGTGTCCTTGATGTTGCCTATCTTCCCATGAACTACTCAGTTTGTATATTTTGCTTATTTTTTCACAGTTCCACACAACTTCTTCCTGTTTTCTCAATTGATCTGTGTTCAGTTTTTCAAGGCCTATCCACAGTGACAACTTATAACTAAATCTGAGGGGGGTGCGATGGGGAGGTTCCCTTGTTAGCTACATCCTCTCTCTAGAAAGCGCAACACCAGACACTCGATTATGGGGCACGGACATCATTCGTTTCTGAGTTTTCCTCCCCTTTATAATAATGAGCACTAGACTTGGCCACTGTTTCTATGTTTCGATACAGTGTATCGATACGTGGAACTGTTTCAGTGTTTCGGAATGGCTGTGGTCCACTGTTTCGAAACAGTGGTGTTTCATTCCGCCCCTATCTCGGACAACCGGACCAGATTCTATCTCGAGCCAGACACAGAAACTGTATCGTTGTTTCAAAATAAGGCTGTTTCAGTCCACCTGTGCTTAGAACGGACTAATTCTATCGAAACAGTGATGTTTCATTCCGCTCTGTGTCGGACGAGATTCGGGCTCGGCACAGGTACTGAAGCACAACATACCACTTCATAAAACACTTCCAAGAGTGTCGAAATCTTTTTGACAAGCAATAACATGAAGCTTAAGATATCCGAAAATAAAGCTTCGTTTCTAACTGACTGTCCTATTCCGAAATGGCGTAAACATCTGCTTTATGAACACTAACCAAACAATAAAACAACGCATATTATTCACATTCAAAATAATAAATATGTGAAAATAATTCAGTTAAATTACACCTTTTTTTATAACATAGCTTCTCTGTTCATGTACAGTAATCATATTAAGAATCGCAAGTAAGCCTACAACATTTTGAATAAAAAAGCCGTAGAGTGATAGTTCTTAGACATATACATAAATCTGATGTAGGTATAATTGCAAGCAATCTGTTTGACATATCACTGATAGTGTAATGGTGAACGGGAAGGGCTGGGAAGCATGGTGAATTTATAGTAACGGTTCGAAACACCTTGCAAGACAAAATTTTTTTCTGCTATATTTTGTTATTTATTCGAATTATTTGGCGTTATTTGTGAGTCTATAGTCACTATGCCTATTATCCACAATGATTCCCTTTGTGTGCATGGAAATTAGCAGGATGGGTGTATTACCCATACAACGGAATGTCGGAATCCCAGTAGCATATCCGTTGTTTCTGCAGTTTGCTTCCATCTCCAGTTCCATTCGTGGTGGTTGTTCTGTCTTCAGCTATGGCTGTCCTCAGCCAATTGAAAAGTATGAAAGTCACACGACACGAAAGCAGCGCATTTGCTGCAGGAAATACGAAACTGCCAAGACGCCTAAGGGATAGTTTCATGTTGTTGATGATGATAAAATGTGTAATTGTGTAGGTTTGATAGATTACAAAACACAAACTTTTCGACTGTTTCGAAACAGCATATCGAAGCATTACATTGTACTGTTTCATTTGTTTTGAAACAATTACGTGTTTCAGTTTGCCCATCTCTAATGAGCACGCTGCTATACTGCGGATCAGACGAAGGCGGGAAAAAGCCGGCCTTTGTGCCGTGCCGACTTCCTGTAAGGGCTTCTTTGAAGTACTGTTGTCAAGTTGCCTAAGAGGTGCATCCTAACCGTAGCAATCCCCAACAATTGTTAAATACCGCGCTTCGTTGGGTATTGTTTCGTTATACAGAATGCGCTATGGCTTAATGATCGCTTTCACAGCGTCTTCGGCCTGGAATCTCACTGACTGGAGTACAGTTGTCTTCAGTGATGAGTCCCGCTTCAAACTGAACCCTAATGACCAGCGAAGACGTGTCTGGAGATGTCGTGGACAGCAGTGGGACACCAACCTGATTATTGCTCGCCATGCGGCCCGACAACTAGGACTGATACTATAGGGTGCCAAATTTTTTTTTATTTTATTTTATTTTTTTTTTTTATAGCTGGACCCCTGTGGTTGTCATCCGCAGCACCCTTAGAGCACAGCGGTACGTAGATGATATTCTGCGCCCCGTTTTGTTTCGTTCATGGCAAGCCGACCTGCGCTTACATTCAGCAAGACAATGTCCGCCCCCAAAGGAAGGGAGTTTCTACTGCGTGTCTTCAATCTTGCCAAACCCTACCTAGGCCAGCAAGATCGTTGGACCTCTGCCCAATTGAGAACGTTTGAAGCATAATCGGCAGGGCGCTACGACTAGTTCGGGATTTTGACGATTTAACGCGCCAGTTGGACAGAATTTGGCTCTATACCGCTCAGGAGGAAATCCATCAACTTTATCACTCAATGCCAAATCGAGTAATTTCTTACACAAGGACCAGGTGCGGACCAACGCATTATTGATTTACTCAAGCTCTTTCTCTTAAATGAATCTTCTATTTCTGACCAGTTCGGCAGTTCGGATGATTGCTTCGTGGCGCGGCGTTCCCCCCCCCCCCCCCCCCCCCCTGAGAGTGTAATTCTGCCTTAGAACAGAAGGATGTATACCTCTAGCACTGGAAGACGACAGAGCCGTCACCTTGTAGCAGTCCTTTATCTTTTTTACGAATATCTAGGTATGCAAACACAGACACTTTTCGCATAGGATGGTTCACAAGGTCAACGTTTCTAGTATGTTCCAGTTTGCAGAAAGCATTTTCCCCAGCGTGTTTCAGGAATGTCTCTGAAGCTGTCACTACAAGCCAGGTCGCTCAACGGTTTGGAGGTGTTTGCGAGGAAAACAGCTTTCAGGAGAGATGAACTGTTTCGTTTCGACAAGTTGAGATAGTATTACCTCTCTCTCTGCAAAAACTGGTTCAAATGGCTCTGAGCACTATGCGACTTAACTTCTGAGGTCATCAGTCGCCTAGAACTTAGAACTAATTAAACCTAACTAACCTAAGGACATCACACACATCCATGCCCGAGGCAGGATTCGAACCTGCGACCTTAGCGGTCGCTCAGTTCCAGACTGTAGCGTCTAGAACCGCACGGCCACTCCGACCGGCCCTCTCTCTGCAGCAGGCGTTGTTTGGGAGACAGAAAGTTTTTAGCATTACCCATAGTTACCCCCTTATTTCACTACTAGTATTTTGTAAAAAGAAATGATATCTCATTGTAAGTTTTCAAAAATCGAAACTTGTGATTTGTTGTTGAGTGGGGGGAGGAGGGGGAGCGTGCTTGTAAGGTTGAAGAAGTGCGGCAAGGCACCTAAACTTTTAGAAATTAAGCACTGGTTTATTGCGGATTGTGAGTTACCGATTCAGTTTGTGTTATAGGAGTGGCGTAAAGTGTATTGTTATTTCAAACGAATATTGTAATACGGCCTCTTCCTCAAACTGCAAAAATAAATGGGCCGCGGAGCTACCTTAAAAAGTCATCTCGTAAGTCCGTATATAATTTACGATGATATTTTGAGGAGAAAGGAATAACGGCTGCCTTCTTATACCCTTGTCGAAATTAGTCGATCGAATAACCGAAGTTCTGAGAACTGGAACGGCATCTGAAGAAAGTAACGAGGGAGAAGTACGCTAGAGATCTGCTGCTCCTAGGATTCCAGGAAAAAGACAGTGCGTGCTGCTAACATGGCAGAAATAGATCATTTTCAAGAGGACGCAATTCGCCGACATGTAAATGAATATTAAGCGCGGAAAGAATACCCAATCTGGAAGACACCGCTTGTTTCACTACGAGATAGCGAGTTGTTTTTCAGAGGAAAGACCAACCTTTAAATGATAAGAAGACAAGGTTTGAATGGAAGAAGACTCTGTTTTGCTGTAAGAAGACTAGGACTGGAACGCAAGAATGTTGTTGCTTGGATATGCTTTTTTGAAGTGTATACCTCACAAAATCGTTTGGCTGAACGAAACGTGGGTAAATGATGATCATAAATGGTTCAAATGGCTCTGAGCACTCTGTGAGTTAACATCTGAGGTCATTAGCCCCCTAGAACTTAGAACTACTTAAACCTAACCAACCTAAGGTCATCACACACATCCATGCCCGAGGCAGGATTCGAACCTGCGACCGTAGCAGTCGCGCGGTTCTGGACTGAAGCGCCCAGAACCGCGAGGAATGGTGATCATACCTGACCGCCTGCAAGGACTCATGACACTGCACGAGAAACAATGAAAGCTACATGTGGAAAAGGCAGTTAGCTCATTCTTTCACTTGCTGGAAAAATCGGCGAATTTCTTCCAAATGCTTTGTTGTTGTTTACACCAAAGAAATCTGGCGAATTCCAAGGGGTATTCGCGTCAACGAAATTTAAAGATCGGTTCATACACTTTTTCTTCCAAACATAGAAAAAAAACCCTAGTAATCGATTACACACCAGATCACTTCTTTCACAAAAACCAAGTCATGCAGAAGCAGAAAGAGTTACATAGTGGACTAGCTTGAGAAGAACGGCATTGATTCATTTGACAGGGAAATGAAACTTGAAGAAATACTGGAAATTCTCAAAGAGCATAAGTCACGTAATGTCGCTTACAATATGGACAAAATGTCAAAGGAAAATGATCGTAGTGTGTTGTGGCTTCAACCATATCATTGATAATTCAGTGAAACAGAAGTCGCATGTACAGCGCGGTGTGAGGCGTCTTGGTTCACACGGCTCCTCCCGTCGGCGGTTCGAGTCCTCCCTCGCACCTGGGTGTGTTTGTTGCCCTTTGCGTAAATTAAGTTGCACTAAGCAGTGTGTAGGCTTAGGGACCGATGACCCTAGCAGTTTGGTCCCATAGAAACTTACCACAAATTAAAAGAAGTCGCGTGGATTCAGATAATAATATAAGTTGCAGACGGAAATAAAAGTTTAAAATTAAAAGACTTCAAAATTTTTTTGTGTGAGACATTCGGCAGTGTCATTCCCACAGCACTGAACAATATTGTCTCTCACATGTGGCACATCAAATAGTGTGTGTAAAATTGGTTGCGATTTTTGACGTTTGGCCGACCGGAGGAGAACGTGACACCGTTTCCCAGGTAATACCAGTGGCGAGCCGACTTTCCCTACCAAGCAGCCAACGGTGCGGCTGGTACAGCGAACCTGTTGCCACTCCATGAATAAACAGTACCACGTGATGTTACGGATTAGCTGTATCAATGTTCGTCATCTGTCGTTGTGAAGTCGTATTTTGTGACGTTCAAGTGTTCTGTAGTCGTCGGGTATTGTGAACAAGTGCTTCATGATGGCGTTGCATTAATAACAAGAATGTAGTATATCTGAAAACGAGATTTCCAGTAAAAAACGTTATCCAAGAACACGGTCGCCGGCTGGGAAGATAACGTTCTGCTGCAAAATATTCCTCGGAATTCAACAATAGCAGTGGCCAAAATGCCATACTACTTTGTTGAGATGCACAAGGCTCCAATAATGAAAAGGAAAGCAGATAATTTTGAGACGCCCTGCTAAACCCACAGGACAGGACAGGCAGTTTAAATTGTAGAAACGGGTCAAATAAGCGGCTGTCAGGTTCACTCGAACATACAACTATATTTATTTGACCAAGCATTACAAGAGCCAAGAAATTTTTTTAAAACACACAGCATTAATTTTTGGAACTTAGTTACCGGATGAATGCGACATACAGTCTAATTGCTTAAGGGCAAGACCACTTCAATTTAAAATCGGCTGAAAGCCAATAACTTAAGACTCAAACTAAAATCAGAAATTTAAAAGGCAGAAGTCCTTATCTTAAATCAGTTCTTTCAATTAGGCTGAAGGCCCAAACAATCTCAAACTTTAAGAGCAAAATAACTTTAATTTAACATCGGCTGAAGGACCATCACTTAAGACTCGAACAAAATTAAATTTTTAGAAAAGCCAAAGACCTTACCTTAAAACAGTTTTTAAATTAGGCTGAAGGCGCAAACAGTGTTACACCCTAAGGGCAAAACAACATTAATTTAAAAATCGGCTAGAAGCAATACAAATACAAACAACAAGAACAAACAAGAAAAGACAGTACCCACAACGGCGCTCAGAAGTTTCCGAGGATTGGCCTGGAATTCAAACACTAACGCTCGCTTAGGTGAGACAGGCAGTCGGCCCATCCATTTCTCGATCCGACGACAGCCCAACCGACAGACAATCAACAGACCCACCGACAAGATATCTTTCGCTCCATCCGACCAGCACGTAACAGGGAGTTGAATGGAACGATGTAGAAGGTATTGGCGCCCACAACCAATTATACATTGAGCTGTCAATCTACACACTGTGCTGGACAGCGACAACATGATGAGGAAAATACACTACCTGAATTTATGTCAACGGCCAGGGCAGGTAACCGGAATGTTAACGGCCACAAGGCAGAAGATTCCGCTGGTGCACTTCAATTCAAAATAACCAAGTACAGTTAAACTCCACCGGAGGGTGGCTAAAATTTGCCAACTTGGAAACACACGTTGTTGCTCGCGGGAATGTCCCAACAGCTCACAACGAAATCCAAACGATACAATGTGAACAGTCGTGACTTGCTGGTAGATTAAGTCAAAACTCAACTTTCGTGTCTGGGATCGGTGAGCCACGGACCTCGTAGCAATGGAAACAGCACCACACACTCCGACCGCGCGTGGACGCCGCCAGCGGCCTCGGCCAAACGACGCGCCGCGGAGATTTCCTCGCTGCAGCAAGTCTGGTCGCGCACAGCACAACCGGAAACTACAAGCGCCAGGCTAAAGATAGTACAAGGTGCGAATATCGATACACACCGGTGCTGCCACTCGCGGAGAGAAAGGATAACAGAATAATCGCGATAGCCGCGGGAGACTAAACAAAGAATAGCAACCAAGGTTTAATCCAACACATAATATGAGCCAGCCACGGCTCAAATTTTGCTCCGAGTACAGAGGTATGTTCCATGATATAATGTTGAACTGGCATGTACAAGGCGAAGTTAATGGAACTTGTAGTGTTGTACAAGCCAAAACTTCGCGCTACCAGGTCGAAGAACTGGCTAACGGCAAAGAGCATACTTTAATTAGGCTTCCATCATATCACGCACATTTAAATCCGACTGAGAGAATATGAGCTTAGGTGTATAGTAATGTGGCAAAAAAATGCAAGAAGTTTACGCTCACTGAAGCTGAAATGCTGACAAATGAAGCCACTGCAAATGTTACACTACAGGACTGGTTTTGAGTTGTCAGCCGTATGAAGAAGGTAGTCGAGGGGACAGTGATTCAAAAAGAAGTGTGACGAAGTTTGCTATAGTATGTACGAGGGCAGTTCAATAAGTAATGCAACACATTTTTTTTCTGAAACAGGGGTTGTTTTATTCAGCATTGAAATACACCAGGTTATTCCCCAATCTTTTAGCTACACAACGCTATTTTTCAACGTAATCTCCATTCAGTGCTACGGCCTTACGCCACCTTGAAATGAGGGTCTGTATGCCTGCACGGTACCATTCCACTGGTCGATCTCGGAGCCAACGTCGAACTGTATCAATAACTTCTTCATCATCCGCGTAGTGCGTCCCACGGATTGCGTCCTTCATTGGGCCAAACATATGGAAATCCGACGGTGCGAGATCGGGGCTGTAGGGTGCATGAGGAAGAACAGTCCTCTGAAGTTTTGTGAGCTCCTCTCGGGTGCGAAGACTTGTGTGAGGTCTTGCGTTGTCATGAAGAAGGAGAAGTTCGTTCTGATTTTTGTGCCTACGAACACGCTGAAGTCGTTTCTTCAATTTCTGAAGAGTAGCACAATACACTTCAGAGTTGATCGTTTGACCATGGGGAAGGACATCGAACAGAATAACCCCTTCAGCGTCCCAGAAGACTGTAACCATGACTTTACCGGCTGAGGGTATGGCTTTAAACTTTTTCTCGGTAGGGGAGTGGGTGTGGCGCCACTCCATTGATTGCCGTTTTGTTTCAGGTTCGAAGTGATGAACCCATGTTTCATTGCCTGTAAAAATCTTTGACAAGAAATTGTCACCCTCAGCCACATGACGAGCAAGCAATTCCGCACAGATGGTTCTCCTTTGCTCTTTATGGTGTTCGGTTAGACAACGAGGGACCCAGTGGGAACAAACCTTTGAATATCCCAACTGGTGAACAATTGTGACAGCACTACCAACAGAGATGTCAAGTTGAGCACTGAGTTGTTTGATGGTGATCCGTCGATCATCTCGAACGAGTGTGTTCGCACGCTCCACCATTGCAGGAGTCACAGCTGTGCACGGCCGGCCCGCACGCGGGAGATCAGACAGTCTTGCTTGACCTTGCGGCGATGATGACACAGGCTTTGCCCAACGACTCACCGTGCTTTTGTCCACTGCCAGATCACCGTAGACATTCTGCAAGCGCCTATGAATATCTGAGATGCCCTGGTTTTCCGCCAAAAGAAACTCGATCACTGCCCGTTGTTTGCAACGCACATCCATTACAGACGCCATTTTAACAGCTCCGTACAGCGCTGCCACCTGTCGGAAGTCAATGAAACTATACGAGATGAAGCGGGAATGTTTGAAAATATTCCACAAGAAATTTCCGGTTTTTTCAACCAAAATTGGCCGAGAAAAAAAATGTGTTGCATTACTTATTGAACTGCCCTCGTAACATCTCTTGTTGCAATGTTAAAATCTGCTTCTTTTGTCAAAAGACAGTACAGTTTAGAAATATTCATTTTACTAACATTCTAATGCAGTTGAAATTATCGAAATATCACAATAATTATGAGCATTAACGGAGCGATAGGTAGTTCATCATTAAGCTGACGAATTAAACTATAAGATGTGCGAGAATGAGAATTTATTACCGAATAGTTTCTTTAAAACCGTTTGAGAAAGATTGCAGATCGGGCAGCTTGCTGTTCACACAGTCAAGCGAGCCTGCCAGACTCCGAGCTGAGTAGACCTGGCATTACGTACTCTACGGTCACCTGCTGACGCGCACAGCACACGCTGGCAACTACGCTTCCCTCCACTCGGCTCCGTACTGAACTGTCAAAAGTCGTAACCTACTACAAAGGCACTGTACAAGGGGTCAGCGGATGACGACAGCAGCAGGAGTGAAGATAGTGGTCGTGATTAGGAGATAAGGCTAATAGAGATTCTCGTTCTGTGTCCCCTTCCATGAGATACAGGTAAGAGTTGCATATGCATTATAATATATACTGAAATAATAAATCACGATTACGATGTTTCAGTATCTCGCCACATATTTCCAAACCTTAAATTATTTATTTAACACGAAGAGAATATACAGGGTGATTCAAAAAGAATACCACAACTTTAAAAATGTGTATTTAATCAAAGAAACATAATATAACCTTCTGTTATACATCATTACAAAGAGTATTTAAAAAGTTTTTTTTTTCACTCAAAAACAAGTTCAGAGATGTTCAATATGGCCCCCTCCAGACACACGAGCAATATCAACCCGATACTCCAACTCGTTCCACACTCTCTGTAGCATATCAGGCGTAACAGTTTGGATAGCTGCTGTTATTTCTCGTTTCACATCATCAATGGTGTCTGGGAGAGGTGGCCGAAACACCATATCCTTAACATACCCCCATAAGAAAAAATCGCAGGGGGTAAGATAAGGGCTTCTTGGAGGCCAGTGATGAAGTGCTCTGTCACGGGCTGCCTGGCGGCCGATCCATCGCCTCGGGTAGTTGACGTTCAGGTTTCATAACTAACCTTTTTCGTAGGACTCTCCATACAGTTGATTGTGGAATTTGCAGCTCTCTGCTAGCTCTGCGAGTCGATTTTCCTGGGCTGCGAACAAATGCTTGCTGGATGCGTGCTACATTTTCATCACTCGTTCTCGGCCGTCCAGAACTTTTCCCTTTGCACAAACACCCATTCTCTGTAAACTGTTTATACCAACGTTTAATACACCAACTATCAGGAGGTTTAACACCATACTTCGTTCGAAATGCACGCTTAACAACTGTCGTCGATTCACTTCTGCCGTACTCAATAACACAAAAAGCTTTCTGTTGAGCGGTAGCCATCTTAGCATCAACTGACGCTGACGCCTAGTCAACAGCGCCTCAAGCGAACAAATGTACAACTAAATGAAGCTTTATAGCTCCCTTAATTCGCCGACAGATAGTGCTTAGCTCTGCCTTTTGTCGTTGCAGAGTTTTAAATTCCTAAAGTTGTGGTATTCTTTTTGAATCACCCTGTATTTCAATCCCCTGTGGGATATCGATATCGATAGCGCTATTTGGAGGCGTAAGCATCGATGGGCAGAGATAGTATGGACACCAAACAGAAATATTTGTGCAATAAACAGAGACATGAGTGTGATTGATAGATATGACTGCAGATCACGGTCTTGTATCGTTCGTCTGCAATAAAGTGGTCTTCGCTCACAACTGTCTCGTCTCCATTATTGGAACTTTCCTTACACCCAGTAGGGCACTGTTCCATACTGGTGACCCGATGTCAATGGTGTAGCGCGTACCGCAACGACTAAGTGTTTATTTCATTTCAGTTAATGCACATTAAAAATATGACCTCTTTTGCTGAAAATACCGCTTCACCAACTCTTAATGACTCCGCTGCAAGGATGAATGCAAGTGAACTGTTTCAGCAGTACAATTAGTGTCACAGTCGCCGAGCAGTAATAAAATATGAGGGCACGACAGCTACAAGTTCTGTGTTACTTAATGGGCCCAATCCAAGCCCCTATCAACAGTGGTAACAGCCGCTTAATCTTCCGTTTGACGTCAGGCACGAAACACCTCCGAGAGCATCAGAGTGTGAACCAGTACGACAAACAGAACTGGTTTCGAAATGAGATGGGCTCCGTGGGACACACACACACAACCGTGTCACGAAAGATAGTTGGACATACATTGCTTTGCACATGGCTCCACATCTGGCCACACGCTATCACAATATGGTTACCAATGGTGGCTTGTGCAAAATTTTAAAAGTGTGCTACAACGTGGTGGCCAGTAGCCTTTTAACTTACAAGGATGGTAATCGTAACTAAATTGAATACATTAATTTTATGTATATAAATATAACCATTTAAATATATTTAAATTTTGTAATTAATCGTTTAACATTGTGAGGAATACGATAACATGACGTTTAACTACTAGGCTATGAAACTGATACGTGAACCACTGCTCAAAAGTCCCTTATACTCTACACTTAGAGAACTAAAGCGCTATTGGCACGTTTAAATGTCTTGTTCTGTGAACCCTCTCACTTCTGCGGAGGAGTTACTTCCATATCTCGATGAATAAAAAAGTTTCAAGTATTTACCATTAAATTTACATGATTCTCTGGGGACTATCATCTGAAAAATACCTCTTTTCATTGTCTTGACCGTTTACGAACTATGACGATTGTTATGACCACATGATTCCCAATGTGCGGGGACAGAAATGAACATGTTGAGCGTTAGCGTCCAATAGCTATAAAAACCAATATCTCGAAAGCCAAATAAGGTATCGTTCTGCTCTCAGTTTTAAATGAAATTTCGATATGTTATCTAAATTTCATACACAGCATTGTATGGGCTAAAATAAGCAATACGTAGTGTTTACACAATGCGTTTTTACCTCTGCAAACTGTTTAATATTTTATGCTATACTCTATAATCTGATGCAGCGCAGTAACTACTATGAATAACGAAAAGAAATTCATCCTTTTATCAACCAAAGATATCAAACTATAAGAGGTGCAAAATTTAAACTTTATCACTGAATAGTTTTCTTAAAGTCGGACGATAAGTATTTTACAGTGGCCAAACGCTATCTCTCAGCACAGGTACCAGCATTAGGAAAGCAGTGCAGTGACAGCAAAACTACTCTCAGTATGGAATATTGAGTGCACACCTGTAGCAGTCACAGTGTAAATTTTGTAATTAATATTTTAACATTGAGATGAATAAAATAAAGTGAAAAAATGTCATTAGCAGTAGAGTTTGAAACCAAGCCAACAAATTGCCAGTCTGTGATGTAAAGGAATAAGCTACGGGGATTTTATGACAACTGCCCCTCCAAAATACCTCATACCCTACGCTTTCACAATACGTTCCAAGCAGTGCACAAAGAAAAATACTGACTAATACGGACTTGGTGCTGTGAGCAAAGTAGCACTCTCAGCGCTGACAGGGATGATGTCACATCAGAACATGCGCAGTTGCAAAACAGAAAGCTGCGTCCCTTCTCTGAGCACAGCTGACCATTTCACTTTGTGACACTGATTTCTAGTTATCAGACAGAGAGAGAGCTATAAAACGTCCATTTTATGTGAATACCAGCAAGTGTTCGAAGAGAACTGGTATAGTTTTAGTGCTATTCCCAGCTCGGATTCAAAGAGAAAAGGCGGACTTTTAGCGCTATTTCCGACTTGCATTCGCAGAGAAATGATATAATTTTAGCGTGATATTTACAGTGTGCTGTAGCACATTAGCACAAGATCACTGGCTGCCGCTAATGGTTGCCATGTTCACAACCCCACCGCGAGTATTGCAGGTCACCTCACCTCTGACGCCATATCACTCACCTGCTGTTATGTCTACCAAACACTCACCGTGACACGCACAAACTGGACTGTCACCCCAAATACCGCCGTTTCGGCTAGAGCAATCGACCTTCTGGTTTGTAAGTGTGAAACGTGTTTTCAATGCTGTAGGCATTCTGGATGACGACACCCAACACATGACTTCAATTTTCCATCTGGCAGAACACGCCGACCTCATCAGTGATGCCATATTCGTACCGGCCACACAAAACAACTACAATTAAGCAAAATCAGCCCTTCTGCAGTTGAAACGAGAAATATATGGAGAAGAACAAGATGCCGTCCCAGCTTTAGTACTGACTGTGGACAACACTTGATGTCTCATGCCAGATGCAGCTCTACAGACACTGTGGATACTGAAACTTCCTCTGTAATTACAAATGGCCATGGTCATCCATGAGGCTGAGTCACAAGAAAAAAATTGGTTTTGGCCAAAATGATGTTTACTGTGAAGCAATCTCTTCAACAAATAACCACTACAGGAAATTTCATGCCAGACAGCTAGTGGCCATGGCAGAACAATGGGATCTCTGGCTCACTATGTCCTATTACGATAACACAGAAGGATGATGCCACCACACCCCTCAGAAAGCAACCTGGCTAAACACTCACACCATTGCAGCACAAACTGACTATGATGAGTCGAGTACCCCCCACCACCTCAAGGCCGTTGCTCTGCCGGTATCATTGCCAGGTTGGCGACGCCACAAGGAACTGATGTGTGGCCACACTAGGCAGACCAGCCCATGGCGAATCAACAGGTCCCCACACATACCTCGCCCCTCCCTCCCCCCCCCCAACCTCCAGGGGATAGACAGTATGTCTGTGATTACAACATATGTCATACTTTTTTCGGTTGGACATAAATTTGGACATGAGCACGATTACAAAGAAAAGTACACTGAGGTGACAAAAATCATGGAATAGCGATATGCACATATACAGATGTTCGTAGAATATTGTACACAAGGTATAAAAGGGCAGAGCATTGGCAGAGCTGCTATTTGTACTCAAGCTGCTGTGGAAACATTTCTCACGTGATTATGACTGCGTGATGGGAATTAACAAACTTCGAATGCAGAATGGTGGTTGGAGCTGGACACATGTGCATTCCATTTCGGAAACAGTTAGGGAATTGAATATTATGAGAGCCACAGTGTCAAGAGTGTGCCGAGAATACCGAATTTCAGGCATTACCTCTCACCACAGACAACACCGTGACCGATGGCCTTCACTTAACGACCTAGAGCAGCAGCGTTCGTGTGGTGTGCGTATTGTAAGACCTACGGGTACCCACACCATCAGATTATTTGACCTGTCGCTCTAACGAAGTAGGCAAGTGTCAGCAATATGTCTCGTAGTCTTATTGTGGCGTGTTTATCTTCTGCCGTTAGGTCAGACGATAGAAATGCCACTTGCACGCTTAGAGTAGCAGATTGACGGTGACCACACACATTTATTAAAATAATAAAAAGCATAGACATTACGTAACTTGATTCTGGATGCTGTTTACAATTGACAATCTGAAGTTCCTTTGGTCTTAGTACGTCAATCTTATTCTCACATATCTCTGATACTTGATAAAGTGTATTCATTTATGTTCATGGCTATGTACAGGAATATGATAATCTTATTAGGTGCAGACTGAAACTTGACTATAGACTGTACAGACTAATGCAGACTAGTACAGACTAATGCAGACAAATGCAGATTAACTAATTGGAGGTCTGTACACTCATTATCATACCTCGCACGTTCAGGTATCACTGCGCGAGTGTGATCCGCGAGGAGAAAAGCAATCTCATTGGCTGCGTTACATATTAATACGCGGATCAGCGGAAGCAGAATTTGGTCCGTCTCTAAGGCAGCGCCATCTCGTAGTGCGGAGATGGATGAGCGCTGCGCCTGCGCTGTTGTGCTTAGCGGGGTGCGCTCTAGTGGGAAAGTTGTGTACGCGCTGACTACGTGGAACTATGTACACAAGAGTTCGCATAGAGTTGTCAGTGCAACAGACATGCAACACTGTGTGAAGGAACTGCAGAAATCAATGTGGGATGTCCGCAAACTATTCACGAGGACAGTGTAGCGAGATCTGGCGTTAATGGGTTATGGCAGCAGATGAAAGACGTGAGTGCTTTTGCTAACAGTACAAAGTCACCTATAATGCCTCTCCTGGACTCATTACCAAATAGGTTGGACCCTAGACGACTAAAAAATCATAGCTTGGTCAAAAGAGTCTCGATTTCAGTTGATAAGTGCTGACGGTAGAATTTAAGTGCGGTGTAGACTGCACGAAGCCATGGTCCCAAGTTATCAACAAGGCACTGTAGGAGCTGGTGGTGGCTCCATAAGGGTGTAGACTGTGTTTACATAGATCATTGACTAGAAATGGTTACATTTGGCTGCAAGAAGACCATTTGCAGCCATTCATGGACTTCACTTTCCCAAACTATGATGACATTTATATGGATGACAATGCATGATGTCACTTAGTCACAGGTGTTTGTAATTGATTTCAAAAACATTCCAGATAATTTCAGTGAATAATTTTGCCACCCAGGCCGCTCGACATGAATCTCATAGAATCTATATGGGACATAATCGAGAGGTCAGTTCATGCAAAAAAATCCTGCACTGGCAACACTGTCGCAATTATAGACAACATGGTTCAATATTTCTGCAGGGTACTTTCAACGACTTGTTGAGTCCATGTCTCATCGAGTTGCTGCACTACCCTGGGCAAAAGGAGGTCTGACATGATTTTAGAAGGTATCCCATGACTTTTATAACCTCAGTGTACTTCAACATTCACTACTATGACAGTGCTCCAACTCTGCACCACTAACAATTCACAGATAACGGTGCAAGGAATTATCGACGATATCCTGCACCTCTCCTTACAGCACCACTTCACATCGACTTTCTATGTGTGCGACGTCAAGAAACCAGTTGTTGGGATAGATTTCTTACATTTCCTTTTCTCACCAGACCTATAGAGTACATCAATCCTGCAGCATGATGCTGACCACCACATCCCTGGACTCTTAGCCTTGATGACACTCTTGTCCTATGGAGCAACGCTGTGCACAGCTGTGCATGAGGCCGCCGAAGTAACTTTCTCCCACATACTCAAGGAATGTGTCTCGATGGCGGAAAACCTGTTGAGAATGCATCAGTGGTACCTCGACTGCTGCTCAACCTCTGACGCACTCTGAACTGAAAATGCAACACCCAGCACCACATAAATGACACATCCCCTGCTCTCACACTGGAGTGTGAGCACTACTAGAAATGTATGTGCCCACCACACAGCTGACGATGGAGAAAACAGCACAGCTACACTCAACCTGCCAAGCCCCACTCCACCGCTAGCGCACCTGGCGCCTTTGCGGACAACAGCACCGGACACTCCGCAAGTAATGCAGATTATTACGGCACACACCACCTCGCCAAGCAGCAGGTCGAATGTAAGCACTCATTCCAAAGCAAATTTACTGTGATCCAAGGCATGATGAAGTGTGATCCGAAATAGCACCACATTCTAACGGCCACTTGCCAACCAGTTCCACACAAAGGGCGCTTCTAGCCCCAGCTAATCTTTGCGCCGCGAAGGCAGCAGTTGACAAACTGCTGAATGCAGGAATAGTCCCATCCTTTGGACAGCCCATGGGTTTCACAAAACAACTTGTGCGGAAGAAAGAGATCGTCAGAATCTGTAAGGAGTACAGCACTCTCAGCTCCCAAATAGTGTGTGATAGCTATCTAATTCTAAATCACTACGACTTCACATACTTACTCGCAGGCGCCACTATCTTCAGTGTGATCGACTGAAAGAAGGGGTACCTCCAAATTCCCATGCCGCAGGTGACATTGCAAAAACGGCGATAATCACATGATTTGTCTCGTTTGAATCCCTCTTCATGCGATATGGACTGAAGAATGCAGCCCAAATCTGGCAGCACTACATAGATGGAACACTGCAGGAATCAAACCTACGGCTGACTGAATGAAGGTCATGGAACAATTCTTCTCCATCTGAATGAGCTTTGACGTTTTTTTAAGGGTTCTTGAACCTCTATCAGCGTCCCCTGTCACAAGCAGTGGCTATACAAGCATCCCTATTTGATATCTTCGCCAGGGCGAGGAAGCAGGGGAAAGGACAAATAGTTTGGACTGATAAAATGGAAGATGCATTTAAGTTTGCTAAAGACTGCAATAGCACAAGCAGTAATGTTGGCTCATTCTATCTCGGATGTGCACCTCATTGTCACCACGCTAGTGACACTACAATAAGGGCTGTAGTGCAATAAGTCATGGGGTGCAAGACAGTCCTGATAATTCTTTTTGAAACCTCATGGCTTCACAGTCATCTGCCTTCAACTGGGAACTATTAGTGACCTATGAGTCAGTCAAGTACTTCTAGGAAGGCACTGAGGGGAGGCGCATCGTTGAGTTTATGGATCACAAACCACTTGCCAACACAGTTTGCTGCTTGTCATAGGATGACACTTTGATCTCAGCAGACAATACACTTAAGATATTCGCCACCTACATGGAGCCAACAATATAATTTTAGAGTACCTATCATCGTCAACGTCATTTCTCTCCACATCGACTATAATGAGTTAGCAGCTGAAGAGGGGAATGATGCGACTACTACAGTCTTACTAAACAATGACGCTACAGGACTGTGCATTGAGCAGCGAATGGTACTTGGGTATGATGCACCAGTACTTTGTTATGTATCCCACAACAGAATATGATCCTAGTGTGAAAGACAATATGGTGTGTGATTATCAAACAACTTCACAATGAACTACACAATACTGCAGTTCCTGTGTTGTTCAGAAGTACGGTGCAGTGTTCCTTCGGACATGAATGCATTCCAAAGGAACAGCCACTGTGGCGACTACAGCCGTTATGAAATACATTCAACGTATTTGCAGTTGCGAACACAGCCGCATCAGCTGTAAAATGGAATGGCGACAAAGAAAATTTGTGCTGGACCAGGACTCAAACCTGGATTTCCCACTTATCACGAGTGGTCGCCATATCATTAGGCTATCTGAGCACACTTCATGACCAGAGCCAAACTTCCATATGTTTGGACAACATGGTTATAAAGTAACAGCGATTAATATAAATTAACTTAGCATTAAGAAAACAGTCTTAATCGCGTTTTTTATTTATTTAGTGGACTAAATAAATAAAAAACGCGATTAAGATTGTTTTCTTAATATTAAACTTCCATATGTCGTCAATCATGAGTCTACAAACTACAATTCAAATATCTGCCCTGTACGAAAATGTACATCACAGATGTACGAGTGCAGGCTGTAGACATATGTTGAAGTTTGGTTCTGGCCATGAAGTGCGCTGGGATAGCCTAATAGTTAGGTGACCACTTGCAATAAGTGGAAAATCTGGGTTCAAGTCTGACTCTGGCACAAAGTTTCATTGCCACCTTTCCATTATATAATAGCTGATGGCTGTCCATATTTGCAACTGCAAAAACATTTCATGTACTTCACAAATTGTCTTAGTTGGGCATCAGGTCGACAGTTCGCCTCATTATAGAGCGATTCATGTTCCCCAACATAAAATGAAACTGCCGCAGCTGGTGAAAATCATACGTAGCATGCCAATGCAGTAATGTCATCAGGCACATACAGCTGCAGTTAGAACCATTTGAGATACCACAAGCTCAATTCCGACATGTACACCTCAACCTTGTTGGTCCTCTCCCGGAATCAGAGGAATATAAATACTTGTTATCAGTAACTAGGAGAGTGTCTCGATGGTTCAAAGCAATATCACTGAAGGACTTCACAGCTGGATCAATGGCCCATGCATTCATAGATAACTGGATAGCCCAATTTGGTTTGCCCAAGACAATAACAACCAATCAGGGCCAACAGCTTGAATCAGGCCATTCGAAGCTCTGTGCAACCTTAGCAGCATTAAGAGCAACCACATGATACCTTTCAACCTGCAGAACAATGGATTGGTTCAACTGTAGCACAGAACACTTGAGGGTTCCCTCATGTGCCATGGAGGGTTGTGGACAAGGCTTTACCAAGGGTACTGTTATGAGCATGAACAGCATTCAAAACGGATCTGCACGCATCACTAACTGAAATTTTATTTGGTAAGTCACTAATACTACCTGTAGATTTCGTCTTACTGGGGAAGCCTCTTGAACAGTCGAACCTCTTGAGTCTGTTTCAACGTCTGACAGACCACATCAGACTGCCGCAGGTACCACTACCTGCACTGCACTCAATCCTGTTAGGTGTTCATGCTCAAAGTGCTTTCTTCTTGTGATTATGTCAAGCTGCACGATAACTCAGGCTGGCTCTACAACCACACTATAAAGGACCATTCAAAGTCTTTAATAGGGATACACACAAATTCGATATCCTGCTTAACTTTAACTTGATGACTGTTTTGGTCAACTGATCAACGACGATCCAGTGAAAACCGATGACACCACGGAATGATGTCAGTGATGACCAACTACCATTCAGTATGCAGCTGACCTCTTCGGACCCAGAAGAACCTGTCATTATCAATATATTACTTAATCGATAACACCTTGGTGGTGGATGCCCATAGGGACACCACACTGACTTCAAAGCCCACATGCAGCAAGTTGAACACACATATGTGCTACCACAAAACATCGATTATGCTTCTATTTTACCTCATTTATCAACAGAGAATGCCCTCATAATAATCTGCCTGAGGCTTCCGTCACGACAGACGCCACTGAACAGTCCACAGGCTGACAGAGATGAACCTGTTGATGCACCATCTCCTCTGTTGCAGCCCATAGCCCTGTGCAGGCAGTCCGAAACCTGGTACAGCTGCAGCAGATAGCTCTCACGCCACCTGCTACCATACTATCTGTATGGAATCAGTGCCAAGGGCGACATCTCTCCAAGAAATGCTCACATCATGTCTTGCTTATGTGCCTGTCACAGCACGATTGGTCAGACACAATTGCGCAATGCTTCTACGAGAAATGGTCCAGCTATGCCTGGTCCTCACCCACAGACGTCTGTCCACTCTACACCAGACAGTTGACAACAGCCGCACACAGCTTTCTCTGGTACTCCACACTAAGGGGGGGGGGGGGGGGGGCTGTAAGGATATTGTCATCGATAATGCTGCTCGGAGGCACAATCATCTCTGGGCAGAGATGAGAGGGGCGCCGAAGAGGAATATCTGTGCAACAAACAAAGAATTTAGTGTTATGTGAGGCAGTCAAACTTTTATGTAGTTCGACTGACTATACAATACTCCCTGTCTCCTTTTATACTGACACGTCCACCTCTCGTGACATCTAATGGTCAATTCCGCTCTACATAGGGGCGTTTAGATACTCTTGATCAGATATCATATATAATCCGAAAGCCAATGTATAGTGCATGGTGGAGAGTACTTTGTACCTTTGGTAGTCATTCCATTTTACATTCCACTCTCAAATGAAGCGAGGAGAAAATTATTGTCTGTATTCTGTTGGACGAGTCCTTATCTCCATTATTTTTTCCTTGTAATACTTGGAGGCAACAGAAACATTCCTAAGTCGGTATTAAATGCTGATTCTCTAAGCTTCCTCAACAGTGTTCCACGAGAAGATCATCTTCCTCCCCAAACATTCTCATCTAAGCTCACAGTGTCACACTGACCGAAAAAACCACTGACAAATCTAGCAGCTAGCCTCAGAGTTGCTTCGATGCCTTCCTTTACTCTGATCTGGCGGTGATTCCAAACACTCCAGCCGTAATCAAGGTTGGGTGACACAGGTGTCGTGTACCAAGTTTCCTTTATAGATGCACTACAGTGTTGCCAAGCTCTCCCAACAAACAACAGTGCGCCATTCGTTCTCTACAACTGCACTTATGTGCACGTTCTATTTTACATCATTCGCCGGCTGCTGTGGGCGAGCGGTTCTAGGTGCTACAGTCTGGAACCGCGCGACCGCTACGGTCGTAGGTTCGAATCCTGCCTAGGGCATGGATGTGTGTGATGTCCTTAGGTTGGTTAGGTGTAAGTAGTTCTAAGTTCTAGGGGACTGATGACCTTAGAAGTTAAGTCCCATAGTGCTCAGAGCCATTTGAACCATTTTTACATCATTCAACAACATTACATCTAGACAATGACCTTTGGTTCGTGGGGCACTCAACTGTATGATTATCAGCACCCGTACAAAGTCCCAGTTGTTACACAGTGCAATTTTTTTTTACGTAGTTCAATCTAGCCACTGTCACGAGTAATGACGATGATGATTATGATGATGATGAAATGATGAGCACAACACAAATACCCAGTCCCTGGCAGAGAAAATCCCCAACCTGGCCAGGAATCGAAGCCGGGACTCCGTGATCCAGAGGCAGCAATGCTAGCCACTAGACTACGAGCTGCGGACAACATTACGTCTAGACAACTAATCAACACAATGGTATCAAGCAATGTTCTATCAGTACTGTATTCCAACATTTCAGGAATGTTTCTTCTACCCAGCCGCAACAACTCATTTATACACATTTCAAACAGACACACCAAACAGACATTCTGTTCAAACCATCTTGAATGTTTTGATGACGACACTTTGCTGTGTACAACAACACTGTCAGCTGACAATCTCAGATTGACCCTCAACAGATAGTTTATATAGATAGTGGACAGGAGCGGACCGCACTTCTCTGTGTCACTCCTGACATTGCCTAGCATCTCTTGAACACCCACAGTCAAGTACAACATAATGATGGAAAACCAAATTAACGTTACAAGAAAAAAAAGTTGAAAGCTAATATTTGTTACAACTTGCTCCACTACATGAACTGTATAGGGACTGCATTGTCATTTGTACATTGGACTCCGATGTACACGACAGCAGTTTGTTGCCATTGTCGACGTTTTGGTGCTACGTAAGTACTACCCTTTCTCGTGTCTTGAACTGTCTGGTGTTTCCATGTCTCTTGCGAATCTTAATGAAAATTTGAATACATTCTCTTCTGTAGCTTATACGCCGCCGTAGGGGTCTGCTGTTTTACTGATTTGGCAAATGCCCTTCGTGTCACCAAACAGTCTGCAATACAGAGTGTATCAAGAGTTATATCACATATGACAGACAAATTGGTGTTAGTGGAGATAGCGAAAACTACAATGAGAGGGGCGACTCACCACCACAATAAAGCTGAAATGATTAGCCGTGTGCAGTGCGGAGTACCACATGGCCGGTTGCCTGAGGGATAGCTGATTGACGTACACTCCTGGAAATTGAAATAAGAACACCGTGAATTCATTGTCCCAGGAAGGGGAAACTTTATTGACACATTCCTGGGGTCAGATACATCACATGATCACACTGACAGAACCGCAGGCACATAGACACAGGCAACAGAGCATGCACAATGTCGGCACTAGTACAGTGTATATCCACCTTTCGCAGCAATGCAGGCTGCTATTCTCCCATGGAGACGATTGTAGAGATGCTGGATGTAGTCCTGTGGAACGGCTTGCCATGCCATTTCCACCTGGCGCCTCAGTTGGACCAGCGTTCGTGCTGGACGTGCAGACCGCGTGAGACGACGCTTCATCCAGTCCCAAACATGCTCAATGGGGGACAGATCCGGAGATCTTGCTGGCCAGGGTAGTTGACTTACACCTTCTAGAGCACGTTGGGTGGCACGGGATACATGCGGACGTACATTGTCCTGTTGGAACAGCAAGTTCCCTTGCCGGTCTAGGAATGGTAGAACGATGGGTTCGATGACAGTTTGGATGTACCGTGCACTATTCAGTGTCCCCTCGACGATCACCACGGCTCCCCACACCATGATGCCGGGTGTTGGCCCTGTGTGCCTCGGTCGTATGCAGTCCTGATTGTGGCGCTCACTTGCACGGCGCCAAACACGCATACGACCATCATTGGCACCAAGGCAGAAGCGACTCTCATCGCTGAAGACGACACGTCTCCATTCGTCCCTCCATTCACGCCTGTCGCGACACCACTGGAGGCGGGCTGCACGATGTTGGGGCGTGAGCGGAAGACGGCCTAACGGTGTGCGGGACCGTAGCCCAGCTTCATGGAGACGGTTGCGAATGGTTCTCGCCGATACCCCAGGAGCAACAGTGTCCGTAATTTGCTGGGAAGTGGCGGTGCGGTCCCCTACGGCACTGCGTAGGATCCTACGGTCTTGGCGTGCATCCGTGCGTCGCTGCGGTCCGGTCCCAGGTCGACGGGCACGTGCACCTTCCGCCGACCACTGGCGACAACATCGATGTACTGTGGAGACCTCACGCCCCACGTGTTGAGCAATTCGGCGGTACGTCCACCCGGCCTCCCGCATGCCCACTATACGCCCTCGCTCAAAGTCCGTCAACTGCACATACGGTTCACGTCCACGCTGTCGCGGCATGCTACCAGTGTTAAAGACTGCGATGGAGCTCCGTATGCCACGGCAAACTGGCTGACACTGACGGCGGCGGTGCACAAATGCTGCGTAGCTAGCGCCATTCGACGGCCAACACCGCGGGTCCTGGTGTGTCCGCTGTGCCGTGCGTGTGATCATTGCTTGTACAGCCCTCTCGCAGTGTCCGGAGCAAGTATGGTGGGTCTGACACACCGGTGTCAATGTGTTCTTTTTTCCATTTCCAGGAGTGTAGTTCGAAGGAAGGGTATTAAAGGGGCGTCAATCAACAAAGATATGTAGGGTGGTGCTGTTCTGCATTGGAGTAACTCATACAGCAATGTACACAATCAGGAGAAAGCAGAAACGATTCTCATCTATGCGGCAACAGGAAGCAACAGTGGGATACCACAGAATGACCGGCCGTTTAATGGAACGGTCCAAGTCTAAAGGCAGTGTTTATGACAAAAGACGTTCCAGACGACCATGTACAGCAACAGAGGATGCATAATCAACGCTGTACAAACTAAGGTGATAGTGAGTACAGCTTGGTCAACAAGGAATGTGGCACAGGAATGTGGTATTAGCCAAACCTTCACGTCCAGGGTACTGTCCTAATCTTTTCTATCCCTGTCGAGTCCACTTTGTGCAAGAACTCCACGATGATGATACTGACAGTCAGGTGTAATTTGGTGAGTAGTTAGAAAGATGCATTCACCAGCAGAACCTTGAAGCTGGCCTTCATCTATTGGGAAAACGACAGTCTCCATCTCACCGTCGAGGCATACGCTCAGACTAATGTTAGATTGTCGTGTGGCATACGTGGGAAATGTCCTCATTGGTCCCATATTTTTAATCCCACACTCAGTGCTGCACACTAGAGACATCATCTAAAGGAAACATTACTGCCCTACTTGATCGATTTGCCCCTCGAACGGACATGTAGGTTTTTCTTCCGGCGGCATGACGCACTTTCACACTTTAGACGAAACGCCTGCCGACTTATGGAAGCGGTTCTTCTTGGGTGTTGGATTGACAGACGAGGTTCAACACGTGACACCACTGGACATTTTCCGGGGGGGGGGGGGGCACTTCAAATCTACAGTGTACACCAACACGTCAGGAACATTAATTGACCTGCAGGAGAAAATCACCAGATTTTCTGTACAGAAATACCAACAGCGACGTTACGGTCAGTGTCCAGCAGCGTCCATCGCCATGTTCAGATGTGTCGCCTGCAGGATGGCAGTCAGTTTGTACACTTTCTGCATCCGAGGTGCGTGAAAACACTTGAGCGAGGATGGCAGCTGCATAGTACAATTAAGTTTCATGACGTCACTGACCGATAACGTAACAATTTTTTTTGTAAGATTAAATCACATCTGCAGAATGTACTTGTCTGTCTGTATTTTCGCCATCTCCACTAAATACGACTTTGTCCCATGGGCCAAGACTGTTGAATCACTAATGCAGACTTTATAAAAGGTCAAATCAAAAACACCATCGGTATCTATATTTCCAGTTTTATTTTATTTTTGCGACCAGTTTCGACGATTCTCTAGCCATCTTCAAACCTCCCTGACCGACGTGTTGGACGAGTCCAAACTCATTTACAATCGAAATGAGAGCCAGTATACAGCCACTGGCAGCCAAGACAACGCGATCCCCTGAAGGATGTTGGGGTTTGTGGGCACTTCACGCAGTAAGGATATTGGAAATTTGTGGTAAGATCTTGTGGGTCCAAACTGCTGAGGTTGAAAGGGTACAGTACCGCCCGACATTGAAAATAGGTACAACATTCTTCGTTATTCTTGTCAGTACAACATATTTTTTCTAATAATAACTCAATTTCAATTAATATAGCGAAGCCGGATACCAGTGTTGGGAAGAATGACAATTTATTTATTTAATTGATCACATGTGCACTCCCACAAAATAAATCCCTACATCCAGATTGGTGAGATCTGTGAAATGAATGAATGTATGGTCGTCTGCTAACCGCAGATAGTGAATGTGAATATATGATCATCTTTGAGACAATCATTTGGTCACCTTTGGTGGAACCAAAGAGATGAAATTTAGCGGAACTTTGAGCGCCTGAAATGTGGCTGACCAATGGGTAGCATGGTCTTCCTCCACCTCAACGGAGGTTCGAGATGACCTGAAGAACGGCCATGTTTCAGCACTCTGCCGCTGGATCTAGTGTTGGTAAGACCTGTCTTAAGTGTGCTCCGTAAAGACAAGAGAGTGGAGACATGGCATGCATGTGAAATACTTGAGAGTAGTTTGGAATAATAATTTCTCTATTTCAGGAACTTTTGTGGGGAGAATTAAATGTCAGGCAGGTAATATTAAAGGGATCGTAGTAATCTTCGAAAGTGACCAACGGTCACAATGAAACCACGTGTAGCAATAAGTTGAAATATTTCCGAGTGCCTAAGTTAAGCTGAATTACTAGCGTGTGTACTATAAGTTGGAAACATTTAAGAAATGGCGTGTGCAGGACTTGAAATTAGAGACGAGTACTTCCACGTGGTGTGTACTGTGTGAGTCTCAATCTGTGTATGAGACAAAGGATAAAGAGAAGTACTCGTCCATGGTATCAGTTGAGGACTCGCGTGTGTGATGAATATGTTCTTAATATTACTTTGCGTGTTATGTTTCCGTGTGACGCTTGATTCAAACTATAATACTCTGAGAGAGAAGCAAGGTGAGTCAGCCGTCTATCCAGCAACGCCACTTGGCTTGCATTGCACAGGAAGACGTGCATATATCCTCCAGAGTTCATAGTAGGAAAGAAAAATTACGAAGTGGGGCAGTGTCGTGTGAAACTGGGATAAATACTAATTGAAGTGGGAAAGCTGAAAGTGATGTGATTATAACGTTGTGACTATTCTTTGTATTGTATGTTGCCAGTGTGATGTATTTCATGAAATTTAAGTATGTATGGTTGGCATGGGAGAGTAACAAGATAGTTTCAGAGGCAGTGGGCTATGCATGTTCCTTTTTGTACCGCTCGGTCTGGAGGAAATTTTCGTAATGATGGGTGTGAGAGTCGAAGTGTGAGATATAAAGAAAGATCTGCCATCCTATCCAGAAAGTGCACTGTAGCATTAAATAATTACGAGACCATAAGATAGAGAATCACCAACGTAAAGCCATGCCCACTGGGCGGAATTTCTCATGTGTTATTGTTGAAGGTTATAGAATTTGTGTGTTTAGGTTATAGAATTTATCGGAATAAATAAGATAGTGAAAAGAAAAAGATTGGCGGCCTTTTCCTTCGAATTGTATGTTGTCATGATATCCAGAATTTATAATGTGTGCGCCATTCATATCCAGTGCGATGGCCACGTGTTGATAAAAGCCGTTAAATAAGAAAGAAAATGTGGTATTGCCAGTGCGTAGTGAACAGTCAGTGTTGTGTAAATTACTAATAGTCAGATGTGCGTTTCCGTTGCGTAATATTCAAACAGGAGAATAACTTGTAACTTAATTGTGAGTACTAGAGTTCATGTTACTCGATAAACTCGCATGGCAGACCACTCATCTTGCAGGCCTGACTGCTTGATGCCACAGTATGAGCAAGGCATGTGGGTGCCTCTAATAATTCGACCCTGCCAGGATTTTGCTGTTAGGGTTTGCTGTTAAGATTTTTTTTGATGGAATATATTGTGATAGCGCTAAGAAATAAAATTTTTTTGTTTGCAATTTCTTTCGGGATTGGTGAGGATCTTTTATTTTTTTTATGTAAGTAATTGCTATATCGTCCAAGGCTGGAAGATCGTTGTATAAATTTTTTTGTGCGTAATGTCCGTGGTAACTAGGTCGCAGTCAAAAAGTGTAGTCACCATGCAGGAGAGTGATTCTGGGGTGAACGTAGAAGTGGATCAGGAAGTAGGTGTCGACCTTGGGTTAATGGGCGAGAACAGCAAACACTCGGAAGGGGCTGAATTGGTCAGCGGACCGCGGCTAGGTGATCCTTTAGGCAGCGGGCTTTGTCCACAATCGGGGGCTTTTCCCGACGATGCGGGCGAGCCGGGACTAGGTCCGGTATGCAGTGAAAGTGTAGCTACCCTTAGTGAAGGTACGGTTTCTCAGGCGAACGAGGTGAGCGCACCGAAAGTAGCAAATGACAGTGTGCTACTGCAGTTTTTACAGAGGATGGATAGAGATAATAAGGAAAGATTGGAAGCGATGGATAAAGATAATAAGGAGAGAGATAGGGAGACTAAGGAAAGATTGGAAGTGAATAAGGAAAGGTTGGAAGCAATGGATAAAGATAGTAAGGAAAGATTGGAGGCAATGGATAAGGGAAATAAAGAGGCAATGAGGAAGTACACACAGTTATCGATGAGCGCCTGTCCGCAGTTAATAATCGGTTAGATGAGGGGGAGAAGAATCTGGATTCGTTGAAACAAGTATGTGATGCCGTGAAAGAAAAAGCCAATAATTTGGAGGTACGAATAAGTGATATTACAGAACGTAGGGACGTGTTGCCGGATGAGCGAATCAAAGAGATAGTGGAGGACTTACTTGCAGATAAACAAGGGGCATTAAACAGCGTGAAAGCTCAAGTCACCCGGCAGGAAGTGGCGCTAAGTAAACACAGGGATGAAGTTGCGGAGGTAGTGGTCAGAATGAATACGATTAGTGCAGATGTAGAAAAGATCAGTATAAGAGGTGAAACAGGCTCAGACAGTACGCAGCGAGAGGTATATGCCGACCAGGAGGAGATACAATCACTATTACAGTTTAAAGAGGCACAATTAGAAATAAATAGGAAACATAGGGAAGAACTAGCACAGTTGCAATTAGCGTGCAGTAGCGAAGGTGAAACACCACCAGGTAGATTGCAGAGGGAGAGTGAGATAAATTCAAAAAACGAAAATAGGCAGAAAGAGGAAGACGAACTCAGAGAGTTAGAAGAACGGTTGTGTCGGATAAAACAGGTGGCAAACGCAACTGGGTATAGTCCAAGGTCGGAAAACATAAATGCGGAAGAAGAATGTAGGAGGCACTTCGTGTCGGTACAAACGTACACTTGTTTTCCGGATCCAGATAACTACCAACATCCATGCGTGGCTGTCTCAATTTCAAGATTCATTACCTTCATCGTGGGGACCGTTCCTCAAAATGAAGTTTGTGTGTAACCATTTGAGGGACGAGGCTAGAGCGAAAATGCAGGAAGTTATTAAAGACTGTAGTAGCTACAAGATATTTTGTGACAAGTTTTTAAATGAATTCTGGTCGAAAAGTAAGCAGTACCAGGTTAAGCAAAGCATATTGATGATGCCAAATTGTAACGAAGGTGGTATAAGAGATCCAGTGGTGTGCTATCAGGAAATGCTGAGACGAAATAGGTATTTGGATGTGCCATACGAACCTGGGGAGCTCATTAGGATCTGCACAACGAGGTTGCCAGTGAAATTGCGCAAAGATATAGCGATAGCAGGCAGAGGCTTAGACGATTCTTCGTCATTTCAGCACTTGTTACAAGAATTGGGTAATGAGAGCAACATCGTGAACGGAGGCACGACTCATAGGTCAGACAGAGTCGAGGGTAGGAACGGCAGAAACTATCAGAATGACAGGAGAGCATGGAATCCTGGCATTTCTTTCTTGTCATAATGGATTTATGGATAGGAGAAACTAACCCAACATACTCGTATCAGCCCTTAGCATCTTGCCTTAAAACACATGCCGCTGGCACTGAAAATTGTCTATGTAGCAGTCATACTCTACTGATATGTAGGAATGCAAATACCATACTTCTGATCATAGAATAAAACACCAGTAATGGTCTCTGTTAGGCTGATCTCTCAGAGCAAAATTTGCAAATTTTTATTTGGAACACTAAAGTAAAAGGACTGTTTCCTCAAAAAACCAGTTTAAAAATGTTATGTAATAATGCCAATGAGTCCAGTTTAATTAGTGCGATTTGACTATTGCAGGTACTTAGCACGTAATGTAAAAGGTCAACATTGTGATCTGTATGGCATGGGGAACATTTATACTGCTGTTACAGGTAACATCAGTAATGTGATCGAAGTTTTTAAATTAGATGTCATCTGATCTATAGTATGTCATTGTCGTGGTGACAGTTATAATGAAGTGCTGCTTATGGTTGTTCGGAATCTGGTGTTAGGGAAAGAGGCCACTAGCACCAAAGTTTCTAACACTTGTGCTGTACCTTTCTCCCAGCTTGTATATTCTCTGCACACAGTTAATTTTCATGTAAGCACACATTCCTAACTAGAAAATTATTTACTTTGTATAGTGGACCATTCGGAGTGAGGCGGATTGTCCATGAAAATGCTGTACTGATTGAGACGATCAAGGGAAAACAATCACGTGGGCTTCATCATATTTCTAACATCAAATTTATGGAAAAGTTAAGGATTGATCGAAAGTAGGCAAGTTATGGTAGATAGTCAGTGTATTTATATTTGGTATGTAACGTTGTGCAGGGTAAAATCGAAGATAAGAATTTTCAGGCGGGATGTCAGGAAGTATGACGGAATAGACTGGTCGAATGGGTCATGAACAGGAGTCGACAGAGTGGTGTATGTACGTATTTTTTGTCATATGAATAAGGGTCAAGCAGAAACGACGTGATGATTAATGAGTGGATAAAGATGGTAGATAGCGAGAGAAGCGACGTGATAAATAGTAGTGGATAAAGGTGAAATTTAAGGAGAGAAGCGACGTGAAGCAGTGTGAGATTCGACGTGATGAAACAGTGGTAAATGAAGGTGAGTAGAATTAATAATGTGGAGATGTCTTAGATGTATGTTACAGAGAGGCCTGTGGATGCTGCAATCGAGATTGATGCGAATGGCGAAGGAAGACCAGCAAATGATGGAGTAATGGACGGACAGAGAGCCGAAATACGAATGAAGAGATGAGGACAACTGCACAACGTGAAAGGACATAAAGGGAGTATGAGATCCAGATGGTGAACGTTGTGGAATACTGATGTAATATAAGTGTAAATCTAATTCTTACCATAACATTTGCAATATGAAAAAAATCATTTTTGTTGTTGTTGTTGAAGCCTGGTACCAGTATAACTAATCAAAACGGTACCAAGAACGTGTACAGTTATTTTGCAGGATGAATAATTTGTGTATTTTTTATTCTTAGATGAAATGTCGCAATTCTAAAGTGAGATTTAGCGTGATGAATAATCGGTAAAGTGAATGCAGAGGTAAGCCAATGGAGAGAGGTGCCAGAGTGAAAGGACGAATTCGGAGACTGGAAAGCTATCTCCGAAACAGCTCCATGTGTTAAGTGGTTGAGTATAAGGGAGCAAAGGTATAGTATTATGACGTGAGTGTGGTGGTGTTAAGGTTAGCTGACTTCTAGACCTATTCTGTTGGTGTATTATTGGATTGAATGAGAAGGAAAATGTGGTGTCAGTTGAGTGAGAGTCGTAGAGTAGTGTGATCAATGCGCACACTACTGTAAAGGGGATGCTACCGATCCATAACTAAAACATTATTGTGTTTTATTGTTTGATTTGGATGAACCTCGATGGCAGGTCAGGATCTGACATCACGTAGATGGTACATACACGTCCTAGAAATGTTGTAATATATAATAAAAGGTAAAATATGTAAAGAGATACTAATTTCTGTCTGTCACAAGCACAAAGGTGCATTGTACGTTGTAGATCAGTTTCTAAGATGTTTATTGTGTTAGGGGGTTAAAGTAGTTTACTATTTAACATTATGTGGTAGGTAAACGTGAGCTGTGTAGATTGTTTCTTATTTTTTTGTTAGAACACTTTCAAGGGGTACTAATTTCAGTCTGTCACAAGCACAAAGGTGCATTGTATGTTGTAGATTTAGAGTCATCAGTTTCTAAAATGCTTATTGTGTTAGGAGGTTAAAGTAGTTTACTATTTAACATTATGTGGTAGGTAATCGTGAGCTGTGTAGATTGTTTCTTATTTTTTTGTTAGAACACTTTCAAGGGCTATTAATTTCAGTCTGTCACGAGCACAAAGGTTCATTGTATATTGTAGTTTTAGAATCAACAGTTTCTAATATTTTCACTGGGATAGGATGTTAAAGTAGTCTACTATTTGATATTGTAATTGTGAGCTGTATAGATTGCTTCTTATTCATTTTATGTTTTTTGAACACTTTCATGTTATGTATGAGGGACGACAAGTACAATCGGTGGCACAAGTGTGGGCTGTATATAGAAAAGGGATAAATGCTGATGTTGTAAGTGTAGAAAACTAAGGTGTATGATTTTATGTTTTTTAGAACAAAGATTCTTTTATTACCAATGTATCTAATAAATCATACATGTGATCAATGAGTATTTAAATACTGTAAGAATATCCTTTTGTCTGTAATGTTGCGAGATGCACGGAAGGGTCTGACTGATTGGGTGTCATAGCGCTGAGGGGCTACATGGAACGCGCCCGTACCACGTAAGACAAGCTGACCTCGGCATGGGAGAGGCAACAGAGCCGGTGCGCTCCCCACTCCACTGCTGGTCGAGGTACACTCCACGCGCCCACTACAGCAGGTCAACGGCCTGGGGCGACACGCACGTACCACTGGCCATTCATGAGTTCCGCCACCCTTACGACTGGAGACAGTATCCCGCAGAGGCAACAGCGAGTGGTTTTTTTTGCTCAACGGCTCGCGCGGCGGTGGAGCGACGGCAGAATGAACGACGCGCGGCAGAGTTCGGCGGGCATTTTTTAACAGTAACTATTAACTAGTACTGGACTGTGGAGCCGTGAAACAAGATGACTGCTCGTTTGTCTCAATAAGGTGGAAAGTGAAGGACTGGTGTTTCCACGTTGTGAGTGGTGGAAAAGATTTTGTCTTTAGCAGACAGGGCGAGTGTTTTGTTTTGTCTTGACCACTGAACGGTGGGATCCATAAACTTTTGGCAGTGACTTGTTAAGTGTGCTTTGTAAATTGCATGTGGGACGCTTGCTATACTTAAAGAGGACAATTGTCGTATGGTGACTAATTATTGTCTGAATGCAAGAAACTAAAGTGGGACATTGACATTTGCATTTGTAGTAGGAGACATTTCTTTAATTGGTGCGGGAATAAGTGCTGTTTGTTGGAACGTCTGACTTTTAATTACACCATGAACTGAAAGGAGAGAACCGTGGGTAATAGTACTTGTAGGGCCATTTCTGGACGACCAGATTCGTGTGGATGGTACTCTGAGAGTGACTATGACATTTGTGTTTAATGTGTTCAAAATGCCGATTTGAGTGACTTAAAGACTTTCATCCGGGTAACCATGGGAGAGCTTTGACACCGAGACAGTGTTTCTAGGAAAACTATCAGCAACTTTTTGACCCCAAGAAAATCACAGAATGAAATGATTCCGTGTGACTCGCAAGATAGGGAATAATGTATTTGTACTTGTAATTGTGTAAATTTTTTTATGTTTCATTCCTGAAGGGACAGCAAGTGTAATTGTACTTCATTAACATTTGTGTTTAGAATAGTTAGTGTTTTTTTTTGTTTGTTCCGGGTTACCAAGTTCACGTAGCATGTTTATTAGAATATTTGGTACAATGATGCTTTAATTATTAGCCAGTGGCGTAATACTAATGTAGCAGCTCTTGTTGCATTGGTCAGTAAGGTTGTCACAGGGGACAAGAGTTTGCATTGCACAACAAATATCAGAATTAACTGATGCATTTTGATGTCGTGGACAGTAATGATCTTGTTGGTGTGTTGACTGAAGCCACTTATTTGCATTATCACAGTGGTGATATTTCACATTAAAGTGTAACGAAGGCTAGTCGAAATGCAAGTTCTTGTCGTCTAAATGTGTAACAACAGAGAAATGAGCAGTAGAGTAAGATACAAGAGCTACTGGTGGATTCAAGCACTTATTGCTAACTATTTACTGCGTGTATTGATCAAAGTTGATGGACTGACTAGCTCAGCAGCAGGTATTTGTACTGGTGGACAAGGATAAGGTTAAACTCACATTCGAGTAGTGGTGGCAATTGCTTAAGTGATGATAATTAATGCGGTATGACATGATGTCTTAGGTTGAACCAGTATGTAACTTGTGGTATATTTCATTGTTTTCTTCTCAGTTTTATTTCTCTGTAGGTTTGATGTATATTTTAGAGTAATGGTATGGAGCCTGACATTCTACATGTAACTAGTGTACGCAATGTTTTTCTTTTGTTGATTTTGTTTTGTATTTAGACTTTGCTGTGTAAAGGTTTTTACCCCGCAATTTATGAATGTCAGATTACTTGCTCTGTGTTTGGACGGTGAGCTATTTAAAATTTCAGGAGTACAATTAGTATTTTTTTTATTTGTTATAGAATTAGTGAAGTTTGGATTACTCATAAAAATAACGAAGATCCCAGTAACTAAGCAAATTTTTATCTCAACTTTATTTTTTATTTGTATGATGTAATGTTTTATTTGTCATGTGGATTGTTGTAAATTTGTATGTGTACGTTACTCCGGATTGTGGAGAGTACAATAATGCAATAACTGGATCAATAATTTGGTAAAGTAACAGCATTTGGTCGTCTATTTGAGGTCACCAGGGGTTAAGGTCTCCTCCTGGTTATTATGATGACTTCCTACGTTTGTTCGAATACAGTTTTCTTAAAAAAATGTTCGGAGCTACCCTCGCATGGCAAGGATAGTACCGTGCCATTTTTTTCTGCATGGGTAGCCGGTGGTGAAAGGGTACAGTACCGCCCGACATTGAAAATATGTACAACATTCTTCGTTATTCTTGTCAGTACAACATATTTTTTCTAATAATAACTCAATTTCAATTAATATAGCGAAGCCGGATACCAGTGTTGGGAAGAATGACAATTTATTTATTTAATTGATCACATGTGCACTCCCACAAAATAAATCCCTACATCCAGATTGGTGAGATCTGTGAAATGAATGAATGTATGGTCGTCTGCTAACCGCAGATAGTGAATGTGAATATATGATCATCTTTGAGACAATCATTTGGTCACCTTTGGTGGAACCAAAGAGATGAAATTTAGCGGAACTTTGAGCGCCTGAAATGTGGCTGACCAATGGGTAGCATGGTCTTCCTCCACCTCAACGGAGGTTCGAGATGACCTGAAGAACGGCCATGTTTCAGCACTCTGCCGCTGGATCTAGTGTTGGTAAGACCTGTCTTAAGTGTGCTCCGTAAAGACAAGAGAGTGGAGACATGGCATGCATGTGAAATACTTGAGAGTAGTTTGGAATAATAATTTCTCTATTTCAGGAACTTTTGTGGGGAGAATTAAATGTCAGGCAGGTAATATTAAAGGGATCGTAGTAATCTTCGAAAGTGACCAACGGTCACAATGAAACCACGTGTAGCAATAAGTTGAAATATTTCCGAGTGCCTAAGTTAAGCTGAATTACTAGCGTGTGTACTATAAGTTGGAAACATTTAAGAAATGGCGTGTGCAGGACTTGAAATTAGAGACGAGTACTTCCACGTGGTGTGTACTGTGTGAGTCTCAATCTGTGTATGAGACAAAGGATAAAGAGAAGTACTCGTCCATGGTATCAGTTGAGGACTCGCGTGTGTGATGAATATGTTCTTAATATTACTTTGCGTGTTATGTTTCCGTGTGACGCTTGATTCAAACTATAATACTCTGAGAGAGAAGCAAGGTGAGTCAGCCGTCTATCCAGCAACGCCACTTGGCTTGCATTGCACAGGAAGACGTGCATATATCCTCCAGAGTTCATAGTAGGAAAGAAAAATTACGAAGTGGGGCAGTGTCGTGTGAAACTGGGATAAATACTAATTGAAGTGGGAAAGCTGAAAGTGATGTGATTATAACGTTGTGACTATTCTTTGTATTGTATGTTGCCAGTGTGATGTATTTCATGAAATTTAAGTATGTATGGTTGGCATGGGAGAGTAACAAGATAGTTTCAGAGGCAGTGGGCTATGCATGTTCCTTTTTGTACCGCTCGGTCTGGAGGAAATTTTCGTAATGATGGGTGTGAGAGTCGAAGTGTGAGATATAAAGAAAGATCTGCCATCCTATCCAGAAAGTGCACTGTAGCATTAAATAATTACGAGACCATAAGATAGAGAATCACCAATGTAAAGCCATGCCCACTGGGCGGAATTTCTCATGTGTTATTGTTGTAGGTTATAGAATTTATGTGTTTAGGTTATAGAATTTATCGGAATAAATAAGATAGTGAAAAGAAAAAGATTGGCGGCCTTTTCCTTCGAATTGTATGTTGTCATGATATCCAGAATTTATAATGTGTGCGCCATTCATATCCAGTGCGATGGCCACGTGTTGATAAAAGCCGTTAAATAAGAAAGAAAATGTGGTATTGCCAGTGCGTAGTGAACAGTCAGTGTTGTGCAAATTACTAATAGTCAGATGTGCGTTTCCGTTGCGTAATATTCAAACAGGAGAATAACTTGTAACTTAATTGTGAGTACTAGAGTTCATGTTACTCGATAAACTTGCATGGCAGACCACTCATCTTGCAGGCCTGACTGCTTGATGCCACAGTATGAGCAAGGCATGTGGGTGCCTCTCAAGGTCATCGGTCCCTATGCTTACACATTACTTACTCTAACTTAAGCTAACTTACACTAAGGACAACACACACATCCATGCCCCAGGGAAGACTCGAATGTACAACGGGGGGAGCCGCGCGAACGATGACCAGGCGCCCTAGACCACACGGCTACCCCACGCGGGACGCAGTAAGAAAAGTATATAAGCGGAACAAAGATGAATGGGTAATCGCCCGTAGTCGTGCTCATCATTCCATCTCTACCATGAACATGATCAGTTTCATGCACCCGAGCATCACCATTATAACATAACAGTATTGTTTTCTTCACAGATTATATATTAACTGAAATGTAAAAATCATCTAAAATTTTTTAAAAAACATAAAAATTTTGTGCTTATCATATATTTTAAAATTTCTATAAAATTTTTAAAATCTTCGGCTGAGAAGCGATTTTATCTGCTGCAGCCCGCTCCTTTGTGGTGGCTTGAAATAGTGACAAATATAAAAGAACTGGGGATCATTATAGTGACGATAGGGGCTGCACATTGTAGTGACGATAGAGGCTGCAGGTGGAGAAATCCACTGACATGACCGAGTTTGCCGCGCGGGATTAGACGAGCGGTCTAGGCGCTGCAGTCATGGCCTGTGCGGGTGGTCCCTGCGGAGGTTCGAGTCCTCCCTCGGGCATGGGTGTGTGTGTCCTTAGGATAATTTAGGTTAAGTAGTGTGTAAGCGTAGGGACTGATGACCTAAGCAGTTAAGTCCCATAAGATTTCACACACATTTGAACATTTTTTGAGCGATTTTCACGAAGGAAAGTTTCGTATGACCTGGCGCCTGGGAAAGAGCATCTCGAACACGGCGAACCTGCTCGGCTGATGGCGGGCTACTGTCGTCAGTGGTACCACGGGCAGGTGACGCCATGCTCCCATGCTGACCCAGCGACGTAATCTTGTATGGCTGGACTGCAGTAGGCTGGACATAATCGAGAATGGACAGAGGTTGGATGAAAACATGTTACATGGACGGACGACTCACGTTTCTTGTCACACCAGGTCGATAGTCACGTGGGGAAATGCCATCAGCCGGGTGAAGGGCTGCTCATTTTATGCACTGTACCACGGACGCAGGTTTGTGGGGGCAGTATTATGCTATGGAGAGCATTCACGTTGGCCTCCACGGGAATTGTGGTAGTAATTGAAGACATCATGACAGCTGTGGTCTATGTGAACGTTATTTGATGTCTTCCCTAGAAGAGATGGCACCTCCCAAGACAACCGTTCATCGTAAAAGGCCAGAATCGTGTTTTGGTGGTTCGACGAACATGATAGTGGACTCACATTTATGTCTTGGCCACCAAATACGCCGGATCTGTACTCGATGGAACGTATTTCGGTTGCGTCCCGTCCTGCCTCAAATTTGTATCCGTCCAGAGGTTCACAATCCTACCACTATTGCCACTCGTCCTCAAGCTAATGGGAACCGACAGGGAAGGCGTATCGGAAAGCCTCGCGACATCATGGGTCCCCGACCGCGCTAGAACCTCCAGAGGTGGAACAGCTATCGCTGCAGCTGCCTTACTGCCAGCTCATTCCTGGGCAGCAGGCTGGTGTCTGTCGAGCAGGGACAACGATCAACTACCGCTGCATCTGTAGACAACAGACGCTGTTTATGTCAGTCTTTAACCGCATTCAACTACACAAAAGGGAATGCACTTCTAACTAAGCAGGGGCTAGGTACACGATAGGTAAAATAAAATTGATCTGGAAAATACTTCAAGCACCTTAAAATAGGCAAGCCGAGCGAGGTGGCGCAGTGGTTAGCATACTGGACTTGCATTTGGGAGGACGACGGTTCAAATCCGATTCCAACCATCTAGATTTAAGTTTTCCGTGATTTCCCTAAATCGTTCCAGACAAATGCCACGATGGTTCCATTGAAAAGGGTACAGCCAGCTTCATTCCCCGTCCTGGACACAATCCGTACTTGTGCTCCGAGTCTTATGACCTCGACGTCCACGGGACGTTAAACCCGATCTTCCTTTGCTTCCCTTAAAATAGGCAACCCAAGTTACATCAGCTGCCTCAGGTGCAAATACTGTAAGATGGGTTGCCTATCTTAAGGTCTATGAAATACACACTCTGAGAGAAAGAAAACCATGCACCACGAAGGAACTACCTGAATGGGATGGCAATCAGTAGATGTGAACTACATACACTGACAAACAAATTATTCAATTTTAGAAAAAAATTGGATGATTTATTCAAGAGAAAGAGCGCCATAAACAGAGCAATCAATAACGCCTTGGTCCGCCTGTGGGCCTTATGCAAGCAGTTATTCGGCTTGGCACTACTTGATAGAGTCGATTGATGTCTTTCTGAAATCGAGGCAAATTACGTCCAGTCGGTGCGTCAGATCACCAAAATCCCGAACTAGTTGGAGGGCTCTTCCCATAATGATGCAAACTTTCTCAATTGGTGAGAGAATCGGCGACCTTCCTGGCCAAGGTGGAGTTTGGCAAACACGGAGAGAAGCGGTAGAAACTCGCGCCGTGTGCGGGTGGGCATTGTCTTGAAGTGGCACTACAGACCATCACTGCCGACTGTCCGACGAGATTTTGCATGTTCATCCTTTTAGCAGGAGGTCTCTGGGACGACCGCCGTTTACTATCGTGGCAAAAACACCTACAGCCGTCCTTATGATTTTATTGTATTTTGTCGCTACCAGTTTCGACGCTTCATTGCGTCATCTTCGGGCTGTTTTGATGGGCAACTGATGGGCTATGCATGGGGAACGTATCAACCTGTACCGCATCAAAACAGCCTGAAGATAACGCAATGAAGCGTCGAAACTGGTAGCGACAAAATACAATAAAATCATAAGGACGGCTGCAGGTGTTTTTATTTCTTGTCACGTCCGACGATATGTTGGGCGATAGTCAGACTTGTATCCCACTGCTGTCTGGGGCGTCTCCAGACACGTCTCCCGTCTGGAATCTCATTGTCTAGAATTTTCTTCAGTGACGTGTCCCGCTTCGAAATGTGCCACAGTGACCAGCAAAGACGTCTTTATACTTGTCTTACAAGTGTATTCCGGTTCAGTTTTATTTTGACTAGCCTGTACAATCTACGTATTGTTGGTACGCTGCTTCTCGATATCTCAGTCCCCATGCACTGAAGGGCTATTGACTACTTTCAACGGCCGCTAATTTTAGTTGAGTCAGGCGACTGTGTCGCTTTTCTAGCCTGAAACCAAACTACAAAGTCAGATGAAGCTACACGCTAACACACGCGAAATACCAAGCAATTAGAAAAACGAACAAGCACTGCTCAACACATACAATAAATCATTTCCGAGCAGAAGCATGCAATAAAACGACTAAACTTGGCGCATCACAGAAACTAAGTGTGCTATCACTGCTGCTGCTACTGCTTCTGGCTACCGCTCATGCAAGGACTGGACCAAGTCAGTTCTTGCGACGCTAAACGCTCGTGACATACACAAATATTTAGAGAGAAAAACGTAATAAACACGGCTCAACGTAGGCAGAAGTTAGGGCCCACTTCTCTGAAGAAGCGCGTAATAAAACGGTTAAATTAAACGCTGTGGACCAACTAGGCACCGCTGTTTCTGGCGGCTGGAATACCGCTGCGCTGCCAAAAACTCCGATGAATACACGCAAGCTCCATACTTCGCGAAAGTTTTGTATAAACGTTGTATTCATAAAGTAACGTTTGACAAACATTTCAACTGCAGTAACACAAGCATGGATACGTTGGATTTTAGAACCAAAAGTTGGTTTAAGATTTTGCTGGTTTCGGAAGCCTTAACCGAAATTTCACTAGACTTTGTGCTATATCTGCACGGGAGATAACAATGGTTTAGGGACAGTTTTTTGTCTACAGTTAGATGACCACTCCGCAATTAACACCTAAGTGCCTAGCAGAGGGTTCTTCGAATCACCTTCAGACTATTTCTCTACCGTTCCAATCTCTTAACAGCGCGTGGAAAAAATAAACACTTACATCATTCTGTGTGAGCTCTGATTTCTCTTATTTTATTATGATGATTATATCTCCCTTTGTAGGTTGGTGACAATAAAATATTTTCGCGTTCAGAGGAGAAAATTGGAGTTCGAAATCTCGTGAAAAGACCTTATCGCAAAGAAAAACGCCTTTGTTTTAATGATTGCCACCCCGACTAGTTTATCATGTCCGTGACAATCTTTTCCCTATTTCCTGATAACACTTAACGTACTGCTCTTCTCTGAACTTTTTCGCAGTCCTCTGTCAGTCCCATCGGATAGCGAACTAGCGTAGTGTAGACAGTCACTTTATTTACCTGTTGCATCTTGTAAGTGTTATGCCATTGAACTGTAGTCTTTGGTTTGCCTCCCCCAAAATACACTTATCAAAAAAAGTTTTACATCACCTCGGTTCCGAGAGTTCCGGAACCTGTACAGAAAATTGCAATAGAGATCAACATAAACATCATTTCCGCACTTTTTATTGCTCATAAAAATCACACATTGCATTTTGTACCACCATACAGCGGGACCCTCAGAGGTGGTGGTCCAGATTGCTGTACACACAGGTACCTTTAATATCCAGGAGCACGTCCTCTTGCCTTGATGCATACCTGTATTCGTCGTGGAATACTATCCACAAATTCATCAAGGCACTGTTCGTCCAGATTGCCCCACTCCTCAACGGCGATTCGGCGTAGATCCCTCAGTGTTCGTGGGTCACGTTGTCCATAAACAGCCATTTTAGATCTATCCCAGGCATGGTCGTTACGGTTCACGTCTGGAGAACATCCTGGCCACTCTAATCGAGCAGTTATCCTGAAGGAAATCATTCACAAAATGTGCACGATGGGGACGCGAATTGTCGTCCGTGAAGACGAATGCCTCGCCAATACGCTGCCGATACGGTTGCATTATCGGCCGTATCGTACAGCCGTTACGGCGTCTTCCATGACCACCAACGGCGTACTTCGGTCCCACATAATGCCACCCCAAAACAGAAGGGAACCTCCGCCTTTCTACACTCGCCGGACAGTGTGTCTAAGGCGTTCAGCCTGACCGGGTTGCCTCCAAATACGTCTCCGACGATTGTATGGTTGAAGGCATATGAAACACTCATCAGTCAAGAGAACGTGATGCCAATCCTGAGTGGTCCATTTAGCATGTCGTTGGGACCATCTGTACCGCGCTCCATGGTGTTGTGATTGCAAAGATGGATCTCGCCATGGAAGTCGGGAGTGAAGTTGCGGATCATGCAGCCTATTGTGCACAGTTTAAGTCGTAACACGACGTCCTGTGGCTGCACGAAAAGTGTAGTAACCACAACCAACAGCGGGAACGCCTTGGGCTGCGGATCGGAGCCGCCAGGCGGGGAAGCCGCCGGCGGTGGAGCACGCACCACCGGGTAAACACAGGACGAGTCGGAAGACCGACCAACGACAACTGACAACAACCGGCCACGACCGACTATGAGCGACACAACAAGGAAGAGATAAACAACGGAGGCTTGTGGAAACCACAACACCAAACACCAAACGTAAATCCACTCGGAACCAGAGCCAGGCAACTGTCAACAACGAGTAATGACCAGAACGCAGTACCGCCGAGATAGAAACGAAATCCAGAGCGAGTACCAGACTGGCTGGACTAGGGCAGAGCGGGTACCTATATACGAAACCGGAAGGAGCGGCTATTGGCCGCTGTCTGCACGTGGCTTAGCGGTGGCGCCCTCGCTGCGCGAGAGCCGCTGCGCGGAATAGCCGCCGCCGAGGCGGAGCCCTCTATGGGCTGACCACGTCCATTTGTTCTGCCGCGTGTTCGACTTCCGCGGCGGAAGGTACTAGAAAAAGCTTTACTGAACATGGTGGCGTTGCTGTCAGGGTTCCTCCGAGCCACAATCCGTAGGTAGCGGTCATCCACTGCAGTAGTAGCGCTTGGGTGGCCTGAGCGAGGCATGTCATTGCTAGTTCCTGTCTCTCTGTATCTCCTCCATGTCTGAACAACATCGCTTTGGTTCACTCCGAGACGCCTGGACATTTCCTTTCCTGGCACAAAGTAACAATGCGGACGCGACCGAACCGCGGTATTGACCGTCGAGGAATGGTTGAACTACAGACAACACGAGCCGTGTACCTCCTTCCTGGTGGAATGACTGGAACTGATCGGCTGTCGTACCCCCTCCGTCTAATAGGGGCTGCTCATGCATAGTTACCGAGCGAAGTGGCGCAGTGGTCAGCACACTGGAGTCGCATTCGGGAGGACGACGGTTCAATCCCGCGTCCGGCTATCCTGATTTAGGTTTTGCGAGATTTGCCTAAATCGCTCCAGGCAAATGCCGGGATGGCTGCTTTGAAAGGGCACGGCCGACTTCCTTCCCTGTCCTTCCCTAATCCGATGAGACCGATGACCTCGCTGTTTGGTCTCTTCCCTCACACAACCCCCTCTCATGCATGGTTGTTTACATCTTTGGGCGGATCTCTGAACAGTGAAAGGGACTGTGTCTGTGCTACAATATGCACAGTCAACGTCTATCTTCAGGAGTTCTGGGAACAGGAGTGATGCAAAACATTGTTTGATGTGTGTTTTACCTATGTGATCGTGCCAACTTAGGTAGTTCGTAATGGTAATTCCTAGGTATTTAGTCGAATTGACGGCCTTTAAATTTGTGTGAACTATCGTGCAATCGAAATTTAGCAGATTTCTTTTTGTACTCGTGAGGATGACCTCACACTTTTCCTTTTTGAGACACAATTGCCACTTTTCGCATCATTCAGATATCGTTTCTAAGTCATTTTGCAATTGGTTTTGGCCATCTGATGACTTTCCTTGGCGGTAAATGACTGCATCATCTGCAAACAATCTAAGAAGGCTGCTCAGATCGTCTCCTAAACCGATTATATGGATTAGGGACAGCAGAGGGCCTATGACACTTATTTTGGGAATGCCGGATGGCAGTTCTGTTTTATTGGACGATTTCCCATCGATTACTACGTACTGTGACCTTTCTAAGACGAAATCTCAGATAGTCGTGCAAGTGGAGCGATACTCCACAGGCACGCAATGTGATTAGCAGTCTCTTGTGAGGAACGGTATCAAAAGTCTACTGGGAATCTAGAAATATGGAATAGATTTGAGATCCATTACTTCGTACGAATAAAGAGCTAGTTGTGTTTTACAAAAACGATGTTTTCTGAAAATGTGTTGGCCGGCCGCGGTGGCCAAGCGGTTCTAGGCGCTTCAGTCCGGAACCGCGCGACTGCTACGGTCGCAGGTTCGAATCCTGCCTCGGGCATGGATGTGTGTGATGTCCTTAGGTTAGTTAGGTTTAAGTATTTCTAAGTTCTAGGGGACTGATGACCTCAGATGTTAAGTCCCATAGTGCTCATGGCCATTTGAACCATTTTGAATATGTGTTGGCTATGTGTCAGTAGACAGTTACCTTAGAGGTATTCATAATGTTCGAACACACTATATGTTTCAATCCCACTGCAAATCGACGTTAGTGATATACATCTGTAATTCATTGGACTACTCCTATTTCTTTTCTTGAGTGTTGGTGTGACCTGCGCAACTTTGGTAAGGATTTTTCGTCAAGCGAGCTGTTACACATGTTTACTCAGGATGGGGCTATTGCATCAGCACACTTTGAAAGGAAGCTTATTGGTATAAAATCTGGAACAGAAGACTTGCCTGTATTTAGTGTTTTAAGATACTTCGCTACAAGGGGGAAATCTACTTCTAAGTTACTCATGTTGGAAGTTGTTCTCGATTCAAATTCTGGAACATTTACTTCATCTTAATAACTCTGCTTTACTGACGCTGTCATCGTTTATATTACCATTATAATCAGGCAGTGAGGGTACTGATTGTGTCTTACCGCTCATGCGCTTTACATACAATCAGAATCTCTTTGGATTTTCTGTCAGATTATGAGACAGATTTTCATTATGGAAGCTATTAAGGAGGTTTTCTGGTCTAGAAGTTTAAAAAATCAATTTTTATTGCATATTTCGATACTGTATATTATTGAGAACATCTGGGAGAAACAGTTTTGCCCTTAAACTATTGCATATAGTCGAAATACACGATCATCGGACCGGCAGTCCTGCGTCGTCGGGCGCCTACAGACGGCGCTTGGAGGCAATCAGACCTGTATAGGAAAATCTATCGAACGACAATGTACTGGAAAAATGTGCTGGCGCCAGCAGTAAAATCTCTAACGCGTCGATAAATTAGCTGATTTCGGCGCTTTCCCCAAAACACGTACATTCCGGTAAAGAAGTAATCGAAATTGCTAACAGTTTGGCTACAGTTCTTCAACGACGGATTCATGGAACTCGCACAGACAATGAATGTCATGTGCATTCAATTTGGCAACACGGCGTGCGAATTTTGCAGAAGGCGCAGAGCGGACCGCATTGTACGCTCAGAGCACCGCGCTTTCACGCCCAGTGAAGAAGACAGATCTGTCGCCCAGGAGGAAGCGGTACACGCGGAGGAGATTTATGAGGTCGAGGAAGGCTCCAGGCATCACAGACTGATGGTAAGTCCCCAAAAACCGACGAAAACCCTTTCCGAAACTTTAAACGCGATTTCCTAAAAGTCAAATTTTTTGCTGTGTATTTGGATTGCTGAAAAACTACTTGGGCAATCTTAATGCCACTTAGCTACTTTTGTAGAGAATTGAACTGGCTATGGTCGGAAGCTCTAAAGGTTAAACAATTTTCAAAATATCGATATTTTATGTCCGTTTGAATGCCCAAACAAAGTCGATTTTTCTTACTTTTTCTAAATAGCCACCATCATATGAGAGAATGAAATTTTTCATTTTTCAGAGTTACTCATGTATTTTAATAATTTTTTGGTCTGGTCTCTTTCAGACTACCCGGTTACCTGAAATTGGTCCACTCGCCTACCGGAGCACAGCATGCATTACAGTCTTCGGCGGCATTTTGCTTAATAACTCCTTAATATTTTTGGACGAAAAAAATTTTAATGCAGGTGCAAGATAGATGAATAAAGGTATATAAGCATTGTTAGAATTATCTTTTGATTTCATCTCAAAAAAATGTTGAAAATGAGGTCAAAAACGGACCTCTAGACCAGAAAACCCCTTTAAAAGTATGTCGCATCCAAGTCCACGCTGCGTTCATACACATAAGTTAATAAGTCATATTTAACAAAAAATGTATTTTAGTGATTATGGAATCCTGTGCGTTTATGTTGAAATACACTGAAGCGCCAGAGAAACTGATATAGGCACGTGTATTCAAATACAGAGATATGTAAAAAGGCAGAAGATGGAAATGCGGTCGGCAACGCCTATATAAGAAAAGTGTCTGGCGCAGTTCTTACATCTTACATCGGTTACTGCTGCTGGAATGGAAGGTTATCAAAATTTAAGTGAGTTTGAACGTATCTTATAGTCGACGCAAGGGCGATGGGACACAGCATCTCCGAGGTAGCGATGATGAAGTGGGGATTGTCTCGTACGACCATTTCATGAGTGAACTTGAACATCAGAAATCCGGTAAAACTGCATCTCTCCAACATCCCTGCAGTCGGAAAAAGATCCTGCAAGAACGGAACCAACGACGACTGAAGAGAATTGGTCAACATGACAGAAGTGCAACCCTTCCGCAAATCGCTGCAGATTTCAATGCTGGACGTGTAAGTAGGCTGTTTAAGTTTTTTTATTGGTAACGCCACCTCTGTATGAAAATCACTGGCTGTGCTGTGTGCAGTCTGTGGCTGCTTTGCATTGTTGTAATACTCGCCATTGTAGTGTTAGGCAGCTGGCTGTGAACAGCGCGTAGCGTTGCGCAGTTGGAGGTGAGCCGCCAGCAGTGTTGGATGTGGGGAGAGAGATGGCGGAGTTTTGAAATTTGTCATGAACTGCTATATATATTATGACTATTGAGGTAAATACATTGGTTGTTCTCTATCAAAATCTTTCATTTGCTAACTATGCGTATCAGTAGTTAGTGCCTTCAGTACTTTGAATCTTTTATTTAGCTGCCAGTAGTGGCGCTCGCAGTATTGCAGTAGTTCGAGTAACCAAGATTTTTGTGAGGTAAGTGATTTGTGAAAGGTATAGTTTAATGTTAGTCAGGGCCATTCTTTTGTAGGGAATATTGAAAGTCAGATTGCGTTGCGCTAAAAATATTGTGTGTCAGTTTAAGCACAGTCGTGTATAATTGTTCAAAGGGGACGTTTCATATGTCGACCCTTAGCCGAGGATACCTCACTGGAATCTTCTGATTTTTTCTTGTAGTTTGTGTAATTAGTGTAGATTTTGTTTATTGCTAGCGCGTAATTGTAGAGAGAATCTCCTTTGTAGTTGCAGTCTTTCATTGTTGTACAGTAAAACAGTTGTGGCATGTATGTAGATTTGCACCAAGTATTTTGCAGCTGCGCTTGCAATTAACTAGATATTATTTTCAGTGCTATGTTAATGTGTTCTCTTATTTTTGCTCTTCAAATTGTGCTTTTCTGTGTTATCGTGTGAAATATTGTGTCAATAATGGCGTGTGAAAAACGTAACACTAGGCTCCAAAGTAAACTGAGAAATGACAGTGAAGACGAAAGCAGTGTGTTAGCGCCGCAGAGTAATGAATTAACTAATGTTCAAAGTAGTAATTTGGTAATTGCGCATAGGGAAATGGAGCGGGTTGCAAATAATGGTGTAGACAGTGAAACAATTAGTGAACAGGCAAGCATTATCGATCGATCGGTCGGCAACAGCTCGCCTCAGGAATCCGAAATGACACGACACGATCTGGCAAATACTGTAGATTCAGGTTTTGGATCCTCACCGTTTTCTCAAATAAGTCAAGACACATTTTCTGCTTGTCAAAATGTGAATGTTTCCGGTGCAAATTCACTGCCGAAAAGCACTGAGGAACATGTTCCAGACACCAGTGCATTGTTATTACATTTAATACAACAAATGGGACAAACACAGCAAAAGCTTCAAAAGTTAGACACAATGGAACAAAATCTTCGAAAGTTAGACACAATGGAACAAAATCTTCGTAAGTAAGACACCACACTTGAACAAACACGTGAAGATTTAACTACTGAGTTACATAACATTGAATCGAAATATCAAAAAGTCTGTAATGACGTAAAAACACAAATTTGTGAGAATTTTCAACCTATTTTTTCGCGGCATGAAAATGCATTACAGAATCACGAAGCAGCCATAAAAGAAAACTCAGGAAAATTTAAAGGACACAGTAAATACTCTGAAACTTGGTTCAGAAAAACACACTGAGGAAATAAGTACACTATCGGAGAAAGTAGCCGAACTTTCGGACCAGTTCACTAACTTATCTACAAAGGTAGATGATGATCTGAATGACACAAGACCGGTAGTCTTTAACGACACAGAAGAGAGCGAACAAATTAGGAAATTCAAACAAAATCAGAATCAAATAAATACGCAACACCAAAGAGAAATCCGGGAAGTACAAGATCAGCTGACACAGGTAATACAAGAATTACGTATTTCAGAGGACACTCGCGCCCCAACACGGGAAGAGGGACTTAGAAATACGGAACACCCACAAGATAATAACACAGGACACTTCGGAAATTATGAAAGAAATTGGCAAGGTGCACCGAATTTTGAGATGGAACCGCCGACACGACGTAACAATGACGGATATGCTACTCGCCGACACGATGATTTTGACTATAAACTGTTTATTACTACACGTAAATTCAAAACATTTAAGAATTCTGCCAACGACATTCATCCACAAGCGTGGCTCCATCAATTCTCTCATTGTTTTCCTCCCAACTGGTCATTGGAGCACAGGTTAGAATTTATGTGTGGCTACTTGGAGAATGAACCAGCTGTAAGAATGCGGTCGGCCATTCACGATTGCCACAGTGAAGGAGAGTTTTACCATGCCTTCCTCTCAGCATATTGGTCTCAAGCCACACAAGACCGAGTAAAACATAGCATCATAATGATGAAACGTTTCGAACAATCTGAATTTTCCAGTCTTATGAAATATTTTGAAGACATGTTGCATAAGAATCAGTATCTTTCAAACCCATACAGCCCCTCAGAACTCATCCGCATTTGCTTAATCAAACTGCCTGAACATTTACGACATATTATTTTGGCAGGACATTGCAAAGACGACATTGAAGCATTTCAGGGACTCTTACAAGAATTAGAAATTGACACAGACAGTCGCGGGATGCGAAAACAGGAACACAACAATTATAGGTCACATCCGTCACAATTCCGCGATGAAAGAAATAATAACTGGACACGACGAGGCTATTCTCACAACGTAAATCGTGACCAAAACAGACACCACCCGTATGACAACCACTGGCAGAGTAATAGTTACAGAGAAAGATCGCGCTTCCGTAATTATGAATATGACAGAGATAACCGTAGAAACAGACAATATGGAAACCAAAACAATTATTATCAAGGGAGGCAGAATAACTACAGACGCAACAGTTCGGCGCACAGTTACGATTCAGGGAGAAATTCTCCACCACGTGACGGACATGGAAGAAACTACGAAATCTACCGACATTACGACAGACGAGATAATCATAACGACAGACCTGAATTTCATCAGAACTGGCGGGATTCAAACAGAGCAGGGCACTTTCGACAACGTGAATTTGTAGAAGCTAGGTCTCCTAATCCCAATAACGACGCGCGCCAATAAAGGAACAGACAATGACTCGCGCCGCAGGCACCCACGTGCGCCGGCTGGCTCAGAGAAAAATAACATAAGACGCTAGCCTTGAGAAAAATTTTAGCATTCTTTACCGACGTATACCGCATGATAATTACGTTCAAGTTGAAACTCTGAGTACTGTGAAGAGTAAAGGTTTACACCACATTTCACATGTAAAACCATTTTATTGAAAGATAATCTGCTTTTTAACTTTGTCTTTGCCATAAAACTTTTCACTTCACATTTCTAGTATACTTTGTCGGACTTAAGAAACTGTTAACATGCAACAATGTTTGAAGTTAAATATCCAGTCTAGAACCTAGGGAACATTTTTAAACAGAAATTACGATTGCATTGTTATAGTGAACAGACGACACAGTGTTGTATTTGTACATTCTTGCTTGTTAGTTGCACGATTACGTAACAACTATCAGGCTTACATACTTAGGACACATACTGGTACTGCTAATGAGATTTTAATGCAACATTTTGGTTTACTTGAAAATACATTCTGGATTTAAAGTACTTTCTGTGAGATACCAGATGACACAGTGGTTAGTTTATGTGACAGCTACACGATTTTTATCACGACGCTACTAATGAGTGACAATTTACAATGTTGCTTTTGCAGTGTTTCTGTTTTATATCTGCACAGTTTTCTGTTTTATTCTGGAAAGTAAAACATGTTTTAGTAGTAACTTTTGTGGTATAGCTACAATGAGACAGCTTTTTCCGTAGCACAACATAAGCATAATAACTACGATATATATACACAAAGCATTTCATTTTTGTTTATCATGAGGTAAGTACATTGACTTCAGCAGAACTTTGCTTACAGAGGACGATAACTACGACACTTCCACAGAATTATCTTACAGCAAGACGCACATTTAGCGCTACAGGACACGCATTTGAGAGATTAATTTGTACTTAAGCCATTTATTTTCCAAGATTTTTGAATTACAAAGAAAGTTTTCCATGATACATTTCATTCCATTGCTGTAATCTGTAACACCTGAAAGTATAATTACATTAATCCTCAGGGGGGTACACGCTTACTTTGTGTACCATGTGTTTGGCAAGCACAAGGAACCCTAGCTAATATGGTATTTGCTTATACAACTTTACACATCGGTACCATATTTCTGTAACACACAAATTACACAGCTATCTGATCATTTAACTGAGAGAGACAAACATTTTTTTTACTACATCAGTGACACATGTTTACGCAATTTCATAGTTGGGTAACTTCACACTTATGAAATTGTATTTTGTCTGTACTTTGTGAACTGTTCATATTTTTTCGGAACAATTGTGATACTATGAGAGCTTTGAATGATGTATTTGGTAAGGGAGCATGATTTTAAAGTACGTTTGAGGCAGACGACACTTTTGACATGAACAGAGAATTTTTTTTAGGTTTTGAAATTATTGGAGTAAGCTACGACGATTTTGAGATTTGACTAAGGTGTTATGATATTATTATTATGATTACCATGTGTATTTTGCTGTTGAGGGATGTTTATGATCAATAAGCTGATGCTATATGAGGAATGTTTATTATGGTATCCATTTATTATGATGAAATATTGAAGAAGAGTCGATGAATAAGGTAAGGAATAATGAGTAGTGGTTAGGGACGCTGATTTGTGAAAATGTTGTTGGAAACCAAGAATCGTACTTTAAGAGTTATGAAATGTGTGTAAATGCATGAATGTATCACAATGCCGACGAAAACGTTTTGAACACTGTTATATTCATAGGATTTTGTTTCTACATATTTGCAACGCTAATTCTTGACCTGTGAAATATTTTTATGTGAGACTGTCACTGTAGCGGAAACTGCTGTCGTAAATATTTCGGTAAGAAAGTTAAGTGACCACCTGCACGTAATGCGTCTTGGGCACCCAGCTGGGCGACAGTCGGCTGGAAAAAAGCCATTAGTGTGTGTCAGTGGCACAGGTAGAAAAAAAAAGGGAGGCCATTATCCTCGCTATTGATGTTCCTTTGTAGAAAGCATCGCAAAAACGACACGGTCGAACTTGAAACCATATGATTACACTGTGGAGCTCTTAATTTATGATATTTACTGAAATGCCTAATGAAATGACGAGAAATATTTTTATGTCTATACACCTGATTATGACTACTGTCTCTCTAGTTGAGAGATTTTTCTACTAACTTATGAAATGCCATATGGCTAATTAATGATGTTTCATGCTGTCCTTTGTACATATTTGCTCATTTTCTTTAATATCTAGTTTCTAGCTGCACTGCAGCATTGGTTAAAATAAAATTTTATATATGTACTAATATAGTTATTTTATGCCTACAGATTGAGTCAATAAGAAATTTATGATCTACTACCAAGAAAACGAGGGCACATAAATAGACATTTCCCTTCACAGGAATTGCATAAATAATTTCTTTACGATTTAGTAACTTATCTGCTAGTGTAAGTTCTCGTGATGCATCACTCTAGTGTTAAGATGTGACATAGGTATTAGACATGGCCATTTTTAGTGTACTACTTTTTCTGCTTGAGCTATGTCATGTTTAGGTATAAGATATTTCATTTTCTGCTTCTGCTTGCCAGGCATAGTGCTATTAAATTTTCTTTGCATTACTCTGTTAATCTAGTTATGCTACTGATTTATTTTTCTTGTTTGCTGCTCATTGCCTTATATTAGTTGTAATTTATGCTGCTTGCTTCGCCATTTGTATTTTTGATCATTGGTGTTTGTGTTAATTGTTGTGTGCTGCTGCATTGCCTCGTCCCTTAGTTTAGCATCTGAGCTCAGTAGATTTAAGTTAGCTTAAGAGGGGGTAGACTATATAAGAAACGAACTATGATGAATTGGAAGAAATGCATTGAGAAGCTATAAGAAACAGATTTGGCAAAAATGAGTATTGTGCACTGAGAAATAATTATTTTGAAAGAAATATGAATAGAATATAGAAAGCAGGTATAGATAGGACTTTTTGGGAATAATGATGAATGAAGGGAGATCTCCGAGAAGTAAAGAAAGTTTTGTTTGCAAAATACTGCAGTAATACAAACCCTGTCCTTTCCTTGTATTGCCGGCCGCGGTGGTCTTGCGGTTCTAGGCGCGCAGTCCGGAACCGTGGGACTGCTACGGTCGCAGGTTCGAATCCTGCCTCGGGCATGGATGTGTGTGATGTCCTTAGGTTAGTTAGGTTTAAGTAGTTCTAAGTTCTAGGGGACTGATAACCACAGCAGTTGAGTCCCATAGTGCTCAGAGCCATTTGAACCATTTTTTCCTTGTATTATTCCGCTATATGTTTGTGTACCCTTGGGTATTTATGTTTTTCCTGTATTTATATATTTAGCTAATAAGATTTATGTTGTAGAATTTTTCAAATACTATGTTATTTTCTTCATAAAGGTGTTTAGACATTATTTATTCTGTTTTGTTTTAATGCTCATGTGTGAAGTTGATGTTTCGAAAGTTATTCTGATCTTTATGTATGTACTTATGTCATTATTTTTGTAACACTGATGAATATGTTATTTCGATTCTTTTGTAAAGCCTCTACTACAAATGTTCTCTGTATTGTTATGTTCTTTAATGATGTATTTTGTACCTCTGTAATTGTATTCTTATGTTCTAAAATTGTAATTGACACCAGTTCATCATATTATTACCTTGTAAGTTACATTTCACTGCACAGGTTTCTGTTGGTCATAGTATATGGACAATATGTGACAAGTAGGGACTGTTAGTGTTTGCACGTGTGTTAATAATTCAGCAAGGGACTGGATAACAGCATTGCTGGTTCTAAGGACAATTAAAAAACTTTGTGAGTGCACAAGTGGTGGTTTATGGACTTGCTATATTGTCCGCAAGACTCTTCGATGGTGATTGTGCACCTGCACATTTGCAACAGATGGCTGATGGCCGTCTCTACAAGGACTACAGTGGGTCTGCACCTTTGATAACCCACCAATACCATTATTTCTACAAGGACTGCAGTGGGTCTGCGCCTCTGATGGCCCACCAATGCCGTCTCTACAAGGACTATAGTGGGTCTGCATCTTTGATGGCCTACCAGTACCGTAATCTCTACCAGGACTACAGTGGGTCTGCTCTGTGATGACCTACCTACCAATACTCTTCAAAACTTCGACTGACTCTGCTGTGGGTTTGCTCTGTTGTGGCCCATTACCTGTCAGCATGTCAAGAGTCAGCACTGTCTTTCCGTTGGAAGGACAACACTACTTCTTCAAGACTGCATGGAAATCCACTACTTCTGTGTGCAATTTCTTTTACTAATGAGACTTTGTGAAAAAAAAACTGTAATTACTATTATGATGAATGATCAGAACTATCTTTATGGACTGTGAGAAAATTTTAGCTTTTGACCAACATTGTATCAATAAGTGTGTGCATTTGATTTCTTTGTTATTGTAATTACGATTGTGAAAATTTTTTTAACAAATATGTATTGGCCAGTGCCCAAAACAATTTGTAAAATTTTTTGTGCGGAGCATGGGGGCTATGTAAGTAGGCTGTTTAGGTTTTTTTATTGGTAACGCCACCTCTGTATGAAAATCACTGGCTGTGCTGTGTGCAGTCTGTGGCTGCTTTGCATTGTTGTAATACTCGCCGTTGTAGTGTTAGGCAGCTGGCTGTGAACAGCGCGTAGCGTTGCGCAGTTGGAGGTGAGCCGCCAGCAGTGTTGGATGTGGGGAGAGAGATGGCGGAGTTTTGAAATTTGTCATGAACTGCTATATATATTATGACTATTGAGGTAAATACATTGGTTGTTCTCTATCAAAATCTTTCATTTGCTAACTATGCGTATCAGTAGTTAGTGCCTTCAGTACTTTGAATCTTTTATTTAGCTGCCAGTAGTGGCGCTCGCAGTATTGCAGTAGTTCGAGTAACCAAGATTTTTGTGAGGTAAGTGATTTGTGAAAGGTATAGTTTAATGTTAGTCAGGGCCATTCTTTTGTAGGGAATATTGAAAGTCAGATTGCGTTGCGCTAAAAATATTGTGTGTCAGTTTAAGCACAGTCGTGTATAATTGTTCAAAGGGGACGTTTCAGACGTTCAGAAAGTGTCAGGTGCGAACCATTCAACGAAACATCATCGATATGGGCTTTCGGGGCCGAAGGTCCACTCGTGTACCCTTGTTGACTGCATGCGTAAAGCTTTACACGTCATCTGGGCCCATCAACACCGACATTGGATTGTTGATGACTGGAAACATGTTGCCTGGTCGGACGAGTCTTGTTTCAAATTGTGTAGAGCGGATGGACGTGTACGGGTATGGAGGCACCCTCATGAATCCATGGATCCTGCATGTCAGCAGGGGACTGTTTAAGCTGGTGGAGGCTCCGTAATGGTGTGGGGCGTGTGCAGTTGGAGTGATATGAGACCCCTGGCACATCTAGATTCGACTCGCACATGTGACACGTACGTAATAATCCTGTCTGATGACTTGCTTCCATTCATGTCCATTGTGCAGTCCGATGGACTTGGGCAATTCCAGCAAGACAATGCGATACTCCACACGTCCAGAATTTCTACAGAGGGGTTCCAGGAACACTCTTCTGAGTTTAAACACATCTGCTGGCCACCAGACTCCTCAGTCATGAACATTACTGAGGATATCTGGGATACCTTGCAACGTGCTGGTCAGAGGAGATCTCCACTCCCTCGTACTCTTACGGATTTACGGATAGCCCTGCAGGATTCATGGTGTGAGTTCTCTGCAGCACTACTTCGGACATTAGTCGAGTCCATGCCACATGGTGCTGCGGCACTACTGCGTGCTCACGGGGGCCCTACACGACATTAGGCAGGTGTACAAGTTTCTTTGGCTCTTCAGTGTAACATATCAAAACTTTAAGACCAAAGTAACTTTCACATGATGTTGGAAGATAGATGTTGCTAGTGCGTATCTGTCACAATGTTGATGGCACTATCGTTTCTGTTTTATAATATCAATTTTGTGTTGTTGCAGATTTATATTTAATCTTTACATAATTCCGACTAACATCGACGCCTGGGGTAGGTTTTATAATGGACAAGTTATTTTATTTTCATTTCCTGTGGCTGCTGCGATCAGCTGCCTCATTCCCTTCCATATCCCACGTCCTTACTTAGCCACTTGCATGAAAACAGTAGCATGACATTATTGGGGAGTGACTGGAGCGATTACGCCCTTCTTTCCTCCTCACCGGGGACAAGGAAAATTTGTTGGCTTTCTTCAAACTAGGCTGAAGGGAGCGAGCCCCAAAGGCGGCAACGCACTTTCCTGCCGTTTTCAAAACCCAGTTTTTCGATTGGTGCGGGGAGATAGCGTGTGGAAGCTTCCAGAAAGTACTGGAAAATCCTCTGCCCTCAAGGCTCTAAGGGTGTTAGCATACCACGCCTTTTATAGTCAATCTAATTGGCTTAGCGTCACGCGTTGTGTAGTAGGCGATGGAGATTGGCCGGGACCGTCCCCATTAAAAGAGTGTTGCTCTGGGCTCAGTGTCCGGCGAGGGATGTCAAGTTCTGGGGAGAGACGCTGCTGTTCCAGGCTTCAGTGACCAAAGACGTTTCTGTTAAGACGTGGTTCCAAGTGTGAATTCGTGACACAGGCGCCCATCCGATAGTTTGGAGGGAGGGAGGAGAGGTCGAAGACCATGAGCTATGGAGTATTTTTAATATTTTGTAAGACGAACGGCGACTTTTAAGTAGCCATAAAAGAGTTCCAGTTCAGACCCCGTTAAAAACTGCTTAATATCGACTTTTAAATCATTTTCTGGAAAGAAAAACTGGTGTCTACGCTATAATTTTTTTCTTTCCCTGTGAGCTAGGGGGGAAAGGGGGGAAGGTCACGGCCTCTCTTGTCCCCTTTATGGGCGCCCTTTATTCGGTATGAAATTTGTAAGTCAGCTCGATTTGAAACCTAATGGCATCAGTGCGACTAGGAGCAGGGAGTGAATCACTTTATTCGTTTGTCGCTAGCGTATTTTAATCATTTCGTGTGGAGATTTAGAACAAGGACGTACATTTTGTATCATTCACGTACCACCCACGTGGCCTTAGCAAAAAGTCAGTTCAGCGTCTGGTACAAATTCTTTACATTAGCTTCTCTAAAGCGATTAGGGTCGCTCAGCACTCATCTGCCAATATTTTGGAATATAACGTTGAGTGAGTCTGTATTTGCCGGCTGGGGTGGCCGAGCGGTTCTAGGCGCTACAGTCTGGAACCGCGCGACCGCTACGGTCGGAAGTTCGAATCCTGCCTCGGGCATAGATGTGAGTGATGTCCTTAGGTTAGTTAGGTTTAAGTAGTTCTAAGTTCTAGGGGACTGATGACCTCAGAAGTTAAGTCTCATAGTGCTCAGAGCCATTTGAACCATTTTTGAGTCTGTATTTGTTGAAAGGTGGGAATCTATTGCCGCGTGATCATGAAACGATATAACGGGCGTAGTTCGCGCTGTTAAAAGTGTGCCATGGGTTGCGAATCTTTTCTCTGTCATACGATATTTTCACGACTTCATTGTAGTTAGCTAGAGTTGGTGGTGACACCACTTGCGTCCTTAGTTTCTGTCCGTGCCTGTCTATTCTGTTGTGTGCATGTCGCTTTCTTATCACAAAACAAATCAAGTACACTGTATGTGATGTGATGTGATGTGATGTTATTTCAAGCTGACTTGTCGAGAACGAAACATATTCCCCTGTTGATTACGCTTGAGGCTACAGTAGGTAACTGATATTTAATTAACGTAAAGAATTATGCTCAATTTTTGTAATAAATAGTTGGGCAGCGTCCGCTGAGAGAAGTTAGTCACTGCACCGTTATACTGGGCCTTAAACTTTTTGTTGGGCACTTATACCAATCAGATTTAGGAGGGAAGTGTAGGGCCTAATGTTTCAGTTTGATTCAGTCATGACTCAGTTCAATCACTGCACGACCAGTGAACGGCCAAACCGCCGATGAGGAATGCCACAACAGGAGAAATACTTCTCCTGTATCACTCTAGATAAAGAAATAGGCCATAAAAGTTGTAACCCCCTTTCAGTGTGTCACTGCCAAATAACACAAATCGATGAAATATGGACTGTACATAGCACGAACTGCTACATTGTAGACCAGTGGGTAACTGACAGAAAAATGCAATGAGACAAACAGAAATGACACATTTATTCAAAGATAATACTTACACTGAAACAAATGTGATTCATGATGCTTCTCTGGGCATGACAAGAGGTGGGACATGGATCGTAATACAGTGTGTGCTCATCACGGACAGCAATGCAGTCCCTGCAATGTGCTCCAATGCTGGTCAAAAGGTTGATAAGGAGCTCTTGTGGTAGGGCGTTTATTCCTCCATCAGCGAGGATGAGAGCTGCTAGATGGTCGTTGGTGCATATGGACGTGATGCAATTCGTCTTCTAGACGGATCTCACACGCGTTCGATGGGAATTAAGCCGGTGGACAGGCAGTCCTCTCAATACCGTCTCGTTCCAAGAGCTTCTTCACCTGCGCTCTGCGATGCGTCCATAAGAAAAGCGGACAAGTGCGGGTAGAACTCGCTCTCTCAGAGCTCCGTACAAATATGTAAGTACAAGGCGTGTTTTTTGTTTAAGTAAGGTCCGTCTGAACAAAAGTACACTGTTACGTCTGCCACAGACGGCCCCTGCCACGCGGACTACACTCAGGGCACCCCTGTGTACCATGTAACATGCACAGGCACTTGTAGGCGCAACCAAGAGGAAAACACTGGAGAATACTCAGTATTGTAGAACACTCCGTATAATGTCGTTTATTGAAACTGAACTATACTTCTCGAACAATCACTATATACACACAAAAACAAATAACTTGTAGACCACCATTCATTAAGAGCTTTGGTGAGGTCCGTCGGAACTGGTCCTAGCTCGGCGAGGAACTGGCTGTACTGCTGCTGCGCTGGCCTTATAAAGCCGGCGAAGGCCGGAGGAGTACTACAACTTTCCCTGTATCTGTGAGGCGACCTCTGCAGGAAATGGTTCGCATTAGTCTCTATCAAGTTCTGTTTGTTTCGAAGAATTGTTTTCCTCTTGGTTGCGCCTGCAAGTGCCTGTGCATGTTACATGGTACACAGGGATGCCCTGAGTGTAGTCCGCCTGGCAGGGGCCGTCTGTGGCAGACGTAACACACACAACGTAAGGTTATTTCAAAAAAACTAATTTATTTTCAGAAAATACGTACTTCACTCTATTTTTCGACATAGTTTCCAAGTTTGTTCAAACTCGTATCATACCTCTCAACCAATTTTAAAATACCCTCTTCATAAAAACTTGCCACCTGCTCCGATAACCAAGAGTTCACTGCCGTTTTCACATCGTCGTCATCACTGTAACGGTTGACAATGAGGTGTTTTTGAGATGGAGGAACAGACGGTAATCGCTCGGCGCAAGATTAGGATTGTAGGGTGGCCGGTCTAAGGCTTCCCAGCCAAAACAGTCCAATAAATTGCTGGTCTGATCTGCACTGTGAGGTCTTGCATTTTCATGGAGAAGGACAATTCCCTTTGTCAGCATGCCGCGTCTTTTGTTTTGAATCGCTCTGCATAGCTTTCTCAGGGTTTGACAGTATGCTTCTGCATTGATAGTGGTTCCTCGTTGCATGAAGTCGACCAACAAAACACCATGCCTATCCGAAAACACCGACGCCATGATTTTGCGCTGGGAAAGAGTCTTCACCTTTACAGACGAGTGTGTGTGTCTCCATTCCATGCTCTGTTGCTTCCATTCGGGCGAGATATGCGAAACCCGTGTTTCGTGTCCAGTTACGATCTGACTCAAGAAGCCATGACCTTCTTCGTGATAACGAGTCAAGAACTTCATCGTACACTCAAATCTTTAGTTTTTGTGGTCCACTGTTCGGAGTTTCGGGACCTAACGGGAGCACAGTTTCCTAACTTTAGCTGTTCAGAAACAGTGTTGTAAAGCACTGATCTCGACAAGTCAGGAAATTCGTTTGAGGGACCTGTTATTGTGAAGCACCTGTTATCACGAATCCTCGCTTCAACTGAAGCCACCAAATCGTCTGTAATCAAAGAAGGGCAACAGGAGCGGTGCTCATCATGGACGTTCTCACGGCCATCTTTGAATTCTCGTACTCACTTACGCACTTTGCTTTCATTCATAACAGTATCACCGTATACTTTGAAAATCTGTCATGAATTTCTGCACCAGACAGGTTCCTTGCTGACAAAAACCTTATCACTGAGCAAACCTCACACGCGGCGGGCGAGTTGATAGTCTTAAAACATTTTGAAAGCACAGAACAGAAGTGTACTGGTTAGCTACAGAGCTTAAACTGAGCACAGTTGTTCCCGAGGCATACTTGTACACGACGCACGCGCTCGTTGTGATATGTGCGCGAACTACTAGTATCTACAACAAAACGGAACTTACATAAAAACACGCCTCGTATATAGACAATAATAATGTGACGTGTGGCTCAATGGCCTGGTGCAAGCTTTTCTATTTGGAAGCTACTTTGGCGATTTAACATGTGCCTAATCTTCCCTAGTTATCAACCGGGGAAAGCAGACCTAAAGTTCAATATGGAACACGAACTATCTACATGTTGTTTCCGTCTACTCCTCACATCGTTGAGAGGTCAAGGATAGACTGAAAAATCCCTGCTCTGACCGAGATTCGATCCCGCGATCTCCCAGTTTGCAGTCTATATAGATAATTTATCCGTAGGTTTTGATGAGTAACTATGTGGGTATCAAAATATGACATAATTGGCAGTATCTTTTTATTACATTGACTTCGGATCTTAAATGTTTTACACCGCCAAGGAACAGTAGACCTTAGTACCTGACATAAATTTCAACTTGGCACCTGTATCCGTTCGTGAGAAAAAAATTACTCTTAACAAACGGACAACAAATGGCAAAAAAAGTGTTTTTTTATCTGATATAATTACAACTTAACAATTTTCGGATTTTCGTTCCTGCAGTTGTGCTGTGAAACCTTGCTTCTTGTCAAATTTCATGATTCTGCGTCACTTAGTAGCGGAAAAGCATCCGGACCAGACGAGATACCCTTAAGATTCTACAGTGATTATGCTAAAGAACTTGCCCCCTTTCTATCAGCAATTTATCGTAGATCTCTGGAAGAACGTAAAGTACCTAGCGACTGGAAGAAAGCACAGGTCGTTCCCATCTTCAAGAAGGGTCATAAATCAGATGCGAATAATTATAGGCCTATTTCACTTACGTCAATCTGTTGTAGAATAATGGAACATGTTTTGTGTTCTCGTATTATGACGTTCTTAGATAATACAAATCTCCTTCATCATAACCAACATGGATTCCGCAAACAGAGATCATGTGAAACCCAGCTCGCCCTATTTGCCCAAGAAATTCACAGTGCCGTAGACACTGGCGAGCAGATTGATGCCGTATTCCTGGACTTCAGGAAGGCATTTGATACGGTTCCGCACTTACGTTTAGTGAAAAAAATACGTGCTTACGGAATATCGGACCAGGTTTGTGATTGGATTCAGGATTTCCTAGAAGAAAGAACACAACATGTCATTCTTAACGGTTCAAAATCTGCAGATGTAGAGGTAATTTCGGGAGTACCGCAAGGAAGCGTGATAGGACCTTTATTGTTTACAATATACATAAATGACTTAGTTGACAACATCGGTAGCTCCGTGAGGCTATTTGCAGATGACACGGTTGTCTACAAGAAAGTAGCAACATCAGAAGACTCGTACATACTCCAGGAAGACCTGCAGAGGATTAATGAATGGTGCGACAGCTGGCAGCTTTCCCTAAACGTAGATAAATGTAATATAATGCGCATACATAGGGGCAGAAATCCATTCCAGTACGATTATGCCATAGGTGGTAAATCATTGGAAGCGGTAACGACCGTAAAATACTTAGGAGTTACTATCCGGAGCGATCTGAAGTGGAATGATCACATAAAACAAATAGTGGGAAAAGCAGGCGCCAGGTTGAGATTCATAGGAAGAATTCTAAGAAAATGTGACTCATCGACGAAAGAAGTAGCTTACAAAACGCTTGTTCGTCCGATTCTTGAGTATTGCTCATCAGTATGGGACCCTTACCAGGTTGGATTAATAGAAGAGATAGACATGATCCAGCGAAAAGCAGCGCGATTCGTCATGGGGACATTTAGTCAGCGCGAGAGCGTTACGGAGATGCTGAACAAGCTCCAGTGGCGGACACTTCAAGAAAGGCGTTACGCAATACGGAGAGGTTTATTATCGAAATTACGAGAGAGCACATTCCGGGAAGAGATGGGCAACATATTACTACCGCCCACATATATCTCGCGTAATGATCACAACGAAAAGATCCGAGAAATTAGAGCAAATACGGAGACTTACAAGCAGTCGTTCTTCCCACGCACAATTCGTGAATGGAACAGGGAAGGGGGGATCAGATAGTGGTACAATAAGTACCCTCCGCCACACACCGTAAGGTGGCTCGCGGAGTATAGATGTAGATGTAGATGTAGATGTAGAAGGGGGAGTGCCCCACAGGTTTTGATGAGTGAGTTTGTGAGTAGTGAAAGAATTTCCTAAGAGCGTAGTTTGCCTACTCAAAACTCTAAAGTGAGAGTGGGAATGTTTTATTGTTTGTTTTCGACTGTTGACAACTCATGGGCGTGTATGTCTCGTAACCATCAGCTGATATGGCACAAATTTCCAACGGAAGTAACATGGATTCGTAAATATTCATTATGGAGATGGTTATCTTGAAACGAGGATATAAGATGAACATTAACAAAAACAATAAAAGGATAGGAGAATGTAGTCGAATTAAATCAAGTTATGCGAGGGAATTAAATTAGGGAATGAGACACATAAATGAGTTTTGCTATTTGGAAAGCAAAATAACTGATGATGGTCGAAGTAGGAAGGATATAAAATGTAGATTGGAAATGGCAAAAAAAGAAGAGAAATTTGTTAACATCGAGTATAGATTTAAGTGTTTGGAAGTCCTTTCTGAAAGTATTTGCGTGGAGTGTAGCCATGTATGGAATTGAAACATGTACGATAAACAGTTTAGACAAGAAGAGATAGAAGCTTTTGAAATGTGGTGCTGCAGAAGAATGCTGAAGATTAGATGGGTAGATCATGCAACTAACGAGGAGGTACTGAATAGAATTGGGGAGTGAGGAATTTGTGGTACAACCTGACTAAAAGAAGGGATCGGTTGGTAGCGCACATTCTGAGGTATCAAGATTTCACGAATTTACTACTGGAGGGAAGCTAGGAAGGGGAGGGGGGGGAGGGTTGTAGAGGGAGACCAACAGATGAATACAGAAAGCAGATTCAGAGGGTTAAGATCAGGTGACCGGGACGGCCAGGCTGTAGGGAAATGGCGGCTGATAATTCTAGCCTTTCCGAAGTGGCGCTGCAGCAGCTGCTTAACTGGATTTTAAATGTGCGGTGGTACGCCATCTTGCATAAAAATGATCCCATCCTCACACTGTTGGAGAGCTGGAGTAACGTGATTGCGCAAAAGACACCCACGGCGCTTACTAGTGACGGTACAGGTAACAGAACCGGAAGCATCTCTTCGAAAAAATATGGGCCTATGATAAATGATGCCGTAAACCCGTAGCACACAGTGACCTTTTCAGGAAGAAGTGGTACTGGTTGATTTGCGTGTGGATTTTCCGTTGCACATATTCGACAATTCTGTGTATTGACATATCCTGTCACATGGAAGTGGGCTTCGTCTGTCCACAAAAGCCGGCCGGAGTGGCCGAGCGGTTCTAGGCGCTACAGTCCGGAACCGCGCAACAGCTACGGTCGCAGGCTCGAATGCTGCCTCGGGCATGGATGTGTGTGATATGCTTAGGTTATTTAGGTTTAAGTAGTACTAAGTTCTAGGGGACTGGTGACCTCAGAAGGAAAGTCCCATAGTGCTCAGAGCCATTTGACCATTTTTTGTCCACAAAATCTTCCACTGCCGATCATTGTCCACTTCCATGCGAGCAAGAAATTCTCTCTTGCTGTCAGGTCAACAGGAAGCAACTCGTGTACATGGGTAATTTTGAATGGATAGCAAAGAAGGATGTTTCGTAGGATTTTACGCACCGTACTCACGGGTATGTCCAATTCTACGTGCACTACACGTCTGCACACCATCACTCGTCTCCTCCCGTATTGCTGTCGCCACTGCTTCCACTGACGTCGAAATCAATTCGTTTCTCCCTCTAGCAGGTTGCACACCAAAAGAACCCGTCTTTTCGAATTTCCGAATCATTTTCTCCAGACCCACGGCAGTCATCGGACCAACGCCTTTTTTCAAACCCTTCAGTGTCCGGAACTTCTGCAGAGCGATGTGTGCGCAGTCACCATTCTTGTAATACAGCTTTACAAGCTGAGCGCCATCCTGCATTGAGACAGTCATGGTGAACGTCGCAAACGCGAAAGGAGGAAAAGCCGTGTACCCTGCGTGTTAATACCAACTTAATTGGGTCGTGTGCATGACAGGTGTTCTCATTTACGTATTCTGACACATACAGCGCCATCTAATGATCTATTTTCGCACTATTTTTTTCTTCTGCCATACGTTTTCTCCCTTCTCCGATAATATTCCGTTGCAATTTGACGTCAATCTGACCAGTGGCGTTATTTCTACAGCGCTTTGAAAGTTTAGCTTTAATTATAATCACCCTGTAATTTAACCAAGGCGGTAAGTGAACAATTTACAAAATAAGCCGTTTCGGAAGGGCGTCCACCTTCGGCCCGAAAGTTGATGATCATGCCTTTTTGGACGTCAGATTAATCGCTCCGTTTCCGTATTATGATAACACTGCACTGTTTCTCGCGTTCGTGGAGTCACATTTCCCCGCTCCATTCACCGCCACCGCCTAACATCATGGTATGAGAGCCTGAAGATGGTCGAATACTGACCGAAACCGGTTACCATCGAAGTACATGTTTTTGCGATCGCGATTGTTTGTAATCCAAGTTAATAACATTATAGGTACGTATGCTGCCCGAGGCGCCACCCCAGAGAAGTATTGGCTCTCGAGCAAAAATATCTGTCGACCACTGCTATAAGGGTTCTGTTTTGTACTGGCTGAGGTACGGAACACTTAAAAACGAAGTCAGGCTCGAACGCCACCGTTGCAAAATTACAGACCAATATCCCTAACTTGCTTTGCTGCAGAATCCATGAACATATTGTCAGTTCGAATATAATAAACTCTTGAGACAGCGAGAATCCACGAATCAGATGGTGTCAGAAAGCATCGCTCGTGCAAAACTCAGCTTGCCCTTTTCTCACATGATATACTGCGTACTATGGACGAAGGGGAACAGGCACATTCCATTTTTCTAGATTTGCGGAAAGCATTTTGACACTGCGGCTCATTGGAGACTGTTAACGAAGGTACGAGTATATGGACTAAGTTCACAGATGTGTCAGTGGCTCAAATACTTCTTAAGTAATAGAACCCAGTATGCTTGTCCTCGATGGCGAGTGTCCATCAGAGACAAGCGTATCGTCAGGAGTGAGGAGTGCCCCAGAGAAGTGTGACAGAACCGCTGTTGTTCTCTCTCTCTCTCTCTCTCTCTCTCTATATATATATATATATATATATATATATATATATATATATATATATATATATATAATGATTTAGCGGACAGGGAAGGCAGCAATCTGTGGTTGATTGCTGCTGATACTGTTGTGTACGATAAGGCGTCGAAGTTGAGTGACTAGGGAGATACAAGACGACTTGAACAAAATTTCTAGGTGGTGTGATGAATGGCACCTAGCTCTAAATGTGGAAAAATGTAAGCATGTGAGAACTGTCGTAGGGAAGGCGAATGGTCGACTTCGGTTTTTGGGAAAATTTTAGAAAACTTGGTTCATGTGTAAAGGAGACCACATATAGGACACTGGTGCGACCTATTCTTGAGTACTGCTTAAGTGTTTGGGATCCGTTCCACGTCGGATTGAAGGAAGACATCGAATCAATTCAGAGGCGGGCTGCCAGATTTGTTATCGGTAGGTTCGAATATCACGAAAGTGCTAACGGGTGTCCTTCGAGAATTGTTGAGAAAATTTAGAGAACCAGCATTTGAAGCTGACTGCTCATCGATTCTGCTGCCGCAAGCATATGAGGGTCGTTCAATAAGTAATGCCCCACATTGTTTAAGAAGCCATTAATATACAAAGACAAACGTCCTTGTTGGTGCTTCACATTTGATTTTTGTTGTGCGCGCCGGTGAAGTTTCGAAGCGTTCTAGCAGATGGCAGAGCTGTAGTACGGCATCAAAATGTCGTCTAAATATGACTCACGTTACAAGCAGTGTGCTGTTATTGAATTCTTGTGTGCAGCAAAAGAAACCGTGGTGAACATCCGTAAACGTTTGTGTGCATTGTATGGCGATACTTCAGTTGATAGGAGTATAGTTGGGCGATGGGTAAAGAAAGCTAAAGCCTCAGGAAAAGCAGAAACAGAGCTCCATGATCAGCCACGCTCGGGACGTCCTGTCACAGCCACTGCTCCAGACATGGTGAACCGTGTGGATGCCATTATTCGTGCCGACCGGCGCATCACAACTCGACAATTGGCTCTACAGTTGTCGGTCAGCATTGGAAGTGCGTCTGCAATGATCGAGACTCGGATATTTAAAGAGGTGCTCACGATGGGTTCCACGAATGCTCACAGAGGACCACAAGATTCAAAGAAAGACCATTTCATCTGAATTGTTGCAGCGTTTTGAGACTGACGGAGAGGCTTTTCTGTCACAGATCGTTACGGGGGACGAAAGATGGGTGCACCACTTTGCGTCAGAAACAACAAGGTAGTCCATGGAGTGGCATCATCCTCATTCAGCACAAAAGAAGACATTCAAGACAACCCCCTGCCAGAAAAGTCATGGTGACAGTCTTCTCGGATTGTGGTGGCGTCATTCTCGTGGATGTGATCCCAACAGGGTCAACCATCAGTTCAGAGGCATACGTGAAAACTCTGAATAAACTCAAGAGCCGTTTCCGATTTGTTCGATCGGACAAGAACCCAGCAGAAATCTTGCTCCAACACGATAATGCACGCCCACACACAAGTCCGCGAAGCGGGGAACACATCGCCAAATTGGGTTGGACATCACTGCCTCATCTACCCTACAGTCCAGACCTGGCACCCTCAGACTTCCATCTCTTTGGGCCGCTTACAGATTCTCTACGAGGAACACACTTTGAATATGACGAGAGAGTGTCAGTCGTGCAGTGAAAACATGGCTATGCCTACAGGATAAAGCTTTTACCAGCATGGAATACATGCTCCTCCACAACGTTGGCGTACGGGCATAGATCGTGATGGAGACTACGTAGCAAATAAGGCATCGACAAGACATGTATTGTCACCTAATTCTGACTCTTAACAATGAGTATATTCTGAAAAAAAGTGGGGCATACTTATTGAACGACCCTCTACATTGCGTGTAAGGACGACGAAAATAAGATATGAGAAATAAGGACTCATACAGAGGCATATAGATAGTCATTTTTTCCTCGCTCTATTTGCGGGGACAGGTACAGGGTACCCTCCGCCACGCACCGTACGGTGGCTAGCGGAGTGTCTGTGTAGATGTAAATGAAAGATGCACGTTGGAAAGAAGTACAGCGTCACAATAACGTTCACCAGTGATGGTAACGTATTTAACATTTGGAAGTCAGTACGCCCGTGCAACATTATGTCTTGCCACATCGCAATATCTGGACCATCAAAGCGATCATATTCGACAATGTTTTTGGGTGCATTATGTGTCCCCAGCTCTCGCCATGTGAGGGTACGTAAAGAATCACTGTCAGGCTGAATCTCCCACAGCAAACGATGTCGCCTATGTATGTGCCGGTGTCAACAGAATGCAACGTGTCGGTCGTAAGGCTAAGAGACTAGCCGGCCGAAGTGGCCGTGCGGTTAAAGGCGCTGCAGTCTGGAACCGCAAGACCGCTACGTTCGCAGGTTCGAATCCTGCCTCGGGCATGGATGTTTGTGATGTCCTTAGGTTAGTTAGGTTTAAGTAGTTCTAAGTTCTAGGGGACTAATGACCTCAGCAGTTGAGTCCCATAGTGCTCAGAGCCATTTGAAGCTAAGAGACTACCCCTATGCAGTCGCCGAGCCGCTGTGGAGCATGAGACTGTGTGCCTTGCCACCCTGTCAAGGCCAGATTCCCATTCAAAAAATATTCGCCGGAAAAGCTGATGAACAACGTGTGGAGGCTGCGGAACTCAGCATATACAGTTAAGCCAGATCAGCTTTTGTCGCCAAGAACAACGAGGTAATTGCTCTCCAGGTATAATTCGCGTTAGAGGAAGAGTTGATATACGGTCCTGGAATTACAGTCTAAACGTTAATTAAGACAAGTACTTTTTTTTGTCACCATTGGTCAAAACATAATTTTTGGTCCACCATATTTGATTACCCATTTTGAATTTTGAAAATCTAACTTCAGGTTTGTGCTCAGCGACGTCAAAAATATATAATAGCACATAGTCTTCATGCAAATTGAATTAACAAAACATATAAAAGTTTTTCTTAAATTTTAAACAGGTTTTTCTCAAGAATCGGTATTTCACAGCTGCATACAGTATGAAATAAAAACGGTTCAACGTATTAATTTCTACCTTTGAACACTTTTCTTAAGAGCTTATATCTATAGTATATGGAATTTGTCAATATTAACTATTTTTTGCAAAGCCATCAACAGTGAAGCAAATCCCCCAAAATAGAACTCAAAGTTCGTGTTAGCACCACATCGTTATATTTGTCGTTATTTGATTGTGGTTAGGCTCCCATAATTTTAATGTATTATCTACTGATGTTATCCTTTTTTTTTCAGATAATTCCTGAGGGGCTAAACTGCACGTATTCTGGGCACTTCAGACTAGCTGACCCTTGATGAAACCATAGTTAGGAATGTCTTTTTTTGTATTGAAAATCTAAAGTAAAGTTCAAAGTATGATCAGTCGTAATCGCCAAACAGATCCTTTGTATGCCTTTTCATTGTCGAAAAAAAATTTCCAAACATTGCCTATTTTTTGCTCATCTGATTGAGAACCTGGCCTTAGATGTGGTTGCAATTGCATCCGCTATTTGACGTAGGTCGTTTCCTGCCTGTTGCACAACGTAGCGGTCATCTGCTGCTGTAGCTGACCGTGATCGACCACCTTCTTTCCTTCGGACAGCAGTGCCTGTGGTTCGCAACGCTACCCATGCACGTGTAACAAATGCCGTGAGTAATACCGAACTCTTGGGATACACTCGTCACACTTCGTCGTTCTTCCAGTTTGCGGATGATTCTTCCCCGTGTGAGGCGATCCAAGTTTTGTTTCTGGGCAGAACTGTAATTAAGAACATCACCACAGTGCACCATAAAAGCTCGCTGACACACACACACACACACACACACACACACACACACACACACAGCCTTCTACTGCTCCTCCAACTACCTTTGTTACCAGTCCCATTTGGCGCTTTAGTCACGCTGACCTCACACCACGTGACGTCCAACTTTTTGCGCCCTACTGAAAGACCTCTGGCAATATGCTCCCGCTCTTTCATTCATTTCCACTGAATAGATACGATGTTATGTTGTTCATGTATCTTGTTCTTAAATTTTGTAGAGCATTGTATTTTTTAATAATATCCCTTCTTCAGTTGCAATATTTTGTTTTTTACCTACTGTGCAACGCGTTTCAAAGCTACAACTGCATTTTCAAGGACTGTAGAGACTATGGGCGTTACATCTGCTTCATTTCTTTACCAAAAACTTCAACATTTGCACTTATTTTTTGAACAATTTAGCTTGTTTATGACGATACGACATGACTCAAATTACGTATATTTAATCTATGTTACAATGATATGACGGAACACTGAATTTCGCAGTATTTTGTTTTACACCGACTGACGAAATAAAATAAAGAACCATTTAAGGTAGTGACAGTTACCAATTTTTGTTTTCTATTCATAGATATTTGACAGGAGATCTGACATGCATACTAACATATATAGAGTGACTCAAAATATACGTTACAGTTTACTATTTATATTGTTCAAACATGGTTCAAATGGCTCTGAGCACTATGGGGCTTAACATCTGAGGTCATCAGTCCCCTAGAACTTAGAACTACGTAAACCTAACTAACCTAAGGACATCACACACATCCATGCCCGAGACAGGATTCGAATCAACGACCGTAGCAGTCGCGCGGTTCCGGACTGAAGCGCCTAGAACCGCTCGGCCGCACAGGCCGGCTATTTCTATTGTTAAGCGTATAGTTTATACTGCTGAGGTTGTAACGTAATGGTAACATCATATTATTTAAGTTTATGCGAACAAATGAAAGGAAACAAACTACAGCGAAGTAACAGTGAATGCAATATGATAGTTTAGTTTTAATTGCATGCATAAACTTGAATAATGTGATGCTTTACTACAGGCCTGGATTTTGGGGAGAGGTGGAGGGGGAAGGCTGGCAAACCGGGGTATCTGCCGCGGGCAGCAATTTCAGGAGGCGCCAGATTCATATTTTTGAAGGAAAAAAGCTTTGTTTTACAAGGCGCCTAGCAACCAGCGCACTTTGCTCTATCGATACTTCATATGGTTTTGACACGCATCCCAGTTGGTTGTTGAACATTTCTGAACACATTATAAGATGATTTCTGAACGAATCATAAGTTCATTTTTGAATGCGTGCATAGAGTACGTGATGTCTCTGCCAGGGGAATCTCCCGTCGCATCTAGAATAAAAAACCTTCCCGCAGACAAAAGAGGGCGGAGCTATACGAGCTGAGTCGGATAAACCCGAAAGGGTGAATGCCAATCGCTGTTTGTTTATGTGACTGATAGGATTTATTATAATTATTAGCGAAACCCATAGATTCAGATTACCGGGAATAACAGGTAAGAAAGATTACAATCTTCTCGGTGTATCCAAGAAAATGAAATTATGCCAGATCGCTAGGTTACACCGGGAAGACAACATGTAATGACTCTTACCTGTTATTCCTGTTGGGCGTTTATTTCCACTCTGGTAGTCTGAATCTATGGATTTCGCTGCGCCAGTTGTACAATGCCCGGTTGTTGTTGTGGTCTTCAGTCCTGAGACTGGTTTGATGCAGCTCTCCATGCTACTCTATCCGTTGCAAGCTTCTTCATCTCAAAGTACCTACTGCAACCTCCATCCTTCTGAATCTGCTTAGTGTATTCATCTCTTCGTCTCCCTCTACGATTTTTACCCTCCACGCTGCCCTCCAATGCTAAATTTGTGATCCCTTGATGCCTCAGGACATGTCCTACCAACCGATCCCTTCTTCTAGTCAAGTTGTGCCACAAACTTCTCTTCTCCCCAATCCTATTCAATACCTCCTCATTAGTTACGTGATCTACCCATCTAATCTTCAGCATTCTTCTGTAGCACCACATTTCGAAAGCTTCTATTCTCTTCTTGTCCAATCTATTTATTGTCGTTGTTTCACTTCCATACATGGCTACACTCCATACAAATACTTTCAGAAACGAGTTCCTGACACTTAATTCTATACTCGATGTTAACAAATTTCTCTTCTTCAGAAATGCTTTCCTTGCCATTGCCAGTCTACATTTCATATCCTCTCTACTTCGGCCATCATCAGTTATTTTGCTCCCCAAATAGAAAACCTCCTTTACTACTTTAAGTGTCTCATTTCCTAATCTAATTCCCTCAGCTTCACCCAACTTAATTCGACTACATTCCATTATCCTCGTTTTGCTTTTGTTGATGTTCATCTTATTTCTTCCTTTCAAGACACTGTCCATTCCGTTCAAGTGCTCTTCCAAGTCCTTCGCTGTCTCTGACAGAATTACAATGTCATCGGCGAACCTCAAAGTTGTTATTTCTTCTCCCTGGATTTTAATACCTACTCCAAATTTTTCTTTTGTTTCCTTTACTGCTTGCTGAATATACAGATTGAATAGCATCAGGGAGAGGCTACAACCCTGTCTCACTCCCTTCCCAACCACTGCTTCCCTTTCATGCCCCTCGACTCTTATAACTGCCATCTGGTTTCTGTACAAATTGTTAATAGCATTTCGGTCCCTGTATTTTACCCCTGCCACCTGCAGAATTTGAAAGAGAGTATTCCAGTCAACATTGTAAAAAGCTTTCTCTAAGTCTACAAATGCTAGAAACGTAGGTTTGCCTTTCCTTAATCTTTCTTCTAAGATAAGTCGTAAGGTCAGTATTGCCTCACGTGTTCCAATATTTCTACGGAATCCAAACTAATCTTCCCCGAGGTCGGCTTCTACCGGTTTTTCCATTCGTCTGTAAATAATTCGCGTTAGTATTTTGCAGCTGTGGCTTATTAAACTGATAGTTCGGTAATTTTCACATCTGTCAACACCTGGTTTCTTTGGGATTGGAATTATATTCTCCACGAAGTCTGAGGGTATTTCGCCTGTCTCGTACATCTTGCTCATCAGTAGTTCTAATGGAATGTTGTCTACTCCCAGGGCCTTGTTTCGACTCAGGTCTTTCAGTGCTCTGTCAAACTCTTCACGCAGTATCATATCTCACATTTCATCTTCATCTACATCCTCTTCCATTTCCATAATATTGTCCTCAAGTACATCGCCCTTGTATAGACCCTCTATATACTCCTTCCACCTTTCTGCTTTCCCCTCTTTGCTTAGGACTGGGTTTCCATCTGAGCTCTTGATATTCATACAAGTGGCTCTCTTTTCTCCAAAGGACTCTTTAATTTTCCTGTAGGCTGTATCTATCTTACCACTTGTGAGATAAGCCTCTACATCCTTACATTTGTCATCTAGCCATGCCGGCTTAGCCATTTTGCACTTCCTGTCGATCTCATTTTTGTGACGTTTGTATTAATTTTTGCCTGCTTCATTTACTGCATTTTTATATTTTCTCCCTTCATCAATTAAATTCAGTATTTCTTCTGTTACCCAAGGATTTCTACTAGCCCTCGTCTTTTTACCTACTTGATCCTCTGCTGCCTTCACTACTTCATCCCTCAAAGCTACCCATTCTTCTTCTACTGTATTTCTTTCCCCCATTCCTGTCAATTGTTCCCTTATGCTCTCCCTGAAACTCTGTACTACCTCTGGTTCTTTCAGTTTATCCAGGTCCCATCTCCTTAAATTCCCACGTTTTTGCAGTTTCTTCAGTTTTAATCTACAGGTCATAACCAATAGATTGTGGTCAGATTCCACATCTGCCCCTGGAAATGTGTTACAATTTAAAACCTGGTTCCTAAATCTCTGTCTTACCATTATATAATCTATCTGATACCTTTTAGTATCTCCAGGATTCTTCCATGTATACAACCTTCTTTTATGATTCTTGAACCAAGTGTTAGCTATGATTAAATTATGCTCTGTGCAAAATTCCACCAGACGGCTTCCTCTTTCATTTCTTAGCCCCAATCCATATTCACCTACTATGTTTCCTTCTCTCCCTTTTCCTACTGTCAAATTCCAGTCACCTATGACTATTAAATTTTCGTCTCCCTTCACTACCTGAATAATTTCTTTTATCTCATCATACATTTCTTCAATTTCTTCGTCATCTGCAGAGCTAGTTGGCATATAAACTTGTACTACTGTAGTAGGCATGGGCTTCGTGTCTATCTTGGCCACAATAATGCGTTCACTATGCTGTTTGTAGTAGCTTACCCACACTCCTATTTTTTTAATCATTATTAAACCTACTCCTGCATTACCCCTATTTGATTTTGTATTTGTAACCATGTATTGATGTGACCAGAAGTCCTGTTTCCTCCTGCCACCGAACTTCACTAATTCCCACTATATCTAACTTTAACCTATTCATTTCCCTTTTTAAATTTTCTAACCTACCTGCCCGATTAAGGGATCTGACATTCCACACTCCAGTCTGTAGAATGCCAGATTTCTTTCTCCTGATAACGACGTCCTCTTGAGTAGTTCCCGCACGGAGATCCGAATGGGGGACTATTTTACCTCCGGAATATTTTACCCAAGAGGACGGCATCATCATTTAACCATACAGTAAAGCTGCATGTCCTCGAAAAATTACGGCTGTAGTTTCCCCTTGCTTTCAGCCGTTCGCATTACCACAACAACAAGGCCGTTTTGGTTAGTGTTACAAGGCCAGATCAGTCAATCACCCAGACTGTTGCCCCTGCAACTACTGAAAAGGCTGCTGCCCCTCTTCAGGAACCACACGTTTGTCTGGCCTCTCAACAGATACCCCCCCGTTGAGGTTGCACCTACGGTACGGCTATATGTATCGTTGAGGCACGCAAGCCTCCCCACCAACGGCAAGGTCCATGGTTCATGGGGGGAGGAACGCCCGGTTAGCAACCGCTTAATTCTATTCTCGGACTAGCACGGAAGGCGCATTGTACGAATACGTAGTAACGCCTAACCGGAGAATAAACGCGGGGTAACTAAAACGGGTTTTTCTGACCAGGGTCAGTGAAGTTAACCGGAGAATAAGTTTTGACAATGGCAGGAATAGATACGAAACTAGTGATGATAAGATGGTTTGTTAAACGAGGAAACAGAAGAAACGGGGACATCACAAAAATGATATGGAATAATATGACTATGTCGAATTTATATAAAAATTTTGTACTACTATTACTTTTGGATCTTGTTGTTGTTGTTGTTGTAGTCTTCAGTCCTGAGACTGGTTTGATGCAGCTCTCCATGCTACTCTATCCTGTGCAAGCTTCTTCATCTCCCAGTACCTACTGCAACCTACATCCTTCTGAATCTGCTCAGTGTATTCATCTCTTGGTCTCCCTCTACGATTTTTACCCTTCACGCTGCCCTCCAATGCTAAATTTGTGATTCCTTGATGCCTCAAAACATGTCCTACCAACCGATCCCTTCTTCTAGTCAAGTTGTGCCACAAACTTCTCTTCTCCCCAATCCTATTCAATACCTCCTCATTAGTTACGTGATCTACCCACCTTATCTTCAGCATTCTTCTGTAGCACCACATTTCGAAAGCTTCTATTCTCTTCTTGTCCAAACTAGTTATCGTCCATGTTTCACTTCCATACATGGCTACACTCCATACAAATACTTTCAGATACGACTTCCTGACACTTAAATCTATACTCGATGTTAACAAATATCTCTTCTTCAGAAACGCTTTCCTTGCCATTGCCAGTCTACATTTAATATCCTCTCTACTTCGACCATCATCAGTTATTTTACTCCCTAAATAGCTAAGCTCCTTTACTACTTTAAGTGTCTCATTTCCTAATCTAATTCCCTCAGCATCACCCGATTTAATTTGACTACATTCCATTATCCTCGTTTTGCTTTTGTTGGTGTTCATCTTATATCCTCCTTTCAAAACACTGTCCATTCCGTTCAACAGCTCTTCCAAGTCCTTTGCTGTCTCTGACAGAATTACAATGTCATCGGCGAACCTCAAAGTTTTTACTTCTTCTCCATGAATTTTAATACCTACTCCGAATTTTTTTGTTTCCTTTACTGCTTGCTCAATATACAGATTGAATAACATCGGGGAGAGGCTACAACCCTGTCTCACTCCTTTCCCAACCACTGCTTCCCTTTCATGCCCCTCGACTCTTATAACTGCCATCTGGTTTCTGTACAAATTGTAAATAGCCTTTCGCTCGCTGTATTTTACCCCTGTCACCTTCAGGATTTGAAAGAGAGTATTCCAGTTAACATTGTCAAAAGCTTTCTCTAAGTCTACAAATGCTAGAAACGTAGGTTTGCCTTTTCTTAATCTTTCTTCTAAGATAAGTCGTAAGGTTAGTATTGCCTCACGTGTTCCAACATTTCTACGGAATCCAAACTGATCTTCGCCGAGGTCGGATTCTACCAGTTTTTCCATTCGTCTGTAAAGAATTCGCGATAGTATTTTGCAGCTGTGACTTATTAAACTGGTAGTTCGGTAATTTTCACATCTGTCAACACCTGCTTTCTTTGGGATTGAAATTATTATATTCTTCTTGAAGTCTGAGGGTATTTCGCCTGTCTCATACATCTTGCTCACCAGATGGTAGCGTTTTGAAGGGCTGGCTCTCCCAAGGCCATCAGTAGTTCTAATGGAATGTTGTCTACTCCCGGGGCCTTGTTTCGACTCAGGTCTTTCAGTGCTCTGTCAAACTCTTCACGCAGTATCTTATCTCCCATTTCGTCTTCATCTACATCCTCTTCCATTTCCATAATATTGTCCTCAAGTACATTGCCCTTGTATAGACCCTCTATATACTCCTTCCACCTTTCTGCCTTCCCTTCTTTGCTTAGAACTGGGTTGCCATCTGAGCTCTTGATATTCATACAAGTGGTTCTCTTCTCTCCAAAGGCAGTATCTATCTTACCCCTAGTGAGGTGAGACAAGCCTCTACATCCTTACATTTGTCCTCTAGCCATCCCTGCTTAGCCATTTTGCACTTCCCGTCGATCTCATTTTTGAGACGTTTGTATTCCTTTTTGCCTGCTTCATTTACTGCATTTTTATATTTTCTCCATTCATCAATTAAATTCAATATTTCTTCTGTTACCCAAGGATTTCTATTAGCCCTCGTCTTTTTACCTACTTGATCGTCTGCTGCCTTCACTACTTCATCCCTCAGAGCTACCCATTCTTCTTCTACTGTATTTCTTTCCCCCATTCCTGTCAATTGTTCCCGTATGCTCTCCCTGAAACTCTGTACAACGTCTGGTTTAGTCAGTTAATCCAGGTAACATCTCCTTAAATTCCCACGTTTTTGCAGTTTCTTCAGGTTCAATCTGCAGTTCATAACCAATAGATTGTGGTCAGAATCCACATCTGCCCCTGGAAATGTCTTACAATTTAAAACCTGGTTCCTAAATCTCTGTCTTATCATTATATAATCTATCTGATACCTTTTAGTATCTCCAGGATTCTTCCAGGTATACAACCTTCTTTTATGATTCTTGAACCAAGTGTTAGTTATGATTAAGTTATGCTCTGTGCAAAATTCTACAAGGCGGCTTCCTCTTTCATTTCTTCCCTCCAATCCATATTCACCTACTATGTTTCCTTCTCTCCCTTTTCCTACTGACGAATTCCAGTCACCCATGACTATTAAATTTTCGTCTCCCTTCACTACCTGAATAATTTCTTTTATCTCGTCATACTATTCATCTATTTCTTCATCATCTGCAGAGCTAGTTGGCATATAAACTTGTACTACTGTAGTGGGCGTGGGCTTCGTGTCTATCTTGGCCACAATAATGCGTTCACTATGCTGTTTGTAGTAGCTAACCCGGACTCCTACTTTTTTTATTCATTATTAAACCTACTCCTGCATTACCCCTATTTGATTTTGTATTTATAACCCTGTAATCACCTGACCAAAAGTCTTGTTCCTCCTGCCACCGAACTTCACTAATTCCCACTATATCTAACTTTAACCTATCCATTTCCCTTTTTAAATTTTCTAACCTACCTGCCCGATTAAGGGATCTGACATTCCACGCTCCGATCCGTAGAATGCCAGTTTTCTTTCTCCTGATAACGACGTCCTCTTGAGTAGTTCCCGCCCGGAGATCCGAATGGGGGACTATTTTACCTCCGGAATATTTTACCCAAGAGGACGGCATCATCATTTAATCATACAGTAAAGCTGCATGTCCTCTGGAAAAAGTACGGCTGTAGTTTCCCCTTGCTTTCAGCCGTTCGCAGTACCACAACAGCATGGCCGTTTTGGTTATTGTTACAGGGCCAGATCAGTCAATCATCCAGACTGTTGCCCCTGCAACCACTGAAAAGGCTGCTGCCCCTCTTCAGGAACCACATGTTTGTCTGGCCTCTCAACAGATACCCCTCCGTTGTGGTTGCACCTACGGTACGGCCATCTGTATCGCTGAGGCACGCAAGCCTCCCCACCAACGGCAAGGTCCATGGTTCATGGGGGGGACTTTTGGATCTTATGCTTGAGAAACTTGAGCACATGAATGAAATGTGAAACTATTTCCTAACACAAAACTTTTTACTTGTGGTAGGCGTGATGGACATTTCGTATTTGTACTTCGGGAATTGTATTCTGTCGTGTTATTTATGTAAATAAGGTAGATAAAAATGACCATTTGTGCCAAAGCAGTCTCATTTGTTTGGCGCGGTACAATTTCGTTCTATCTAGCAGATAGTGACAAAATAGACGTAATCAAATCGAGAAACCACTCCAATGTTGGATACTATTCGTGTTAACAGCTTTTTCAGTATTAAACAACGACATTGTTATTTTTCATGTAGTAAAACGTTTGATAGAACACTGGTGCCCCGACTTCAGGCAGGCGCATTACCTCAACTGAAAAAAAAAAAAAAGTTGTTACACACTATCTTCCATTGGGAATGATCCAGTACAGCAGTGTCAGAACAACTTACTGTCTTTTAGTGAAAATACTAGAGCCACCATTGTTGACTTAGTGAGCTATTGCGTCTTTTACGTGCCAGAAAATGCCCCTTCCACTCCACATGCTAATTATCCCAAAGGAGGATTAATGATTCAGAGCAACAGAATCGTCTCCCACTTAGCATTGTTCCCATAAAACAAGAAACAAATAAATCAGCTTCTAAGATGAGAAGATGGCTTCACGAAACAGGTGCATCATTAAGTTTCTTCTGATACTATGATTTCAGGTACTTTGAACGATTCTTGTAATTAGGAAATTCCAGACGATTCGATTGAACAGTCAAAGGTTTGCAGACGGGTAGCGAAGACAAAGTTACAGATGTAATGGACCCAAGTACAGATCAACAAAGGTTATTCCTCAGCAAACAATCTGTATTACTGAATGATAAACATCCGGATAACATAGAGTTTAGGTCCACTGAACGCAACCATAGGCATTTGACATATCGCTTGCATTTCTGAACAATGGTAAATCAGGAAAATATTAAAGGATCCTGGCTTGCTTATTCGAAAGCAAAAAATGCAATTTACTGTACTGCCTGCAAGCTATATGGCAGCTCTTCTACATCGGCCTTGTCTAGGGAGCGTCGCATTAATTGGAAAAAAGCTTTAGAAAGATTATCTGAGCATGAAACATCACAAACAAAAAATCAAATGGCTCTGAGCACTATGGGACTTAACATCTGAGGTCATCAGTCCCCTAGAACTTAGAACCACTTAAACCTAACTAACCTAAGGACAGCACACACATCCATGCCCGAGGCAGGATTCGAACCGGCGACAGTAGCGGTCGCGCGGTTCCAGACTGTAGCGCCTATATTTCATGGCTTCCATTACAAAATTCACACGTTTCAATTCCACAGAGCGAAATACAGTGACGTCCTATAGAAAGATGCTGTGTGAAGAGGCGTGGCACCACACTTTGACACACTTAAGACCAAATAACATGTCTTACATTTCCTCGAACGAATATGATTTATATGTTTAACTCTTCATAAAGGTGTGCACTACAACATGAACATATTTCTGAAAAATCGATTTTTTTGTATTACTGTTTTACGAGTACTATTATACTATCTCAACAGTATAAGCAGAAAATTATAACAAGTGTTTTGAACCTCTCTGTATATTTATAAGCATCTCAAATCTCGTGTTGAACATGTAAGAAAATAAAACGAAGTTGTTCATTGTCACTCCTCTAAATAATTTTTCATTTTATTTTGTCAGTCTGTGTAAACGAAAATGACACAAACTCAATACTCCATCACATCACATTAACATAAAGTGTTATTCATCACTTGAGTCATGTAGTAACTTTTTCAAACGTAAGTGCAAATGTGGAAGTTCTTAACCAATTCTGAAGACGACGTTATGTGGTCATGGGTAGGTTATATGATACAATATTTTATTTCTCTCATTAATCCCGACTGAGACAGTTTCCTCGGAAAACTAACAACTGTGACGTTCTGTTACTGTTAGGTGGAGAAACGAAGCAGATGCAATGCCGAAATGCCTATAAAATTGCTTGAAAATCGAGGTGTAACTCCGAAAAGTGTTGGACAATAATTATAAAACGAAAATACTGTGCCTGAAGACTGCGTGTTATTAGTAAAATGTGTCCTTGACCTAGAAGATAGTCACGGATGGTCCAGAACTTAACGTCTATTAATGATGCTTATTATTATTAATATGCTACTATTAATTCAAGAAAGCACCGACTTGACACACTACGGAACGTTACGTCCACGGTGGGAGAAGCTCAAGACGCCAAAGATCACACCCTTTTGTCGACGTGCAGCAGAACTGCGTCATGCCCATTTGTCAATGTAGCATAACAGGCACGTTACATCTGACAAAAGTTAGTAATACTTGGTTAATAGGTTTTAAAGAAGATAGAGAGCTTACATTTTCCGTAAGGAGAAGAAGCATTTGAAAAGCCGACATTAAGAACCGCGAGAGCGGGGTGTCTACGACCTGTATCCGATCCGAAAGGTCGGATGCTCGAGAGAGCGATCAGAATGGGAAGGAAGGACGGAAGGAAGTGGAAGAAGTGAGTGGCTTAGTCAGGCCGCTGGTGCGCGGGCTATTTTCGTGCCTCCGTGGAGAGCATCCCGGCATCCCACGCGGCGTCGCACGAGAAAACACTCGGTCGTCACGTGCGCGCGTCATTGTTGTATCTTTGGTCTCGCTGAGACAGTAATTAAATATATAGCGGCTGACTGCACTTCGTCAAGTAAATATAGCAGGTGATGAGCTGTCGGAACGACGTAGCCGTCTGTCTGCCACGCTACTTGAGCGTTCTACATTCTCCTCGGACCGAAAACAGTTAATCAGAAACCTTTCTATTTTCAGCGCAAAGACGCTGGTTCTAAAATAACAAATAACATTTTTAAAGCAAAGTAGAACATTCGTTCCGTTCTTAGCGCTGTATCCAAGCCGAAAATCGGTAAATAATGAACCAAGACATTAGTAGCTCCTACATACGGCATAAGGCACGATGTATTTGTATACTGGTATCAGCTGGACAGTCTGGTGAATTCTGCCTACCTCATAAGTAAGACGACTGCAGTTGGAAAACAAGCGAAGTGCACTGATGTGACGAAAGTCATGGGATACTTCCTAATTTGCCCGGAGTAGTGCAGCAACTCGACGTGACACCGACTCAACAAGTCGTTGAAAGTTCCCTGCAGAAATACTGAACCAACTGCCTCGTTTGCCGTCCGTAATTGCAAAAATGTTGCTGGTGCGCGATTCTGTGCACGAACTGATCTCTCATCATGTTCGATGGCATTCATGTCGAGCGATCTGGGTGGCCAAACCATTTGCCGGGTAGTGATAAAGTGAGTTCCAAACTCCGTTTCAAAAATTTCAAGTCGTTGGGAAATACTTCATACGCGAAAATGCATTCAAGGAAGTACTGCTCCACAACAGCTACATTTATTTAAGAACCTCCGCTTGATAGTCTTTTTGACCTGCCGATATACCGAAATAACGAAAGGAGTCAAACCTCACGACACTGGCTGCTTTCGTAATGAAAAGTGGCTCAGATCAGAGGTAAGCAGCATTTACAAGCACAGTACAACACAAAGAAGCGCATATCGTGATATTGTTGATGCTACGACAAGCCGTCTGGAGTTTGGACATTACAAAAAGTGGGCCCTAGAGAATGTGCATGAGTTCTTCCATCCATTTCGTGACATAATTTTCACTAAATACCTTTGTTTGCCATATTCCGTTGTGTTTTGGAGGGGAAAATTTTGAAAACAGATGAGCCACAATCAATAAACTCAGGAAACGCAAACATCATCCAGAGGGCTCAACAATGCATTTTCTTCGGTGACTTGTTCCCCTTCATAATCTGCAGAGACAGCCTCCATCGATGACTGGCTGAACAGAGAGAACAAATGACATAGTTCCAAAACAGAAAAGGCTTACAGTCAATTGCAAAATCAACATGACGGAGGAACTCTTATTCTGATGGAGGAAAGGGTTATTCCAAACTATGCAGATACTTTATTTCATTTGTGTAGATAAGGGTCCTTTTGATATTATCAAGGGCTGTCTATTCACAAAACTTATACACCAACGTTGTCAGTCATTTAATATTACAAGTGTAGACACACTCAAAGAAAAATTAGATGTATTAGATGCAATTTACAGAGTCAGGCTCTCAAAAATGAAAGCAACATTTGACAGTCAATCACAGGTGATATATGGAGTGAGATGATAACCTGAACCACTTACTCAGTGGTTACTGCTCATTATTTAGATCATACTAAAATTGTCGTGTGTCGCATAGCTACAGTTACGTTACATCAACGACACACAAGCGATTATGTCGCTGAAAAATTAAAGGAAATGAAATTTGCTTATGAGTAAACATATCCCTTATTACTAATAAGAGTGCCGATATGGTAGCAAGTGTAACAAAATTAGTAGATTAACCAAGCGCTTCCCTTGTTTTGTGTACTATATAAATCTAATTGCTGAATCGGCAATGGCTGCCAGTGATTTTCAAAAATGGTTCAAATGGCTCTGAGCACTATGGGACTTAACATCTGAGGTCCCCTAGAACATAGAACTACTTAAACCTAACTAACCTAAGGACATCACACACATCCATGCCCGAGGTAGAATTCGAACCTGCGACCGTAGCAGTCGCGCGGTTCCAGACTGAAGCGCCTAGAACCACTCGGCCACTCCGGCCGACCAATGATTTTCATTTATCGGTCAACAAAGTAAGAGGAGTTGTTAAATATTTCAAGTGTCATTCAGACTGAATGGCTGAGACAAAAACTAACTCGTGTACTCCATAACTTGATCTCAGATGAAAAGACTCGTTTCAATCATGTTAATCATATGCCTTAGAGGTAGACTGAAATGGCTCCCATTGCTTTAGAAATATAGTGTATTAAACTGTTTCTTAATGTGTATTTCATATATAATGAATGCAGTGGAACTCCGTGACTGTTCCTTCGTCGGGTGTAGAACAATAATCGCTTCCACTAACAATATAAGGCGATTTTACTTAATTCACTACCGGTTTCGGGCTTGTGCCCAGCTTCAGGTGGTTTCTATTCATCTCTATTTTCCCATATCTAGTGTTAGAAATTATTATTTTAACCAAAAATACATGATGTGATGATGACTAAATAAACACAAATGAAACATCTGGAAGTGGCTAAGCGACTTGTGTTGCAAAAGGAGGAGGAGGAGGTTAGTGTTTAACGTCCCGTCGACAACGAGGTCATTAGAGACGGAACGCAAGCTCGGGTGAGGGAAGGATGGGGAAGGAAATCGGCCATCCCGGCATTTGCCTAAATCAGGATGGCCGGAGACGGGATTGAACCGTCGTCCTCCCGAATGCGAGTCCAGTGTGCTAACCACTGCGCCACCTCGCTCGGTGTGTTGCAAAATATTATAATATTTACAAGCAGCAGAAAGTCTCACCGTTTGTGGGCAGGATTATCTTGCTGACATATAAGCCAAGTATGGCTTGCCGTGACGGGCAACAAACCGGGGTGTAGAATATCGTCGACATATCGCAGCGCTGTAAGAGTTCCAAGGATGACAACCAAAGAAGACCTTCTATGAAAAACACTGGCATCCCAGATCATCACTCCTGGTTTTAGGGTCGTATGTCGGACGACGGTCAGGTTAGCATCCTACCACTGTCTGCGGTGTCTCGTGACACGTCTTCGACCTGGAATCTCATTGACTGGTGTAGAATTGTTTCCAGTGATGTGTTCCAGTTTGAACTGAGCCCCTTCATTGTAAGCTATCCTGGGCTTCCATTTCGGCGAGATAATGCCAGCCAGCACACGGCGAGAATTTCTGCTGCTTGTCTTCGCTCTTGCCAAACCGTACCTTGACTAGCAAGGTAGCCGGATCTCTCCCCAGTCGAGAACGTGTGGAGTTTTATGGGCTGGGATGTTGTCGATCTAACGCACCGATTGAACAGACTTTGGCACGATATCCCGCAGGACATCCAACAACACTGTCAATCAAAGCCGAGCAGATTAACTGCTTGGATAAGGGTCACAGCTGGACCAACGCGTTACTGACTTTTTTGACGCTCATTCTCTTGCATAAACCATGCAATTTTTTTTCCGAAATTGCAATAATTAGTTTGTCTGGACATGTACATCACCTCTACTGATTTCAGTCACATTCGGATCATTCCTTCGCGATGCATCTCTTTTTTTTGTCTTAGAGTGCATATAAAGAGAAAAGAAAATTATGAAATTAGTCACTGCAAATAAAAATCAAGCTGTAAATCGTTGTGACAGACTGTAAATGAATTAAAAGTTACTAGTCCAGTGTTGAGTATCTGTCCACTCTGATCTCTTAATTTGCTAGGTTGTTGGCTAGTTTGTAGCACAGACTGAGACACCACCAAAGGAAGGGGACAGTTGTGAATAATCTAAGTTTCAGACGAACAGAGATATTCACAAGTACAACATTAATAGGAAAAATGATCTGCATTACCGTTAATGAATCGAACTTTGGCGCAGAAGGGGGTGAATATGCAGTTACAAAACTCTGTCAGTCTACTCATGGAAATAAAATGTCTGAAAAATTCCAGAAGTGTTTTCAAATGTAGATTAAAGGAGTTTCTCCGTAAAAACTCATTGTATACCATTGAGAGTTTACTGAGTAGAGAAATTATTCATTAAAAACTACAAATGTCCAGCACATACAGACAAATAGTCATTAATGAAACTGTAAATGTCAGCTTGTAGCCATATACTTTTTTCATTTAGCTACGAGATAGCCGGCCGATATGGCCGAGCGGTTCTAGGCGCTTCAGTCCTCGACCGCTGCGGTCGCAGGTTCGAGTCCTGCCTCGGGCATGTATGTGTGTGATGTCCTTGGGTTGGTTAGGTTTAAGTAGTTCTAAGATCTAGGGGACTGATGACCTCAGATGTTAAGTCCCATAGTGCTCAGAGCCATTTGAACCAGTTACGAGATAAATAGACTTTCCATGTTTGTTCTTTTGGCCTTCCCTAACCCCCTGGGACAGATGACCTCACTGTTTCGTCCCTTACTCAATATCAACCAACCAAACATGTCCCACATCATAACGCCTATCGCCGGCCAGTGTGGCCGAGCGGTTCTGGGCGCTTCAGTCTGGAACCGCGTGACCGCTACAGTCGCAGGTTCGAATCCTGCCTGGGGCATGAATGTGTGTGATGTCCTTAAGCTAGTTAGGTTTAAGTAGTTCTAAGTTCTAGGGGACTGATAACTTCAGATGTTAAGTCCCATAGCGCTCAGATCCATTTGAACCATAACGCTTATCAAATGGCTCTGAGCGCTATGGGACTTAACTTCTGAGGTCATCAGTCCCCTAGAACTTAGAACTACTTAAACCTAACTAACCTAAGGACATCACACACATCCATGCCCGACGCAGGATTCGAACCTGCGACCGTAGCGGTCGCGCGGTTCCAGACTGTAGCGCCCAGAACCGCTCGGCCACTCCGGCCGGCTAACGCTTATCGGTAATTTGAACTATGATGTAAGTAACTATAATTAACAACTAACAGGTCCATCTGCTAATGGATGAATCGAATAGATCGACGATTGAAACTAACAGAATTGATAACCAGTCGGCTTTTCTAATGAAACTTACTCCAAACAACATCTCTCACACGAACAGAAAGTTTTGAATTAGAAGACGCGCGGTATCTCGGTATTATGACTGCAAAGCGGCTTTTACTAGAAAATGTATTGAACCTGAAAATGAGAAAGCATAATGAAAAGTGAATACATGTGCTTACTGCACACCTTAATTACTGACAGTCAAGGCAGTGGCTACGTAAGTTCCGCGAAATTACAAGACTGTTCTGCCGACTCAGCACTTCGACGAAATGCAATAGTTCAACAAGCCGTCACAGAAGGTTCCAGTCGCCAGAGGCAGTTTCAAATAATACCTTAACTGGGTCGACCGTTTCAGTTGCAAATATGAGCGCTCGCAGTACCAATAATAATTATTGAGTTTTTTACAGTTAAATAGCAATTGTTACAATTCTGTAATTTAATACAATTTCAATTTGTACTTACCGGTAGTAAAATATAATAATTCCAAACGCAGCCTGTGGCCAACCGGTTCTAGGCGCTTCAGTCAGGAACCGCGCTGATGCTACGGTCGCAGGTTCGAATCCTGCCTCGGGCATGGATGTGTGTGATGTTCTTAGGTTAGTTAGGTTTAATTAACTCTAAGTCTAGGGGTTTGATGACCTCAGATGTTAAGTCCCACAGTGCTTAGAGCCATTTGAACCAAACCCTGCTTTAATTTACTGTAACTAATATTTTACCTTCTACTAAAAGATGCTGCCTAACAAATTTCCACAGTCCAGGTTCCTCACAAAATTAATCCAAAACTCTTAGTCAGTTTTAGCCGTAATTGCGTGACGCCGGACTGGAAATAAATTTGTTTGGTCCGTCAACTCGTCTGCCCGCAATCGAGCGTCATTGGTTGTTGAATTGGGTTTCCGTTTCCGTTCCGATGTCGTTCGATGCTTGCCCGGCATCGGATCGGGAGAATTACTGCAGCAATGTAGATGTAACCTAACAAATCTAGCAGCGCGCCTCTGATTGGCTTCGACGTCTTCCCTTAATCCGATCTGGTGGGATCCCAAACACTCGAACAGTACTCAAGACTAGGTAGCACAAGAGTTCTGTATACAGTCTTCTTTGTACTCGTAGATGAGCTGCTCTTTCCAAGAGTTCTTCCAGTAAACCGAAGTCGACAAATCGCCTTCCCTACTGCCGAACTTACGTTGTCGTTCGATTTCTCATCACTTTGTACATTATGCCTAGAATCTAGACGTTTAGTTGACGTGACTGTGTTTAGCAGTACATAACTATTACTATATTCGAACATTACACGATTGTTTATCCGCCTTATCTAAATTAACTCATATTTTTCCCACATTTAGAGCAAGCTGACATTTACCATACCAGATCAAAATTCTAGCCAAGTCATCCTTTATCATTCAGCGACGCCGTTTTCCAGAATATTACGGCATCACCAGCAGATTAGTACTCACCTTATCCGTCCGATCGTTTACGAGGTGCGGCTAGAAAAAAACCGGACTGATGCTGGAAAAAACATTTATTTACAATTATTTACAATTTCATGTTATCTCCTTCGATGTACTCTCCTCGTCGGTCTCTACACCGCTCCATACGAATTTTCCACTGTTCATAGCAATGCTGCAGATCATTTTCGGTAAGTCCATACATTACTTCCGTCGTTTTTTCTTTTACTGCTTCAACAGTCTCAAATCTAGTTCCTTTCAAAGCTGACTTGACTTTAGGGAAAAGAAAAAAGTCAGAGGGGGCCAAATCAGGTGAGTAGGGTGGATGATCTAAGATGGGAATGTTGTGTTTTGCCAAAAACGTCTTCACTGACAACGCACTGTGAGCTGGGGCATTGTCTTGGTGAAGGATCCATGACTTTATTCTCCACAAATCGTTCCGTTTCCTCCGTACTCGCTCACGTAGGGTAGCCAGGACGCTAATGTAGTAATGCTGATTCACTGTTTGTCCCTCTGGTACCCAATCAATGTGCACAATCCCTTTGATGTCAAAAAAAAACAATCATCATTGCCTTGAATTTCGATTTTGACATTCGTGCTTTTTTTTGTCGTGGAGAACCAGGAATTTTCCAATGCATCGATTGGCGTTTAGTTTCGGGATCGTAAGTAAAAAACCACGATTCATCGCAAGTAATAACATTTTGTAAGAAGGTGGGATCACTGTCAATGTTTTCCAGGATGTCAGAACAAATCATTCTTCGGCGTTCCTTCTGTTCAATTGTGAGACACTTTGGAACCATTTTTGAAGACACTTTGTTCATGTTGAAACTTTCATGAAGAATCTGCCTAACACTTTCCTTGTCAACTCCTGTTAACTCAGACACTGCTCTGATTGTTAAACGGCGATCTTGTCGAACAAGTTTACCGATTTTTTCAATGTTTGCATCAGTTTTTGCTGACAATGGTCTGCCAGTGCGAGTGTCATCACTGGTGTCTTCGCGGCCATCTTTAAATCGTTTAAACCACTCAAACACTTGTGTTCGCGATAAACAATCATCGCCGTACACTTGTTGTAACATTACAAACATTTCAATTGCAGATTTTCCTAGTTTGAAACAAAATTTGATGTTAACACGCTATGCTTTCTGTACACTCAACATTTTCCGACGCACAGACAAAACGTCAACTACTTAAAACAGACGCCACGGGCAGACTGAGTGCAGGAGGCAAATGAAACTCGAGCAGTAGGCGGAGCGAGAGTCACGTACAGGCCACGCGACTTTCAGCCTTATTGCATTCGTTTTATTGTTTCACCAGTACTAGTCCGGTTTTTTTCTAGCCACACCTCGTATGTGTACGTATATAGAGAATAACAACATGGGTCCGACTATCACACTTTCCTAGGATATCCCTGACGATACCTTTGACTCTGAACACTCGCAGTCCGGTAAAATGTTCTGGGTTAAACTCGGCCGCGCGGGATTAGCCGAACGGTCAATGGCGCTGCAATCATGGGCTCTGCGGCTGGTCCCGGCGGAGGTTCGAGTCCTCCCTCGGGCATGGGTGTGTGTGTGTGTGTGTGTGTGTGTGTTTGTCCTTAGGATAATTTAGATTAAGTAGTGTGTAAGCTTAGGGACTGATGACCTTAGCAGTTAAGTCCCATAAGATTTCACACACATTTGAACATTTGATTAAACTCCCTCATGTCCCCCATTTGCCATATCCTACAGGAATCTTAAGTTCGAGCATCATCATGTTACTGAAGAAAAAGTAATTTCTCTTAATAATTCATCACAGGTTCAGGAAAACCAGTAGTGTGGAGCACAACATGCTTTGTTCGCGCTCGCTTTCGCTAACATACAATCATACGGATTATCTTCACAGATATGCGATTACCTAGACAAATTTTTGAATAACAGAATTCAGCAATGCATTACACTGGACGGCGAATGATCGACCGAAATGAAAGTAACACCGAGTGTGCGCCAAAGAAGCGCAACAGTAGCACTAAAGGTATCAATAAAAATAAACTATTTATCGTATAGCGTCATCAGCCGTATTAGATTGTGAGCCAGCGGCGTTTTTGTCTACAGGAAGGTTGTGCTGTGGCACTCAAATAGGCGGAGACTGTAATAAAATCGCAAGGGCAAAATTAAAGGAAATTTTAAATTGAACTATAATATTTTGTTTTGGGAGAAAACGTTAATTAATAAGAGGTAAAATTTACATAATGAATTTATGTGTTTCCCCTGGCGAAACATAATATGAAATTATCTTTATATATAAAAGGCAATACCCCGAAGTAACTGACTCACTCAATGAGTCATCATCGCCCAGTCCAAACCACTAAGGATAGAAACTTTAAATCTGCAGGTGATGTTGATCTTATACTGTAGGCGTCATTTAAGAAGGTTTTTATTTTTTATTTTTGAAATTCCATTCCTAAGTGGGGGAACTATTTTGAATATCTTCAACTTTTGTGGTCCTGTCCTCCTCAGTTGCGCGTAATACTACGGTATATTTATAATTTTCACTTATGGACCGTCTGACAGCAACTGAATAAAACACAATTTTAGTGCCATACGCGTTTCGCCTTTATTTTCTGCAAGGCATCATCAGTGGCCTGGAATATGTACATATGTTAACTATTTTATTTACATTTTTGTCACTGTGCCTATAGGTTATAAACAGTTCTGGTGGTTGGTATTTCCTATTAAGTAGTAATGTTTTGAACTGTACTTACAGGTTGCGTAGACAGTTTCTTACATAATACGCTCCTGTTGCATTTTTGGTGTTGTTCTTCTTCCTATGAGCGCCAAATTTGCTGTTTTTTCCACATTCCACAGCACTATGCACTGAACGCTTGTTTTAATGCAGTGTTTTGGTTTCTGTTGCCGACTGTCAAATGTTTTTGCCAAAGATCGAATTTGACATTTGACATTTGACAGTCGGCAACAGAAACCAAAACATTGCATTAAAACAAGCGTTCAGTGCATAGTGCTGTGGAATGTGGAAAAAACAGCAAATTTGGCGCTCATAGGAAGAAGAACAACACCAAAAATGCAACAGGAGCGTAGCATGTAAGAAACTGTCTACGCAACCTGTAAGTACAGTTCAAAACATTACTACTTAATAGGAAATACCAACCACCAGAACTGTTTATAACCTATAGGCACAGTGACAAAAATGTAAATAAAATAGTTAACATATGTACATATTCCAGGCCACTGATGATGCCTTGCAGAAAATAAAGGCGAAACGCGTATGGCACTAAAATTGTGTTTTATTCAGTTGCTGTCAGACGGTCCATAAGTGAAAATTATAAATATACCGTAGTATTTTGAATATATCCCCCCACTTTAATGCTGGAATTTCGAAGTCCCTTCTTAAATGACACCTACCGTATAAGATCAACACCGTCTGCAAATTTCAAGTTTCTATCCTTAGTGGTGGATGAATTTTTTTTTGAAAATAAATGATTATTACAGAACTACTAAAGTATTTTAAAGCTAGGTCTATGAAAATTTGTACTTGACTTTTCACTTAGAAATAAAAAAAAAACGTATTACAGAGTTCTTGAAAATTCAACCCCTATGGAGTTGTTTTATGAAATACACTCCTGGAAATGGAAAAAAGAACACATTGACACCGGTGTGTCAGACCCTCCATACTTGCTCCGGACACTGCGAGAGGGCTGTACAAGCAATGATCACACGCACGGCACAGCGGACACACCAGGAACCGCGGTGTTGGCCGTCGAATGGCGCTAGCTGCGCAGCATTTGTGCACCGCCGCCGTCAGTGCCAGCCAGTTTGCCGTGGCATACGGAGCTCCATCGCAGTCTTTAACACTGGTAGCATGCCGCGACAGCGTGGACGTGAACCGTATGTGCAGTTGACGGACTTTGAGCGAGGGCGTATAGTGGGCATGCGGGAGGCCGGGTGGACGTACCGCCGAATTGCTCAACACGTGGGGCGTGAGGTCTCCACAGTACATCGATGTTGTCGTCAGTGGTCAGCGGAAGGTGCACGTGCCCGTCGACCTGGGACCGGACCGCAGCGACGCACGGATGCACGCCAAGACCGTAGGATCCTACGCAGTGCCGTAGGGGACCGCACCGCCACTTCCCAGCAAATTAGGGACACTGCTGCTCCTGGGGTATCGGCGAGGACCATTCGCAACCGTCTCCATGAATCTGGGCTACGGTCCCGCACACCGTTAGGCCGTCTTCCGCTCACGCCCCAACATCGTGCAGCCCGCCTCCAGTGGTGTCGCGACAGGCGTGAATGGAGGGACGAATGGAGACGTGTCGTCTTCAGCGATGAGAGTCGCTTCTGCCTTGGTGCCAATGATGGTCGTATGCGTGTTTGGCGCCGTGCAGGTGAGCGCCACAATCAGGACTGCATACGACCGAGGCACACAGGGCCAACACCCGGCATCATGGTGTGGGGAGCGATCTCCTACACTGGCCGTACACCACTGGTGATCGTCGAGGGGACACTGAATAGTGCACGGTACATCCAAACCGTCATCGAACCCATCGTTCTACCATTCCTAGACCGGCAAGGGAACTTGCTGTTCCAACAGGACAATGCACGTCCGCATGTATCCCGTGCCACCCAACGTGCTCTAGAAGGTGTAAGTCAACTACCCTGGCCAGCAAGATCTCCGGATCTGTCCCCCATTGAGCATGTTTGGGACTGGATGAAGCGTCGTCCCACGCGGTCTGCACGTCCAGCACGAACGCTGGTCCAACTGAGGCGCCAGGTGGAAATGGCATGGCAAGCCGTTCCACAGGACTACATCCAGCATCTCTACGATCGTCTCCATGGGAGAATAGCAGCCTGCATTGCTGCGAAAGGTGGATATACACTGTACTAGTGCCGACATTGTGCATGCTCTGTTGCCTGTGTCTATGTGCCTGTGGTTCTGTCAGTGTGATCATGTGATGTATCTGACCCCAGGAATGTGTCAATAAAGTTTCCCCTTCCTGGGACAATGAATTCACGGTGTTCTTATTTCAATTTCCAGGAGTGTACAAAGAAATATGCGGTGGGGGATGGAGTGTCCATGGAAATAGCACCGCAAGAACGCAAAATCCATGGAAATTAAGCGTTTCCGGACACATGTCCACATAACATCTTTTCTTTATTTGTGTGTGAGGAATGTTTCCTGAAAGTTTGGCCGTACCTTTTTGTAACACCCTGTATACGGCAAAGATCATGCTTCTATGACATTATTTAGCCTGAAAAGTTTAAAAGATGTTACAGTTTGTGAAAAATATAAAAATTCGACTACAGATAAACAAAGAAATCTACACCTAAATTTACATAGACACTCAGCAAGCCACCGTACGGTGCGTGGCCGAGGGTACCCTGTACCACTACTTGTCACTTCCCCCCTCCCCTGCTCCTCTCATTAATCGAGCGAGGAAGAAACGACTGTCTGTGTGCCTCCGCATGAGCACCAATGTCTAGTATCTTGTCTTCGTGGTCCCTATGCGCGATGTATGCTGGCGGCAGTAGAATCATTCGGCAGTCAGCTTCAAATGCAGGTCTCTAAATTTTCTTATATGTGTTTCTCGAAAAGAACATCACCTTACCTCCAGGGATTCCCATTTGAGTTCCCGAAGCATCTCCGTAACACTTGCATGTTGTTCGAACCTACCGGTAACAAATCCAGCCGCCCGCCTCTGAACTGCTTCGATGTCTTCCCTCAGTACGACCTGCTACGGATCACAACCAAACACTCGAGCAGTACTCAAGAATAGGTCATACTAACTTCCTATATGCGGTCTCCTTTACAAGTGAACCACTTTTTGCTAAAATTCTCCCAATAAACTGAAATCGACCATTCGCCTTTCCTACCACAGTTCTCACATGCCCGTTCCATTTCATATCGCTTTGCAACGTTACATCCAGACATTTAAACGACTTGACTGTGTCAAGCAGGACACTAGTAATACTGCATCCAAACATTACAGGACTGTTCTTCCTACTCATCCGCATTAACTTGAACTTTTTCACATTTACATCTAGCTGCCATTCACCACAGTCATACAGTCTACGCGAGCGAAGCAGCGTGCGCTAAGCTAGTATAATATGATTCATTAGGTTCAAAAGTATTTTTAAAAGATTGTAAGGTTCACTGCCTCCGAGGCGTTAATTACCTTCGTGGTTTACGCGATAGGGAGATACAGTCGCCTTTTTCTTCTCTTCAGCAGGTCTAATCAGAGCGACTCCGTATTTGGCGGCGTGGCACAATACAAGTTTGGAACTTCATTTCGAGATGCTGTCTTCAACAAGCTAGGTAACACGTCGTCAGGCTTCACAGCCCTTCCTTAGTGCTTACATCATTTATAATGGACGTTCAAAAAGAAACGAGCCGGAGGGATAATTACAGAAACTAGTACCTGTATGTTAGAAGCATTGACCATAGCTGTTGAGATATTTGTCCCACTATGACACAAGGCAGTGAGTGGCTGTCTCATAAATTCCCGGGGCTGCGATGTTAACCAGTTCCGCATTTACAGCTGGACGTCGTCGTCCAAGGTGAACCGTTTGCCCCTCAGAGCCATTTTAAGGGGACCAAAAATGGCGTAATCACAGGGAGAGGGGTCCGGACTGTATGGAGGGTGGCCGAGAGCCTCCTGTTTGAATTTCTGCAGGAGTGCCGCGGCTGTGTTGGTCGTATGAGGCTTTGCATTGTCGTGGAGCAGAATGACCCCACAGGTGACATTGCCTGGTCGTTTTGATTTGATCGCTTGGCGATAGGTGGTCAGAGTTTGCGAGTAACTGGGCTTTCACTGTTGTCTCGTGCTGCAGGAAGTGAATCAGAAGGGGGCAATCTTGGTCAAAGAAGAACGTCAGCATAACTTTTTCTGCACTCGTGTGGAAGGCCTTGGCTTTTCTTGGTGGTGGTGACCCTGGATGCTTCCACTGGAGACTTTTTCGTTTTGATTCTGATTCGACATGATGACACAATGACTCATCGCCAGCCACCTCTCGTGCCAGGAACGCATTCCCTTCCCGAGCACAGTGCTGCAGATGAACAAGACAGTGGGCCATTCGACATGCTTCCTGGTGTGGTTGAAGACTGTGGGGCACCCATTGGGCACACACTTTACGCATGTGCAGTCGTTCCTTCATGATGGGCTGAACGACGCTCAATCCGACCACGTCGGCTATGGTTTTTACCGTCACTTGGTCCACCTGGACGATTTCATAGGTAATGCAGTGTGGTGCTCCAGACCGTGCATCATCGGCTAATGACACCCGTCCTTCGCTGAAGCGCTTCTGCCACGCCTTGACTCTTGCAAGGGACATGCAGCGTTCGCCGTACATTTGTGACATTCGTCGATGAATGCCTGTTCCTCCTACTCCTTCCGCTGTCAGAAAACGAACAAAACCTCTTTGTTCTTCTGTTGACGCCTCCATGTCACTGTTTGCAACGCGACTGGCAGCGTTGGACGATTGACGCATGCTGTTGCTAGCTCTGTATACACTCCTGGAAATTGAAATAAGAACACCGTGAATTCATTGTCCCATGAAGGGGAAACTTTATTGACACATTCCTGGGGTCAGATACATCACATGATCACACTGACAGAACCACAGGCACATAGACACAGGCAACAGAGCATGCACAATGTCGGCACTAGTACAGTGTATATCCACCTTACGCAGCAATGCAGGCTGCTATTCTCCCATGGAGACGATCGTAGAGATGCTGGATGTAGTCCTGTGGAACGGCTTGCCATGCCATTTCCACCTGGCGCCTCAGTTTGACCAGCGTTCGTGCTGGACGTGCAGACCGCGTGAGACGACGCTTCATCCAGTCCCAAACATGCTCAATGGGGGACAGATCCGGAGATCTTGCTGGCCAGGGTAGTTGACTTACACCTTCTAGAGCACGTTGGGTGGCACGGGATACATGCGGACGTGCATTGTCCTGTTGGAACAGCAAGTTCCCTTGCCGGTCTAGAAATGGTAGAACGATGGGTTCGATGACGGTTTGGATGTACCGTGCACTATTCAGTGTCCCCTCGACGATCACCAGTGGTGTACGGCCAGTGTAGGAGATCGCTCCCCACACCATGATGCCGGGTGTTGGCCCTGTGTGCCTCGGTCGTATGCAGTCCTGATTGTGGCGCTCACCTGCACGGCGCCAAACACGCATACGACCATCATTGGCACCAAGGCAGAAGCGACTCTCATCGCTGAAGACGACACGTCTCCATTCGTCCCTCCATTCACGCCTGTCGCGACACCACTGGAAGCGGGCTGCACGATGTTGGGGCGTGAGCGGAAGACGGCCTAACGGTGTGCGGGACCGTAGCCCAGCTTCATGGAGACGGTTGCGAATGGTCCTCGCCGATACCCCAGGAGCAGCAGTGTCCCTAATTTGCTGGGAAGTGGCGGTGCGGTCCCCTACGGCACTGCGTAGGATCCTACGGTCTTGGCGTGCATCCGTGCGTCGCTGCGGTCCGGTCCCAGGTCGACGGGCACGTGCACCTTCCGCCGACCACTGGCGACAACATCGATGTACTGTGGAGACCTCACGCCCCACGTGTTGAGCAATTCGGCGGTACGTCCACCCGGCCTCCCGCATGCCCACTATACGCCCTCGCTCAAAGTCCGTCAACTGCACATACGGTTCACGTCCACGCTGTCGCGGCATGCTACCAGTGTTAAAGACTGCGATGGAGCTCCGTATGCCACGGCAAACTGGCTGACACTGACGGCGGCGGTGCACAAATGCTGCGCAGCTAACGCCATTCGACGGCCAACACCGCGGGTCCTGGTGTGTCCGCTGTGCCGTGCGTGCGATCATTGCTTGTACAGCCCTCTCGCAGTGTCCGGAGCAAGTATGGTGGGTCTGACACACCGGTGTCAATGTGTTCTTTTTTCCATTTCCAGGAGTGTAGTTACGTGACGTGCACTCGTGCCCTCTAGCGACCCTCTAGCTCTGGTCGGAACCACACCTCGTTACACACGCCACGATATTACCCTCCTGCCACCGGTTTGCTAATTCCAGACTCCGGTTCGTTTCTTTTTGAACGCCCCTTATATCTCTCTGACTCACCTCAACCCCATATTGCTTTTCCAAATCTCGCTATCCATCTCTGCATCTCTGTCTTTGGCCATTTTGCTCAGTTTAGCCCTGTGATAGTCAGCCTTCCTTCCTTGCTTCCTCTACCATCGAACTCTTCCGCGTACCTGTGGACCACTTCTTGTTCCGTGGGGATATCATTCCAATGGTTTCTTGTCAGCTACTCCGTCTGGCTTTCTCAATGTATGCCCAAGCCATTTACACTTTCTCTCGCGTAGCTGTTCCTTTATACGTATCTAGTTTGTTTTTCAGTAGAGTTCCTCATTACTTATTTTTTATGGACACCAGATATTCATTATGTGTCGGAAATACCCGTTTATGAAGCTCTGTAACTGTGATGTCATCTTATTGTCTGTTTTCCGACTTTCACTGGTGTACAGAAGGACAGCCTTCACATTTGTAGACCGATGGCCTCAGCAGTTTGGTCCCTTGGGAACCTACCTACCTTTACATTTGTATTAAAAATACGAACTTTAGTTTTGCATCCGATGTTTTTGTTTCGCCATATTGTATGAAGGCAGCGTTTGCCTTCTTTATAAGGTTCTTCACATCATCTCGAGCTCCACCATCTTCTGACACCACACTACCCAGATATAGGAATGAATTGACAATCTACACTCGTTGTTCCCCTACAAGCAGCGAATTTGTTCTCCTTTCCTTTCTTTTACTTCTGTTTGTCTTGAGACCAGCGATCTCTGCTTCTTTTTTCAGTGAGTTTAATTTAGCTTTCATACCTGTCAGCCTTTGATATACTAAAACTATGTCGACTGCGAAATCCAAATCCTCCAGACGTTCATGGATCCCCCATTCGATTCCTCGTCTCTTGGCCGCATTGGCTTTACTCATAACTGACAAATAGGAAACGCATTGGTGACAAAATACTACCCTGCCGGACTCCGGTTTTTACTTCTGTTGGATCTCTGAGTTTTCGGTTGTGGAGCACACAAGATTTGTTGTCATCATACAGATCTTGTTGTTTGAGTGTCGATTGATAGCGGTGTACCTGTCATTTTAAATAGGCGCAGTGCCTTGGTTGGGTGAACATTTTGCTTTTGTAGTTAGTGGTTCTCTGCTTACTTGTCACGAGTATTTCGCATTAGGTTCGGATCTGACCGCTATGATTCTACTCCTGATCGAAAAATTATTCGAGTTTCGGTATCAGACTTTACAGCATCAGGTTCTGCACTGTAAAAAAATGTACTGCCCGACCTCAGACGGTAACAATGCTAGAAAATGTGGCGCGCATGAGAACGTCCGTTCAGCAATCTCCAAAGCGTTCAGCACATAAACATGCATCTGCCCTGGGATTGTCTGATAGGAGTATAAGAAGAATCCCACACAGAGATTTCCAGATGCACCCATACTAAATGATGGTTACCGATGAATTAAGTGAGAAAGAGTTTGCAACTCGCAGGGCTGTGTGGTGAAATTTTTCAGAGTATTCCCGCTAGCACTGTTTTGATTTCTTCTGATGAGGTCCACTTCAACCTGTCAGATACTGTAATTAAACAACTGGGCAGTGGAAAACCCTCGGGAACTTCACCAGCGACCCTTTCTCAACCATCGTGCGACACTTTGGTGCACCGTTGCGGAACTATGTGTTGGAGTTCGTATTTTTTCGAAGAAGATGGCGTAACGATAACGGTTAATTCAGATCGCTACTTTCACATGATAGAGACCTTCCTCCAACCTAAGTTAAATCAGTTCGTTGGAGACCATGAAGACGGACGAGTTTAGTTACAAGACGGAGCCACAGCACACACTTCTCGGCATTCTTAAAAAATTTTGAGAAAAATTGTTTCCTAGACGTCTTCTATCTTTGGAAGAGTCGTCGCCTGGCCCCCCAGAGTTAACCGATTTATGACCTTGTATTTTTTTTTTCTTTGGAGACACTTAAAGTCTCAAGAGTGCATACATCGCCCCACAACCCTGCAAGCACCTAAGGAAATAATAATCACCCAGGCAGTGACTGCCTTTCCACCAGGAATGGCACGAAGAACTATGGACAACTTCCGCGAATGGGTTCGTCAATGTGTCAACAGTGGAGGAGGCCATTTACCGGGTATAATTTTAAAACCAGCTAAATTAAAATGGGATAATATTTGTGGTTTACAAATAAAAGTATTTTCCCAGTACCTTTGTTTGTTTGTTTGTTTCTTTGTAACGACTTTTTGAAATATGGAAGCTCTTTTTGTCGGATCGTGTACCTTCTAAGCCATTTACAATAATTCTGGTTAGGACCTTACTGGCTACTGACAGCAATGTAAAACCAAGCAAGTTAAATTTCCCGCTTTTAGGAGCCTTATCGCCACTCCATTTTCCCACTCCTTTGACGATTTCTCTTCGCGCCAAATATTCTTCAACAGAGGGTGCAGCATTTTAACATTACTTTCGATATCGGTTTTTAAGAGCTCCGTACATAACATACTAACGAGCCAAAGCATTATGAGCACTGCTTACCATGCGAATGAATGCCGCCTGGTGGACCTGCGGTCACAGGATACTACTGTATACAGGGTGGGCCACAACTCGTATTACAATGAGGTGGCAAAAGTCATTGGGCAGCGATACACACAGATACAGATGACGGTAGTATCGCGTACACAAGGTATAAAAAAGCAGTTGGTTGGCGAAGTTATCACTTGTGCTCAGGTGGTCCATGTGAATAGGTTTCCGACATGATTATGGCCGCACGACGGGAATTAACAGACTTTCATCTCGTTATTGTCTACATCTACGTGATTACTCTGCTATTCACAATAAAGTGCCTGGCAGAGGGTTCAATGAACCACCTTCAAGCTGTGTCTCTACCGTTCCACTCTCGAACGGCACGCGGGAAAAACGAGCACTTAAATTTTTCTCTGCGAGCCCTGATTTCTCTTATTTTATCGTGATGATCATTTCTCCCTATGTAGGTGGGTGCCAACATAATGTTTTTGCAATCCGAGGAGGAAACTGGTGATTGAAATTTCATGAGAAGACCCCGTCGCAACGAAAAACGCTATTGTTTTAATGATTGCCACTCCAGTTCACGTATCATGTCTGTGGTACTCTCTCCCCTATTTAGCGATAATACAAAACGAGCTGCCCTTCTTTGTACTTTTTCGATGTCATCCGTCAGTCCCACCTGATGCGGACCCCACACCGCACAGCAACACTCCAGAATAGGGCGGACAAGCGTGTTGTAAGCAGTCTCTTTAATAGACCTGTTGCACCTTCTAAGTGTTCTGCCAGTGAATCACAATCATTTGTTTGCTCTAACCACAACATTATCTATGTGATCGTTCCAATTTAGGTTATTTGTAATTGTAATCCCTAAGTATTTAGTTGAATTTACAGGCTTCAGATTTGTGTGACTTATAGCGTAATCGAAATTTAGCTGATTTCTTTTAGTACTCATGTGAATAACTTCACACTTTTCCTTATTCAGGGTCAATTGCCACTTTTCGCACCATACAGATATCTTTTCTAAATCATTTTGCAAGTCGTTCTTATCATCTGATGACTTTACAAGACGGTAAATGACAGCATCATCTGCAAACAATCTAAGACGGCTACTCAGATTGTCTCCTATGTTGTTAATATAGATCAGGAACAATAGAGGGCCTATAACACTTCCTTGGGGAACGCCGGATATTACTTCTGTTTTACTCGATGACTTTCCGTCTATTACTACGAACTGTGACCTTTCTGACAGGAAATTACGAATCCAGTCGCACGACTGAGGCGATACTCCGTAGGCACGCAGTTTGGTTAGAAGACGCTTCTGAGGAACGGTGTCGAAAGCCTTCTGGAAATCTAAAAATATGGAATCAATTTGACATCCCCTGTCGATAGCACTTATTACTTCATGAGTATAAAGAGCTAGTTGTGCTAACTATGTGTCAATAAATCGTTTTCTTCGAGGTACTTCATAGTGTTCAAATACAGTATATGTTCCAAAACCCTACTGCAAATAGACGTTAGTGATACAGGCCTGTAATTCAGCGGATTACTCCTACTTTCCTTTTTGGGTATTGGCGTGACTTCAGCAGTTGGAGCTAGACACATTGGACATTTTATTGCGGAAATCGATAGGGAATTCAATGTTCTGAGATCCACAGTGTCAAGAGTGCGCAGAGAATACCAACTTTCAGGCATTACTTCTCATCACGGACAATGCAGTGGCCGACGGCCTTCGCTTAACGACCGAGAGTAGCAGCGTTTCCGTGGAGTTGTCAGTGCTAACAGACAAGCAACACTATTTGAAATTACAGCAGAAATAAGTGTGGGAGGTACATCGAACGTATTCGTTAGAACAGGGCGGTGGAATTTGGCGTTAATGGGCTATGAGGACAGATGATCGACGCGAGTACCTTTGCTAACAGTGTGACATCACCTGCAGCACATCTCCTGGGCTCACTCGTGACCACATCGGTTGAACCCTAGGCGACTGGAAAACCGTGGTCCGGTCAGATGAGTCCTGATTTCGGTTGCTAAGAGCTGACGGTAGGGTTCGAGTGTGGCGCACTTACAAGCTGGTGGTGGCTCCATAATGGTGTGGGCTGTGTTTACATCGAATGGACTTGGTCCTCCGGTCCAGTTGACCTGATCATTGACTGGAAGTGCTTGGCTATGTTCGGCTACTTGGCGACCGTTTGCAGTCATTCCTGGATTTCATGTTTCCGAACAATGATGGAATTTCTATGGATGGCAATGCGCCATGTCGCCGGGCGACAGTTGTTCGCGATTGGACAATCCGCACGAATGGTTTGGCCACCCTGATCGTTCGACACGAATCGCATCGAGCAGTAATGGGACATAATCGTGGGGTCAGTTTGCGCACAAAATCCTGCATCGGCAACACTTTCGCAATTATGGGCGGCTATGGAGGCAGCGTGGGTCAATATTTCTGCAAGGGGCTTCCAACGACTTGTTGAGTCCACACCACGGTAAGTTGCTCCACTACCCCAGGCAAAAGGATGTCCGACACGATACTGGGAGCTATCCCACGAATTTTGTCGACTCGATGTAGAGACTTCTAGGGATTGTAGAGGGGGCTCAGGAGATTTGATAAGGAATCCATGTCCGGAAATGTACCGTTTGGGTGGAAATTAAGTTCGAAGATCGATCACGTTCAAATCACCCGCTTCACATTGCGCACGCAGCGGAGACAACGAGCTTTGAACTGTTTGCCCATGGCACGGTCATGTTTCGGGTACGCGTCGTGGGGTTGTTTTCTGCGTGATGAAGGACATCCTCTTCAAAGTCGAGAGCGCGACACATCCACGGAGCAGCACACTCAACCCTGCCTGGCACCATTCTCTCGCAGCCGTTGTTGTACTTCGACGAAAATGTATGTGAGTCATAATTACAATTCGGGCTGACGATATTTTTCTCTTCTCAGTTCATATGCCTACTGCGATCCGACGTACTAGTTTATTTTATATCCAAATGGTACGTTCCCGGACTTGGGTTCCGTATCCCCGGCACGAATCTGCCCGACGGATTTGTGTCGAGGTCCGGTGAGCCGATCAGTCTGTGGATGGTTTTTAGGCGGTTTTCCATCTGCCTCGGCGAAATCGGGCTGGTTCCCCTTATTCCGCCTCAGCTACACTATGTCGGCGATTGCTGCGCGAATAAGTTCCCCACGTCGTGGGGTTGTGGACCACTGCGGCTGCGGCGGGGACGGAGCCTCTCCATCGTTTCTAGGTCCCCGGTTAACATAACATAACATGGCATAGGTTTAAGCAGTTCTAAGTCTAGGGGACTGATGACCTCAGATGTTAAGTCCCATAGTGCTTAGAGCCATTTGAACCATTTTGGAAAAAAAAAACAGTGACATAAGCGACTTTGACAAACGGTAAATTGTTACGGACCAGTACCTCGGAACGAGCATCTCAGAAACGGTGAAGTTTGTAGGCTATTCACGTGATAATGTCGTGATGTGTTTGAAGGACGGTGAAGCGACGAGTAGGTATGGACGGGCCCAAGGCAGGGGTCGTGGCATAATGACCTTCATCTCACTTTTTACGTACAAGAGGTGTGGTTGCTTTTTAAAGAATTTTATTTATTCGCGTATATCAGTGTGATTCCCTTCCAAATATTCCACGTTAGATATTAGTCACCTATGCCTCCGCGATCTTTGAGTTAACTTTTAGGTCTCCGGGCGACACGTTTTTAATCTCATCAGTGTTTGTAAAAAAGTAATTTCAGGTTTACTTTGCTTTGGGGAATAGAAAAAGCCACACAGGTCCATGTCTGACGAATACAGGGTTTGGACATCATTACAGTATGTTTTTAGCCATAAATTCAAGAGTAAGTACGAAATGTGAGCAGGTGCTTTACCGTGGCGCAAAAGCTGTTTGTTTCGTCACAAATCCGGGCGGTTTTTATAAAATTCCTTGACTCAAACGGCGTTGAACTTGTATGCAGTACTTACAGGGTGTTTCAAAAATGACCGGTATATTTGAAACGGCAATAAAAACTAAACGAGCAGCGATAGAAATACACCGTTTGTTGCAATATGCTTGGGACAACAGTACATTTTCAGGCGGACAAACTTTCGAAGTTACAGTAGTTACAATTTTCAACAACAAATGGCGCTGCAAGTGATGCGCCATTCTGTACGTCGTCTTTCTGCTGTAAGCGTGTGCTGTTCACAACGTGCAAGTGTGCTGTAGACAACATGGTTTATTCCTTAGAACAGAGGATTTTTCTGGTGTTGGAATTCCACCGCCTAGAACACAGTGTTGTTGCAACAAGACGAAGTTTTCAACGGAGGTTTAATGTAACCGAAGGACCGAAAAGCGATCTGTTTGAAAAATTTCAACGGACTGGGAACGTGACGGATGAACGTGCTGGAAAGGTAGGGCGACCGCGTACGGCAACCACAGAGGGCAACGCGCAGCTAGTGCAGCAGGTGATCCAACAGCGGCCTCGGGTTTCCATTCGCCGCGTTGCAGCTGCGGTCCAAATGACGCCAACGTCCACGTATCGTCTCATGCGCCAGAGTTTACACCTCTATCCATACAAAATTCAAACGCGGCAACCCCTCAGCGCCGCTACCATTGCTGCACGAGAGACATTCGCTAACGATATAGTGCACAGGATTGATGACGGCGATATGCATGTGGGCAGCATTTGGTTTACTGACGAAGCTTATTTTTACCTGGACGGCTTCGTCAATAAACAGAACTGGCGCATATGGGGAACCGAAAAGCCCCATGTTGCAGTCCCATCGTCCCTGCATCCTCAAAAAGTACTGGTCTGGGCCGCCATTTCTTCCAAAGGAATCATTGGCCCATTTTTCAGCTCCGAAACGATTACTGCATCACGCTATCTGGACATTCTTCGTGAATTTGTGGCGGTTCAAGCTGCCTTAGACGACACTGCGAACACCTCGTGGTTTATGCAAGATGGTGCCCGGCCACATCGCACGGCCGACGTCTTTAATTTCCTGAATGAATATTTCGATGATCGTGTGATTGCTTTGGGCTATCCGAAACATACAGGAGGCGGCGTGGATTGGCCTCCCTATTCGCCAGACATGAACCCCTGTGACTTCTTTCTGTGGGGACACTTGAAAGACCAGGTGTACCGCCAGAATCCAGAAACAATTGAACAGCTGAAGCAGTACATCTCATCTGCATGTGAAGCCATTCCGCCTGACACGTTGTCAAAGGTTTCGGGTAATTTCATTCAGAGACTACGCCATATTATTGCTACGCATGGTGGATATGTGGAAAATATCGTACTATAGAGTTTCCCAGACCGCAGCGCCATCTGTTGTTGAAAATTGTTAACTACTGTAATTTCGAAAGTTTGTCTGCCTGAAAATGTACTGTTGTCCCAAGCATATTGCAACAAACAGTGTATTTCTATCGCTGCTCGTTTAGTTTTTATTGCCGTTTCAAATATACCGGTCATTTTTGAAACACCCTGTATTAATCGTTCGACCTTGTGTCGCAGTTCACTACGCCATTAAAAATAAAACAACACAGTGCGCACAACTTTCACATTTGATTGCACCGTCTTGTCAAGCTTTTTCGGTAATGGCGATACAAAATGCTTATTTTAAAGGGACGACTGAGCCTTAGTTTTGACGTCATATCTGTCAGCCCATGTTTCATCACCTGTTATGACAAGTTTCAGTAGTTCTACATCGTTGTTGACTTCATCTAGCGCGAGGGTACTCAATGTTTTTTACCCACCGCTCACAATTGTATCTCTGTTAGTAGTAAAATTTTGAACTGCCCATCAGTTCCTCAGTAATGCTGATTTATAGAGTAGGGAAATAACTTTATTTTATAAAACTTATAAAGCAGAGTTGTAGCAAGTTAAAGGATATAATAATAATTACTTACCAAATAGTTTATGTCAAAATTTTATATAAAAAAAACCTAATGAAAGCGTCTTTAACCCCCAACCCCCCATGAAAGCTCGAACGTCCATTAGCGGGCGAGAGAAGCGAGAAGACTACCACTGATCAAGTGACTCCTGAGAAACTTGCACGCGCTACTGTTTTTGTTAGAAATTTCACACTTTTGGAGCAAATTTTGCTGTATACGTTTCGTACCTAAAACAATAGAAAAACTCATGGAAAGAGTGAATTTCTATGCCAACTTCTCTGACTGCGGTTCGGCGATCGTACATAATTATTTCTTTCACTTTTTCCACAGTTTCGTCTGTTGATGAGTTCGGGGTGTCTAGAGCGCTCGTCATTTGCAACGCCTTCACAGCCTTCTTAGAAATGCTTATATCACTCGTAAAATCTTCTTTTACTCATATCAGATTCGCCAAAAGCAATATTTAACGTTTATAAAACTTTGCTGCACTTTATTCCGTTCTTATAGCAAAATTAAAAAGTACTCTGGTCAATTTATATGCAAAATAAATAATTGCCACTACTACCTAAACACACGCAACCTTTTTCACAGATTACAACAAACTAAATATCTCATATAGCTAACACTGTACACATACTTTTCAGACCTGTTTACCAACACAACAACGAAAAATGTCGCAAATCGGACTAATACATTTCCCATTATTTTTAGAACGTACGCAATATATCAATTTGGAAACTTCACACCTAACTTCCAGAAAATAAAGTAGCTTAACAATTAAGTCACGAAAATAATTCACAAGCAGAACCAGAAACCACGGGAAAATGAATACGGCAAGGCGGAAATAATTGAAATAAATAGCATTCCCTTCGTTTGCGCGATAGTAAAGCCACTGTTTGCAAACTGGTGTTCACAATCTTAGTGCTTGGTAAAATATTGGTAACTGTGAGTACACGCTTCGATTTTAAAGGAAGGAAGGAAGGAAGATTAGGTCTAACATCCGGTCGATATCGGGGTCTTTAGAGATGGAGCACAAGCCCGGATTGTGTAAAGATTGGGAAGGAAATCGGCCATGCCCTTTCAAAGGAACGATCCCAGCGTTTGCCTGGATCGATTTAGGGAAATTGCGGGTAACCTAAACCTCGATGGCCGACGCGGGTTTGAACCGCCGTCCTCCTAAATGCAAGTCCAGTGAACTGACCACTGCGCCACCTCGCTCGGTCTTTGAGTTTATATCGTATAAATTAACAGCGTGACTCATGAACTTCTCAAATTTTTTGACGTGTGCATTTCGAAGGTTATATTTTTCTGGAACTATTTCTTGGACCCACAATGGGTGGCCAACTTATTCTAGTACGGCACTTGTCGGTTTGGTAATGCTTTCCGCACGCCTTGTCAGTTCGCACTCCCGCAGCGAATAGCGTCACTGTTTTTGGCAGTGATTGTTGCTCATGCGTTGAGCGCAGAGATTTCAGTAAAGACTTTCCTGTTGGCCCTCAATTAAGGAAGAGGAAACTGAAATCATTCAGGGTCAGAGTATAGTAACATCCATGTATCCATGTTTATATAAAAAGCAGGTTTGCCTTTTAATATTTCAAAAAAAAAAAAATCCCTTACACAGAGGTGAGTTTATAAATGGGAATATTAAGCAAGTTGTTTCTATTTTATATACTGAAAACAAGAAACCAGCATAAATTCTTTACTAAATGCTCGCTGCTAGACAAACAACAGAGACGCGACTTTCTGTTATCAGTGGCAATGTTGTGAATAATTTACAAATGCAATACTACTGAGTATTCAGCAATGAATCCAGTTTTCGACAAGACTACAGATATCGAAAATCGACCGCAACTTGTTATATTTGTATGATACTGCACGTAACAGATGACCGAAGGTGGCGGAATAGACGCTAAATCTGGTTACATTGAAGGATATCATTCAAGGCTGTGTCGTTAAAGAAGCCCTGGATAGTGTTTTAGTCAAAAATTCAATGCCTTTCGAAAAGATTGTCAGTATTGCCACAGACGATGCACACTCAATGATAAGCTTGGGGCTTTTTAAATTCTCGCACATATCGATTCATATCTGTCGATGCATTATTTACGGAGAATATGTAGCGTCAAAATATCTTTTTTCAGTCTCCATATGTTATGTAGATTGTACCAAAAATTTTCGGTTTTTATGTTTCTTTGCTTATGTTAATTATTATCTTCTAAATAACGCGGTTCTCTTCGAACCAAAGGAATGGTTACTGGCCATCCCTGTAGCTAACGCAATGTACTGTTCACTAATGTCACAGAATTTTAATTATAATTACGAGGGGCGTTCAATAAGTAATGCAACAACTTTTTTCTGAGAGCAGCTTGGTTTAATTCAGGATTCCAATTCACCATATTATGCCCTACTCTTTTGACTACAAAATCGCCGCGCGGGATTAGCCGAGCGGTCTCGGGCGCTGCAGTCATGGACTGTGCGGCTGGTCCCGGAGGAGGTTCGAGTCCTCCCTCGGGCATGGGTGTGTGTGTTTGTCCTTAGGGTAATTTAGGTTAAGTAGTGTGTAAGCTTAGGGACTGATAACCTTAGCAGTTAAGTCCCATAAGATTTCACACACATTTTGCTACAAAATGGTATTTTTCAACATTATCTCTGTTCAATGTGACGACCTGGAGCGCCACCTGGCTGGGAGGGCCTGTATGGCCGCATGGCACCTATTCTACTGGTCGACGTCGGAGCAAACGTCTTTCTGCATCAATAACGTCTCCACCATCCACGCAGTGCTTCCCGCGCAATCCCTCCTTCATTTGGATAAACATATGGAAGTCGGAAGGTTCGAGATCTGGACTGTGGGGTGGCTGGGGAGGAACAGTCCAACTAAGTTTCGAGAGCCCTCTCGGGCGGGTAGATTTATGTGAGGCTTTTCGTTGTCATGGAGAAGTTCGATTGCATTTTTGTGGTGACGGACACGCTGAAGTCGTTTCTTCAGTTTCCTGAGGGTAGCACAATACACTTCAGAATTGATCGTTGCACCATGAGCGAGGAAATCGAACAGAATAACCTCTTCAGAGTCAAAAAGACAGTCGCCATGTCTTTACCGGCTGTGGGCGCGGCTTTGAACTTTTTCTTCAGAGGAGAGGTAGTCTGGCGCCATTCGATGGATTTCTGTTTCGTTTCCAGTTCAAAGGGATGAACGCATATTTCATTGCCTGAGACGATGTTCGACAAAAAATTGTCACGATCAGTTTCATAAAGCGCAAGGAACTCCGCACAGATGTTTCTTCCTTGCTCTTTATGGTTTTCTGTTGGCGAGAAACAGAGAGGGCACGCACCTTTGAGTACCCCAACTGGTGGACGAGTGTGTCAGGACTACCAACAGAAGCGTACAGAGGTGTCAGGTCATGATCTGTCGATCACCTCGAATGACAGTGCACGCACGTTCCAACATTGCAGGAGACACAACTGTTTGAGGCAAGCCGGCACGTGGGGGATCGGACAGGTTTACGCGACCTTGTTGCGATAATGACAGATGCCTTGTCCAACGACTCACCGTGCTTTTGTTCACTGCCAGGTCTCCGTAGACATTCTGCGAGCGCCTATGAAAATCTGCGATGCTCTGGTTTCCCGCCATAAGAAACTCAATGGCAGCTCTCTGCTTGGAACGCACCTCCGTTACGGACGCCATTTTGAAAGCTACGTGTAAGTGCCGCGACCAGTCGCAATTTCATGAAGCTATAGGACCTGAAGCGGTAATACTCCACGATGACCCACAACAAATTTCGTATTTTTTCAAGCGAAATTGGCCGAGAAAAAAAAATGAGTTGAATTATACAGAGGGGTCCAAAAAAATGTATCCACTGTTTAAAAGTCCATAACTTGCAAACTAATTAACGGAGTTGTCTCACTTTTGGTGAAAGTGTAGCTTAAAAGTCCAACTTAAAAATATCACTGTAGGTGTTCGAAATGGTCAACCATTAACATCCACACACAAACGATGCCGCTGAACTGCAGCACGAACTACTGACTGCAACGTGTTCAGTTGGATATTTGCACATGAATGTACGATGGATTCTCGAAGTTCATCCAATGTGCGTGGCTTTTGTCGATAAACGGCGTCCTTTAGTGTTCCCCACAGGTAAAAATCTAGAGGAGTTCGGTCTGGGGAACGTGGCGGATACTCCACAGAACCTCTATGGCCTATCCATCTTCGTGGTAGATTTTCGTCGAGATATGCCCTAACACGATTTTGGTAGTGGGCTGGGGCACCATCTTGTTGAAAGTAAACTCTTCCGTCTCCGTACAAGTCTCGGATGGCAGGTAAAATGTATGTCTGAAGCTTCTGAAGGTACACCTCACCGCTAACTGTGCTGTCAAAGAAGAATGGCCCAATCAAGCCCCGGTAAGACAACCCACACCACACATTTACTCCTGACAATTCACGGCTTTGTCTACATGGACGTTCGGAATTTCAGCGGCCCGGTAGATGTAATTGTGGCGATTTACTGTACTATTGAGTTTGAACTGTGCGTCATCAGACCACACAATCATCTCTGTAAACTCTTCATCGTTGCGCACCATGTTTGTAAACCACTCGCAGTACTCTATTCTACGATCTAGGTCGTCCTCGTTCATTGCGTGTAGTAATCGTGGGATGTAGCACTTCCACTTTGCTGTCTTCAAAATTCGCCGAACACTTGAGCGACTCATTCCAGTTTCACGGGCACACTGTCTCGCAGACTCCTGTGGTGAGCGAGTGAATTGTTGTAACACACAACGGGAGTTAGCTGGACTTGTTACTGTTACAGGTCGTCCAGATCGTTGTTTGTGTACACCTTTAACACAGCCTTCGGCTTCAAATTTGTCTCGAATGCGACGAATCGTTAAACGTGTCGGTGGCTCTGTTTGTTACTCATTTCGCCATTGCCGTTGAACCTCATTAATGTTTTCGTACTTAAAATACCACTTCAGAACTGACTTCCTTTCATCGAATATAAGCTCTGCGCCAGCCATGTTTACTCGAGTAACTAGGTGCAACTAAGAACAAAACACTGACTATTTGGCGACTGTCATCTGACAAAATAAAACCAATACAACGCTTGTTTGGCGATTGCCGGAACTATTACACTACCAAAGATGAGACAACTCCGTCAATTAGTTTGCCTAGTTATGGACTTTTAAACAGCGGATACATTTTTTGGACGCCTCTGTATATTGAACGGCCCTCGTATTATTATTACATTAAAATATTTTATGGTAGTTAAAAAGCTTATGATTACAATATTGTTGTTGTTGTGGTCTTCAGTCCTGAGACTGGTTTGGTGCAGCTCTCCATGCTACTCTATCCTGTGCAATCTTCTTCATCTCCCAGTACCTACTTTAGCCTACATCCTTCTGGATCTGCTTAGTGTATTCATCCCTTGGTCTCCCTCTATGATTTTTACCCTCCACGCTGCCCTCCAGTACTAAATTGGTGATACCTTGATGCCTCAGAACATGTCCTAGCCGGCCGTTGGGGCCGTGCGGTTCTAAGCGCTTCAGTCTGAAACCGCGTGACCGCTACGGTCGCAGGTTCGACTCCTACCTCGGGCATGGATGTGTGTGATGTCCTTAGGTTGGTTAGGTTTAAGTAGTTCTAAGTTCTAGGGGACTGATGACCTCAGAAGTTAAGTCCCAAAGTGCTCAGAGCCATTTGAACCATTTTTGAACATGTCCTATCTAGTCAAGTTGTGCCACAAACTCCTCTTCTCTCCAATTCTATTCAATACCTCCTCATTAGTTATGTGATATACCCATCTAATCTTCAGCATTCTTCTGTAGCACTACATTTCGAAAGCTTCTATTCTCTTCTTGTCCAAACTAGTTATCGTCCACGTTTCACTTCCATACATGGCTACACTCCATACAAATACTTTCAGAAGCGACTTCCTGACGCTTAAATCAATACTAGATGTTAACAAATTTCTCTTCTTCAGAAACACTTTCCTTGCCATTACCAGTCTACATTTTATATCCTCTCTACTTCGACCATCATTAGTTATTTTACTCCCCAAATAGCAAAACTCCTTTAGTACTTTAAGCGTCTCACTTCCTAATCTAATTCCCGCAGCATCATCCGACTTAATTCGACTACATTCCATTATCCTCGTTTTGCTGTTGTTGATGTTCATCTTATATCGTCCTTTCAAGACACTGTCCATTCCGTTAAGTTGCTCTTCCACGTCCTTTGCTGTCTCTGACAGAATTACAATGTCATCGGCGAACCTCAAAGTTTTTATTTCTTCTCCATGGATTTTAATACCTACTCCGAAATTTTCTTTTGTTTCCTTTACTGCTTGCTCAATATACAGATTGAATAGCATCGGGGAGAGGCTACAACCCTTCCCAACCACTGCTTCCCTTTCATGTCCCTCGACTCTTATAACTGCCATCTGCTTTCTGTACAAATTGTAAATAGCCTTTCGCTCCCTGTATTTTACCCCTGCCACCTTCAGAATTTGAAAGAGAGTATTCCAGTCAACATTGTCAAAAGCTTTCTCTAAGTCTACAAATGCTAGAAACGTAGGTTTGCCTTTCCTTAATCTTTCTTCTAAGGCGTAAGGTCAGTATTGCCTCACGTGTTCCAACATTTCTACGGAATCCAAACTGATCTTCCCCGAGGTCGGCTTCTACCAGTTTTTCCATTCGTCTGTAAAGAATACGCATTAGTATTTTGCAGCTGTGACTTATTAAACTGATAGTTCGGTAATTTTCACATCTGTCAACACCTGCTTTCTTTGGGATTGGCATTATTATATTCTTCTTGAAGTCTGAGGGAATTAACATATTTTATATAATTTAATTTTGTAATTGTTGAAGCCGTACGTATCCGTGGCACGTTAAAAGTGACGGGGAGATGGCAAGTTACATTTGGAAGGAGGGATGAGGGGAGGAGATAGAGACAGTAACGAAGTGTAATCTCTCTCAGAACCGAGTCCTAGATCCATCCGTGAGAGTAGGTGACATGGTACTGGACTATCAGGCCTCATCAGAGAACATGTCGGAGTGCTGCGCGCCTCGTCAAAGCAGTCTGTGGCAGATCTGGCGACACAGTAAAGTGCTGTTGTAGATAGGAGCGATTCGGCCCACACCGTTCAGCGCTCACTTGTGAACATTGGGCCCCGCAGCAGACGACATCGGCAGTTACAATCGTAGTATTGCTTCTTTTGCTAAAGAATGCATAATTAAGGTTTTCGTTTGAATCGCCCTCTTGTGCGTGTTGTCGGCAGGCTCGCGACGTGAAGACGCGGCAGCTGCAGACAGAGGGGGTTGTCCGCGCCGGCTGCCAGCCGCCACACGGGCTGACACGACAGCTGGCAGCAGCGTCACCTCGCGTGACGTCACGCGGCAGCCAGCGCCCAGCCGCCAGTGTGCATAGGCGCGCAGGGCACGGCTAATTTCGGCAGCCGCTGAGTCGTCGCGGTATTCCTGGGCGCACGCGCTCTCGAAGGCTCCACCGCGGCCCTATAAGAACGCGGACACACCCCACGGTCTGGCAGTAATTTCGACGCGTTCTAACGACAAGCAACTGCAGAGGTAAGTTTCACCTGGCTAGTAGCGCTCCGCCAGGAAGAAACTGGCTGACGCTTTGGATTACCGAAGGCACCAAGAGATGTCTCTGCGGTCAGAGTGTCTTGATCCTACACGGCGGTTACTATTTAGCAGACGATGTAATGCATCTGCTCGTTGTATTATCTTGGAGCGGCGCTTCCACTGAAATTTTTGTAGCTGTAGCAGCCAACTTACTGTTCGCGACTGCTATAAGTTTTGTGAAAAGCAGTAAGCCCGTACTATAGTTCAGCTGGCAGTAAACGTGTGCCTCGGTGGATTACACGTTAAGCACTAGATTTCTAAACCAAAGATCTAGGGTTGAATGGTGCATTTGTGCACGGATTTTGGTACTTCATTTATCGCATCTTTCAACTCTGGTAACAATTTGTTAACGTGAAAAATGCCAAGCTGCAGCTCATGCAGGGCCGTATTGAGATCCAACCAGGGAGCAGGCACAGAGGGAACGCAAAAACTGAGGAAAAAAAGAAAGAAGGTTCAAGAATTAACCAGAGAGGCGGGGGGGGGGGGGGGGGGGGAGTACGTAAATTCTCTTAATCCTCGTGTTCCAATCTTTTGCCTATGTCTCTGTCATAGACTCTACCAGAAGAGGCCTTTCCTTTGGCCCGGGCTGTAAACGCACGCTATAGTCACAGTAACATAGATCTGTACCTACAGATTGGAAAATTGCGCAGGTCGCACAAGTGTTTAAGAAGGGTAGTAGGAGTAATCCATTGAAATACAGACCTATATCATTGACGTCGGTTTGCAGTAGGGTTTTGGAGCATATACTGTATTCAAACATTATGAATCACCTCGAAGGGAACGATCTATTGATACGTAATCGGCATGGTTTCAGAAAACATCGTTCTTGTGCAACGCAGCTAGCTCTTTATTCGCACGAAGTAATGGCCGCTATCGACAGGGGATCTCAAGTTGATTCCGTATTTCTAGATTTCCGGAAAGCTTTTGACACCGTTCCTCACAAGCGACTTCTAATCAAGCTACGGGCCTATGGGGTATCGTCTCAGTTGTGCGACTGGATTCGTGATTTCCTGTCAGGAAGGTCGCAGTTCGTAGTAATAGACGGCAAATCATCGAGTAAAACTGAAGTGATATCAGGTGTTCCCCAGGGAAGCGTCCTGGGACCTCTGCTGTTCCTGATCTATATAAATGACCTGGGTGACAATCTGAGCAGTTCTCTTAGGTTGTTCGCAGATGATGCTGTAATTTACCGTCTAGTAAGGTCATCCGAAGACCAGTATCTGTTGCAAAGCGATTTAGAAAAGATTGCTGTATGGTTTGGCAGGTGGCAGTTGACGCTAAATAACGAAAATTGTGAGGTGATCCACATGAGTTCCAAAAGAAATCCGTTGGAATTCGATTACTCGATAAATAGTACAATTCTCAAGGCTGTCAATCCAACTAAGTACCTGGGTGTTAAAATTACGAACAACTTCAGTTGGAAAGACCACATAGATAATATTGTGGGGAGAGCGAGCCAAAGGTTGCGTTTCTTTGACAGGACACTTAGAAGATGCAACAAGTCCACTAAAGAGATAGCTTACACTACACTCGTTCGTCCTCTGTTAGAATATTGCTGCGTGGTGTGGGATCCTTACCAGGTGGGATTGACGGAGGACATCGAAAGGGTACAAAAAAGGGCAGCTCGTTTTGTATTATCACGTAATAGGGGAGAGAGTGTGGCAGATATGATACGCGAATTGGGATGGAAGTCATTACAGCAAAGACGTTTTTCGTCGCGGCGAGATCTATTTACGAAATTTCAGTCACCAACTTTCTCTTCCGAATGCGAAAATATTTTGTTGAGCCCAATCTACATAGGTAGGAATGATCATCAAAATAAAATAAGAGAAATCAGAGCTCGAACAGAAAGGTTTAGGTATTCGTTTTTCCCGCGCGCCGTTCGGGAGTGGAATGGTAGAGAGATAGTATGATTGTGGTTCGATGAACACTCTGCCAAGCACTTAAATGTGAATTGCAGAGTAGTCATGTAGATGTAGATGCACTATCGGCCGGAGGATGGCATTCGCGTATTGCACAGCCGTTACGGTGCCTTTCATGACCACCAGCGGCGTACGTCGGTCCCACATAATGCCATCCCAAAACAGCAGGACACCTCCACCTTGTTGCACCCGCTGGACAGTGTGTCTAAGGCGTACTTCCTGACCGGGTTGCCTCCAAACACGTCTCAGACGATTTTCTGGTTGAAGACATATGCGACACTCATCGGTGAAGAGAACATGATGCCAATCCTCAGCGGTCCATTCAGCATGTCGTTGGTTACCATCTGTACCGCGCTGCGTGGTGTCGTGGTTGCAAAGATGGACATCGCCATGGACGTCGGGAGTGAAGTTGCACATCATGCAGCCTATTTCGCACAGTTTGAGTCGTAACACGACGTCCTGTGGCTGCACGAAAAGCATTATTCAACATGTTGGCGTTGCTGTAAGTGTTCCTCCGAACCATAGTCCTTAGGCAGCGGTCATCCATTGCAGTAGTAGCCCTTCGGCGGCCTGAGCGAGGCATGTTATCGACAATTCCTGTCTCTCTGTATCTCCTCCATGTCCGAACAACATCGCTTTGGTTCACTCCGAGACGCCTGGACACTTCCATTGTTGAGAGCCCTTACTGACACAAAGTAACAACGCGGTCACGATCGAACCGCGGTATTGGCCGTCTAGGCATGGTTGAACTACAGACAACACGAGCCGTGTCCCTCCTTCCTGGTGGAATGACTGGAACTAATCGGCTGTCGGACCCCCTCCGCCTATTATCATGCATGGTTGTTTACATCTTTGGGAGGGTTTAGTGACCTCTCTCAACAGTCAAAGGGACTGTCGTGTGATGCAATATCCACAGTCAACATCTCTCTTCAGGGGTTCTGGAAACTGGGCTGATGCAATTTTTTATGTGTGTAGAAAGCACGAGAGTGTTACACAAATGCTCATCAAGTTACAGTGGCAGAAGCTACAAGAGAGGCGTTGTGCATCAAGGCGAAGTATGCTGTTAATGTTCTGAGCGGGTACATTCCAACAAGAGTTGGGTAGCACGTTATTTCCTCCAAAATACAGCGCATTGCCTAATATGTGAGAAACCTCCGCGGAATGGGCAGAGGACCCCAATAGAAGCAAATATGTTCAGATACAGAGGTGGTAAGTTTTCATTATTTTCATAATTACAGACACTATTTTCTTGTTATTACATGTTTGTCTCATTTCAATTTCTTTTCAAGTTTCCAGCTTGGTTTTGCAGGTATTTTTTTCTTTTAAATGTTGTTTCTTTATAAGTGTTAAGTCAGAGCCTTTATCTTAGTTGTCACGGTACTAGTAAATAAACAACTCCTGTTGGTACTGAGAATACTCTAAGTAAAGAAAGCGTACTCCACAGTTCTTGTTGGACAGGTGTGAGCTGTGTACTGAACGTTCTTCCCCCACCAGAGACTGAATCGGCTATTTCCGAGAGGGGCGCCACTGAAAAAACGTTCATTAGCGACCGCAGCTGGAGAGCGACATCACAGAATGGAGAGAATTCAGTGGCGACGTGTTGCTTCTGACTGTACAGTCACGGGCGTGACGCCTGCTCGGCCATATTGTCATCGGGCTAGTGTCTACTGTAAAAGTCTGGCTGCAATGTACTTATTCTTTTCACTACATGGGGGACATGCATCTGATGTATGGACATGCCCAAATTGCAATGTGCCTGAAGCCAGACGTTTGTATGCTGAAAGATATCACAATTGACATTTGCCGAACAATGGTCATTTCATTGTGGAAGACCAAATAGTGTTGGAACACCTGATTTAGAAGATCGAGTACTTCATCGCAGTGAAGACAATACTGGCAGCAGTACATGAGAATGTGAGTTACGTGACTGTGTGTAAAACGTAACGAGAGCAACTCCCTTATCCGTGCCGCCTTCAGAGTGTGCAAGGTCTTACTGAAACAGATTTTCAATGAAGAAAAGACTTTTGTCTATCTACCGTACTATTCAATGATGAAGCAAAGTTTACCATGAATGGAGTACAGAATTTTCATAATACTGATTTACGGACGGATGAGAATCCTTTCGCTGATTTGGAAACAAAACATCAATAGCAGTTTAGCGTTACTGCGTGGACTGGCACTATTGGAGACAAGTGTACTGGACTTTCCATTTTCCATGGAACACTGAGTGGAGCATCTTGTAGTGAATTTTTAATGAAACATCTAAATATTTTGCTGTAAGAGGTTCCACTACAATTGCCCCCGAACACGATGGGGCACCACCTCATTTTGCTCTTCAGGTAAGAAGAGTTTTAAATCAGCATTGCCCAACTCTCGTGGGGCAACAACATCGTAGCATTCTCGATCTCCTCATGTCAGTAAATTGGATTTTTATTTTTGGGGGCATTTGAAAGACGTAGAGTATTCAACAGTTATTGCGAATATTGACACTCTCCGCCAGCATGTTCAAGAAAAATTTCAGCAGATACAGCAGATATCTGGAATATGGAAGTGAGTAAGACAGTCCATGATACGGCGTCTAGAAGCTTGTGGTAGAGCTGATGGAAGACATTTTGACCATTTCATTTAGCCTTCAGAAAACAACGTTTGAAAAGAAAAAATACCTGTAGAGCCAAGCTGGAAATATGAAAACAAAAAGTCGGGAACGAAGCAAAAAAAAAAAAAAAAATGACAGTAACTAAGAAAATAAAAAATTACCCATATGTGCATATAAAGGGAATTATTTTGTTTCTTTTTAAACCTTGTATCCATTCCCTAGAGATTTCTACATATTTTGAAACTTTGTATGCCTCGCGAAGTAATCACAACGAGGAAGTTAGAGGATTTATTATATATAACACGGAGATTTACATTCTTTTTTCTACGCATCATTCGCGAGCCACAAAATGGAATTGGGAGTGGGGGGAGGGGATAGGTGGAATGATAGTGGTTCCAAAAGTACCTCCCGCCACTCACCGTTAGATGAATTTCTGGCTGTAAACCTATGCAGTTAATCTGAACTTCACTGACAAAATTTCAGAGGGTGTTCAGCGATATCTTCTGAATATTTCGGTGCAAGGGGCCCGGTCTCTGGCGATTCGTCACAGTGAGATAATGTAACTAATATTTATTCGGTTAGTTAAGCCAGTTACCTCTGTGTCTGCAAATATATTCAGTCCCTTCCAGACCGAGTGTTGCGACATGCCTCAAACGACAGTAAGGTGCGACGGGCACGGAATGACCTTTTTCTCGTAGGCGCTTATGTATAGATGCCTAAGTATTGTGATGTGGTGTTTTTCCTCTGTAACTTGCAAAACAATAAGTGACATAAGTACTTATTTAGATACGTAAAAGCAAGCAACGTTACTCTTTTTGCAGAGCAATGAGCATAGTTAAGCTATTTTCCAGAATTACAGCAACGAGATATAAATTTTTAAAATAGAACGTTACGTTTTCCAATGTGTGGCTGATGTATTTAAACCAACAGTGTAAAAATCACTTTCAATTTAATGTCTATCTAATTTTATTAGGAAGCTAGAAACGTTCGAAGTTTTTGGGGTGGATGAAACATGCTGTGCATAATTGACTGTGTTGGAATGGGTGTTCCGATGGCGGAACGTTCATTTAAGTAAGGGGTTCAAATGATCTGATCCCTCTTTTCTCTCTAGACTTCATTTTATACACGATTCTCATGCAGTGCCACTGACGTGTTGCTGTTCAGTGCCAATTGCTGGAGAGTTTTTGCACTCGTTTTTGGGTTCGATAAAACCCCATGTCATTTCAGGCATGTGTGTCGATTTTTACCTCTCTACCAAGTTATTCCGCCAACTAGCGCATTTTCAAATGTTAACGGACTTTCGTGTCACCCTGTATTGTGTAGAATCTACATCTACATCCAAATTCATACTCCGCAAGCCACCTGACGGTGTGTGGCGGAGGGTACCTTGGGTCGGTTTCTCCCTTCTATTCCAGTCTCGTGTTGTTCGTGGAAAGAAGGATTTCGGTATGCCTCTGTGTGGGCTCTAATCTCTCTGATTTTATCCTCATGGTCTCTTCGCGAGATATATGTAGGAGGGAGCAATATACTGCTTCACTCCTCGGTGAAGATATGTTCTCGAAACTTCAACAAATGACCGTACCGAGCTACTGAGCATCTCTCCTGCAGAGTTTTCCACTGGAGTTTATCTATCATCTCCGTAACGCTTTCTCGATTACGAAATGATCCTGTATCGAAGCGCGCTGCTATCCGTTGGATCTTCTCTATCTCTTCTATCAACCCTATCTTGTACGGACCCCACACTGCTGAGCAGTATTCAAGCAGTGGGCGAACAAGTGTACTGTAACCTACTTCTTTTGTGTTCGGATTGTATTTCCTTAGGATTCTTCCAATGAATCTCAGTCTGGCATCTGCTTTACCGACGATCACCTTTATATGATCATTCCATTTTAAATCACTTCTAATGCGTACTCCCAGATAATTTATGGAATTAACTGCTTCCAGTTGCTGACCTGCTATATTGTAGCTAAATGATAAGGGATCTTTCTTTCTATGTATTCGCAGCACATTACACTTCTCTACATTGAGATTCAATTGCCATTCCCTGCACCAAGCTTCAATTCGCTGCAGATCCTCCTGCATTTCAGTACAATTTTCCATTGTTACAACCTCTCGATATACCATAGCATCATCCGCAAAAAGCCTCAGTGAATTTCCGGTGTTATCCACAAGGTCATTTATGTATATTGTGAATAGCAACGGTCCTACAACACTCCCCTGCGGCACACCTGATATCACTCTTACTTCGGAAGACTTCTCTCCATTGAGTATGACATGCTGCGTTCTGTTATCCAGGAACTCTTCAATCCAATCACACAATTGGTCTGATAGTCCATATGCTCTTACTTTGTTCATTAAACGACTGTGGGAAACTGTATCGAACGCCTTGCGGAAGTCAAGAAACACGGCATCTACCTGTGAACTCGTGTGTATGGCCCTCTGAGTCTCGTGGACGAATAGCGCGAGCTGGGTTTCACACGACCGTCTTTTTCGAAACCCATTCTGATTCCTACAGAGTAGATTTCTAGTCTCCAGAAAAGTTATTATACTCGAACATAACACGTGGTCCAAAATTGTACAACTGATCGACGTTAGAGATATAGGTCTATAGTTCTGCACATATGTTCAACGTCCCTTCTTGAAAACGGGGATGACCTGCGCCGTTTTCCAAAACTTTGGTACGCTACGCTCTTCTAGAGACCTACGGTACACCGCTGCAAGAAGGGGGGCGAATTCGTTCGCGTACTATGTGTAAAATCGAACTGGTATCCCATCAGGTCCAGCGGCCTTTCCTCTTTTGAGCGATTTTAATTGTTTCTCTATCCCTCTGTCGTCTATTTCGATGTCTACCATTTTGTTATCTGTGCTACAATCTAGAGAAGGAACTACAGTGCAGTCTTCCTCTGTGAAACAGCTTTGGAAAAAGACATTTAGTATTTCGGCCTTTAGTCTGTCATCCTCTGTTTCAGTACCATTTTGGTCACAGAGCGTCTGGACATTTTGTCGAGTGCACTGTTTTAGAGCATTATTATTGTTTGTACTAGCGTGTTTAATTAGTCCTGTGCTTGACTGATGTCTGGCGTGCCATCAGATGTCCGTGGTACCGCTGCTGTGGCGCGATTGGTGGGACGACTGGGAGCCTCGCACGGGCCGCCTGCTGGACCAGCACTTCGGCCTGGGGCTGTCCAGGGATGAGCTGATGTCTGGACTGGGTGTGCGCAGCCCACTGCTCAGGCCCACAGGCTACCTCAGGCCCTGGCGATCGCTCGCCAGGCAAGACTCTGGGACATCGGCCATCGCCGTCGACAAGGATCGCTTCCAGGTATGTGACAGCACTAGACACTGGCCAAACCGTTGTTTCAGTTTGAGGCCCCAACATGCAGCACAATTTGTCGGTCATTATGAGAGTGAGAGGGGTTTGGCGTCGGGCAAACTGCACACACACTATGATTAATCAGATCTAAACGTTGCTGAGAGGAATGTGCCAACATGTCACCTCGGCTGTCAATGGTGAGAGGGAGCGAGTGATCGGGCCGTTTCCCTGCTCCTCTTCTCACTTCTTACGAGATACCGACACTATACCAGTGCTGATCGAGAGAGAATAGTTGAGCCAATTGGCTTGGACTGGAGGTCCAGCCATCTCGCCACCCAAAACTGGGGGCCTCCTTATTTAGTTAGTAGATTAGCCTTCATCTGAACAATACTGGGACCCAATGGGACCAGTATCGGTTCTGACAAATCGTAAAATCCATAAGGCTTATTAGAGGAGGAACTTCAAAGCGACCCGTAAACTGAACTCTCAGTGCCGTGCATTGTTAAGGCTTCTACAGATAGTGTGACTCTTCCAAGCAAAATTACCACATATGACGCTACTGCCAAAGACACAGGAGTGCAAAAGATTGCGATTGTTCTGCAGTTCACGTAGGGTGTCACAGGTGGACACATGCTCTTCAGGTACACGTCACAGTTCTAGTTAGCACTCATCTCAAATCTTCATGCGATGACCCTTGTCACAGTAGGCAGCATGGATCTTTGACCAATCACCTTTGCCGCTTTGTTGATCGCTACAAAGAGTACACTAGACGGCTGTTAACAACGATTCAGCTAACTGTTTAGAAGGCCAAGACATTTTTTAAATTGAATTCGGCTGTAAAAGTGAATAAAACCATTCAAAACGTCGTGGCGACTTTTTACGCATGAGTGAACCAGGTTCACAAAAAAAATTTTCAGTACTGTGTGGCAGAATATACGTCTATACACAATGAGGTGACAAAACTTAAGGGATACCTCCTAATATCGCGTTGGACTTACTTTTGCCAAACATAGTGCAGCAACTCGATGTGGTATGGCCTCAACAAGTCATCGGAAGTCCCATGCAGAAATATTGAGCCATGCTGCCTCTACAACCATCCATAATTACGAAAGCACTGCCAGTGCAGGATTTTATGCACAAACTTACCTCTCGCTTGTCCCACAAATGTGGGATTTACGTCAGGTGATCTGAGTGGCTAAATCATTCATTCAAACTGTCCAGAGTGTTCTTCAAACGAATCGTGAACATTTGTGGCTTTCTGACATGGTGCATTGTCACCCATAAAAATTTGGCTGCAAGTGGTCTCCCAATTGCCAAACAATATCATTTCCAGTCAATGATCAGTTCAGTTGGACCAGAGGACCCAGTTATACCATGTAAACACACCTCACACCATTATGGAGCCGCCACCAGCTTGCAAAGTGCGTTGTTGACAACTTGGTCCGTAGGTTCATGAAATGTTCACCACACTCGAACCGTACTATCAGCTCTTACCAACTGAAACCGTCACTCATCTGACCATGCCACAGTTTTCCAGTCGTCTAGGGCCCAACTAATATGGTCACAAGCCCAGGAGAGGTGGTGCAGGTGACATCGTGCTGTTAGCAAAGGCACTTGCGTTAGTCTTCAGCTGCCATAGATCATTAACGCCAAATTTCGACGCACTGTCCTAACGAATGTGTTCATTGTATGTCCCAAATTGATTTCTACAGTTATTTCACACAGTGTTGCTTGTCTGTTAGCGCTGACAACTACACGCAATAGCCACTACTCTGTCGTTAACTGAAGTGCAACGGCCACTGCATTGTTCTTGGTGAGAGGTAATGCCTGAAATTTGTTTTTCTCGGCACGATCTTGACACTGTGTATCTGGGAGTACTGAATTCCCTAACGATTTCCGAAATAGAATGTCCCGTGTGTCTAGTTCCAGTTACCATTCCAGGTTCAGAGTCTGTTAATTCTCCTCGTGCATCCACAATCAAGTTGGAAACCTTTTACATAGATCACCTGAGTATAAATGACAGCTCCACCAATGCACTGCCCTTTTATACTGTGTGTACACGATACCATCATCTGTGTACGTGCATATCACTATCCCAAGACATTTGTCGCCTCAGTGTACATTAATCTGTGTTGTTGGCAGCTGATGCGTCCACCCTCTATCAATGCCAGATGTGGTCTCCCTTTTTGGGTTTCTCCATCATAGCAGGGCTTCTGTTCTTCCTCCCTCAGTGAGCCAGAAGCCAGTAAAATCCACTCTTCCTTATAAGGTGATGTGATCTGTCTCTTTCTGTGGTCTCAAATCTACCAGTGGAAGATAATGAAACATAGTTACCTTAGAAGCTAGTATCACATATCCCATCATGTTGCAACCACTGTGAATGCAAGCCATTGCCCACAATACTGCGTCTTAAAGACGTTTGCCCTGACACAGTTAGTTGGTTCAAATGGCTCTGAGCACTATGGGACTTAACTTCTGAGGTCATCAGTCCCCTAGAACTTAGAACTACTTAAACCTAACTAACCTAAGGATATCACACACATCCATGCCCGAGGCAGGATTCGAACCTGCAACCGTAGCGGTCCCGCGGTTCCAGACTGTAGCACCTTTAACCGCTTGGCCACCACGGCCGGCTACAGTTAGTTTCTTTGCTTTTGCTGACATACATGGCTAATTAGCCATGAAAGTTACAACGCTAGAATTTGTTCAACCCTGTACTGACTTGGATGAGTTGGTCCGAATATTGTGCACTGTGTAGGCTAGTCGGCTGATTAAGTAATTGGCTCCCAATCTTGGTTGGTCAGGACAGTCTGACCTCCTGACAAAGTCGACCAGTTCAACTTTGCTCTGTTGATTTGCACCTCTTTAGTGGCGATACCTTACAAGAATGACCGTATGCAGTGAGGTCTCCCTCTCACTCAAGGCAGCCTGTGGGACTCACCACCACACCCCTGTATTGCGACATTTGCACACTTTCACTTTCATAGCTTTTGTCCATTCTCATTTGTCTCAGATGAGTTGATGAATACGGCTTTGTATGAGACTGGTGATAAAAGAGCAGCGATTGCAGCAATTTAATACTTGTCAACCCCGTAGTACCACAACAGAAATGAGGCATGCAATGCTCTTCTAGAGATATGTTGTAAAAAGGAGACTTATATTGACTTTATCTGATTTGAAAAAGAAAGTGGGAAACATGAGATGTTCATACAAATAGAAACACGAAAAAGTAACAAGTCTACTTACAAAGCAACCTCTTTCAAAAACTCACTTCAAGGCATGCATCTACAGAAATGACAGAAGATACAAGAGTACTTGAGATTGATATGCTGAAAGAAATGAGTGCTTTAATCAATTTGCAATAATTTTGGCATGACAGCAAGTTAACTTGAAACTACATCATCAATTCACCAACAAAAAATCTGAAGTTTATTATAGCTCCTTTCAGTTCATGTACGGAGGGTGAAGACAAATTATACCTATGATGATACAGGACTGTGTGAACAATTGGGACAAAATCATTTGCCACTATAGTTGCATCACTGTCTGCCCACTATGTTTCCTTGAATGTGTTTTAATCAGACTCCTCCTCCCACTTAACCCTTCAAGCCCCAACAACATGAAAATAAATATAATTTTAAAATTTTTCACAAAAGTAACCATTATCATAGTAAGCAATGAATAAAAGAAGAAACTGGCAAAAAGTAAATCCTCAATCGTTTTAAGGAGGTTGTTTTGCTTGGGATAAAATTTTAATTTTAGTGCAAAATTAACTTTTGTTCTCAAAGTAAGCAACAAATACAAGAAGAAATTAGCAAAAAGTAAACAATTAATTGTTTTAAGGATGCGGCTTTACTTTTGAACCACTAGGACATACAGTTTTCAGCACCGATCATTTCATTTCGTGTAATGTATTCAAAAGCAAATTTGCATTTTTCCTGGATGCAATCTCACATCTTGAAACTTCCATGGGCTTATAATACGTAAGACAAATTATAGTCCTAAACAACAAGCAAAAATGGGCCTAAATTTAATAAATTTTTATATTGAAACTACATACTGGCACCACTCATAAAAGCAGTAGCAGAAATTCAACTTTACATTGCAATAACTTTAGATGTACTGACTTTCTCTGTCAGTGATCTCCTCAAGAAATAAAAAAAAAAAAAAAAGAAAAAATGTCACAATCTCCTACAATCATTTAGCACAATTTCTGCACAGACTGTTTCTTTGTACACTATAAATGATTGCTTCAATGGAGTACATTCATAGAAGTACCTCAGTGGACCACTAGATGTCTCTTTCTTGCAACATCACCAGTGGTTTCATGCTAAAGGCACTGGTACTTAAAAATAAATAAATATGGTGGTTTCAGGCAGAAATAGCTGGTACTCAGTCTTAATATGAGTTTTGAATAATCTCAATGCATCACTATGAGGGGTAAGTCTGAGGAGAATGTGGGAAAAATTCTGTGGTTGGATGGTTGACAGGTGAGCCTGGATGTGCAGCAGTTTGCTCCCAATGAAATCACAGTCAAGACGGTGGGCAATGCAGTCATCGTCGAGGGCAAGCATGAGGAGCGACCCGACGAGCATGGCTTTGTCTCCCGGCACTTTGTGCGCCGATATCTGCTGCCGAAGGATGTCGAGGTTGACGCTGTTGTCTCTAACCTGTCCTCAGACGGCGTCCTCACCGTCACAGCCCCCAAGAAGGTACTGTCTTCTCAATGTTTTCACTGTTTGCATCTTTAACATATAGCTTTATCATGACACTTGGACACTCATGTGTTTCCTTTTTTCCTCCATGCTTCTCTTCAGGGCTTTCCTCTGTCCTCCTCATTTCCAAATGGTGGAAGTTATTGCTTCAACACCAACAAAAATATTGCTTCCATTCCTAACTTTATCATCTCTGTCATCTCATATCAGTGCTTTCATTAAACTGTGTTAAAATTTAACATTGAGTGTTAAAGCTACTATTACTGATCAGGTGGCTCAAACCCAGATTTTCACACACAAAAATACCTGCCTCTTGGCTTCTTCACACCACTAATAATCTTGGATATACTACTTTCTACCACACTAATAACAACTGACAGAGTCAACTTGTACACAAAGCAATGTGAAACACAACAATATAGCAGTTGCGACAAGCAACGTAACAGTCATTCTCAAACTGAACCCAAACCATACACTAAGTCAGCAACAATGCTGCTGGCTTTCATTCTGTATGTTCAAATAACATATATTTCTTTGTGTTGAGAACGAGTCTGCTGAGAAACCCTAATCAAAAACATTGAGTCTAAAAACTACTTGCACTGTGGGTAAATGTGGCATGGCGCAAGCTATGGAAAAGTGTATTCTATCAGATCATCTAACTACATTAATGCGGTATTGGTCTTCACTGTGAAGAAAAATGATCTGATAATTATGCTGCACTTTTTGAGAGATCAAAACTGTGTATCAGACTGAAACTCCACCTTGAACTTTTCCATTATGTGAAATACTCTTACCAGTTAAGTTATTCATACATGCTTTGTGGCCCACATCACAGCTTATATCTGCCAACATCTTGTCACACTTCCAAATTTCTCAGAAGCTCTGCTGCACAACTTGCTGGTTTTACACTACTGATTGTAAGAATATAGGTTTGAGTACAGCTCCAACACTCAGTTTTAATGTCAGGTAGTTTTGCAACAGCACAGAAGTGAGAGATTCATTTCATTATGTTACACATCATTCCACAGCAATCATTAATTCTCAGACTCTTATGCATGTGTTTCTGGGCATCACATGGATGTTGTTAATCCCATATGTGGAAGTTAACATGTATTAAGTGTTTCTGAAAGAAGAAATCTGGTCTTGTTGGGGAATACAATATTTTTCGCAGGCAGTGTTCCTGACAGTTTGGTTCAACACATAATGTGGCCAGCAGTATTGTTGTGGTTTGTCCTTTGGTAGTGGCTTCTGTATGATTTGCACTTTGTATGCTGCATTTTAAGATCAGGTACAGTGATTTTACACATACAAAATTCCACAAGCCTGTGGATTGTATTTTCTCGGATTGTACACGAACTTTTAACAGCTGTCCTACAGCTGTTCATTAGAAACATGCAAGTCTGTTCCACATTTTTACATGTATTTTCAATGTTCAGAAAGCATCTGTGCCATACTTTTAACCAGTCTGCTTTTGGTGCTCACATCTGATGTGTATAACGAAACTTCCTGTGAATCACAGTGGCAAAAAGTAACTTCAAATATCAGAGTACCACTTGGGCTTTCTGCTATACCTTTGTCATCTCTGTAATTTACATGTCCTAACAGAACTTACTCAGTGTAGCTTACATGTCTGAACTGAACTTACTCACTGTAGCTTACATGTCTGAACTGAACTTACTCAGTTTAAGAGAAACAAACATACCTCTGAGTTATCTGTGTAGGTTGCTGCCTGTATATTTATTACCTTCAAACCTAAAAACCACTGAAATGTGAGTTGGACTGCCTGCATTTACCTACCATCAAATACATACTTTTAAAACTACATCTCCATAGATATTCCACATGCCACTGTAGTGCCTATTGTAGAGGGTATATTGTGTATCAGAATAAGTTTGCCCCTTCCCTTTTCCAATTGCAAATGGTACCAGTGCATAAATCTCTCTTTTAAATGTACAGTAAGGGTAAACCTTGTGACCACTGTATGAGATATACACTGAAGTGCCAGAGAAACTGGTATAGGCATGCATATTCAAATACAGAGATATATAAACAGGCAGAATACGGCACTGTGATCGGCAATGCCTATATAAGATGACAAGTGTCTGGCGCAACTGGGAGATCAATTACTGCTGTTACAATGGCAGGTTATCAAGATATGAGTGAGTTTGAAAGTGGTGTTATAGTAAGCACATGAGCGATGGGACACAGCATCTCCGAGCTAGCCATGAAGTGGGGATTTACCCAGTCAAGAGTGTACTGTGAATAGCAGGAAGCCGAAAAAACATCAGATCTCCATCATCGCTGTGTTCAGAAAAAGATCCTGCAAGAACGGGACCTATGGCGACTGAAGAGAATCATTCAGCATGACAGAAGTGCAACCCTTCTGCAAATTGCAGTAGATTTCTATGCTGGGACATCAATAAGTGTCAGTGCGCAAACTATTCAACAAAACATCATCGATATGGGCTTTCGGAGCCAAGGGCCCACTTGTGTACCCTTGGCGACTGCACGACACAAAGCTTTACACCTCACCTGGGCCCATCAACACCAACATTGGACTGTTGATGACTGGAAACATGATGCCCGGTTGGACCAGTCTCATTTAAAATTGTATCGAGCAGATGGACATGTACGGGCATGGAGACAACCCCATGAATCCATGGACCCTGCATGTCAGTAGGGGAATGTTCGAACTGGTACAGGCTCTGTAATGGTGTGGGGCATGTGCTATTGGTTGGGACCCCCAATATGTCTAGATATGACTCTCACAGTGACACGTATGTGACCATCCTGTCTGATCACCTGCATCCATTCATGTCCATTGTGCATTCTGACAGACTTGGGCAACTCCAGCAGGACAATTTGGCACCCTGCGCATCCAGAATTTCTGCAAAGTGGCTCTTCTGAGTTTATCATTTCTGGAGTGTAAGAATGTCCACGATACACATCACCTTTCCTGTAGCATTTGCTGCTGAAATTCATTGAACATTTCTTTGACACTTTCACACATTACACAGACCACTATGACAATATGCAGGTCTTCAGTGAATATTTTACAACTTTTCTGCAGATCCAACTTATTTTATTTTATTTTTTTGGCATTTGGTACATTCATTCTCTTATTATCTAAGGGATACATCTGATGATCAGAAAAAGAAAATGTGTAAAGATGTCATAACAACACACTATGGTAATTGGCAACAAATACAGATCTTTTAGATCATTTGGGAGGGGAAAGGTGAAGAATAGTAAAAATAAACTAATATGTTCTGCAATGGTATTTTGGCGTAATCATCATAACTGCTGTGATCTGAGGTTTACTCACTCTGCATATCAGGCTAGGCAGTGATCGTTGGCAGATCTGTTGACAGAGTATAATGCTGGTAGAGGCACAAGTGTTTTGGAGCATTCTGTTAAGTGCATATAGTTGAACATTGGGCTCCGCAGCAGACTATTGTAACGTCCTTTGCGTACTTTGAGGCTCTTTAATGGGTACAAGAGTGAGGAACAGATGCAGTCTGTGGACAGAGAATTCATATATTAATTTATTCTACATCTAATACAAATACTAAAAGTAACACACAACTGTTTGCTGTAGTTGCAGTGTCAGTTGCTAACAGTAGATATGAAAGTTGACATATAGGTTTATGATTCCGTCACTCTTCAATACAATGACTAGTCTGTAGATGATGAGTCTTGACTGCTATAAAAGTCTGTAAATATAATGAAATTGCATACTCACAAAATGGGCTCGGTGCATCAATGTTTAATTTAGGTGGACCCACTGATGGAGCTCTGGAGAGGGGATGCTTGCATCTCATTGGCAGTGGCATAACCGTTCATGGCAGCATCCTCATGCCATGGTGGCAGCTGCAGCGGCATGACTGGCAGCATACGTTTTAAAGTGCATCTGACTTGATGGCGGCTGATATTGCACTGACATCAATTACCATTTCACTGGGTATGGGAAAAACTGTTGCCTAGCTAGATGAATAATTTGTCTTGTTACATTAGATCAATGGTTGTCTGGATACACCTCATACAGGTGAACAGTTGTTCGAAACGTGCACCAGCACAGGACGGTGGGGGCAGCATTATGCTACGAGGGGCATTTGTCTTACCTTCCATGGAGCCAGTAGTAATAATCATAGGGAGCAGCTGTGGACTACGTGAAAATTATTGAAGGCCACTTGTATCTCTTCATGCTTGATGTCTTCCCTGACAATGATGGGGCACTTGATATGAGTGGTCGAAATGGCAAACTTCTCCCTGTGAATTGGCATATTTGTAGTGTCAATAGCTCTAAACAGTGCTCTAGTGGTGTGTGGAGCCTCTTGGCCTATCCCGCCTGCAGCAAATTATGCAACTTTCTGCCACATTGTTGATCACATGCATTCATAGATGTGTGTGGTCATTTTCTGTTCCATTCTCTCACATCAATTAATGAATACAGCTTTAGAAGAAACTGATTATAAAGACTGCAGAGACTCAATTAATTGAAGGATGAAAAGGATACAAGTGTCTCTGGATCATTTGAGCCCTCAGTTTTACTACAGAGGCATATAGTGTGAGACCTGTACAGGTCTGTTAAAGTTGTATCAGAAAATTGAGGAAAATTTGAGGAAAATTTGAGGAAAAAATGAGAATTTTATACACATATGAAAACAACAAAATATGTACAGTGAAAAACATTTAACATGAAAATGACTAACAAAAGATAATGGGTAAGAGGTTTCAAAAAATACTGTGTAATTCCATGCATTTTGTTTCTTTCAACTTGAAACAAAAGTCATGCATACAAAAATCTATCACTCCACTGATGAACTAATATAATTGCTTTCTGCAGTCAGAACATTATCCAGATTTTGACTGAACAAAGTAAACAATAGTAGCCACTGCTGGTAGTGAACACTGATCTTTGGTAACTATCATTATCAAAATACTTCAGTATGTTTTTTAATTTGCTGATTAGTCTGTCAAAGACAGTAAGCTGTGTGCTGAAATCAGTGATTTTGTGTAAAAATGATTTTATCTTCTTTTATTTTTCAACATTTTTTAAATTTATTCTTCATGTACAATGACATGTTACAGACGGCTGTAGCAGCAGGCGAACGTGTGGTGCCTGTGATCCAGACTGGAGTGCCCGCTGTGAAGAGTGCAGCGCCTGCCTCCCCAGAGCCAACTACAATTGAAATCAAGGAGGAGAAGTAGGGCTACACTTATCTGCAGATGAACTCCTTTATAAGCTTTCTTGCCATTGCTACCAATGTAACAATTGTATAACAGTGATCTCTCTCTCTCTTTTTTTCATACATGTATTAAAGCATTTTTAAGTAAAACTAAATAATTTTGACTTAATCATGCCCTTCTTTCCATGAACTCGTCAACAATGGTGAAATAAATATAGACCACTGAAGACTGTGATGTCACACAAAAATAGACGAATTTCCTGAAATATTTCAAACGTTTGTAGGTTATGGATAACTTACATCTTCAGGATCAGTTGCCAGATAACAACATTGATGAGGCAAAAAATTTAAATCAGTATTTCCCTTTCAGACAATTTTTCTATTTAAAATATATGTTTTGGTTGCCTCATGGCTTCCTCTTGCAATGTTCTTCGTTGAAATACTTTACATCTGACTTCAGTTACAACATTCACCTTACACACATGTCGCAATATTTACATAGCAAAAATAAGTTCAGCTGACTTGTGTTTTCAGTTTAAGAAGGTAAAAGACATATTTCAGTGTAATAGCTTTGTTGTACAACAGCTGAAGTGCTGTTACTGATAAAAGTATAGACCCTGTCCCTTCTTAAATATTACACAAGGGCTGAAAGACATCTACACTGCATTAAACTATTGTACTTTTTTATAGTCACTGTCAATACGTGTTGCTACTGGCCATTAGATACTTTGTGAAGTTTACATAGAGAAAAAAGCATACGTGAAATTTGTATAGAGAAAACTATTACTTTACTGCAGCACAAAGGAGAACAACCAAACTATAAACTGTCAGTCTTAAAGCCATACAGAGCTTAAATCAGCAAGAAAGTCACACTAAAGAAAGCAGGAGACAGATAGCTGAAAGGTGAAGATACCTTGTGTATTCATTTACATGGAAAAAAAATCAGTAGACACTGACATTTTCACAGTGACACACTCAACACATAAATTAATGATACATACATACCAAAAAAGAAGCAAAGAAAACAATAAACAGCAAACAGAGATCTTACTCTTAAGAGGTAATTAATACAGAAATGTAATTTACAACAAGTCTGTACCAAATCAGGCACAATCAAACAATGGAAAATCCAGGATGGAATGTAACAATATTATGAAAAGGGTAGTTGCTACTCACCATCTAGTATAGATGTTGAGTTGCAGGTAAGCACAACAAAAAGACTGTCAGAAAGCGAGCTTTCAGCCAACAGTGCCTTTGTCGAAAATAGACAACATACACACACATATTCATGCAGAACAAGTGACCACAGTCTCTGGCCGCTGCGTGCGTGTGCGTTTGTGTGTGTGTGTGTGTGTGTGTGTGTGTGTGTGTGTGTGTGTTGTTTTGGGGCACAAAAACAATAAGGTCATACGCAACTATGTCAGAACCATAGAACACGAAGATGAAAAAGGAGGTAAAAGCAACTACACGTTAAGCCCAATCAATGGAAGGAAAGAATGCTGAAGACTTTCTCTTGGGGAAAGGGCCATAAAGACAACAGAGGTCCTGAACTAAAGATTAAATGTCCTTTGCCATATTGCTATAATGGATAAAAAGTAAAATGCGGTGAACAGCCCGTGTGTCATTCTCTAAACAGCCGATAGCTCATATGACAAACATGAATTAGAATGTAAAAGGTTAAAAATGGGCATTCCGTAAGTAAACTGCGAACCGTCAAAAGTTGAGAACAATGAGCACAAAGGGTGGGGGATCACTACTAAACAAAACCTAGCTAAAAATGATCTCCTTGTGGTGAAAGGGCTGAGATGAGGTTGTTCAAGCTGCTGGGAGAAGTCCAGTTCCCCAGAGCTTGTGCCCATGAAGGGAGGAATAGTAGTGGTGCCAAAATGACACTATCTGTGGACAGATGGCAACACAGAGGACATTACAGGGAATGGCAGAACTATCAAGCTGAGGTACAAGTACTGCAGCCTTGGCAGCAGCGTCAGCGGCTTCATTTGCCATCTGACTGATGTGACCAGGGACCCACTTAAACACAGTGGCTCCTTCAAGAGTGAGCAAGTGAAAGCTTTCTCACACCCATTGCACTAAGGGATGGATGGTGTACAGTACACAGAGGCTCCGAAGGGCACTGAGAGAGTCAGAGCAGATGACACAATTCAAAAGCCTGTATTGCCGAATATACTACACGGCCTGATACAGGGTGAAGAGCTCCGCAGTAAATACTGAACAGTGTTCTGGAAGCCAATACCAAAAATCGTCGGTGCCAATGACGAAGGCACACCCAACACCACAGTCAGTCTGAACGCCATTGCTGTACACAAAAGTACTTTTGCGAAGTTCCGTGAGAAGATTAGTCTTGAGTAGTACTCTTAGGTAGCAAATGAAGTCCAAGGTGAACATGGGCCATCCCACGAAGCCAAGGCATTGAAGGGTTCACAACCACTGGGAAAGAGGCAAGTAGCATGAAATTAAGCTGCCAGAGCAGTAGCCAAAAGTGAACTCACGAGGTAACAGAGAAGAGGGATGTGCTCCATGCTGGCAATCAAAGGAGTCCTTGAAGAAGGAGGCATAGGATGGGTGACCAGGCACGGCAGACAAATGGTATGGATATCTGCTGAGGAGAAAATCATGGTGGTATGACAGTGGGGATTTAGAGCTTCTACATAGATTAGATTAGATTAGTTTTTCATTCCATAGATCCGTGCTGAGGAGATCCTCATGGATGTGGAACATACAGACTCTCAACCGGACTACAGTAAAAGTGCCAGTGGCCAAACAGATGCCGTGATGGTGGATAGTATTTTTGGCACAAGATGGACGGATGTGTAGATGCATAAGCAAAACAGCCATACTTTAGTTTTGAATGGACAAGGGATCGTACAAAAGGACGAGGGTTGTCTGATCCGCTACCCAAGAAGTAGCGCTGAGGACACGTAGGACATTGAGAGACCGGTACAGAGGGTGGCCAGGTGAGACACATGGGAGGACCGAGAAAATCCAGGAACAAGGCCAAGGTGTAAAGGTGATGGAAGAAACCAATTGCACCACCAGAAATTCATACAAATGGTTTTGTCAGTGGAAAAGCAACAGTCACTGTTGATGCTCCATGAGCAAAGACGATCGAGACAATGCTGAAGACACCGCCCAAGGAGACAAGTCCTTGGAGAACTGCAGTAGATGGCAAAATCGTCAATGAAATGGGAACTGGAGATGCTCAGCAAGAGAGAGGCCATAATAGGGTTAATGGTTATAGCAAAAAGGATGACGCTCGGGACGGAACCCTGAGGCACACCATTTTCCTGGATAAGGTGCCCAACAAAGCTGAACCTACATATACCAGGAAAACTATGTCTTTTAAAAATTCCTGAACGAAATGGGGCATGGACTCCAGAAGCCCCACGTGTAGAGAGTATGGAGAAAACCATTCACGACATGGGTTGACTAAGTGATGAGATAGTGAACTGCAGAACGGCACACTTGAAATCCATATTGTGTAGTGGTTAGTAAATTGCGAGACTTGAGCCACCTTACCAGCCGGGCATGAATCATACATTCCATCATCTTGCAAACACAGCGTGCGAGAGAAATGGGGCAGTAGCTAGAAGGAAGGTGTTTGTCCTTAACGGACTTGGTATGGATATAACAGTGGCTTCACGCCAGCGTATGGGAAACGTGCCCTCTGTCCAGATATGATTATATGTATGAAGCAGAAAGTGCTTGACTGTAAGAGAAAGGTTCTGCAACATCTACAGTCAACATCATCCGACCCTAGGGCAAAGGTTCAGGATTAAGTGAGAGAATGATCTAACTCCCTCATAGTAAAATTGGCATTGTAGCACTCACAATTCTGAGAAGAGTAGGGTATCGCCTAAGCCTCCTCCAATCATTTCCGACGGTGAAAGGCAGGGTGACAGTGGGTGGAGTTCAAAATCTCCAGAAACTAGCAGACTAAGGTGTTTGAGATAGCAATATGGTCCACTGTGACCTCATCTGCTGTGGTCAGGCTGCTAATTGGGAAATGGATCTTGGTCCCAGGGAGCCATCGGAGGTTGGCCCAGACAATGGGAGAGGGAGTGCTAGTGTTAAAAGAACTAGTAAATGAAATCCAGCTAGCTTCTTTGCCATCCTCAAGAATGAGATGACACTGTGCACACAACTGTTTATAACAAATTCAATTTGTCATCTTAGGATGATGGTTAAAAATGCGGAGAGCACATCTCCATGCATGAATTGCATTGCGGAATGCCTCAGTCCACCAACAGATAGGAACATGGCACAAAAGGATTAAGTGCGAGGGATGGAACATTCTGCGACGGTAAGGATAATGTTGGCTAGGTACTCTACCTAGGGGGGCACTCAACATTACGGTCATCAGTGCCCTGACGAAAAGTCAACATGTAATCCCATGGGTAGGGCTGTTCCCACATGCAGAGCAGTTTACAATGTACTAAAGTCTACCACCCATCCTCACCAGTTTAGGGATGAGGCCCGATAGTTCACAAAATTTCACCACTCTGTTAACACTGGTATCGGTACCTGCGAGGACGGTGGGCAGATCTCCAGCGAGACCAAGGGCTGCCCTATTATCAGTACACAGGACACACGTAGCCACAATATGTTGAACTGAAAGTGGCACACCACAAATTTCACAGAAAGGTTGATCCTCCCCCCGGAGGAGGAAGCCATGTGTGAAAGGGCTATGCCCGATGCACTGTCTCGTAAGCAAAACCTCCTTCCAGCGGCGAGGCTAACATGAAGTCCGCCAAGCTTTTGTGGTCGGTTTGAGCGACCACAGTTTTTTGTCCGACACCTGCAACCATTCAGTCTCCCACTGACGCATGATGTATCTGTCAGAAAATGAGATAATGGCGTGCAGCAGGATGGGACACTGATGGACAGCACCATCCCAACATGCTTCCTTGGCAGCTTTATCAGCCATGTCGTTACCCTGTATCCCAATGTGGGCAGGTACCCAGCAAAAAGATAACCTCGTTGCCACGGCATTGGAGTCGCTGTAAGCAATCATGGATGAGCTGAATCAGCGGGTCTACTGGATACACTTGGTGAAGTGCTTGCAGTGCACTAAGAGTCGGAACAGACAAGAAATCTCGTACAGTGATGTCTGTGAACCCTCTCCAGTGCCATTGGAATGCCATATAACTCCGCATCATAATTTGTAAATTGTTCTGGAAGACGCACTTTAGAAACCCTATCACGGAAAACCAGAGAACCACTGAGAGCATTCCCTCGCTGGGATCCAACTGTATAAATAACGATCCATCTGTATAAATACTTAAAATATACGAAAACAAAGTTGTAAAAACCATATCTGGAGTACAATTTTTCGGGTACTGCACCAAGCTTAAAATCACTTTGGGCCTCCGAAGACACCAAGGCGGCAGTGCGTTACATCTCTGGTTGTGTATTTTCATGCCTGAGAGATCCAGATCCTTGAGGCAGTCCGTAGCACGTATACCAAATGGGTGGGCCACTTGGGGCCGATTCCTAAACAGTCATTCAAAGGCGGATTGAATCACTGAACTAAATTCCAATGACTGGGGTGACACTGAGATTTTCTGCGCCTCTCGAACCAAAAGGATACATTGCCAAATCCAAAGTGGTGGTTCACCAGCCTCTGCACACAGACTCTGTACTGGGCTGGTCCCAAAGGCTCCAGTCGATATCCAAATGCCCGGATGGTGGACAGCATTTAACATCCGGAGGTAGGAAGGGCGGGCCGATCCATAGACCACACTGCCATAGTCTAAGTGTGGCTGAACAAATGCCCTATACACCAATAGGAGGCGGGACCTGTCAGCTCCCCATGTTTTTCCGCCACGCCATTTCAAAATGTTTAACAACCGGAAGCCCTTTGTTCGTAGGTCTCTCAGGTGTGGGAGCCATGTTAATTTCAAGTCAAATAATAAACCCAAAAAGCGCACTGTGTCTTGAAAAAGTAAAATACGGTTCCCCATTGTAAGCTCTGGTTGGTTAAAACTCCGATGAGCATGATTAAAATTGACACACAGAGTCTTCTCAGGTGAGAACCGAAAACCAGTTGTCTGGGCCCAGGTTTCCATCCTCCTAATGGTCAGTTGTAGCTGCCTTGTTGTCGTCGTCGTAAGATCAGAGGAAGGGTAGAAGATTGCAAAGTCATCCACAAACAAAGAGCATTTGACTGGGCTCCCGACTGTAGAGGAAATGCCATTGATAGGGATGGGAAAGAATGTGACACTGAGGACACTGTCCTGGGGCATACCATTCTCCTGAACATGACAATGAGACATGGGATCGCCAATGTGATAAAGAAAATGCCTGTCCTCGAGAAAGGATTGGATCAGAAGCGGGAGGCATCCTCGTAGTTCCCATTAATGAAGTTGGCAAAGGATGTTGCACCTCCAAGTAGTGTCATATGCTTTTTCGAGGTCAAGAAAACACACAAACGAAATGATTTTGGCATAAGAAGGACTCCTGTATCGCCGTCTCCAGTAGAATTAAGTTGTCAAGAGTGGAACAGTAGTGCCTGAAACCACAGTGGGAGTGGCTCAGGTAACCTCGGTACTCAAGCAGCCAGATGAGGTGGCAGTTGACCATGCGTTCAAGAGTCTTACCCATACAACTAGTAAGGGCGACACTCCGAGGGGAGGGCGGCGTGGCGGGCGAGGGGAGGGGGAGGGAGTGGCAGGCGAGAGGGGGTTGGCGGACGAGGGGGGTGATGGCGGACTGGGGGGGAGTGGCGGACTGGGGGGGAGTGGCGAGCGGGGGGGGGAGCGGCGAGCGGGGGGGGGAGCGGCGAGCGGGGGGGGGAGCGGCGAGCGGGGGGGGGAGCGGCGAGCGAGGGGGGGAGCGGCGAGCGAGGGGGGGAGCGGCGAGCGAGGGGGGGAGCGGCGAGCGAGGGGGGGAGCGGCGAGCGAGGGGGGGAGCGGCGAGCGAGGGGGGGAGCGGCGAGCGAGGGGGGGAGCGGCGAGCGAGGGGGGGAGCGGCGAGCGAGGGGGGGAGCGGCGAGCGAGGGGGGGAGCGGCGAGCGAGGGGGGGAGCGGCGAGCGAGGGGGGGAGCGGCGAGCGAGGGGGAGAGGCGAGCGAGGGGGAGTGGCGAGCGAGGGAGAGTGGCGAGCGAGGGAGAGTGGCGAGCGAGGGGGGCTGGCGGCGGGAGAGGGGAGGGGGGGAGTGGCGTGCGAGGGGAGGGGGGGAGTGGCGTGCGAGGGGAGGGGGGGAGTGGCGTGCGAGGTGAGGGGGGGAGTGGCGCGCGAGGGGGGAGTGGCGTGCGTGGGGAGGGGGGAGTGGCGTGCGAGGGGGGGAGTGGCGTGCGAGGGGAGGGGGGAGTGGCGTGCGAGGGGAGGGGGGAGTGGCGTGCGAGGGGAGGGGGGAGTGGCGGGCGACGGTGGGGGGGGGGAGTGGCGGGCGACGGTGGGGGGGGGGCGGGCGCAAGAAGGGGGGGAGTAGTGGCGGGCGAGTGGAGGGGGGAGTAGTGGCGGGCGAGTGGAGGGGGGAGTAGTGGCGGGCGAGTGGAGGGGGGAGTAGTGGCGGGCGAGTGGAGGGGGGAGTAGTGGCGGGCGAGTGGAGGGGGGAGTAGTGGCGGGCGAGTGGAGGGGGGGGGGGTTAGTGGCGGCCGGGTGGAGGGGGGGGTAGTGGCGGCCGAGTGGAGGGGGGGGTAGTGGTGGCCGAGTGGGGGGGGGGTAGTGGCGGCCGAGTGGGGGGGGGTAGTGGCGGGCGAGTGGGGGGGGCGGTTAGCGGCGGGCGAGTGGGTGGGGGGCGGGTAGCGGCGGGCGAGTGGGTGGGGGGCGGGTAGCGGCGGGCGAGAGGGGGGGGTAGCGGCGGGCGAGAGGGGGGGGCGGTTAGCGGCGGGCGAGAGGGGGGGCCGGGTAGCGGCGGGCGAGAGGGGGGCGGCGGGTAGCGGCGGGCGAGAGGGGGGCGGCGGGTAGCGGCGGGCGAGAGGGGGGCGGCGGGTAGCGGCGGGCGAGAGGGGGGCGGCGGGTAGCGGCGGGTGAATGGGGGGGGCGGGTAGCGGCGGGCGAGAGGGGGGGGCGGGTAGCGGCGGGCGAGAGGGGGGGGCGGGTAGCGGCGGGCGAGAGGGGGGGGTGGGTAGCGGCGGGTGAGAGGGGGGGGGCGGGTAGCGGCGGGCGAGAGGGGGGGCGGGTAGCGGCGGGCGAGAGGGGGGGCGGGTAGCGGCGGGCGAGAGGGGGGGGGCGGGTAGCGGCGGGCGAGTGGGGTGGGGCTGGCGGCGGGCGAGTGTGGTGGGGCTGGCGGCGGCCGAGTGGGGGGGGTAGTGGCGGCCGAGTGGGGGGGGTAGTGGCGGCCGAGTGGGGGGGGTAGTGGCGGCCGAGTGGGGGGGGGGGTAGTGGCGGCCGAGTGGGGGGGTAGTGGCGGCCGAGTGGGGGGGGTAGTGGCGGCCGAGTGGGGGGGGTAGTGGCGGCCGAGTGGGGGGGGTTGTGGCGGCCGAGTGGGGGGGGTAGTGGCGGCCGAGTGGGGGGGGTAGTGGCGGCCGAGTGGGGGGGTAGTGACGGCCTAGTGGGGGCGGTGTAGTGGCCGCCTAGTGGGGGCGGTGTAGTGGCCGCCTAGTGGGGGCGGGGTAGTGGCGGCCTAGTTGGGGGGGGTAGTGGCGGCCTAGTTGGGGGGGGGTAGTGGCGGCCTAGTTGGGGGGGGTAGTGGCGGCCTAGTTGGGGGGGGTAATGGCGGCCTAGTTGGGGGGGGGTAATGGCGGCCTAGTTGGGGGGGGTAGTGGCGGCCTAGTTTGGGGGGGGTAGTGGCGGCCTAGTTGGGGGGGGGGTAGTGGCGGCCTAGTTGTGGCGGTAGTGGCGGCCTAGTTGTGGCGGTAGTGGCGGCCTAGTTGTGGCGGTAGTGGCGGCCTAGTTGTGGCGGTAGTGGCGGCCTAGTTGGGGGGGGGGTAGTGGCGGCCTAGTTGGGGGGGGGGGGAGTTGCTGCCTAGTTGGGGGGGGGGAGTTGCTGCCTAGTTGGGGGGGGAGTTGCTGCCTAGTTGGGGGGGGGTTGCTGCCTAGTTGGGGGGGGGGAGTTGCTGCCTAGTTGGGGGGGGGGAGTTGCTGCCTAGTTGGGGGGGGTAGTGGCTGCCTAGTTGGGGGGGGGTAGTGGCTGCCTAGTTGGGGGGGGGTAGTGGCGGCCTAGTGGCGGTGGGGGGGGGGTGTTGCTAGTGGCGGCCTAGTGGTGGTGGGGGGGTGTTGCTAGTGGCGGCCTAGTGGTGGTGGGGGGGTGTTGCTAGTGGCGGCCTAGTGGTGGTGGTGGGGGGGTGTTGCTAGTGGCGGCCTAGTGGTGGTGATGGTGGGGTGTTGCTAGTGGCGGCCTAGTGGTGTTGGTGGTGGGGGTTGCTAGTGGCGGCCTAGTGGTGGTGGTGGTGGTGGTGGGGAGTGCTAGTTGCGGGGGGGTGCTAGTGGCGGCCTAGTGGCGGGGGCGTGCTAGTGGCTGGCGAGTGGGGGGGTTCTAGTGGCTGGCGAGTGGGGGGGTGCTAGTGGCGGGCGAGTGGGGAGGGGTAGTGGGGGGGTAGTGGCGGACGAGGGGAGGGGAGTGGTGGACGAGGGGGTATGTGGCGGACGACGGGGGGGTGTGGGGAGTGGCGGACGAGGGGGGTGTGGGGAGTGGCGGACGAGGGGGGGTGTGGGGAGTGGCGGACGAGCGGGTGTGTGGGGAGTGGCGGACCAGGGGGGGTGTGGGGAGTGGCGGACGAGGGGGGGTGTGGGGGGGGGGGTGGGGAGTGGCGGACGAGGGGGGGTGTGGGGAGTGGCGGACGAGCGGGTGTGTGGGGAGTGGCGGACCAGGGGGCGGGTGGGGGTGGCGGACGAGTGGGGGTGTGGGGAGTGGCGGACGAGGGGGCGGGTGGGGAGTGGCGGATGATCGGGGGGGTGGGGAGTGGCGGACCAGGGGGCGGGTGGGGGAATGGCATGCGGGCGGGGGGGGGGAATGGCGGACGGGTGAGCGGGGGGGGGAATGGCGGACGGGCGGGGGGGGGGGAATGGCGGACGGGCGCGGGGGGGGGAATGGCGGACGGGCGCGGGGTGGGGAATGGCGGACGGGCGCGGGGGGGGGGGGAATGGCGGACGGGCGCGGGGGGGGGAATGGCGGACGGGCGCGGGGGGGGGAATGGCGGACGGGCGGGGGGGGAATGGCGGACGGGCGCGGGGGGGGGAATGGCGGACGGGCGGGGGGGGGGGAATGGCGGACGGGCGGGGGGGGGGGGAATGGCGGACGGGCGGGGGGGGAATGGCGGCCGGGCGGGGGGGGGAATGGCGGACGGGCGGGGGGAATGGCATACTGGGGGGGGGGAATGGCGGACCGGGGGGGGGAATGGCGGACCGGGGGGGGGAATGGCGGACTGGGGGGGGGAATGGCGGACCGGGGGGGGGTAATGGCGGACAAGTGGGGCAATGGCGGACGAGTGGGGGGAGGGGACGAGGGGGTAGGGGACAAGGGGCGGAGGGGACGAGGCGTGAGAGGGGTGGAGGGGGAAGGGCCGAGGGGGAGAGGGGAGGAGGGGGAGAGGGGAGGATCAGTCTTTTTTATCAGCCTGTTAAATATTCGACACATTAACTGAATGGTGAATGGCTACTTCCACTTTTCATTACTCACATTCGATCCAGGACTTTCCAGTGTTTTACTACTTTTCTGTAATTGTGTTACATGCTGGAACACATTAAATGATTATGTAACTAGAGGTGATGTTATTCCCTTCATTTTTATATAGGGGTGTAATTAGGGCATGTTTAAAGCACACAGGAATTATCCCTGCAGTCTGACTTATAGATGACACTTAAGTGAATTTATCAAAGTAGCAAAATGCTTTAATATACTGATAAACCATCATAGCAAGCCAATTATTGCTTTTTGTGATTTTTTGTAATCTTCTTATAGACTATTGTCAGAGAAAGGAAGTGTGGACCAAAGTAACACTAATGCGTTCTGTTTGGCTGTATAATAGCAGATGTGATATTTGTGGCCAATTGACGAAGCCATTGAAATTGTCCATGTGAAATCATTTCTGCCATAGGTATTGAATGATGATTTGTATGCTGTAAGACCATTGTGTGAAGCTGATAACTGAATATCTTCAGGGACTTACAATACTGATATATTTAATCCTAACAGCAATAATTAGGATAGATACTACTCATCACATGGAAGAGGCACTGGTACTCAGGCCTAGTTCTTTTGAAAAGACCTTTAGGCAGCTTATATCTATATGTGGTGAGTAGCAGTCTGTCCTAATTCATGTTGTTATTCCATTCTGGACTTTCTATGTAATTCTAATGGTATATGTGGTTAATAATAAAAGTGAATTTAGGATGAACTGCAAAATTCATAACCAAAATATTTTAATTCCTACTTGGGCTGTTTGTACTGGTGTAAGAATCTACAGCAGGTAGCCGGAATACATCCGGCAAGAAATCAGAAATCCACAGACCTTATGAAAACAAATAAAAGATTGCCTTATTAGCCACTCCTCTTACCAATTATCAAAATTTTACAGGTAACATTAATATTCATATTCAGCAGGTTTTAACTTTACCAGTTTATAGAAAGCTAATAGCCATCTGTGTAAAGTCCTTGAATGCTTAGTATGAAGGACTAGATAAAAATAGCTGTTGAGTAGTGGACTATTGGTGGCTTTGTTCAAAGTGGCTGCTTTCCTCCTAACATATATATAGCACTGTAAAAATAATTCTCAGAGTTATCAGTGTAGGTAGATTAGTTAGTTAAATTCTTGTTGTTATATTACAGAACTTGCCTGTAATGGCTTCTTGTGCCTGTTAATGTGTAACCTGACATGCATTCAACACTGCAGAAGGCTCCCTTCCATGGTGAAATTCACAGGACATAATGTGATTGAATCATATCATCATACCTCTCTCTCTCTCTCTCTCTCTCTCTCTCTCTCTCTCTCTCTCGTGTGTGTGTGTGTGTGTGTGTGTGTGTGTGTGTGTGTGTGTGTGTGGCCACATCTCCTTCAGAACCACTACATCGAGTTCAATCAAACTTGGTATGCATACTACTTATTGTCTGGGAAGAAGCACTGTGGGAGTAAGAACCATCCCCAATTAGGGTCGGGGTGAAAATGGGGTGAAACAGGATATACAGGGTGGTCGGATATTCCCATTATGAACTTCTAGGACATGTAGAGGGTAGTAAGTACAGAACATTTTGAATAGGAACCCATGTCCAGAATCTTATCGTTTCCATTCTACGACAGTTTCAATTCAGATGTGTACCTCATCAAACTCTGCTTAGAGCAAGAGAAATGTCTCAGAGTTCCCTGTCCTGGTCTACTACTTGTAGAGTTGCATGAAGAGCCTAATTTATGAGACACCTATAGAGACAGAGGAAGATCTGCTGGTATGAGTTCTGGCTGCTGCACAAGACATTGAAGAGACATAAGGTGGGATGGAGAGAGAGTACCAGAACGTGCTTTGGAGGTACAATGTGTGTAACAACGTTGGTGGTTGCCACATTGAACCACTGTTGTAATGCATCGGTACGTTCCGGCTGGTGCCGTAGATGCTGGGTTCTTGTTGTTGTCGACTAATGTAAACCGTAAGGTGTAAGCTGTAACGCAAATGCTTAAGTAATAACGGAACGAGTCGGTATTATTTTCAAATGGATTGTAACAATTGTACTGGGTCACACATAAGTACATTCCTCACATATCTACATCTACATCCACATCCATACTCCGCAAGCCACCTGACGGTGTGTGGCGGAGGGTACCCTGAGTACCTCTATCGGTTCTCCCTTCTATTCCAGTCTCTTATTGTTCATGGAAAGAAGGATTGTTGGTATGCTTCTGTGTGGGCTCTAATCTCTCTGATTTTATCCTCATGGTCTCTTCGCGAGACATACGTAGGAGGGAGCAATATACTGCTTAACTCCTCAGTGAAGGTATGTTCTCGAAACTTCAACAAAAGCCCGTACCGAGCTACTGAGCGTCTCTCCTGCAGAGTCTTCCACTGGAGGTTATCTATCATCTCCGTAATGCTTTCTCGATTACGAAATGATCCCGTAACGAAGTGGGCTGCTATCCGTTGGATCTTCTCTATCTCTTCTATCAACCCTATCTGGTACGGACCCCACACTGCTGAGCAGTATTCAAGCAGTGGGCGAACAAGTGTACTGTAACCTACTTCTTTTGTGTTCGGATTGTATTTCCTTAGGATTCTTCCAATGAATCTCAGTCTGGCATCTGCTTTACCGACGATCACCTTTATATGATCATTCCATTGTAAATCACTCCTAATGCGTACTCCCAGATAATTTATGGAATTAACTGCTTCCAGTTGCTGACCTGCTATATTGTAGCTAAATGATACGGGATCTATCTTTCTATGTATTCGCAGCACATTACACTTGCCTACATTGAGATTGAATTGACATTCCCTGCACCATGTGTCAATTCGCTGCAGATCCTCCTGCATTTCAGTACAATTTTCCATTGTTACAACCTCTCGATACACCACAGCATCATCTGCAAAAAGCCTCAGTGAACTTCCGATGTCATCCACAAGGTCATTTATGTATATTGTGAATAGCAACGGTCCTACAACACTCCCTTGCAGCACACCTGAAATCACTCTTACTTCGGAAGACTTCTCTCCATTGAGAATGACATGCTGCGTTCTGTTATCTAGGAACTCTTCAATCCAATCACACAATTGGTCTGATAGTCCATATGCTCTTACTTTGTTCATTAAACGACTGTGGGAAACTGTATCGAACGCCTTGCGGAAGTCAAGAAACACGGCATCTACCTGTGAACCCGTGTGTATGGCCCTCTGAGTCTCGTGGACGAATAGCGCAAGCTGGGTTTCACACGACTGTCTTTTTTGAAACCCATGCCGATTCCAACAGAGTAGATTTTTAGTCTCCAGAAAAGTCATTATACTCCAACATAATACGTGTTCCAAAATTCTACAACTGATCGACGTTAGAGATATAGGTCTATAGTTCTGGACATCTGTTCGACGTCCCTTCTTGAAAACGGGGATGACCTGTGCCCTTTTCCAATCTTTTGGAATGCTACACTCTTCTAGAGACCTACGGTACACTGCTGCAAGAAGGGGGGGCAAGCTCCTTCGCGTACTCTGTGTAAAATCGAACTGGTATCCCATCAGGTCCAGCGGCCTTTCCTCTTTTGAGCGATTGTATTTGTTTCTCTATCCCTCTGTCGTCTATTTCGATAACTACCATTTTGTCATCTGTGTGACAATCTAGAGAAGGAGCTACAGTGCAGTCTTCCTCTGTGAAACAGGTTTGGAAAAAGACATTTAGTATTTCGGCCTTTAGTCTGTCATCCTCTGTTTCAGTACCATTTTGGTCACAGTGTCTGGACATTTTGTTTTGATCCACCTACCGCTTTGACATAAGACCAAAATTTCTTGGGATTTTCTGTCAAGGAGTGGATGAGATAATCATTTGCACAGAAACTGTCGTAGAACGGAAACAATACTATATTCGGGACATGGGTTCCTATTCAGAATGTTATGAGGGGATCTGAATATTTGCAAATGACTGATCTTCTCAACAGATCTAAAAAAAGTTTGCTAGATTCAGCTGACTTCTCTGATCAGTCTTACGCACATAGAAGTCATTTCTGAATAAACCAGAATGTAATAAGGCACATTGTTAATCATTATCAAGTGAACTACTGTTTGTCTTGTTCATTCACATTGTTATGGCATTTCGCATGTCATTTGTTTATTGACGTAACAAAAAGTGAAAGGTAATCAATCTCTTCATCCTATATGTATTGTACCAAGGAATAATCCTCAGAAGGATACAAAAGGCAAATCCTGGGAAGCCCGACGTTAAGTGAGATAGAATAACCCAAGAGTTAAAAACTGAGGAGAAGCAGAAGGGGAGTGAGGGAGAAATGTGGGTGAGCTGCTCTGCCTAGCATGCAGTTGGAGCTTCCTAGAGCATCGTATGCAGAGGGAGATGCACTACATCCCATGAGCACCACCTCACCATCCATTACCCCAAGACAACAAATAGCACAGACAAGATGATAAAATTTTAGGAAAAATAAAACATTAAATAAAAATGGCAAACATAAAATAACAAGGTAAATAAGATGGGAAGGTTAGGGGCGAGGCCAGGCCAGGCCACCGAGCAATGGCCACCATGTCGCCCTGGGCCAGAGCAGGCAAGGGTTACCCCACCCCTCCAATCCCTCAGGTGGCCAATGAAGTCAAAGTGCCCCACCTCACAGTGATGAGTAGGAAGTACTTTATGGATGAAACTTAAAACAAGATCAGTCACTTTGGTGTCATCTGATAGTCCCACAGTAGTGGGTCAGTAAGGTTAGAGGATCACCACAAAGCAGCCAAACATGTTTCAGGTGAAATTCTCACTCTGCAGTGGAGTGTGCACTGATATGAAACTTTCTGGCAGATTAAAACTATGTGCCTGACCGAGACTAACTTGGGACACCCAAGTTTGGGGGTTCATCCAGCCACAGTTTTGATCTGACAGGAAGTTTCGTGTTCAGAAAATCTACACCAAACTAGACACCAGTATCATTCAATACACCCAGTCCTTCAAAGTAATTACGTATTCATGGTCTGTACCGACTTAGACGATGCAAAGATTACAAACAAGTGTCAGTGTCTACGAAGTCAGTGGTTTGATTGTAGGTATCATGAAACTAGGGATTTAATGTAAATGTTAATCTACAAACTGACTCAGAGAAAGAGAGTAAGTGTAATCAGTAAAACGACAAATCTAGAAATAAATAAGCACTCTTTACTCAGCTTACAACATACAAAAACATGAACTCAAGATTGAGGTAAATCAGGAGATACATCATCAATACTGATATCAATCACAGATAATTCATTAGAAATATCACATTCAAACTCAGCTGCATCTGGTTCTTTTACATCATGTGCAGCAGTCGTGGGTGAGCCATCACTTGAGCATTCTGTCTCCATTTTTACACTGCAAAATAATTTCATCATTATTAACAAGTAATAACAGCTAACACAATACAAACTATTAAAATTCATTACGAGTTAAATATCAAAAAACACACAGACACACATACAAATTTTCAACTTTGTCCTATCTGATTTAACACAAGCAAATTGATGCTTCATGAACTAAGTATCTGGTGAGGCATGTGACTGGATAAGGTAGAGAACAACAGTTTTCATTGTATTTCATCTGTACTTTTATGTGGGACTGTAGATGAGTGATTACTGATCAGTTGCCAAAACAGGATAAGATGAACAACCAGAGTAGGTTCCCACACCCAAACTTCAAGTTTACCAAATTGCCGACTGCTTTGCTTAAAGAAAATTATAGCCATGAGAATTAGGGAAAAAAAAAAGAGAGAGAGAGAGAAAGAGGGATGCGCCTGGGTGTTACAAGGAATAAAATGACATGCCAAAACAAAGCAAAAGGAATTGCAGAGAAGAAATCAAAGAACACAGTTTAATGCATCACCTGTAACTCAAATTATAAAACCATAATGATGAGCTGTTCACTTTAAATTGCTAAGAAATAAGGGGTAAACAAACATGTTGAGGAATATACATTACAAAGAGCAAGTAAAAACTGTACAAAAATATTATAAATAATTGTTGTGGGCTAGAAAAATTTACTTTATTGCAACGTAAGAACTAAACTGTAGCTCATACAACTCCATTCAATAGAATATTCAACAACAGAATAAAACATATATAAAACAAAGAGAAAACTTAAGTCAGCAACTGCACTAAATGTCATCTCTAATATTAGTAATTACTTGCATGTAGCATTACACTTAACTCTCCCTTAGTGTTAATGATGTTATTCTGTTTAATGAGACATGTCGTCCAGACCAGGTAACAACGAGTCTTGCACAGGTTGCTGACGGACTTTAGAGGCAGCCTTCAACGTCCATGGCAGCTGATCTGTTATGGAGGCATAGCGGATGGAGTATTAGTCGAGTTTGTGTCTTCTGTAGACAAGTCTGAAATAGTATAGGGTACATGGGAAGTTACTTTCAGCCTGTCGATGGTGACAGTGGTTGGCATACCCATCACATCGACTTTGAGAATGTCTTGTCCTCTGTACTTATGTCATGGTAACATCCAGCGCAGGGTGGCTGCAGTGGCTTGCATACTGCTTCAAGCTGTATGAAGACATGATGGCACTCCTGTAGCTCATAAAAACACAAGGGCAATGGGTCGGCTGATCCCTTTGAACAAGGGGGCATAGTTGCCAGATTTGTGTATATAGCTTTTGTACAAAATCTGACGGGTTAATGCAGTTATCTGGCACATTTGTAAAAAAAAAAAAAAAAAAAAAAAAAAAAAAAAAAAAAAAAAAAAAAAAACACACACACACACACACACACACACACACCAGGCAGTTTTATTAGCTGGCTATAAAAAAGTTCTGCACTCATGGCTTTCAGATCTTCTTTCAGGAGCGCACAGAGACCATTCACAACAGTTTTGATGTTAATGTCGGTGATCCAGGACATGTTGGTCCAAAATGTAAAATGACTAATAGCTGTAAATCAGTAGTTGTATTCTTCTGACGGTGGGACACGAGTTTCGAAGTCTACATGGACATGTCCAAATCTACAAATTGGAGGAAGGAATGTGCCAGGAGGTGACCTGATGTGCTGGACAACTTTATTCCGTTGACAGATCACGCAATGTCGCACATATTGCTTGCAATCTTTGTCCATGTTTGGCCAAATGAAAGCTTGATTCCCCATGTTGGTAGTGGCTTATACTCCAGAGTACGACATGTTATGCAAAGAGGTGATTGCCTATTGGTGAAAATCAAGAGACACTTGTTAATGGCAATGTCGCAATACAGCAGCACAGCAGCACAGCAGCACAGCTGACAGTGACAACCTAATATGGCGGAGTTGAAGGCCTGATGGTTGTGCCAACAAATTTTGTAGCTTACTATCCGATTGTTGCACTGCGGCAAGAGCTTCAAAATCAACTGCATCAGTGATCGCTTCGATCCGAGAGAGTGTGTCAGCTGACATATACAGTTCTCCTGCAACATCAACAATATTGATAGTGAACTGTCCGATATAGTCGAGATGTCGCAGCTGACATGGTGATGCTTTCTCTGGATGCTGGTGGAAAGCATATGTTAATGACTTGTGATCAATGCAAACTGCTGTCCCCCCCAACATGTGACAAAATTTCTTAATAGCAACATAAAAAGATTACAATTTGCAATCACAGTTGGGGCAATGCTGTTCAAAAGAAAAAGAGTAATGGCTACCAGTGCTCAGTCTCATTGTTCCACTGGAATTTGCCCTTTGGCTTCAGCGAACCAAGCAATAATTATTCAGTGGTGCAGCTTGTAGGGCACAACCAAAAACAAACAGCAAAAACTGGTCATGCCAAGAAACTGTCTTCATTCTTTAACTGTTGTAGGCAGCGAAAAATTAAGTACAGCTTTTGCTTTCTCTTATAGTGGCTGTAGGCCTTGTGAGTTGATAATATAGCCTAGGAATTGTACTTCAGCTGCTCTGAAGACTTGCTTCGATGTGTTGACAAGCAAGCCATGTGCATGTGACAGGTGAAAATCTGTTGTGTGACAGGTGTTCTGCCTCCCAATTTGACATGAGGAGAATGTCATCAATATATACATAACAAACAGCTAAGTCGCATCTGACTCCATCCATGAACTGTTGAAGTGTTTGGGCAGTATTAAAAAGCCCAAAATGCATTCGGGTAAATTCAAATAGTCCGAATGGTGTGCAGACGGCAGTCTCAGCATCATCATCTGGGGCAACAGGTATAACATACGAACTAAGTCCAACGTAGGAAAGATGTGTTTACTGTAGGCAATGAATGTAAAATCTTTGATATGCAGTACTGGATATCGATCTGGAATGATTCTGCCATGAAGCTGTCAAAAGGCGCTGGATGCCATCCAGTAGTCTTCTTTGGGATCACATGTAGTGGAGATGGCCAACTACAGCTCGATGGTTGGCAGATTCCTTGTCCAGGTGTGGATGAGAATTCCTGCTGAACAAGCTGCAGTTTCTTGGTGTGTCAACTGGCACAGTCCAGCATGAAATGGTGGTCCACGCATGGTCAAAATATAGTGCACCATTGGGTGATGCACAGGTGCTAGCGAGAGAGCCTGGCATGTGATCTCCAGGAACTACCTGAGGAGTTCTATGAATGGAGAATCACCAGTAATCACCAGACTGCTACATCTTCCACACAACGCACTGACCCTTGGCTTTCTAGGCTGGTAGTAGTTTCAAGAAGGCAACTGTTATGGTGGTCAGGCAGCAGTCCATAAAACGATAAAAAATCCACTCCAAGTACGGGGTGCATCATGTCCACTATGACCTACTGCCATTCAAATATGTACTGTAGGGCTAAGTTCAACACTAATGTGACACGTTCATATGTTGCGATCATAAAATAACTGGCGGTGAAAAGATGACAGACATCGCAGTTGCGACGTGGCAGAAGGGCACATGGACAGACTGACACGTCAACACACTTCTACCCAAAACTGTAATTTTGGGCCATGCTCCATTACAAACAGTCGACAGCTGTCATCTGCAGAGCCAAAGGCTGCCATCACTGACGACTTGCTGAGTTTAGCTCTTCACATGGCAGGCTACACTTCCACACCTTAGAGTCTTGGTGATGAACCTGAGCGGATGCACTTTTCCAGTGAGCTATGGCAACAAGATCAGCAACTAGTAGTCTGAGTTGTAATGCAGCAACCTGTGCAGTGAGCTCAGCAACCTGTGTTTGTAGTGCAGCATGTGTGTCATCTGCCTGAGGATGCAGGCAAACTATTGTGATGCATATGAACAGATACATTTCTACTATATGACCCACGGTTTGCACAGTGCATCTAGATCCCCAGTGCACACTGTCTGTATCCTCTCTGCATCAGGTGGCAGAAGTGAGAGTGCCAGAACACCACAGAGAGGATGGAAGTATCTTTGGTATGATGTCTCCTCATTTCAGGGCATGATTAAAGATAATCAAAGTTATGACAAAGGAAGTGATTCATTCGTTCCAGTCCCTGGTGGTATTGGATGACAAGAGGGGCACTTCCTTGTGGTTGGATCTTGGGATGGATGTAAGAATCAGGTGTGTGTGAGGATATGGCACAGGAGATCTGTTTGTGTATTACGTCTGGAGGGTATGCCTACCTGTGAGGCATTTATGAAGCCTTTCAGTGTACTGGATATGAGAGTTCTCATCCCTGCATTTGCACCTGCCACAGGGGCCAGGCTACATGGAAGGGATTTTTGATGTGGAATGGTTGGCAGCTGTCAAAGTGCAGGTACTGCTGGTGATTGGTGGGTTTGATGTGGACTGAGGCGTGGATGGAGTATTCTTAGATGAGTAGATCAACACCTTGGAAGGTGGTACAGTGGGTGGAGGAGGACCATGTTAAGTGGATGGGAGAGAAGGGGTTGAGATTGTGGAGGAATGAGGATAAGGTGTCCTGGTTTTAGTTCCAGATTATAAAGATATCAGACCAGAGCAGGGGTTTGGGGAAGCTAGGAATGCTTCATCTAGGTGGCCCATGAAGAGGCTGGCATAGGAGGGTGCCAAAGCTGTGCCTTGAATTTGTATCTATGCCTCCCCTTCTTCCCTTCAAAGGTGAAGTAGTTATGGGTTAGGATGTATGTGACCAGGTGTACAAGGAATGAGGTGGTGGGTTTGGAATCTGCAGGGCTTTGGCAGAGGTAGCATTCAATTATGACAAGGCCATGGGCATGGCCATGAGCATGGCCGATGTTTGTGTATAAGAAGGTTGCGTCAACAGCAATGAGAGAGAGCCGGTGCAGGAAGTGGTTGGTTCTAGATAACTAGTTGCAGATGTTGGACAGTAAGGGCTAAGATTGTTTTTGTAGGGTAACTGTAACTGGCCACAATGTGGCACCCAGGATTGTTAGGTTTTTGGATTTTTGGGAGCATGTAGAAGGTGGGAGTGCAGGCTGTTGTTGGGGTAATCGGGAAATGGATTCAGGGGAGAGGTTCTGGGAATGGCCTATGAATTTCAGCAGAGATTGGAGGTTCTGTTGGACTTCTAGGATGGGGTCACTGTGGCACAGCTTGTAGGTGGAGGCGTCTGACAACTGGCGCAGGCCTTCTACCAGTTATTAACTCCCGTTCATCACAGTAGTTGTGCAACCTTCATCTGCCTGGAGGATGATCAGGTCAGGATCTGTTTTTACATCATATAGGGCAGTCCTTTCTTCTACTGAAAGGTTGTTCTTAGGGAGGGACCTGGTGAAGGATGGTGAGGCCAGGTTGGAAGTTTGGAATTCCTGGAAGGTGACCGGAGGACGGTTTAGCACGAGTTTGGGAGGGTCAGGTTGGATGATGGTACAAATTATGACAGGCCGGGTTTGATGTTAGGATTGGATTGGCTTTGGTTTGGTTGGTGGCAAAGAAGTGTTTACAGTGTAGGTGAGTGAGAGAAGGAGAGTAGGTCCTTCACAAGTTCAATGTGGTTAAACCTGGGAGTAGGGCTGAAGGTGAGCCCTTGGATACGACAAACTTCTGTGGGGATGAAGACTTTTACGGCAAGGTTAACAACAGTGTTCTGGGAATCTATTGGTTCTGGATTTTGTGCAGTCTTGGTATAGGGTTTTGGAGGATGTGGTAGATAAAAAAGGTCAGTCAGAGAAGGTCTGAGTGCTATGAGAGGATGATGAGGAGGAACATTGCGAGTACAGTTGGGTTGGATAGTGGTGTCCCAAGACAAGAGTAGGATTTCAGCAGGCTGGATAACTTGTGGAGGTGGTGTCTGGAATGTTTTTCTAGGTGTTGGATTTTAATTTGGGTGATGACATTTAGACAGTGGGGATTGAATTGAACACTACCTCTCCCGATGTCCTGCAGATTCCAAATCCACCAATTTATTCCTTGTTCACCAGACCAACTACATCCTAAACCATAAACTACTTCACCTTTGAAGGGAAGATATACAAACAAATTCGTGACACAGTCATGGGCACCCACAGTGCACCCTCCTATGCCAACCTCCTCATGGGCCACCTAGAGGAAACATTCTTAGCTTCCCAGAAACCCAAACCCATTTTCTAGTTCAGATTTATTGATGACATCTTTATAATCTGGAACTAAGGCCAGGACACCTTATCCTCATTCCTCCACAATCTCAACCCATTCTCTCCCATCCACTTTACCTGGTCCTCCACACACTGTACCCCCTTCCAAGATGTTGATCGCCTCATCTAAGATGATTCCATCCATATCTTGGTCCGCATCAAACCCACTAATCACCAACAGTACCTGCACTTTGACAGCTGACACACATTCCACACCAAAACTCCTTCCCATATAACCTGGCCACCCATGGTAGGTGTATCTGCAGTGATGAGAACTCTCTTCTCCAATATGCTGAAGTCTTCATAAATGCCTTCACAGGCAGGCAATACCCTCCAGACATAATACACTAACAGATATCCCATGCCATATCCTCACACCTGATCCTCGCATCCATCCCAAAAACCAACCACAAGGAAGTGCCCCTCTTGTCACCCAATACCACCAGGGACTGGAACGAATGAATCATTTCCTTCATCAGGACATTGATTATCTTTCATCATGCCCTGAAATGAGGGACATCCTACCAAAGATACTTCCATCCTCTCCCAAAGTGGTATTCTGGCACTCTCCCAACCTCCACAAAATCCTAGTCCATCCCTATGCCACTTTCACCCAAAATCCCCTACCACAGGGATCATACCCTTGTGGAAGACCTAGATGCAAGACCTGCCCAATCCACCCATCCAGCACCACACACTCCAGTCCCATCACAGGCTTATCCTACACCATCAGAGGCCTGGCAAACTGTGAAAGTAGCCACATTATATACCAGGTCTGCTGCAACCACTGCACAGCATTTTACATTGGTATGACAACCAACCAGCTGTCAACTACAATGAATAGCCACCTCAAAATGTTGCCAAAAATGAGGTGACCCATCCAGTGGCACAATGTGTGAGTTTCAATGGCTGCTTCACAAACTGTGCCATCTGTATCCTCCCCTTCACCACCAGTTTTTCTGAGCTGTGCAGAAAATCTTTCATACTGTAACCTTCCTGGCCTACCCCCACCCAATTTGTGTCAGGTAGTTGTGTGCTGCTATCTCATGCCCAAGCATGTGAAATCATGTGCTTCTGCCTGTCCGGTAGTCATCTCCTTTATTCCTAATTAATTCATTATTGTCAACCAGAGCTTTCCGTACTTTATTATATTGTCTAGTTGCTCCCTTCCACCCAAACCTCATGTTGTCTAAAAAAAAAAAAAAAAAAAAAAGAAAGGTTCAAATGGCTCTGAGCACTATGGGACTTAACAGCTGAGGTCACCAGTCCCCTAGAATTTAGAACTACTTAAACCTAACTAACATAAGAACATCACACACATCCATGCCTGAGGCAGGATTCGAACCAGCGACCTTAGTGGTTGCACGGTTCCAGGCTGAAGCACCTAGAACCGCTCGGCCACTCCGGCCTGCTGCTGTTCACCCTTCGTTACTGTCTCCTTTACTAGCTGCCCTCTATTATCTGTGCATTTCTTTCTCTCACATTTCTTCCCTCTCGCCTTTATGACACACTCCATAATAGCCGTGACACACATGTATGCACATGACTTTTGTTACACCCTGTAGTTACAACCGTGTCTCTTACATCAGCTGCGCGTGCAACTCCTCATGCCACAGGACTCCCGATAATAGCATAACACACCTTTAGCAATGCAAAATCCTTCCCTCTCTCATGTATCACTTCCAATCTGCCTGTGATTGTTTTCATTTTATCTCTTACATGTGATGATAAATCACACATGATCGAATTTATTGTGTGTGCATGGTGATATATCACACGTGACCACATATACTGCTGACACAGTACTAGCCCTTGCCCCAACACAACTCCTTTCCCTCCTTACACCCATCAACATTATTCAACTCGCCCTGCAACTACCTGCAATCTTTACCCACCACTTTCAACACCAACTTTCTTCCCCAGTGCCATCTCACCGTCCCCCCCCCCCTCCCCCACCAAACACAATGGATCCCTCCTCTATTTACCTGCATCAGTTCAGAAATGTTTCCTTACCCCTAGCCAAAATCCTGTTCCTTAAATGTTGCCTAAGCCATGGAATCCCCCCTCCCCCCAATGCTTAACCATAAAAATCCCTGTTAATGGATCCCACCCCTCCTTGCACAATGATCTTTTCAGACACTGCCAGTCCCCTTCCCTCACAAACCTGGTTCTACAAAAACACATCTCCATGGCACAGGCATCCCTGAACCACCTCCACTCCCTCTACAAAATACTCTTACTATGGAGTCTCCACTACCTACACTCACCACCCAAATTGAAATCTTGACACTCCAACACCTAGAGAAACATTCCAAACACTACCTCCACAAGTTATCTAGCCTGCTGAAAACCCATCCCACCTTGGGCCACCACTATTCAACCCCAATTCTACTTACAGTGTTCCTCCTCATCAACCCCTCACAGCACCCAGATCCTGCCTCAATGACCTTTACAATCTACCACATATTCCAAAATCCCCTACCAACACTCCAGAAATGAAACAGTCCCAGAACACTGTTGTTAACCTCTCCATCAAAATCCTCAGCCCCCAAGAAGCTTCAGTCCTATCCAAAGGCCTCACATTCAGTCCTACTCCCCAACTATAACCATATTGGACTTGAGAAGGACCTATATCCTTCTCCCACTCCCTACAGTGAAAACACTCCTTTGACACCAACCCCTCCAACCAAAGCCAATCCAATCCTAGAATCAGTCCCGCCCTGTACCAGTTCATAGTATCATCCAACCGTGACCCTCCCACACTCCCCTGGTCACCTTCCAGCAATTCCAACCTCGCCTAGCTATCCTTCCCCAGGTCCCTCCCTAAAAACAACAACCTTTCATCAGAAGGAAGGACTGCCCTACACGATCATGGCAGAGAAAGGTTCCACCACTGTTGTAGTGAACATGAGTGACTACCTGGCAGAGGGCCTACGTCAGTTGTAGGACACCACCCCCTACAAGCTCCGCCAAAGAGACCCCATCCCACAAGTCCAACAGAACCTCTGATCTCTGCTGAAATCCTTAGGACCTTCCCAGAACCTCTCCCCTGAATCCATTTCCCTAGTCAACCCAACTACAGCCTGCGCACCCACCTTCTACATGCTCCCCAAAATTCACAAATCTAAAAAGCCGGGATGCCCCATTGTGGCTGCCTACAGTGCTCCCACTGAAAGAGTCTCAGTCCTTGCTGACCAACTTCTGCAACTAATTATCCAATACCTAGCCTCCCACATTAAAGATACCAACTTCTTCCTGCACCGGCACTCTACCATGCCCACACCCTTACCTCCCAGGTCACCACTTGTCATTGTTGATGCAACCTCCTTATACACAAACATCCCTCACGTTAATGGCCTTGCCGCAACTGAACACTACCCCCTCCCAAGGCCATGCAGATTCCAAACCCACTACCACATGCCTTGTACAACTGACCAACTACATCCTAGCCCATAACTACTTCACCTTTTAAGAAGGGTATACAAAAGAATTTGTGGCACAGCCATGGCACCCTCCTATTCCAACCCCATCATGGGCCAGCTAGAGAAATCATTCTTAGCTTCCCAAACCCCTTGTCTGGTCCAGGTTTATTGATGACATTTTTATAATCTGAACACAAGGCCAGGACATCTTATTCTCATTTCTCCACAATCTCAATGCCTTCTCTCCCATCCACTCCACCTGGTCCTCCTCCACCCACCATGCCATCTTCCTAAATGTTGATCTCCTCCTCTCAGATAGCTACATCCATACCCCAGTTCACAGGAAACCCATCAGTCACCAACAGTACATTCACTTTCACAGCTGCCAACCATTCCACACCAAAAATCCCAACCATATAGCCCCCATTGGCAGATGCATCTGCAGTGTTGAGAACTCCCTCGCCCAGCATGCCGAAGGCCTCATAAAGGCCTTCACAGACAGGCAATAGCCTTCAAACCTAACACACAAACAGATCTCCTGTGCAGTAGCTCCATGCACACCTCAGCATCACATCCATCCCAAGAACTAACCACAAAAAGAAACCCCCCTTGTTACCCAGTGCCACCCAGGACGAACTATTGAACCACATCCTTTGTCAGGGCTTTATCTGTCGTCATGCCCTGAAATGAGGGACATCCTACCCAATATATTTCCATCCCCTCCCAACGTGGTGTTCCACTGCCCACCCAACCTCCACAACAACCTTGTCCGTCCCTGTGTCACTCCCACCCCCTAACCTCTGCCACAGGGACCATACTCTTGTGGAAGACCCAAGTGCAAGTCCTACCCAGTCTGCCTACCCAGCACACTTACCCTACATCACTGCAATCCCATCACAGGCTGCTTCTACACCATCAGAGGACTAGCAACCTGTGAAAGCAGCCATGTTATATACCAGGTCTGCTGCAACCACTCCACAGCATTTTACATTGGTATGACAAACTGCTGTCAACTAGAATGAATGTCCACTGCCAAACTGTTGCCAAAAACAAGATGGACCACCCATTGGCACACTATGCAGCAGACCACAACGTATGAGTTTCAATGGCTGCTTCACAAACTGTGCCATCTGGATACTCTACACTACCACCAGTTTTTCTGAGCTGCGCAGAAGGGAGCTATCCTTACAGCACTTCCTTCACTCCTGTAACCTCCCTGGCTTAAACTTAAGGTAACCCACTATCCCCCCACCCCCATCCAATGGTGTGTGTGTGTGTGTGTGTGTGTGTGTGTGTGTGTGTGTGTGTGTGTGTGTGTGTGTGTGTGTGTGTGTATATATATATTTGTTTTGTACACTATCCCCCGTGACAGTATGCCCCCCTCCTACCCCATTCACAACAGCTAGTTATGTGCTGCTATCTCATGTCCGAGTCTGTGAAATCGCATGCCTAGCCATCTGCCACCCGCCCCCTCTACCTGGAACCCTAGCTAGCCCACAGATGGCTCCCCACTCTCCCAAGAGCTGCCAGACACTTCCCCCCAACCCCCTCCCTGCATTCCTCCCATACTTCACTCCAACATGCACCCCCACATCACCCCAGTACACTCCCTGTGGCCCAGGAAAGAGTTGACAGAGCACAATGTAGGGAGACAGGCGTGTGTGAGTGATTCTGATGGTTTATTTGGCTGAAAGCTTTGTTTGTCAATCTTGTTGTTGTGCCTATCTGGTACATCATCATCTCTGCTATATGGTGCATAGCAACTATCCTTTTCATAATAATGTCATTATTCCATTCCGGATTTTCCATTGTTTAAAAATGGTACTCACTTGCATGTAGCATTACACTGCATACAACACTACCTTTCAGTATCAAAAGCAAGAGAGGAAAGTCAGGGAACACTTATCTATTTATCTGCTAACTCATTATCCATCATTGCCCATTTACTAATTTCTCCCAGCCTTCAGTAGAATCTAAATAATGGAAGAAACAAGGTAACTAATCACCAGAGACAGGATTATATGCATTTGCATGTTGCTAATGCATTTGCAAATTTGGCTCCTCTTCACCAATTATTGCATATTTTAACTAAAAACTAGTGACAATGCATATTTTCGCTCTATGTTTACAATATTTTAAAAATTTAGATGGGTGGTCTCTAGCTCAATGTCACTCAAATTGACCGCGACCTAGAACTGCATGCAATTGCTAACCGAGATGCCACTGGCTAGCGAAATCATTACAGAAGAGGAACAGGAACAGGCAGGCAGAGTCAATGCTCCTGCACCCGCATCCCTGGTTAATCCCCTCCACTGTCACACCATAAGCGTCGGCAACAATTAAATTAAACTACACTAGTTTTTAGTCACATGTCCATTGTTTCAGTTTAGCTTTCAATTTATTTGTCCACAGCTGAACGTGTTTACGATGTGTAGTGTGCGCCATGCCACCCAAAAAAAAAAGAAACATCGTACATGGTTAGCTGACCATCCTGCAACATTTACATGCCAAGGAATTGTTTTATAGTGTCGAGTTTGTGAGAAACATTTTGTGCAAAAAAATGTTTCAAATAGACTATGACAACAACTTCTGGCAACAGCAAGTTGCAGTAGAGGGATCTGTCCAAAGGTAATCAAAAGATTGGTTTAACATGGATTTATGTGAAGCATTCATTGCAAGCAATATTCCTCTTTACAAACTTACAAACCCTATCCTCAAAGGCTTCCTGCACAAATATTGCTTAAAGCAAAATATACCAGATGAATCAACATTACGTAAAAATTACACACCGACAATTTACGTAAATGTTCTGGAAGAAATGTGCAATGAACTGAAGGACAGCATTATATGGATTTCAATTGACAAAACTACAGACACTTGTGGCTGTTACACTGCAAACTTAATTTTCGGTGTTTTAAAAGAAAAGCCGCCTCCTTCCTATTTAGCGGCCTGCAAAAAACCTGAAAAAGTAAATCATTCTACGATCACCAGATTTGTGAATGAAGGCATTGGAAAAATATTTCCAGAATCTTCTGCAGGTGAAAGCGTGTTTGTGTTTATTTCAGATGCTGCTCCCTATATGATCAAAGCATGAAAAGCCCTCCCAGTATTTTATCCCAATCTGATTCATGTGATGTGCTTTGCTCATGGAGTACAGCACCTTGCTGAAGAAGTATGTTCCATGTTTGTGAATGTAAATACACTGATTTCATCCACAAAGAAAGTGTGTCTAAAGACTCCCACTCACATCAAGACCTACAAAGAAGAACTACCAAATGTGCCTTTACCTCCTGAACCAGTGGTAACTCATTGCGGAACATGGGCCAAAGCTGTGTTGTTTCACAATGAACATTTCGAGGCCATTAGAGGGGTAGTAAATGACTTTGATAGTGCAGAGGCTTTGGCAGTTTGTCAGTGCAAGGAAGCTTTTAATGGTTCCAGTATTAAAAAATACATTGCTGTGAGTAACACTCATTTTTCCCATGTACCTGCAAGTATTAAAAAGCTTGAAACTCAAGGTTTGACTTTGAATGAATCTATTTAGTTGATGAATAAAATTAATCTAGTGAACTCTTCATTTACGGGGGTATTCCAAGAAAACTTAAGAGAAAAGTTTGGAAATATTTTAAACAATAACTTACACTTTGAACCCCTGTGCCACATTGATAGTTTTATTAATGTGACAGCTGAAATTTTACCAGAAACAATTAGTGCCAAGATAGCACTCAAATTCAAATACTGTCCAGTTACCTCAGTTGATGTAGAATGGTCCTTTTCTGATTATAAAAATGTTTTGAGTGATCAAAGACACAATCTTACTACCGAATATTCGGGACAGTACTTGGTGGTTTATGTTTAAAATAGTAGAAAAAATGTAAAATAAATTGTAAATGATGCTTTGATCTAGTAGTATTAATTGAAAGTTAATGCTGTTCAAAGAATTCATGATTGTATGTTGTTTTTTAAATAACATATTACGGAGTTTTTGAGCATGCCCCTCTGCATGCAATGTATCTCGAAGTTGGTCCTGTACATACTGATTGTTTCGCTGCGATTCACTCACAACGCATCCGCTTGTTACCAGCAACAATAGCAAACGAGAAACAATTCTTGAAACCCAGTATGCATCCCCATTTTGCAAAGTTTTAGAAAATAATCTGAGAAAGGCCCCCTTTCTAACCTCTACCAGAAAGTATTCAGAAAATGATATCAGCATTCTAAATGTACCAATTTTTTGTTTGGCTGGCCCTCTTCCTCATAACTGATATGCGCAGGTTCGACTGAGATGAAATGCACATAGTAACCACCATGTTTTTTTATTATTTGATCATGCATATTACGACACTTTTCATGCATTTTTTAAAATTTTTCTTGCATATTTGCAGGAATATTTTAAGGTTTTTATGATGCATATAATCCAGTCTCTACTGATCACCATGTAAAAAGTTTTTGATGGTATTGAGCCACAGGCCAGCAATATTTTTTGAATGAATGAACTGCCATTTGACTGTGTATTACTGTATCTTTTGTACTATCTAGATTTTGGCTTTTATGGCATTATCAAATATACTGCTAAAAGATATTACGCCATTAACATGTCAGATCTGTTAAGTCTTGTTTACCTGCTTTGGTTCCTTTTTCCTCATGCCCGTACCTACAGGTGTCGGCCTTGTATTGCCTCAGAGGTGTAGGCAATAGTCTGAGCTGCCACCTCAATTACAACAATGAGGATGACATTAGGAAGGTCACAGGGAATGTCCCATCCACTACTGTGAAAATTACGCTGGTCATTGTGTAGACTGGTAATTACCAGGAGAATCCTCTGTGATCAAAGCATTATTCAACCTACCAATTTCAAATGTCTGCCTTGGGCCTTTTTTTTAAAAAAGAGGAAATTTGTCCAAAAGACAGATATGCAGAATAAATATAATTAGCTGAAGAAACTATGAACAAAACAAAATATTGCAACTTGGGGAAAGTCATGGATATTAAAAGAATAGCAATTTTCTATCTCTTGTCGAAACATCATCAGAAGGCTCATTAATGAAGAGGATTAACTCCTAAGGACAAACTGGATTTGGGTAGATGTGCTGAGCTTGTCAGAAAATGACATCGAACTCACTGACGCTGAACAGATTCATCTTGATGGATACAAGGTAATATCATATTGCAGTAGAACCTGTTAACTGGAGAATCACCCTTTATCCAGACTTTAGTGTTACATTTCAGTCAGACAGTAATGGCAGATTATGCTCAATATCCAGTAATATAAACTCAATTTCGGATATATTATAATTTTAACTTCCCATGCAGCAGGATGATTTGAAAATGGATCAGGTAACCTGAAACTAAAAAAACGAAACCTGAGTCTTGCAACTTTGGTAGTTTTTATATCAAAACTGAAAACAAGTTGCGTTTTGAGGGCCAGCTGTGAATTATTTGCCTCATTCAAGTTCTGATCGAGGACACAGGGCACAAAGCCATTGGCAATCTGTTTTAAGGCTTCCAGTAATTCACATGTAAAAAAACCAAGAATCAATGGTTTATCTCAGCAAAATGGCCAAATTTAACAATAAGATATGCTGGCCTATTAAGAAAAAAGATATTGTAACACAGAAGCATAAGCAATGACTTGATAATGGTTTATAGAGAGAAAATATGATAGTTATATATCAGCATCTGACTTTTGCCAAGAGGTTGTTACCGCTCTACCCTCATCCTAACAGGACCGCCTGACAGGGATCCAACTGCAGCATTGATGGGGCTCAGAATCGAACTGAAGTCATCCTCGTCACTGGGTGCCTGCCAGTATCAGATACTGTCAATAGGACCGGGGTTTGTACAACTGTGGCAAGCTGCCAGCCCGCTCCGCACTCGCCACGGCTGTGCCAGTCTGCCACACCAGCTCATGATGAAGTTTGACTGCTGGCCAGGAATGTTTAGCAAACAAGGCCAAGCTGCACGTGGGCTGTGCTGAATGTAGCAGCTGCAGGCATCTTCGAGGCAACGCTTCCCTGTGGACGTCCATGAAATAATGTGCACCTTCGAGCATTCGCCAGATGTGGGCTTGAGTTACCGATACAAACTGTTGGAAAGTAATACAGAAAGTCTACTGTTATTGAGCAACTTTTGACTCACCCTGACCCACTGTCATCCATCAGGTCATATACACAACCTCTACAGAATCTCAAGACTTTGCAGGTGACCTCAGCAAGATGTGCAGTAAACTGTTTCATCCAAAATCCTTATTGCTTCCTTCTGTTGAATGGATACTTTATTTACTTGAGGTGCACTGCCCAAGTACATAATTTTGTAAGACAATACAAAGTGAAAATAAACAAGCCAGCATAGTGAGATATACAGAGCAATTTTGCTGAATGGTGACTAACTGCAAGAGACCATCCCTGAGAGGATAAGCAAAAAAGGTCATATGGACATACAGCTGGAAATGAGTTTCAAAGGAGGTACACGTACTTGAAGGTCAAGATGAGAGGTGCTGAACACTTTAGAATCTGATCCTGTTATCAGCAGGAGGCAGGTGATCTGCCTGCATGGACTAAACCGGATGACCCTGTGGAACATTCTCCACGACAACTGCACAATCTATATCACTTACAATGCGTGAAGGCCTTTTACTTAAGGACTGTCTTCCACAGTGATAAGTTTTGATGCAGTTTGTCACACACACCACTATGGTGCAAGGATGTCTGCATCCATTCTATACACAGATGAGGCTGCATTTATGAGAAGCAGTATCTTCACAACACCCATTTGTGGGCTATAAAAAGTGTCCATTGTATGGTGACAGTAACCATCAGCACTGATTCAGCCTCTGTGTTTGGGAAGGTATTATTGTTTTAATTTCACCTTCAAGTGGGTGAACATCTCTTGTAATGAATTTCCAGCCATATGTCCACATGACCTTTTTTGTTCCTTATCCTCTGAGATTGTTTCCTGCAGTGTGTTCCCATTTAGCAAAATCACCCTGTATTTCTAAGAGCAAAATAAGTGAACTGAGGTTCCCGAGTCTTTTTTTTTTTTTGTGTTGACTGCACTTTATGAGGGAAAATCGAAAAGTAATGCACAATAATTTTATTACCAAAAACATTAGGCGAAGAAGAAGAACCCCTTATATCTTTTACCTACTTTTCTACGTACTCACCCATGTTCTCAACACATTTCTCCCTTCATGGTACCAGTTTCAATATGCTCTATTTGCAGAAGTGCGTGTGGTTGTAGTACAGTCATCTGCAGACTGCTGATTTCCCTTCTGCATCTCTTGCAAAGCATTGGCCCATCATGACCAAACAGATAAAAGTCCAGTGGTGCAAGGTCCAGACTTTAGGGTGGATGTTGGGGCACAGCAGCAGCAGCAACACAGGGTAATAGAAGTCTGACACCGTCAGCATTTATGTTGTGTCGTTTGTCACGAAGGACACGACGCAACTTAAACTTTTAATGTAGGCTGCAGCATTAACAGTGGTCCTGTGTTCTGCAAAGTCCATCAATAACACACCATGCATATCCCAGAGCAATGTCACAAGCACTTTCCCAGCAGACTGAGTTACTCTGAATTTTTTTCCGTACTGGGGACCCAGCATGTTTTCACTCCATAGACGACTGCTCAGTTTCTCGCACGTAGTAGTATGCCCATGACTCATCACCAGTGACAACTCCTTTCAGAAATTCATGCCCTTCTGTGGCGTAATGTGTTAAGTGATCCAAGTTTGTAATCATTTGCTGGCCATTGTGGTTCTCCGTCAGGTTCTTAGGCACCCAGCAAGCACTAGCTTTACGAAATGTCAACTTGTCATGAACGTATTGTACTCCACAGAACATAAAATGTTGAACTGCTTTCCGATAAGGTTTGCTGGTCATTCAAATTTGTGCCTCAATGGGTCCGACATTCTGTGGGGTTGCAGCTGTTACCGGCTACCCGGATCATGCCGAATCACTAAGGTTCACATGGCCTTTTGGGAGAATGCATGCCACCTGGAGGTACTGCTATGGCCCATACAGTTGTCCCCACACAGTTGTCCCCATACAGGCCACGCAAGTCCCAGTGAATTTCACCCACTTTATGCCCTTTGGTACACAAGTGTCAAACTACACTTTGCTGTTCTTCATGAGTTAACGACAGTAACACGTGTATCATTTCTGTTTTGTTGTTAGGCTTCTCTTGCTAGAGAGCAGAAACTTCTTTTGAAACTGCATATTAAGTGGTGTAAAATGTCTGGGCATTTATAAGTTGGGAAAAATGACCAGGATAAATGCCCAAAATTCAGGATTGCCCAAGGATTTGTGCATCATCATAAAGATTAATTGATAAGCAGCAGTTCTAAGAATAATTTTAAGCTTTTATTTTGTATTTGAAAGGTTTTTGCAACACTGCTTCTTTAGTGATTGGGTAAAAAAGTTGAAAAAGCTGCTTGAGAGGTAGGGGAGAGTTATTAGGGGAAATAAATTGGACGGTAAACACAAATATTTAAACTTATATGAGGCAGGTTCTTGCAGTAATGCATAATAAAAAGAAAAAATGACAAGTTTAAAAGTAATTTTTGAAATAAATTATGGTTTATACTAAGTAGCTAGCCTGTAGGTAGTATTTTTACTTATATTACACTAATGCAAAAAAAAAAAAAAAAAAATTAAAATGTTGGTATCAATTCTGTGGGTACTTGAAACACTTTTTGATATGCTTTTCCATTTTGTTGGACTGTGACAGTTGTACTTCTTGAAACAATATTTACAAGATACGCCATTCTCTTTTAAATTGAAAAATTCCAAACAGGTCCTTTTTTCTTAACCATACTGCAACTGTTCAATAGCCTACTGTCTCTGACGGTCAGACCAGTGTTGCCAATGCTAAAAAACTAAACAACACACAGAAAGCATGAATTATGTGGAATTATCAGCCACTCACTCAAAATTTCATCTTCCTATTTGTAATAATAGCAATAGCACTAATATTTAGTTAGAATAACTGGAATTAGAGTAAAAAAAGTTTATCCATAATGATTTTAGCTAGGGCTGTGCCACATTCAGATTCCCCAATTCCAGGAATCACAGATTCTCTAGGAACCAACTAGTATCAGAATCAAATGATTCCAGCATCTTGGGAACCGATTCTTTGTTATTATATCTTTTATGTTAGTGTTCTCATTTTATCTTCACAACAGTGCAGTCACACAAAGCTAAATAAATAAAGGAGTAGAATAGAAAACTACAGTCTGTCTCAAATGTCGCTACAGCTGTCAATAAACCATTGTATACACAACAATGCTGTTTTGTTTTCACCTCGCAGATGTTTTTCACAGAGAAGTTGTATTTATGGCTTATCTGCTTATGATTAGAATACTACTATGGAATCTGAATTTGCAATAACAATAAATAAGGCTCAAGATCAGAGGGCAAGGGGGAGAGAGGGGGGGGGGGAGAGAGAGAGAGAGAGAGAGAGAGAGAGAGAGAGAGAGAGAGAGAGAGAGAGAGAGAGAGAGAGAGAGAGAGAGAGAGAGGGGGGGGGGAGGAAGTGATGAACAGAGAGAGGGGGAGGAAGTGATGAACAGAGAGAGGGGGAGGAAGTGATGAACAGAGAGAGGGGGAGGAAGTGATGAACAGAGAGAGGGGGAGGAAGTGATGAACAGAGAGAGGGGGAGGAAGTGATGAACAGAGAGAGGGGGAGGAAGTGATGGACAGGAAGGGTACAAAGGAGAAGATGGATAGAGAAAGGGAGGAGGAGAGAGTGGAGTGGAGGATGAGATGTACAAAGAGACAATGAGAGGTGGGGAGGTGATGGATAGAGAGAGGGAAGAGGAGGAGATTAGGACATATATCCAAATCCCATACATATTTAGTAATTGTGAAGCACTGCTGGGTTCATTGGTATGCTATAAAAACTTACATTTTGTTTCTGCTCCTATTACGGCGCCTTTGATGCTGCCGCTGCTTGTTTCGTTTAGCTATTGCTGACTTTTGTACATAAACAGCCACACTCTCATAGTCAGAAGGACGTTCCTCAAGGTATCGTGGATGAACATCCACACCCAAGACTTCAGGTATCATGTGGGGCTTTAGCCAACCAACAAGTGGTGTTGAACCTGCAGTATAGTGACTTTCACTGTGATAAAACAGGAGACCATCTAAGGAACCACCAGGCAGTTCTACACCACTCAAAATATCTCCAACTGCATCCATAGTGCAACGCCTGTAAGGCAGAGGCAAGAAAGGAAATGGGTTCTCTGCAGATTTTTCAGTTGCCCCAGAATTTTCTTGTTGGAACTTTGTTTCCATCCAATAGCTGCGGAACTCTGTCTGCAAGAAGGGATTCAAATTTAACAATATTGAAATGGCGCACACAAGAATTTTAACAATTACTTACAGAAAAGTTTTATGATATTTATAGAGAGAGGAGATATACAGAGTGAGGGGGAAGGAGGAGATAGAGAGTGGGAGATATGTCTTATATGTGAAAGGGAATTGGAATGAATCAATACAGTGATATCAATAATCATGTTTACAACATATTATTCTGAAATATCAGGTATGCCAAGCTTCTGATGCTTTAGAATTGCCCCCAGCAGTTGACAATGTCAAACATATACAGGGTGTCCGAAAAGACTTTCCCTGATTACGTAAATTGATAAGTCAGGCTAGAAGTAAGATACAAATATGAAACTTGTGTCACATTATTTACAACTATCAAAGTTTTTTTTCTGTTTTAGGTTCGTAGTATGTAAGTCGTGGATGAGGTGCAGTGCCCAAGAAGCCATGTTAACCAATCAGGAGAAGGCACAGTCTGTCCTGTGGTACCATGAGACACGATCACCAACCACAGTGCAGACACACTTCCAGACAACATTTGGAAGGAATCCACCTGATGTCAAGAGCATTAAAGCCTGGTATGAAAAGTTCAAGAACACAGGATCAGTTGCTGACCTTCCGAGGTCTGGTCGACCAAGAACCTCAGCAGACAGGGTGGAAGCTGTAAGGCAGTCTTTTCCGCTAAGTCCGAAGAAATCGGTGCACAGGGCCTCATGTGAATTACAGATGCCAAAAAGCTCTCTACATGACATTTTACACAAACGTTTATGGTTTCATGCATACAAAGTGCAAATCGTTCAGGCATTGTTGCCCAATGACAGTACACGTCGATATGACTTTGCGGTCGAAATGCTATCACATATTGAGGATGATGATGGTTATCTCAGACGAATTGCCTTTTCCTATGAAGTGACCTTTTTTGTCAGTGGAGTAGTGAATCACCATAATTTGCGCGTTTGGGGTTCACAACCCCCTGGCGAGGTCATGGAGTGCACCCGAGGCAGTCCAAAGGTGAATGTGTAGTGCGCGCTGTTGCACAATCGAATTATCGGGCCATTTTTCTTCGCTGAGGCTACCATCACATTTGCAGTGTATCTGGACATGTTGCAACTGTATGCTGTTCCTCAGCTGCTTCAGTATCACCCCAATGTCTTGTTTCAGCAAGACTGTGCACCGCCTCATTGGGGTTTGGACATCCGTGCCTATCTCGATATGACCTTTCCTGGGCGATGGATTGGTCGTGATGGGTCAACGGTTTGGCCTCCACGCTCTCCTGACATAACCCCATTAGACTTCTTTTTATGGGGTTATGTCAAGGACGAGGTCTACGAACACGTGTACCAGATCTTCAAATCCTGCGGTAACGGATAACCACAGTCATTGAATCGATCCCTGCCATGATGTTGGCTAATGTGTGGACATAAACTGAATATCGCCTAGATGTGCTACGTGCTACCGAGGGTGCTCATGTGGAAGTTTGTAAACAATTAGACACTAGTTTTATATTTGTATCTTACTTCTAGCCTGAGTTATCAATTTATGTAATCAGGGTAAGACTTTTCAGACATGCTGTATAACATAATAGTAGTAACAATTTCATGACAATGTATAAAAAATTGACAACATATGTACAGGTAACTGCACAGTTACAAACAAAAGTGACAACATACAAATAAACAAAATTGTTCGAAAGCTTTGTGGTGATTTCAGTGTCCTTTCTCGAAGCTCACATATTAAACAAACACACATAGATATGTTGCACAAGTCAGTTACTCCATCATAGTACTGCACCTGGACTTCAGTGCTGGAACAACTTAGCTGGACATGTGTAAATTGTGTTTTTTTTTTAATCACTCTGTTACCTCTGAAAAAGGGCATTGTTCTAAGGTTTAGAGACAATTACATTTTTTAAGCTTAATGGCTCGACCATTTCATCCTTCAGTTATTTGTTTTCAATGCATGACTTTACAGTATCATATCAAGAAATGCAATACAATCTCCACAAATATTCCCAATATGGGACCAGTTAAACTAATTTTCCTTCACACGATCATGAAATGAAATTTCCTTCACACGATCATGAAACGAAATTAATAACTAAATAATAACTCATATCCCTTATGTATATACCTGGCACACCTGAAAATAAAAAAAATAAAAAAATTACTCCTGCTAAAGTAGGACAATGCACTGTCCAGTAAGTTGTGGAACATATATCAAATAGAGCTAACAGATATACTGAGCATATATGACCAACAGCTGCACGAATATGCTGAAAAACCTAAACCTACAGACACTTCAAGATAAGCATGCAAAAGCTGGCTTACAAAGTTTCACAATCCAGTATTAAGTGAGGAATCTAGGGATGCACTACAGCCCCCATTTATTACCCTCATAGGAAACAAAGATAAGATTAGGCTACTTACAGTATGTACTATGACATTTAAGTAGTCTATTTTCCCACACTCCATATGGGAATGTAATGGGGAGAAACCCTAATATGATACAATGGGAATTAACTTCTGCCATGAACGTTACAGTGATTTGCACAGTAAGGCTGCAGCTGTACTTCTTGGAGTTTGTATACACATATATTGTTATGAATTTATCATTATTAGGTAGTGAAATGAAGGGTTTATTGTTTACTTAATTTTGAAAAGGAGTGAAACACTTAAATTTGTTTCAACAAAACAGAGTTACATGGGACAAAAACACATCAGAAAATTTATTCCTAGGTGTTTTGAAAGATTATAACTACCAGAAGTAAAGCTGTGAGGGTGGGTCATGAGTCACACTTGGGTAGTCTATTAGGTAGAGCACTTGCCTGGAAAAAGTAAAGGTCCCAGTTTTGAGTCCCAGTCTGACACACAGTTATAATCTGCCTGAAAGTTTCAAATCAGTGCACTCTCTGCTACAGAGAGAGAATCCTCAAAGCTGTGGCTAGTTGTGTTTGCAAGTCGTGAGTTATGACTATATAGCTCAGCATTTACTCATGAAAAGCCAAGGTCCCAGGTTCGAGTCCAAATGCAGAACACAATTTTAATTTGACAGGAAGCTCCATTATAGCATGAAGTTTGTAGGGGGTGTGTTTGGCTGCTCTTTTGTGTATGGTGAAGATTTTCTTTGAGTTTGTTATAGTAGCATAGAAAATTCTGCCTTAACACACTACGGAATTAAAGTAGCCGAAATACACTGACAGACAGTAACACTCACAAAACTTAAGATAATTCTCAGTAAACTGTTGGCAGCCTTTTAAAGTGTCAGGTGTACAGTATCTTTTAGCCTGATATCTTTACAGTCCATGGTATTTTTACTTCTTGTTTCTAAGGGTGCTTGCTGGCAGAAGAACAGGTACGCATCTGATGACTTCAGGTTAGTACTGACTTGTCTCTGATCATAGAGAACATAACCTAGCAAACATTTCTTTGCAGGAAAGCATGGCAGCAGCAAAAAGGAAAAGAAAAAAGTGGAGGTCACTTACTTGTAGCATAACAAAGGTTTTTATTTACTAATTTGTTTTATACTGCCTGCAGTATCAGGGGAAGAAAAAAAAAAAAAAAAAAAAAAAAAAAAAAAAAAAAAAAACAACAGGGAATGTTTCATCTGCTCCATACTCATCTTCAGCCATCTTATGTGCAAAATAAGATTATGCACTTCCACTCCCAGCAGAGCCCACGAGAAGCGATAATTTACACTACATACAGTTAATTACAGAATGTACGTATAGTCACCTCAGGTGCATAAAATTGTCAAATTGACCATGGTTTCGACAGCATGGTCTTGATCAGAATAAAAATTACATAGTATTACCTAGAAAATAATGACATGGCTCAATAATACAATATAATTAATAGGATTACTTCCATGTACTGTACAAGCAGTGCACTTACATGTAATCACGCCATAGGTGAAAAACATCTGAGCAAAAAAGCACTAGTCAAATTGAAATAATCACAAGAATAAAACAAACTGTAAAAATGTAACATGTTTGCCACCTGGAATAAAATGTTCCATCGAAATATAATGGCAGTCACAAGGTTGTTCAGAGTGAAACAACTGCATCAAACCGCCGCTACTGTCAGACTAGACGCTAACAGGCCAAGGCAGCCACGAGATGGACACGAAAACAGATTCGTGCCATCTAGCAAGAAGTGATCGAATTACAGACAAGAGCAACTAAGGCACTGTATAGACAATTTAACATTACAGGCAGGCATAAAAATTACAACACACCGTAACAGTCTTATTTTATAAATGAAATATAGTTCAAATGTACATAAAAAATGTGAAACTGGAAAGGAAAATGATGTTTAAGAGTCTACATTGAAGATCGCCATTCAGACCATTTTTAATTAGCGGCTTTATACCTTGAAAAAACTTTTTATTGTGTAATTGCAACTGTTCATTCAGAATGAGATCGTCCCTCAGAGATAGGTGTTTAAAAATCTCTAGCTCTTCTAAGATGTTAAGCTGAAAGCCTTTGTCTCCAAGTGCACGATTTGGACATCTTTTACATCTTTAGAATTATGTTCTGTGATTAACAAATGGTCAGCGAAAGTTGAATTGTGAACATTGGTGCCTTTTTTTGCCAAGAAGGTGTTCCTCGAATCTTGTCACAATAGCTCAGCCTGTTTGGCCTATGTAATAGGCAGGACAATTGCCACAAATAATTTTATAGACACCAGAATTGTGCAAAAGGGGAAAGCGTAGATTTCAAGTTATGTATGATATTACTTTTTAAAGAATTATTAGTCAAGAAGGTTACTCTAGAGTTATATTTATTCTGAAGTAAACACTGGACCCAGAAATGGTATGCAGAAAATTTTTTTCTTTTCATTAGGTTCGTTATTAGAAAGGCCTAGGGTAGTAATCGTTTTCCTACTAAAAATACTATCTACTATAGAAGGATCACAGCCATTATTGGCAGCCACAGTTTTAATCAGAGTGCTTTCAGAATTGAGATTTTCAGAAGAAAGGGGTGTGGAGGTGGCTCTATGAATAGCTGAATGAAAAAAGGCCATCTTACGAGAATGCGGGTGTACTGACATGAATAGAATAATCTGACCATAACTGGTTTCTTTGCGGAAGATATTGAAGCTAACTTTGTCATCTACTATCGTAAGAGTGATATCTAGAAAATTCAATAGCCAGAACTCATTTTCACGTTCGGTGAAAGAAATAGTTTCATGAAATTCATTGAACATATTAAAAAGTTTATCAATACCGTCATTTTCTAGGTAATCCTATGTAATTTTTATTATGATAAAGATGGCCTTAGAGCTGTCGAAACCATGGTCAATTTGACAACAATTTTATGCACCCGAGGTGACTATAGGTAGATTCTGTAATTAAGTTAATGCACGGTTGCTGGACGTCAGCCTATAACAATGTTTAAAATTTCAACTACGTACAGTACATGAACACCCAGGAATTGAGTAATTTTTTTATTTCTGGGTTGTTATATCAATAATAATATCTCCTGTGTTCTGTGTACATGTGGTTTGTATGGAATGGGAGGAAAACTACTTTTATTTATATTTATTGGAAATAACTTAACAGTGAAGCAAGTCTGAACTTCTTTTGAGAGTGCCATTCACATTCTACTATATCATAAGCTGTGGTATAATTAACTATGTTTTTATAATTAGCAAACATTATGAAGTAACATTTTCAGCTTATTAAGAAATGCAAACCATTACCATATATAAGAAACAGTGAAAGTATACAGGCAGGTCCTGGAGGAATCCTTGCTGCATAATGTTCTACTCAGTGGCCACTGAATTTACTAATCCCACTTAATGACATCTTCTGTTTCTGCCCTCTGTGTATGACTGACTAGTTATTACTGGTCTTGTGATTTCTAGATCAACACTCTGCGAACACTGAAGTGCATGGCAGAGGGTATCTCCCTTTGGTATATTATGATGGGGTTTCTTCCCATTCCTCTGTTTGTCGTATCTGCTACAAATTCCAGTACTTTATCAGTATTGTAGAACATACCCCTGAGTGCTTTGCAAGTTATCTGTATTTTCACAGTATCCTACAAATACACCAAAGTCTTCCACCTTCTCTACCTACAAATGAGCCAATGTATTCATTTCATTCAGTATTCCTACAATTCCCAGTATTTATACAAGTTGACCAATTCAGATGTGGCTCATTGGATAGGAGCCATAGGATACCACATTTTTTTGTTTTTTAAAGTGCACAATGTTACATTTCTGAAAATTTAAAGCAAGTAGCCTATCTTAACATCACTGTGAAATCTGATCAATACCTGATTATATTTAGGCAACTTTCTCAGACAGTAATAATAACCATTCTGTATCACTGATCTGGGTAACTGAGTGCCTTAGAGAAGTATATGTAAACAAGAAAGTGCCCAATTTGTAGAAACCTCATTCTGAAAATCATATTCTCTTATTAAATATATTTAGGTTTTCAACTATTGCAATATTACTGAATTTTTTTTTTTTTAAATCACTTGAAAATTTTTGATTCAGATTGCATTCTCTTAGATTTCTTATTTTTGAAAACATAGCTAATGAAGATGTGAATATAAAATAAAGGGTTCCTACAGTTGGTTAGTCACAACAACAGTTATCACTGATGTGAAAAAGAGTAAGCAGCCGAGATGATATGATTTTGGAATGACACTTGATAAACCGCATAGTTTGTCGATCTATAAAAGCAACAAATCTTAAGTCTAACAATGGAAATTCCAGGATGGAATTTGACAATATTAGAGAAGGAAGTTTTTATTCACCATATAGCGGAGATGCTGAGTCGCGATAGGCAGAACAAAAAAGATTCACACAATTATAGCTTTCGGCCATTAAGGCCTTTTTTGCCAGTAATAGACACACACGCGCACACACATGCGCACACACGTCTGCAGTTTCAGACAACTGAAACCACAGTCCAATGTGGTTTCAGTTGTCTGAGACTGCATACGTGTGTGCAAGTTGCATTTGCACGTGTGTGTGTGTGTGTGTGTGTGTGTGTGTGTGTTGTGTGTGTGTGTGTGTGTGTGTGTGTGTGTGTGTGTGTGTGTGCGCGCGTGCGTGTGAGCGCGCGCGCGCACGTGCGTACGTGTTTGTATTCCTGACAAAGGCCTTAATGGCTGAAAGCTATAATTGTGTGAATCTTTTTGTTGTGCCAATCGCGACTCAAAATCTTAAGTCTAAAACTTTTAAATTGCTAAGGATCCCCAGTATCCATATTTTCCATTAACTACAAATACGATATTTAAGGGCAAAAAAGTGACACTGTACAAAGAAGATGCATAAAAAATATGACAATACAATATTGTTTCATATGTTATGGTGACCACACTACTACAAATAAAATACTAAAACTTGGACACACAGGAAGGATAACAGGAAAAATACAGTTATATGGCACAAAGATGCAGAACTTCACCAAGTTACTAGAATCAGTATATAAAACAAAATAGGAATCACAAATAACAAAATGTCAAAATTAGACAAATTCTTCAGCAACTTAAACCTGTTCTTCAATTTATACTTATCATGAAAACCAATAACTTTTGTGTATTTAGGTTTTCACTCTACAGTGGTATGTTAGTTAAAGTATACCTCCTTGATGGATAAAGACTCAGACATAGTCCAGTACAGCATTAATCATCACGAGTACTTCAAGTGTGGATTGTAGCAGAATGAACATTCACTGTAAACATCTGTGTAAGCTCCCACGAGAGTCAAGGATTTATGTTGGCAACACTGACACTGTAAAGATGACAGAGCTCTTTTGAAGTGGTGCTGAATTTGACAATGTTAATGATTAACAAAGCTGCTGTACAAGTAGTAAATAACAAGAAGTTTAATAATTATAAGAGAGCTGTAGCCCTTGAACTGTTAGAATATTCAAGTACATGTCTACAGTAATTAAGCATCAGTTGGTGATAAAACTCATTGTTATTGTACCAAGAACAACAAAGCTAGGAATTTAGTGTTGCTGTAATTATACTCAATTTTTAAAAACATTACAAATTTTCCACCCATTTAGAGGATACAAAACACATAACTGCACTAGTTTATTTTAATATCAACTTTGTTTTCTTGATCCTTGGAGATCTGAACACAACTTAATGTAATCTTTCTCCCATGTAGTGCTAGTTCTATCACATACACAAAACATCCGAAACTTCTTAGTGACTTATTATTTAGTTACCAAGTAACAATTTTTAATTACATAAACAAGTTCCTCCTGTGAAGTAATTATCATTTGCAAGTATTTCTGATTACATAAAATGCAACAAATACTTGCATAATTATAAGTTTTTAATGAAAAGTTAGCCATAGGCAAGATGTCTGGACAAAATTAATATTTTCACAATTGACAAGTGTGAAAACTGCTGTGGAGTAGTGAGAAAGGGTCAACAGTATGAAGCCTGCCAGCACATATGTCATATAGAATACTTTGAAATTGCCTTTTTGCAAGGAGATGTGGCTGTGGTTCTGTTAACTGTCAGCATCACTCCAAGATTACTGAGAAAGGACAGCTGATTTTAAAATTCAAAGCTGACCCAGAAGAAGCACAGGTAGAATTAGAACACTTAGAGCTGCAGCATGTAGCAATAAGATGAGGATTATGGTATATAACTGAACTGCAGTCAAACCTGCCAAATCAGGCAATATGTTTAAGAGACACTGTAAGTCTGTCCACTTTGGCCTCCAATAGCTTCAGCACTCTGGAGACCACAAACAAAAGTGTGCAGACAATTCAACCAGGTCAGTGACAATATGACAACATGGGATAAAAGTGTAACTTAACATTTATAGTAGCCAGATGTTTATAAAGAATGTCCTTTTACCTGGGAATAGACAAGGAAGAGGAATTTCGGAACTAGCATGAAAACAATTTTTGAATATGTAATGTAACTGTACAGAAAAAATATCTACTCACCACACAACAACAAGAGAACACACATGTAAAGATGTTAAAATCTGCAAGCTTTCAGAATCTATGGCTCCTCCTCCTTTGCAGAAGAATTAAAGAAGAAAGAAGGGAAAGGCCTGGTTAGGTGTAGGAAATCGGGAGAGTTCAGAAAAGTTGCCCAGAACTTTGGTATTTTATGACTTATCAAATAGGATGAGAAGGGAAGACTGACTGTTGGGGACTGCACTGGATGAGATTTGAAAACAAAAGAGCTTAAAGGTTGAAGCTAGGGCAATATGGAAGATAGAGATTACTGGCAAACATTGTTCACGAGTTAAGAGTGGAAAGCTAAGTGCACTGTATATGGTAAAGATGAGGGGTGTGGAAAAACAGACAGATCAGAAAACAAAAGCTAAAAAGGAGCTAAGTAATGCTGAGACTGGAGGAACTGAACATAAGTAAGGCCAGCTGGGTGGCGAGAACCAACAACATGTTTTAACACCAGTTACCACCTGCAGAATTCTGAGAAACTGGTATCTGAGGGAAGAATCAAGATGGCACATGGTGAAACAGGCACCAAGGTCATGATCATCATGTAGTAGTGCATGCTCTGCAACAGGATGTTGCCAGAATACAACCTCTGCCTATGCCCACTCATCCTGATTTATAACTACGTGGTAGTCATGCCCGTGTAGAATGCTGAACAGTGTTTACACAATAGCTAGTACACGACACTTGTTATTTCACAGGTGGCTCTCCCTTTGATACTATATGTTGTACCAGTTACTGGGCTGGTACAGATGGTGTTAGGAGGGAGCATAGGGCAAGTCTTACAGCAGGGATGGTCACAGGGGTAGGAGCCATAGGATAGGTGAAATTGGTGTGAAAGGGGTATAGGGTCTGGCAATGACACTGCAGAGATTTGGAGGGTGATTAAAGGCTGTTCTATGTGTGGTGGGCAAAACGTCTGTCAGAATGGGCCTCATTTCTGGGTATAATTTTAGGAAGTCATAGCCTTGTCAAAGTAGCTGGTTAATACCTTCAAGACCTGGATAGTATTGAGTGACAAGGGGTGTGCTTGTAAGTTGTTTTTTGGAGAGATCACCAGTATCGGGATGGGATGGCTCAGGAGATCTTCTCTTGAACTACGCTGGTTGAGTAATTACATTCAGTGAAAGCTGAAGTGATAATAGTGGTTTATTGCTGAAAATAAACTGCATCTGAACAAATACATTTGCCTGAAAAGCCAAGGCTGATGGTAGGGACTGTTTGACATGGAAAGGATGACAACTGTCAAACTGTAAGTGCAGTACAACTGTGTAGCTGGCACTCAGTGAGGAAAGTGGTATAGGATTTGGAACAGGACCATGTGAAATTTTATTGGAAGAATGTATTTAGAGATTCCAAGAATTTTAATGTGTCAGCATCACCACGAGTCTATTTGGCAAAGATGTCATTGATGCAACTAAACCAAACCAAGAAGTGAAGGCTTATGAATCCAAGGAAAGCCACCTCCAAGCAAGGAATGAAAAGGTTGGCATAGGAAGGAGCCATCCTGGTTTCCATAGCTGTGTCCCTGATCGGCCCCTCGAAGGTAAAGTAGTTGTTGGTTGATATGAAATTGGTTGAAGTAAGCAGAAAGACTGTCATAAATTTGGAATCGGGTGGGCATTGATTGAGGTGGTGTTCAGCAGCAGTCAGACCATGTACATAGAGGATGACAAATGAAATAATTGTATGACATTGCTGCCTGCAATTCCCCATCTGGGGAAGTTCGGTCACCGAGGTGCAAGTCGTTTCAGTTGACACCACACTGGGCAACTTCTGATGATGATACAGAGATGATGATACAGAGATGATGATACAGCGATGATGATACAGAGATGATGATACAGAGATGATGATACAGAGATGATGATACAGAGATGATGATACAGAGATGATGATACAGAGATGATGATACAGAGATGATGATACAGAGATGATGATACAGAGATGATGATACAGAGATGATGATACAGAGATGATGATACAGAGATGATGATACAGAGATGATGATACAGAGATGATGATACAGAGATGATGATACAGAGATAGAGATGATGATGATGATGATACAGAGATGATGATGATACAGAGATGATGATGATGATGATGATGATGATGATGATGACATAACACCTAGTCCCTGAGCACAGAAAATCTCGAATCCAGCTGGGAATCAAACCCGTGGCCTGCTGGATGGCAGTCATGTGCACTGATCACTCAGCTACAGGGATGGCCAACATGGAGGATGTTGGTATAGAGACAAGTGGCTTCAATGGTGCCAAGCACGGTGTATGGTGGGCATAGGACAGGCACAGATTTCAAACGATCTAGAAAATGACTGGTGTCTTTAATACAGGAGAGAAATCTTTGTACTATAGACTGCAGGTGTTGATCAGCAAACTTGACATTGAATCTTGCCTTAACAGTTCCAACCACAATCCCAACTTGATCTACCACAATCACCTCAAAATCATCCCTCACAAGCCTTCCATGAATTCCTAATATCCACCATTGCTTCAAAACCCTTTCTCAGGTCCCTACAACATGACCCTAACCTCTCCTCTGCAGAACTCCAGGCTCTTCACTCCCTAAAAAGTGACAACTCAACCAGTATCCACCAACAAGCCAAGGGATCTACTACTTTGTTTCTTGACCGACAAGAATATGTAAGCAAGGATCTACTCTAGCTATCAAACATCTCTACATACAGCACCTGCCATCAAGACCCCATATCTGTGATGCAAGCTGACCTACAATCCCTCCTCACAACCTCAGGCCTCTCACAAGGACCAACACCTCATCCATAGAACTTCTTATTCCACCTCAACCACACACCCCCACCTTTTAAATTCTTCCTAAGATCCACAAAATGCATCACCAAGGCTGTTCCATATTTGCTGGCTTCAAAGCACACACCAAATGTAGATCTGAATTACTTGACCAACACCTGCAAAATACAGTACAAAGGCTTCCCTCCAATATGAAAGGGAGAAATCATTTCCTAGATTGTCTGAAATGTGTGTCCATCCCACTCCCACCACATACCTCGCTTGTCACCATTGTTGCCATGTCCCTCTACACCCCATTGTTGCCATGTCCCTCTACGCCAACATCCTCAATCTACATGGTCTGCCTGCTGCTGAACATTTCCTCAATGTCCACCTAATTCCAAACCTAATAAACCCTTCCTGCTCACTTTATTCAACTTTATACTTACCAACAACTATTTCACCTTTGAGAGGCACACACACAAACAGACAAGGACACAGCTACAGGAACCAGGATAGCTCCTTCCTATGCCAATCCTTTCGTGGGTCACTTGGAGGGCACTTTTCTGGAATCCATACGCCTTCAGCTCCTGGTTTGGTTTCGGTACATCAGTGACATTTTTTCCATGTGGACTCATGATGATGTTGACACATTAAAATTCTTGGAATCTCTAAATACATTCTTCCAATTAAATTTCTCATACTCCTAATCTGAATCTCATACCACTTTCCTTTAGTTGACCTTATCTGCAACAAGGGTCAGCTACAGAGTTCTGTTCACATTAAACCTACTAACAAACAACAACACTGTACTTACATTTTGACAGTTGTCATCCTTTACATGTGAAACATTCCCTCCCATACAGCCTTGGCATTTGAGGCAAACGTATTTGTTCAGATGCAAACTATTTAAAGCAACATACTGCCATTCTCACATCAGCCTTCAATGGATGTAATTACCCCACCAGCCTAGTCGAAAAGCAGGTTTCCTGGGCCATCACATCACATCCTCATACAGGTGAAGTGTAAGAGGTCAAAGAGGACTTGAGAGTAATTTCATTTCTTGGAGGCATAACACAACTGGGCACTATGGACACAACAGCAGCTGTAAGTCTGGCCTGTGTGGTCTGATGCAATGAATGCTCCATTGGAGAACAGCCATATTAGATGATGGGAGATATTTCTCTTATAAGGGGCAATTACTTTGGTGGCTGCTGAGTGCCAGATTTTGGCTGCGTACTACTACAGATGATGATGATGATATTGAAGCAATGTATGATGAGATAAGAGAAGTTATTCAGGAAGTTAAGGGAAATGAAAGTTTGTGATTTGACGGGAGGGGGAGGGGGGGGCGATAACAGGAAAAGGAAGAAGACGAGATGGAAAAACAGTAGGTGAATATGGACTGGGAGAAAGGAATGAAAGAGGAAGCCACCTGGTAGAATTTTGCGCAGAGCATAATTTAATCATTGCTAACACCTGATTTAAGAATCATAAGAGAAGGTTGTATACGTAGAAGAGACCTGGAGACACCAGAAGGTTTCAGGACGATTATATAATGGTTAGACAGAGATTTAGGTTAGGATTTTTAATTGTAAGACATTTCTATTAGTACATGTGGATTCTGAACAATTTATTGGTTACCCACTGTAGATTAAAACTGAAGAAACTACAAAAAGATAGAAAATTAAGGAGATGGAATCTGGATAATTTGAAAGACCCAGAGGTTGTTGAGAGTTTCAGAGGGGGCTTTAGACAACAGATAACTAGAACACAGGAAATGAATACAGTAGAAGATGAATGGGTAGCTTTAGGAGATAAAACAGTGCAGGCAGCAGAGGATCAAACAGATAAAAAGACAAGGCCTAATACAAGGGCGAGTCAAATGAAAACCTTAAATATTTTTTAAATATTATTTATTGTGCAGAAGTGGTACAAAGCTGTATCATTTTTCAACATAATCCTCCTCCCCCCGCCCAATGCAAGTCCTCCAGCACTTACAAAGTGCATAAATTCCTTTAGAAAAAAATTCTTTTGGTAGTCCGCGCAACCACTCTTCATCAGAATGGAACTTCTTTCCTCCTATTGCGTCTGAGTGGTTCAAACATGTGGAAATCACTTGGGGGCAAGGTCTGGTGAGTATGGTGGATGAGGAAGACATCAAAATGCAGGTCTGTGATTGTTTCAACTGTTGTACGGGCAGTGTGGGGCCTTGCATTGTCATGTTGTAAGAGGACACCTGCTGACAGTAAACCACGTCACTTTGATTTGATTGCAGGCCGCAGATCATTTTTTAGGAGATCTGTGTATGATACAACGGTAACAGTGATCCCTCTAGGCATGTAATGCTCCAAAATGACGCCTTTTTCATCCAAAATGAGAGTCAGCATAACCCTCCCTGCTGATGGTTCTGTTCAAAACTTCTTTGATTTTGGTAATGACGAATGGCGCCATTCCCTGCTCACACTCTTCGTTTCTGGTTGGTGGAAATGAACCCAGGTTTCGTCCCCAGTAACGGTTCTTGCAAGGAAGCCATCACCTTCTCGTTCAAAGTGCCGAAGAAGTTCTTCACAAGCATCAACACGTCGTTTTCTCATTTCAGGAGTCAGCTGCCATGGCACCCATCTTGCAGACACTTTGTGAAACTGGAGCACATCATGCATAATGTGGTGTGCTGATCCATGACTAATCTGTAAACATGCTGCAGTGTCATTCAGTGTCACTCGGCGGTTTTCCTTCACTATGGCTTCAACTGCTGCAACGTTCTGTGGAGTCAACTCGTTGTGCCTGACCTGGACAAGGAGCATCTTCCACTAAAGTCACACCATTTGCAAACTTCCTACTTCATTCGTAGACTTGCTGCTGTGATAAACAAGCATCACCACACTGAACCTTCATTTGTCAATGAATTTCAATAGGTTTCACATCTTCACCATGCAAAAACCGGATAACAGAACACCTTTCTTCCCTGGTGAAAGACACAAGTGGGGCAGCCACCTTTATACTGATACTGCGATGGTGTGTGTGCGTCTGCACTCTGCTGCCACCTACACGGCATTCTGCATGCTGTTTGTAGCACGCTTACCAACTTACAGGATAATGGTGCGAAATTTCGATTTGTTATTACAAATTCAATGTTTTCATTTGACTCACCCTCGTAGACACCCTTGGATGATGCAGAAGATATCGAATTTAACTGATGAAAGCAGAAAAATTAAAAATACAGCAAATGAAGCAGGCAAAAGAGAATAAAAACATTTACAAAATGAGATTAACAGGAAGTGCAAAATGGCTAAGCAGGAACAGGTAGAGGACAAATGTAAAGATTTAGCAGCATATTTCACTAGGGGAAAGAGTTGCTGCCTACAGCAAAATTAAAGAGGCCTTTGGGGAAAAGGAAGGCAACTGTATGAATATCAAAAGCTCAGATGGAAGACCAATCTTAAGTGAATGAGGGAAAGCTGAAAAGTGGAAGGAGTATCTAGAGGGTCTATATACGGGAGATTAACTTGATGACATTATTGTTGAAAGGGAAGTGAATGTTGATGAAGGTGAGATGGGATATATGATACTGCAAAAAGAATTTGACAGAGCACTGAAAGACCTAAGTCAAACCAAGGTCCCATGGGTAAATAGTATGCTATCAGAATCATGGATAGCCTTGGGACAGCCAGTCATGACAAAACTCTTCCACCTGCTGTGTAAGATGTACGAGACAGGCTAAAAGGCTAAATACCCTCATACTTCAAGAAGAATGTAGTAATTCCAATAAATAAATAAAAAGAAGAAACCATTGCCGACAGGTGTGAAAATTACTGAACTATCAGTTTAATAAGTCTTGGTTACAAAATATTATTTTGAACAGAAGAATGGAAAAACTAGTAAAAGGAGACGTTGGGGAAGATCACTTTGGATTCTGGAGAAATGTAGGAACATGTGAGGCAATTCTGTCCCTAAGATTTACCTTAGAAGAGAGGTTAAGGAGAGAAACCAACGTTTCTAGCATCTGCAGACTCAGAGTTTTTGACAATGTCAACTGGAATACTGTCTTTGAGATGCTGAACAGAGCAGGTGTAAAATACAAAGAGCAAAGGGCTTTTTATAACTTGTGCAGAAACCAGATGACAGTTAAGGAGTCTAGGAGCATGAAAGGGAAGCAGGGGTTGAGAAGGGAGTGAGATAGGGTTGAAACCTATCACCAATGTTATTCAATCTATACATTGAGCAAGCAGTGAAAGAAAACAAAGAAAAATCTGAAGTAGGAATTAATGTTCACAGAAAAGAAATCAAAACTTTGAGGTGTAGAAAAATTTCTGCTCCTAGTCACAATAAAAGACTATTTATTTGTCACATGACCGGTTTCGGGCTTGTGCCCATCGTCAGGTGTTTATACATTCGCCTACATGTTTATATTGCTGCATATCACTGTATAAATACAAAAAATTATTTGCTGGTGACTAAACAGATACAAGTGGAACGATTGAAAGTGGCAAGGCAGCATTTGTCAAAAATACATCCATATTTACATGAAGGTGAAGAATCATTATTCAGGGTGTATATGGGGACAAGGAAAACAAAAAATTCCCGGATTATTCCCGGATATCCCGTTTAAAAAGTATGCTATTTCCCCGGGTGAAAATACACTTTTTCCATATTAAGTGACAGTAGGTTTTCCATAGATTTTCCCTCGGAACTGTAAAACTTATCAATTCTTTGAATGGTTAATGTTTTATACACTCGCTTAGAACTTCCCGGAAAAAAAAGGTAAAGACGGGGGAGAGAAGTTCTGGAAAGACTTTTAATGAAAAAAAAGGAGAGAAGTTTCGGAAAGACCTTTTGATTTGCAACAACATACATGCTGCACACTTTCGTATTACAAAACTAGAAATTCGAATTGTGCCAAATACAGTGCGTTAGTTTCCGGAGCGTTGAAACCGAGCTTACAATGTCCTTTTGTAAGCCAATCATATCTCATGCCATGTGATCTTGCCAGCTGATTGTAGTAACACTGTTCACGTTTACGTCGCACTTCACTTAGCGTAGACCGGGACTGTGTCCTAGGCATGCCCGATGTTGACTGACTGGGCACGGCCCCTGCTGCTGGAGTTGTTGCTGCTGTTGTTCTTGTTGTTACGCCGGCAGAGGTCGCGTCCGAATTCTCGCGTGCCCTCTGGTGGACGGGACTCTACTTGCGGCAACTACCGCCCGTGACGCGCCGTGCCAATGTGTGCCTCCCGCGATCTTTCTGGTGGCTACTACACTCCTCCTCCTTTGGGGGGTGAAGCCACTGTGATCCACTGCGTCGGAAGGTGGAGCGTCGGGCAGGAGCGATGACCTCCACATCCATTGGATGGCCGGAGTCGAGGGGATCTGCCAACCCTCGAGCTGGAACCTTCGAATACGGCTGGAAGTGACCCACACGAAGAGGCCCCCGTCGTCCCACAACCGGAGCTCGGGACAGAACGGGTGACAAGCCGTCAAACTCCGGATCCCGTTCCACCTCGGGAGGGGCAAGACCCAGTGGTGGGGATGAAGGGGAAGGGACAACCACAGGTGAACTAGCCCCCTGAGAAACCGAACCTGCTAGGGGGGCCGGCTCTCGCTGGGGCATCTCGAATGATGGCAATGCCGGTGCTGGAGCTACTGGAGGCTGCCCAGGCCGAGAACCATCGCAGTGCGGCAGAGTCACAGCGGGGAGAGGAGGTAACGTCCCCTGTGAAACCAATACAGGTGCCGGCAATGGGGAAGCCGGTGTCCGAGAGGTCGGAGGGTGGGTGCCCGAACGTGGACGTAGCTGATTTTGGTGACGACGTACCACCCGATCCCCCGCCTGCAAGGTATAGAGACAGCGGCCATTTCGGCGCAGGACCACCGCCGGTATCCAACGTGGATTGCGACCAAACCCACGGGCCCAGACCGACATACCCAGTGGAAAGCCAGGTACTTCATTTTGTGAAGACTGGCGAGGACCAGGCCGGAGGAGGTGCAGCAGAGTCCTAGGTTGACGCCCATGGAGGAGCTCTACGGGGCTGCGGTCGCCCATTGGTGTGGTCCGGTATGCCGTCAAGAAAAACGTCAAGGCTTCCTCTGCAGGAAATTCGTGCACATACTTTTTCATCTGCGTCTTAAATGTGCGCACCATGCGCTCGGCTTCCCCATTCGATTGTGGATGGAAGGGGGGAGAGCAAACGTGCCTAATACCGAAGCGCCTACAAAAATCCTGGAAGGTCTGCGAAATAAACTGCGGTCCATTGTCGGAGACCAGGGTGATTGGCAGACCTTCCACAGAAAAGATTTTTGCTAGTGCCTGGATTGCAACTTCTGAAGTGCTTGAGGAGCAGCGAACCACATATGGGAATCGGGAATAAGCATCAATGACAATGAGCCAAAAGCCATTGAGAAACGGGCCCGCAAAATCGATGTGAACACGTTCCCATGCTTGTGTTGCCGGCGGCCATGAAGAGAACGCTGCCCTGGGAGATGCTTGTTGGCTCGCACACTGGGAACAGGCGGCCACCAAGTGCTCAATTTCTCTGTCAATACCGGGCCAGTACACATGTCTGCGAGCCAAGGTTTTAGTACGGGAAACACCCCAGTGCCCCGCATGTAATAACGTGAGGACCTCCCTTCGTAAACCTGCAGGAACAACCACGCGAGGAGCTGTATCATCGGTAGCCAGAAGGAGAACTCCTTCCAAGACCGAGAGGCGGTCTCGTAGAAGAAAATAATTACGAAGAGGGTCCGAGGCCCGGCCCAGAGGGCGGGAGGGCCACCCCTGCTGAATGAGGCGAACTACTTGCCGGAGAACCGGGTCAGCCGCCGTTTCCCTGGCGACTCGAGAACTAGTGATCGGAAAGCCATCAACTGCTTGGCGGGATGCCACATCCAAATGAAAACACACAATCTCCTCTCGATCGAACGTAGGATCCGGGCCCACCGGAAGACGGGAAAGAGCGTCGGCGTTGGCATGCTGTCCTGTAGGGCGAAAATGAATGTCATAATGGTACTTAGAGAGGAACAAGGCCCAGCGCTGTAGTCTGTGGGCCGCCCTATCCGGAATCTGAGAGGCGGGGCCAAATAACGATATTAACGGCTTATGGTCAGTGATTAACTGAAACTTCGTGCCGTACAAGAAAGGGTGAAACTTGGTAACAGCGTAGACAATGGCCAAAGCCTCTTTTTCCACCTGGGAGTAATGGGCCTGCGCGGGACTAAGCGTTTTAGACGCAAACGCCAGTGGTTGCTCGGAACCGTCTGCGTTGCGATGGGCCAGGACCGCCCCCACCCCATACTGCGAAGCATCTGTAGCCAGGACCAACGGCTTACGGGGATCAAAAGTAGCCAAACAAGGGGCTGAAGTGAGGAGGCCCTTCAACGAGGTGAACGCTCGCTCGCATGCAGGCGACCAATCAAAAGGAACACCCTTGTGCAGAAGGCAGTACAGGGGGTGGGCTATAGTGGAAGCCCTGGGAATGAACCGGTGGTAATAGGCTATCTTGCCTAAAAAAGCTTGTAACTCTTTCAGCGAAGTGGGCCGAGGAAGGCTGACGATACCTTGGACCAAACTTCCTAGCGGCTGTATGCCATGCCGAGATATGGTGTAGCCCACATACTCAATGGACGGTTGGAAGAAGGTTGACTTATGCAGGTTGCAACGCAAGCCCACAGACCTGAATTTGAGAAAGAGGGTGCGAAGGTTGTGCAAGTGTTCCTTCGTGCTGCGGCCTGTGACAATTATGTCATCCAGGTAATTAATACAATGAGGGATTGTCGACGTGACGTGCTCAAGATAACGCTGGAATATCGCCGGGGCACTAGATATTCCAAAAGCCAACCGCTGGTATTGGTAAAGGCCAAACGGGGTGTTGACGACCGCCAGCCGTTTGGAGTCCTCATCAAGAGGTATCTGATGATAAGCCTCCGACAGATCGATTTTCGAAAAATATTGGCCACCCGCCACGGCGGAGAACAATTCATCAGCACGAGGCAAAGGATAGGTGTCCACCACCAATTGGGAATTAATGGTGGCCTTGAAATCGCCACAAAGACGTAAGTTTCCTGAGGGCTTCTTGACAATAACGAGGGGCGAAGCCCACTCACTGGAAGAAACGGGAAGAACGACCCCTAGGGCTGTCAGCCGGTCTAGCTCTTCCTTTACCTGAGGGCGGAGAGCCAAGGGGATCTGTCTCGCGCGTAGAAAACGCGGGCGAGCCGACGCCTTCAATGTTAAGTGAGCTTCAAAATCGGAAACACGCCCCAGGCCGCCCTAAAAAATATCTGGAAAGTCTGAGATAAATGATTCCAATGAGTGATAGGGAACGTCTTCGGAGACCAACTGTATGGTGTCAGCAATAGAAAACCCGAAAGCTTGAAAGCTTGAAAGGCATCCAGGCCAAAAAGGTTAGCGGAGCTCGCATCACTGACAACAATAAAAGTAATAGGCCGCGTGACTGATTTGTAAGTCACGTCGGTAGTGAATTGACCCAGTAGGGGAATGAACTGTTTACCATAACCACGTAGACGCCGGTAAACTGGCGCCAACGGGGGCGATCCAAGGTCGGAATAAGTTTGTGCATTCAACAACGAAACTGCCGCGCCCGTATCTACTTGCAGTTGTAACCGGCGCGACCGAACCGACACCTCGATAGAGTTTGTGGGCCGATGCGTCGGGAGCCTGGCCCGATGAAACTTCCTGAATGTCAACGTCCATGTCCTCTGTCCTTGCTTCCTTCGATGCTTTGGAGGCTGAGCGGCAAACTTTAGCAATGTGACCTTTTTTATTACATTTGCGACAAACGGCCCAACGCTGGGGGCACTCTGACCGATCGTGATGTATATAGCACGACGCACAGGACGGCAACAGGGGCCGGCGGCCGGAATTCTGTTTACGCGCCGTGCGGGAGCGGCCGTAACGGCCGGATTGTACCGCTCGCACGTCGTCCACCCCGGACACAGTAGACGCGGCCGCGCCACCCTGAACCTCCGCGACGTCGCACCACGCTTCCAGCTGTTGACCTGCCGCGTGAGAGACTTGATACGATTGAGCAATGGACAGGACTTCCTCGAGGGAAGGGTCTTCTAACTGCAGGGCCCGTTGCCGGACCTCCCTATCAGGGGCCGAACGAACAATGGCGTCGCGTACCATAACGTGGGCATACGACTCTCGCGACTGCTCCGTGACAAAATGACACTTGCGACTAAGACCGTGCAGGGTAGCGGCCCACGCCCGGTAAGACTGATGGGGCTGTTTCTTGCATTGATAGAACTCTACCCTAGCCGCCACAACATGCGTGCGGCGGCGATAATATGAAGACAGCAACGAACACAATGCGTCAAAAGTCAAGGACGAGGGTTCCTGCAACGGCGCTAGCTGCCGCAAAACTTGATACAGCGAGGGAGATATCCAAGACAAGAAGAGAGCACGACATACCTCCGCCTCGGCAACATGAAACGCCTGGAAATGCTGCCGAAGGCGATGTTCGTATGCGTCCCAATCCTCCGCCGTCTCGTCATACGGGGGAAAGGGAGGAGGGAACTGCGCCGGAGCAGACGGCGTGGAGAGCAACGCCGGAAGCACTTGTTTCATGGTGGCCATGAGTTCCGTCTGCTGCGCAACCAAAACTCGCACCAAATCCTCCATGCCGTGGAGAAACTGCGAAACCGGAACAACGACGCAACACGCGAAAGAACGACCCTACTCGTCGCCAATTGTGTAGTAACACTGTTCACGTTTACGTCGCACTTCACTTAGCGTAGACCGGGACTGTGTCCTAGGCATGCCCGATGTTGACTGACTGGGCACGGCCCCTGCTGCTGGAGTTGTTGTTGTTGTTGTTCTTGTTGTTACGCCGGCAGAGGTCGCGTCCGAATTCTCGCGTGCCCTCTGGTCGACGGGACTCTACTTGCGGCAACTACCGCCCGTGACGCGACGTGCCAATGTGCGCCTCCCGCGATCTTTCTGGTGGCTACTACAGATGACAGCAGATATTCAGAGCATAGGACACGTGTTATTGTCAGTCAACAGCAAGATCACTGGTTACGTAGCACGAACACACAAAGAGGAAAAGTTAACAGTTTACATTAATATACACAGTAAAGCTACAAGAAAAGCTAAGCTTTCACATATAATATTGGTTTATAAGATTAACAAGCTACAACAGAAGCTAAGCTTTCACATGTAATATCGATCTTTTTTTGCATGTGTTATACTTTAAGATACATTAAACAAATGTGCCAGTAAATTGAAAATTATGACATAAATGTCTGGGTTCAAAATTCTTCTAAGTGGATGGTCCTTAAAGTGTTCAGTTTTAAACACTCTGTGATTTAGAAATTCATCTCACTTGCTCACACATAACATACTTCATCTTGCGTAAAAAGAAATTTACTTTCAAAATAACGCTTTTCAAACCACCTTTCGCAATACGATCCGGAGACCGTTAGAAATAGGTTCGATTTACCAGTTGCCAGACAGCCCCAGAAAAAGAGGCATTATTGTGCATACGTAGCTGCAGTGGTGTAGGAAGCCCGCATGTTCGCATGTCTAAAGCACTAAGAGAGCTTACATTACACCATAAAAGAAACAGGGCAACAGAGGATACTCCCAAGAGCATCGGAATTTCGTAAACCATACTAAAATGTATAGTTCGCCTTGAAGTGCACATTGTTTTTTTCCAGATTCACAATGAAATAGGTCCCATCTGATATTAAGCTTTTCAGTGTGGTTTTTGGGACATAAATTTTCTTGGAGTACCAGTACTCTACGATCTCATTTTTGGTTCTTTATTATAACATAATGCCATACATGGCAGAAGATAACATGCACTTGAAATTCAGCCAATACTGTGGAATGAAACACTTTGTTTCAAATAAAATGATTGCCTCAGCGGAAAGATTAATAAAACCAAATTTCTTTAGCAAACTTGCAAAAATAACTTCATTGTTCTGAAAGACGATTAATGCTTGACTGCTAATAACTTGGAAATAAAATAAAATCAGAAAACTGAAACTAATAACATATTTATGCCCTCTGTAATTATGTGAATGTATTTTGATTCACTTGATAGCTCCCGGAAACAGAAATCAGTTTTGTTTTCATTTGACATTGAAGCTGTAAACGAAGAGGAGCAACGAAATCACTACACGCAAACACGTGTCATGTGGAGACTAATGCAGCCCCCACTACAACTCTGTGCATGCGCGAATTTGGCAGCTAGGGCGTGAGTGAGAAAAAGTTTTCCCGTTTGCATCTGGCTGCTTGCTGCTATTGCCGATACAGCCACACTTCAAGTAGCAGAAAGCGGGAGTAGGTACTGCTCATATGCGAGTCAACTGCGCATGCCCATCAGCCTGGTGGCAAGTGGTCAAACAAACCTAATGTGAACAGTTGTGACGTAATGCTCATAGCAAGCAGTTTATTGTTATGAAGAATTACACAGTCTTCTCTCTACGGCCTTTGACATATTTTTGCTATTTGCAGACGCATGTGCATGCTTGGTGTTTTGTTGTTGTAAACTGCACATTTCCTTTGCCACTAAAGTTTTATTTTTTCCCTCTTGTTTGTATTTTATTCTGCAGTATCATTCTTCAGTAGCAGGATACAGTAATATTCTTTGCCAGAGAATCAATTCATACCAGTCAAAATTACAAAAATTTAACTGAAAGCTAAAGCAATGAAAAATTCTTGAGTTTTTCCCGGTTTTCTCCCAGATGAAAAAATTCCCGGGTTTTTCCCGGGTCGTATACACCCTGTTATTACAATTATGCTGTGGTGACAATTTTTCTACTTAGTTGAACACTTATCATTTTCACATCCATATTACAGTTTTATAGAGTTTAGCTGCATATTTCACAATTACGACGTGCACTCGTGAAATACACTGTGTTTACATACAAACACGTAGGCTAAGGCCAAAAGACTAAGATGTAGGGGGTATAAAGATGTTGCTCATACAGAAACATGTAGGTTATTGCCAAAGAACTTTGCCATAGGAAGTGCAAGGATGTTCCACATATAGAAACTTAAAAAGCTATTATAAACTGCAAAATGTTTTTGATCCACATTATGAAATTTTTTGGTCCACATTTTTGTTGTAGAACTTAGATCTATGAAGTACAATGATGTTATACACATGAAATTTTGAAAGCTATTACAAATTACGAAAATGATAGTTAAAGCTTGTGTTTACAATATGACTTTTACAATTACGATAATGACACTTTAACTGTTGTATGACTGCTACATCGGATTTCCATAGCATATTACTTTGTTATTATATTCGAGGATAATGAGTTTTTGTTTTTGAATATTTCATGAAATATGTGGTGATAAGATTTGTTTGCAAGTGCCACTTGTTTGTTGAGAATAAGGTGTGGCGAGTTAGAGGTGTGGATGTAAATTTCTAGCTCTGCGAGCAGATTCATTTTCTTTCCTCGAACAGTTTATGTGTCATTATTGTAATTTGTAAAAGTCATATTGTAAACACAAGCTTTAACTGTCATTTTTGTAAATTGTAATAGCTTCCAAAATTTCATGTGTATAACATCATTGTACTTCCTAGATCTAAGTTCTCTGACAAAAATGTGGATCAAAAAATTTCATAATATTCACTTTACCTTCTTAAAAGATAATTTTATGCCAAAGACAGATTAAGGCATAGTTGCAAATACTAGCAGAGAAATATAAAATGACAGCTTGGAAAATACAGATGGCATCAATCAAAATGTGTTTAGACAGTTTCATCAAAACAATAGAAGCTTGTAAAACAATAAAAGATGGATTTCTATGCACGTATGCATGTGTTACACATAACAAAACATCGACAGCAAGTCACAGAAATTGAGAAGATACCACCTAGAGACATACAAGTTAGTGTCACATAACTCTAAACACAATATAAGGAAAAGAGGAGAGGATATATACAAACACAAAGTGGAATGAATTCCCAAACCTTAGAGCTCAGTGAGTACGCTGCTGAACATCTTACTGCACCAGTAATAGACTCCTAAGCATAGAAATCACCTCTTGTCCTCATAACCTAGGGTCTGGATGACCTTCCCTTCCTTCCTGACCTTCCCCAACCAATCATTCCTTTCTTTCTGTGGAAAGAAAATTGAAACTCCTAAAGCTGGGGGCGGGGTCGTGCCCGCGGGGCTGGGTCGGGGTCGGGGTCACCTGTGGGGGGCGGGGTCGTACCGGTGGGGGTGTTTGTGGTGGGGGTGTTCGCGGGGAAAGGGGGGGAAAGGGGGGGAAAGGGGGGGAAAGGGGGGGAAAGGGGGGGAAAGGGGGGGAAAGGGGGGAAAGGGGGGGAAAGGGGGGGAAAGGGGGGGAAAGGGGGGGAAAGGGGGGAAAGGGGGGAAAGGGGGGAAAGGGGGAGAGTGGACAAATAGCATGAGTTGTGAACCACTCACTGAACTCTAGCATGTTTTGCTGAGCAACAGGTTCTGCCACTGAGTAGCCAAACTCTGTTCTTGGGCACAGTCTGCAGGGAACAATTTGTTTAATCAGAATGACAGGCTGTGCCCCAGGTTTCCTAGTGTGTGCTTAGTGTGTGCTCACTGTGTGTGTACTGCCGGTCTGGTGGTCACAACCAAAGTGGTAAAACAGGAATCCTCTCTTCAATCCAAGTCCTTTGTAAGTTCAAAAGCCATAGCGATTTTAAGAATTTTCACCAGGGAAGGATCTGCATGGCATATAGCTTGTGCACACATTTTACTATCCCCTGCAAATTGATGAAGAGAACTTTTAATCAGAGACTACACATACAATCTAATCCTGATACGATTCTGACTACAACTTCCACCAACAATAGAATACCACCCTAGCACATGCCACCCGAGACTGGCTATGCAGTGCTCTGACAACTAAGTGCAAATATCAGGAAATGGAAACAACAATGTATGGGTAATTACTGTAGAACCATGCATTGAATGTGTTGCCCCACTAGCTGCCTATCCAACTGATGCTGTTCCTATTGATGTATCTGCCACTGCTGCAGTAATTCTGGGTCCACGATGTCAGAGTGATCTAAGCACAGCAGGTCCAAAAATACTAATTACCACTGTTGAGGGTCACACTAACACTCATTATTTCACATTCCATGGGTAGATGAATAGTGAACAAGAAGTACTTAATCTCACTGTCCAAAAGTAGTCCAGTCCAAAGCGGTAGTTGCCATCACTTGGTGGCTGATATAATATGCGGATCATATGGAGCACAACAAGAACTGCTGTTCCTAGCAGAGTGGCTCCTTACATCAGGCAGGTTGGCCACATGATCCCAACAGATGACACTGATTGGCTTGAGAGCATGGCTTGTTTCTGGCATTTGTCTTATGGCGGCCACTTGGGGCTTGCAGTGCCATCAGCTGTGCAGATAGCAAGTACAGATTGATTCTGAACAGTTGTGATAACTCTAACTCGCTGTTCGAGTCAGTTACAGTAAAGATTACTGAGAAATTTATAGAAGTGGAACATGATTCTACTGCTTCTAACACACATTTCACATATGGAGCATGAAAATAAATTGGGAAATTAGGGCATGTCTGAAAACACACAAAAAGTTGCTTTTCCCTTTGCCATATCTGCAAGTGGAACATGAAAGGAAATGACTAGTAGTGGTACAGGATACTCTCCGTAACACATCATACAGTGGCTTGAGGAGTATCTATCTAGATACAGATGTAGTGATAGTGGAAATAAAGGAATACATGTGGAACAGGCTGGAGCACCAAATGATGGGTGGGAAGGGTTCAACAACATTAATGTACCAAGCACTCTTCAGAGGTAAGTAAAAAACAAAAATGAAGCATATGTTACACACACACACACACACACACACACACACACACAGATGATTTGACTTACCAAACGAAAGTGCTGGCAGGTTGATAGACACACAAACAAACACAAACATACACACAAAATTTTGTGTTTATGTTTGTGTGTCTATCAATATGCCAGCGCTTTCGTTTGGTAAGTCACATCATCTTCATGCCACATGGGAAAAATATATTAAAAACAAAGATGCCATGACTTACCAAATGGGAAAGTGCTGGTAGATAGACACAATAAAAAAAAACATACAAACACACACACAAAATTTCAAGCTTTCGCAACCAACGGTTGCTTCGTCAGGAAAGAGGGAAGGAGAGGGAAAGACGAAAGGATGTGGGTTTTAAGGGAGAGGGTAAGGAGTCATTCCAATCCCGGGAGTGGAAAGACTTACCTTAGAGGGAAAAAGGTATGTGCGGATGGATGTGTGTGTGTGCGCGAGCGAGCGAGTGTATACCTGTCCTTTTTTCCCCCTAAGGTAAGTCTTTCCGCTCCCAGGATTGGAATGACTCCTTGCCCTCTCCCTTAAAACCCACATCCTTTCGTCTTTCCCTCTCCTTCCCTCTTTCCTGATGAAGCAACAGTTTGTTGCGAAAGCTTGAATTTTGTGTGTATGTTTGTGTATCTATCGACCTGCCAGCACTTTCGTTTGGTAAGTCACTTCATCTTTCTTTTTATATATCTCCTCCATCACAGTGGGACCCACCTCCTCTTCCTCAAACTCACCCTCTCCAAACCTACCAGGAATTTCTCAATTCCAGCCTTGCCTCTCAATCCTTCTTAAAAAACCTAATCCTACTCCCAACATCACCACTGCTGAAGCCCAGGTTATCCGTGATCTGAAGGCTGACCGATCCATCGTCATTCTTCCGGCGGACAAGGGTTCCACGACCGTGGTACTTGATCGTCGGGAGTATGTGGTTGAGGGACTGCATCAGCTTTCAGACAACACTACATACAAAGTTTGCCAAGGTAATCCCATTCCTGATGTCCAGGCGGAGCTTCAAGGAATCCTCAGAACCTTAGGCCCCCTACAAAATTTTCACCTGACTCCATCAGCCTCCTGACCCCACCGACACCCCGCACCCCTACCTTCTACCTACTTCCTAAAATTCACAAACCCAATCATCCCGGCCGCCCCACTGTAGCTGGTTACCAAGCCCCCACTAAACATATCTCTGCCTACGTAGATCAACACCTTCAACCCTTTACATGCAGTCTCCCATCCTTCATCAAAGACACCAACCACTTTCTTGAATGCCTGGAATCCTTACTCAATCTGTTACCCCCGGAAACCATCCTTGTAACCATTGATGCCACTTCCTTATACACAAATATTCCACACATCCAGGGCACCGCTGCGATGCAGCACTTCCTTTCACGCTGATCACCTGCCACCCTACCTAAAACCTCTTTCCTCATTACCTTAGCCAGCTTCATCCTGACTCAACTTCTTCACTTTCGAAGGCCAGACATACCAACAATTAAAGAGAACAGCCATGGGTACCAGGATGGCCCCCTCGTACGCCAACCTATTTATGGGTCGCTTAGAGGAAGCCTTCTTGGTTACCCAGGCCTGCCAACCCAAAGTTTGGTACAGATTTATTGATGACATCTTCATGATCTGGACTCACAGTGAAGAACAACTCCAGAATTTCCTCTCCAACCTCAACTCCTTTGGTTCCATCAGATTCACCTGGTCCTACTCCAAATACCACGCCACTTTCCTTGACGTTGATCTCCATCTGTCCATTGGCCAGCTTCACACATCTGTCCACATCAAACCCACCAACAAGCAATAGTACCTCCATTATGACAGCTGCCACCCATTCCACATCAAACGGTCCCTTCCCTACAGCCTAGGTCTTCGTGGCAAACAAATCTGCTCCAGTCCGGAATCCCTGAACCATTACACCAACAACCTGAAAACAGCTTTCGCATCCTGCAACTACCCTCCTGATCTGGTTCAGAAGCAAATTACCAGAGCCACTTCCTCATCCCCTCAAACCCAGAACCTCCCACAGAAGAACTCCAAAAGTGCCCCACTTGTGACAGGATACTTTCCGGGACTGGATCAGACTCTGAATGTGGCTCTCCAGCAGGGATACGACTTCCTCAAATCCTGCCCTGAAATGAGATCCATCCTTCATGAAATCCTCCCCACTCCACCAAGAGTGTCTTTCTGCCATCCACCTAATCTTCGTAACCTCTTGGTTCATCCCTATGAAATCCCCAAACCACCTTCTCTACCCTCTGGCTCCTACCCATGTAACCACCCCCGGTGTAAAACCTGTCCCATGCACCCTCCCACCACCACCACCACCTACTCCAGTCCTGTAACCCGGAAGGTGTACACGATCAAAGGCAGAGCCACGTGTGAAAGCACCCACGTGATTTACCAACTGACCTGCCTACACTGTGAAGCTTTCTGTGTGGGAATGACCAGCAACAAACTGTCCATTTGCATGAATGGACACAGGCAGACAGTGTTTGTTGGTAATGAGGATCATCTTGTGGCTAAACATGCCTTGGTGCACGGCCAGCACATCTTGGCACAGTGTTACACAGTCCGGGTTATCTGGATACTTCCCACTAACACCAACCTGTCAGAACTCTGGAGATGGGAACTTGCCCTTCAGTATATCCTCTCTTCCCGTTACCCACCAGGCCTCAACCTCCACTAATTTCAAGTTGCCGCCGCTCATACCTCACCTGTCATTCCACAACATCTTTGCCTCTGTACTTCCGCCTCGACTGACATCTCTGCCCAAACTCTTTGCCTTTACAAATTTCTGCCTGTGTCTATATATGTGCGGATGGATATGTGTGTGTGGGCGAGTGTATACCTGTCCTTTTTCCCCCCTAAGGTAAGTCATTCCGCTCCCAGGATTGGAATGCCTCCTTACCCTCTCCCTTAAAACCCACATCCTTTCGTCTTTCCCTCTCCTTCCCTCTTTCCTGATGAAGCAACCGTTGGTTGCGAAAGCTTGAATTTTGTGTGAGTGTTTGTGTGTCTATCAACATGCCAACACTTTTGTTTGGTAAAAGCTTTCACAGGGTAATGACACAGTTATCAATTTGGTTGGTTGGTTGGTTGGTTGGTTTGGGGAAGGAGACCAGACAGCGAGGTCATCGGTCTCATCGGATTAGGGAAGGATGGGGAAGGAAGTCGGCCGTGCCCTTTGAAAGGAACCATCCCGGCATTTGCCTGGAGCGATTTAGGGAAATCACGGGAAACCTAAATCAGGATGGCCGGACGCGGGATTGAACCGTCGTCCTCCCGAATGCGAGTCCAGTGTCTAACCACTGCGCCACCACGCTCGGTAGTTATCAATTTGAATCTATGTTACAAATATAACTCACTTTTTCTGAGGGACACAAATTACACTAGCTACTGAACACATGAACAAATATTCCAGTTGGATTAAAATTTAATATGAAGTTACTAATATTATCAGAGACTACATGTAAACAGTAAAGCAATTGTCTGTATACACTTTTGGAAACTGACCTCACAATCAAATAATGTTTTCCTGTTCCACATAAGAACATCCAGCACAAAATATTTACGTTGCTCCCTGCACCACACACAGTCCAACATTGTGCCTGCTGGTAACACAGATTGGAACGATGCAGTCGGTAAGCCCCTCTTGTCATAGGCTCTTGTCCCTCGCTAATAAAAACAATGAGAACAGACACTAGTGAAAAAAATTAGTCTAATAACATTACCATGCCCACAATTCTTCACAGTACTTGGAATGTTTGATATGAAACAGCTAATAGTCATGCCCATAATAAATGAGAACTGTTCACAATCATTTGTAACAGGTAATTACCAGTGCTGACATTTTCAACTGGAAAATAAATTCAATTAAAATTCAATCTGTGGGTTGTACACGAGTTTTTGATGACATTTAACGTTAATGTCATGCCCCTATGAAGGCTATCATATAACTTGCTCCAAAGTCTTATGAACTATACTGGAATGTAAAATTTACTTTTAATGTCAACAACATAATAGAATCCCTTTCCTTGACCTGCACATCACATATATTAATAAGAAACATACTCAGTATTCATTGTAAATCTATGGCCATTATCCTCATTACAAGTAAAAATTTGTATTGCCTCCTTCCAGGGTTTTCTGAGTATAATTGTTAACCTATTTCTAGACATGGATGGATGCTATGGTGAACAGAATACTTACATTGCTTAGGAACATTAATTAAATATGCAGAGAAATGTTACATTATGGACAGTAGCCTTTAATAAAATTTTTAACTATTTGAAAATTGAAGAAATACTTACAGAAAACCTGAATCCATAAACTGTAACTCATCAAGACAATATACATGCACTTTAAGGCAGAGTTGTCCTCAACCTGAAGTTTGTTTTGAACATCAAAGTGGTTTACTAAGCACGATCTTATACTAGAAGTTATGCCCTTACCTTTCTCCAAACTTAGAACTGACTTACCCACAGTGCTGAGCCGTTGTACAAGAATGCCAAAGGATGCAAATAAACAAGTTCTTTTTATGATAGAGAATCTTACAAACTCAGATAGGAAGACACATAAATGAACAGACCAATGGATAGGTAGATAGACAGATGGACGCACAGACATATTATGAAAAGGATAGATTGCTACTTATTTTAAAGATGACATACTGAGCTGCAGATAAGCGCAACGAAAACACTGTCACACATTGAGCTTTCAGCCAAATCTCCCTTCAGAAATGGACACACACACACACACACACACACACACACACACACACACACACACACACACACACCTCATACATGATCGCTATCTTCGGCAGCTCAGGCTGTAATGTAACTGTGTCAAGTTGAATGGGAACAGCAGTCCATGGCAAGAAAGCAGGAGGGAGGGATAGCAATGGCAGGGTAAGGGAGGGGAGGGGGGCTCATAGAGGAGAGAGAACTCAAAACTGCCTGGCAGGAAGTGCAGGGACTGGATGGTGAAAGGGGTAGGAGGCTGTGGAGGACGGAGAGAGGGCTAAGAGTGAGGAAAGTTGGCAGATAAATCCTCCTTTCAAGCACATTTAATTCAAGAAAGAGAAAAAAATTGATGGAGGAGGAGGAGGAAGAGGAGGAGGAGGAGGAGGAGGGGGGACATAAATGAGTGCATTCCCCACACATAAATGTGTTAATGATTAGTTTATGTATGGGATGGGAGAGCGGTGGCGGAGATGGGAGAGCGGTGGCGGAGATGGGAGAGCGGTGGCGGAGATGGGAGAGCGGTGGCGGAGATGGGAGAGCGGTGGCGGAGATGGGAGAGCGGTGGCGGAGATGGGAGAGCGGTGGCGGAGATGGGAGAGCGGTGGCGGAGATGGGAGAGCGGTGGCGGAGATGGGAGAGCGGTGGCGGAGATGGGAGAGCGGTGGCGGAGATGGGAGAGCGGTGGCGGAGATGGGAGAGTGGTGGCGGAGATGGGAGAGCGGTGGCGGAGATGGGAGAGCGGTGGCGGAGATGGGAGAGCGGTGGCGGAGATGGGAGAGCGGTGGCTATCGCCCCCTCCACTTCGAAGTGTGAGGGGGCAGCATATTGTTTCTGCTGCCATAAGTTCACTTAAGATATGTACATATTCTATATGCAGAACCAGCGATAAAAATTATGCTGTTCACTAGCAAATATGCAATCATTATTTTAATGGCTACATAGCAAAAAAAGGAATGTTAATGTTCTCTGCTATGACTGCATTAGGTATAGCCAATGTGTGAGCACAAAATGAAACTGGTTCTTTTTAAGGTGGTCTCACAGTCATTCAGCAGCATACCTGCAGTCTGTGACATTGGTTGGCCAATATGAGTAAGCCAGAACTGCATTACAATTCATTAGATATAGTTGGGGGGTGGGGGCAGATAGAGTGGGGGGGGCAGATAGAGTGGGGGGGGGGGGCAGATAGAGTGGGGGGGAGGGGGGCAGATAGAGTGTGGGGGGCAAAAACCCAAGATTTCGTCACTGGGCAGTCAAAATGGGACAGTGCACCAGAAAATGGGCCACTGTCAACCAGGCACCGCACCAACACTTAGGCGGGATTTCATGGCACAGGAGGTAACTGTGGGTTGCCCAAGCGCGGCCGATGCGGGGCCGGAAGAGGACAACTGATTCCCTGCGAGAGGCCCGCATTGAAGTCTCCCACACATACGTAGTCTCCTTAATGACACACAGTTTGTTGTGTGTACTGTTATGCCATTCCATCTACCAAAGCCGATAAACCCTACGGTGTTAAGTCAGAACACAGGCCAGATTCAGAGATGCCCATCTCCAGAAGCGGTTTCCGCAGAGCCTGTTTGGCCAGCCTGTTGGCAAATTCGTTGCCTGGGATCCACACAAACACCATTGAATGATAGGACCAGTTCAGGGCATGGATGGAATCCTGGATGAACGCTACTGAAGGGTGGTGAGGGTAGCACTGGTCGATAGCTTGTAGGCTGCTCAAGGAGTCAGTACACAGAATAAACGATTCCCCAGTGCATGAACAGATATACTGAAGTGCACAAGAGATGGCCACCAGCTCTGCAGTGACTACACTGCAGCCATCGGGCAAGGAATGCTGACCAAAATGCCCTCTGTGGACATAGGCGAAGCCAACATGACCATCAGCCATCGAACAGTCGGTGTAAAGCACTTCAGAGACCCGGAACATGTCAAGAAGGGAGAGGAAGTGACAGTGGAGAGTGACAGGAGTAATTGAGTCCTCAGGGTCACGCGAAAGGTCCAGACGAATCTGCGGCCTAGGTGTAAACCATGGAGGTGTATGCAGATGGACCTGGATGGGAGGTGATAAAGGGAAGGATTCCAGTTCAGACAGAAGGGATTGCACAAAAACTGCAGTCATTAGCCCTGACCTGCACCATCGATGCGGGAGATGGACTGCCACAGGTAGAAAAAGAAGATGGTAATTCGGATGCTCAGGAGAACTATGAATGTGTGCAACGTAACTGTTGAACAGCTGTGCACATCATATCTGCAATGGAAGGACTCCAACCTCCACCAGGACACTGGTCACCAGACTCGTTCTAAAAGCTCCCATCGCTAGGCAAACACCACAGCTGTGCACTGGGACAAGTACATGCAACACAGAGGGTGCTGCCAAACCATAAACCAGACTTCCATAGTCAAGGCGGGATTGAACAAGGGCTTTGTAGAGCTGCAGCAGAGTAGAGCAATCTGCACCACAGTTAGTATAGCTCAGGCAGCAGAGGGCATTGAGGTGCTGCCAGCACTTCCGATTAAGCTGACAAAGGTGAGGTACCCACAACAATCGGGTGTCTAAAACCAGTCCTAGGAATTGATATGTCTCCAGTACAGTGAGTGCATCATCATTAAGATAAAGTTCTGGTTCTGGATGAATGGTACGATACCGACAGAAGTGCATGACACACGACTTAGCGGCCAAAAACTGGAAGCCATGGGCGAGAGCCCATGACTGCGCCTTGTGGATGGCTCCCTCTAGGCACCGCTCAGCAACACCAGCACTGGTAGAGCAGTACGAAATGCAGAGGTCGCCTGCATACAGAGAGGGTGAGACGGATGCCCGACAGCTGCTGCTAAAACGTTAATGGTCACCAAAAATAGTGAGACACTCAATACAGAGCCCTGCGGGACCCTATTCCCCTGGATATGGAAGGGGGCGGGGGTCTATGGGAGGCACCAACTTGGACACGGAAAATATGGAGCAACAGGAAATTATAGATAAAAATTGGGAGCGGGTTTTCGAGACCCCACTCACATAATGTGGCAAGGATATGATGTCGCCAGGTGGTGTAATACACTTTGCGTGTGATCAAAATAGACTGCAACAAGGGTTTGGCATCTGGAAAAGGCTGTTCGGAAGGCAGACTTGAGGGACACAAGATTATCAGTGGTAGAGTGCGCCTGGTGGAAGCCGCCCTAACATGGAGCCAGTAGGCCATGTGACTCCAGGACCCAACCCAACCGCCGACACACCATACATTCCAGCAGCTTACAAACAATGTTGGAGAGGCTGATGGGCCACATCAAGGGGATTTTTACCGGGTTTGAGCACCGGAATGATGTTGCTCAGGCTAAAAACACAGTGCCCAACCTGAAGTCTAGTTAAAACTATCTTCTCCCATTGACGAGGCTGGGAAGATGTCCAAGCACAGGGAAGAGGTTTCATGTCCCGTTATTTATTATCGGGAAGTGCAGACCAATGTGTGTGCCATAAAAGAGCAACACGATGACATAAAATGCTCTGTAGATCGGCAAAGGGAACCATGCAAAGAGCAGGCCGAGGAAGAGAGACTGCAGCCTTTGCCGCTGTATCGGCTGCCTCGTTTCTGCGGGTACCAACATGCCGTGGGATATACAGGAATGCAACAGAGATGGCCCCCAAGTGGAGCATGTGGAGGCAATACTGAATCCGGTGGACCAGAGGGTGGACAGGATAAAGAGCTTGAAGGTTGAGAAGAGAGCTGAACGAATTGGAGCATATAATATACTGTATCCGCTTATAGTGACAGATGTATTGGACAGCCCAGAGAACAGCATAAAGCTCCGCAGTAAAACCCGAACACTGGTTGGGAAGCCAAAATCTAATATGGGTGTTGCCAACAATATAGGCACTCCCAATACCAAAGGTGGTCTTTGAGCCATCACTGTAAATAAATGTAGCACCCTCCATTTGTGCGCTTAGAGCAGAAAATGCCCCATGACAAATTGTGGGGAGGGTACTATCCTCAGGAAGCTGGGAAGGTCATGGTGAAGGCAGGTCTGGGGGCAAAGACAAGGTGGCGTCGTACACCCAATTGTCAAGAAAGTTTTAGGAAATTTGAAGGAAAGGGAATGTAGCAGTTGAGAGGAGGAAGACTCCCAGTGGTAGTAGTGAGGAAGAGCGGCCTGCTTACCCTAAATCCAAGGAGGTGTCGAAAGAAAGGGCATGAGTTTAATGAGAAGGCATGGAAGACATAACTAGCAAAGGACTCAGAAGGACAGCTCACCGATTGGACAGTGGAGGTTCAGCAGTCTCAGTGTAAAGGCTCTCCATGGGGTTGGTGTAAAGAGCTCCAGAGGCGTGTTGACCCAATTAGTTAGAAATTGCGACTGGGTCCACTAAGGTATCTTGCGCAACAAGATACAAGGGAGAAACTAGACATGCTGGATAGCTGTCGAATTCGACTCCAAACTACAGATGATGGAATGAAAGTGTTAAAGGAGCTGGTAAAGAAGGCACAGCTGCCTTTTGCTATCGCGGATGATGTGACGGGATCGGGTACATAACAGCTTATAGCGGATACAGTTGGCCAACATAAAAATGTGCAGAGCATGTATCCACACTCATACTGTGTCATGGCACACCTCGTTCCACCAAGGAACTGAGGGGAGGGTGGGGGGGGGGGGGCATCAGGGCAAAGGGGAAGTACGAGGTATTGACTGTTCTGTGGGTGTAACATGGTAGACATCATCATCGATGCTAGGAAACTGCCGGTCATCAAATGTTGCTAAAGAGGAGAAAAAGAGTCCAATCGGCTTGGGAAAACTGCCTGGGTCTTGGGCGCATAGATTGCAATTGTGGCTGTAATCTGAAGACATGTGGAAAATGGTCACTCGAGTGTGTATCAGCAAGAGGAAACCCGTAAAAGCACTGAGCTAGCTGACCAGTACCAACCGAAAGGTCCAAATGAAAGTAGGTTGATGTGGAGGCAGACAAAAAAAGTAGGCTCCCTAGTTTTGAGGCAAACCAGATCTGCTTGGTGGAAGACGTTAATTAATAGGGAGCCTGCCTGACAAGGACGCAGAGATCCCCAAAGTGGACAGTGGGTGTTGAAATCCCCAAATTCCCAACCAACAAATAGGGGGGGGGGGGGGGGGTGGAAGCTGATTAAGGAGATGAAGGAGATCGGCTCTTGCCACTGGTGTGGATAATGAAAAGTGTATGGTACAAAGAGAAAAGGTGTGTCCAGAAAGGAAAAGACGTACAGTGACAGCTTGGAAGGAACTGTTTAAGGGGATTGGGTGATAATTGATAGTATCATTGAGAAGAATTGTAAGACCCTCGTGTGCTGGAGTTCCATCAACACAGGGGAGATCAAACCAGGAAATGAGGGAACACAAAGCGATCATGGGGACATAGCTTTGTTTACCGAAGACAGAAGACGACCGGGATATATGATATTAGGAGGATTGACAATTCATACAGATTAGAGTGAATGCCATGGATATTCCAATGGATATTGACACAGGGTGGACAGACAACGGAAAAATCTCACCACAGTTGCCGTCAGCTCAATAACCGCTGAGAGCCGGTGGCTGATGGCATGAACAGCATTCAGCCAAAGGCAGAAGATCCTAATCCCAAATTGTTCGTGGGGCAGCTCCTGCCACCAGTGACTGGCTGGTTGGTCAGCCACCAGTGGTGTGTCTCAGCAACATGGAAGATGGCTGAGGGCAATTACTGCTGGGTGGTGCTGTACAAGGGAGATGCCATGGCGGAGAATGATAGGCACTATGTTTCTTATGAGCCTTCTTGAAAGCAGGACGTTGAGATGAGGGAGGATTTGATGATTGTGAGGTCAGTGTATGTAAAAAAATCTTCACAAGTAGGCTCTTTTTTGGAAGTCTGGGTGTCCGATTTTGGGGCCCTTGATATAGCAGGAGCCGATGAAGGTTGAGTCTTAGAGGGAGCAGGTGATAGTGTGGAGATTGAACGGGTGATCTTTGGGCAGGCCGATTTGACAACTGTGGTGCTAAAGGTGATATCACAAGTCCGCGTGGCTACCTCCTTAGTAGGTCAAGGAGAGGCGAAGACAGTGCTATATTTACCAACTGGGAACACAGTGGTCTTTCTACTGGTGAATAACTTACGAGCAGCAAAGGTAGACACCTTTTCCTTCACTTGGATTTCCTGAATAATTCATTCATCTCTAAAAATGGGACAATCTCTAGAGGAAGCAGTGTGGTCGCCCATACAATTGATGCAATGAGGGGGTGGAGGTGGACAATGACCATCATGGGCATTCCTGCCACAGGTAACACATTTGGCCATATTGGAACATAACTGGCTGGTATGATTAAACCGCTGACACCGATAGCAATGCGTAGGGATGGGTATGTAAGGGCAAACTGAAATCATCTCATATCCTGCTTTAATGTTCGATGGAAGTTGAACTCCGTCAAATGCCAAGAAGAGAGTGCAGGTCAGTACCAATTCCTTTTCAACCCTTTTCATGACTCAATGTATGGTCGTTACACCCTGATCAGACAGGTAATTTTGACTGTCCTCATTGGATAATCTGTCGAGTGATCTTGTATAAACCACCCCGCGTGATGAATTTAAAGTACGTTGCGCTTCCACCCGGAGAGGGAAGGTGTGTATCAGTGTAGTTCAAAGAAATTTATGTGCCTGGAGGGCACTGTCTGTTTCTAACAACAAGGTGCCTTTTCATAACAGAACAAGACTTTACAGGACCTGCAATTGCATAGACACCTTTCTGAATAATGAAAGGGTTGATTGTGGAGAAGTCTTGACTTTCGTCAGACCAAGAAACAACTAGGAACTTTGGCACTGACAGAAGAAAAGAGACTCATCTAGCTTTCTCTTGTGGGCAGAAGTTGTAGAAGTACAAGAAACCATTGTGAAAGCCAGACACCCCTCCCTCCTTTTTCCCCCTGTCGAAAAGGCTCTCATACCAGTTGCCATTCCAATGTCATCATTTGATGCAACTATGTGGATAAGTTGACAATACAACAATTTGTGCTTGGATCATCATGAAAGAGTTAATCGATAAAATGATGGATGTTGTCAATGTACTTGATGTGTATTTCTCCGTGATGTTTTAGACATAACACATATACAAGTGGCACAATATGTCAGTGAGCACCTGAGTGTACTAGTCTGGAATTGCTACTGGTGGCTAAGAAAAACAGCATTAGCCTGAACACACATGAACAAGGTTTGCACACAAAGTAAGTTCCACAATACTACAAGAAACTAATGCTGGAGTGATTGAACAGTCCACAGGTGCACTGCCAGTTCACCGTGTCCAATGGACACAATATTTTGGCAATGAGACACGTCGCCATCGTCAGTGCGCTGCTCGTAATTGCTAAGCAAAACGGTATTAACCTGAACACACATTAATAGTTTGAGCACAAATTAAGTTCCACAATACTGCAACAAACTGATGTTAGCATGCTCACAGAATTTCGCATTCAACTGTTGAGACAGTTTCTGTGTGTTATCTTTATAGGCTAATGGTGACAGATAATAAAAATGTTTGATATATTGAAAAGCTGGTTTAGTAACTACTAGAAAACTCACCCTAGATGAAACTACCAAAGTTCGCTTGCCCACAGGACAAGGTACAACAAACCACTTGCTATCCAAATCTGCAGGGACTTGCAGCAACCATTCAGACATCATTAGAACACCATAGTATGGCCACTTTCTTGCAACCTGTGGCAAGATCAAGGGGCATGAAAGAATTCAGTCAGTAAGGTTTTGTATCTTCATAGTTTCATTAAATTAATTAAAAGTGAATGCAGACAGATAAAGTAACTAATCAAAGAAAAACAAACCACTGAATTTTCTGCACTATTTACTTATTTATTTATGCCAAGACCAACTTAAGAAGCTATCATCACAGCTCAGAAAGCTCACAGATAACCTACAAATGAATAAATGTGGTAAGAGACTCAAGAGAATTTTTTAAAATCATAATTTGGATTACAAACCACTCATGTAAAATACACTAATAATGTCAAAATTTACAGAAAATTTAACAGATAATCAGAACTGATGTTAACACCAAACACCATCTAAAGTCATTTATGCCATATTAAAATTCTACAGACAATGACAATTAGACAATTAAGAGTGAATTACATGTACCCTAAGATATAATGAAAACTAGTTAACTGTAAAACAAGAGCTTACTAGACATTAGATACTTCTTTAGCAGTTAATGTCAAACTTCATAATGAAGTCTGCAATGACAGTTTGGTTAGCAAATCTAAGGAAACTTTGTTTTATTTATTACATTTAATTACATAATTGCTCACCAATAAACAGTTATTTTAAAGAGAGAGGGCAACTACAGGGGATAGGGAGACGTGGTAAGGGGCATAGAGGGAAGGGAAAGGCAGGCAGGCAAGTACAGGAGGGAGTCATAATGAGTAGATAGAGGTGAAGGATGTGCAAGAGGAAGATGTGAGGTAGCAGGAGGAAGTGTGACATCAAGGAGTGTGGGAAGCAAGAAGAAGAAGAAGGGGAGGAGAAAGAGGAGGAGGAGGAGGAGAAGGTTGAGGAACAAATAGAGAGACAGTCGAGGCATGCAGCCACAGCCAACAGGGGTGGGTGGGGGTGGGGGTGGAGGAGGTGGTAGAGGGCAATGATGGATGGGAGAAGAGTTTTAGGGGGAAGAGGAGTGGGAGACAGCAGAAAGTGAGGAGATGATGAGACAAAGGAAGACGGGAAGGAGTCTGAAGAGTGTGGGAAAAGTGGGGATGGGAGAGAAGGTCAGCTGCAGTTGGGAGGAAAACAAGTGCATGTGGGGAGGCGATATGGGCAGGAAGGAGATAGCAACAGGGGAGAAGGCAGGACAGGGTTGTCTGATGGGAGAATGGGAGGAAATAACGGATGAGTGGCGAAGGGGTCCAGCATGGGGTAGAGTCCAGATCGGGGAACATTTATGAAGGTGGGATGGGGTGGAGGGGGGAAGGGATGAGTGGTGAAAGGTTTAGAAGGTGGGCCATGAGAGGTAGGGGGCAGTGCTTGAGGGGAGGGGTGGGACTGTGTGAGATGGAGGGGGGTGTGAGCATGGAAAGGGGCAACTGAAGGAGGAAGAGAAGAGGGTTTGAAGCGATGAAGGGTTGGCCTTGCCACTGACAGTAAACATCTTGTAAATATATATATATTTTTATGTCAATAATATTAGAAACTATGTGTGGCATAGGATAGAACTGGATAATATAATTCTTTCTAGTGTTGTTTCTGAGAGAAATTAAAAGTGCCCAAATAGGCTACAATGGCTAGTGAATCATAAGATTTCTGAACATGATGAGATGAAGAACACACACAATGAAGAAATAAATTATGGAAGAATTCTCATCCTGAAGTATGTGGATGGTGGTTGTTGGATGTTGGCAATGTAGGTGCCGCATTGTGGTAACTATTATAAATACAATGGTAATTTTAATTCCATTTCTGTGTGTTTCAGAAAGTAATTAAAACTGGAATGTTTTGCTACTACTTGTGATCCAGTAACTAAAACTACTAGGTTATTATTTGTAAGTGATGTGCCAATAATGGATGTAAACATTCTGAAGAACTGACAAAGTTATAGAGTAGAAGTCTCATTCTTACTCTAAGTGTGTAAAGCTTACTCTGGGAGTAGTGCAGTCCATTGACTCATCTTCAAGATCTTCTTCCAGGACAAGCAAGCCACGTGTTTTGTTGAAGGATTCATCCCTACTCCTATATAAGAAATAGATAAATACAGCAGAATGAAAAAAACAGTTTTCAAGATACGCATATAGTTACTGTAAAAGAACGCATTAATGGATTGGAAACTCCTCACTTCCTAGTTTAGTAACTGACAGATGAAGTCTGTGTATTTTTACCTAGTAGCAAAATGGTTAGCTGGATGGTGGGAGGCTCTTTATTTTAAATGTGTATAACCAAACAAGGGTAAACTTGTTCATAGTGGTTTTGGGGATTTTGCAAGTTCCAGTTATCATATGCAGGATACCTCACTGTGATGGGGAACCAGTTAATTCATTCACGAAAACTTATCACTTCCCACTGAGAAAACTTGCTGTAATATTACATTTAATAATAGTTTTGAAACTATTAGCTACCTACCATAAAAGTTGTCAACAGCAGGGGCCATTTCTGTTCCCACTGGTAAACAAGAGTCAAGTCAAATGAAGAACATAAATATGGAATCGCAAAAGCAAACAACTACCGCCCAATCTCTCTTCTGACAGCTCTATCAAAAATTTTTGAGAAAGTAATGTATTCAAGAGTAGCCTCCCATATTTGTAAAAATAAAGTACTAACAAAATGTCAGTTTGGTTGTCAGATAAGCTTTTCAACAGAAAATGCTATATACGCTTTCACTGATCAAATATTAAATGCTCTGAATAACCGGACATCACCCATTGGTATTTTTTGTGATCTCTCAAAGGCCTTTGATTGTGTAAATCATGGAATTAGATAAGCTAAATCATTATGGTTTGTGTGGGGCAGTGCACAAATGGTTTAATTCATACTTAACTGGAAGAATGCAGAAAGTTGAAATAAGTGGTTCATGTAATGTTAAAACAACAGCTGATTCCTCAAACTGGGGGGCTATCAAGTACGGGGTCCCACAGGGTTCGGTCTTAGGTCCTTTACTGTTCTTGATATACATTAATGACTTACCATTCCACATTGATGAAGATGCAAAGTTAGTCCTTTTTGCTGATGATACAAGTATAGTAATAACATCCAGAAACCAAGAACTAAGTGATGTAATTGTAAATGATGTTTTTCACAAAATTATTAAGTGGGTCTCAGCAAACGGACTCTTTAAATTTTGATAAAACACAGTATATACAGTTCCGTACAGTAAATAGCACAACTCCAGTAATAAATACAGACTTTGAACAGAAGTCTGTAGCTAAGGTAGAATTTTCAAAATTTTTAGGTGTGTCCATTGATGAGAGGTTAAACTGGAAGCAACACACTGATGGCCTGCTGAAACGTCTGAGTTCAGCTACGTATGCTATTAGGGTTATTGCAAATTTTGGTGGTAAGAATCTCAGTAAATTAGCTTACTATGCCTACTTTCATTCACTGTTTTCGTATGGAATCATATTCTGGGGTAATTCATCGTTGAGTAGAAAAGTATTCATTGTTCAAAAACGTGTAATCAGAATAATTGCTGGAGCCCACCCACGGTCATTCTGCAGACATCTATTTAAGGATCTAGGGATCCTCATAGTATATACACTCCTGGAAATTGAAATAAGAACACCGTGAATTCATTGTCCCAGGAAGGGGAAACTTTATTGACACATTCCTGGGGTCAGATACATCACATGATCACACTGACAGAACCACAGGCACATAGACACAGGCAATAGAGCATGCACAATGTCGGCACTAGTACAGTGTATATCCACCTTTCGCAGCAATGCAGGCTGCTATTCTCCCATGGAGACGATCGTAGAGATGCTGGATGTAGTCCTGTGGAACGGCTTGCCATGCCATTTCCACCTGGCGCCTCAGTTGGACCAGCGTTCGTGCTGGACGTGCAGACCGCGTGAGACGACGCTTCATCCAGTCCCAAACATGCTCAATGGGGGACAGATCCGGAGATCTTGCTGGCCAGGGTAGTTGACTTACACCTTCTAGAGCACGTTGGGTGGCACGGGATACATGCGGACGTGCATTGTCCTGTTGGAACAGCAAGTTCCCTTGCCGGTCTAGGAATGGTAGAACGATGGGTTCGATGACGGTTTGGATGTACCGTGCACTATTCAGTGTCCCCTCGACGATCACCAGTGGTGTATGGCCAGTGTAGGAGATCGCTCCCCACACCATGATGCCGGGTGTTGGCCCTGTGTGCCTCGGTCGTATGCAGTCCTGATTGTGGCGCTCACCTGCACGGCGCCAAACACGCATACGACCATCATTGGCACCAAGGCAGAAGCGACTCTCATCGCTGAAGACGACACGTCTCCATTCGTCCCTCCATTCACGCCTGTCGCGACACCACTGGAGGCGGGCTGCACGATGTTGGGGCGTGAGCGGAAGACGGCCTAACGGTGTGCGGGACCGTAGCCCAGCTTCATGGAGACGGTTGCGAATGGTCCTCGCCGATACCCCAGGAGCAACAGTGTCCCTAATTTGCTGGGAAGTGGCGGTGCGGTCCCCTACGGCACTGCGTAGGATCCTACGGTCTTGGCATGCATCCGTACGTCGCTGCGGTCCGGTCCCAGGTCGACGGGCACGTGCACCTTCCGCCGACCACTGGCGACAACATCGATGTACTGTGGAGACCTCACGCCCCACGTGTTGAGCAATTCGGCGGTACGTCCACCCGGCCTCCCGCATGCCCACTATACGCCCTCGCTCAAAGTCCGTCAACTGCACATACGGTTCACGTCCACGCTGTCGCGGCATGCTACCAGTGTTAAAGACTGCGATGGAGCTCCGTATGCCACGGCAAACTGGCTGACACTGACGGCGGCGGTGCACAAATGCTGCGCAGCTAGCGCCATTCGACGGCCAACACCGCGGTTCCTGGTGTGTCCGCTGTGCCGTGCGTGTGATCATTGCTTGTACAGCCCTCTCGCAGTGTCCGGAGCAAGTATGGTGGGTCTGACACACCGGTGTCAATGTGTTCTTTTTTCCATTTCCAGGAGTGTATATTCAATTATAAAATTTGTTGTTAATAATCCAACACAGTTCAAAAGTAATAGCAGTGTGCATAGCTATAACACCAGGAGAAAAGATGATCTTCACTATGCAGGGTTAAATCTGACTTTGGCACAGAAAGGGGTAAATTATGCTGCCACAAAAAGTTTTTGGTCACCTACCAAACAGCATCAAAAGCCTGACAGATAGCCAACTAACATTTAAAAATAAATTAAAAGAATTTCTAGATGACAACTCGTTCTACTCATTGGCTGAATTTTTAAATATAAATTAAGGGGGAAAAATAAAAAGAAGAAAAAAGCAACAACTTAAACATTAGTGTCATGCAATATTTTGTGTAATGTAATATCTTGTACAGACATCTTTTATTAACCTGACACGTTCCACAACATTATGAAGTGTCGTATTCATGATCTATGGAACAAGTATTAATCTAATCTAAACAGCCATGTCACCATTAGTCTATAAATTAGTCAGCATTTTTATAAAAGTGGAAGCATTGTGGAGATGCCTATAAAGCAATACAGAAGTAGCAAAGAGATTGTGTTATTCAGCTTCTGAAAAAGTAGGGTGTGAAACCTATTTAAAGTAAATGCGTAATGAAGGTCTAGTATGGGGATGCAAGCTTGTCACAGCAACAAATAATCGTACGGAGTCGCAAGTTTGCAAGTGGTGTGCCGTGAAGCCAATGGTCTTCATCTAGATCAGGCACATTTAGTTTTGACTTCCGAAAACAGCACAGCCACTGAAGACTTTGTAATGTAAAACCTCTGAGTGACAGCAGATCATAAAGCAGCAACTGTAAATCATTGCCATTTTGCAACACATCAGGTTGGACATGATGTGCTCAATTTGTAGGATGTGTCTGTAACACAGGTTCCACAGCAGCTTACACCTGGATTAAGAAAAAGGCAAGTTTATGCCTCTTAAACAAAATGGTGATGTCTCACTTGCAAGATCTGCCACAAGAAATGATACCTGGGTTCAGTACCACCAACCAGACAGAGTGTCCAGGTAAGGAATGTCAAAATTCCTAAAAACCCAAATCAAATACATTCTTAATGCAACATCATTAGGGAAGTTATGTTGATACTTTGCAACCAAAAAAGGCATAATCATGAAGCACCACACATTGTGAAAATCCACTATCACTGGTGCATCACACTCAGATCTCCTAAAAATCTGTTTACAGGCTGCTATTAAATTAAAATAATGTGGACTGATAAACGCAGGAGTTGTGTTTCAGTATGAGAATGTGTGACCCATATGGCCCATGCAACAGTTGATAAATTTTACACCAAAAATGCAGTGTTTTCAGAATTCTCTCTACTCACTAAACCTTCTTTAGAGCTATTTCCAGATACTTTGAACACTCAAAGAAGGTTTGGGTGTCAAGAAGACTTATTTCTGGTGGAGAGGTATGCTACACCATGGAAAAATGTTTGTGTTGACTCCTATATTAATTATTTTCTTTGGGAATTCAGGCACTTCAGAAGCTCCAGCAAATTGCATTAAGTATGATGGGGAGATGAAACTTTTTGCAGATTTGAGTTGTGTGTGCAAACAGATATTTGACATTCTCATTTGTCTCACTCTCATATTTATGAATTCTGCTATTTTCAAATTGTGACATATTATTTTAGCATTTTTAAAATTTTAGATTTTATAAAACCAGAATTTCACCACTAAAATTATCAGAATAACAATGAGAATTTAAAACTTCTGAACACAGGAAGCACAGTAAATAACTACCGAAATAACTAGACAAAAAAGATAAACTTGAAATATGCAGTTGATCACAATTAGGAGTTGACGAAAGTAACACTGTTGTTCAAAAAATTTAGGAGCTAAGATGAAAATTCAAACGAATATTTAATGCTTTAGACACATATTCTGTTGATCCCCAAAATAGACGGCAAGTGCCCATCCAAACAAACTACCTTCTGATTAGCAAACACCTGCCTTCACCAAACATATGCTCTGTGCCCTCTATTATCAGGTGGCCTACTGAAATCTATACACTACCAGACACGTGCTCAGTCAGGTCTCCCCCAAGGAGAACGACTCCATGCTTCCAATTTTGTTGTGTGCTGGGAGTATTTTGTCTCACCTTGGTGGGTGGAATGCACTTAATGGCCAAATCATCAGCTTCACTGCCTGCAACTTCTTATCCTTTGCTTCACATCACAGTTCCTCCCCCTACCCTGTGTTACAACAGTGAGGTGGTGATGTTCAGAGGAGCCACACTCCTCCATAACCACTGCACTCGTCATAGTCATTTTGAAAGAATCTTTATTGTTGAAACGCTTCCCATACAGACAAATATTGTGATTTAACAAAATACACATTGAAACTTGACATTTAGGACAATTAATTAGTACAAGATTAGCTTGTGCCTAAAGGGTTCGATTACTCATTGATCAAGGCGCCAAGGCTGTTACAAGAGCCAATTAAAAATGGTGCAAGGTGCACAAAATACTGGAAAGAGACGACAAGACTATAACGGAAATGTGTAATGTCAAGCAATGGAACATTAAGGTTGGCATGTACATCTAATAAACCACAGGAAGGAGCATAAGAAAGTGACAATCTTTAGGACTTAATGACTACCTGAGGAAACAAATACTGGTCAGCTGTTCTCAAAGAGTACGATTCATCCAGAGTGTTCTCCTTGGGTACCACTAGACACACATATTGTATTGGTTTACTTGTCTACGGCAGGATGAGGATTAATGAAAGAAACAAGATGACAGAATGCCGAGCAGAGCCAGCAGTGACTAGATCTGATATGGCCAACTTAGCTGCAGCCAGCACGACAATAACGTCCTTGGCTAGTTGTGAATCTGACCATAGTGATGGCCCACAGGGCAGTTGGCAGCAGTGTGTCGAGAAGGAGGCACTGGTCGACATTGGCAAAGCTACTACCATAAAGCAGAATCAGCTAAAAAGGTATCTTGACTCCTCCCAGACTCTAGCACAACAGTCCTGTTTCCACAATATTGTTCTCCAAAGCTACAACCAAACAGCATTGTATTGCCAAATCTTTTCCTGCTCTTGTTTTCCTTTCCTGTAACTTACTTTTATTGGCCCATGCACTGTTCATTCTCCAACCAATGAGATGTAGCATTACAAACTCTTAGCATGCAATAGATTTTTTTTCCATCCTCCAGTAAGTGCCCAATTTCTTAAAGAATCAAACTCCCATATATAAAACATCTTCAAATATGTAATTACTTTACAAATAAATTTCTGTCTTAAATATTTGGATTTAAACAGGCAAGTGATAAAAAAATTAAGAAAGGTGTGAAATTATGTTTAAAGTTTGCCGGAACTCGCTAAGTGGTCTCATGAAACACTAGATCAATACAAACTGGGTAATTCATGTTCGATATTAAGTAAAAAGCTAATTTTTCATGCATCTCAATATTTGTAACACAATATCTCCTGAACTATGTATGGTAAAATTATATAATTTTATAGGTACATTCACTGATGTATATATAGATACTACCTGCAAAGTGTGTTGCGAATAGAGTTGGCTGTAAAGAGGTGATAAATTAAAACACCATATCTGATGCTGAAGTTTGACTGTTTTAGAATGAAAATGCAGTAAGCAATAAACTTTTTTTTTTTCGTTCCTTGTGGTATGGTGTGCGTGGTGGTGTGGTGTGTGGTGGGCTGGGGTGCAGCGAGAAAAAGTTTTGTATAAAAAAAAAAAAAAAAAAAAAAAAAAAAGTTATGTGTAAACTTTGTCTGTAGTCGCTAAGTGGTCACATTCTCAAACTTTATGAATGAACCCCATGTATTAGTGTGCTGTCAATTATACTGCAGTAAGACAAACACACAGTTTCTGACTGTAATACTTGTCTTGTTGTGTTAAACTTATAATATTATCTTTTAATGAGTAGATTATAACAGCATTTAAAATTATCAAATATGGTTGATAATTATGTGAAATACTGAAATCAAATTTCTACTGCCGCTACACTGCAGTTGGCACTGAGTTCCAGGATAATATTTTAGTAATATAGATGCTATGCCATCTGTTGACAAACAGTTAATGGGAAGTTCCAAAATACCTACACCAGTTTATGGATTGAAAACAAATACAAATAGAGTTACCTGCACATTAAATTACTTCACTCCTAATTTTATCACTACATACACACATTTCTGTCGTGGGAGTACAGAACTGCAATATTATTTATCACATACATTATGGGAAGTATATACAGGGTGAGTCTAACTATTGCCACCTAGAATAACTTCTGAAGTATGATAGTAGCTGAAAAGTTTGTGGGACAAATGCTGCATGGGACAACAGGGGCCACAATATGACGTATTGGTTTTTTGTTGCTAGGTGGGGTCTCGTCACAGATATGTAGGTCAACATGGTTTTTTGAAATGGGATGCTACAGTTTGGTACTTATTTTCTGATAGCGGCTATCGAGATGAATCCAATGTTGTGTAACAAACAGTAAGGTCTTTGAAAGTCAACGAAGGTCGAAAAGGTGACATGAACGTCCATTTACAGAAGGTGTTTGAAGTGATGACCATTGGTATCAATGCAGTGCTGCAATCTTCTTATCATGGACTGAGTGGTATTCCTCATCACTTCAGCAGTTATCGAAGCACATGCTCTGACAATTCTCTCTCGTATATCGTGAAAATAGTAAATATTCACTGAATACGGCGTATCCATCTAACGTGACAATGACGTGTAAACACCATTCGACGGTTTCGCAATACAACACTAATAGGAACGGCAAGACTAGTAGCGTCAAATCAAGCGAATGTGAATGCTGTATTCCTTTTAAGAACAAGTCGATATGCTTCTCATTTACGAGAATACCAAGGTAATTCAGAGAGAGCTACAGACTTATACGCTGAAAGATATCCTCAACGTACTCACCCTACATGTGGTACATTTAAATGTGTGTATGATACACTGAGAACAACTGAATCTTTAACGCATCGGAAAAGTATCAGGCAAAGGTAAGTTACTAACGAGAAAATAGAAAATGGTACTCTTGCCACTGTGGTTCGAGATACTCGTGTTGGTTCATGTTAAATCGCAAGGGAATAGGGCTTGGGTCAGAGTAGTAGTGTTCATGTTCTGCATCACCATAAATTTCATCCTTACCATGTCAGTCTCCACCAAGAATTAACTGGTACAGATTGTATGCGTCACACTGAATTCTACTGATGGGCTCAACTTCAGATTCAGAGGGATGACACGTTTATGAATCTGATTTTATTTACTGATGAGACTACACTCCCAAACCATGGAAACATTACTTTGCATAACATGCATTACTGGGCAACTGAAAATCCATGTTGGCTGCAGCAAGTTGCACACCAAAAACCATGGATGGTTAATGTATGGCGTGGGATTCTGGGTGACAGAATTATAGGCCCCTATTTTATCGAAGGAAATCTTAATGGTAGGAAGTACACAACATTCCTGCAAGAAACATTAGATCTGTTATTGGAAGAAGTCGTCATCATCATGTCCTCCTTGCCATGTCCAGTGACAGCGACTCCATCAGTCGTTTAGTCCGTATTGTGGTGGGCTAAGATGTATATTGCAAAACTGAGCTTTGCTTTGAAAATCTGGTCACACAAAGTGCAACACAGTTTCCCAATGGAACCATACTTATAGATGTAATTAGGCTTGGGCTTTGATTTGCGGAGTTTTCGTTTATCGTTCGGGTTCTTTAGGCAGATATGCTCGAATTGTTCCACACTCTTGTGTACAGTTAGACACACTGATCGGTGCAATGCAAGCTCCTCCCAACGTTTGCTCGGAATGCCACAGGCTGTGAGGTGGCATTTGAAGGTGTCTTTATATCACAGGTGTTGGCCACCTTGCTGCCGCTTTCCACACAAGAGCTCTGAGTAAAACACCGCTTTGGGAAGGCTACTGTCGTCCATGCATATGATATGGCCACTCTATCTCAGTTGGCGTTTCATTACGAGAGCTTCAATGCCAGGCAATTTCACGCGACGCAAAATCTCCATGTTGGGAACACGATCTTCCTATTTCATGCAGAGAATTGATCTCAGACAGCAAAGATGAAAGGTGTCTAGCCTCCTAATGTCAGCTTTATAACAGCACCAGGTTTCTGAGGCATAGAGTGAAGTTGGTAATATTATTGCTTTGTAGACCGCAATTCTAGTTTGTAGTCTGAGATCGTGATTTCCATACTCGGCGAGGTAAGTTTGCCGAAAACTGAGGCTGCATTGGCTATATGAGCTGCAATTTTTGTTGTCAGGCTGTTGTCACTTCTAATTTGGCTACCTAGATATTTAAACTGTGACAAGTTTTCCAAATGTTTGTTGTCCAACTTAATACTGCAGCCGTCTGCATTGGAACCCTTAAGTGGTTGTTGAAGGACTTGCATATTGGTGATGCTTATGACTAAACCAAATCTTCTGCATGAGTCATTTAGCAGGATCATGTATGTTTGGAGAGATTCAGGAGAATTAGCCATCATGCATACATCGTCTGCATAAAGAATTTCTAAGATACATATTTTATTTACACAACTTTTTTTCTGATGCAAGAGATATTGAACACACTTCTGTCTGTTCTCGAGTCAATACCCATTTGACCACTGCAGGCTTTGGTCGTGTCTCTCACAACAGCTGCGAAATAAAGCGAGAAGAGTGTGGGAGCCAGTACACAGCCTTGTTTTACAGTGCATGTCACAGGAAACTGGTCTGAAAGCTCATTTTCATGGTAGATTTTTGCCATCATGTTGTCATGAAACTGTCCTTTCAAGTTAATAATTTTGTCAAGGCAGCTGGTTTTCTTTAGTATAATCCAGAGAGCTTCCTCTGGGACTCGGTCAAATGCTTTTTCCAGGTCTACAAAGCAAATGAACAGAAGCTGATGTTGCTCTAAGCTTTTCTCTTGCATTTGTTTGACAACAAATATGGCATCCACTGCACCTCTGTTTGGGCAAAAGCCACACTAGGTCTCTGGTAGCACTTTCTGCAAGGTGCGTTAGCCGGTTGTTGAGTATGTGGGCCAGGACGTTCCCTGCTGCTAAGAGAAGAGAGATTCTACTGTGAGAACTGCAGTCAGAAATGTCACCTTTACCTTTGTAAATCTTGCAAATGCAGGCATCTTTCCAATCTTGTGGAATTATTTCGCACTCCTAAATCTTTGAAATTAGAGCAAACAGTGGGTTCGTAATGTTTGGTCCACCATATTTATAAAGTTCTGATGGTAAGTTGTCTAATCCTGCTGATTTGTTATTTTTCAGCTTAGCCAATGCTGAAATGAATTCACTGAACGAAGGGGCATCAGCAAATTGTTCATCAACTGGCAGGCCTTCAGCTGATTCTATGTATGGAATATCAGTCGTTTGATGGTTGGGATTAAGAACGTCATCAAAATGTTCTACCCACCGAGCAAGGATATCATTCTGTTGTGTCAACCGACAGGTTTTATCTTTGTCATAAACAGGTGCTTTCCCTGATTTTGGACCAAAGATAGTTTTCAGGCACTCAAAGAATCTGCCTGTTTGGTTTGTGTCAGTGTATGATTGCATTTCATTGGCTTTCAGGGTGCGCACCTTCACTTTCAGGTTGTAGTGTGCTACTTTATGCTTGCCAAGATCAAGACTGCGAAGAGGTGCTCTGAAATCATTAACAAGCTTTTTGATCTCAATCTGAATTGTCAAACCAATCTTGGTTCTTCTTCTGAGGTTTTCCCAAGACTTCTGTGGCACATCTGCGCAGTTTGGTAGCACATACATTCCAGTGCTCATCTACAGAGGCAGACTCGTATATAAAAAGCCCATCAGAACCGAATACATCATCCAGTTTTGCTCTCATACTCTGATCATGGACCAAGATTTTGCAGGATAATTTAATAATATTTTGTGCGAGGCTTGGCGTGGTGCTTTCAAAGTTATGTTTAATTTGGACCTCACAAGTTGATGGTCTGTCAAACCCTGAGCACCTCTCATAGCATGTGTGATCAGTACTTCACCAAGATCTTTTTTCTGTACGATGACATAATCTAGAAGATGCCAGTGCTTAGACCTTGGGTGCATCCACGCCGTTTTATATGTACCGGGCATCCGAAAATATGTATTTGTCAAACAGAGTTAAAATTCAGCACGAAGTTAAAAAATCAAGGCCATTTGAGTTGCATTTTCCATTTCCATGGAGACCAATTACTCCATTCCAGACACTGAAATCATTGCCAACCCGAGCATTGAAATCTCCAAGCAACAGGACTTTATCCGCAGAAGGAATGCCCTTAAGTACGTATTGGAGATCTTGGTAGAACTTGTACTTCTCTTCATCGGGAGATGGTAGTGTAGGTGCATAGACACTGATCAGTTGAAAGTATTTCTTAGATGTTAGTTGACGTCTGAGCATTATGATTCTGTCGCTGATGCCTTTTGGAAGTTCCATCAATGAACACGCCACTTTATTGCTTATGGCAAAGCCTACACCACTTCCCGCCCTTTCAGTAGATGGTTTCCCACTCCAGTAGTAGGTGTAACCTCCGAGCTGTTCACACAGCTCTCCGGAGTCACTAAGATGCGTTTCACTTAGGGTGGCAATGTCTATGTTATATCTAGCCAACACTCTAGCAATAAGTGCTGTCTTTCTCTCTGGACATTGATTATGGTCATTATCCAGTAACGAACGTTCCAAGTACCAGTCATAAGGTGTTTAATGCAAGTATTTCCTTTACTAGTTTTTTGACCGAAGATTTTGGTGAACAAGTGACTGCGGTTTGCCACTTGCACCGAGCTGATACAGGTTATGTTTAGGCTGCCTTTTCTAGGCTCCTCCCCGGATTAGGGAAGCAGAGCAATCCTAAATAGGGCTGTTTTGTCATCTGACGAGCTGCTGAACTAGTCCTCCCATCCCTGTCAAGTTCCAGAACAACCATCACCGTCTGACTGCCTAATGCGCAGAGCATCAACTAAAGTTCGGGCACACCAAACTGTTGCCTCACCACCAGTGCTCCATCACCACAGGACTTTTTTAAAAAGACTCGTAGCCCATGAAATTTTGCCGGAGTCATCTGCACGTGAATAGATTTAAGTGGACAAGCAGTTGCGCAGGTGCAGTACCTATAGTAACAAGGAACAGAATGTGGTATCAACACGGTGGGAGTCCAGCACATTTTTCGCTGATGGCTAGAAATGAGTTGCAGAGACAATTCTCAAATTGTTGGATTGGACCCGGAGGAGACGTGTTGTGGCCGGTTCGTTCGCCAGACTTTACGCCTCTGGATTTTTTTCTTGTGAGGATTCATAAAAGATATCATTTTTAAAGACATACCAACTACACCTTAAGATATGCGAGAGAGAATAGTCAGAGCATGTGCTTTGATAAGTACCAATGTGATAAGGAATACCACAAGATTGCAGCACTAAATAGACACGAATGGTCATCACTTCGAACACCTTCTGTAAATGGATGTTTGTGTCACCTTTGTTGACCTTACTCTTACACATCATTGGATTCATCTCAAAAGCCGGAGGGGGGGGGGGGGGGCGCTTCAAAAAAACTAACGTCATATTCCTACATGATTTAATCATGATCTACATCAAGTTTACTAAGCAACATCACAGATTGTTATGTTGTTTCCAGTGCTAGAAATCCATACCTGAGAGGGAAAAAGGCATATCTCCAATCATCAAAATTTCGATTTACAACTGTAAACTAACACTGCTTCATTTTTAGAAGAATGATACCTATTGTGCTCAAGACCAAGGTCGATTTAGGTAGAGTTAAATGGACAAGTACCCTTTTAACACTACAGAAATCATGAGCTGGAGTAGGGTTTCCTCCCTTCTTGCACAAATGAAGCAGTGTTAAATATTACAAATATGGTCCAAATTTGAAATTGCAGATACTGGACTTACACCATATCTTTCCAGTACAGAAATACTGCTTGTAAATGTGTGAATTTTTCCCAGAATATGATACCAAATGCCATAGGCCCAACAGAGCACTAATACACAAATAAAATAAATTTTGACAGCAGAGATTATTCTGGTGGTAAACAACAGTATTCTGCATCAATTACACTTGACAGTGGAATATGTCCTTTTTATATAACAAAGATGCTGTAACTTACCAAACGAGAAAGTGCTGGTATGTTGATAGACGCAATAAAACACACACACACACACACACACACACACACACACACACACACACACACACACAAATATTCAAGCTGTCGCAACCCAAGGTTGCTTCATCAGGAAAGAGGGAAGGAGAGGGAAAGACGAAAAGGATGTGGGTTTTAAGGTAGAGGGTAAGGAGTCATTCCAAACCCGGGAGCGCAAAGACTTACCTTAGGGAGGGAAAAAAGGTAAGTCTTTCCGCTCCCTGGATTTAAATGACTCCTCACCCTCTCCCTTAAAACCCACATCCTTTCGTCTTTCCCTTTCATTCCCTCTTTCCTGATGAAGCAACTTTGGGTTGCCAAAGCTTGAATATTTGTGTGTTTGCATGCTTTTTTATTGTGTCTATCAACATACCAGCACTTTTTCGTTTGGTGATGTTTTGACCCCTCTGCTGGGATCTTCTTCAGGATCTTGTGGTGTCCACTGTAGATTGGGCAATCAATATACAGTGAACCCCACAAGATACTGAAGAAGATCCCATCAGAGGTGTCAAAACATCAATTGGGGGGAAGAAATACGATGCAGCCCAATTTTAACTTCACTTACAACAGCCAAAAAGCCTGTAGAGCTACATCTAATGCTGCTGTTAAATCAAATGACACACTTACTGTGCCCAATTTCTCATTTAGTTCTGCAAGTGTCTCACACACCATCTGATATATGTTTTCAGATACTATAGCTGTCAGTAGTAGTGACAATGACTGCGAGGGGGGGCTTTGCCAGCTTTCACTATAAGTAGGGCACCAAGCAGAGGCACAGCAATCAACATGAACCACTGGCCGCTACGTCACATGTTGTGTCTGGATCTGTACAAAAGAATGGAGCAGGACTACAACTGAACGATTCAATTGTTTTCTGTGTTAATGATGATCTTTTCATCTCTGGTTATCTATTTTATGACTTTCTTTGCTTAGGGATTTGGTCATACATGGATTACTCTTTTTGTTGGTTTTACTGGCACACCTTGCGCTTCGTTTGATCTGTACACATCTACAAATACAACGTCACCAGTGTATATAGCATACATGTCTCTTTTATTAAATAAAGAGTGTATGACAACAGTAGGTATGGGGACAGATCATACACATTTGTCAATGATAGCTGTCACTGTGAAAACTATGGGATGTAATGTAAATGATTTAGTAAATAAAACTCTCATATAAGTGACATCATATTATCACAACGTGGCTATGTAGTTGACTTATTCTCCGTTTCCAGTGTACAGTGACAGAAAAAAAAAATTACTTTGGTTCCCTATTATTTCTTGAGATTATTATTATTTTTTGCTATAATATCGTAATTTCTGTGATTCTTTCAATATAATTGTAAGTGCACACATGCATGCACGCATACCCATGCACACAAAACAGAATTTAAAAAAGGGTGAGGAAAACATGAATAATCTCATTCTGCAAGTAGCATATCATCATCTTAGCAGACAATTGGGCATGGATGGCTATTGCTTCTAGAGTGGGCTTAACTTGCACTCTAGAGCTCGATCACTGAAAGTGTTTCATCGTACCAGTGTGCAAACTCCTCCATATGGCCTCTCAGTATTTACTCAGCTTTTGCAAAAGACAGGTAATTTCTGACATTACGAAGACAATGTCCTTCATATATCAACTCCTTTATAGCAACACATAATGGATAAATGGTCATAAGAAGAAAGTGCTCTGCTAGGTGGTGGTGATAATTTTTTGCTGTTCCACTGAACTAATGTGAAGGCAGCAATGATGGATGTTATTTTGCTGGTTGTTTCTGCACCTCCTGCGAGAATACTGTAATTACATGGGTTCCTCAACATTTAGAGTGGCAGAATGATCAGTTACAACAAATAGTTCCAATTTTGGTTTGAATTTTTCTCCTTTTTCTTTTTGTATGTGTGAGGTTTCAGTTCTTACTGGAATTAAGCAGTTTTAAATTCTGGATATGATGATGATTGGGCTGTCCTACAAATTTACACCTTTGGTTCTTTCAACTCCTAGCTAGTGTCAGGCCACAGATCTACTTTGCTCTGGGTGAGCTCCTTGGTTAGTGTCGCCCGACCTGGCAACTATGGACAAATTCTCTCCTAGTGCAGCTCCCTGCTGGTGCCATACGGCTGGAGGCTAAGTGTGGTTTATTCTATGGCTATGGCCAATATAACAGGATATAGGACATCTGAGTTTCAAATAGTATTAGATGGAGATTAGGCACAATGGTTGCAAAATTTGTTGTTAGGATGGAACTGTTCATACTACATTCTGGCATCAAAGCACAAAAGGCTATCAAATGTTTCATGTAACTGCATTTTTATTTCTTTCTTGGGTACAGGACTGACTGAACTTTTATGGTGCTGCCCTGGATAATTAACATAACATTTTAAGGTGTAGCAGAGGGTGAGCAAAGGCTGTTCACAGGAACTATCTTTATGTGGTGCTCTTCCACAATTTAAACAAATAGATTCATTCATGCAGCGACAGAACATATATCCAAAATGCATGTGCTGGAAACAACTCATCACTGGAGGAAGATGAGGTTCGACATACCATCTGTACATCATAACTAACATTTTGAGGTAGAATCCTCTCTTTAAAAGGAAGTATAAATGCACCCACATCTATCTGGTGACTGCCCTTTGGACCACTCTGTGTGACATGCCAAATGGACTTGTCACCATAGGTTGGCATGCAATTCATCGTCAGGCTGAAGTGTAAAATTTCCATGGAATATAATACCTTGATTCATATTCAGCTTTTTATACAGTGTGTTTCTGACTGGTATGTCTTACGGTGTATTGCTACTTCGAAATGCATACAACTGTGTAGTCTTTATCCTTTTGGTCAAGAGAGATCCATTTCTCGTCTCTTCTAATGCAGCTACTTCTTCAAACTTGTCCTCAATATGTTTTGCAAAGAATAGCGATTTTGTTGTTGTAAAAGTATTTCCACTGGTTCTAGAGCAGACCAGTACTATATGAACTGTTTAGTTCTATTTCCACCACTGTTACTCGTATTTGGTATGGGTGTCTCTCACTTGAGTGGTATTCTAGTACGGGTTGATGAGAGTTGGCATCCTGATCTGAGCTGCTGGAGTTTACTATCATGTGTGTGTGAGGTATGCTTGCTTATGTGAATGAATGGTGTGTGTGTCTCTTTCTTTTCCTGACAAAGGCTGTGGCCAAAAGCTTATGTTTAAGTGTCTTAATTGTGCCTGTCCATAACTTTGTGTGTCATCTTTATGATAGCAATCTATCTTTTTCTATGTTGTTAAGAAACTGTGCAGATCTATTGCATTTTCCCAGCATCCTATCAATGAACTCATGTCTGTCACATAGTTTACTTATGAGAGACTGAGTGATCATTTCATATGCCCACAAATTGTTACACTCAAGTATTCCTACGAGTTGACTGGTCCAAACTGTGACTCACTGATGTAGCTGTCCATTTAGTGAAGCACACAATTACACAATGCCAGTCTTTGACCACTTTGAAATCTTAGAAATTTCTGACTGAACATTTTTCAGATAGTGCTTCATAAAAGACGATTCACATGTGGAAGGAAAGGTCTGAGGTTGCTATTAATATACAACTTGAGCAGCAAAGGGCAAGACTGCTCCCTGTAGCAACTTCTACGTCAATCAATGGTTTTCTATTCACAATAACATGCTGCAGCTTTCCTGGCTAAGAAATGTCAGCACAGTCAAATTTCATCTGATGCCTCACATGATAGTAGTTTTGATAGTAAATGTTGCTGTGGTTGGGCAAGTCAAATGCTTTTCGGAAGTCAAGAAATGCTGCATCTACCCGATTGCTTTGATCCATGGTTTTAAGGATGTTATGAGAGAAAAATTTGAGTTGGGTTTCCCATAAATGATTTTTCATAGTTTCAGAACTAATCAAGGTGTACACTAATAAAAAAATAAAAATAAAAAAACAAGAAAAACTTAACCTAAACGTGTATTCACAATAATCTATTACTATATTGCTTAACAGTACTTGGGGTTACACCATCTAAATTTAGTCTAGTAAATGAGAAGGAAAGCTACTGCTTTGAAAAAATGTAGTATGCTTCCTTCACCATATTAAGTAGCTGCTGTTCATCTCTTATTGGTAGGTAAATAGTTACTTGGATCATATTGGTATTTTTCAATAATACTTACCTTCACCAGTAAAAACTGAGTTCTGTTTACAGAACATTCCTTGTACGCTGCTAATAGAATATTTAAATCCCTGAAACTACATAGTTAATCTGTTAAAAAAGTGGCTTATTACGTAAGTTTCTAATTTTCCACTGAACTTATTGCGATTCTCAATTTCTTTCTTTATATTAGATGGCAGCCTTTGGAATACCTTAGCACCAGAATACGTTACTCCACTCTGAACCCTAAACAAGAATGCAAAGTGTAGGCCTATAAATTATTTTCGTTTCTTGTACGGTATTGTGAGTGTGCAGTTCACAGTCTTACTGAAAGAAGTCTACGCACCCCCACTGGATTCACTAGACTAAGCTCTAATACTATACTAGTCATTGCACGTAAACAGCTGATGTAAACTGGCTGTGTTGGAACCACTTCTTCACGTCCAGACAAGTAATGTTTTGTGGTTAAAGAAACCATGAAAATACCTTTTCTGTTCATGTAATAACAGCTGTCGTCGTTCTTCTTGATCTTTAACTTTTGAGCGAGCCTTATAATAATCTGCGAATTCTGACGCGACTTTGGGTGATTGCGACTCCTTGTTCATACTGACCGCTTTCTCCCATACCAACAAACACTGAAAACTGAACTCAGAATCTCCAGCAGCCGAACTCACTTGGCGATAGTGTTTTATTTTTTCCATGATGACAATTTTGCAGCTATATGGAAAACTTGATTTTGTTTATTTTCATGTCCTTTCTCACGTAAATAATGCTTGTTTGGTACTTTTGCCTTTTATTTGCAAAATAACATGTAACAAGTTCAGAGACTTTTTGTAAAACCTAATAATATTTTCGATCCTTACTTCGGTCACTGTTGGCTACACTGTAAAACGGCCATCGTTTTCGTGGATTGCCGCCGATTGCGATTAGAGAGTAGAATATAGTTTCATCTTTCAAGTGAGAGTAAGTTGATATTGATGTAAGTAGGATTGTCAGAGGTGAATTGTACAGCCATTAAAATCACGTTTCAGAGTTTAAACATATTTTATGCTATGCTATGTTATATGTATGTATAATTTTGTCATTAATGTCATATTAACCTCCAGCTAAGGAAACATGCCCAAGAAGACTAAGGATGAAGATTCATCATCGTCAGATTCTGGCCCAGACGATGTGAGTAAAATTTTATGATCTATTGGGAGAAAGATAATGATTTAGAATTCATAAATGTTTTAGCCTAGACCTTTTTTTTGCCTACAATTCTCTGTGCACCATTCCTTGAACTAGATGTAGTACATCAGACCGTTGAGATCTGGGGAGGTGGGTTAAATAAAGAGCGTAAGACCGACACTGTTGTGCCGATATTGATTATATTAAAGATTTTAATAAATGATAAAGTAATGTGATATAAAATACGAGGTAAATAAATTGCGTTTTTAGAAGAAAGAACTTCAGATTTTTGTCCCACATGACGCTGTTTCTATGTGATAACGTTCAGTGTAGCTCTGTGTCGAGCAAGGTTTACTATCTTCGTCATGGTGAGCATTCAAATAAAGAAAGCGAAGTCATGTCACCACTCTGTATTACCGCACGGCACTCACTTTTTCGTTAATCTGTAATTTGTTGCTTTAAGTTTATTCCCCACTTATATCTTGCTAGTAGTGTACTGTAGTAATATGCTTAAAGAATTAGGATTGCAACATGTTTTTTTTATCTTATATTTATTTGAATTACTTTTAGTAGGAAGAGTATAAATTTCCTGTATCCACAGGAAAAAAGATTAATGTGGAATCTTAAGAAGTGTGTGTGTGTGTGTGTGTGTGTGTGTGTGTGTGTGTGGAGGGGCGGGGCAGGGTAGAGAGCCATTGCAGGCTACTTGAGGCAGCAATGATTAAATGGTACAAAAGGGTGAAGGAGATTTACATATCTCAACTTTAGCAACAGCTAAAGTAACAAACAGCTTTTGCTTTACTATGCATTTATCATATTGCCCACATGTAACATTTTTTCATTGTTTTTAGGTGAATCCACCACCATCTAAAAAGAGTAAGGGTGCCAGTTCAGCACCAAAAGGGAAAAGTGGTGGGGGAGGTGGTGGAGGCAGTGGTGATGATGAGCACAAGTGGCTGTTGGAAAAGAAGAGGTTTGTCACTGTGCGTGAATTTAGGGGCCAAGTTTATGTGGATATCAGAGAGTACTATGAAAATGATGGTGAACTAAAACCAGGAAAGAAAGGTTAGTCATGGAAACCTATTTATCTTAGTTTCTGTCGCTATATGTTCTTAAAGCATTAGGACACTCACAGGTTCTGTTTGTGCTTAGTGGAATTTGGGTAAAATGCAACACGTCTTTAAGATCATTACATTTAAAATATTACAATAATTCATACAGTTGTATGGGGCTGCAGGACTGGGTCGACAGAAGCGGCCGATCCCACGCGTTGGCTTTGACCCGTGACGTAAGGGTGTTGTCGTGTGTGACGTCATGATGGTGCGGAGTTTGGTTTGAGTGTGGCTGTCTCCAGTTCTGTTTTATCTTATTTTATTTACTTTTCTGATCTGTTCGTTCTATCTCGTGAGATTTTTAAAATTTAAAAACACTTATTACTTATTTTAATCATCTGTTTCCTCCAATTTCTGTTTTAGTTTATTATATTTATCTTTCTGATCTGTTCGTTCTATCCCGTGAGATTTTTTAAAAAAGACAAACACTAATCAGCTACTGAAGCATCTTTATATTCTATGGGTTGCAGGGGTTACGACCCCTGGGGAGGTGGGTAGGTATTCATGCATGGCTGTCTTCACTTACACGTTGTAGCTACGCAAGGCGCCTAAATTTGTTTATATTTAGTTTGCCCCCCACCCAAAACACCCCATTTCCCGCACTTGTCCCGTTAGTGTCATTAGGCTTCTTGTGGTAAGTGTGTGTGTGTTTGTTTTTGTTTCCGCCATATTTGTGACGTCATGGGTCAAAGCAGACGGGCGGGATCGGACGCTTCCGTATTTCCGCAGGACTTTGTTCAGAAACACCATGGATGAGAAAGTTTAGTATGTTTTCTGCAGTCAGTGTTGGTATTGATTGCATTAGAACTTGAAATTGTCAGAATCGCCATTAGATTTTATGGGGTACTGTAGTATCCTCTAACTTTGTTTTCTGGTTATTTTATCAGTGTTGAGTCATATGTTTGTTGGCTACATACTTTGCAGCTTGTAACCATATCGGATATTTAATGAAGTCTAAGATGTTATCCTCGTAGCACTTTCCATGCTAATTCATCTCAAATATATTCATGTAATATAGGTAGTTGATAACAGTAAGTTTAAATTTAGCTTGTAGTAGGCAGTTTGCACTGTGTGTACTTAATAAGCCTAGGTAAAAAATATCTTTTTGTTGGTCACCTAGTATCATTTCTTCACACTGCTCAATGATTTAAAAGCCTTGTTGAAGTATGTACCAATGAAGAGTAGTAAATTTTTTACAGGAATCCAGTGAAGAGCAGTGTTTCACAGGAATTCGTTGTACAGCATGCATGTACTTCTGTGTGCCATTACCTAATGAACTTTGTAGCTTCCATTATCTAAAATACCATCACAATAACAAAACTTGTCATCAAAACCTTTAACCACAGTGGATGAGTTAACGACTCCCCAGGTGCTGCGAATGTGTTTAAGTATGGTACCTGGGTTTTCCTGAACCGCTATTGACATGTTTACATGTGCTGTTTCACTGACTTCTCACTGTCGAGAATAAGTGCAGCGTAATTGGAAAGAATCAAGGGAGATTTGAAAACCTGAGAGCTTAAGTGTAGAAGGTAGTGCAAAATGCAAGATAGCGATTACTGGCAAAATGTTGCTCTAGAGTTAATAAGTGTGGAAAGCTAAATGCACTGTATGTGGTAAAGGTAAGAGGAAAAGGGACTGAACATAATTAAGGCCAGACGGGTGACGAGAACAAAGACATGTTGTAATGAGTTACCACTTCTGGAGTTCTGAGAAACTGGTGTCTGGGGGAAGAATCCACATTGCACTTTCGCTAAAACAGGCACTGAGGCCACGACTGTTGTGTTGCAGAGCATTATCTGTAACAGGATATTGGGTGCTGCCAGTATACCATATGCCCTCTGCTTATGCCCATTCATTATAACTAATAACTGGGTGGAAATGGGCAGTGTGTAGATACTGGTAACACAGTATCCTGTTGCAGAGCTTGCTCTACATAAGTCAATCTGTCGTGCCCACTTTACCACATGTGCCACCTGGAATTTTCTTCCATATGTGTGTGTTCTCCTACTGCCACTTGGTTTTTCTCCAACCAGTCAAATTGTCTTAAAAATTTAGTATTTTTATTGGAAGAATTTGTATGCCTTTTGAGTTGTGAAAAAAATCAAAACATTGAAAGCAGTCATGCAGAGTAATTTCATATTGCCAAAATTATTATTTTCGGTTCTAGCAGACAATTTAGATTTCATCAGTGAGAATGAAGGAATAGTGTAGCAGAATAAGGTGGCTGGTAGATGTGCAATGGGCAAGACACATATGGGGAGAGAAGTAGTGGTGGGGGTTATGGGCTGGTGCTGTAGGGGAAATGCCGAGTGCCAGAGGAGAAGTGCCGTTCTAAACTGAAGTCTGCGCTAAAGTTTTTTTGTAAATATTAAGTAGAAAACCTTCATGCTCACACTTGCATGGTGATCATTCAGAGAGATCTATTACTTCTGCTTTGGGTAGTATCTAAAAAGAATTCTGGTGAAAGTGCAACAAAACCAATGACTAACTTTAGTGTGGCTTGTTAACTTGTAACTTTTAGAAAAGCTACATGAGTGACAAATTCATTTATCTTGTTGCCCTTTTTTAAAACGCACAGCAAAGTTTACACAGTGTCATCTCACTAAAGTATTCTGCAGATGCAATTGTGAGAGTATTCTGAAACACTGGTTTATTAAGTAAGAAACTGAGGAAAAGGAAGGTCAGTAGCTTATGAAAAAGCATATCCTCAGAATAAAATGTACAGTAGGAGTTTCCCTTGTCAAACATAAACGGAAGAAAATATGGCATCAATATTTGGTCGTGTCACCTCACCTCCTCCTTTTAATGGTTCTTATCTTACTTCCAAAACTGAATTTCTGATGAGCGCATGTTTTTGAAAATCAAGCTGCGCACATATAAAACCAATTGATAACCATTAAAAGGACCGCAACTAATGTGAAATAATGGGTGTGTTGTAAGTTGTGGAGATTGTATACCTACAGTATGTAATACCAATTTGACTGATGGCCATAAGCTAGCCTTCTAATGTGGAAACTGATATGGGAAATAGAGATCAACAGTGAAAAACTGCATGTTTGTAGAGTTTTACTTGGCAGTGTACCCTTTCAGTCTAAAAAGCTTAAAGGCTGGATTAAGAAAACAGAATTTATGATGTTGGTTTTAATGCTTCAGGTATTAAACATTCTCCGCCACTTGAATACCATACACAGAATGTTCATACAATTGTGTGAAAATTGCAGAAAAATCCTTTGTGACATTCAACTTGTACATCATGTTTGCATTTTGTATGGCCTTGGGGAACCATCACAGCCCTATTTTGCACTTAGTGTTATGTTCATATTGATAAGTCTTGTTACCTGTGATTATTATTTTTGATTGTCTGCCTTTTGCATTTCAGTGGTCATGGCAGGTGTTGAGGTGCCATTGTATTTGTTCAGGTTTTAGGATATGTGGAAAAACTTTCACCCACTTTTCTCTTCAAAACATTTTGGAGATTTTGTGAAGCATTTATTAACAAATCTGACAGTAAGAGCTGAACTCTCCCCCACAAGGGACATGAGGGAAGGCCCAGGCAGCTGTCCACATACAGCAGGCTGTATGTGTGTTGTAGGGTTTATCCTAATTTCTACTCTTTGACTATTCCAACCAAGATTCATTCAGGGCCCCAAATAACAGAAGTAACAGGTGTCTGGAAACAATAGTGAGTGTTTTAACCTTGTAATTAGGTGAGGTTTTCCATAAAAATTTGCATGTAATTATTTTGGCACACATGACAGTTGTGAGGGTGAAATTACATAACTTTAACTAATGGATGCTCAGACAGTGATTCTGTGACTTTTCACAACTTATACTGAGGCAAGGCCATGCTGACATGGGAAACCTTGTACCTTCAATCATTTCAAGGATGATAATGGCCTGCAGGCTGAGGTTAACATACTGTCTGTTTCTCATGATCTTTCACAATATTTTTTTCTAGTACCCAACCTATAGAGCAATTACATTGATGGGGTTAGAGGCATGGTAGTGACAGTGGATGTGACTCAGTGGGTATTGTATTGTGATAATGCCAGTTGGTAGCATGTGCTACAGTGTGTTTGCTCACAAGTGATACAATTTACAAAAGGCATCAGATTGGTGATTAAAGTGAAATGTGAGTGAACTGACAGGTTAGTGTCCGTGGTGGTAAATCCACAACATTGACTGGTGAAGATTATTTCTTTGCTCGTTAGAGTGACTAGGTATGTTTGGGACACAAGATTCCAGCCTGAATGAATGAAGGTGCAAACTGTGACTGGGGTACTGTTTAAATAATGCCGTTACTATGTGGCTTAAACTACTGGTTCCTATATCTTGATTATTACACATGGGCAAGGTGGCATAGTAACTTCCATTGAAATGACAGCAAGCACTTGATGAGATACATGGGTGCAAAAATTACATCAGTGCACAAGTGCTACTTAGTGCATACAATGCTCGAGATGAATAAAGGTCTATCTTTACTGATAATTAAATCATGAGCTTGCTGAAGAATGTCAGTGTGAATCCCAAACGCATTGTATCTAACTGCTGAAGGTGGCAGAGTGCACCTAGTGATTGGGTGGAGAGAATTAGAAATCAAATTGTGCTCAGTACAAAAACTGTCAAGTTTCTGCATAACTTGTGATTAGGACTGGAGTTATGGTGTTCACTGCAGTTGAAATTGCAATTACTGGTCTGAAACTTAGAGTTTAATGCAGCAAAATGTTTTGTTGAAACGCAAGATGTGTGTATGGATGTGGTATCTAGAAAAATTTCATACACAATATGAAAAAGGTATAGCAGGTGCAGGACAGACATAAAAGTTATCAGTTCAAGGGCTGTGAACATTAGCCCAACCCACAAGGTAATCCAGCACATTGGCCATTTATGCAGAGCTTCCAGAGGTTCGTGCGAAAGGTTGTGGTAAAATATACTGTGGAGATATGTGCAAGTTGTGTGTAAGTTAGCTATTGAAATTGAAGCTTGCAGTAGCATGCCCAAAATATTAAAGATGACAGCAATTGTTTCGTAATTAGTAGTGTTGGTGTGTCAGATAATCATGGAGGTTTCTAAGGAAGTGGAATTGGGACAATTTGTAGGGCATAGTGTCAGAATCTGTCATGCATACATACCAGAAAAAGGTGGTACAGTAACTTCCAAATGTAGCAGAGATTTCACTCACAACAAGGGAATGGATGTAGATTGTTCCTTGCAAAGGGGAAAGGGATATGACAGTATGTGCAGGAGTATTACCAATACAAAATCAAAATACATCAAAAACAAAGAAATTAAAGTGCCAATTCCAAAGTACAAAGTCCTCATAGTAAGTCACTTAATAAAAGTAACAAAAGGGCAACACACCTAACAAAGTTGCCAGCAGATATGAAGGTGACAAGCCCTTAATTTCAGTAGTATCTATAAAAGATTACCCTAGACAAAAAAATCAAGCTAAAAGCCAGGGAGGTATTTTGGTACTCAACGTCAGTAGCAAAATTTCGTAAACATGCCCTGTAAGGCCAAACATACAATAAATGAAAAGTGCCAGTTTGCTTTTGTTCTACAATATATTGTAGAACAATAGCAAACTGGTGTCTTTCATTTATTATGATGATGTTCTACCAAGAACTGACGGAAGATTCTGTTAACCAAACATACACTGTAGGACATAAATGTATAGTAAGCCAAATAATCAGAGAGAGAATAACTTTTATAACTAAGTAGTGCAAAGTGTAGTCGTATTGTACACAACATACGTAATAATCTACGTGGCAGTGGCATATCAGGATCTCACTGGCTCTGGTAACCTAGGGAGGCAGGAACCGTTCTTGTAGATGTAATATTTGTAAATTAAACACTATCTTTTCATAACGTATAAAAAGGCAGTAAGATATTTTTCACTTCTTTATTCTCAGATTCTTCCATGTTGTAGCTAGCTGCTGCAGCATTTGTCAGTGTAAATTAAATAAATATTGATATAACATTTAATGTCTTGAATGGTAAAAGAATTGAAAACTCTCAAAGATCATGAAGTGTGAATGTCAAAGCAGTAAATCATATCTAGTGGTTTGTTCTTGAAGTATTAGAAGTAATAACTTGTAGTAATGTAAGGTAACAGTGATTTTTGGATAAGTGGCAGATAAGGTAAAATTGTTGTAGAAGAGTAATATTAAGGATTTTCAGTGTAATGTGTGAATGTGACAGCTCTAGAGTTCAGATTTTAATCAGTGTAGACATGATTGGGATGTTTGTGGATGTTGAGAAAGATTGTTATAGCAGTAATGCAGCTGTGACCAGACTTGCAAACAGTGTTCAGTGATCCAGTACAAGCAGTTGGTAGGGTTCACACAGTGTTACCACTCGGGTTCCACTGCAGCTGTATGCTTTAAACTGTGTGGTGAGGTGACATCGTACGTGTGGACATGTGTAATGGTTGTTGTACCAGTAGGCAAGTGATATTTAGGAACTTCGCTCGATGTTAAATATACTCCAACATGGTTCTCCATTAAGGACTTCCTGATAAAAAAAAAAGAAAAAAACCACTACCCAATGTGACTAAATGAACTTGATATCAAGACTATTACTAAAATGTGGCTAAATTTGGTTCAAAGTACGTATTCGTAATTTAATGCATATTTCCTCCTTCACATGCTGGCGGTACATAAATAAACACGTCTCTGACAGCGTGTGTCGCCAAATACATGCCTTATGTCAGAGTAAAGCTGGGTTACTCAAGTGATGGACTTCCAATATTCCAGTAAAGTGCGAGGTACGTGAGTAACTAAGGAAGTGTGCAGCGAAATTGGCCAAGTGACCCTATAGGTACACTTGCACTCAACAGGCTCATTTAATAAATGGAATCTGAAATTCCCTGTACAACATACAGTTTAGTGATCAGATCTCTCGCGCAAGTCTTAGCACATGGCTAAGTTTAAAGTCAAAGAAGTAAAAGGTTACTCTGCAAAGCCAAAAAAGGTGTGAAAATATTATTGTAGAAAATACAATAACAAAGGATGAAGTTAGAATACTCATATGCCTGGTTTACTTAACAGACAAAAAAATATGATGGCAGATACAGGGCGAATTAATGCGAAAATATTAATGCAACAGGCATAGTGGTTACTGGAAATACTGTGAATGAACTACAGGCTCCAGCTGTCGTGAAGTCAGCTGGGCTGTTAAGGTTGTGTAAGTAAGGGGTGTGTGTGTGTGTGTGTGTGTGTGTGTGTGTGTGTGTGTGTGTGATGTTTCCTTGCATGTTTTGTGCTGTGATTCAAAAACTCCCTATTTGCACTGTAACCAGCTGGTTTTTCTTGATAGACCAGTGGACCATAATTGCCACAGTGCTTAGACAGGTGACCAGCAGGAAGGTAGACAGTGTTTCGTAACAGCTGTGTTCCTATGACATCTAGCACAATTCAGATTTCCTCATAAATTTTGTGGCAACGTTACTGTTTTGTGTGGTGACAACATTATAACAACACTTTTCACAGTGAATTCTCCCTCTTCATTTTTATGAAACATAATGCATTGATACTGCTGAAAATATATTGCTCCCATAATCCTTCTGAATTAAAGTTTAATAAATTTCCTATAATTGTCATGTTATATGACCTCAGTAAACATATCAAAACACCTTTAGTACTTACCACATACTAAACTTATAATTAAGACAATGGATTTCATTACAGGTTTAAATTCACTTAAATGATAGTGTATATTGAGAATACCAGTGTGTTTGTGATGTCAGCAAAACATTCAACATAGTTTTAAACTTAAGGGACTGGAAAGGCAAGATCTTGAAAAATGGTTCTTAACCTTTTCAAAGAGAGGGACCATTGGCAGCTAAGTACAGGCAGTTTAATAACAGATAATGCAACTTTGTATCAAATGTATATCCAATGCTTTTGCATGGGAAATACACAGATTAACTGTCAAGAAACCCATGGAAGGAATTGCCCATAATGGGACTAACCATGAAAATTAAGTTGCTAATTCATTCGATGAATTTCAGGACACAGAATAAAATGACGCATAGTGTACATGAATATCAATAAAACATGATACATAGTTTTGGCTACCTGGAATTCTGATGCGGGCTTGAGAACATTACTACCCTATGTTGTTTTTTAGGAATGTTGGTATAACACCAGGATATGCGGTTTCGGGGAAACACAAATTACAGGCCTGTCTTTCTGTTTTTCATGCCAGTTTAGGTACAGGGATTGGTGTCCGCAGCGTCAAAGACTGTATTGCATTGAAGGTGAAAGGGATGGCAGCTATATATGGTGATGCGGCATTGTGGCCGGTGTTGTGGAAGATTGTGTCACGGTGGCAGCACCACGACATTGGCATGTGAAACCTCGACTAGTATGTGGTAACAGTGGTACAGATGAGAGGTCGCTAATGGCAACTGTGGAATCTGTACAGAGGAAATGTACTACAGAGACTGCATGGAGTCTGACCGCACTTACTATGGATGCTTGGGGTGCCGAAATCAAGAACATGCAACTCACATGCTAAAATAACGCCCCACGGGCAGTAAAGTTAAACTGCTACTGCTCCATCCAAGTTTGGTGTTGACCTGTAACTAAAGAGTGCAACTAATGATTGACGTCACCTGTCCATGGCTGGTCGAGCAGTCTTCTTTATGGAGGAAGGGCAAGGGGTAGAATGACATAGAACTCTATTTGTTACCATGGCTCAAGATTTATTGTATTTTTATCAAAGTATAGACATAGAGATCAGAGTAGTAGTGGAAGGCGTGCTGTGAGCCAATAAAGGTGAACGGATAAGTGGAGGAACCTTGCCTTACCAGATGTTGAGACGAAGTTGCCCCACACGGCCTATCTGGTGCTCATGATTGTTTGGCATACCTACTGTGGTGGTTTGAACTGATCAGAACTAGTGGTTTTCGCAACAGGTGTCCTGCTTGTAAACTGCTGACAGAAAGTAATGCAGCTAGGCAGCTAACAAACTCAGTGGCTAGCTGCAGTTGAGAATGAAATAAGACTTAGAATAAAATTCAACAAGAATTGTTTCCTATTAAACCCAGTGCTGCACACTTAATATTTTTTAATTTTCTTGTACGGAAGTTGTACACTTAAAGAATTTTTCTCTCTGTAATCTTTCTTTGTGCAAAAATATACCTAGCTTTTAATTCAAACAATGGAAACTCCAGGTAGGAATATCAGCAATTTAGGAAAACACAGATTGCTACTTATCGTAGGGAAGACGTGGTAAGTTGCAGAAAGGCACAATTAAGACACTTACATAAAGCTTTTGGGCACAGCCTTCGTCTGACACACAGAGACACAGACACACAGAGACACAGAGACACAGACACACAGAGACACAGACACACAGAGACACAGACACACAGAGACACAGACACACAGAGACACAGACACACAGAGACACAGACACACAGAGACACAGACACACAGAGACACAGACACACAGAGACACAGAGACACAGACACACAGAGACACAGACACACAGAGACACAGAGACACAGACACACAGAGACACAGACACACAGAGACACAGACACACAGAGACACAGACACACAGAGACACAGACACACAGACACACAGAGACACAGACACACAGAGACACAGACACACAGAGACACAGACACACAGAGACACAGACACACAGAGACACAGACACACAGAGACACAGACACACAGAGACACAGACACACAGAGACACAGACACACAGAGACACAGACACACAGAGACACAGACACACAGAGACACAGACACACAGAGACACAGACACACAGAGACACAGACACACAGAGACACAGACACACAGAGACACAGACACACAGAGACACAGACACACAGAGACACAGACACACAGAGACACAGACACACAGAGACACAGACACACAGAGACACAGACACACAGAGACACAGACACACAGAGACACAGACACACAGAGACACAGACACACAGAGACACAGACACACAGAGACACAGACACACAGAGACACAGACACACAGAGACACAGACACACAGAGACACAGACACACAGAGACACAGAGACACAGAGACACAGAGACACAGAGACACAGAGACACAGAGACACAGACACACAGAGACACAGACACACAGAGACACAGACACACAGAGACACAGACACACAGAGACACAGAGACACAGAGACACAGAGACACAGAGACACAGAGACACAGAGACACAGAGACACAGAGACACAGAGACACAGAGACACAGAGACACAGAGACACAGAGACACAGAGACACAGAGACACAGAGACACAGAGACACAGAGACACAGAGACACAGACACACAGAGACACAGAGACACAGAGACACAGAGACACAGACACACAGAGACACAGACACACAGAGACACAGACACACAGAGACACAGACACACAGAGACACAGACACACAGAGACACAGACACACAGAGACACAGACACACAGAGACACAGACACACAGAGACACAGACACACAGAGACACAGACACACAGAGACACAGACACACAGAGACACAGACACACAGAGACACAGACACACAGAGACACAGACACACAGAGACACAGACACACAGAGACACAGACACACAGAGACACAGACACACAGAGACACAGACACACAGAGACACAGACACACAGAGACACAGACACACAGAGACACAGACACACAGAGACACAGACACACAGAGACACAGACACACAGAGACACAGACACACAGAGACACAGACACACAGAGACACAGACACACACACAGAGACACAGACACACAGAGACACAGACACACACACAGAGACACAGACACACACACAGAGACACAGACACACACACAGAGACACAGACACACACACAGAGACACAGACACACACACAGAGACACAGACACACACACAGAGACACAGACACACACACAGAGACACAGACACACACACAGAGACACAGACACACACACAGAGACACAGACACACACACAGAGACACAGACACACACACAGAGACACAGACACACACACAGAGACACAGACACACAGAGACACAGACACACAGAGACACAGACACACAGAGACACAGACACACAGAGACACAGACACACAGAGACACAGACACACAGAGACACAGACACACAGAGACACAGACACACAGAGACACAGACACACAGAGACACAGACACACAGAGACACAGACACACAGAGACACAGACACACAGAGACACAGACACACAGAGACACAGACACACAGAGACACAGACACACAGAGACACAGACACACAGAGACACAGACACACAGAGACACAGACACACAGAGACACAGACACACAGAGACACAGACACACAGAGACACAGAGACACAGAGACACAGAGACACAGACACACAGAGACACAGACACACAGAGACACAGACACACAGAGACACAGACACACAGAGACACAGACACACAGAGACACAGACACACAGAGACACAGACACACAGAGACACAGACACACAGAGACACAGACACACAGAGACACAGACACACAGAGACACAGACACACAGAGACACAGACACACAGAGACACAGACACACAGAGACACAGACACACAGAGACACAGACACACAGAGACACAGACACACAGAGACACAGACACACAGAGACACAGACACACAGAGACACAGACACACAGAGACACAGACACACAGAGACACAGACACACAGAGACACAGACACACAGAGACACAGACACACAGAGACACAGACACACAGAGACACAGACACACAGAGACACAGACACACAGAGACACAGACACACAGAGACACAGACACACAGAGACACAGACACACAGAGACACAGACACACAGAGACACAGACACACAGAGACACAGACACACAGAGACACAGACACACAGAGACACAGACACACAGAGACACAGACACACAGAGACACAGACGCACAGAGACACAGACGCACAGAGACACAGACGCACAGAGACACAGACGCACAGACGCACAGACGCACAGACGCACAGACGCACAGACGCACAGACGCACAGAGACACAGACGCACAGAGACACAGACGCACAGAGACACAGACGCACAGAGACACAGACGCACAGAGACACAGACGCACAGAGACACAGACGCACAGAGACACAGACGCACAGAGACACAGACGCACAGACACAGACGCACAGACACACACAGACGCACAGACACACACAGACGCACAGACACACACAGACGCACAGACACACACAGACACACACAGACACACACAGACACACACAGACACACACAGACACACACAGACACACACAGACACACACAGACACACACAGACACACAGACACACAGACACACACAGACACACACAGACACACAGACACACAGACACAGGAATGCAGGTATTGTGGGGGTTGCAAGCAACAGTCGGAAGAGGATGGGGAAGGGAGAGGGATAGTAGTCTACAGATGAGGAGAGACGAACACTGTCTGGTTGAGTGTGCAGGGTCTAAACTGCCACCAGGTGGAGTGTCAGGAGTTGTGGGGCAGAGGTGGAGAAAAAAAGGAGTGGGGGGGAAGAGAGAAGATGGGTGGATATGCTGGCAGAGGACTGCAAATAAAGTGTGGGAGATGAGAATGGGCATTCAGACAGGCACTGTATCACGGATTTAGTTCGTAAACAGATCTAACGTGCCATTTCCTCCTCACACCCCCAATCATCACACCACCCCCAAGAACCATCCACAGAGGAGTGCCCCCTTCATCACCCAGTACCACTCCAGCCTGGAACAACTGAAACCCATCCATCATGAGTTCTTTGATTACCTATCATCATGCCCCTGAAATGAGGGACATGCTAGCCAATATACACTCCTGGAAATTGAAATAAGAACACCGTGAATTCATTGTCCCAGGAAGGGGAAACTTTATTGACACATTCCTGAGGTCAGATACATCACATGATCACACTGACAGAACCACAGGCACATAGACACAGGCAACAGAGCATGCACAATGTCGGCACTAGTACAGTGTATATCCACCTTTCGCAGCAATGCAGGCTGCTATTCTCCCATGGAGACGATCGTAGAGATGCTGGATGTAGTCCTGTGGAACGGCTTGCCATGCCATTTCCACCTGGCGCATCAGTTGGACCAGCGTTCGTGCTGGACGTGCAGACCGCGTGAGACGACGCTTCATCCAGTCCCAAACATGCTCAATGGGGGACAGATCCGGAGATCTTGCTGGCCAGGGTAGTTGACTTACACCTTCTAGAGCACGTTGGGTGGCACGGGATACATGCAGACGTGCATTGTCCTGTTGGAACAGCAAGTTCCCTTGCCGGTCTAGGGATGGTAGAACGGTGGGTTCGATGACGGTTTGGATGTACCGTGCACTATTCAGTGTCCCCTCGACGATCACCAGTGGTGTACGGCCAGTGTAGGAGATCGCTCCCCACACCATGATGCCGGGTGTTGGCCCTGTGTGCCTCGGTCGTATGCAGTCCTGATTGTGGCGCTCACCTGCACGGCGCCAAACACGCATACGACCATCATTGGCACCTAGGCAGAAGCGACTCTCATCGCTGAAGACGACACGTCTCCATTCGTCCCTCCATTCACGCCTGTCGCGACACCACTGGAGGCGGGCTGCACGATGTTGGGGCGTGAGCGGAAGACGGCCTAACGGTGTGCGGGACCGTAGCCCAGCTTCATGGAGACGGTTGCGAATGGTCCTCGCCGATACCCCAGGAGCAACAGTGTCCCTAATTTGCTGGGAAGTGGCGGTGCGGTCCCCTACGGCACTGCGTAGGATCCTACGGTCTTGGCGTGCATCCGTGCGTCGCTGCGGTCCGGTCCCAGGTCGACGGGCACGTGCACCTTCCGCCGACCACTGGCGACAACATCGATGTACTGTGGAGACCTCACGCCCCACGTGTTGAGCAATTCGGCGGTACGTCCACCCGGCCTCCCGCATGCCCACTATACGCCCTCGCTCAAAGTCCGTCAACTGCACATACGGTTCACGTCCACGCTGTCGCGGCATGCTACCAGTGTTAAAGACTGCGATGGAGCTCCGTATGCCACGGCAAACTGGCTGACACTGACGGCGGCAGTGCACAAATGCTGCGCAGCTAGCGCCATTCGACGGCCAACACCGCGGTTCCTGGTGTGTCCGCTGTGCCGTGCGTGTGATCATTGCTTATACAGCCCTCTCGCAGTGTCCGGAGCAAGTATGGTGGGTCTGACACACCGGTGTCAATGTGTTCTTTTTTCCATTTCCAGGAGTGTGCTTCCCACCCCTCCTAAAGTTGTTCTGTTGCCAGCCCAACCTCATCATCATCATCTTAGCCTAGTCCATCCCTGTGCCTCTACCAATCCCAACCCCTTGCCACAAGGATCATATCCCTGGGGAAGACCCAGGTGGAAAACATTCCCAATCCACCTTCCCAACACTTCTATTCCAGTCCTGTTACAGGTTTATCCTACTCAATCAGGGGCCAGACTGTCTGTGAGAGCACCCATATCATTTACTAGCTCTACTGCAATTGTTGCACAGCTTTTTACATGGTTGACTACCAGCCAGCTGTCCACCAGGATGAATGGCCACTGCCAAGCTGTGGCCAAGAGGAAAGTAGACCACCCTGTGGCACAACATGCAGCCGAACATCACACACTTAATTTCAGTTGCTGCTTTACTACCTGAGCCATCTGGATCGTCCCCTCCACCACCAGCTTTTCAAAAATGCACAGATGGGAGTTATCCTTTGAGTACATTCTCTACTCCCATGATTACTCTGGCCTCAACCTAAGGTAACATACTGTCCCCACACCCTTCACCCAACAGTTTCTGTTCCCTCTGATTTAGCATTTCCTAGCCATTCTCATCTCCCGCCCTGTTCATTTGCAGCCCTGTGCCAATGCATCCACCTGTCTTTAGTCTTTCCCCACTCCTCTCCTTTTTTTTTCCCCTCCGCCCTGCCCCACAATCTACTGATGCTGCGCCTGTTGGTAAACTAGTCCGTGCACACTCTACCAGACTGTTCATCCCTCTCCCCACTTGTACACTATCACTTCCCCTTCCCCACCCCCTCCAGATCGTATGTGATAGTTGCATTCTGGCCCGAGATGCTGGAGTTGGCAGTTGTGTGTGAGGTGTGCTTGCTTGTGTGTGACAATGGTGTCTTTCTTTACTGATGGAGGCTGTGGCTGAAAGCTTTACGTAAGTGTCTTTTAATTGTGCCTGTCTGCAACATGACTTGTGTAGCTTATAATTCTTTTTCTTCTTTAATGCACTTGTCATGATACTCATGTAGGATGTCATTTAACTTCCCTTCCAACGTATTTTCACATCTGAAGTTGTACTTTTTGTTCTTGACTTTATTCGCTAATAGAAGACTGAATGTTTATAAGAAGAAATCTAGTGTTGCATTGAGATATTTGTATTTTCAAATTCTGTGATTGCTTTGAGCTTTCCTCCTCCTGAGAATTGTTTAAGTGTTCTTATGTTTTTGCTATAGGGTTTCATGTACTTTTGAATAGGTAAGAATGGTTATACTTCATAAAGGCTGAATTTGTGTTTCATTAGTGGCTGTTTCTTGTGATTAATTTACAGATCTAAGTTCTTCCAAACGTAAATTAGAACTGTGGTCATCATTTTTTTTACTTGCTACTGTTAGTTTTTTATACTGTATTGAAATGGGCTGTTTTTTTGATGAGATGGACAATAGTATCCAGCATACTTTTTGAGAAGCAGTTATGGTTTGAGTCCATTTGTGAGCAAGCATTTGATGTGCATTAGGAAATGTTAATTTTGTTTACTGTAATGGGGCACCTATCACTTAATTATTCAGGAATGAAGTTGTCAGTATGGATTTAGTTTTCTTAATAAACTTTCAGTGTTATGCTTTAATGAAAATGATTACTACTCTCTCTCTCCTTCCTGTTAATTGTTAATTTGTTGACTATTAAATACAAAATTACCAAAGTGTTCCTTTTCTCTACAGGAATTAGCCTGACAGCAAGTGCTTGGCGGAAATTGCTGTCCTTGTCCGATGACATAGATGAAGCCCTGAAGCAGATGTGCTAGTTCTTGCCACTGCACACAATGATTTTGCTATGATACATCTATTAATTGTTGACCATTGTGATTGATGTGTGGTCTGGATAATAATGTAATCTTTTTAAAAAAACAATTTGTTATATAATGTGTGTGGGCTGTATTGAACTTGTGTGTTTCTCTTTTAATGTGAACTGATTTATGTGAAATAAATGTATTACCTTAACAGCTGTCTGTAATGTGTCATCACTCCTATACCTAATATGCCAGGATGTAAGAATGCAGTTTAGCAACTGTTGACTCTGGAGCAGCAGGTGCGCTCATTAAGAAACAGTTGAATTTGTATCTTGAAATTTTCTTTGAATTCCTTCTTCAAAAGTCTTGTGGAAAATGGAGGAAAGGTTTAATACAGAGATGGAAAAGAAACTGAGGTAACAAGAGGCTGATACAAGCAGGAACACAGGATTACAAAGCAACAGTTGATTCTGCCATTTCAAAGAGGGCTACTTTGAACTGTTTTTGACTCTCAGGTAAACCATTGTTCATGGAAGGCTGCTTTATGATTACTACAATGCAGGAAATCTAAGAAAGTATATGTGACATTTAATATTTTTTATCTTACAGTATTCCATTGTTTCATAATACAATACAATACAATGCAATGCACAGTGCGACAGTATGGATTGTAGACAAATGTCTATTCTTTAATTGGTATTGTCACATAGAAGTAATCATGATTTTTATCAATGTTTGGCTATCTTGCTTCCCTCGTGTTATCCTTACCCTCTAGATAAACACTGGCACAAGAACTATCTACATCTACATTTATACTGCACAAGCCACCCAACGGTGTGTGGCGGAGGGCACTTTACGTGCCACTGTCATTACCTCCCTTTTCTGTTCCAGTCACGTACGGTTCGCGGGAAGGATGACTGTCTGAAAGCCTCTGTGCGCGCTCGAATCTCTCTAATTTTACATTCGTGATCTCCTCAGGAGGTATAAGTAGGGGAAAGCAATATATTCAATAACTCATCCAGAAACGCACCCTCTCGAAGCCTGGCGAGCAAGCTACACCGCGATGCAGAGTGCCTCTCTTGCAGAGTCTGCCACTTGAGTTTGCTAAACATCTCCGTAACGCTATCACGGTTACCAAATAACCCTGTGACGAAACGCGCCGCTCTTCTTTGGATCTTCTCTATCTGCTCTGTGAACCTGATCTGGTATGGATCCCACACTGATGAAGAATACTAAAGTATAGGTTGAAAGAGTGTTTTGTAAGCCACCTCCTTTGTTGGTGGACTACATTTTCTAAGGACTCCCCCAATGAATCTCAACCTGGTACCCGCCTCGTTTCGCACTCATACTCCCAGATATTTTACAGAAGTAACTGCTACCAGTGTTTTTTCCGCTATCATATAATCATACAATAAAGGATCCTTCTCTCTATGTTCTCGCAATACATTACATTCGTCTATGTTAAGGATCAGTTGCCACTCCCTGCACCAAGTGACTGTCTGCTGCATATCTTCCTGCATTTCGCTACTATTTTCTAATGCTGCAACTTCTATGTATACTACAGCATCATCTGTGAAAAGCCGCATGGAACTTCAGACACTATCTGCCAGGTCATTTATATATATTGCGAAAAGCAATGGTCCAATAACACTCCCCTGTGGCACGCCAGAGGTTACTTTAACGTCTGTAGGCGTCTCTCCATTGATAACGACATGCTGTGTTCTGTTTGCTAAAAACTCTTCAATCCAGCCACACAGCTGGTCTGATATTCCGTAGGCTCTTACTTTATCAGGTGACAGTGCGGAACTGTATCGAACGCCTTCCGGAAGTCAAGGTAAATAGCATCTACCTGGGAGTCTGTATCTAATATTTTCTGGATCTCGTGAACAAATAAAGCGAGTTGGGTCTCACACGATCGCTGTTTCCGGAATCCATGTTGATTCCTACAGAGAAGATTCTGGGTTTCCAAAAACGACATGATACTCGAGCAAAAAACATGTTCTAAAATTCTACAACAGATCGACGTCGGAGATATAGGTCTATAGTTTTGCGCATCTGCTCGACGACCCTTCTTGAAGACTGGGACTACCTGTGCTCTTTTCCAATCATTTGGAACCTTCCGTTCGTCTAGAGACTTGTGGTACACGGCTGTTAGAAGGGGGCAAGTTCTTTCGCGTATTCTGTGTAGAATCGAATTGGTATCCCGTCAGGTCCAGTGGACTTTCCTCTGAGTGATTCCAGTCGCTTTTCTATTCCTTGGACACTTATTTTGATGTCAGCTATTTTTTTGTTTGTGAGAGGATTTAGAGAAGGAACTGCAGTGCGGTCTTCCTCTGTGAAACAGCTTTGAAAAAAGGTGTTCAGTATTTCAGCTTTATGCGTGTCGTCCTCTGTTTAAATGCCATCATCATCCCGGAGTGTCTGGATATGCTGTTTCGAGCCACTTACTGATTTAACATGGACCTTGCCGTTGGTGGGGAGGCTTGCGTGCCTCAGCGATACAGATAGCCGTACCGTAGGTACAACCACAACGGAGGGGTATCTGTTGAGAGGCCAGACAAACGTGTGGTTCCTGAAGAGGGGCAGCAGCCTTTTCAGTAGTTGCAAGGGCAACAGTCTGGATGATTGACTGATCTGGCCTTGTAACAATAACCAAAACGGCCTTGCTGTGCTGGTACTGCGAACCGCTGAAAGCAAGGGGAAACTACGGCCGTAATTTTTTCCCGAGGGCATGCAGCTTTACTGTATGATTAAATGATGATGGCGTCCTCTTGGGTAAAATATTCCGGAGGTAAAATAGTCCCCCATTCGGATCTCCGGGCGGGGACTACTCAAGAGGATGTCGTTATCAGGAGAAAGAAAACTGGCGTTCTACGGATTGGAGCATGGAATGTCAGGTCCCTTAATTGGGCAGGTAGGTTAGAAAATTTGAAAAGGGAAATGGATAGGTTAAAGTTAGATATAGTGGGAATTAGTGAAGTTCGGTGGCAGGAGGAACAAGACTTCTGGTCAGGTGACTACAGGGTTATAAACACAGTCAGATAGGGGTAATGCAGGAGTAGGTTTAATAATGAATAGGAAAATAGGAACGCGGGTAAGCTACTACAAACAGCTTAGTGAACGCATTATTGTGGCCAAGATAGATACGAAGCCCACACCTACTACAGTAGTACAAGTTTATATGCCAACTAGCTCTGCAGATGACAAAGAAATTGAAGAAATGTATGATGAAATAAAAGAAATTATTCAGATAGTGAAGGGAGACAAAAATTTAATAGTCATGGGTGACTGGAATTCGAGTGTAGGGTAAGGGAGAGAAGGAAACGTAGTAGGTGAATATGGATTGGGGGGAAGAAATGAAAGAGGAAGCCGCCTGGTAGAATTTTGCACAGAGCACAACTTAATCATAGCTAACACTTGGTTTAAGAATCATGATAGAAGGTTGTATACATGGAAGAACCCTGGAGATACTAAAAGGTATCAGATAGATTATATAATGGTAAGACAGAGATTTAGGAACCAGGTTTTAAATTGTAAGACATTTCCAGGGGCAGATGTGAACTCTGACCACAATCTATTGGTTATGACCTGTAGATTAAAACTGAAGAAACTGCAGAAAGGTGGGAATTTAAGATGGGACCTGGATAAACTGAAAGAACCAGAGATTGTACAGAGTTTCAGGGAGAGCATAAGGGAACAATTGACAGGAATGGGGGAAAGAAATACAGTAGAAGAAGAATGGGTAGCTTTGAGGGATGAAGTTGTGAAGGCAGCAGAGGATCAAGTAGGTAAAAAGACGAGGGCTAGTAGAAATCCTTGGGTAACAGAAGAAATATTGAATTTAATTGATGAAAGGAGAAAATATAAAAATGCAGTAAATGAAGCAGGCAAAAAGGAATACAAACGTCTCAAAAATGAGATCGACAGGAAGTGCAAAATGGCTAAGCAGGGATGGCTAGAGGACAAATGTAAGGATGTAGAGGCTTATCTCACTAGGGGTAAGATAGATACTGCCTACAGGAAAATTAGAGACCTTTGGAGATAAGAGAACCACTTGTATGAACATCAAAAGCTCAGATGGAAACCCAGTTGTAAGCAAAGAAGGGAAAGCAGAAAGGTGGAAGGAGTATACAGAGGGTCTATACAAGGGCGATGTACTTGAGGACAATATTATGGAAATGGAAGAGGATGTAGATGAAGATGAAATGGGAGATACGATACTGCGTGAAGAGTTTGACAGAGCACTGAAAGACCTGAGTCAAAACAAGGCCCCCGGAGTAGACAACATTCCATTGGAACTACTGACGGCCTTGGGAGAGCCAGTCCTGACAAAACTCTACCATCTGGTGAGCAAGATGTATGAAACAGGCGAAATACCCTCAGACTTCAAGAAGAATATAATAATTCCAATCCCAAAGAAAGCAGGTGTTGACAGATGTGAGAATTACCGAACAATCAGTTTAATAAGCCACAGCTGCAGAATACTAACACGAATTCCTTACAGACGAATGGAAAAACTAGTAGAAGCCGACCTCGGGGAAGATCAGTTTGGATTCCGTAGAAATACTGGAACACTTGAGGCAATACTGACCTTACGACTTATCTTAGAAGAAAGATTAAGGAAAGGCAAACCTACGTTTCTAGCATTTGTAGATTTAGAGAAAGCTTTTGACAAGGTTGACTGGATACTCTCTTTCAAATTCTAAAGGTGGCAGGGGTAAAATACAGGGAGTGAAAGGCTATTTACAATTTGTACAGAAACCAGATGGCAGTTATGAGTCGAGGGACATGAAAGGGAAGCAGTGGTTGGGAAGGGAGTAACACAGGGTTGTAGCCTCTCCCCGATGTTATTCAATCTGTATATTGAGCAACCAGTAAAGGAAAGAAAAGAAAAATTCATAGTAGGAATTAAAATCCATGGAGAAGAAATAAAAACCTTGAGGTTCGCCGATGACATTGTAATTCTGTCAGAGACACCAAAGGACTTGGAAGAGCAGTTGAACGGAATGGATGGTGTCTTGAAGGGAGGATATAAGATGAACATCAACAAAAGCAAAACGAGGATAATGGAATGTAGTCGAATTAAGTCGGGTGATGCTGAGGGAATTAGATTAGGAAATGAGACACTTAAAGTAGTAAAGGAGTTTTGCTATTTGGGGAGCAAAATAACTGATGATGGTAGAAGTAGAGAGGATATAAAATGTAGACTGGCAATGGCAAGGAAAGCGTTTCTGAAGAAGAGAAATTTGTTAACATCGAGTATAGATTTAAGTGTCAGGAAGTCATTTCTGAAAGTATTTGTATGGAGTGTAGCCATGTATGGAAGTGAAACATGGACGGTAAATAGTTTGGACAAGAAGAGAATAGAAGCTTTCGAAATGTGCTGCTACAGAAGAATGCTGAAGATTAGATGGGTAGACCACATAACTAATGAGGAGGTACTGAATAGGATTGGGGAGAAGAGGAGTTTGTGGCACAACTTGACCAGAAGAAGGGATCGGTTGGTAGGACATGTTCTGAGGCATGAAGGGATCACCAATTTAGTATTGGAGGGCAGCGTGGAGGGTAAAAATCGTAGGGGGAGACCAAGAGATGAATACACTAAGCAGATTCAGAAGGATGTAGGTTGCAGTAGGTACTGGGAGATGAAGAAGCTTGCACTGGATAGAGTAGCATGGAGAGCTGCATCAAACCAGTCTCAGGACTGAAGACCACAACAACAACAATAACAACAACAACAACAACAACAACAGAACTTCCTAGGATTTTATGTCAAGTCAGTACATAGAATTTTACTTTCGAATTCACTGAACGCTTCACGCATAGCCCTCCTTACGCTAACTTTCACATTGTTTAGCTTCTTTTTGTCTGAGAGGTTTTGGCTGTGTTTAAACTTGGAGTGAAGCTCTTTTTGCTTTCGCAGTAGTTTCCTAACTTTGTTGTTGAACCACGGTGGGTTTTCCCGTCCCTCACAGTTTTACTTTCGGTGTTCTTACTCCAGACACCTCAAAATGCATTTATGAACTGTTACATAAGTTACTTTATGCACATGAACCACAAATTTAAATGTTAAAAAATTGACATATGCTGAAAGAATTGACACTATCTCCAAATACGATGGACTAGACTAACTAGTTACCCATAAATTGTCACAGCTTTCCCTTGGATTTGCTGTGATAGTTTGATATACAGAGCAAACAAATACCAGTTCATATTCTGTTGTTTCATCATGCTTATAAACTGTCACTTTGTCTTCAATTTTAACATACTGTAGAACCCTCTACCATTACTTGTTTGTGGTGTCCCCCCCCCCCCCCCAATCTCTCTCACACACACGTGCCATTTACTTCTTCTAAATTCTTCAGTAGTATCTTCCTGTACAGTTCGGAATTAGTTTGCAAGCTCGTGTCTAAGATGGTTGTCATCATTTACACAGGATTTTACATAAATCGCACCATGACTGGGATGCTTCATCTACATTTACATACATATTCTGCAAGCCACTGTGCATGGTGCCTGGTGAAGGGTACCTTGTACCACTACGGGTCATTTCCTTTCCTGTTCCATTTGCAAATAGTGTGGGGGAAGAAACACTATGCGCCTTGGTCGAGCCCCAATTTGGCTTACTCAAGGTCCGTACACAAAATGTACATTGGTCGCAGTAGAATTGTTCTGCACTCAGCTTCTAATTCCAGTTCTCTAAATTTTCTTACTAGTGTTTCACAAAAGGAATTTCATCTTCCCTCTAGTGATTCCTGTGGTGTCACCGCTAGACACCACACTTGCTAGGTGGTAACTTAAATCGGCCGCGGTCCTGTAGTACATGTCGGACCCGCGTGTCGCCACTGTGTAATCGCAATCCTAGCGCCACCACATGGCAGGTCACAATACACGGACTAGACCTCGCCCCAGTTGTACGGACGACATAGCTTGCGACCAGACCTACCAAGTCTTCCTCTCATTTGCCGAGAGACTGATAGAATAGCCTTCAGCTTATTCCATAGCTACTACCTAGCAAGGCGCCATTTGTATCCGTGCTTATAGCTTACTACTATTCAAGAGATGTATTCCAACAAGAGAATAAAGTTAAGTATATTATTCCAGATACGTACTTTTCTTCTTATTCATTAATAAGTCTCATGTTCCAGTACTTCACGCCCGTCTGCGTTAGTTTAGCGTGCACTTTCAGCCACTGCGAGCTACAAGGTGTTGGCCCCGCTGCCGACACATCAATTCCCATCTGAGTGTATGAAACATCTCCACAGTAGTTGCATAGTGACTGAACCTTCTGTAACCAATCTAGCAGTGTGCCTCAGAGTTGGTTCAATGTCTTCCTTTAATCTGACCTGGTGGGAATTCCAAACACTGAAGTAGTACTCAAGAATAGGTTGCACTAGTGTGTTTTTTGTTGTCTCCTTTACAGCTGAACCACTCTCTCCTGAAATTTTCACAATAAATCAGTGTTTCCCATTAGCTTTTCCCGCTACTGTCTAAAACATTCTATGGGTTGTTTTTACTCATTGTAGCTGGCAATCTGTCGCAGCAGAAGTCCTAGATATCAACTACTGAAGAAAAAAATAGTTGTTTTTAAATAATTAATCCTGTATATTGTTTCCACTGAACATTTATTATAATCTCAAACTAATTAAAAGCATCTTGACAAATCTGAAATACGTTTTAACATACCTACAATAATGAAATAAATCATGATCAACAAGCTAGCTTTCTATCCAAATACACTCGAAGTACTGACTTACATTGCCAACAGGGCTGTAACTATTTATATTTTCTTAACAAACCTAGACATTGTTTAGAAACATTTCTTGAGTAATTAACAATTAAAACTCTCATCCTAAAACAAGTGACACATTTGTCATTACCTTGACTCATATATTAAACATGTGAGTGAATTCTAGTGTGTCTATTAATAGATGCATGTATAAATGCTTAGGTATCAAATGTTAACAATACACTTGTTATATATACTAATTACAGAAGATTCATATCACATAAAATGTTCCTACCAATTAACAGGCTTCTACACATTAGTGTAATTATGATTCCGTAATTATTTTCTTCATAACTTTTTCACGAGTACATATTTCCCTACACCTCTGTCAGAAATTACTGTTTATGGTTAAAATTTAAGTGTTTATATAGGTTTCAATTAGACTGCTAAGTTTCAACAACCCCAAAAGGATTTGTGAAACTGAAAGTTGAACAAAACCTTTTCTGACAGATCTATGTGACAGTACACATTTTGCATTAAATTGAAGGAACAAGCATTTTACTTATGGTACGAGATAATCCTATGTTTGATTAAAAATGTAAATTAATTATGAAGCATTATGTAAAAATTAATACTCAATAGTACAAGGAAAGAACAAGTTATTTCTTAACTGCTTGAGCTAACGTGTAACTTAGTTTAAACTACTACAAAATTCCTAAGTGTAAATGCACTAATCTCTGTACTTTACATAAATGTAAATAGTCTTGATGTTTGCAGTACACAGACTGCTTTATGGATAATCTAGAAGCGTGCAGTACGCAGACCGCTTTATAGGATGAAATGTATGACCAATCCTACTATTTTTCATTTGTCAAGACACTTCTGATGCTTCACTCCCGTTCTTTACAATCATTCACACATTAACACTTTTGCTGTGGCTGACGGTGATAAGCGTCAAAACAAGCCACGCGCCAGTGCAGCTGACCCTTATAAGCGTCCGTAGTCACTGTCGGATTACTCAGTCTAGTTGCAGCATCTAAGCTAGCATCAAAACGTGTAAACTTTTGTTTCGTGTGGTCAGTTATCGAACCTATATTGTTCGTAATGGCGGCTAACGATCAGACACCTGGACCTTCCAATGTGAAGAGGAGCAGAAAAAGTATTAAATTGTCAGAGGAACAGTTACTTAGTGTACTAGACGATAGTAATTTTCTGTGTGGTGAGGATGAGGCATACCACGGAGATTGTCATTTAGAGACTGCAGAAGAATTGCAGAGTGATGATAGCGTGGAAGCACAGCTTTCGAATCTGTTTCGTGACAGTTCCGAATCTGACAGTATGGATCATAACTATTTTGTGGAAATAGACGACAAAATAGAGCCCGACCTGTTGCACGGAGATAATCCAGGTGAGTCATGGCATAAAGAACCACATAATATACAGTATCACCCATTTACAGAGGAAGAAGTTTCGCAAATTCATCCTGCTGGCAGTTCTCCTATGGATTTCTTCAGATTACTGGCAACAGATGAATTGCTGCAGCTTGTAGTTGAGGAAACGAACCATAATGCAGTCAACATTGCTGAGCGAAAATAAGAAAGAGGTATCTAGGATCTGTAAATGGAAACCTCTAAGTATAGGCGAATTACTAGTTTTCCTGGGTGTTTTGTTACATATAGGTAACATTAAATATCAGCGATTACAAGACTACTGGAAGAAAGAACTGCTGTTTTAAAACATAGGAATAGCGATGAGTATAAGCAGAGTCCGGTATTTGATCATATTACACTCTCTGCATTTTGCAAAAAATCCAATTTCAGAAAACCTGAAACCAGACAATCGTTTATATAAGATACAACCCATATTTGATTATTTTAACATGAGAGTGTCTCAAGTGTATTATCCGAGAAGAGATTTATCAATAGATGAATCAATGATTCTTTGGAGGGGAAGACTGTCATTTAGACAATACATAAAAAACAAACGTAATAAATATGGCATTAAGATGTACATGCTCAACAATCCAAACGGTTTCATAAATAAGTTCGCTGCGTACACGGGAAGCAGTGGAGATATGGTGGGAAAAGGTCGTTTTGCATTTGATGGCAGAAAAGCTGCATGTTGGTCATCACATTTACTTGGCCAGTTATTATAACAGTTTTCATTTAGCTACAACTCTGTTGAACCTAAAAACACTTTCCACGGGCCCTCTGAAATTAAATAGGAAATATACCCCCAAAGATGATGTATCGACAAAGTTTGGGAGAGGAGAGAGAGTTGCGCGGTATTCTAATGGGGTTATGATTGGAAAATGGAAGGATCGATGAGAAGTTTCGTACATTTCCACACAACATATAAATGTTATGGAGCAAGTGATGAATACGTGCCACGAATAGTCATGAAACCTTTGCCTATTATTAGATCCAATGCGTGTATGCCTGGGACTGATAAACAAGATCAGATGTTATTGTATTATTTATGTGAACAAAAGACTATCCGCTGGCCGGAAAAAACTTTTCTTTAATGTCAGTGACATGCTAGTTTTCAATTCTCTATCTCTGTACAACAAATACTCAGAAAATAAAATAAAATGATAATGTACGATTACAGAATGAACGTTATAAAGGGTTTCCTTTCACCAATGATCGTTCCACGAAATGTGAGCAAGAAGCATCGCATCTCACACACACACACACACACACACCACACACACACACACACACACACACACACACACATTGTGCAAGAGCGGGAAGCTACTGTAAGGAAGAAGCAAGTTATGAGGAAGCGGTGTAAGGAGTGCGTGGAACAAGGCAAGCGTACTGATACACCATACGAGTGTACAACCTGCCCAGACAAACCTGGATACTGCTTGAACTGCTGCATCATTTACCATAAGTAACAAAAATGCGATAATATCGGGGAAATTCTGATTATCAAAGACAACTTCTTTTATTTCTTTTGACAATGCATTGTTCCTTTTTATGACTTGAAAAGTTAGTACTTTTTTTCACGAATACTCATAAAATGAGGTTTTCTGTTGTGTTAAGTTGACTTATTTCTTATTGCGTTGTAAAGTGTTCACTTCAGTTTTTTTGCGAAAGAATTTGTTGTGCTAAATTTGTTTTAATAGCACCACAATTGAAGTGATGGGGGACACGAGAGAAGCCTCCACATAGGGTGTGTCTCGCTTACAAAATTCTACACATCCGGGCGTCCCCTGGGTGTCTATGATAAATGTAGAAGGCTAATTCTCTCATACCAGGAGCAAACATGCTACTAAATTGACGACCTCTATCAGAGACAATCTTAAAAATGCACGTAAATATAATTTCACATGAATCCAGTTTCCTTTTTCCTCTTTTTCCTTCTTAAGAATTTGCGTTTTGGAATCCAAATTTTACCTGAATGCAGTGGGTTTGTTGCTTGTTTGAATTGTATTTTTTGTTACATTATCAACAAATCATGAACATTTGAATGACGCCTGTGACCCCTATAGGTGTCAGACAGCAAACAGACTTTGAAACATGACCACAATACAGTCGAAGCTTATTTGAAGTAATGCATCTAAGGTGTCATCATTAACTCAGTACTGAAAATGATCCTACAGATCTTACAAGGTCTTGACGTCAGCATGTAGCTCAGGTGTGCTTAGGAGCGTCAGCTCCGAGCGGTACCTGCTGTTTCAGAGTGTTACCGCCTGCACACGAGCATTACTGGCCCGCACTCACACGTTGCCAGGCCACCTTGATAGTTGCGCGTCTGCACTGATGCTGCAGCGAATGTGTTAACTGAATAATACGTGACAATATAAGTGTCTAATACATCATATTGGTTGTGTTTTATAAGTAATTGAAACAGCACTAACAACTATGTGGTTGGGCCTTATGTACAGGTACGTGTTCACCACTTGGGTGTGAATACACAATAAATGAATCATAAATGATTGATACATCATGACAAAACATGGTTAGGCATTGTACATTGGTAAGTGTTCACCACTTAGGTGTGAATACACAATAAATGGATCATAAATGACTGGTACATCACAACAAAATATGAATAGGTTTTATACATTGGTAAGTTGTTTTGAGCATTATGTATTGGTAAATTGGTACATAAGCGACAGATACATCATGACAATTATATGGTCGAACATTATACATTGGTAACTGGTTCGTAAGTGATAGATACATCATGACAATAATATCAATAGGTTTTATACATTGGTAAGCTGGTTTGAGCTAAACATTCCACGTGGGAAAAATATATCTAAAAACAAAGATGATGTAACTTACCAAACGAAAGCGCTGGCATGTCGATAGACACACAAACAAACACAAACATACACACAAAATTCAAGCTTTCGCAACCAACGGTTGCTTCATCAGGAAAGAGGGAAGGAGAGGGAAAGACGAAAGGATGTGGGTTTTAAGGGAGAGGGTAAGGAGTCATTCCAATCCCAGGAGCGGAAAGACTTACCTTAGGGGGAAAAAAGGAAAAAAAGGACAGGTATACACTCGCACACACACACATATCCATCCGCACATACACAGACACAAGCAGACATTTGTAAATATACACACACACACACAAAAAAAAGCAGACATTTGTAAAGGGCAAAGATCTCTGTCCAAACTCAGCCACTCTAAAGGTATGATAAATATATATTTCCTCATCAGTTACATATTAATGAGTCAACTAGACTTCAATTGAAAGTAGATGTGTGCAAGAACCACAACTATACCACGAATACAAATCCTCAATCTTCAGTTTTTCCTTTGTTACTCATTACACATGAATCATTAGTGGTCATCAGTGTATTTTCAATGAGATATTGGAGAAATTGAACCGGTATTCATTAAGAATCAGATTGTAAGCTAACATTTGTATATATTGAAAAGTGTTGACTTTCTGTAACATACAGCAGTATTGAACCTTACCTAACTCAAACATTTTGTATCACATGAGGTTGATGGCTGAGCTGTTGTTTCAGATTTGTGTAGACATTGTGACAAAGAACACCTTGTATCTATACTAAGGAGATAGCATGACATATACAGATATCAGACATGTCCCAAACATCATCCCTATCTTATAGTATTAAGATGGCAAAAGAATAATTAAATAAGACTACTAATGGTCTAGTCATTGAAGCGGTAGAAATTACATGAAAATAAAACTGCGTGAATCTTAAATCCTGGGAATCGGAACACTTCTGTCCCAATAACTATCTCCAACATAAAATTCCATTTTCTTCATGCTTCACAGATGGATTACAGAAGTAATATAAACATAATAAATTTCTTTCTGATAAATGTTCCTTTGCCAATTACACAGTAGATTTAATACATGTTAAGGACAAGATTGTGACATAGAGTATTTTCATACTTGATGGTAAATCAACATCTATCCAGTGACTTTCACATAATAGGTGTAGTAACAGGTCAAACCAAATGAGAACACATATATATAAGGCTACAAACAGTCTAACCTAAATGTAATCACATCTCAGTTGTAAAGTGATAGAATGTCTCTATAACAGCACAGATATCTTTAGTAAACTTCACACCAACTCTAAACATTTTCTCAACTTTTCACTAAATCATCAGCACAATGAGATTATAACTTTATCAGCATAGTGAGAGTAACTGCACAGACATCATAAGTAAATATTACACCAACTCTCCTCAAAATTCATACGCTTGGTTGTATTATTAAACCATACATTATTAACTTGCCCAAAGTTTTTACTCATATCCAGATAACCAGAAAAAGGCAGCTTGCTTAGTATAAAATACATGCACCAGTTCCTTTTGGCATCCAGCCTCTAACTATTTGTCCAAATCAGAAAGTGGGAGAGGGTGCGTTTGTACAGAAAAGTAAGAGAGGATGTGACTTAAAAGGGAAAGAGTCACACCAGCTCAGAACCTTGGGTTTTCCACTCCCAAATTGCAAAAAGAGCTTGCAACCTCCTGAGGAAAGACAATTCTGTGATGTTATATGAATGATGAAGGCTGTTTGTATAATTTCAGCTGCGTAACATTCCTGAGTCCAAATAATCTTTTGGACTTAGGATATAGAAGTCTATAAGCATTTGAGTGTGGGTTTTCAACAATTTCTAATGGTGCTATATAAATAGCAAAAAATCTCTTTATTTCTCTATTTAGTGCTTTAGATTTGGTGTAACTTTTTGTCAAAACTAGATCCCCAACTTTTAATTCTGTTTTTTATCTGTTTGTCATTCCATTTCTTTCTTTTTTCATAATAATCTTTCATAGTTCATCTAACTATCTCCTCTCTTTCAGCTGCTGTTATACTTTTACAAGCTGGAAACTCTATAAGTTCTTTGATTAAGTAAGGTGGTTTTTGGTCAAACACGATCTCATAAGGAGAGTATCCTCTGGTAGTATGTTGTAGGCTATTCATAATGTCTTCAAATTCATTAAACATAACATAACCAATTTGTGTGATCTTTCTGACAGTATCTTCTACACACTCTACCAATTTCCCTCATGTGCCATTCAGTTGGATTCCATTTAGATGAATAGGACGATATTAAGATACGTCTGATGTTATGTTGTTCTACAAATTCCTTCCAAAATTTTGAAGTAAATTGGCTCCCATTGTCAGATAAAATGGTCTTAGGTGGACCCACTTTAATGAAGTAGTCCTTTACAAATGCAGAAGCTATTTTCTTACTAGTTGCTTTCTTCAAAGGATAAAATTTCACATATTTAGAAAAGAAATCTACAATAACGAAAATATACTGAAATTCCCCATTAGCTCTTGGAAGTTGACCATACAAATCTACCCCTACCAAATCCAACTGTTTATGTGGTACCACGTTTTGTAAAAGTCCCTTGTTGGCTTTGTTACTAACTTTTGTTCTTTGACATCTATCACAGCAAGCGAGTGAAGTCCTAACTCTCCTAGACATGTTATGAAAATATATACACTCTTGTATCTTTTGAATAAATTTCAATGTGCCACAGTGTCTGAAGCTTTCATGTGTGTACTTCATCAAAGTATTTATGTGAGAATCTGGCCAGCAAACTTTCCAAGCATCACTATTTGTGCCGTGTCTATAAAATAGAATACCTTTGAAGACCTGATAATACATTTGTACTTTCTCATGACCTTTCTTCCATAAATAACTTTTAACAAGCTTCCAATGATCATCACCATTTTGATATCTTCTCAGTTGATTACAGATTTTTCTAATTTCACTTTCCTCTTTGACATCTTTAAAAATACATTATTTTAAACTTTCCCTCCTGACTATTGTTTCCATTATCATTTCCATTCCCCACTGGCATTTTTGACGGGGCATTAGCGATGACATTTTCCTTACCCTTTATAAAATGAACTGTGTATTTAAACTGCTGTAAGAACATTGACCTCCTGGTAATTCTCCCATGATACAATTTACACTCTTGTAAGTAAGTTAATGCTTTATGATCTTTATAGACTTTGACTTTGTAGTGGACTGACAAGGCAGCCAGTCCACAGAGACGGGTAGCCGAAAGGGCACGCGTACACACACGCCTTCTGGCGTTAAGTCTGGAACAGGATTCGTAATGAATGTGATAAAGAAAAGAACGTAGCTACTAGAACACTTAACTTTTATATCGTCCTTTGGTATACAGCATTCTGGATGATACAAGTGAGACTCTATCTTGAGGTACATGCAACATTACAAATGGTTAATGGCGCCTTGCTAGGTCGTAGCCATTAACTTTGCTGAAGGCTATTCTAACTGGCTCTCGGCAAATGAGAGAAAGGCTTCATCAGTGTAGTCGCTAGCAACGTCGTCGTACAACTGGGGCGAGTGCTAGTCCGTCTCTCAAGACCTGCCGTGTGGTGGCGCTCGGTCTGCGATCACTGCCAGTGGCGACACGCGGGTCCGACATGTACTAATGGACCGCGGCCGATTTAAGCTACCACCTAGCAAGTGTGGTGTCTAGCGGTGACACCACAGACTTCACGCCCAAACAAATAATTTTTAAATTTTTTGAATCCCCATACAACTGCCAAAAGATCCTTTTCAGTTATCGTGTAATTTCTCTCATGTTTCTGTAAGGTTCTGCTTGCAAATGCTATAGAATGACATTCAATTTTCCCGTTAATTTCTTTCTCTTGGAATAAATGTACCCCCAGTCCATAATCACAACTGTCTGTCATCAAACAAAATAGTAAAGATAAATCAGGTATTTTGGAGGATTTCACTTTCCACCAATGCTTTCTTAATTCTGTCAAAAGCTGTCTGGCATTCATCAGACCAATCCCACAATGTTTCTTAACAGGTTGTTCAAACATGGTACATCAAGTGCCTGTGTTTTCCCATATTTTCGATAGAAGTTTACTAATCCAAAATAAGACTTTAAATCTTTTTTTATTTCTAGGTTTTGGGAATTTTGCGATGGCCTCAGTCTTTTCTCCATCAGGCAAAATCCCTTTTTCATTTATGCAGTGGCCAAGAAATTTGAATTCTTTCATTGCAAAATGATCCCACATTGTTTCTTAACAGGTTGTTCAAACACGGTGCATTAAGTGCCTGTGTTTTCCCATATTTTCGATAGAAGTTTACTAATCCAAAATAAGACTTTAAATCTTTTTTTATTTCTAGGTTTTGGGAATTTTGCGATGGCCTCAGTCTTTTCTCCATCAGGCAAAATCCCTTTTTCATTTATGCAGTGGTCAAGAAATTTTAATTCTTTCATTGCAAACTTACATTTTTCTAATTTCAAAGTCATACCCCACTGTCTCATTTTTTCTCCAATTTCCTTTAAAATTTGAATATGTTCCTCCCGGGTCTTACTTGATACCAAAATATCATCCACATAAATAATTAACTTTTCTAAGAGTTCTTTACCCAAAACAAAGTCCAATCCCCTTATAAATTCTGCCACAGATACATTTAAACCGAATGGAACAACACAATATTAAAAACATTTCCCATTTTAAAAAAATGCAGTGTATTTTCTAGAATCTCTTTCTAATTCAATCTGATGAAATCCAGAAGTCAAGTCTAGGCTAGTCATATATTTTACATTTTCAAACTTATTTAGTCGTTCATCTATACTTTCAGGGTGGTCAGTTTCTCTCTCTAAATATTTATTCAGGTGTCTAGAGTCGAGCCCTAAATGAATACCCCCATCTCGTTTCGAAACTACCACTAATGAGTTATTTTAAGAACTACAACTTCTTTCTATTATTTTGCACCTTTCCATTTTCCGAAGTTCTCTTTCTACCTCCTTTCTCTTACAGACAAGGATAGCATACAGTTTTATGAAAAATGGGTCTTGAGCTTTCAGTTTTAGACTACATTGATACCCTTTTACTCTCCCTAGTTTTATATCAAATATGTCATTATAATCCCACAAAAAATTTTGAAGCTCTCTCCTATTCTCTGCATTAAGGCTTGCAGTTTCAGATACCTTTTTGGCTACTAGTTTACTGTAATAATTAACACTACCTTCATCAATACCAAATTTTTCCCCTTCCTCTCAATAACCATCACCGTTAGTCTCTTGCATCCCTCTAATCGGACTGCTTAGACCATGATCTTCCATTACAATACTCATTTCCCCATGAGCTCCACTTTTTGGTTCAACAAATGTTATTTTCATGTCATCCCAGATAAAATTTACTTTAGGCTTAACAATCCAGTTCATACCTAGTATCAATTTTTCATTCAAATTATCAATTACTAAGCATCCTTGTATAAATTGTACATCATTAATCTTAAATTCAAGTAAGACTTGTCTGGTAATCAACTTACTGCTTTTTCCTGTTGCCCCTTTTATCCCTGCCCCTGTTACTGGAAATTCTGTGAACTTTTTATTATTTTTGATCCTGTAATTGGGCTGCCTGTATCCAGAAGACAGTTTCCCATCCAATCATTAATCTATACTACAATATATGGACTTCCAAATTCTTTACCCGTTTCATTGACCTCATTTTCAAATTACAAATCCTCTTCTATGTCCCTAAAATTGATCCCTTTATCACAATCGCTACCTTTTACTACAGATTCTACACATTTACTAATCATATTACCACCAGGAGACTGTTTCATATTTTTCATGGCAATTTCACTTAAGACCTTACACTTTTGATCACCATACTGACATTTGCTACTATAGTCATTGACTACACTTAGTACTCTATCACTAATTAGATCTTTTTTTCCATTTTCACAAACACATTCAGACACAACATCACTAACATCAACTGGTAACATTAATCTATCAGGCACTGCTCTACCAGTTTCTAACTCCTTACTCGAACACACACCTGAATTTCCAGAATCATTCAGCATCAAATCATCAACTTTAACTTCTACATATACCATCCCATCTAATTCTGTAAGTAACATATCATCATCAACATCATTGTCATCATCATCTGAAACATTCTCATTAGAAACATCACCATCACACTTAATATTATTTTCAACACCAAACTTCACACACTTCTTCAACAACCTCAACACTGTGACTGCTCTATTCTACCACACCCTCATTTTCCTGTCTATTATCTACTGCAATTTCATCTGGAATTACCATACTCATCAGATCTGTTCTTATCACTATTAACAACTACTACTGCCTTACTACTGTTAAAGAAATTTGTCAAAGTGTTTTCTTCTAACTCAAATTCAGATTTTCTACTTTTTTGTTCATCTTTGTTTTCAGATAAAATTTTTTCCCAAAATTCACTATCAAACTTCATTCTACTCACTTCAGGTTGTATTTTGGGTACAAAATTTTGGTACGTTCTAATTGTTCTGCCCCTTCCCCCTCTGAAATTACTACAATATGCCTGATTGTAATTCCCATGTCTATTTGCCTCATTTCGCCAGGCTCCGAAAGAGGCAGGTCTTAGTTTACCGGACCATTTCTTCTATTTTCAAAATTGTTACTATTGTTTCCCTGATTTTGCTCCCACTGCCGTTTTCTTGGTTAGAAATTCCTGTTCTCTGGTCCCTGCCTATCATTCCTCTCCCCATTTCTTCTGTCATCATTTCTGAATCTGCTATTGAAATGATCATTGAAAGCTCTGTTATTGTTATTCCTGCTATCATCATGTCTATCATTACATCTGTCATTTCTCTCCCATGCTAAATCCAATTTATCTATATATCTGAGAAATTGTTCAGTTGTATCATCAGGTCTGTAGACAAGACTCCACGCACCCTGTTCGGCAATCTATGTTTTAATGCATCTATTTGGATCATTTCATCAAGTAGTTTATCAAGACATACTAAAGTTCTTAACTGTTGTTCACAAAAGGTTTTCATGCATCCACTACTTGGTTTGAAATTCGTCCCATTCAAAAATTCTGACTTAATTCTCGCTTCTTTAGTTTCTGAGCAGAATTTGTTCGTGAAAGCTTGTTCTACCTCATTAAACAACATTTCAGGTTTGATTGATTGGTTCACCCATGACAAAGCGTCCCCATCTAAAAACTTTTTTAAAAATTAAATTTTCAAACTATCGCTCATTTTATCAGTGAAGTTATCTTTTATTTGGTACATGAAATCAACTGGATGCCTATTGCCCTCCCCTGAAAATGTTTTATGTTAACATTGTTCCACAATGGACTGTAAAGACAGAAAGATTTCACAGCAACAGAATCTTCAATTTCTTGAAATTTAGATTTGAAGTTTGAAATTTCGCCTGAACAAGTCCCTACATCTTTTAATTCTGTGAAATCCTCATTTGCGATTTTAGTGAAGTTTTGTATATTTTGGTCTGTATCTGTGAATTTCTTTATGAAATCTTTGCTGAGTTTTTTCAATTGTAACACTTCTACAGTAGCTCCTTTTTTGAAATTTTCCACGGAATCTAGTCTCTCTTCGAATTTTTGGTATTCCTGTTTCAAGGTTACAATTTACCCTTCTATATTTGACACATATTTGGTATTCTCATCTACTTTTTCCCAGCATTTATCTAAATTCTCCTTTGTCTCGCCAATTTTGGTTCCAAAGTTGTCTAATTTTTTACCGATAGAATCAAGCTTTTGATCAAAAAAGGTTTTATGTTCATCAAACGATTTTTCAATTGTCTTTTTTTGTTCTTCCATTAACTGAAATAATCTATTCAAGGCTAATCCATTACATTGAAATCCACGAAAGGGTGAACATACACTACTGTGATCACTATCTTCTCCCATGCTATCTATTTCCAGGTTCGTTGCATTAATACATGTTTTGTTATCAGTAACATCTACGCTATTTTCCATGTTTCCATTAACCTCCTCATTATTGTCAACTTCCCTATTGTTGTTAACCTCCCTATTATCCTCCATAATGACAATGCAGACAAAAAACTATTTCCGAAAGTAAAAATTCAAATAATTTTTTGTACTTACAGTTGGTTCTCCAAGTTGTGCTTTGACATAAGTCCTTTATAGTGTTACTCACTTTCTTTGTTGTTCTGGTCTCGAAAAAATTGAATATTATTTCAACAAGCGGGTAAACCCCGAAACAAAATACAAGATTAGTTTACAGAATTACACTACATCCCAGCTCCTCCACCAATTACAACGTTCTATGGGTTGCTTTTACTCATTGTAGCTGGCAATCTGTCGCAGCAGAAGTCATGGATATCAGCTACTGTAAGAAAATAAATAAAATAAAATAACACTATAAAGTTATTTTTAAATAATTAATCCTGTATATTGTTTCCACCGAACATTTATTATAATCTCAAACTAATTAAAAGCGTCTTGACAAATCTGAAATACGTTGTAACATACTTACAATAATGAAATAAATCATGGTGAACAAGCTACATGCTTTCTATCCAAATACGCTCAAAGTACTGGCTTACATTGCCAATATGGCTGTAACTATTTATATTTTCTTAACAATCCTCAGCATTGTTTAGAAACATTTCTTGATTAATTAACAATTAAAACTCTCATCCTAAAACAAATGACACATTTCAGTCATTACCTTGATTCTTATATATTAAACACGTGAGTGAATTCCAGTGTCTATATTAATTGATGCGAGTATAAATGCTTAGGTATCAAATGTTAACAATATACTTGTTATATATACTAATTACAGAAGATTCATATCATATAAACCGTTCCTACCAATTAACAGACTTCTACACATTAGTGTAGTTAAGATTCCATAATTATTTTCTTCATAACTTTTTCACAAGTACATATTTCCATACACCTCTATGTCAGAATATACTGTTTATGGTTAAAATGTATGTATGTAAATAGGTTTCAATTAGACTGTTACGTTTCATGTCCCTATGTGTTCCTTCCATTTTACATTGCTTTGCAACATTACACCTAGGTATTTAATCAAAGTGACTGTGTCAAGCAGCACACCACTAATGCCCTATGTGCACATTACGGGACCATTTTTCCCATTCATTTGTGTTTGCTTACATTCTTCTATTTTCAGAGCAAGCTGCCATTCATCACACCAACTAGAAAATTGGTCTTTCATCCTGTTTTCTCCTAATGACTTATCTTGCTGTACACCAGCGTTGGCAGCAAACAGCTGCAGAATGCTGCTCACACTGTCCATGACATCATTTATGTATTTAGAGTGTAAAAAAGCCCTGTCACACTTACATGGAGCTTGTGACAATACCCTTGTCTCTAATGAGCATTTGCTGTTGAAAGCACCTTATTGGGTTCTATCACTTAAGAAGTCTCCAAGCCACTCATATCTGGGAATCTATTCTGTATTCTCAGACATTTAACAGTCTACAGTGGGGCATTGTGTCAACTGCTTTCTGGAAATCATGGAATATGGAAGTTGCTTGTTGTCCTTCATCCACAATTCACAAGACATAGTTAGGAAAGCGTAAGCTGAGTTTCACATGAAGAATAGTTTGTAGAACTGTTCTTATTTGTGGACAGAAGCTTCCCCGTCTCTAGGCAATTTATTGTATTTGGTCTGCGAATATGTGCAGTAATTCTGCAGTAACCGATGTTAAGGATATTGGTCTGCAATTTTTTGGATCCGTTTTTTTTACCCTTCATCTATACTGGGATCACATGTGGTGTTCTTCCAGTTGTTTGAGACCCTTCACTGGGCAAGAGATTTGCGATAAATCCAGGTTAGTAAGTGTACAGTGCCATAAACTACTCTGTAAAACCTTGTTGAGATTCTCGTGCCTTGCTTTGTTGCTTCTCTGTGTCAGGGATACGTATTATTGTGTCCTCCATATGAGAGTATGTACAAAGATGAAACAAGGGTATTTTGTTTCACCCTTGGTATGAATGGTTTCTTCTGCCACATGAGATTGATAGTGAGTGTATAGAAGCCTTTGACCCGCTTAGCAATTTTGTGTAGGACCATTATTTTCTCAGGTTCTTGGCAAGATCTTGTCCTAAGACATGGTGGTGTAAGTTGGTGTATGCTTTGCACATAAAACTTCTTACAAGTACACAAATTTCTAAATAACTATGGTCTGTCATCATTTTCGTGATTTGTTGTAAACAGTGTGCAACAGTCATTGCTTTCTCATTGCTTGAATTTTATTATTTAACCACGGTGGGTCTTTTCCCTCTGTAAACCACATACTTGCCACATATCGGAACTAAATGTCAATTCATTGTCTAAGACGGATGCTAACAACTGCTTATCTGCTCTTTGTAGCATAAATTCTCTCCTAGCCCACTTGATGGATTTATTAATTTCAGTAATCATCACTGCAATAACATAATCACTAATCCCTATCTCTAATGACACCATTAACAATGTCCAGCCTGTATGTAGCTACAAGGTCTAAAATATTTCTATTGCATGTAGGCTGTTAAACTAGCTGCTCAAGACACATTTTCTGAAAATGTATCTAAAAGAACTTCATGAGACTGTGTCTGTACCACCTGCAATGAATCCAGACACTCCAACCTACACTGAGGTGAGAAAAGTTATGGGATGTCTCCTAATGTCTTGCTGAACTTCCTTTTGCCTGGTGTAGTGCAGCAGCTCCACATAGCATGTGGAAGTTCTTTGCAGAAATACTGAGCTATGCTGCCTCTTCAGCCATTGATAATTGATAAAGTGTTGTCAGTGAAGGATTTTGTTCACAAACTGACCTCTAGATTATGTCCCATAAATGTTCGATGGGACTCGTGTCGATTGATCTGTGCGGCCAAACCATTTGCTCGAATTATCCAAAATGTTCTTCAAACCAGTCTCCAACAATTGTGGTCTAGTGACACATAATCATTGTTTGGGAACATAAAGTCAATGAATGACTGTAGAGGATCTCAAAGTAGTCTAACATAACAATTTCCAATCAATGATGAGTTCAGTTGGATCAAAGAACCCAGTCCAGTCCATTCCATGTAAGCACAGCCCACACCATTATAGAGCCACCACCAGCTTAGCAATGCCTTGTTAACAACTTGGGCTCATGGCTTCATGGGTTCTGTGCCACTCTTGAACCCTACAATCAGCTATTGAGTCCAACTGATATGGACATGACCCCAGGAGTGGCACTGCAGGTGATGTGCTGTAAGCAAAGGTACTCGAGTTGGTGTACTGCCATAGCCAATTAATGCCATATTTCGCCACACTGTCTTAATGGATATTTCCCACATTGATTTCTGTGGTTATTTCATCCAGTGTTGCTTGTCTGATAGCACTGACAACTTGGTCATTAAGTGAAGGCAGTCGGCCACTGTGTTGTTTGAGGTGAGAGGTAAGGTCTGGAATTTTGGTATTGTTGGTCCACCACGCTGTGGGTCTTGGAATATTGAATTCGTTAACAGTTTCCGAAATGGAATGTCCCATGCGTCTATCTCCAACTACTATTCTGCATTCAAAGTCTGTTAATTCCCATTGTGCGGCCATAATCACATTGGAAACCTTTTCACATTAATCACTTGAGCACAAATTACAGCTCCACCAATGCATTGTGCTTTTAAACCTTGTGTACACGGTGCTACCACCATCTCTGTAGGTGCATATTGCTATGCCCTGAGTCTTAGTATATTCTCAGTAGGTTAGTCGCCTCCAAATAATACTACATGATTTGGCTACTTTTGTGCTACTGAGTCTAGATTTCTGTGAATTATACTACAACTGTAATTGTGGAATTGGGCAACAAGTAAAAACATCTGATAATTCACTTGAGTTAATCTAGACCTATTAAATGTTCAGATAACTTTAGTCGGACTAAATTTCTACCTCAAGAGTTTTGTTGGCTGCACTCCCTATGCAGTGCAATCTGACTTTTTGATACATGTTCCATGTCTTACTAAATGTTGCAGAGCTGTCTACTTCAGTCCTGTATACTAAAAACAAATTTACTAATGCTAATCCAGTGGTTCTGATAATTATGGGTATTACTTCTAAATTGATTTTTGTATGTATTTACATTTGGGGAAATCAGCTACTTTGGAAATAAATCTACTGCTTCCTTTCTTAGCCGTTTGATTGCCACACACCTAGGGATTGGTGTTTCAGTACCAGTCCATGACATAGTGTCTGGTGTGTGGCTGTCATAAAGTACCTGCACAGTGGTAGGCCCCTGACCATGTATGGCTTTTGCTGTTGGTGCCTGAGCTGTACACGCTCCACACAAGGCTGGGAGTATGTACCAGTCGTGGCTGGGAAACAGACTCTGGGAAATAGTTTGCTGCCCAGGTAAGCATGGTACCATATCAAAAGACACACAGATGAACCAGATTAAACTTCCTTTTGCTGGTGGCCGCAAGGCCCTAGCAGTTTCTTAGGGTAGGAATGATTATAATAGTGTACATAGATTTAACACCATGATATTTCCTTCTCGGCTATGGTGTGGGAAAAGGGAAAAGCCAGACATGTGGATATGAAACACTTAACCCAATACTTAATATATACTTGGGCTGATGGGAATAGTTTCACTGCAACAAAACCATTTTTTTCTTCAAAAATGTTGATGACAAATTTGGGGAAGTTGAGTCTCTGGAAAAAACATGAAATCGTTTGTTACTGATTAAAATTTCCTCATCTGCACAATCTACAGCTCTTCAGGCATGTGATTGTCTAAGTGTCATACCTGTGACCATTACCCACATAAAAATTTGAACATGGTCCAAGGAATCATGTTACACTCGAAACAGATCAGAAGCTCCAGACTAATCTCCAGTGGCAAAGTGTATATTTTATCAGACATGTACCAAAAGGGGTGAAGGATAACCTTACAGATACATGCACCTTTATCTTAGCCTTTGAAGGGAATGTCCTCCCAGAGAAAGTTAAGTTCATGGTGTGCAGGTGCAATATGAAATTGTTCACCCCACTGCCTATGAGGTGCTTCAGATGTTTATGCTTAGGGGAAATATCATCCTGCTGCACAGTAGATCCAAAATGTGGCAACTGTGCAAAATCACTGTATATAGATAGTCCTTGTGAACATCCACCCTTGTATGTCAACTGTGCAGATCACCCCCCTTTAAGTTCGCTAGTTTTCCAAGTTGTCAACAGAAGATACGGGAATACAAATCTACTGACCACCTCTTATACAATGAGGCACGAGAGAAATACGAATGCCTACACCCTGTGGATATGACAATAAACTATGCTAACATCACAATCATTGTCCCCCCCCCCCTCCCCCCTCCTCCCCACACACCTACCTTTGCCTTTGGCAAACCAAATCTCCCACCACCATCCTCTCTTGTGGTACTTAGTTGAGGATTTAAACACACCACTTCATGTGGGGTGTGCACTATGTCTGCTGGTAGGGGTCTTCTAATTGGCCACCATGTTACAATGATCTATGTTGCCTCAGTGATGGTTCTCCTCAGTACCACCCGTGACACCTTTTAAGCTATCAACCTAACAATCACTTCCACTAATCTTGTGGCTTCACTACTTTGGTCACTACACAGTGACCTTGTGACAGTGACCATTTTCTGTCAAACATATTTTATCACTGCCAGACTGACCTACCGACTACCAAACTGTGCACTTAACAGAGCCATCTGACATTTGTATCTGATGCAGACATCCATCCTGCTGGAACTGCTATTGCCTTTTCTGCATGTGCATGCTGCCCCCCACCCCTCAACACCACCACCAGCACCACCACCACCACTACCACTGTCGGCCGGAGCCATGGTGGACCCAAAACCAAAGATATTGCAAGAGTTATTCAGGATACCAACTTTATCACTTTTAATTGGCTTCTTACTGAGGCTCATTGTCTAGTCACAGTAAGAAGGAATGATGAAAGTGCTATGCCTCCTCTGTGAGGATTTATGCCTCTTCATCTTGGATGTCTGGCAAGGTCCGTGGTATTATAGGTCACCAACAAGATCATCTGTTCCATGCCTTGTCCTACTGTGTGTGTTTTGTATAGATTCATCAGTTCTTGCAGAACACTTTGTGACCCACTTTGTGACAGCACTGGCATCCTCTTCTGATCCAGCTATATTTTTACTGTAGAAATGACATGCTGAAACATCTCCTTAAGTTTCACTGCCCACCAAGCTGAATTTTATAACGACTCTGTCACTGACTGTGAACTATATCAGGCTCTTGCCTCATCCAACAACAAGGCCTTAGGCCCTGATTCAATTCAAGCAGATAATCAAACACCTGATGTTCCCCAAAGGCAGCATTTCCTGAGGGTCTTCAACCATACTTAGCTCCAAGGTGCCTTAGCCTCACAATCATGAGATTCAGCATAGTCTGTAAGCTGCTTGAAGGGATAGTTGCCTGCAGATGATGCTGGGTTCTCAAATCTTATGCCCTTTTGTCTCCCTGTGTGGTTTCTGGGAGGAACAATCCACAAATGACTATCTGTTTAGATTGGAAACTGCAATCTGACAGGCTTTTCCTAACCACCAATACCTTGTCGCAGTCTTTTTCCGATAATGTGTAAGACACCGTTTGGCATTGTCACATTTTTTTCACACACAGGCTGTGATTCATTTACTTTACAACAATTCCTTGTCCTAAGAACCAATGGCATTGTAGACATATAGTAAGCTTTCAAGATCCCTACCAATTTTTATTCTTCAGTTTTTATCACGCTGGTTGTTCCAGGTTAGTCAGCACTTCAGTTGGCTTTTCATGGGTTCAAGAGAATGGTGTACCACAGGCCTCTGTGTTGAGTGTCACTCTTTTCCTCATCACCATCAATGAGCTAGTGATCTATGTTGTGATGCTGGTCCCCCCTGCATTGTATGTTGACAAATTTGCATTTGCTACCGTTCTCACTCATTATCCTCTGCTGAGTGTTACCATGCATTGGGCCTCTGCATGGGCTCTTTTCCATGGTTTCCAATTTCCTTGTATAAAAATGCATGACATGCATTTCTGCTTGATCCAGAGCTCTTAGATAATCAACACCCGGACATTATAGCACAGTCCCATTTCTTGGGCCTCCTTTTTGATAAAAAGCTGTCTTGGCTGTCGCATAGTTACCACCTGAAGACTAGCTGCATGTGGAAGTGTAATGCTCTTTGCTTCCTTATCTACTTATCTTGGTGTGTGGATTGTGCTACTCTTATCTGTATCTACCTGCTCCTGGTTTCATCCCTACTGGACTGTGGTTGCCAGCCTTATGGCTCAGTGATGTGTTCAGCTTCAAAACTGTTAGACCCAGTCCACCATCAGGGCATGTGTCTGGTTACTGGTACCCTTTGGACTAGTCCTACAGACGGTCTCCTTGCTGAAGCAGGGATCTTCCCTCTTTAGATTTGACAGCAGCAGCTCTTGGTCTCCTATGCAGTCACCATTCAACAATTCCTTAATCATGACATTCTCTCTACATACAAAGGGCTTCATCCTGATTCCCACCCTTGGGTAGGAATACCTGTTGGAATGTGCCTCACTTCCCTCTACCAAGGTCTCCATCTCCCCTCCATGGACTGAGCTCCTCCCCATGTTTTCTTGTGCACTCCTCCTTGGTTGGTGCCCAGGCCACGGATTAGGAGCAATGTCTTCCAAAGTCCAAAATCCTCAGTGGCTTCCATGACCTTCTGTATCTATTAAATCTAATTCTTTGAGTTCCACTGTGCCACCATCCTTTACAATGGCAGCTCTAAAACTGTGGATCAGGCAGGATATGCTTTTACATCTCCTGGCGATTTGGAATACCGTAAGCTGCTGAGAGCAGGTAATATTTTTACAACAGAGCTGATGGCCATTAGCAGACCACTCCATTTTATGAAACAGGACTCACTTGTTCTTGTTTTAATATGTACAGACTCAGTGAGCAGTCTCGAAGCTATTGACCAGATGCTACTCTTGCCACCTGTTGGTTTCCACTATTCGTGATCTTCTCACTGACCGGCCTGCTGCTTGCGCAGTTGTCTCTCTCTGGTTGTCAAGTGGTGGTGGTGGTGGTGGGGGGGGGGGAGGTATTATGGGGAATGAACTGGTAGACTTTGGCTAAACGAACACTTACTCACAGCCTGTTCACTTTCCCGACCCCAGGTGCAGATTTACGTGCTGCCCCATTCAATAAACTCTGCACAGTCAAGGAGACTGCTGCATCATGGTGCTCTTCCTTTGCTTCTCCTGAAAGAAATTCACAGTGCTATGCCTCTTTGTATCAGTTGTACCAGGTTAACCCACAGTTTTCTTTTGTGTAACGACCTGTCCCCACATTGTGGTTGTGAAGCCCAAGAAGTAGCTCGCATCAGGGCGGTATTCCCCCTCCCTTTGGTCCTCCATGTTAAGTATGGACTTCTGAACACAATGCATATAATACTGGGGACAATTTATGGATGGTTGAGCTGGTTCTCAGTGGTTTTTATTCTCAGTTATAAAGTTTTATGTGCCTCAAGAACAGGAGCTTGGAAGTGGGCCTCTGTCACTTTATGCTAGGTCCGGGGGATCCCCGACCCTATTTCCTTGACCAGTCTACTCTTTCACCTCTCTTTTATTCTGTTTTACTTGCTTTTAGAATCTGCTTGCCTCCTTTCTGTCACACTCAGTTCTGTATTCTGGGTGTTGCAGTGTGTTGAATAGTGGGCACTCTTGACTCAGATGCTCAGGGACGGGACATTTCTTGTCACATGCAGAGTACCAGGATGCCCACGTCTGACTTTCCAGTTTCCTTAATCTTCCTTTTATTGTTGACAGCACAAAAGATGCCCATTATGTTTTCAACCTCCTTGCTTTTATTGTTATGATTCTCTCGACTATATTTGAAAATGTTAGCAGTGGATGCTTCTACTTCCGGATGCACCACTTTTGGAATGAGGGGCTGAAGACCTCGTTTTGTCCCTTACACCCCAATCAACCAACCATCGTCTGCTGTCTCATTACAGTCTTGCAAATGACTTTAGTTCATGACAACCACTATCTGTCAGCACTTCACAAATTACAGGACACCCTCATGAACACACTAACTTCTGAAATCAGATGCAGTAACACTTTGGTGCACTCACTGTTTTTCCTCTTGCATGCACCGGTCATATCCCAACAACTTTCCAGGTTTTCACCCCTCATTGTCATATCATTCAGAGCTAGTATTGAGGTCCTGTTGGCAGTAGTGAAGTATGTGAACCCATGTAGCTTGGGAATAGCTGTCATTCTCATTCTCATTCTCTCTCTCTCTCTCCCTCTCTCTCTCTCAATCAGTCATTGATTTTTACATATTGAACATTTGCAAAGGAACCATTTGGAGCAGTCTAAAGCTTCTATTTCATCTGTCATGCCCCCTTAAACAGTGTTGTGTAAATATTGTGCACTCCCTTCTGCAGAAAAATATGGGGACTATAAAATTTATGTTCATCATAACATTAAAAAAGTGCCACACACTTGGAAAAGGAATATAGTCAATGCTCAGTATAACATTATAAGTTTAATGTTTTATGTGCATTTGTGACAGTGTTATTGATTTAAGAATGTTCACAGTAGTGTAATGAGGTAATTAACAACCGCTTCCTTTTAGGTCACAAAAACATTGAGATATGTCTTACCTAATTCTTGAGTTATACATACTGCTATATATCAGTACTATGCTTGTATCCATATAGTACAGAGACAGTTGCAAATAGTATTCAGAACAGTACGTATTTACAGTGTGAAAGGACAGAATAGCTGTATGTGCCATCCTTATTTATCCATGATTATTAATTACAATAACTGACATTTGTTCAGTTGACAGGACTAGTAGTGAAGAGTCCCACTGGAACTAAGCAATCTGCTAGTTTCAAAATTCCAGTGTTTTTGCTTACATGTTAACTGCCATGAGTCATCAGTTGTGGCCTCATGGCTGCCAACATATTAATTAAGAGTGATAAGGTCAAGTACTAAGTGATAAAATATTGCTTTGATTGACGAGATGGAGGATGTAGTTCTGCAAGGATTAACAGAACAAACTAAAATAAAAGGTCTGTTTCAAAAGTAATAATTTGTTCATTGGCAAGAAATTGGTGTAGAACTAGAGCAATAGTTACTGAACTTCAGAAGCTTCAGAACAGATTTCCACAGGATGGGAAATGCAAACGCATGCAATCACTTTTTGTCAAAACTCCACTATTTTGAAGTGATCAAACATGAGTAGGCAATTTATACATTGTATGCCATAAATTCCAAAGTAGAACCTTCAATTATGTGAAATGAGAAGTTTTGGCAGAAACAACTACTGTGGATTATTTCTGTAAACTAAACCACCACTGCACACCACACATATACAGGGTAGCATTTTTAAAAATGTCTTTTTATAAAAGAATGTGAGCTTTTGTCAGACCACCAGTGTGAATTAAGACTGTTGCTGTTATTACCTTGAGAGACAATGACCTCATCAGTAAACAGTATTAATGGGATTATTTGCTGATTTGCAATTAGGCTAAAACAAAATTCTAATCATGTACCTTCATGTCCTTGAACATGTTGGCCTGTTGTAAATGAAAGAGAGAAGCTCTGCACACTGTACATACCAGCAATATTCTTCCTTGTGGAACACTGATTAGTGTAGAAATTCTGCATGTGCTTGTTGGACTATGTTATACTTCATCTGCACACTGTTAATTTGCACGTTCTGAGGATATTGACTGCCACTCATTGCACCAGTTTTGTGTAGTTTAGTGAAAACAGGAGTAAGCTGTCTTGTATCTGGTACTCTGTGTTTAGTTAGTGGTAGTGTGTTTGTTGCTCTTAGAAGTACTTTATCTTGTCATGAAATTGAAGTGGAGAGTTACTGTGAGTTACGATTGGTTGAGGTTATACTTGACCCCCCTCCCCAACTCATGACTGTTGCTCAGGATTTAAATGAAAATTCGAGTTACATTTTGAATAGGTACCTGAATTGTTCAGTTGTAGTTGGTGCCGGCTTAAGTTTACCCTTGGTACACTGATGAAAATATCTTAGTGATAGGCACAAAACATTATCCAACATTATACTAAATGTTTTCTTTGAAAATTATTTGGTGCAATTAGTTAAAGAGCCCACATGGCGTGTAAATGGTTGCAACAGCATATTACTTTAGACTTCTTAGTGACAAACAATCCAGAACAAATAGTGTCACCACAATGTTGTAGTGAGACATAATATTACAATATCCAAATTCACAAAAAATAAACACAAATTATATCTGTTTGGAAAAGCAAGTATACATTTGTTTGATGCCTTCACAAGTGTGTGTCAAACAAATGTAGCTTAAATTCAAAGAAAAGTGTTGATGGCAATTGAGAGCTATATACACTGTGTGCTCAAAAGCATCCGGATACCTGGCTGAAAATGACTTTGAAAGTTCTTGGCACCCTCCATCGGTCATGCTGGAATTCAGTGTGGTGTTGGCCCACCCTTAGCCTTGATGACAGCTTCCACTCTCACAGGCATACGTTCAGTCAAGTGCTTTAAGGTTTCTTGGGGAATGGCAGCCCATTCTTCAAGGGGTGCTGAACTGAGGAGAGGTATCGATGTTGGTTGGTGAAGCCTGGCAGAAAGTCGGCATTCCAAAACATCCCAAAGACATTCTATTTGATTCAGGACAGGACTCTGTGCCAGCCGGTCCATTACAGGGATGTTACCGTCATGTAATTACTCCGCTACAGGCCATGCATTACGAACAGGTGTTCGACTGTGCTGAAAGATGCAACCACCATCCCCAAATTGCTCTTCAACAGTGGGAAGCAAGAAGGTGCTTAAAACATCAGTGTAGGCCTGTGCTGTGATAGTGCCACGCAAAACAACAAGGTGTGCAAGCCCCCTCCATGAAAAGCACAACCACACCATAACACCACCGCGTCCAAAGTTTATTGTTGGCGCTACATATGCTGGTAGATGACATCCACTGGGCATTCACCATACCCACCCCCTGCCATCAGATGTCCACATTGTGTACTGTGATTTGTCACTCCACACAATGTTTTTCCACTGTTCAATTGTCCAATGTTTACGCTCGTTGCACCAAGCGAGGCGCTGTTTGGTGTTTACCAGCGTGATGTGTGGCTTATGAGCAGCCGCTCGACCAAGAATTCCAAGTTTTATCACCTCCTGCCTAACTGTCATGGTACTTGTAGTGGATCCTGGGTCTGGATAAATGTCTGCCTATTACACATTATGACCCTCTTCAACTGTTGTCGGCAGTCTCTGTCACTCAACATACAAGATCGGCCTGTACGCTTCTGTGCTGTATATGTCCCTTCACGTTTCCATTTCACTATCACATCGGAAACAGTGGGCCTAGGGATGTTTAGGAGTGTGGAAATCTCGTGTACAGACATATGACGAAAGTGACGTCCAATCACCTGACCACGTTCGAAGTCCTTGAGTTCCGCGGAGTGCCCCATTCTTCTCTCTCACAATGTCTAATGTTACTTAAGTTGCTGATGGAGTACCTGGCAGTAGGTTGCAGCACAATGCACCCATTATGAAAAATGTATGTTTTTTGGGGATGTCCGGATTGTATTGTATTATGTGTTAACCGGGAGCCTAGAAATGACAGAGATGCTCCGTCACCGCCGCAGCCGCAGTGGTCCACAACCCCATGACAACTACCGCAGTCCATTTCACCCCTCTGCCGCCCCACACTGAACCACTCTTTCAGGGTTATTGTCTGGTTTGGGCCCCGGTGTACCCCCCCCCCCCCCCCCCTCCTCCCAGGGAACGTCTCACACCAGATGAATGTAACCCCGAATAATGGTGGTGTATGCATACGTGGAGAACTTGTTTGCGCAGCAATCACCAACATAGTGTATCTGAGGCAGAATAAGGGGAGCCAGTCTGCATTCACCAAGGCAGATGGAAAACCGCCTAAAAACCATCCACAGACTGGCCTGCTCACTGCACCTTGACACAAGTCCACCGGGCAGATTTGTGCAGGGGACCAGGTGCTCCTTCCCAATCCGGAAAGCGATGTGTTAGACTGCACAGCTAACCAGGCAGGCTGCGATGCGTGGATACTTTTGATCATATAGTGTACTGGTATGTTTCTGGCTGCAAAATTAATTAGTCTGAGAGAAAGACATGCTACTTACATCATTACATCTCAAGACTGCACAAGGCTCCCTGTTCCCCACACTATGCTGTGGCAGTGGTTGGTAAGGGGTGCCATGTTTGCTGTTTGCAGGCCTGAGCTTGCCTGCTACTAGTGCAAATGCTGACTATGAAGAATTGATCTAGGAGATGAGATTTGTTCCCAAAAAATGGAAGATTAAATCTGAAGAAATTGTGGAAGGGTTGGACTTGAAGAACATGGTGTGACGGAGCAAGGTGGGATCTTTTTACTTCCTCTCGTTTTGCCATCTTACAATCTTACATTCGGTTTTTTTTTCATTTCCAACAATTTACTATTAACATACACAAGTAAAATCTGCGTTTTCACAAAAGAGAAAGGTTGGCCTTCAGTTTTAAAGAATATAGCACCAGATCTAATTTTGTGCTTAGTTTTGTGTATGTCATCAATTTCCTAATTTATTTTGACTATCCCTAGTAATTGTTTTATGACTTATATTTTATTATTGATTTATAAACAAATATGAATCCTGTAATAATTATAAACATTTGGAAGAAGGATCACTAGCATTCTTTAAGTATTTATTTGGCCCTATTTGAAAACATGTCAGCAAAACCAGGCCTTAATTAATTCCAAGATAATTACCAGGTTTGTCAAAAACATTGTTTGCATAACTATATCTGTTAATTTCATTATTTAAACAAATAATTCGGCCTAGCCTTTGTGTTATAACTTCAAGTTGAACAAATATATTTCAAGGACGATGCAATACGTGAAAGTCACAGATCAAGTAAACAAAGTAAGACATGTGTCACTTTAACAGTCAAATCAGAACTGAGTCTGAGTCTAGCGGCCGCTGGCTGGTTGGTCGCTTAGGTGGTGCTGCTGCTGCATGGCTGGCAGACAGCACATGTAGAGGACGCGCGTAACTGCATGGCGGCACTTTGAAAGATCAGCAAGACACAGCACTTTTCCCCCTTTGAAGTTTTTGCACAGGTCTTGACGGAGGTGGCTTGTAAATTGCTAATGTCTGTAGGTGTTGTTTGACTGGCCATAAAGTCTCGAGGAGGAGGCTTCCCGTATGGGCGGAAGTGTCCCCGATGATAATGGGTCGAGATGACAGGAGACGTGGGGGTCGAATCTGCTGGGTCCCGTGCACCAATCTGCCCATTGCAGCAAGTCCGGTTGTTATAACAGGAGACATGAGCGTTGTGTCCACGTCCGTAGGAGAAGGAGGCGAGTAGAGTTGCTCCGACAGATGATGGTCATCTGGTTCCTGCGTGGGCACGTCTCCTGTTGGCATCAGTTCTTGTGCTGGCACCAATATGATGTTGAGAGGACTGTGTTGTGAGTAATGAGAGATTCCAGGATCCCGAGTGTCAGGCAGAGCCGAAGGTGGTGTAGCGGCATCCGGAACAGGCGTTGCCGGCACACAAGGCCGAAGCTGGTCCGAATGACGCACTGCAACACCCGTGTCCATCTGGATTTCATACAGGCGTCGGCCACGGTGTCGTAAGGTGCAGCCAGGACTCCATTTTGGCTGCCTGCCATATCCCCGTACCCATACAAGGTCGCCGGCGGTGAACCGGCCAAGCGAAGGCACCCGCGGCTGTGAGGTGGAAGACTGCAGAAGATGAAGTAGCGTGCAGGGCTGTCGGCCATGTAAGAGCTCAGCCAGGCTGTGGTCGCCCATGGGGGTGAAACAGTAAGAAGCCAGAAATTGGAGAAGCGCATTATCAGTAGCAGAAGAAGTCATGAGTTTCTGCAGCTGAGCCTTAAATGTGCGGACCAGTCATTCAGCCTCACCGTTTGACTGTGGATGGAACGGAGGGGCCGTGACATGTATGATGCCATGACGGGCACAAAAATCCACAAAATCAGAAGAGGCAAATTGCGGATCATTATCAGTAACCAGAGTAGAGGGAAGGCCTTCCAAAGAGAAAATGCGAGCTAGAGCATTGGTGGTTGCCGCAGTGGTAGGCGACGTGCAATGGACAATGAAAGGAAAGTTAAAGCAGGCGTCAATAACGAGAAGCCAATAAGTACCTAAAAAAGGTCCCATGAAGTCAGCATGAATATGTTCCCAGGGCTTCTCAGGCAAAGGCCACGGTGACAAAGATGACTTCGGGGTGGCGGCCTGTGACGCACAAGGGCAGCAGGCAGCGACCATGTGTGCGATTTCAGATTCAATGCCGGGCCAGTACACATGAAGGTGTGCCAGAGATTTTATGCGAGAGACACCCCAGTGCCCTTGGTGAAGGAGGCGCAAGACCGAAGCATGCAAAGACGCAGGTACCACAACACGCAGCGAAGCATTTTTGGTGGAATGGAGGATAACACCATCCCTAGCCGTGAGGTGGTAGCGCAAAGCATAGTAGTTCCGCAATGGATCAGAAGCCTTAGCAGACAGATGATCTGGCCAACCCTTCTGAATACAGTGTAAAACCTGGGAGAGGGTAGGGTCAGAACCCGTAGCAGCCGCCAGCTGGTCCCCGGTGATGGGGAACCCGTCCACAACCCACTGCTCGGCAACATCCAGGTGGAAACACAAAAGTTCATCCCTATCGAATGCCAGATCAGGAACCATGGGAAGGCGAGACAGTGCATCAGCATTCGCATGTTGAGCCGTCAGCTGGAAATGAATCTCATAATTGAAACGAGACAAGTAAAGAGCCCAACGCTGGAGGCGGTGTGCAGCCTTGTCAGGAAGTGACGTTGATGGATGAAACAAGGAAAAAGTGGTTTGTGATCCGTAACAAGATGAAATTTGGATCCATAGAGAAAAACACCAAACTTATGAAGAGCATAAATAATGGCCTAAGCTTCTTTTTCAATTTGAGAATACTTTTGTTGGGCATCCGTGAGCGATTTGGAGGCATAAGCAATGGGTTGTTCAGAACCATCAGAAAAACAGGGCGCAAGGACTGCAACAACCCCATATTGAGAGGCGTCCGTGGCAAGAACAAGATTTTGGCCAGGTCGATAAGTAGCCAGGCATGGGGCCTGTTTCAGCATAGTCTTCAATTTCTGGAAAGCCACATCACAAGATGCGGACCAGTGAAAAGGCACGTTTTTATGCAACAGGCGATGCAACGTCTGAGCCACTGAAGCAGCAGATGGTAAAAACCTGTGATGCTATTTTGCTATGCTATTTTCCCCAAGAAGGCCTGCAGTTCCTTAACAGATGTAGGGTGAGGAAGGGCAACAATCGTAGCGACAGTTTGCTGAAGTGAACGAATACCATCCCGAGAGAGTTGAAACCCCAAGTACGTGATAGATGCCTGGAAAAATTTTGATTTCTGAAGATTACACTTAAGACCGGCAGTCTGTAAGACATGAAAAAGTGTGTGGAGATTCTGAAGATGTTCTTCAGTGGTGGAGCCAGTGACAACAATGTCGTCCTGGTAATTTATACACCCAGGGACAGTGAGCAATAATTGTTCCAAGAATCGCTGAAAGAGAGCAGGGGTGCTGGCAACCCCAAATGGCAATCGTTGGTATTGATAGAGGCCGAAAGGTGTATTAAGGACCAGAAACTGCCAGGAAGCAGCATCGAGAGGAAATGATGATAAGCTTCTGACAGGTCAAGTTTAGAAAAATACTGGACTCCACTAAGTTTAGTGAACAATTCTTCAGGTCGAGGCATAGGGTAAGTGTCGATAAGGCATTGAGCATTTACAGTGGCTTTGAAATCACCACAGAGACGAATATCACCATTTGGCTTAGCAACGACAACGACAGGAGAGGACCACTCACTGGAAGTGACAGGAAGCAAGACCCCTGAAGCAGTGAGACGATCCAGCTCCCATTTGACCTGATCACGAAGGGCCTCAGGAATGGGCCGAGCCCGAAAAAATTTAGGGTGAGCAGTGGGTTTGAGTGTGATATGAGCTTCAAAGTCATTTGCACGTCCTAACCCAAGAGAAAAAAAGGACAAAAATGTCGTCGACAAGAAATCCAATTGAGCATAAGGAATAGCATCAGAGACGATATTGATAGAGTCATCTATGGAGAACCCAAAAACGCGAAAGGCATTGAAACCAAAAAGATTCTCTGCGTTACTATGGTTGACCACAAATATGGGAACAGTGTGAACGACAGATTTGTAAGATATCTCAGCATCAAATTGTCCCAAGACAGAAATCTTCTGTTTATTGTAAGTCCACAATTGCCTAGTGACAGGTGACAGGATTGGAGAGCCCAACTGAAGATATGTCTGAGAATTGATGATAGTGGCAGCAGAACCAGTATCCACCTGCATGCGAACATCTCAACCAAGTATTTGGACAGTGAGGAATAACTTCCCTGAAAGGGAAGAAGTGCAATTGACAGACAACACAGAATCAGAATCAGCATCTTGGTCGTGAACATCATGTGTGCTGTCAGATTTGCAAACGGATGACACATGACCCTTTTCTTTGCATTTGTGACACACGGCCCAACGTTGTGGACAATCCTCTCGTGAATGTTTTGTAAAACACTGAGGACATGAAGGAAGTCGCCACTGGTTTTGCTGCAGTTTCTTAGAGGTTTGTTTACAGTTAGGCCGAGGCTGCGCTTGGGAACATTCTGTGGCCACGTCGGCCGGCGGGGACACGACACACGCTTCGTCAACAGCGCACCGAGTTGTATTTCCCCGACGTCACCCCATGCCTCTATTTGCGCTCCAGTGGCACGAGAAATTTCAAAAGACTGAGCAATGGATAGGACTTCATCTAGAGTCAGATTTGCCAACTGAAGGGCACGTTGCCTAACTTCTTTGTTGGGCGCCAACTGGATAATAGCATTCTGGACCATGGAATGAGCGTAGGATTCTTTGTGAACTTCAGTAACAAATTGACACTTTCTACTGAGGCCATGAAGTTCAGCAGCCCAAGCGCGATAGGATTGATTCAGTTGCTTTTGACAACGATAAAAGGCAACACGAGAGGCTACCACATGTGTATGCTTTTGAAAATAGATGGACAGAAGTGAGCACATTTCAGCAAAGGACAAAGACGCAGGATCTTTCAAAGGAGCCAATTGTGACAACAACCGATACATTTGAGGTGAAATACATGAAAGGAACAGAGACTTACATGTTTGGTCGTCCGTGACATGAAATGCCAAGAAGTGCTGTCGAAGACGTTTTTTGTAATCAGACCAGTCTTCTGCCATCTCATCGTAAGGAGGAAAAGGAGGTAGAGACAACGACGAGAGATGCTCCGCATTTGATGCTGCGACGAAATCACGAATTGCATTTGTGAGAAGTGTTTGCTGTTTTATGAGACCTTGCAATACTTGCTCTAAAGTAGCTGTGGAAACACGTGGGTCAACAAAGAAAAAGAAAAATTCACTACCTCGTCACCAATTGTTACAACTTCAAGTTGAACAAATATATTTCAAGGATGACGCAATACATGAAAGTCACAGATCAAGTAAACAGAGTAAGACGTGTGTCACTTTAACAGTCAAATCAAAACTGAGTCTGAGTCTAGCGGCTGCTGGCTGGCTGGCCGCTTAGGTGGTGCTGCTGCTGCATGGCTGGCAGACAGCGCCACATGTAGAGGATGCACGTAACTGCATGGCGGCGCTTTGAAGATCAGCGAGTCACAACACTTTGTGGTAGAAGAAATTGTTAAAAAGAACGAATTTTTTGATGTATTCAGTTAATAGAATGAGTTATGTTTTAATTGTAATTTCTGTAACTTAAACATTGAACAATGTATAGTTGCAGTACCTGTCATCATGAGGATAAATAAAGGCCCAATTTTTGGTTCAGAGTCAGTCAGTCCACGGCTGATTTTTAGACAAGCAACCTGTGTTGGCTAGGTTAACAACAATGCATCAACTTAACCGTGAAATAAGTGTTACACAAATAGGCCATGTGTTAAAATAATGACAGTGTCTGTTCAATAGTGCCACACGTACCATATTATTCTGAAAAAACTGTGGGGTTTGGTTTTTACTTCTTATAGATATTCAGTGGTAAACTATTGTAGGAGTATGCTGACATTTGCCTGCTAACTATTAATGAGGCTTATTGAAAGTTAACCAATAGTGAACTGGCCATATTAACCATGCAATATTGGGGGTTGTGAACTGTGAAAGTAAAGAACTGTGAAACACAACTGTGCAACTATTGGCTACATAATTTACAGTAGTCAGTGTTGTACTTCCACCTCCCGTTTTTCAGCCAATGAAGAAATAAAGCAGATGCAAGTCACAATGGAACCTGGATGACTTAGAAAGAACTAGAAGTAGCTCAGAGTTTCAAAAGGAACATTAGGAACAGTTCACTGAAATACGGGCAAGGAACATAACAAAAATGAGTTTGACAGGGAGTGTGAAATGGCAAACCAGGATTGGTTAGATGACATATGCAAGGCCATAGAAGCCTGCATGACTAGGTGAAAGATAGATGTTGCCTATATAAAAATTTGTGGGACCTTTGGAGAAAAGGGAAGCAGCTGTATGAATATCTAGAACTCAGAAGCAAGCAAGTCTGAGCAAAGAAGGGAAAGCTGAAAGGTGTAAAGAATATGTAGAGGGACTGTAAAAGGAAAGGACCTTGAAGATACTTTTACAAGAAGTCAAGTAGTAGTAAATGAAGGTGAGATGGGAGATATAATACTGTAGGAAGAATTAGCCCACAGATCTTAAACTGAAACAAGTCCTCTTGAGTAGATGATATTCTCTCAGGAGTTTTGAGATTCTTGGGAGAACCAAACACAACACAATTATTCCACCTTGTATGCAAGAAACATGAAGCAAATGAAATAGTCTCAAAAAGAATGTAATGATTCCTATACCAGAGAGAGCAGGTGTGAATACCAAACCATCAATTGAGTCTATCATTGCTCCAATACTGACCTGAATTTTTTAACTAAGAAAGGAAAAATTGGACAATCAGTTTTGGATTTTGGAGAAATGTAGGAACATGTGAGGCTCTAATGACCCTATGAATTTTTTAGAATTTAGACTGAAGAAAGCAAATCTACTTTTACAGCATTTGTAGATAGTGTTCACAGTTCACTGGGTGAACTGAAATACACTCTTTGAAATTCTGGAGGTTGACTCACTAAGAATGTCTGGTTAGATGTAACAGAATTCCTGAAAGTTCTGATCTTGCCAGCTGAAATAAATGCAAAAAATATATAAGCATTGTCACCAGCCAAGGATAAACGAGGATAAACTGCAGGGGACAGAAAGTTACCAATAATTTGTGCAGAAACCAGACTGCATTTGTAAGAGCCACGGGGCATGAAAAGGAAACTGTAGTTGAGAAAAGAGAGGAAAGAGTTAATAGCTGCTCCAGGGTGTTATTAAATCTGTACGTTAAGCAAGCAGTACAGGAAACTAAAGAGACATTTAGAAAGGGAATTACACCTCATGGAGAAGAAATAAAAACTTTGTGGTTTTCTGATGATATTGTAAATCTGTCAGAGATAACAAAGGACTTAGAGAACCATTTGTAAGGAATGGATAGTACCTTTAAAAGAGTTTATACATTGTATATCAACAAAAGTAAAACAAGGGTAATAAAATATAGTTGAATTAAAATGAGTGGATACTGTGGGAATTAGCTAAGGAAATAAGACACAAAAAGTAGCAAATAAGTTGTGCTATTTGAGTAGCAAAATAACTGATAATAGCCACAATAGAGAGGATGTAAAATGCCCATCATCAAAAGCAAGAAAATGTTTTCTCTCTCTCTCTCTGCATCTGATGGGAAAGGCGATCTGATGGTGATGGGAGTAAGGAGGAGGCTGGGACATGAAGGGGGGAGGGATAGCAGGTTAAGGGTGGGAAAGGGTCCTGTTGCTTGTTGAAGCATGAGGTGCAGTCAGGTGGAGGAGAAAGGGGGGGGGGGGAGCAGAGAGAAGTAAAGGAGAGGGGAAAGACAAATGGATGCATTGGTGGAATAGAAGGCTGTGTAGTGCTGGAGAGAGAGCAGAGAAGGTGATAGGTGGGTCAAGGACAGGGGCTAGCAAAGGTTGAGAGGGGTTACAGGAATGTAGGATGTATTGCAGAAAGAGGGTTCCCATCTGTGCAATTCAGAAAAGCTCTTGCTGGTAGGAATCATCCAGATGGTGCAGGCTGTGAAGCAGTAACTGAAGCAAAGCACATTGTATTGGGTAGCATGTTCAGTGACTGTCCAGCTGTTTCTTGACCACATTTTATCAGAGGCATTTCAAGCGGACAGACAGCAGAACACTGGTTATGGCTTAGTTTGTAGATCACATGACTGCTATCACAGGTAACCCTGCTTTTGGTGGGGTGGGTGATACCTGTGACCAGACTGGAGTAGGTGGTGGTGGGAGGATGTATGAGACAGGTCCTGCATGTAGATGTATTGCAGGGGTATGAGCCATGAGGCAAGGGGTTAGAAGCAGTGGCGGAGGCAGGTATGGACAAGGATATTGCGTAGGTTCAATGGGTAGCTGAATACCACTGTGGGAGAGATGGAATGGATAGTGTGGTAGGTTACTGCTTATTTTAAGGCATGATGAGAGGCAGGCATTGCCCTGGCAGAGAATGTGACTCAGTTGCTCCAGTCCTGAATGGTATTGAGTCACAAGGGGAGTGCTCCTTTGTGGCCAGGCAGTGGAAATGTAGGAGGTGGTAGGGGAGTGGAGAGAGAATGCATGGGAAATGGAGAATGCAGCATTTATTCATTCATTCATTCATACATCATGTTCTGTGACTCCTAATATGATGGAAAAGCTTTAAGGATGTGGAACGAGCCATGTTACACACTAAGATGATGAAGCAACTGCAGCTGATTACCTGTGTAAAATATACTAACAATAAATTATGCCTAACACTAATTTACTCAATCTGATAAATGTGGTAATTGCTTCTAGATTACTTTAAGCATGTATGTTAGGAGAAAAACTGCTACTTTGAAAAAAACCCAAATTATCAAATTCTTGTAATCCTGCTGGATGTATCAATGGATCAATCAACGTAATTTCAATTACACTTACACTTACTTTTGGTGACATCACAAGGCATGGTGTGGAGTGGTACATTTGCTGGAACTTGGTCATTGAGTAAACAGCACTAGGTGTATGGCCTGCTTTGGACCATCTCACCTTCATTTGTCTCGGGTTGCTGATGTGTACTACTTGCTCTCTACTGGACTTATTTATGATGATCTTGCAATCAGTGGCTATTTTATATGCACTGATTTGGATTTTGCTATTACTTGCTGTCAACATTTGTGTGTGTGTTTTTTGTATGCAAGTGAATCCCAGTCAGACAAACTTACACTGATCCCCAGCACTAATATTTTAACTATTCAGTAAATATACAGTGTGCTTTAGTAGCCAAGAGGTATCTACCTCCGGAAATTGTTTTTTCTATTAAGTTAAGAAGAGTCAGGATCTATTAAATTCTGTGATTTATTTGTACTTATTTTTTATTCAGTGAAATCTGTGTTGTTGTTGAAGCAGGCTTAAAATAGTGGTGACAAATGTTGTTTGTAACTATAACCTACCTTGTGCTGAAATATGGCATATTGGCCACTTTGCAGAATGTTACAACCTAGAAGTTTTTTGAGCTGGGGAAGTGACAGCTCAGCCAGCACAGTGAACTCATTCAGAAGCTGACAGACCCAGCTGCTTCAGGCAGTTCTGGTTTCCCAGCCATTTAATAAGCTCAAGAGGATTGGGAAGGATACCAGAAGCATTTATTTCCTGGCAAATGATATTAAGAGCCCTGAGAGACAACAAGCTCTTTTATTATCTATCAACCCAAAGTTCTGTTATCTTGTGCAAAAATTGACCCCTTTCTCTGAATCATTAATGCTGTCTCTAACCACAACTCACTCACGTTTGAGTGAATATGTTGCAGCAGAAATGCATGTGGCAGGCACTCATTTAGAATTCTTCCAGGATTATAAGGCAACATCAGACAGTTAACCATGTGGACTGTGGACATACAGGATCTGAGAAGAAAATGCAAGTTTACATGTCCTTGTGGAAAACCGTATGCAAAATCATTAATACATAATGTGATTATCAGATTAGTACCAGACAGTGAAGTGCTTGCTCAAGCATTAACACAGTTAAATCCTTCTTTATCTGAATGTTGTGTTGTAAGGGCTTTGGAGATTTCACAAGCAGCTCAGGTTACCTTTCCATAGAATATGATATATCCGAACTGTCACCTCAAATGGCGCTTGCAGTATGACCTAGACAGTTGGATGGGAAAATTGCAAAAATGTCACACTCTTCAGGTGGAAGTGAAATGGCTGCCACATGACTGGCCAGACATCAAACCCTGCATCACTGCCATTTTTTAACTCAGTCTAATCAAAACTTTTGTAAACTACCCAGTTGTCCTGATTGTTTTTCGTTACATGCTATGAGTAGTTGCCCACACCATAATGATGTCTGTCAACACTGCTTTTGCCAGGGTCGTGTAGCAGATGTTTGTCAGAGCTGATTGAGCAGCCAGCAGTCGAGTGCTCCAAAGCAAATAAATGACGTCACAGATTCAAAGGTTGAACCCCACACCTTATGCTGCAAGAAATGGTTTGTGATTTCCATTTTGGTACAGGGGTTTCAATTTTGACTATTAGTTACACTGTGTATATCCAACTGGGGCCTCTGCTCTTCAAATCAGTAGCAGCTAAACTGTGGACTTACACTCATCATGAAATTCTGATACTGTACCAGGTATTTCCGGAGTTAACATATACACAAGTAACCAGGACCCTTTCTTTCTTGTCTGTAATGAATGTGCTGTTCCTCCCTCCCTCCTACCCTCCCTCCCCTTTTTTGTAGCAGTAGAAACCTAAGTGGAAAATATCTTTGCCTCAGTGCATATAAGCATTTGTTTTTTATGTTCAACACTCAGTCCAAGCAATTGATAATACCGTCACATGTGCAGAAGTGGATTCTTTGTGTTTCCAATAAGCTCACTGATTTTCTTTAGGTCTGGGAAATGCTTTTAATATTTTTGCCCAAATTGCATTGAGAGAGTAGGATTTTTCAAGGAATGCCCGATTCCTTCAGCCTTGCAAGATGAAGTTAAAGAAGAACTGGATTGCTTAGAGGAGTACAGTGCTGTTCCAGATTCCTTAAAACAGATGAGTATAAGCTTTAGCCATTGTCTGGAAGCCAGGTAGTGTGTTACACTTTTTTGAGGACTTGAGAGACACAGTAAATGCTCATTTCAATATGATTAGCAGACAAAGTTGCAAAATAGCTCTTTTTATTACTTGACGATGACTAGTTTCAAGTTTTTATTCATAATCCATTCTAAAATCATCCATACAATCAGGATAATATTAATCCACACAGCAAAAAATCATGACAGTCATTATCCAAAGGTGCACAAATGCAGGTAATCATGAAACCGGACAGATAAAAACAGAGTTTAAAGGAAGACATTGAAGTAAATCAAATGGGGGCTGCTAGAATTTAGAGAACTGACATTTGAAACTGTAGTAACCACAACCAACTGCGGGAATGCCTTGGGCTGCGGATCGGAGCCGCCAGGTGGGCAAGCCGCCGGCGATGGAGCACGCACCACCGGGTAAACACAAGGACGAGTCGGATGACAGACTAACGACAACCAACGACAATCGACCATGACCGACTATGACCGACACAACAAGGAAGAGATAAACAACAGAGGGTTGTAGAAACCACAACACCAAACACCAACAGTAAATCCACTTGGAACCAGAGCCAGGCAAAAGTCAACAACGAGCAATGACAAGAACGCAGTACCGCCGAGATAGAAACTCAATCCAGAGCGAGTACCAGACTGGCTGGACTATGGCAGAGCAGGTTCCTATATACTAAACTGGAGGGAGTGGCTATTGGCCGCTGTCTGCACGTGGTGTAGCGATGGCGCCCTCACTGCGCGAGAGCCGCTGCGCGGAATAGCCGCCGCGGACGTGGAGCCCTCTATGGGCTGACCACATCCATTTGTTCTGGCGCGTGTTCAACTTCAGCAGCGTGAGGTACTAGAGAAACTGACTACAAAATGATTATACTGTTGCCAACATATATTTCACACAAGGACCACACTGATAAGATACAAGAAATTAGGACTCATAAGGAGGCATACAGACAGTCGTTTTTCCCTCACTCTATTTGAGAGTGGAACAGGATAGGAAATACAAAATTTTGAAAAACACAGCCCTCAGTCACGAACACAATTAATTTGTAACCTAGGTTTCAGTGTCACAAGGGACACCTTCTTTGGACAAAATTAAAACTAAATGTTACAGCATAACATACCAAAAATACGAAAGCTGCGGTCATACCTAACAGCATCAGATAGTCAGAATTAAAATAAAATGCAACAGAGGTGCAAGCCACTAGGGGCTGCAATGTGTCCTCTGCTACAGTCAATTTGTGTGAAACAATGCATCATTTATGGAGTGTGGAATGTCCCTGGTAGTCAGTGCACATGCTTTCTTTGAGGCCAAAGGAACGGGTGTAAGCACTGTGAAGGACCTTGTGATGCCACATAGTCGTGTGACACAGTGTTATCAACACCTGGCAGAGTTTGAAAGGGCTTACTGTGGGTCTCCTTGTGGCCAGGTGGTCAAGTTGTGCAATGTCCAGATTCAATGGTCATTCATGTGTGACAATGACTCTGTGTTGGACTGCATGGGAATGTGAGGGCTGGTATACTCGTCCTCAAGATTCTGGTCAACTACACCTGACCACCACAAGGGAGGATTGCCACACTGTGCTCCAACCAAATCATAACTCGTTCGCATCTGTACCTACCGTCTGAAAACAAATAATGGTCTCCCTGCAACATTCTGTGTCATCCTACACCATTAATCAGAGACTAGTGACTATCAGAGTAGGGAATTACCATCCCACATGACTATGTGGAGTGGTGCCATGACTGGGAAGCATGGTCTGCTGATGGCTGGCACTACATTGTGTTCAGTTATGAATCGCTATTCTGGACTACCCTGAAAAATTATGTTAGCAACCTGGGGAGAGATCCCATTCTTCAATTGTTTTGGAGATGCATAGTGGTGTTACTCCTGGCACCACATTGCAGGGAGCCACTGGGTATGACTACCGGTCATGGCTGGTAGTGATTGAGAGAACTCTGATGGCACAATTGTTTGTTACAGACATCCTGCATCCTCAGGTGTTACCTCTCAAGCAACAGTATTGTAGAGCCATTTTTCAAAAGTTCAATACTCATCTATACATGGCTCATGTCCTTATGAACCGATGTCTGTGTTAAGGTATTCCTGTAGCTGGTAAGATCCCCACACGTGTCTGCAGCAGTACATGTGTTGGACCATCTCAGATGTCAATTTTGTACCAGTGCCATCAGGGACTAATTGCAACAGCTGTGGGACAGCTTGCTTCAGGAGTGGACGCAGCAGCTTTATGAGACCTTCCCCAACTAAATTGGTGGATATATCCAGTCTAGAGGGATTGCAAAATCATACTGATTAGTGGGCCATACTACAAAGTTCCTTGTGAATTTGACTCAATTTGTGATCAGTGAAATAACATCACATATCCTCTCAACCCATGAAGTTTCATCTCGTTTCCTTGTCTCCTTCTATGTGCTCCACTCTTTTTGTCAGGCAGTGTATGTTTGGAAAGTATCTAATTGCTTATCTACTGTGTGTCCTTCCTGAGCTTCTTCCTGTTTGTCATAGTCTAAATTCTCCCTGAATGTAACTTAGTCACCATTTAAAGTTCTGTGAAATTTACCTTTTTCCTTTCTAAGTTAAAAGTGATCAATGAGGATGCATTTTTGCTGCCATTTGACCATCATCGTCAGATAAACTTTTCGTTATGGGGCTCATATGTACTTAATTAAAGACTGACGGGTTTAGAAATAACTTATCTATTGTTGTTGTGCTATATCCTTCTGTTCTTGTTAGGGCTGTTATTGTGGGGGTCAAACCAAACTGAACTTCATTAATTATAGGTACCCTCAATCAGAGCTACCTGAGATGAAATCTAAATTGAAATCTCCGCATACAGTTACTTCTTACTTATTTCTATTAAGTCTTATGAGTACCCTATCTAACTGTGTATTGAAGTTTAAAAAATTTCCTGATGAAGGCCTCTAGAATGTCAAAACTGCTGTGGAGTATATTTCCGAGTCTATTACTTAAGGGGGGATGTAATGGAAAATGTAAACATTTATTTAAAAAATCATTACAGCCATATTTATTAAAGTAAAAATTCAAAATTTTGCATGTGTATAGTAAAAGAGCTTTGTTTATTGGAAAAATATAATAAAATATGCAGAATTAATATTTTGCCACAAATTTGAATTTTTTTTATTTATTTACTTTTTTTTTTATATAAAAAGCCGTAACTCAAATTCTAATCATGCAATTAATCCAAAAATTTTATTATAGTGTCCTGAGAAGGTTATAAGAACACTGAACTAAAGCTATTAATTTATGGTACAAATGGTATCATTAACAGAGTTTTTAATTTTGCACATCCAAAATTAACTTTTTTTTCTACATACAATCATCTAAAAATCAGAATGTAATTGCAGGATCTCGTATTTTTTCAGTTACAGGAAGACAGCAACATGTTGCTAACAGTTCCTGAAAATTTCATAGCGTTAATGCATATACTTTTTGAAAAAAAGACTCCAAATAAAGTAAAATATATAAAACAGAGAAAATGAGGTTCAAAGATTTTCTTATACTTCTTCATGTAATAAGCTTACCTCAATTTTAAAATCCTCCATACTGATACTCCTCATCCTCCAGGTTTTTCTTCTCTCATCTTCAAATCTGCCTGGTGTGTACTTGCAGGTAAGACACTGATCTGTTAGCTTTCTTGACCCTTCTCTCGTTGATGGTGTAAAATGCTTTTGTTGTAAACACACCATGATATATACCAGCTCTCTTCAGCACTTCAATTCTGCCATTATTTCCGTTATTGTAACATAAAACTGTATCATAGATACCTATTTTGAGTACTTCAAGTCCACAGAATGCCCTTTTTGAGCATCTATTCCAAATTAAATTACTGAGGCTTACATTTGCATTTTGTGTCTTTCCATGAAGACACTTCCTCAATAAATCAGGGTTTGCAAGAAACAGAATGTGGGCTTAATTGCATATGTAACAGGTTCTGGTAATGAGTGTTTATGTGAATACGTCTCATTTCTGTTGTTGAACTTACACCAATCCTCTTTCGGACACAGATTGTGCGTTGGTGTTTGGTCAGTGGATAATTTGCGGAAAAAAATTGTCCACACAGCACACCTCATTGCCTCTAAATTGTGTGTGTTTTTCCTGACAGCTCTCCCATAAAATAACTGAAGAGAATCAGTTTCTTCCAGATTAAGCCACCCTTTTCCGCCTAGTGGCTTTCCATCCTCAAGTACTTCACCTTTCTTCTCTTTCAGCAAGTGACGAAGCCTACCACCAAGTCTCTTTTGGATGTAGCCAACACATTGCAACTATTCTATTATTGTATTGTACAGATTTTTATCTATTACAGCTTTGAACAAAGAGAAGTCCCCATCACCAAGGTATTTAGTATATCTAACACCGTATTGGTCCTCAGATCTGGAGAACATCCTCAGAACTGCAGCAGCCTCCATGCCCCCACTTAAGCCACTATAATTTTTAGAGCATGCCACAGTTTCTCACTGTCTTCATTGTTGGACATTTTCCTTGTTGCGCACTGGTGGCAGTATTTAGACATAATGTCTACATCTAAAACTTTACCTGATTCAATACCAATAACAATGCAGCTCCATACAGAGATGTGTGATCCCTTTTCATCCAGGTCCCATCTACAGACACACACAGGTCTGTAACATTTGTAGGAGATTCACTGTCATGAACATCTACCCCAGAATCTATTTCTTTTTGGTTTATTTCCACCAATTCCTCCACTGATTTCTTCATAAAAACTTTGGCAGTATCCCATACAGCATCAGACATTTCTTTATTTAGTTTTTCAAACCTTGCACAAGGTGGAGTCATGTTCAGAAAACCACAAAATAAATTACCTCCTTCCCTGCCCTGTCCAAGGCATCTCAGAGCATATGTTAACCTAAAATTACTTTCATAGGTACCAGTGTCAGTATTTTGGAGGAGGAAAATGAAAATTCACAGCCACATGAATTACAAATTAATTTAAAATCCAAAGCTATTCCCACTCTTCTTTCTTCAACAACAATCATGCATTCTGTATTTTTACAGCTAACTCATGAACATGGAAACTTTATAGCCTGGCAGAGAAGATCTAAACCAATAAGTCTGAATCCAGTGGAATTCATATCGCCGGCCGGTGTGGCCATGCGGTTCTAGGCGCTTCAGTCTGGAACCGCATGACCGCTACGGTCGCAGGTTGGAATCCTGCCTCGGGTATGGATGTGTGTGATGTCCTTAGGTTAGTTAAGTTTAAGTAGTTCTAAGTTCTAGGGGACTGATGACCACAGATGTTAAATCCCATAGTGCTCAGAGCCATTTGAAGCCATTTTTGAATTCATATCAACATCATTCACACATCTGTAAAATTCTCCTGTCCCAAGTTTCGATGCTGAAGCTGAGAGCTTATGTTCTTCATTTCGGGCTGCTTACTCTTTTTTCTATGAAACCTCTGTTTCTTAAACACAGTTTTTTCACCACCCACTATCCATAAATCTTGACTTCCATGTAAAGGTTTGCGAATTTAACCTTCCACCTACTAATATATGTTAGTATTGTCAAACAGTAAATAAACCACATGCAATAAAGTTTTCAGGCAAAGATAAAGATTCAGCCAGAGATATAGATGTCAGCCAAAGATATTGAAAGAAAACAGCCTTCACACTGACAAAAATTCTGCTGAAGCAAGCAGTTTCCCAAATGTTAGAAAAGGTAGGAGAGGCCACCATGCAGAATTAATCAGTTTAACAATTTAAAGACATTTCTAAAGCTTCTATCATGATAAAACTCACACATAACATAGATTAAACTGTGTAGATCAAAATCGAATAGGTGTTCAGTGCAGTATTCACCAAAGAGTATGGTCTGGGGCTTCATTCCACTTTTTGTGTATATAGCTGCTTCCTTCACATTATGTCCATAGTAATGTGATACTAACTTGCATCCACCTAGGTGCATCTGCTCAATCTTTGTGGCTCCCAGATGATGTTCTGCTTTACATAGCACATCTATAGAAATACTTCAAGATTTTTTTAATGCCTTGTATTGACACGAGGAGTTCATTTTTCTTATTGAAAAAGCATCTTATGTGTTGATGGGAAAAGTCAGATGTATTATGACTGTTAACCTTCATGCTACCCAAGAGGCCTTTTTTTACTTCTGTCTTTCTTATTGCTATTTTGTCTATAGTTGTCTGGTAGTTCTGTCTTTTGGAAACACTTACCTTAGAAAAGGCATAGTGAAAACATAGGAAATCACAGGGATTGAACAGTTACTATTGTAGTATAGTGAATGCTTCTGGATATTAGGCATATAAGTAACGACTTACTGAAAACATTGAGATGTAGACCGTGACATATAAGGTGCAGTAGTGTAGGGCAAGGGTGTTCATGTGTGGGGGCAAGGGGGTCCACCACCTCCCCTCCCCCAGCTCTCAGGGAAAGGAAAAAAATATAGTATAGTCAGACACTTTTCTTTCAAGAAAATGATTTAAAAATCAGTATTATGGATGTTTGTAACGAAATTGAAATTGGAATTTTCTTATGGCTGCTTAGAAATTGCCATATGTCTTCCAAAGTATTAAAAATACACCACACTCCAAGGTCTAGCTCCTCTCCCTCCCTGCTAAGTGTTTGACAAGAATGCTAGGTATAGCTGATAACTAAATACCTTGCAGAAACCTCTTCAAGGACCTAGAAAATCTTAGAGTTATGTGCAATACATATACCACCTAATGGTATTTAATAACTACAATGAATTTAGGATGAATTGTGCAATTCACAAGCACAATATGAGAAATGAAAACAATTTCCCTGCAGATGATGCATCCCTTCCTAGGATTCACTGTAGAGTTTACACTTTGGTGTAAAATTATATATCTAGGTTGCCTGTGGATATGAGGAAGAAAATTTGAAGACACCCCCCCCCCCCCCCCAAAAAAAAAAAAAAAATCTCACTAGCCACTATTTCTAATTTTACAGGATATCTGGATTCAGGGATGTAAATTATTTGTAATTCTAATGTTTGTATTAAACAAACCTTGACTGACGGCTAGTAGTAATGTGTGTTAAGTTATATAACAACTTTGTTTGAAGTGTTAGATAAAAACAGCAGCTGAGTAGTTTAAAAAGGGGAGCACTGACTGTTTTGAAAAACTGATTTTTTCTTCTAATATACATTTACATACATGTTGTTTCATAATGAACAGTGAAAATTGGCAAGGGTGAAATTACATGATAATAGAAGCAAAATGTTCCAGTAGACATGAGTCTGCAAATGAGCCATTATTGAGATAACTGTAAATTTATGGTTATGAGTCACTGTAGATAGTTAACATTTTCATTTGCTAATTACAAAATTTTCCTTTATTTCATAACTAGAATTTGTAATTGGCAAAATTAATAACATCTAATAAAAACACGCTAGTGTGGGGAACTTCATACTTACGTAATGTAAATTCTAAAATTTTAAATAAACTGAGATTTCACACAACAAGTACAATAGATTAGTCATTTAACATCATATTAAATCACTGTATTCACGTCAGCAGTGTTGAAATCCATATTAGCAGAATAATTTATCATATTCCAGAAAATGAAAAACAATGTACTAAATTTTAGTTTTAAGCTGTGTTAATGAAGAAGGTGACAAAAAATTGTAATTTTAAAGGAAAAAAGATGAATCAGGCAATATACAAACTAAAAAAACCAAAGTAAAATTACTGAAATAACAAATAGTTAACTGTAAATGAACTAAACAAAAATGTCATCTTTCAAGCCTACATAAGTGGCAGAACCCATGCGGTCTTGTCCTTGGTGTTTTTGTGACTTAGGACTGAAATGGTGAAGGCTAATTGTCAACTGGCACAATGAACACAAAATTAAAACATTTAGTGTCATTTTATTTTACAGAGGATTCAGCACAATCACATATTGTTACCAAAGCTAAGTATTTCAGTTTTCTCTCAAGAATTTCTATCTCCATCACTGGCATGTGGTGATGAGGTGTAGCTTTTGTGCTCCAAAAATTACCTTGCTGAGTTAATTATTTATAAAATTATTAATTCTGACTATGCTTTGGTGAGGCTGCAATGTTGGAGGTGTCATCTATCAGTATTGCATGCCTCGATTTCTACTGAACATAACTTGTGTAATGCACTGTAGGGTAACACAAAGTAAGTGCAGATGTTATCAATCTGTGTGACTGAGCATCACACTGAGAGCTCTTATCTTCCTGGTAATGCAGATGATGTATGCTGATGAGAGCATAATTTTTATGTTAATATCCAACATGAACTATCAACACGCCAGAAGATGGAGAGACTATGTACTCATGTTAGAATCAGTTTGTAGTCAACAAAGAAGACAGTTTTGTTCTAAATTTTATGTACAGTATTACCTCGTATTCTTATATTTACAAGAAGCAATAGAAAATCTGATTTCATATAGGCATAACATGAAAAGAGGAGCGCTTATTATCTCTTGAAGCAAATATGTATCATTTCTGATCTCTATTTCAGTTCAAATGAGTTAATAAATGAGTATAAAATGCATCTATGTTACATATTGAGACAAAAAATTTTGAAAACTTCAAAATTATATACATTTTATTTTAATTTGCCACCTACAGTTTGACAACCTCAAACATATTTCATACATTTTTGTGATGATATTCATTCTACTTTCACACAGTGGATGTATTAACCATACACAAGATCAGTATTTTGGAATTGTAACTGCAAGTAGGATTATGTAAGTAAGAGTCATTATGTATACACCAGTACGGTCTAATATAACAGCTGCAAGTTTCCATTCACTTGGAACTGGTGTCTTTAGACTATTGGTCTTATCTTCATTGTCATCTTTGTCTGTGCTCTGGAATGAGAATGAAAACAAATAAATAAAATATTTTTCATAACAAAGCTCTTAAATAATTATTGCATCAAAGTCTCTTTAACCTATAGCTTCACTTATCTTTAACAGATGAAACAAATTGAGCAGGACAAGGAAGTAAGGAGAATGAGAAGATAAACCAAGTAGAGCTTTATTTGAGTTGTACATCACTTGCCATAGCCTTTCCGTCTTTTTTTGACCTCTTCACACCACCTGAATCCTTTTTCTCTTTTCCATAAGAAGGAATCTCTTCTTCATTTTTGTCTCCTATCCTTACTTCTTTTTTCTCTCTCTCTACAAATTACACTTCGAAGCCTGCTACAATGTCTACAATTTAATCACACTGTTAGCCTTTCAGTCTTCTCCTTGGTCATTCTAATGGTCTTTGTTCATTCTGCATGAGTGACTTCATCATTATGTTATGATACTGATGTCTTTTTTTAGGTCTTCAGATCTGCAGTTTTATGTCTTTAATGTCTTTTAGAACATTTGTTTCATTTCAAAACAGCAAAGAAATAATAGTCATGGCTATTAAAATCCCATCATAGGCTCTCTTCTTACATTTTTCCCTAACATTTTAAACATTGTGCCTCAGTGTAACTCAATCTTTTTATTTTATTTCAAATGTTGAGTTCTTCAGATACTTGCCGGAATATCTGGATGTGCTAGCACAACATTTCTGGGATTTGGGGAGGCATTTTGGACCCAGATTGAATCAGTCCCATGGATTAACAGCAAGGGCCAGTATGTTGGCCAGCTTGGATGTCGTTTTTAGGCAGTTTACCACATCCATCTAGGTGAATACTGGATAGTGCCCACATCCCACCTCAGTTAAATAATTCACAAACATTTCAAAAACTTTCACACACTTTCACATTGGTTAACACTAGACATAGACAGATTTCATCACAGGAAGGGTATCGAGCCATCCTATACTACCAACACTGCCGAATACAGATTAACATGCTGACCCTGTGAAAACATGGGATAATGCCGGGGAGAAAGAAGTTCACTTCTACAGGTGTATTATGAAGATCAATGACTTCTCTCTACCTGTCCATTTACATTCAGTTACTATTTTACATCTAATAGTTTCATTCATTTAAACACCAAGGATTTAGCATTGTTGACTATAACACTGCAGTTGTGCTATGTGTGCCTATCTGTATGTGCACTTCATTGTCAACAACTATAACCTTATCATCAGCAATTCAATAATCATTCCAAATCTGCTATTATTCAGATTTTGTATATAGTTCATACTTTTTTTCCTTCAGATGGTACTACTAAGTTCTTATGTTCTGTCTCCATTTGTCTTCCAAAATATTAAAAATATCTTATACCACCAGATCTTCCCCACCCCCGTGACCCTACAAACTATCATATGGGTGCCCTTGTTTCTACACCAATACACTACTGACCTACTCTGCCTTCCACCCTTCAAAAATACACTTCACATACGGAAGAATACACCACTTCCAAACACACTCTCTCCAGACTCACAAGGCAGTTGTCAGATTAACCCCTGAAAACATAACACCATTAGAAAGACTCGCATTCAACCCTGCACCCCTGATCAAGTTTGCTGGATTTGTCAATGATCTCCTTTCCCTGGCTCACTCTCTTCACAATTACATTCTCTGTCCTCATTTGCTTGGTATCCACACTAGCCTGCTGACTAGTTCAAGTTCAGCACCTGTAAGCTCCAAGCACACACATGACTTGCTCAAACTATGTCTTAGCCGTTTCCAGCTTCCCTCTAACAGTTACCCTCCTCCCTTTCCACTTGGCTGCTTCAAAGTACCTTTGCAAGAGAGATGTCTCTGCCTCAACTTTTCATTCTTCATTAAAGCCCTTCCTATTAACACCAACTTCATGGTTTGGAACATACAGCTATTGATGCTGAGAAACCCATCCTGACCTTACTATTTGTTATGCTGAGAAGGACTCTACACTATTTACCATTATGATTTACAATTCTATTCCAGAAGTCCAGCATTAGCTCCACCAACACCTCAAAACATTGGGCTTATCCTAAACCTGTGATGTGAAACTATCTTCTTACTTACAACTGCTTGCTCCCAAACATTCACATCTGCAAATTTCATCAGTTTGACTCAGAGGAGGGGACAAATCACTGTTGCCCAGTTAACAACAACAAGAAGCCAGCTTCCCCTCCTACACCAGCAACAGCTCAATGAATGTCAACTGTGAAAGGGTATAGTGTGATTGGCTTTCCTCCATATCACACTTGTTTCAATCTTATTACATGTATATCAGCACAGGTAAAAATATATCTAAAAATAAAGATGATTTAACTTACCAAACGAAAGCATTGGTATGTTGATAGACACACAAACAAACACAAACACACACACAAAATTCAAGCTCCCAACATCACCACTGCTGAAGCCCAGGCTATCCATGATCTGAGGGCTGACCGATCCATCATCATTCTTCCGGCGGACAAGGGTTCCACGACCGTGGTACTTGATCGTTGGGAGTATGTGGCTGAGGGACTGCGTCAGCTTTCAGACAACACTACATACAAAGTTTGCCAAGGTAATCCCATTCCTGATGTCCAGGCGGAGCTTCAAGGAATCCTCAGAACCTTAGGCCCCCTACAAAACCTTTCACCTGACTCCATCAACCTCCTGACCCCACCGAGACGTTGACCTCCATCTGTCCAATGGCCAGCTTCACACATCCATCCACATCAAACCCACCAACAAGCAACAGTACCTCCATTATGACAGCTGCCACCCATTCCATATCAAACAGTCCCTTCCCTACAGCCTAGGTCTTCGTGGCAAACAAATCTGCTCCAGTCCAGAATCCCTGAACCATTACACCAACAACCTGAAAACAGCTTTCGCATCCCGCAACTACCCTCCCGACCTGGTACAGAAGCAAATAACCAGAGCCACTTCCTCATCCCCTCAAACCCAGAACCTCCCACAGAAGAACCCCAAAAGTGCCCCACTTGTGACAGGATACTTTCCGGGACTGGATCAGACTCTGAATGTTGCTCTCCAGCAGGGATATGACTTCCTCAAATCCTGCCCTGAAATGAGATCCATCCTTCATGAAATCCTCTCCACTACATCAAGAGTGTCTTTCCGCCGTCCACCTAACCATCGTAACCTCTTGGTTCATCTCTATGAAATCCCCAAACCACCTTCCCTACCCTCTGGCTCCTACCCTTTTAACTCCCCCCGGTGTAAAACCTGTCCCATGCATCGTCCCACCACCACCTACTCCAGTCCTGTAACCCGGAAGGTGTACACGATCAAAGGCAGAGCCACGTGTGAAAGCACCCACGTGATTTACCAACTGACCTGCCTACACTGTGAAGCTTTCTATGTGGGGATGACCAGCAACAAACTGTCCATTCGCATGAATGGACACAGGCAGACAGTGTTTGCTGGCAATGAGGATCACCCTGTGGCTAAACATGCCTTAGTGCACGGCCAGCACATCTTGGCACAGTGTTACACCATCTGGGTTATGTGGATACTTCCCACTAACACCAACCTATCAGAACTCTGGAGATCGGAACTTGCCCTTCAGTATATCCTCTCTTCCCGTTACCCACCAGGCCTCAAGCTCCGCTAATTTCAAGTTGCCGCCGCTCATACCTCACCTGTCTTTCAACAACATCTTTGCCTCTGTACTTCCGCCTCGACTGACATCTCTGCCCAAACTCTTTGCCTTTTAATATGTCTGCTTGTGTCTGTATATGTGTGGATGGATATGTGTGTGTGTGTGAGTGTATACCTGTCCTTTTTTCCCCCTAAGGTAAGTCTTTTCGCTCCCGGGATGGAATGACTCCTTACCCTCTCCCTTAAAACCCACATCCTTTCGTCTTTCCCTCTCCTTCCCTCTCTCCTGATGAAGCAACCGTGGGTTGCAAAAGCTTGAATTTTGTGTGTGTGTTTGTGTTTGTTTGTGTGTCTATCAACATACCAATGCTTTTGTTTGATAAGTTACATCTTCCCTCTATTATATTCATAGCACAGGTAAAAAGTTATATGGCAATAAATAATAAAAAAATATTATCAGTGAGACAGAAATGCTACAAAAGAAGCTTTTGCAAGTTTTATGCAACAGCACTGGTCTCGAGCTGTGAGCCATATCAATAAAGTAGCCAAGGGATGGTGGATTTGTGGAGGGCTACTGGAGGAACAAATTGTAGAGACAGTCATTTCTATCAGCTGCAGCACTGGATCTGGATCCAATGAAGACAACAGTAATTATACTGTTTCCTGTAGTTGTGCCACTTACATCACAATTGTGAATGTTTATAAAATATTCATAATGCCCTGTTCAATTTGTTTATTGCTTACCAGTGCTTCACTGATGGCTACTTAGTGAGCACACAATGAAAGTAGGTGTTTTGTGCTCATCTTGTGCTGGCCAATAACACTCCTTTCCACTCATTCCATGCAAAACCATCAAAAGCCACAAGTTATTTTAATTGTGCTACAGCCTCTTTATGGGTCTCTCTATTATGCTCCAACGTTCCCACAGAAAGATTCTTTACCTTAGTTGATCAACATCGGTAACAGCTGTCTACTGTATCCTTTCATACACCCACATACAATCAATTCCTCCATTGCCTTCCATAGTTCCTGATCATTACTGCCAAATGCTTTTTTAGGTTTTTATTTATTTTTTAATTTTTTAAATTATTGCTATTATGGACTACTACAGCACTATATATGAACATTTCCTATGCCCATAGCCTTGGTGCCATGGAACATTCCAATCCCAGTGTCATACTCCCATCCAGCCCACAACTTCCTTTTTAATCTTTCTTGCTAGTGACATTTTGACAAAAATTATTTCTCAGTTGACATAAGCATTTGCAAGCAACTGGTTACAACTGATAGGGGTATACATATTATCTTTCTGTGCTAGTAGTGCTCTCAAAACACATTAGGCGAAATCTCAACATTTTGAGAAAAAAAGACATTGTTGAATTTTCAGTCCTTCAGACATACAATCAAGTTATTCCCTGTCCCCATGGTGGTGGTTTGTGTGCTTCAGCGGTGCTGACATCTGAACAATAGTGCGTCTGAAGCAGGGGGAAGCTACAGTCAATATATTTCGCAGGGAAATGCAGCTTCACTGTAATGTTTAATGATGGTGGCATCCTCCTGGGCAAAACATTTTGGAGATAAAATAGACTTCCTTACAGATTTCTTGGGTGATGTACTGCTAAGGAGGTGGCAGTCATCAGAAGAAAAGAAAGCTGGTCTTCTTCAGGTTGGAGAATGGGCTGATGGACAATTAGACCCCTTAATCACATATGGCTGAAATACTATAAACAGCAGAGCAAACAAATTATCACAGCCATGATTTATATACACAGTGTCATGATCCATGTAAAGTTTTTAGGGGCACAGGATTTCATTCTGTTGGGTATAAGTCTCTTCAACTGGATAAGTTGATACAATAAGAGATTGTTGAGAATTTCAATGAGAACATTGCACAATGCTTGACTGAAAGAAGATGATTAACGAAATAAAAGACAAATGCGAAGTTTTTTAAGAGATGAAATAGTGAAGGCAGAAAAGGAAAATCCAGGAAAAAATGCAAATCCCCACAGAAATACTTTGATAACACAGGCTATATGTTAAATTTGATTGATGAAAGAAGAAAATATAAAAATGCAGTGACTGAAATGGAATGTATGAGACCGACAGTAGTGAAAAGTGCAAAGTAGGAATGGCTAAAGGAGAAATGCAAAAGCTGTAGAAGCATGCATGACTTTAATACAGCAGAAACCAGAAAATGAAAGAAGGCTTTGGAGGAAAGGGAAGTACCTGTATGAAGATCACGAGTTCAGGGTCTACCTGGTACAAAATAGAGAAGAGAAGGGATAGTTGATAGAAATAAATAGAAGTGCTACATCAACCAAAGAAGCTTGGTGACAGTATTATGAAAAATGGAAAGGAGATGGGTAAGTTGATATTCTGAGAAGAATTTGACAAATCACTGAAAGATATAAGGTTCCTGAGATAGATGGCATTACTTCAAAATTATTAAGATCTTCAACAGATCTGGTATATAATACTACAGAAGGTAGGTGTTGTCAGATGTATTATCAATCCACTAATAGAAGAAGTTATTGAAATAAATGGTTGTAGCTCTGTCATAAGTTGCATTGAAAAGTATCTTTTTTTATTTCTTGATGACGACCAGTTTTGGACACTTATGTCCATTTTCAAACTATCCATATTGTGTGACAAATACCGGTGATAGCCTATGTACAAAAACTGCCCCTGCAGTGATGATCAAAGTGGCAATATGGTTGACTTAACAACCATAAATAGAACACTAGAAAATATCAATCCTGTGTGTTCTGTTTACTGTTGTTGAGTCAGCCATAGTGCTGCTTCAATCATCACTGTAGGGGCAGTTATTGTACATGGGCTATCACTTGTATTTGTCACAGTTATGATACAGATGGTTTGAAAGTGGACACAGATGACTGAAACTAGTTGCCATCAAGAAATAAAACAAGGTACTTCCCAGTGCAACTTATGATGGAGCTACAACCATTTTTTCAATTACAAAACAAGTTGTGGATCTATTTTTCACCTGCAGCAAGCTGCAAGTTCATAGAATAAGTTATGGTTTTAAAGTACAGGCAGGAATTATTTACAAAAGGATGGTAGAAGGCAACCTAGGGGTTCCACAGAAATGTAGAACACGCATAGTAATAATGATGCTATGAACTGCCTTAAAAGACAGGTGAAGAAATGCAAGTCTACATTTATAGCTTTTCTACCAATGATACTGTAATTGCATCAAAGGAAAATTCGCTCAAGAAAACTGATAAATGTGGAGCACAGCTGATAGACACATAGAAAAGAAAAAGATGTACAGTTGCTAGCTTTTTGAATTAATAGTTTGTGAGGTATGTGTGTGCCTCAGGTGTCCCAGTTTTGAATAAGTTTAAAAATGATGAACCCGTGTGTGTGGTTTTTCGAAAGTATTTTTTATTTATATACTGTTTTGTAAATTTCAGAGTGCATTGTGCATTGCTCTTTGTTTCTGGGCCTATTTCAGCACATTCCAGTGTACGGCAAGTGTTGTATTGCAGCATGATTGAGAATGAGACTGAAACTTCTGATTTGGTCTGACAGCAGAATCAATAAATTGCTACTGTAAAGCAAAAGTGACTGGCAATGTGAATGGTGTAACAAAAATTCTGTATGGTGTACAAGCTTACTGTACAGAACTTGAAACAAAATGTAATGGCATTAGCAAAGTGGTATCCAGTCAATAGTACAGTGAAATTTGATCACAAGATTTTGAAGAATGAAACTAATATGGTATTAAATGAATGGAGTAGTGGCTTTATTGTTGCCACACTTGGAATTGTTATGGATCACAATTTAAATATGAAAAGGTTTCAGGAATTCAAACCAGTTCGTGGTGTACATCCAGTGATTCCCATCAAACAATTTCAAAGTGCTTTCCCTAAAATCTGCCCAAAAAGACAGAAAGTTAATGCAATTGTAAGCTATTTAAAAGATGGAGCTCATGCATGTGGCAGCAAAGCATAAGAAAAATGTGAAACTTTAAAAATAATAGAATCTTTTTTTAAAAAAAAAAGAAGAAGAAAAGAGATACTGGTCACAGAACATCAACAACTAACACAGCATTGTCATCATCACCACCAAATTACACTCAGAATGAGCGAACCATTTGGGAATATTTAGGAAAACAATAGGATGAAAACAAATATTTAGGTAATCCAGTAAATTGGCTTTGTCTTTGCACTATGAAGTTAATTATTGACCATCAAAACGCTTTGGTAGAAGGGAAGATGGACCGCACTTAAACATAGCAGACAACCTAATGAGTGTAATCATTATAAAGAGGATAATCAACTGAACAATGATAGACAAACTCAAGACAGACAGCTAGAAGAGGAGGGAATGAAAAATGTATGCCTGCCCACCTTCACAGTTAAACTAAATGAAATTTCAGTTGAGACTTGGTCTGTAGTTAATGGTCAGCACTTAAATAAATAATATTCTGTCTGATACAGATTGTGATGTAAGAGGTAACTTGATGTGAGAGACAATGTAATTACTGATGATATGTATGCCCATCATTGACATCAATGTTTCCAGTATTAATGTTGAGGGGCTTCTGGGAAGAGAGAGTCAGGTCTGCACACTATGAAATAAATTGTATCTACAGCTAAACAAGATGGCACACTTTCCATCTTTTCCTGTGAGTGGTGTATTCATTGTCAGTGCTGTGGGATATAGAGAGGAAAAAAAAAAAAAATTCACATATTACTGAAGTTCAACATTAGTGGAAAAGAATACGAGATAATTTTCCTGGTTGTTCAAACATTATCTGTTGGGTATATTTCAGGGACAGACGGCATGACAGTGAATAAGTGTAAAGTGGATTTTGCTGCAAGCAAGCCATTAATTCAGAACGGTTATGATAAAGGAAAATTTCATTTAGAGGATCATCAACAAGGAAGAAATGAGTTCTGTGTGTATGAATTTAAGATGTACTAATAAGGATAAGGAGGGAGCTGCAACTCAGATAAACATTACTATGTTAGAGAAGAAAAACGCACCTAGAAGAGAGAAAAAGCAGAAGTTGTTCTTTGTCAAATTTGTAAGAAGATTCAAGAGATGTCTAATTTGTTGGGAAAGTACTTGATCATTATCCTACGCTATTTTCGATGAGACAAGGATTAATTAAAAGTTTTAAATTTAAACTGAAAGGAAAAGAACATGACATGAGGTGGTCCATAGCAAAAGTTATCCATTACCACCTGCAAAACATGAAGCTGTATATTTTGAAATTAAATTAATATTGTGACAGAATATTACTGAAAGGTAGTTACAACTGTAACACAATACATGTTGATAAAAAGTATGGATCTGTGAGATTAGTGCTGGACAAAAGATCAGTAAAATGAATTGTTTCATCACAAAGAGACTAAGTGAAAAATTTAGAGGAGTTATTGCAATGTCTTAAAAGTGTCAAAGATTTTACCAGCTTTGTTCTCATAAGCAGTTACTGGCAAGTGAAGTTAGATAAGGAAAGCAGGAAGTTCACTACTTTTTGTATAAAAGAGGGAGTTATCAGTTTAATGTTATATGTACTGAATGTGTCTACAGCTGCTTTCATGCATGCTCTGGATAAAGTTTTAAGGGAAAAAGTATTGAAGAAGTTTGTCATCTACGTCAATGATATATAATAACTAGTTGTGAGTAATGTGAAGAATAATTGGAGACTGCTAATGAACTTTTGCAAGCTTTCAGAAAATTGGGATTAACATTTAATTTGGAGAGGAAAAAATCTTCAAAAAATTAGATCAAGTTTTTTATGCCACACCATATCACCACAAGGTATCAAAACTGATTTAGGTAAAACAGATGTTGTCAGAAAATTTTCTGCATCATAATGTTCCAAATAGCAAAAGATCATGTTTTTGAATCTCCAATTCCTACAGAAAATTTACCAATAAACATTGATTATCTACACTAACACTTCTGAAACTGTAAAAAATGGGTACATTGTGGATGAGGGGACAAGAACAGCAAAAAGCCTTCAATCGTACAAAATCTAAATTGCATGAAGCTAAATTATAACATCATCCAAATTTGTCACTTGATTTTTATTTTGAATCAGGCTCCAGGAATTATGCAATAAATGTGGAATTGTATCAGATGTGTGATGCTAATGGAAGTACGGAACACAGAACAACAGCACCTGAGACTCGATCACTGAGTTTATGGAAGAAAATGCATACAGTAACAGAAAGAGAATCATTAACCGTCACTTGGGGATTTTTTACATTCCAGTTGTATCTCTTGGGAAAGCATACAGTTATAATGACTGACCATAAAGCATTATCTTTTCTAATAGCTGTTGTCCTGTGTACAAGCATCTTATGCACTGTGCACCAACAATACAAATATTGGATTTCAAATAAGATATATGCCTGGAAAGATTAACGCTCTATTGACATAGTGTTGTACCTATCTCAAAATGTGGCATTCTTTAATGCAGAAAGATATACAGATTTTATAAAAGTTGTTGAAGGAGAAAAGTTCATTCAGAAATTATTACACACAATCAAATCCTTCTAAGATGTAGAGAAATACTTAAAAATGGTGAAGTATAAATATAATGGTCTGAATGAGACAAAATTTATAAGTTATTATTTGAAAGAAGAGGGAATTTTGTCTCGAACATACAATATTAATTCTGATCAATGGAGAGTCTGTATTCATGACATGCTAATGAAGATCTCGTGTAAGTTATGTTCACACAAATAGGACTAAGCAAATGTATACTAAAATTACAGAAGTATAGTATACTAAACATTATGGTGAAGAAAGTCTGCACAATTTTGAAGATATGCAATGTATGCCAGATACCTAAAGTGTGACCTGAGCAGCACCAAGGACTAATGGACAGTATAACCCCACGTAAACCAGGTGGCACTATTTCAACTGACTTGCATTGACCGCTACCATGTTTCAGAGGAAATTTTATGCAGATAATGGTTATTTTGGAATTGTTCTCAAAATATTTAAAGTTTTATCCATTATGCAAAGCCACCAGTAAAAATGTGCTCAAGAAATTAGAAGATGACTATTTTGTTATTGTTATTCAGCCTCAGTCCTTTCTTAGTGGTCATGGTTCAAAATTTAGAGAAACAGTATGGAAACAGTAATGTTAAACATATCCTTAATTCTCACTATAGACTAACTTCCAATCCAATGGAGTGCGTAAAGAGTGAACTCGAAAGTTTATTTTGTGCTTATAGTGGAAACAATTTAAAGAGTGATACAAAAAGTTATCGGACTTTGAGATTATTATAAGTAGCCTGCCCCATGACAGTACAGGTAAGTCACTTTGCACTGTTTTATTTGATAAAATACTGCCTAGTATTTGTAAGCAATTTATAAAATTTCCATCAAGAGACAATATTTCAACTGAAGAACTGCATTACAAGGGACTACAAGACATGAACAAGAAAGATTATGGAAGAAAGAAGATGCATGATGAAATAGTGAAACCTGTTGTTTATAAAGTTGATGACTGGGTTCTCATGAACATACATATGAAGACTTCCGAGATAACCAATGAAATTCAGAAGTTCCATCATTATTGTACTGGGTCATTTCATGTAAGTAAAATTGTGCATCCAAACTATTTACCTATGGAATACATTAACTCTGGGAAATGATATTGAAAATGTAAAGCTATATCATAGAAGTGAATGACTTTGCTCTGTCAGTGTTGTGTTTAAATTCCCTGTGTTATAAAAAGTCAACAGAACTGTGAGTCATAGTGTTAAGAATTGTATGTTACCTAGACTGTCCTTAAACAATGGCTACATGACTGTTGCATGTTCTATAGCTCTGTGTGGAGATAAGTTGAAGTTCATGTGCAGCTTTCAATTGACAGTATGAAAACACAGTGGACAAGACAACAGGAAGAACTTTTTATGTATACCTATGTGATTTTACAGTGCAGAGACTGTGTACATTTTTCTACTGTGATGCTTCTGTACTCACTGTGATGCATAATGATCAGATAATAAGTTGTTGTTATATGCAATAAGGGCCATGTTTGATATTTTTTATTGTTTTTACTCACATACTTAGATGCACTTTTCACTTAAAAGAATATTTTTTTTTTAAATTGTTCTGGCAGGAATGGTTGTATTAAGCCCTTATTTTATTAAATGGTTACAAATACACATGAAAATTGCAACACAGTTTTGCTCACTGTTTATTAATTATAACTATTGTTTTTCTGTGCCTTTTTTATTGTGTGGCATACACTGAAAGTTTTTGAATTGCAATTGATGTTATGTTTTGTACAGATTTACTAAAGGTTTTGAGAAATCACTGCCTGCCGCGGTGGTCTCGCGGTTAAGGCGCTCAGTCTGGAACCACGCGACTGCTACGGTCGCAGGTTCGAATCCTGCCTCGGGCATGGATGTGTGTGATGTCCTTAGGTTAGTTAGGTTTAAGTAGTTCTAAGTTCTAGGGGACTGATGACCACAGATGTTAAGTCCCATAGTGCTCAGAGCCATTTTAACCATTTTTTTGAGGAATCACTATCAGCATTTTGACATTTTTTTTTACCATTTTAAGACTGTAACTTGATTTATTTTGTAAGTGTATTTATATAATTTTTTGCATCCTTGAAGGATATTTGTGAATGTTTTGTTTGACTGTGTGGGATCATTTTTTTGTTTTCTTTTTTACATTAATAATCTCATTTTCATTAAAATACATATAAAAAGAAATTGTTTCCATTTCTTGGGATGTGTGAGATGTATGTGTATCTAAGGTTTCTGCATTTTATGTCACTTTATTGAATGATGTATCTTAATGTGTGGGTCCTACCAGTAAACTTTATGAGCTTGCTGCCTATGCAACCCACACATTTAGACAAGGACAAAAATAATACCCAGTGACAGTATACAGGTAGTAGGGGAGGAGCTTACAAGTTCCTTAGTTGAGGAAGAGGGAGGGTTAGTTTGAGGAAGGTTAAAAAGGAAAGGTCCATCTCACCCTGGGGTCAGAAATGACATTGTAATTATATAAAATACAAATTTAAGTCTAGGAAGTCTTTTTTGAAAGTATTTTTTTTTTCAGGTATAGCATATTACGGAAGTGAAATGGACAATTATCAATTCAGAGAAAAAGGTACAGAAGCTGTCGAAAAATATTGCACCTGCAGAATATTGAAAACTAGATGGGCAGATTGAGTAACTAATGAAGAATGAAGACGTATTGAAACAGATTGAACTAAGAAGAGCTTTATGTCACAAGTTGAGTAAAAGAAGAGACATGTTTTTTAGGATACATCTGGAGGGATCAAGGAAACATTAAGCTGTAAATGGATGAATATGGAGGAGTGGGGAGGGGGGGGGGGGCAGTTATACATAGAGACCAAGGTTTGAATAGAATAAGCAGGTTTACATGGACGTAGTTATGAAAAGCTCCCCCCATGAACCATGGACCTTGCCGTTGGTGGGGAGGCTTGCGTGCCTCAGCGATACAGATAGCCGTACCGTAGGTGCAACCACAACGGAGAGGTATCTGTTGAGAGGCCAGACAAACGTGTGGTTCCTGAAGAGGGGCAGCAGCCTTTTCAGTAGTTTCAAGGGCAACAGTCTGGATGATTGACTGATCTAGCCTTGTAACAATAACCAAAACGGCCTTGCTGTGCTGGTACTGCGAATGGCTGAAAGCAAGGGGAAACTACAGCCGTAATTTTTCCCGAGGGCATGCAGCTTTACTGAATGATTAAATGATGATGGCGTCCTCTTGGGTAAAATATTCCGGAGGTAAAATAGTCCCCCATTCGGATCTCCGGGCGGGGACCACCCAAGAGGATGTCGTTATCAGGAGAAAGAAAACTGGCGTTCTACGGATCGAGCGTGGAATGTCAGATCCCTTAATCGGACAGGTAGGTTAGAAAATTTAAAAAGGGAAATGGATAGGTTAAAGTTAGATATAGTGGGAATTAGTGAAGTTCGGTGGCAGGAGGAACAAGACTTCTGGTCAGGTGACTACAGGGTTATAAACACAAAATCAAATAGGGGTAATGCAGGAGTAGGTTCAATAATGAATAGGAAAATAGGAATGCGGGTAAGCTACTATAAACAGCATAGTGAACGCATTATTGTGGCCAAGATAGATACGAAGCCCACACCTACTACAGTAGTACAAGTTTATATGCCAACTAGCTCTGCAGATGACGAAGAAATTGAAGAAATGTATGATGAAATAACAGAAATTATTCAGATAGTGAAGGGAGACGAAAATTTAATAGTCATGGTGTTATATCCTAGCCAGTAATGCCAACCGAGCCCACTGCCAAAAAGGTTGGCAGCATCAAAGCCCGGACGCCGTCCGCATAAGCAGCGCCAGCGATACAGGAAATCGCCGCAAGTCTGCGCGCGCCACCGCTGGCTTCTGGCTTCTTAAGCGCTGGAGTCGCGAGCGCTAGGACAGTTCTGTATTCGCCGCTCAGTTGTATACTCGCCACCGAATTGTGTACTTGCTAGTCCGTTGTGTGTTCATCGCAGCAGAGTTGCTGTTTGTCGTCAGCCGACGCCGACCTAGCCACACTGACTCGAACTAGACAGATTTCTGTAGACCATGTTCACCACTGTGTTCTGTATCGTCGTTAATAAAGATAAGTACCGACTTTCATTTAATCCGAGTGTTTGGGTTTTCATCTTTCTGTTCACTGTTCCAGCGGACCGGTCGGCCCGCTATTAAAAGTGTGGCGGTGACTTCGTAGGCCGTTTCTACAGCGAAGTGTTGTCGCTACGAAGGCCGTCACAAAACTGGCGACGAGGACTTCCGAACTCGTGTGCAGGGCTGGTTCAACTTGTTTCTTGAGATAGAATTTTGGGGGCTGGTTTAATTTGTGTTCACTATGTCTGCCGAATTACAACAGTTGATCTTGTTACAGAGTCAGCAAATACAAAGTGTTGTGGAAGCAATCGCCAAACAAGCAGCTAATCCACCACCACACAAGGAACAAGCACAGGCAGCACCGCCTTTTCGTGCTTTTGAGGCATCACGAGAAGAATGGCACGAATATTTCGCGCAGTTGCAGGCGCACATGTCAGTCTACAAAATCACAGGTAATGAGCGGCAGCTTTATTTAATTCCCACTGCAGGCGTGGAAGTCTATAGACTACTTTGTAAGTTGCTCCCGGAATCCAAGCCAGAAGCTTTAGACTATGACGTTGTTGTTACCAAGCTTGCTGAGTATTTCGAGTCGCGAGTTATGTGGCAGCGGCCAGATTCAAGTTCTTCAGATTAAAGAAACTGCCACATCAATCTAATAAACAGTGGTTAACAGATTTACGGGGCCTCACCCGTCAGTGCCGATTTAATTGTGTGTGTGGAGCTTCCTACAGTGATGTCATGTTACGCGACGCTATTACTCAAAACATTGCAGATTCTCGTATTCGTGCTGCTATCTTAAAGTTGCCTGACCCGTCATTAGAGACTGTGATGAACATTATTGAAGCCCAAGATACTTTTGACTATGCTGAGTGTGAGTTAGATCAGCCATGTATTTCTCAAATTGCCTGTGCTAAGCAAGTTATGTCACGCCCGCGGCCCCACCGGCAGAGTCAGACTGTAAACACTAGCCGGCCACGTCATGTTAAACACATTCGTCAGCCGCGTGTGCAAAATGATAGACTTAAGTCTTGCCCTAAGTGTGTTCTTGCTCATCCTCGTGAACGTTGCCCGTTACGAAATGCGGTTTGTCACTTTTGTCAAAGGAAAGGACACATCCAGACTGTTTGTTTGCGTAAATGCAAGAACAATTCTAGTGCTGCCCAGCCCATGGATATTCATGTTCTTCAAAGCCAGCCCGCCCAGGAGGTCGGGTTTAAAGACTCTTCCACGGTTCGTGTGGGTAATAAAGTTGTTCGCAATAAGCCACCCACCCGGCCCTCTGCTATGCGACCCAAGCGTAATTCAAACGCTGTAACACGTAATGTACAGACTGCAAGTGAAGCGGGAGTTGTTGTTCCACCCGCCCAACCCACGAGTTGTCGTAAGCAGTGCATACGCGTTAAACGCGCTGATTTTGTGTCTTCCACCTCCACTGCTCTGATCCAGAGGCAGTGTAATAAACTATTTGTGAAGCTACGCATCCAGGACAAGACCTTCAATTTTCAATTAGACACTGGTGCGTCTGTGACTCTCATAAATAGTGCTACGTATGCGGCTATCGGCCGCCCTAAACTTTCAGCGGCAAAACATTCTTTGGCTACTTATAGTGGCGAACACATTCCTGTGTTAGGTGTATGTAGCGTGCCGGCCACATTCCGGGGCAACACAAAAACAGTTTCATTCACAGTGCTCCGCGCTACAGACAGTGTAAACATTTTCGGATTAGACTGTTTTGACTTGTTTGGCCTGTCTATCCAAGACAATGTGTTGCAACTTAATTCTGTTGTTGTTCCTCAAGACAGCATAACCGATTTGTGTAAACGATGCAGTGACATATTTAAAGACGAACTCGGTTGTGCTGCGAACTTTGCCGCTCATATTACGTTAAAAGATAATGCTCAGCCTCGATTTTTTCGTGCTCGTCCAGTGCCTCACGACCTCCGGGCACCTGTAGAAGATGAACTTCGTCGTTGGCAAAACAACGGTGTTATTCAACCCGTTTCAGCGAGCCAGTGGGCTTCTCCCTTAGTTATTATAAAGAAACCGTCTGGCAGGTTACGTTTGTGTGCTGATTTTAAGTCGACAGTTAATCCTCAGACTGTCATTGATTCTTTTCCTTTACCTAGACCGGACGAGCTGATGGATAAGTTAGGGCAAGCTCGTTTCTTTTCCAAAATTGATCTCCGTGAAGCATATTTGCAATTGCCCCTCGACGAGCAATCACAACAGTATTTTGTCATAAACACGTCGTTGGGGTTGTTCCGTTTTCTGCGTTTGCCTTTTGGTTGTGCGTCAGCTCCAGCTGTTTTTCAGCGTTTTTTGTCCCAACTTTTGGCTAATGTGCCATCGTGTTGCAACTATTTAGACGATATTGTTGTGTCCGGTCGGACGCCTGCTGAACATTTCCGTAATTTGGAGTGTTTGTTTACAGTGTTGTCTCAGGCAGGCCTACGTTGCAACATCGATAAATGTTCATTTTTCCTTACGGAGTTGGAGTATCTGGGACATGTTATTAATGCTCAAGGCATTCATCCCTCCCAGTCACAATTAGCAGCTATTCGTGATTTGCCCGCCCCTCGCAATCTGCATGAATTGCAAGCAGTTCTTGGCAAATTGACATATTATATTAGGTTTATACCTAATGCATCACAGATTGCTGCACCGTTGCATCGTCTCCGCCGTAAGATGTTCCGTTTGTGTGGTCAGCTGATTGCCAATCAGCCTTTCAGCAGCTTAAAGAGGCTTTATTGAATGATCGTTGTCTGGTCCATTACGACCCTAACAAGCCTCTGGTGTTAGCTTGTGATGCTTCTTCTTTCGGCCTCGGTGCTGTGTTGTCTCACCGAGTCGGTAACACCGAACGTCCTATTGCGTTCGCCTCTAAATTGCTAAACAAGGCTCAGTGTAATAATAGCCAATTGGACAAGGAAGCGTTGGCTATTGTGTTCGGTGTCACAAAATTCCATCACTACCTCTATGGTAGACCATTCTATTTAGTAACAGATCACAAGCCCCTGACGTCACTGTTTCATCCGTCTAAACCAGTTCCTCAGCGGACAGCTCAGAGACTATAACGTTGGGCTCTTTTGTTATCACAATACCAGTATGAGATACTGTATCGCCCTACAGCTCAGCATGCAAACGCTGACGCGCTTTCTCGATTGCCGATTGCTGTGGATGAGGTCTTCGATTCCTCTGACGACTCTTGCCATCAGATTGACGCCGATGAGCATCAATCCCTCTGGGATTTTCCGATTGATTATCGTCAGGTGGCATATGAGACAGCTACGGATCCTCATTTGAGTTTACTATTACGTTTTGTTCAACGTGGTTGGCCGTCCAAGGCAAAGGACATATCGGATCCTGTGGTTCGTCACTATTATCCGCAACGTCATCTGTTGTCTGTTTCGCACGGAGTTTTGCTGTTACGCACCGAGAATGACCAGCTTCGTGTAGTGGTTCCCCAGGTGCTCCAATCCAAGGTCCTCGACTTGTTGCATCAAGGTCATTGGGGAGTGGTCCGCACCAAGCAGCTTGCCCGCCGTCATTGTACATGGATCGGTATTGATAAGCAGATTACGCAGATGTCTACAGATTGTTCGACGTGTGCCGAACACCAAGCCGCTCCGCCTCACCGCTATTTTGAGTGGGCACGCCCTGCCGGTCCCTGGCAGCGAGTACATATTTATTTCGCTGGTCCATATTGGAATTCTCGTTGGCTCATCGTGATAGATGCATTTAGTAATTTTCCGTTTGTTGTGCCCATGCAGTCTACAACGTCTGCACAAACTATACAGGCGTTGACTTCAATTTTTTGTATTGAGGGTCTTCCAGAAGTTTTACTGTCTGACAATGGTCCACAATTTACCTCTGCTGAATTTGAAGGTTTTTGTTCTGCCAATGGCATTCGCCATGTTCTTACTCCGCCGTTCCACCCTCAATCGAATGGTGCAGCGGAACGTTTTGTACGCACATTCAAGGATCATATGGACCGCCTTCGTGCTACGCACTCTCGTCAGCAGGCCCTCATCACGTTCCTGTCGTCGTACCGGACCACGCCACGCGATGGCCCTTCGCCTGCGGAGCATCTCCACGGCCGTTGTCATCGCACCCTACTACGGTTGTTGCACCCCCCGGATCGACCCGCAGCTTCTGAGCATCGCACGCGTTTTCAGTGCAACGACGCCGTTTTTTTCAGAGTTTATCACGGTCGCCGTCGTTGGGAACGTGGTACCGTGATAAGTGTCCAGGGTCGCGGTTTTTATACTGTTCAAGGTGCTACTGGGGTGCACAGGAGGCATCAGAACCAGTTGCGCCGCGCTGGCCGCCCGGATTCTGCCACTCGTTCTTTGTCCACAGATTTGGTCCGTGGCGGGTTCCAGCCGCGCCTTCCGACTTCGCTGCCGCCCCCAGGGCAGCAGCAGCAGCAGCCGTCGCCGCTACCACGCCGACAGCCCGTCCCGTTGATGCCTCCCGCGCAGCTTCATGCGGGAGCGCCCCGGGTGGTCGCTCCGGCGCCTGCCGTCCCTCTTCAGTCGCCACCGCCTTCGGAGCTGATGGGCGTCGACCCCTCAGCCGGGCCGCCTTCCCAAGCGGTGGCTGTGCAGCCTGTCCTGCAGCCGCTTTCCTTGGGCACCCCCAAGGAGTCTGACACCGCAGCGCCTAGTCCGGCGCCCACTCAGCAGCCGTCGACGCAGCGTCAGGAGACGCTGCCTCTCTTCGTGGGTCCCGACGCCCCGTCGCGTCCAGTACCAGAAGCTGCGCCCGTGGTCACAGGCGTGCACCCTGACCTCGGTTTTCAGTCGGTGTTTCCCGAGGCCCCGTGCAGCCAATGCGGGGGTGCGGACCGGGGACTGCCACCGACAACAGTCTCCGCCCCGGTCTGTTCTGCTACGTCTGTGGCCAGACCCCTCCCCCGCCGTCGACGCTCGCCACGTCATTATTCAACGACGGTGCGGCGATTTGGGGGGGAGGAGTGTTATATCCTAGCCAGTAATGCCAACTGAGCCCGCTGCCAAAAAGGTTGGCAGCATCAAAGTCCGGATGTCGTCCGCATAAGCAGCGCCAGCGATACAGGAAATCGCCGCAAGTCTGCGCGCACCACCACTGGCTTCTGGCTTCTTAAGCGCTGGAGTCATGAGCGCTAGGACAGTTCTGTATTCGCCGCTCAGTTGTATACTCGCCACCGAATTGTGTACTTGCTAGTCCGTTGTGTGTTCATCGCAGCAGAGTTGCTGTTTGTCGTCAGCCGACGCCGACCTAGCCACACCGACTCAAACTAGACAGATTTCTGTAGACCATGTTCACCACTGTGTTCTGTATCGTCGTTAATAAAGATAAGTACCGACTTTCATTTAATCCGAGTGTTTGGGTTTTCATCTTACTGTTCACTGTTCCAGCGGACCGGTCGGCCCGCTATTAAAAGTGTGGCGGTGACTTCGTAGGCCGTTTCTACAGCGAAGTGTTGTCGCTACGAAGGCCGCCACAAAACATGGGTGACTGGAATTCGAGTGTAGGAAAAGGGAGAGAAGAAAACGTACTAGGTGAATATGGATTGGGGCTAAGAAATGAAATAGGAAGCCGCCTGGTAGAATTTTGCACAGAGCACAACATGATCATAGCTAACACTTGGTTTAAGAACCATGAAAGAAGGTTATATACATGGAAGAACCCTGGAGATACTAAAAGGTATCAGATAGATTATATAATGGTAAGACAGAGATTTAGGAACCAGGTTTTAAATTGTAAGACATTTCCAGGGGCAGATGTTGACTCTGACCACAATCTATTGGTTATGACCTGTAGATTAAAACTGAAGAAACTGCAAAAAGGTGGGAATTTAATTAGATGGGACCTGGATAAACTGAAAGAACCAGAGGTTGTACAGAGTTTCAGGGAGAGCATAAGGGAACAATTGACAGGAATGGGGGAAAGAAATACAGTAGAAGAAGAATGGGTAGCTTTGAGGGATGAAGTAGTGAAGGCAGCAGAGGATCAAGTAGGTAAAAAGACAAGGGCTAGTACAAATCCTTGGGTAACAGAAGAGATACTGAATTTAATTGATGAAAGGAGAAAATATAAAAATGCAGTAAATGAAGCAGGCAAAAAGGAATACAAACGTCTCAAAAAAGAGATCGACAGGAAGTGCAAAATGGCTAAGCAGGGATGGCTAGAGGACAAATGTAAGGCTTATCTCACTAGGGGTAAGATAGATACTGCCTACAGGAAAATTAAAGAGACCTTTGGAGATAAGGGAACGACTTGTATGAATATCAAGAGCTCAGATGGAAACCAAGTTCTAAGCAAAGAAGGGAAAGCAGAAGGGTGGAAGGAGTATATAGAGGGTCTATACAAGGGCGATGTACTTGAGGACAATATTATGGAAATGGAAGAGGATGAAGATGAAATGGGAGATACGATACTACGTGAAGAGTTTGACAGAGCACTGAAAGACCTGAGTCGAAACAAGGCCCTGTGAGTAGACAACATTCCATTGGAACTACTGACGGCCTTGGGAAAGCCAGTCCTGACAAAACTCTACCATCTGGTGAGCAAGATGTATGAAACAGGTGAAATACCCTCAGACTTCAAGAAGAATATAATAATTCCAATCCCAAAGAAAGCAGGTGTTGACAGATGTGAAAATTACCGAACAATCAGTTTAATAAGCTACAGCTGCAAAATACTAACACGAATTCTTTACAGACGAATGGAAAAACTAGTAGAAGCCGACCTCGGGGAAGATCAGTTTGGATTCCGTAGAAACACTGGAACACGTGAGGCAATACTGACCTTACGACTTATCTTACAAGAAAGATTAAGGAAGGGCAAACCTACATTTCTAGCATTTGTAGACTTAGAGGAAGCTTTTGACAATGTTGACTGGAATACTCTCTTTCAAACTCTAAAGGTGGCAGGGGTAAAATACAGGGAGCGAGAGGCTCTTTACAATTTGTACGGAAACCAGATGGCAGTTATAAGAGTCGAGGGACATGAAAGGGAAGCAGTGGTTGGAAAGGGAGTAAGACAGAGTTGTAGCCTCTTCCCGATGTTATTCAATCTGTATATTGAGCAAGCAGTAAAGGAAACAAAAGAAAAATTCGGAGTAGGTATTAAAATCCATGGAGAAGAAATAAAAACTTTGTGGTTCGCTGATGACATTGTAATTCTGTCAGAGACAGCAAAGGACTTGGAAGAGCAGTTGAATGGAATGGACAGTGTCTTGAAAGGAGGATATAAGATGAACATCAACAAAAGCAAAAGGAGGATAATGGAATGTAGTCGAATTAAGTCGGGTGATGCTGAGGGAATTAGATTAGGAAATGAGACACTTAAAGTAGTAAAGGAGTTTTGCTATTTGGTGAGCAAAATAACTGATGATGGTCGAAGTAGAGAGGATATAAAATGTAGACTGGCAATGGCAAGGAAAGCGTTTCTGAAGAAGAGAAATTTGTTAACATTGAGTATAGATTTAAGTGTCAGGAAGTCATTTCTGAAAGTATTTGTACGGAGTGTAGCCATGTATGGAAGTGAAACATGGACGATAAATAGTTTGGACAAGAAGAGAATAGAAACTTTCGAAATGTGGTGCTACAGAAGAATGCTGAAGATTAGATGGGTAGATCACATAACTAATGAGGAAGTATTGAATAGGATTGGGGAGAAGAGAAGTTTGTGGCACAACTTGACCAGAAGAAGGGATCGGTTGGTAGGACATGTTCTGAGGCATCAAGGGATCACCAATTTAGTATTGGAGGGCAGCGTGGAGGGTAAAAATCGTAGAGGGAGACCAAGAGATGAATACACTAAGCAGATTCAGAAGGATGTAGATTGCAGTAAGTACTGGGAGATGAAGGGGCTTGCACAGGATAGAGTAGCATGGAGAGCTGCATCAAACCAGTATCAGGACTGAAGACCACAACAACAACAGTTATGAAAAAAGCTTGCAAAAGATAAATTAGCATGGGGAATTGAATGAAACTAGTCTTCAAACTGACGATTACAACAATAACATCAACAACTAAATTATTTGTACAAAAGAGAAGATTAAGAACATTATTTTGCATAAAATTTAGGTTTTAAAGAAAATAATGCAAGTTTTGGTAAGAGTTACATAGTGCTTCCTTTACCCCTTGAATTTGTAGATAATAACTATCAAAATACTTGTTGGAGATTTGCCTACTATGTAATATAATTTTTTCTGAATTAAGATGGCTCTTTTAATTATTCATAAAGGAAAGTGCATTTAATGTGACTACAATGAACTAACACTGAAATAAAAAATAGCTAAACTAAGTATAAGGCTAAGTTCACAATTTGTCAGAACAGAATGTATCAAATATGAAGCTAATGTTACTGAAGGGGACCACAACCTTCATTACCTATTCCTACTGGTTGTCTTTACCAACTCACACCAAGATTGTTAACCTCCGACTTAAACTAGTCCTTGTACTATGCTACACATCATAACACCTACGAGTTGTCAATAAAACTGATATTCTGTATTGAATGTTTAATTTTCCAAGAAAATGAAATGTAATATAAACATTTATCAAATTCACATAATTATTTAAACAACATAAGAGAAATTTTTCCTTTATTCTGAAAGAAATCACCCTACGAAAATGAAAGGATGATTAGGTTTTAACATACCATGAAAATGCGCTATTAGAGATGGAGTACTACCTCAGATTAGGCAATGATATGGAAAGAAGTAAGTCATGCCACTTCAGGAACTATCCCACATTAACCTTAAATGAGTTTGGGAGATCACAAGAAATTTAAGTCAGGATGGCTAGATGGGGATTTGAATTGCCATCCTCCTGAATATAAGCCCAATGTCCTACTCCTGTGTCAGTCACTTCATTTGGTTCATCTTATAAGGTCAGATGATTAATTTAAAAATTAAAAATAAAAGTTAGGCATCCTGCAATGCATATCCAAAACTTTTCACTATCCTCAATGTTTGCACGCAGTAGGACAATTTGTTAGAAGTAGAGATTAGTATCAAAGCTTTAAATTCCATATCTGGCACAGATTCTCTAATGACATTTTCATGACATGGGCATATTGCAAAAACAGCCTCTAATCTCATATGCAGAGCCTCATTACCCACTGCCAAATCCACTTCTCAACTAAATGAGCTTCTTTCCTGCAAGTTCATCTCCATCTCTCAAAGTGGCTTCATAAAATCCTCCATCCTTATCAAATGCACCAACTACCATCAATATCCTTGTTCTGATGACTGACATGTGTTCCACATTAAAAAGCTTCTTCCGTACTTCCTTGATACATGTGGCGGCTGGCACATTTGCCATGGGAAGGAGGTCATAATGCATCAGAATGGGATAGTAAACAGTGAAGAGAATGATATCAAATTTGTGGAGATTGTAATACTATTAAGTGATGTTTACCTGACATTACATACATGCAGAACTTTCAACTGTATTGCCTTACAGTTAACATATCCATGAGAATTAATTATGGCAAAATTAGGTACATAATACACTAATCCAGTTTACTTATGGAGACACTGTACAGTAAACTTAAAGTATATTAGACCAAATGTAAATACTCACAGAGAATATTGCTTGTAAGTCAGGATACAAAAAAGCAGTAATAATAATGATAGAACTCAATGTACTGACACTGAAATCATGTTAGTATCAAAATTCATGTTGTAATTACAAAGTAATTAAAGAATGTAGTCAATCAATTGTAGCAGTGAATATTTCACAAAATTTCAATATGAAAACCAATTTATTTCAATATACTAATTATATAAATCTTTTTGCCACTATTTTTCAAACTAGGTTCTGTAATGAGTCTTGTGGAAGCACATGGCTTTCAACTGTTAAGTTTAATTAAGTACAATTCAAATCATATATGAAAACGTTTGTAATTGTTGCACGTTATAGAAGCACCAGTGGTGATAGACACAAGAGATCAGTCAGTATTGCGCCAGACCTGGATGAGATCTTGTGACAATAAATCTGTGTATGTCTTTATAGAAATAAATAAGTGAAAGATAAAATCAACAAATTGGCTATTTCATTTATTATTTACTGTACCACAAAAACTTTGTTGGTGGATACAAGGCATATTTCAAAAAGGAAAGTTTCTTTAAATTTTTTTTTTTTTTTTTTAAGGGCTGTCAATTTGATGAAAAGTAAATATGAAAGTTAAGTGCTCAAGACTGTTCCCAGAAGCATCACAACACACAAGGTGTTAACTGAAATTACTGACAACCTTGCCAGAGTCTCCATTCATGGACAACATTCTATCCAGTCGACTCATAAACAGATTGCATTCATTATTTGTTCCAATTACATCAACAAACCCACTGAAACTATGAATCAGCCACTAGCCAGTACTTCCCCTATCATGAGGTATCATCAAAACATATAAAACTGAACATCATATTTTGCCAGGACTTTGTCTACTTTTTGTTATGCCCCAAAATTAAGGGAAGTGGTGTACTATCATCCACTTGACCTACAAAACATCCTAGTCCATAATTAAGACACTTCTGCACTCAAACTTATACTGCATAGGTCGTTCCCTTGTGGATGATCCAGTTGCATGATCTGTCCCAATACAGTCTCCCACCACTTTGCATTCAGTTGTGTCACAGATTTTTCCTGTCATATCTTGAACAGGATCATTTGTGAAGTCACTGTAACAGATGTGCAACACCCTGTGTGAGCTGATGACTAATATGGCTGTCTGTCCCTATGTCTTGAGCTATTAAGCTCTGAGAGGTGTACTAATTTTGACTTTGCCATATTCAATTCCTTTTTGTATGAATTCATTGTCAGTGTCATTCTTATGTGTGATGCCATGCATGTGGTCTTCTATGTTACTTTCTGTTGAAGTCGTTAGCACTGTGACATAACCATACTCAACAAACAGGTAGGCGAACTATGTGTTATTCACAATTAGTTTGCTGTCATTATAAAATTTCATTTAGTGTAATATTTTGATGTAATTCTGTATGTAATGTAATTAGGGTATCATTCCCTTATAGCATTTAAGATTCACAAATTTATTTTTATTTGTCATTATTTCTATACTGTTTTGCAGACTGTGTAATCTTTTGGAATGTGACATGCTGCATATTTTTGTAGGAAATTATCACAAACATAAATAAATAAACTTGTGACCAGAAATAAAATCCAAAAAATGTACTGAGCCTCAAAATGAATGTGTAATCAAATGAATATACTTACTGAAGAAAACAAAGTGTGGTAGAGGAGACATAAACTTATTATATATGAATTGCAACTCCTTTGAAGTCATCACTAAAACAGATCTGTGGTACAGCAATGAGCAGTCACAAGGCACCACCATATACCAACCTTTCCATGGACCATCTAGAGGAATCCTTCCTAATGACTCAGAATCCCACACTGCTCACCTGTTTCAGATTTGTCACTGAAACCTTTATGATATGGACTATGTGTGAGATACACTTAATCCACATTCCTCCAGAACCTCAACACCTCCTCCCCCATCTGCTTCACTTGGCTCTCCTCAGTCCAACAAGCCGCCTTCCTCATTGTTGAGATCCACCCCAAAGGTGGCTACATCAGTACTTCCACCCACCTCACCCCTTCCAACCACAAGCAGTACCATTAATTTGACAGCTTCAACCCATTCCATACCAAAAATACCTTCCACACAGCCTATCCACCCTTGGCCACCATATCTGTATTGACAAGAAGCCAACCTCTAATATGCCACAGTTCTCACTGAGATCTTTACAGACTGAAATTACCCTCCCAGCCTGGTCCAGACACATATCTCACATGCCTTGTCCTCCCATTCATCTACCATTGCCCACATACCCACTGTCTGGCCACAGTGGCACATACTGCCTGTGACTCAGTACCATCCAGGACTGGAGCAACTGAATCACGTTCTTCACCAGGGTTTCAACTACCAGTTGTTGTGCTCTGAAATGTGAAATATCCTCCCCACCTCTGTCACAGTGGTATACCACCACAACCTCTGCAATATCCTTGTCTGATCATAATTCACACCTGCTCCCAACCACTGGCCCTACAACTCATATCCCTGCAATAGAAAATCCAGGATGGGATGTAATAATATTATAAGGTGGAAAGCTGCTACTCATTATATAGTGGAGATGTTGAGTCGCAGATAGGCACAACAAAAAGATTTTCACACTTAAAGCTTTCAGCCAATGGCCTTTGTCAACAATAGAGACACGTATGTACACACACACTCATGCAAACACAGCTCACACACACAACTGCAGTCTCAGGTGTGGTTTCAGTTGCCTGAGATTGCAGTTGTGTGTGAGAGTTGCGTTTGCGTGAGTTTGTGTGTGCATATGTGTGTATATTATTGACAAAGGCCAATGGCCGAAAGCTTTAAGTGTGAAAATCTTTTCGTTGTGCCTGTCTGTGACTCAGCATCTCCGCTATATGGTGAGTAGCAACTTTCCTTCTCATAATATTGTCACATCCCTGCAATAGAGCTAGATACATGACGTGTCCAATAAACCCCTCTGCTACCACCAACTACAGTCCTGTCACAGGCATCTTCTATCCTATCAAAGGCAGGGCCACATGTGAAAGTAGCCATGTGATCTATGAACATAACTGCAATCACTATGCTGGATTCTATGTGGGCATTGCCACCAACAATCTCTCTATCTGCATGAATGGCCACTGCCAAGCTTTGGCCAAGAAACAGCAGGACCACCCAGTTGCTGAGCATGTCACCCAACACAATATGCTCAACTACAAAGACTGCTTCATAGCCTGTGCCATATGGCTTCTTTCGAATAACACCAGGTTTTCTGAACTGTGCAGGTGGCAACTCTCACTGTAACACATCGTTTGTTTGTATAATCTTTACTAGCCCCTGCCCTCCATCCACCTATCATCTTCCCTGCTCCCACCCTACACACATCTTCTATCCCACCAGCCCACTTGTATAATCTTTTTTTCCATTTCTACTTCTCTCGAGCAGATGAGAAAATTTTGCTTTCTGTCTATTATAGTTATATTCACTCTCATTTGACGTATGGAGAGTGGGGAAATAATTGCTACTCAAAATGCTTATTTACAGCCCAGAAAAAAGCTGTCAGACTGATATGTAAAGTACCACCTAGAACTCACTGTAGAGAATTATTTATTAAACTTAGTATTATGACCTTGCCATGTATATACATATTTCAGTGTCTCTTGTACATTAAAAAGAACTTGTCTAGTTTTGATCTGAATTCTGATGTACATAGTTATAACACATGACACTGTAATGATGTAAAAAAGACTACTGCTCATATACCAAAACTCTAAACAGCTTCAAACACACATCTGTAAAGCTATTCAATAAACTACCAGAGTCTGTTAAGAGTCTGGAGCTGAAAAAAATTTAAGATATTTGTAAGAACTTTATTAATTCAAAATTGTTTTTATACAATGGAAGATTTCTGTGAACATAAATTCTAACATAGATTAATTATTTGTGTATTTATTGTCATTATGTTTGTACATTTATTGACATTGCGTATATAAGCTTTACATCCCTGTAAATGTTTTGTTTTCGGGCAATAAAAATTAATCAATCAATCAATCTTCTCAACCCTTTATCCCCCTCTCCCCTCCGCAAGCACAGCCTCCTGATGCTGCACCTCTAGCAACCCACTACCATGTCCCTGCACACTCCTGCAGGCATTGTTAACATCTTCCCCCACTTCTTCCCTGCTATCTCACCCCCTCTCCACCCTACACCTCTTCCCTACACAAATACTCACCCCAACAAAGACAATTGCTTATCTCAGACACCTCCTTATACTTCACCTATTAGCCCACTATCCTGTCCCACCACATTCCTGCACACTCCCATGAGCAGTGCTGGCATATTTCCCGTCCCTTACACTGCTACCCATTCCCTTCCCTAGTTCATGACTCTTTTTACCTCCATTACCCAGTCCAGCAAAGATGATTACTCATCTCAGATGCAGTCACAACAGGCTGTTACCACATGGAGATAAAGGTGGCCATTTGTGTGTGTGCATGTGTTTTGTCTACCTCTGACTGAAGGACTTAGCCAGCAGTTAAATAACATCCAGCAGTCGTTTTTAAAGAAGCGTTGGGTATACATGGGATGGGATAAAATGGTTTGAATCATACCTAAAAAACAGAACACAGGTTGTAGGACTGACACCAACAAATAAATTCAGTATCAGAGGCAAAAAATGTAGAAATAGGAGTACCACAAGGCAGCATCCCAGGGTGCATATCATTTCTTGTCTATATAAATGATTTTCACACCTCAGATGATGCAGCCAAAGCAATAATATTTGCAGATGATACTAGTGTGATAATAAGTGCACCAAAGCAATTGCTACCAACAACTGCTGATAAAGTACTAAATTACATCCACTCTTGGTTCAATGCAAACAGGTTGACACTGAATGTAAATAAAACAAATTATATGCAGTTTGGGAAAAGATGTCAAAATGTAAATCTTGATCTGGTGTGGGGTGACAAAGCCTTAGACAGAGTGACATCCACAAAATTGCTGGGGATTCATGTGGATGAAAACTTAAATTTTAATGACCATGTAATAAAACTTGTACAGAAACTTAATTCAGCCCATTTTGCCCTCAGAATTATTGCAAATGTTTGTACCTCAGAGTGTGCCAGAATGGCATTTTTCAGCTATTTTCAATATCTTGCCACATATGGAATAATATTTTGGGGTTCCACAACAGGGCGCCTAAAACAAATTTTTTTTGTTGCAGAAGAGGGCCATCTGAATAATAACTCACAGTCATCCACAGACACACTGAAAACCCATATTCAAAAAGCTTAGAATACTCACTATACCATCATTATACATATACAAATGTGTATTGTATGTCAGGACCCACATTTTGAGACAAATGATGACTTTCATAACTACAACACCCATAATAGCGCAGCACTCCATACTCAGCAAACAAAAAGAACGAATACACAAAGGCATGTGAGCCATATCAGTGCAAAACTGTACAACGCACTGCCAGTCAACATCAGGCAGTTAGAAGATGATAACAAATTTAAAACAGAATTTAAAAAATTTCTAGTAGAACAATGTTTTTATTCTGTAAATGACTATGTAGGTCAATAAATTTTTTCTGATGATATTTATAAAGGCAAATGGAAAATACCCTATCTGTACCTAATCATTCGTTACATTTACATACTTAAAGGACAGCTGTTGTGTGATGTAAATATATACTTAAGCAGTGTTGTGTACATAAGGAGTTCCCGTTTAGGGAGGACAAAACTAAAGCCTTATGAAAAACAGACTATGCATTTAAAATAACAAGCAGGGATGTATATAGGCTACATTAATTTTATTGTATTATTATTAACTTCGTTGTATTATTTTGTTTTGTACTTTTTTACATATATATTGTTTGTGTCCCATTTCTTTGAAATGGTTTACATGTACCCTTGACAACATCCATACAATATTTATTGTCAACAGATGGATAAATAAAATAAAAAGATAAATAAAATAAATACATAAAATAACAAGCCTGTCCGCCACTTGGTGCCTCTTCTGTGTTGTGAGTAGCAATATATCCTTTTATATTGTTGTTATATATAAAATATACACAATAAGATCATGAAAGGCAGAAATTGATGCAAGTGACATAAAAAAGATCAATTTTAATGGTGAATGAACAGTATCAGGTTTTCAGTTTAAGTGAAAGGAAAGGAAATGACACAGGTTTTAAAAGTATGGAAATTCAGTTGGTGAAACAGACTGGGTAAAACTGAAACAACAGAAAAGATCCATATAAGCTTGTTGTGACTATTTGCGAATACTAAGTTTAATAAATAAAAACCACAGCATTATTGACAGTAATAGTAAATATAATAATTATAATAATAACAATAACAATAATGATATAAATACCTGTTGTGAGGGTAAACTGGTTGGATACATTAATAAACGGCTTGCTGGTGATGTTATCACCTCATTAAGCCATTTTGGCACAGGTCTTGATGCATAGAACAAACCTTGTGACAGCACTGCCCCCACCAGTGATGTGCATGTTATTATAAGGGAGTCACGCAGAAGGAGCACTGAAATAAGGCAGCATGTGTCTGGGTAAGGGTATTTGAATAATCATATTATTTTGCAATATTATTTTGAGGGTTTAAGACATCTTTCAATAAACAAACACAATAATTTAGCTCAGTGTATAGTGATCATTTTTATTATCAGTTAGCCATTGGACACTTACAAACTGCCAGACACATATCAGAATATGATTAATTTTCATGTTACTCATTATTTTGCTAGCACAAAATTGTATATTTCTTCAGCCTATACTTTTCTTTCTTCTGTGCATCTGATTATTTTGGATGGTAATATTCAATAATTTAAACTGAAATTGTAATAATGTCTGCTGAAGTGATATCATCAAATCACAAGACTGCATAGAATTTACAACACATACTGTGTTACATTTATATTGTTACTGAATCAGACTTTCCTATTGCTTCATTTTTATCATAAGTAAAGTATCATAGCACACATTGAATTCCAGTCCAATAAATATGGAAATGTCATATGTATTAGTAAAATCAGAAATCTAGAAAATAAAAACAAATAAGTGGAAATAATAAATTTACCTGATTTTTGAGAGGGTAGCACATTTACCATGGTGAAATAGTGAAAGGCAATCTTAAAGACATTTATTACTCTATAGATGTTATAATGCACATTGAATAAACTGTAAATAAAGAATAATTACTAAGGTATGAAAGATAAACAACCAACAGGTGGATATAGATTTAATCATATGATTTGTTTAAGTATTTTAAGCTGATTAATTTCAGTAATAAATGTCACACATGTGTTTCATATATCAAAATCTATGTGGGAATCTAGTAAACACAATATGTAAACATAAGGAAATAAATATTGGGCTTATGTGCCTCTTTATCCAATATCACAATATTTGGGTGCATGACCATATTGCCATCAACAGGTGCATTGATTAACTGACTGTTAAGAGACAACCGCAGGGCTTATATCTGAATGCAACTCCCTCCCTCCTCCTCCTCCACCCCTTCACCCTCCCATCTTCATCCAGTGGTCTGCTCTTGTCACTGTCGCATGTGAAGTTGGACCCGGGGTGTGGCTAATGCACAACAAACCTGTTGATATGCTGCTTCTATCAGATGTCAGTTTACTGTTGTTGCAGAGAAACTCTATGTCATTTTTAATGAACCCAACTGCTGGCCCCCAAACTTGTTAAGGCTGTAATCCGTGTTGTTGTTGATTAAAGTGCTTCTTACTGATATAATCAATTGTTTTATGACTTTCATGATAGACCTGTAAATGCCACTAAAGTAGTCCAAGTGTAATTTTGGGAATTTTCTTTTAAAGTTTTTCAAAAATTGTGGACTACATGCTGGGCTAACAGCATCATCTCATATGAGCCTATTTGCTCCCTAACATTACTAACAAATAATCTCTTCCTTAGACACTAGGTGTGTAGAGCAAACAGAAAACTTGTGATAAAAATAACATTCTGGCCACTGACAGCTGCTGAGTACTATCTGGTATACATGTGGCAAAGTTCACCACCTCATAAGGCTTGGAAGAAAACTCAGCAAATAACTTTTACAGTGATGCAGCTTGTCAGGCTTCTTCATGCTGTGATACATCTATTTCCAGTACAGGTGTGTGGTTTGGTATCCTTTCCAGACAGTGATATGTATTTTCACAACTATTCATACTCCAATGAGGATACTAATTGTGTGACTCTCCAGCCACAATCACACTTGCCACTCTCATCACATCTCGTGGAGGTCTGTGTGCAAAGTAGTTGGCACTGCAGCAGTCGGTGACTGCTGTGTTTACCACGAATGATGACTGTTCCTTCATGTAATATTGGTTACTGGATACTTGTGATGAATTTCTTTTCTCTTGGACTGTCCTTTGGAACTTTCCTGTAAATCTGGAATGGGAACTTCAGATTTTTGAGAAATATATCTGTAAGTTACAGAGGAAAAATAAATTTGTTTGTTTTACATTTTGTTTAGAGTAGCCTAAGAAAGAGAAATAACAATAATTATCATGGTGTTTCTTACACTGATATTGTAGAATGTCTATTTGCTCATGAGATTTGTTGTTAATTATATGCACTAGCTTATTTCAGTGAACACAAGACTTTACTTTGCAACACATGCTTTCAACATTTTCCACACAAACTTAAGGAAGGTACAGTTTTTTATAATTTTGCTCATAGTGCCCTGGAAATGTCAGCCATCCAAGAAATGGAAGTAACTGATTTTTAAAACTGAAATTAAAACTGTCCATATCACTATTTACTTGTATTTAGAAACTGGTTTCAATTATGACCTTATCAACAGTGTCACTATAGATACAGGGATTACTGATCATGACATCATCGTAGCTGATGTTACTAAAGCTAAAAAAAAATCCACCAAGAAGGTTAGAAGAGTATTTATGTTGGAAAAAAGCAGATAAGCAGTCATTAGCATCCTACTTAGATAATGGATGGACATCATTTAGTTCCAATAAAATGGATGTAGAGGAATTATCGGTCAAGTTTAAGCTGATTGTAAATTGCACTCTGGAGAAATGTGTGCTGAGTAATTTGATTAAGAACAGAAAAGACCCAACGTATTCCAGTAACAAAATGTGGAATATGCTGAGGAAACAGAGATTGTTGCACTTTCAAGTCGAAACAAAAAAAAAAAAAGTGGAAATGTCAGAAGGCAAAAATTAATAGAAATTTGTGTGTCTGCAAAAAGATGAGAAAAGCTTCTGTCCACAAGCCAGCATAGATTTAGAAAGAATCACTCATGCAAAAATCAGATAGCCCTTTTCTCATACGATATCCATGGACGAAGGGCAACAGTCAGATTCCATATTCCTAGATTTCCAGAAAGCATTTGACAGACTGTTACAAAGGCCCAAACATACAGAATATGTTCCCAGATATGGCTCAAAAACATTGTAAGTATTGGAATGCAATATGTTGTCCTTGACAGCAAGTGTTCATCAGAGCCTAGGGCATTGCCAGGAGTTCTTTAGGAAAGTGGGATAGTACAGTTCTCATTCTCTACATACATAAATGATCTGATGGATGGGGTGATCATGAATCTGCAACTATCTACTGATGACACTGTAGTACATGGCAAAGTATCATCACTGAGTGAATGTAGAAGATGAAGGATGACTCAGACAGAATTTCTAGTTGGTGTGACGAATGGTAGCTTGCTCAAAATGTAAGTAAATGCAGATGAGTAGGAAAACAGCTCATTAATGTTGGAACACAATATCATTAGTGTAGTGCTTGGCACAGATAGGTTCCCCCCCTCCCCCCGGTATTGTTCATTGCATGTCACAAGATGTTCAGGTTGATCATTGATTCCTTTACTCAGTTTTTTTTTTATTACAGAGGGCAAGCAGTAATATCTGGGCTTAATGTTGCAAAGCAATGTGAAATCGAATGAGCATATAAGATTGGTAGTGGGGAAGGCAAATGGTTGACCTTGATTTTTTAGCTCATCTACTAAAGAGACGGAATATAGAACACTTGTTTGACCCATCCTTGAGTACTGCTTGAGTGTTTTGGATCCCCAACAGGTCAGATTAAAGAAAGAAATTGAAGCAATTGAGAGGAGTGTTGCTAGATTTGTTATCAGTAGGTATGATCAAGAAGCAAATGTTAGGAAGATGCTTCGTGAACTCAAATGGAACTCCATGGAAGGAAGATAATTTTCTTTTTGTGAAACACTACTGAAAGAACAGTCATTTGCAGCTGACTGCAGAATGATTCTACTATTGCCAAAATACATTTTGCATAATGTCTTCAAAACAAAATAAGAGATATTAGGGCCAATACTGTGGCATACAGATGGTCATTTTTCCCCTGTTCCATCTGCAAGTGGACTAAGAAAGGACATGACTGATAGTGGTACATGATACCTCCACTGCACACCCTACAGTGACTTGTGGATTCTGTATGTAGATGTACAAACATACTCAATGAATTTCAGCAAAAAGAATAAAATGGACCAGAAGAATGTATAGGCATATGGCAATAGTAGTTCAATGATAAATGGAAAAATCAAGGATAAGCCTTACAATAATTGTGGTGAAGTGGCAGCATGAATGTAGTAACATCTACTTGAAGATGTTTAATATCAGTCTTATAATGACTGAGAACACAAGGAATACCTTACACAAGGGTATATAAACTGTTATTCTTGCTAAGTCCCATTTATGACTGTAGCTGTAACTAGTAAATGTTGCTCATCCAATCTGTGTATTGTAATTTCTCATTACGAACAGTATGGCAATGCACAAAATTCCTCATGTGTTAAGTGCAAAGGAAGTACATTGTTTTATAAACTTGATACTGTTACTCACCCAAATGAGGAACGGATTTTCCATAGAAGTATATTTCAAAAGCCACATGTAACAGGCAGAACATGTGCAAAAACAATGACACCACACAAACTGTAAGTCGCTGACCACAATCAGAAGGCAGGAACCAAGAGAATAATGTTATCAGACATAACACTGAAAAAAAAATCAGCACTGTGTGAAGATATTACAATTGGGATGCAGTTACTGAGACAGCATTTCATTAAACTGAAACTGCACAAGTTCTACTCAAAATGAATTAAAACAGTGACATTGGTTTAAAATCCAGTATATAATTACTTTATGTTAACTATCCAAAATATGACAAACTTTTTTAAATCAAAAAATCATAGATATTTACCAATAGAGAAAACATGAAACTTTAATCATGTACTCATATAAAATATTCTGTTTGCCTAATGACAGTATACACAAGTACACATTTATCACAAAAGACAAGTACTTTAAGAAACTGATAGAATATGGTTTATTTGCATGCTAATGTAATTTACAAATCAGTTAAGTAGGGCACAGGGACACCTAAAATGTGTAATACAGCTGTTAATCTCATGGACTCTTGTAATGGAGCTGCAAATGTATAGTAGTATTGTAATACTGTTTCACCACAAAAAACATCAATTGTAAAGAAAAGACAAGTATCATGTCCTTCAATATATGAATAATAAATAATGTAAAATTGCTGTAAAACAGCAAAGGAATTTATTTAATCTAAATGACTATATAATATATCAAGAAAAATAATCAGTGTTTGAAGATATAATTCGATGGATAAAAAATTTACTTACTAAGTGGTGGTGGGGGAAAACACATACAAAAGATATGGAAATGCAAAAGCTTTTGGAGCCAATGGTTCTTTCTTCTGACAGAAGCACTGAAGGGAAAGGAAGAAAGATGAAGGAAAAGCACTTGCTAGGTTTACAAAATAGGAAGAGTTATGGAATAGTACTGCTGTAGGGTAGTTGTTGTCGTTGTCACTAACTGAGTGAGTCTGTTTACTACTTGGTACTGTAATTATGTCTGTGACGAAGCCAGTAATTTTGTCTTGAAGAAAATAAAATAGAAGTTGAAAGCAAAGAGTGCCGAGTTGTCATGAAATAAGGACCTGGGTCCTGTTAATACTACACCAAAGGCAAATATAAATTATGAATGTAAAAGTTTTTATCGTTTATGTGGTAATAACCAATTCATCACAGGCAGGTGATAATGTGTCTTGGTTATTTATCCATGTAAATCACCACATCCAGTTATTTTCATAAAAATATCAAAATTTTGTAATGTTTTGACAAAGTGGATAGCACTTATAATAAATATTCATTCTGGATTAAAATTTATGAATTCTCCCATTCATATTGTCAGCTACACTTATTTACACAATCAATAAAAGCCAACACACACTAATGCATGATAGGTGTAAAATGAAGCATACGACTGTAGATCCAGAGTTCCTAAATGAAAATTGTATGGCTGTCAAGAGGGCAATGCATGAATCCTTCAACAACTAACACAGTAGTGTATTATTGGAAGATCTCTCACAAAACTCAAAGAAATTCTTGCCGTATGTGAAGGCTATTAGAGGCAGCAAAAGTTGAAACTGAGCATAAAAAAGTAAAAGCAGAAATGATGAAATCCATTTTAAAATATTTCTTTACACGAAAAACCATGGAGTATTGTCACAATTAATTTTCACACCATTACAAAGATGGAGTGATGTAAATTTTAGTGTTCTTGGCATTGACAAAAAGGTGAAATTGCTAAAATTCAACAAAGCTCTAGTGCCCAATGGAGTCCATACCAGATTCCATACAGAGTTTGCAGCTGAGTTAGCCCCTCTTACAACCATAATACACCATAAATCCTTACCTGCATGTCTGAAAGAACAGATACTGTTGATGATCCAGAGAGTCTATTCTATCAGACAAGCATGTAAGCATTTCAACTCTAGGCAGGCACATGATGAGAACAGCATTCGTTTCGATTCCTTGTTGTCTCACTCTGTCTGCTGCATAAATCCAAGTAGTGTTGTGAGCATTAGGTGATGAATTTAGAGCCTGATTATACGAGGACGTAGATGGGTCAGTTTGGGGAGTGTGCATGGATAGCTGAAGTGTTTAAGGCAACCGTTTGCGATAAGTGGGAAATCCAGGTTGAAGTCCCAGTCTGGCACAAATATTCATTTGTCACTATTGGGTTGTAGATCTAAGACAGCTGATGTCAAGAAATTTGCAGTCAGCAAATAAATTTTGAAGAGCCAAAAATCCTTCAAACAAAAAATGGTGTCCAGTAGTGAGAAGAAAGCACATGTCACACCTGTCTACAACAAGAGTGGCAGAAATGATTCACAAAACTACCATCCACTATCCTTGTATCCATGGGTAAGCTCAAACATAATGAGATATCTCAAACAGAATGACACCCTCAATGCCAAACAGCATGGATTCCAAAAACATTGCTCATGCAGATCCCAACTTTTGCTTTTCTCTCTTGACATCCTGAAAGCCATGGATCAAGGCAATCAGTTATATTTAGTATTTCTTGATCTCCAGAAGGATTTACTCAATACTATATCTATGCTTATTATCAAATGTGTGATCATACAGGATATCAAGTGAAATATGTGTATGGTTCGATTTCTAGTTAGGGAGGACAAAACATGTTACCTTGTATGGAGATCATTGACAGATGTAGAAGTAAATTTAAGTGTGCCCCAGGGAAGCATGATGGGGCCATTGGTTGTTCATGTATATATGTGTAAATGAAACTGCAGACAATATTAATAGTAACCTCCAACATTTTGCATATGATGCGGTTATCTATAATGAAGTATCATCTGAAAAACATTGCAAAAATATTCAGTCAGACCTGAATAAGATTTCAAAGTGGTATAAACATTGGCAACTAGCATACAGCCAGAGAACCATCTGTTCAATTCCAGGATTTTCCATTCTGTTCATTAGCATTTTTTTTTTTTTTTTTTCGGGATAAGGGCTTCTGAAAAATGAAGGTGATGGCAAATTACAAAAACAAGTTATGTCAGGAGTAAAGATAACCACCCACCATATAGTTCAGGCGCTGCATGGCTGACAGCCACACAAATGAAATTGAAAATATATCTGAGATTTTGCACAATGTCCTTCCGTGAAGATAATTAATACACAAATGGCTATATTTTCCTTGCTAACTAAACTGTCTTAGAGCTGCAGCTTGACAAGGGTAAGGGGCTGTGTCAGGTGGGATGGGTAAGAGAAGAAAGGAAGCAGAAAAGGGAAGGGGCTGGTGATGGAGAAAGGTGGCTTACTGAAGAAAGGCGACAGGGCAGATAGATGTTACTGAGATGGAAGTCTGGATTGAGAGGAGAGATAAAAGAAAGTCATACCAAGACTGTGGAAAGGCTAGTGTGTGTCTAGATTAATAGGGTGAAGTGGGAGACAATGTGGCATGGTGGTGAAGGGTGTGGAACAGGGGCTTGCAGAAATTGAGGCCAGGAGGATTGTGGAACTGTGAATTCCAAACGTTACATTTAAATACGTTGTGTGACAATCACATATTCAGTCCTGCTTGACTTACAAGAAAATTTAAGATAGTTACCTAACATACAATAAACACTCATTTTTCATAGTGTAAATTGTTAACTACATCACATTTGTGCCTTCCTGCAGGATTCTCTACAGGGAAACCCATTTATGATCTCATAACTACTGCCTGGTTAGCTAAACAATAAGAATTTTTCTTTTGGGACATTCTATGACCTTCTGTGGACCATTAAACTGTGATTATGAAACTACATTGCTTTGCTATTAATGGCAAGGCTATTTATTGAATAGATGGAGTTACATCTTCATACCAGAAGGCAAAGAGTCACACTGACAAATTGTACTACGAGAATGAAACTCAAAATGGGGGAACATAAATACATATAATTACAAACTATGTAGGGAAGCTAATCCAATGGCAATAGAGAGTTTTTTAAACCTTGTTAATTAACAAGAGTGGCACAATGTTTATAGTGTCGATAATGTAGATGACAAAGATAATGCTTTTGTTAACACATTTCTCATGGTCTTTGAGAACTGCTTTCCACTAGAGCATTCTAAGTGGGGTAGTAGCAGTAAAAGGCAGACTGGATGGCTGACTAGTGGGATAAGGATATCATGAAGAAAAAAGCAGGAATGACATAAAAATGTTGGAAGTAGTCACAATCAAGCTACAGTAACCCATTACAAACAGTATTGCAAGGTGCTTAAAAATGTTATTAGGATGGCAAAGAGTTTATGGTATGCAAATAGAATAGCTAATTCACAGAATAAAATTAAAACCATATGGTCAGTTGTAAAGGACATGTCTGATCAGCAGCACAATATTGACGAAATAAAGTCAGTTCATAGTGAAAATATTTCTGTTACTGATAAGTCAGATATATGTACATATTTAACAATCATTAAATGATAAATCGGAAAATTTTTCTGAGCATTGATGGTGAATTAAATAAAAACTTAGTTTCTACAGCAAATTATACAACTTTCTTGGAAAATGCCTTTCCAAATTGATGTCTGAAACACTCCTCTGTGATACTGACAAGGGGGAGATTGAATCAATAATTAAATCATATCTCATGGATATGATGGAGTGCCTAGCAGGACATTAAAGTACTATACTGCACATGTTAACCCTATACTTAGCCATATTTGTTATTTTTCTGTTAAGAATGGTCAGTTTCCATAACAATTAAAGTACTCTGTAATAAAGACACTTTATGAAAAGGGAGAAAGGGATAATGAAGACAATTTTAGACTTATTTCTATGCTATCAGTATTTGCTAAAGTTATAGAAAAGGCTGTGTATGTAAGGATAATTGATCATTTTATATCACATAAATTGCTATCAAATGTACAGTTCGGCTTTAGAAGTCATTTAACAACTGAAAATGCTATATTCTCTTTTCTCTGTGAAGTACTGGACAGATTAAACAAAAGGTTTTGAATGCTAGGAATATTTTTTGATTTAACTAAAGTGTTTGATTGTGTTGATCACAAAATATTGCTCCATAAGTTGGACCATAACGGAATACGGGAAGTAGCTCACAATTGGTTCACCTTTTACTTTAACAACAGACAGCAAAAGGTCATTATTCACAGCGTTGAGAATGGCTGCGATGTGGCGTCTGAGTGGAGGATGGCCAAATGGGGGATGCCCCACGGATCAGTGTTGGGGCCACTCCTGTTCCTTATTTATATAAATGATATGCCCGTTAGTGTTACAGGTAATTATAAAATATTCCTGTTTGCTGATGACACTAGCTTTGTAGTAAAGCAAGTTTTGTGCAACATTAGCTCTGTTTCAAATAGTGCAGTCCATGACATAAGTTCATGGCTTGTAGAAAATAAACTAGCACTCAATCACAGTAAGATTCAGTTTTTACAGTTCTAAAACACAATTCAACAAGACCTGATATTTTAATTTTGCAGAATGGGCATATAAATAGTGAAACTGAACAGTTCGACTTTCTAAGTGTTCAGATAGATAGTAAACTGTAGTGGAAAGCCCACATTCAGGATCTTGTTCAAAGACTTAATGCTGCAATTTTTACTATTCAAATGGTATCTGAAAAAAGTGATCATTCGAAATGAAAATTAGTCTACTTTGCTTATTTTCATTCGCTTATGTCACATGGTATTATATTTTGGGGTAACTCTTCCCATTCTCAAAGAATATTTTTGGTTCATAAATGGGCACTTTGGACAATAAGTGATGTAAGTTCATGAAGCTCTTGTGGACCCCTGTTCAGTAGTCTGTGTGTTCTGACATTGGTCTTTCAATATATATGTTCTTTACTGTCATTTCTTGTTAACAATATCAGTTCATTCCCAAGACTTAGCAGCTTTCACTCAGTTAATACTAGGCAGGAATCCAATCTGCATTTGGATCACACTTCCTTACCTCTAGTGCAGAAAAGTATGCTCTATACTGCTGCAGCCATTTTCAATAAGCTACCACAAGAATTTAAAAATCCTGGCAGTAATCCATGTGCTTTCAAATCGAAACTGAAGAGTTTCCTCATGAGTCACTTCTTCTATTCTGTTGAGGGGTTCCTATGTTATATTGTTGATAGCATTTCCATAAACGTATGGCTAGACTTTTTTTGGGTTTTATTTTATCTGTTATTACTTCTATGGTTTAATTTCATGTACTGACATGTTCCACAACCTTGGAGATTTGCTCCTCAATTTGGTCCTACCAAACTAGACGTATGAATGAATAAATAAATAAATAAATTGTGGAGTCACATAATATTCAGCATTGAATCCACATCTTTAATAATCTGTATAAATGACCTTCCAGTGACTTCAGGGGAAAAAATCTGTTTCCTAATGGTGCAGGATGATGTATTGACATATGCTGCATATCATCTGCAGCATATCGTCTGCTGCATATCATCTGCTGCAGTGTAGCTGTTACAGTTGTCAGGATGTCAGAAAATCTCATTTAAATCATTACTGACAAAAGTCCAGGTATTAATCAATTCTGGGGCATCATTTTCTGTGATTTCAGGTGCTTTCCATTGTCTGGTAAAGAAAATAATAGTCCAAGATTCAAAGGCCATTGCACTGAAGGCTGCAAATGGAAAATACCTCCTACTGTTAGGAAACTGTATTGTGAGAATAACTATCAATGACAGAACACAGCTCCTCAAATCTCTCAATTCAAAAGAAGGGCATAATGTTATCCTTGGGTGCAACTTCTTGCAGGCATCGCAAGCAGTCATAAACCATGAAATATTGAAGCTGCAGATTGAAGAAGCCATTCCAATAAGTTCACACAACAAAGTTTGCTCTGGTCAATTGTCTGCCGCTGATGACACACTTATCCTTCCATCATGAATGAGATGAGTTCTTGTCAATAGTCTGGATACTCAGTTGGGCTGTGAATCTCTGTTTGAGTGCAAATGGTTACTCAGCCTCGCAAATAAGCCTATATACGACTGTCAATCACACCAATCACAAACAAACGAGGACAGCTCTGGATCACTAACTGCCTTAGGTCTCATTTTCTGCAGAGTAGATGCACAATAATTGTAAAGCTTACTTGTTCTGTATCACAGTGATAGGTCAAAACTGCAATTCACAGAACATTCAGATAACTAAACAGGCTAATAACTAACTTGACAGAGGGACAACATCAGCAAGTTCTGGCCATTCTGTGTTAGTTTTTGGGTGTATTGAGTCTTGCGTGGCGATGAGGCACTTGATGGCTGAATGTGGAACACCATATCAACACTGATGTTGATCCCCTCATCAGTCAACAACACTCATAAAAGGGTGTCTACAGGTGAATGTGGGGTAATTCAGAAGGAAGTGGAGAAGATGCTGTGAGATGAGATCATTGAGCCATATTCCCTGCAGAAGACACAGTTTTCAAGCATGCAGTGTCATATGTAATGATCTCTGATCCTGAAAAAGTGTGTCAGTCAGGACTGCTGCCAGAAGTAATTGCATGATGTAACATTGTCCACAGGATGAAAGCTCCCTCCCACTCACAGACAAATTATCCCATGGAATATTTTATTAAGAAATTGGTGAATATGCTCTCATTGTATGTTGATGTTAAACAGAGAGGCTGGGAATTGTCCTGCGAATAGTAAGAGATGCATATAACACAACAAAGCAAGATATTGCAGGTTTCACACAATTTCTCTTAACCCACATTCAAACAACAATCGATACTTGCAACCTAATTATGCTGAGCATGCTTACACCAAGCATAACCTGAACTGAAGAAACATGACATCTGACATAAATATAGGCATTCGTTGCCCGGGTTAAGGACTGTTGATGTTATTAACATTATAATGCCAAATACCCCCTTAGTATGGTTTTCTACACCTGCGCAGAAGGTCAGGATGTCATCAAAATCATTGAACTACTACTTCGGTCTACACTGAATCCTACATTCATTGTCAGACATTACCTACAAAGTCGAGGATATTGAGGACACAAAACTGCAGAGAAGTTGATCATGTGCTTCACTTCAAGTTCTGTCATAATCTTGAGGCACAGATCAACAATAGGTATTTCTGATACAAGAAACATGAAGATCTGCCCAATGACCATGATGCCTCAATGGGGATAACTCTATTTGAGCATCACAGTGACAGATAACGTTATCAGAACATGAGGACACACCATCGGTACCATATAAAGGGCTGCCGACTACATCCAGATGCAGGAAGGTATAGTCCATTCCAAAACAGTGGATCACTGTTTTGGAAGGGGGAGCAATTCAAGGTGCTATATCACCACATGTTGTATCATGTTCACTGTGATGTAGTGATCATTGTCCCTGGCTGTGAGATGTGGGTACCCATGTGATTCCTGCATCATGAAATTATTTATAGTTTATGATATGTAATTTCCGAAAGAGTCTGGGCTTGGCTGTTTATGAAACTTTGTACTAAGGTAGGCAGTTCAGCTCTGTGTGTACTTTTTGTGCACTCAATAAATATGTTGTTAGTCAGAAGTGTTCTCGTTGATGACCCTACCCTTGTAAGTGACACTTTATTCTAGATTTTATGTAACAAAATCAAGGGCACAAATTCAGTCATATGAGGCGTACCAAAAATATTTTATCAAGAATACAGCTGACTGCAGCATACAGTTTAAGTTTAATCTTACTCATATTATGCAGATTTAAAAAAAAAAAAACATAAATAATAGTACAAGGTGTAAGACTTTGCTTCTGCCATTTTCCCCCCACATTTGAGGCTTTGATGAAACAAATTGGTTACATATGTATCATTCAAAGTATTTTCCATTGCTTGCCACTACTTTCTTCCATCTTTCAGGCAGTGTATGAATCCTGCGTTGAAAAAATTGTTCATCTCTTGAAGCAATACACGAATCAATCCAATTTGTGACTTCTTCATGATATCAGAAGTGTTGGTAAGCCAGACCATGTGACATTGATCTAAACAGGTGATAGTCAGAGGGAGCAATGTCTGGAGAATACAGCGGGTGGGGTAGGACTTCCAATTTTAATGTTTCCAAGTACGTTTTGACCTCTTTTGCAACGTGGGGTCAAGCGCTGTCATGCTTCAAAATCACTTTATTGTGCCTCTCGCTGTACTGTGGCCATTTGTCTTTTAATGCTCTGCTCGAACACATTAATTGTGTTTGATAACAAGCACCTGTGATTGTTTCACTTGGTTTTAACACCTCATAGTACATCACGCTGAGCTGGTCCCACCAAATGCAGAGCATGATCTTGGAGCCATGTGAATATTCGGTTTGGCCATCAATGTGGAAGCATGGCTGGGATATCCCCATGATTATCATAATGAACCAATTTTTCGTCCCTGGTCACAATGCAATGCAGAAATCCCTTCCATTTTTGCCTTTGAAGCAACTGTTCACAAACACAAATGCTGTTCAATGTCTCTTGGTTTCAACTCACATGGGACTCAAGTTGTTTTTTTCTGAATCATGCCCATAGCCTTGAGACATTTTAAAATGGCTTTCTGTGTCACTCCCACTAATTGTGCCAATTCTTCTTGACTTTGATGTGAGCCTTCATTCAGCAATGTTTCCAATTCTGCATCTTTGAAAACATTCTCTCTTCCACTACTATGCCAGTCTACAACGTTAAAATCAACGTTCTTGAAGCGTTGAAACCGCTCACGACATATTCTTTCATTAATAGCGTCCTTACCATATGTACTTGAGAGCATTTGATGAGACTCAGCTGCTGCTTTCTTCATACTGAAACAAAATAGTAACACCTCCCGCAAATGACGAGTATTAGGCTCGCAAACTGACATTTTCAATCAAGAACAACTTTATGATGCAGACACAAATTGACTAATGTTTGAATGAGGTTATGTTGACTGAGGTCCAAGCTAATTGCCTGACATCTGTGATCAGTTTGTTTCGACCGCTACTTACCGTTGTCGCCACCTATCGGCAAATGGTGGAAGCAAAATTCTACACCTTGCAGTATCAAAAATAGAAATTAATTTTTATACTGTAACTGAAACACCATGTGGAAACGTTCCTGAGATTTACCTGGAAAACACTGTATAATGGACATGCTAATCAGCAAGTCCAGTTCATAATAATTCACTCTTCAAAATACCTACAATGGTATAGTTTTGAATGGTTCCTGTTGAGGTGTGGTGTAAAGACAAAATTTCAAACCCACAGCTCTGGTGTTTAACAAAATTTTGATTGTGTTACCACACATATAAACCAAATGACCTGTTGGTGACCAGGCTACATGATAGAGATTTTTTCATGTGGAAGTGACAGCTGTCAAAATGCTCTTGATAAAATGGAAATGCTGTATGGCTAGGGCCTCCCGTCGGGTAGACTGTTCGCCTGGTGCAAGTCTTTCGAGTTGACACCACTTCAGTGATTTGCGTGTTGATGGGGATGAAATGATGATGATAAGGACAACACAACACCCAGTCCCTGAGTGGCAAAAATCTCTGACCCAGCCGGGAATGGAACCCAGGGCGCTAGGTATGATATTCCGTCGTGCTGACCACTCAGCTACCAGGGGTGGACTAATGCTCTTGATGGTTAGTGAGCTTGGGATCTGCTTTGAGGTAAAGAAGCACAAACAAATATGTGACATGACATGGGCACCCATATAGAACCTTCCATGGCTGTCTGTGTATGGGACATCTATATGAAACCTTCCCAGCCCTATAAAATTCCAAACCCATTGTCTCTTTCAGGTTCATTGATGGTATTTTCATAAACTGGACCCAGGGCTAAGACATCCTATCCTCATCCTCAGCCCCTCCTCCCCCATTAAGTTCACCTGGTCTTCCTCAGCCTAACATGCCACCTTCCCAGGTGCTGATCTCCACCTCTTTGATGACTCCATCGATATCTCTGTCCATATCAAGTCCACCAACCATCAAAAGTACCTGAATTTGACAGCTGTGATCCCTTTCACACCAAAAAATTCCACTCACATAGTCCGACCACATGAGGATAGTGTATCTGCAAAGACAAGAGTTCCCTTGCCCAGTACGCTGAAGATCTCACAAGCGTCTTAACTGAGACACTATCACCCAAATCTAGTCCACAAACAAAATTTCCCATGTCATTTACTCACACATCTCTAATTCTTCTTTCAGCCCCAAAAACCAGCAGCAAAAGAGCACCCCCTCATCACCCATCATCACTGCAGATTGGAGTAACTGGACCATGTACTTTGACTGGGTTTTATAGTTCATCAGTGTGGCTGCAAATGAGGAGCATCCTGCCCACTATCCTTCCCATCAGTTATAAAGTGGTATTCCATCACCTACCCTACCTAATTAACATCCTGGATTACCCCTATACCACTCCCACTCCTAAACCCTTGTCACATGGTTCATATTTATGTTGCTGTGGAAGACCCCAGTGCAAGACATGCCTCATTCACCTGCCCAAAACATAATAATCCAGTACCATCACTGGCTTTTCTATTGCATCAGAGGCAGGGCCACATATGGAAACAATCATGTCATGTACCAACTCTGCTGCAATTTCTGCACAGCATTTTATCTGGGCATGACCGCCAGCCACCTTTCCCCAAACTTCCCTCCCACTCCCTGTCTCTTTTTCCCTCCTCACCCATTCCACCAAACCACAACTTTCCATACCTATTTACTACATGTCCTGTTTTGCTATCTTCTGGGACAATACAGTGATTTGTAATAATTAAGTATAAGTAGAACATTTAAAAGAGGACTCTTCAACAGCCTTTATATTGCCACACTTTACCTTAATGGTACTTTTTTCAATAAAATTCTTCAGGGTATCAGACCGCATCGTCATAATTTAAAATGCGCCAACGTTTTGGCCAGCGTTGCAGCTAGCCTTCATCAGGGCCTTACGTTAACTGCTAAATGAACACACTTGGTTCCTTAAATAGCTGCACGAGAAAACCGTGTCGTTACTTGATTGGCTGTAAAAGGAGGAGGAGGAGGGGTGAAAGGTATGCTTTATTGGTGTTTCCTTTATTATCTGTCATTGGCTGAAATAGCTGTTTTCTATTGGTCTTTATATTAATCCACCCCATTGGAGGAGACGGACGAATAGCGAACAGGTGATGGCTGTGACGTCACACTGTTTCCATGCTGTCCAGAAGCCGGCTGCGGCGTGCCATTGCTTTGTGTGCTCGCGACCACTACTGCGGCTCTCCGTGTGTCTGCATGGGCCGCCATGGCTCTGCCGCCGCTCCGTAGCCCTGCTATTGCAGGCAGCCAAGACCTCGGAAGCTTGTACCCGTCCTCTCTATTCATGTTGGCGGGTCTTTTGGCTATTTCTATCGCCTCTATAATCTTTCGTTTGAAAGTGAGAGGCTGTTTCGCCAGGACGCGGGCTTCTTGAAAAAATATTGGTTTCCCGCACTCGTCTCGGTGTTCCGCCACTGCTGACTTAGTGTGTTGTTTCAGGCGGATATATCTTTCATGTTCCAAGAGCCTTGTGCTAATTGGACGTCCCGTCTCACCTATGTAGACTAATCCACACGCACAACCAATTTCATACACACCAACACGCCAGCTGTGTGTAGTTTGTCAACTGCATCCTTGGTAGAACCGAGCATGTCTGATATTTTGTTTCTGCTTCGGAAAATTGGTTCGATGTCGGCTTTTCGTAGAATTTTGCCAATACGTTCGGTGACCCCTTGTACATATGGTAACACAGCAATGCTCTGTGCCTCCTTCTCCTCTTCCCTATTAGTCTTCTCCCTTGTTGACATGGTGCTGTCTATCATCTGCTTCCCATAGCCATTAGTTCCAAAGATGGACCTGAGGCGTTCAAGTTCTGTCTTCAGATGTTCTTCGTCGCTTATCCTGTACGCTCTCTTCGTTAGCGTGTGCAGGGCGGACTTCTTCTGCGTGGGGTGATGGTGGGAGGAGGCATGAAGGTACCTGTCCGTATTGGTTGGTTTCCTGTACACTTTGTGGCCAAGTTTACCATCAGGTTTTCGATAAAATTTCCACGTCGAGAAAAGGCAGCACCCCATTCTTCTCTGTTTCCATTGTAAACTGAATTTTCCTATGCTGTTGGTTAAGGTGCTTGTGGAAGTTCTGTAACTCTTCTTCTCCGTGGGGCCAGATCACGAAAGTATCATCGACATAGCGAAGCCAACAATTTGGACGTAATGGTGCGGACTGGAGGGCTGTTTCCTCAAATGCCTCCATGAAAATTTCTGCTGCGATAGGCGATAGGGGTGAGCCCATAGCTACACCATCAGTTTGTTCATAAAATTGACCTCTCCACTTGAAGTAGGTGGTCGTCAGACAGTGGCGCACAAGCTCACATATATCAGGTGCCACACGTTCTTCTAGGATGTTCACAGTATCTGACACTGGGACATTCGTGAATAGGGATTTGACGTCGAAAATAACCATCAGATCTTGGTCCGTAACACGCATTTCCTTTAGGAGAGACACGAAGTGAGTGGAATCCTTAATGTGGGACTCGGTTTGATGCACTAGGTGTCGGAGCCTAGGTGCCAGTTCTTTCGCTAGGTAGTAGGTCGGCGAATTTATACTGTTTACTATGGGCCTTAAGGGGAAGTCGGTTTTGTGTACCTTCGGTACACCAATAGAAAACAGCTATTTCAGCCAATGACAGATAATAAAGGAAACACCAATAAAGCATACCTTTCACCCCTCCTCCTCCTCCTTTTACAGCCAATCAAGTAACGATACGGTTTTCTCGTGCAGCTATTTAAGGAACCAAGTGTGTTCATTTAGCAGTTAACGTAAGGCCCTGATGAAGGCTAGCTGCAACGCTGGCCAAAACGTTGGCGCATTTTAAATTATGACGATGCGGTCTGATACCCTGAAGAATTTTATTGAAGAAGACAACGGCCGCGGAAGCCTACGCTTACATTTAATGGTACTTGTTGCTAATCATAAAAATCTGTTTCCAGTGAAATTTAATTTACAGAGCCACTATAAAAGATAGAATAGCAAGAAGAGAAAAAGGCTATGTCAACATGGGCTGGAAATGCATTGTTACCGATTTATTCGATCTTCAGTTCCTACAAACTCCACTGTATGTCTGCAATGCCAGATGTTTCACTCCAGTTACTCATCAGAGGAAGTATTAAATATGACCTCCTCCATTTGTTGCCTCATTGAATTCCACACACAATCAAAAATGGCTGATGTACTAACTGACTGAAAGACTGCTTAATGTGTGCATGGAGAGTAGATTCATCCACAATAGCAGCTGAATATACGTGAGGGACTTTAAGTGTACCCACAGATGAAAGCCCATGGGGTTTAAGTCAGGCGAATGGTGTGGCCAAGCTATTGGTCCACCTCTACCTATCCACCACTCAGGAGAATGAGCATTCAGGTGCCTCTGGGAAGACAGACTGAAATATGTGGGAGTACCACCATGCGTGAAATATATTTGTCAATGGGATGCAAGTGGCATGTCTTCTAAGTTCCCAGCCAATGCAGTACACATGAAATATGTGTAGTTCTGTCCAGTTAGTCTTCCTTGAAGAATGGAGGGCCACTAACAATGACTGCCCAGGTGATAAAGGAAATCCTCTGTTGGTGACAAGATGGATATTTGCAAGGGGATTTGTGCATGTCCACATGTGCTGGTTATGCAAATTCTGGATTTTGTCTCTTGTGAATGCCACTTCATCTGTGCATAAAATAACAGCTGAAAAGTTGGTTGTGAAAACACATTGCTACAGGAACCAGAGGTAGACCAACATTTGGAGGATAATCCACAGGAGAAAAGGTTTGTACGTGCTGCAGATGGTATGGAAACAGCACATTTTCACATTTGTATTGATACCAGAACTTCCTTCCACAGGGTTGAGCAGACCTTCCTCATCCTCTGGTGTTGAATGTCTTGGCCAACCCCCATTCCCTGGAGGATGTGTGGAACTCATAGAGGCAGCAATGAATTCCTACAAATGTCTTTCAGTTTGGTAATCTGCACAATGGGTAGCGTTCTGGTACAAGTGCCATGCCTCCATTCCATTGATATCTGTTAAACCATAAATGTAATACATGGCCATGAGCTCTTGGTTGGTTTACATTTCCAGACATGGGTATAGGCAATTTCAAACCATCCCCTACACACTTTTACTAACAGCCACAGATACATTTAATGTTCCAAGTACTTATTTGTCATTTCATAGCAGACTGCATGCCGTAATTACAAACCACCAATATGCTGACAACTACAGATTTAATTGGCAATCACTGTACTTCATCTGTGCATTGCTTAGGATATTCAGCTCCATATCACATTGATTCATAATTTGATTACTTGTGTAACACTTGTAAATGGTGTTGTACAGTTTCCTCTGACAAAGACCACTTGTCAGCATGCACATGCTTGAATAACTCAGTAACTCTGCAGTTATGAACCCATGTTAACACAGCCTTTTCTCTTCTTGTTATCTGAGGAATCAGTTCCTGGTGTTTTGGTACTGTGCCATGGGTCCTGATAAATGCTGAAGGCATAAAGGAACTAGACCTGCCTTATCTGGGTAGGAGTTTGCTAATACCCAAATTGCTAAGGTATGGGCTTCTAAGTGCCAGCAGTCCACTCTAAACATAAGGTCTATCTACGTTTCACTGGCCACCATATGGTTTGGAAGTGGAAGGCTGCATCAAGGGTAGATGGGTTTTGGTTTAAGCATAGAGATTGTGTGGAGGGTATAAATCTCCAGAAAGAAAACTCAGCTTCAAGTTGAGAAAGGTGCTGATGTGCTGGGTGGCTGTTAATCAGTAACAGTCATTGGTAGCAATTTCTGGAAAACACTCCAACCAAACCTGCATAAGTCTTATCCAGATGGCATGCAAGAAAAGAGATGCTATTGGTAAGGACATGCAAGAGCTTGTAGTCTCCAATTTTACCACCATGGTCATTCTTTGATAAATATGTGGCGTATAAATCAAAGTGTTGTTTAACACTAGAACCATGGAAGTGGTCAGATTGACAATTTTGTAATTTTGTCTGTACTACCATTCCATCCACAGGCTTTTTGCCTCTGGAATGTACAAAAACTTAGTTAGTTAGTTTCACATTTCATAGATCATTCACATGATAAATTATGATGGTGTGGAACAAGCCATTTTACAGTCATGTAGAGCAAATTAATTTGTAAATATAGCTACATGCTGGACATTTATAAATTTTGTGGTTTTGTATTGTATTGTTTTGTTTTATTATTATTATTATTACTAAATATACAAAATTGGATTAGTAATTCCTACCCACTACCTTTTAGACATTACAATAAAAGAAATTCTTCTATGGAATAGAAAGCGCTGTCAAGAAGAAATATTTTCAGTTTGTTTTCATATTTTACTTTGCTGTCTGTCAGACATTTTATACCACTGGGTAAGTTATCAAAAATTATAGTTGCAATATTGTGCACCTCTTTTCGTGCTGAAGACAATCTTAATGTAGAGTAGTGATTGCCATTTTTCCATCAGGTATTGTGATTAGGTTCATCATTGTCCCTTTTGAACTGCAGTGGATTATTTACAATAAATTTTATGAGCTAGTAAGTACTATGTGAAGCAGTAGTCAGAATGCTCAACTCCTTAAACAGATGTCTACAATATGATCATGGGTAAGCACCACATATTATTCTTAGAGCATATTTTTGAGCAATGAAGACTGTCTTTTGTAACAATGAGTTAACCCAGAACAAAATTATTGAATGAAAATATGCAGAATACGTCAATGTCCTGATTTGTATCTCCCCATGTTTTGCAACAACTGTAAACGTGGCTGAACTGAGGTTCCCCCCCCCCCCCAGTTTGAATTCTCATTTCATGGAGACCTAAGATGTTTCAGAATAATGACACTGGTTGAACAAAAACAGGATAATATGAAAGAAAGACAAGCATCAGAGCCCAGAAGTTTTTTGCTCTGGAAATGACCTCAGTAAAGATTTCAAAAATGTTTTATTATACAGTTCTTTCAGTGTTGCAAAATGATATGACTGCATATCCAAAGATGGAACACAATGAATGAATGAATGAACAGAAACATGCACAAGCTTATATCACCAACAAAATGTTGTAAGCACAACAAAATACATTTTCTAGCAGTACAGAGAGCCCATGCAAATACATAAATATCAAACAGCAAATAATTAAACCCTTCCATTGGTCATCATGTACATAATTTTTTTCAAAAAAAGTTTCTTATTTTTGAAAGGGCAGAACTCTTCAGAATTAGCATGTAAAATTTAGTAACTAACAATAACAAATGTTTTATTATAAGACTTAGTGTAATGAATACTTTCTGATCGTAAATATTGTATGCCACAATATAACATTGGAAGCCGAAGTGTAACACCAATGAAATGTAACTTAATGCTTCCTATAATTCCCAAAGTTAGCAATTATATTTATGGCAAAAGCAAATGACCTCATTTATAGTTATTTTAAGAGATCAAAATATGATTTTTCTTGTTTAAGTTCTCACTTACAAGTGGTCCTAATAACTTTGAACATTCCACCTTATTTAATGACTCCTGTCAGTTTGTTAGTTCATCAATCATGTTACACATTCTGGAGTAAGAAACTGAACAGCATCAAAGTTCTGGACAGGAGATTACTTCTTTCCTTAACTTTTGATTGAACTGACTAAAAAGTTATGAAAAGTAGAGGTCCAATATTTGGCTTGTTCATTGCATACTTGGCACACCTCTCCTTCAAGTTTAAAAGTTGGAAATTAGGTATTCTTGTTCTATCATACATGGCATTAAATGAAAATATTTATCATATGAAGTATCAATAACAAAATTTGAGTTATACGCACCTACACCTACTACCACTACTCGTATTTCATGGCCTGTTGCATGTCGTTTCATGGTGAATTTGAAGCCAAGACTTGGCCAGCTACCATGGCCTATTAAAGATGTCTCTGCCTTGATCACATCCCACACACGATCCTTCTCCATGTGAGTTGTATCAAGCTGTAAGCAATAACAACTTTGTATATTGAAGAAACTACTACGTAAACTAATGCATAAGAAACAATGTTCAGTGGATGCAGTTACACACATCAAAAAAGTTTTGCATCACCCCTGTTCCCAGAACTCCTGAAGATAGAAGTTGACTGTGGATATTGTATTACAGACACTGTCCCTTTGACTGTTCAGAGATGTTCACTAAACCTGCTCAAAGATGTAAACAACCATGCATGAGCAGCACCCATTAGACGGAGTGGGTCCGACAGCTGATCAGTTCCAGTCATTCCACCAGAAAGGAGGTACACGGCTCGTGTTGTCTGTAGTTCAACCATGCCTAGACAGTCAGTACCACAGTTCGATCGTGTCTGCATTGTTACTTTGTGCCAGGAAGGGCTCTCAACAAGGTAAGTGTCCAGGCATCTCGGAGTGAACCAAAGCGATGTTGTTTGGACATGGAGGAGATACAGAGAGACAAGAATTGTCAAAGACATGCCTCGCGCAGGCCGCCCAAGGGCTACTATGCAGTGAGTGACTGCTACCTATGGTTTATGGCTCAGAGGAGCCCTGACAGCAACGCCACCATGTTGTATAATGCTTTTCATGCAGCCACTGGACGTCATGTTATGACTCAAACCATGCACAATAGGCTGCATGATGCGCAACTTCACTCCCGACATCCATAACGAGGTCCATTTTTGCAACCGCAACACGATGCAGTACAGTACAAATGGGCCCAGCAGCATGCTGAATGGCCACTCAAGATTGGCATCACGTTCTCTTCACCAATGAATGTCAAATATGCCTTCAATCAGACAATCATCGGAGACATATTTGGAGGCAACCCAGTCAGGCTGAGTGCTTTAGACACACTGTCCAGCGAGTGCAGCAAGATGGAGGTTACCTGCTGATTTGGGGTGGCATTATGTTGGACCGATGTACACCGCTGGTAGTCATGAAAGGTGCCGTAATGGCTGTACAATACGTGAATGCCATCCTCTGACTGATAGTGAACCATATCGGCAGCATATTGGCAAGACATTCATCTTCACAGATGATAATTCGTGCCTCCATCATGTACATCTTGTGAGTGACTTCCTTCAGGATAACGACATCACTTGATTAGAGTGGCCAGCATGTTCTCCAGACATGAACCCTATCGAACATGCCAGGGATAGGTTGAAAAGGGCTGTTTATGGATGATGTGACCCACCAACCACTCTGAGGGATCTACACTGAGTCGCCGTAGAGGAGTGGAACAATCTGGATCAACAGTGCCTTGATGAAGTTGTGGATAGTACGCCATGATGAATGCAGACATGAGTCAATGCAAGAGGACGTGCTACTGTGTATTAGAGGTATCGGTGTGTACAGCAATCTGAACCACCACCTCTGAAGGTCTCACTTTATGGTGGTACAACATGCAACGTGTGGTTTTCATGAGCAATAAAAAGGGTGGAAATGATGTTTATGTTGATCTCTACTCCAATTTTCTGTACAGGTTCCAGAACTCTCGGAATCGAGGCAATGCAAAACTTTTTTTGAAATGTGTAAAAATGAAACTTGCGCAACCATTTGTAAGATGACTATACTTTCCTAAGATGATACAATTAGGTTGAATGACAGAGGGAAAATGTTTGCAGCAGATACTGACATTAAGCAACTGAGCTGCCACAGAAATTAATACTAATTTTAAACAGTATCAATTTTGTATATTGAATATGTCTTCCATGGATTCATATAGCAACTACTTGCCCTGGATGTGGCACATGTCAATATTTTACATGTATTTAGTTACACATTAACATTAAACATACATACATATTATTGACTTGCACACAAGAATTATTGCAGTAACATTACAAGCCAAATAATAACTACAATTGTACAATATACAATATAATAATAAGACAAATACTTTATTACATTACAAACAAGACAATAAATACAGTTGTGCAGAAATAGCATTAATGCAGTAATAACATGTAGAAACCAACATAATTCACAAAAGATAATAGTGTTATACGAGGGGTGTTTGAAAAGTCCGTGCGAAGCTCGAGGTGGCACCACCAGCGCGTATCAGGGTCATGTTTAGTTAATAGCATCTTTGGAAAGAACGTACACCAATTTTCAGCCTTATTGGTCTATTTATTTGTGTTTGGAATTCGTGTGAATCGAGGAAGTCGAGTGATTGTCAAAAAATGGACGAAGAAGAATTTCGTGTGGTGATTAAAGATTACTTTATGAAAGGCAAAATGCCTCAGGAGACTAAAGAGAAGCTTGATAAACATTACAGTGACTCTGCACCTTCGATTAGAACAGTTTGTATAAATGGTTTCAAAATGTTTGGATTGGCCATATGGGCACAAGTGATGCTGAAAGTTCTGGATGCCCTGCGGAGGTTATGACTTCAGAAATCATTGATAAAATCTATGATATGGTGATGGATGACAGAACAGCTAAGGTGTGTGAGATTGCTAGTGCTGTGGGCATCTTGAATGAATGGGTACATAATATTTTGAACAAACATTTGGACATGAGAAAGCTATCCACAAGATGGGTTCTGCGATTGCACACGCTTGACCAAAAATGAAATTGTGTGAAGTGTTGCAAGGATGGTTTGCAGCTGTTCATGAAGAATCCACAGGACTTTAAGTGTCATTTTGGCACTGTGGATGAAAAATTGATACATTACTATAATCCTGAGACCAAAGAACAATCTAAACAATAGGTTACCAAGGGAGAATCTGCACCAAGAAAGGTGAAGACCAGTCCTTCAGCCGGAAAGCTTATGGCGACTGTCTTTTGGGATTCACAAGGTATAATCTTCATCGACTATCTGGAAAAGGGTAAAACTATTACAGGTGCATATTATTCATTGTTAATGGACCATTTGAAAACCAAGCTGCAAGAAAAACGCCAGCGATAGGACCACAAAAAAGTCCTTTTCCTTCACAACAATGCACCAGCACACACCTCAGCAGTTGTGGTTACAAAATTAATGGAAATAGGATTCCAACTTGTTTCAAATCCCCCCTATTCTCCAGACTTGGCTCCCTCGGAATACTATTTGTTCCCCAATTTGAAGAAATGGCTGGTGGGACAAAGATTTTATTCAAACGAGGAGGTCATTGCAGCAACTAATAGCTATTTTGCAGACTTGGACAATTCCTATTATTCAGAAGGGATCAACAAATTAGAACAGCATTGGGCGAAGTGTATAAAAGGAGACTATGTCAAAAAATAAAAAAAAGGTTTACCCCAAACACGCAAGTAGTTTTTATTTTTGCACGGACTTTTCAAACACCCCTCGTATACATGGTAGCCACAACAACAGTCAAGAAAGTTGAGTTGCTTATGATTTTAAATTATCTGGTTAACTTGCATTTAAAACCTCACCAACTTAACAGTAGGAATGATCCAACAATAACTATTTTAGTTTTAAAAATGAAAAATGGTTGGTAATTCTTTAGACTTCTGTGCTCTGTAGGAAGCAAACTGAATATTTGTATGCTAGCGCACTTCACATCTTTTTGCATCAATAATGTTGTTTTCTCCCTGTTTTTATTATAATGGATGTCATTCTACCATCTTATGTCATGACTGTGATTTTTTGTGTTGTTATCATAGAGATTGAGGCATTTTATAACAAAATTCATGATAAGAGGATATGTACTAGCAAGCAGTCGAAAGTATTCCCAATCGCATGAACAGTTTGGAGAAAGAGGTTGTCGCAATTACTCTAGTTATGATTCTATAGTCTGTTCAAAATTACTTTAGGATTGATGGTTATGAAGGAAGTACAGTGAAACCCCTATTTTACATTTTTGTGCAATCCAGACTTTAAAAACTCAAAACTGAGAAAAATGCATAACAGGGGAAAATTTTATCCCCCCCCCCCCCAAAATATGAGCAAAAGCATGTGTAATTGGCAAATATGATTAAAAAATCACAATCCTCTCTGACAATTTGTATACAATATGTCTAAGTGAAGGAAATTAAATCTACAATACAAGGTTTATATAATAATTTGTGGTAATGAATTTCTCATTTCTTAAAAAATCACAGTTGTGTAACAGCAACTAAAAACTCATCAAAAAATTGAAATTGGTATCTGGGTACAAGGTAATTGAGATGTTTTCCGACATGCTACAACTACAAATTCTACATTCAAAACATGCGTTTTTGAGAGATTACCCTTTGTGCTCATCCAGAAAAAAGCAAAAATTGATGAACATGTTGAATTAAACTGAAAACATCACAGCAGCTAAGTGGTTAAGCCATAAGCATAAATGCAGACAACTTCTTAATGACACAATTTGTCACAATTTTTGTTATTGTTCAATGATTTTCTTATGAGCTGCAGTTCATATGCTCACCACTTTTAAAGCTTTATTTTAGGCTTGATGTGAGAAACAGAGACTTGAAAAATTAGTTTACTTTGCCAGTTGACATTACAAGCTTATTAGAAGTCAGCTCAGTGAATTTCTGTACACTGTATAAAATTTAAATCTGAAAGAAAGATCAGGTGCTACAGTTTCATTCCATGCCCTCTATCACTATTGCCAATTTTTATGATCTACAGTGTGTGGTGTGTGTGGGGCAAAATATATACATTAACAGCGTATATGTAGTTGTTGCAACTCTATCATGTCAAATCTGAACACAAAAGTCTTTAAAATGTGCCATCATAAAACCCTTGTTCTATTTCCATATGACATCTCTGTCATAGCACATCATCTGCACAAAAAGTATAATTTCAACACTACCTGCACTCCTGTCACTGAAGGGCCACTCCCTCTCTCCACACATCTGATAGGTGAGCTCTTTTCACATGTATTAGTGCGATGTGGTGGCTGTGCTGGCTATTGGGTGACTTACCTAGTCGCCAGTCAATAAGATTTCCCTAGCCTGAAATGGGCAACATTTCCTCGTTTATGACCAAGCATATTCTTTGAGACTCAGTGTTTGAATTTATAAGGTTGACGATTGATATTGTTGCTGAATACAGTACATTGGAAATACATGCAAAAGGATGAGACTGAGTTATAAGTGGCACAAGAAAAGGTGGTGGGTGGACCACTTCATCAAATATTGGCTTGGTCTGCAACACTTCGTGTTGACTGTCTTGTTTTTCCATTACCACTGTAACCTAGTAGTAGTTGTATCATAATTACTTGGTGAAGCTAAATGTTGCAAGTTGTACTGGCAACACCAATCGTGGATTATGTCAGCATTTCCTCTCTCACATCTGCTCTCTCCACAATGGTCTAAAATATTCCCTTAATTCTGCCACCGCCTGTGGGTGAACCACCTGTCTTTTGAGCCGGTTATAACAATAGGAAGAGAATGGGACAAAACCAAGTGAAACGTCGAGTACGAACTTAGAATCGAAATAACCCTTACTACGAAGAAACATAAAATCAGGGAATTTTTAGCATTGATCTTATGCATTTTTCACAGGGGTTACAAATTTATGGTGTAGAATCATGAAAAGCATAAAATCATAGAATGTAAAATCGAAGTTTCACTGTAGTGGGGTGAGGGTCATGAGGAAAGTACAGCACACATCCACCCAATCATATGGGACCTGTAGCCACAGCAATCACCTGCAATTGCCAGACCTGCACCCCACTAGTACAACACTCCCCGTATGAACTGTGCTGAAGTTTCAGGTGGCTTGCTCTCCTGTGGGGCTGTTCATCATGTTCTGAGATTTTGTTTGTTTCATTTTCTTACAGGTGCAGGACTAAAATTTTATCTGTTGTTGTTATCATTTGCTGCATGAAACTAAACACTGTGAGAAGCAAATTTGTCAAATGTTATTCACTCAGTTTTACTCTCTTGATCAGGGTATTGCTGTATGAGATCAGTCAAGAGAAATGTTTTATGCATTACATGCCTACACCATCAACAATTTTTGTTCATGATACTGCCAAGCATTTTTGCTTGGTGACAAAACATAAAAGTAAGAGATAAATTTAAAAAAATGAAGCTTATAGATCTAAAATCTTTCTATACAGCCCATTTCCTTATACAAGGTCTGCTCAAAAAATTCCGGAAATTTGTCACAAAATTTTTCTATGCTTACTTTTAGTTACTGTGCATGGTCTCCTCTGAAATACTCTCCTTCACAATTGATACACCACTCCCAATGCCATTTCCACTTCTAGAAGCAGTCTTCCTACATTTTTTGTTGGATCACACGAAGTGCCATTTATGAATTTTCTTTTATCTCATCTATCATTGCAAATCTTTGTCCTTTCGATGGGGTTTTCAATTTTGGAAATAAAAAAAATTAGCCCACAGGGGCCAGGTCTGGAGAGCATGGAGGATGAGGCAGCACTGTGCTATTTTGTTTTTTGTGCAATAGTCATACACAAACAGGGATGAACATGCAGGTGTGTGATCGTGATACAAGAGCCGTGAATTGGCTCACCACATTTCAGGCCATTTCCTTCTCACATTTTCTCACAGACATCACAACATGTCCTGACAGTACCATTAATTAACAGTTTTCCTGCAGCATGAATTCATGATGAACTTATCCCTCAAAGTCAAAGATAACTGTCAGCATGGCTTTGACATTTGGCCTGACCTGAGAAGCTTCTTTTGGTCTTGGAGAAACTTTCCCAACTCATTTTGAAGACTGGGCTGTAGTCTCAACATCATAACCATAGACCCACATCTCACCACCAGTTATGATTCTCTTAAGGAACATTTCATTCTCATTTTCACAATCCAAAAGCTCTTCACAGATTGCGAGGCAAAGGTCCTTCTGGTCTTGACTCATGAGCCATGAGGTGAACTTGGCAGCAAAATGATGCATTTCCAAGATGATGTGTCAGGATTTCATGACATGATCAAACTGAAATGTTACATTCTACTGCAATCTCTCTGGCAGTCAGTCTTCAATTGGCATTCACAATGACATGAGTGTTGTTGGTAGATGTCGAAGGACATCCTGAACAAAGGTCATCTTTAACTACTGGCTGGCCATTTTTAAGCCCTGTGAATCATTCATAACGCTAAGTATGGCTTAAGCACTCATCACTGTAGTCTTCCTACATCATTTGGTGTGTTTCTGTAAAGTTTTTCTTGAGTTTTGCTCAAAATTTAATGCAGACGCATTGCTCCTCTAACTCTGCCATCTCAAAATTCGTGAAGTGTAGGAACAACATTCTACTCAGTACACACTGAACAATAACTAACAGACACACAACAATGAATGTTCCACCAGTTACACATTAAACACAGGCATCTGGAGGGATGCCAACCGCATTTCACTCCAACACACCATTGGTGCGAAATTATGAATGTTTCAGAACTTTTTGAACAGACCTCATATAAGGGATGTGATGTTCCTTACTTCAAGAATGTTGATTTTTTTCATAATCTGTAACTGCTGGATTTATATGGCTCAGCCCTTTTTTTATTTAGTCTTTACAGTGACTATCCAGATTTCCCCGACTTCTTCTCTTCTAGATACTGCAGTTTGGATTAATGCTGGAAGTAGCATGCTTCAACACAAAATTAAAATCCTTTAAATAAATATGAAGAGTTTATCTGAAGAGAGTGCCCATATATTCTTTACAACAATAGAGTTAACACTTTTAAACAAGACTTTCTCAATACAGGAACATCACGTATACTATTCTCTTCAGATCTGATTTATACGAATGAATTGACCATTCGATATCTCACAAGAAGATGACTACTTTCAAAAATGTTTATTTGTTTCTTCAATTGTTTTCAACATTGTTAACTGTAGCTCTTGCTCAAGGATTAATGCACTATGCTGACATGGGGTGACACTCCTTGGAGCATGCACATACAAAATATATAACAAAACAGCACAACAGGTGTGTTCTCTTAAATATGAAAATCATTATACTTTGCGAGTATCATCATCAGAAAGGTAGATGTAGGGTTACACGGTACTCTTCTGGAGTGCTATACAACACTACAGAAATTGACAAGCTGCAAAAATATACAGGTAATAGAGTCATTAGGCTGCCACTTTCTCACTATCATTCCAACCTAACAGAATTGATGTGGATTCAGATTAAAGGTTATGTTGCCAGCAATAACAGTAATAAACAACAACAAGCTAATATGATATGACATAATAATAGTAATAGTAATAATAATAATAATAATAATAATAATAATATGTTGTCCACATGCAAGTAGCTCAGCAATGAACAGTTAGTAAAATCACCTCTGAAGACTGGAAGGAAGCCATCAATAACAGAGTGTCACAGAAAACGCATGTAGAAAGAAGCTATGTAAAAAAAAAAAAAAAACCATTATACGAAATGATCATACAACCCCTGACAATAAAGTTTGGTGAATAGTCCTGTAACATTAATGTAGATGAACTATGAACTACAGTTACCTTATGTCCTTCAAAATAGTCGCCTCACATAACTATGCACTGCTGAGCTCTGTGATAAATGTCCTGGAAACCTTGCATGAAGTCTTCTTTTGAAATGGTGTTAAAAACCCACGTCATATTTCGTTGGATGTCAGGAATATCGCAAATCTCTTTCCTTTCAAAGCAAGTTTGAGTCAAGGGAATCAGAAGAAGTCTAGAGGATTGAGATCCAGTGAGTATGGTGGATGTTGGAGTTGCACCATCCCCTTTTTTGCCAGGAACTGTTTGACGATATTGGCTGTGTGTGGGTGAGTGTTGTCGTGAACAAAAAATCAGCAACTTGTGCCTACTGGTGTCGTACCCTGCGTAGATATTGCATGAAATGGGTCAAAATTTCAATGTACCATGCAGTGTCCAACATCATTCCCTCAGGTAGAAATCCCTTGTGGATAATACCTTGACTATCAAAAAAGGTGATGAGCATTGTTTTGATTTGTGATTTTTCGGCTCTGACCTTTTTCTGACAAAGTGATGTCAGAGAACACCATTCCATGTTTTGCCATTTCGTTTCTGGGTCATACCGGAGTCACCAGGTTTCATCCTCATTGACAATACAGTTCAAGAAATTGGGTTTCAAACCCACAGTATTGACAAAATCCTGTGAAGCCTCTAAATGTGCCTGCTTGTGTTCAACAGTCAAGTGATGTGGCACAAGACAACAACACATTTTCCTCTTCCATAACTCCTAGGTAAGGATTTGTGACATGGATTCATGGTTCATCTGCAGTTCATCCGCTATCATGTGCATAGTTAATCGACGGTCATTCGTAATTAATGTCCTCACTTTCTCAATGTTTTCATCACTGACGGCGGTTGCTGGTCATCCGCTTCTGGCATTGTCAGAAACACTTTCCTGGACTCCCCGAAAACATGCGAACCACTCGTACACACACTTCATGGACAGTACTTGATCCCCATAAACACATATCAGCATTGCATGCATTTCTTTCAGTGTCTTGGCAAGCTTAAACCAAAACTTTAAATTGATCCTTTGCTCATTCATTGTCCTGTTCTCAGTTCAGAACCAATGCGTTAAACAAGCACTTTGTCCAACAGGTCCAACATGGAACACAGATGATGCTCAACTATACTATGATGGAGGCAGGTTGTCAACACTGGTTGCTATGTAGGTGCAGTGTGTTAGTCACCATTGTTGCCCGATTGACCATTCTGACTTCATTCACTGAACTTTATTGTCAGAGGTTGCATCTTTAAATCATGGCAGTGAAAGAGTCACTCAGGTATCTCTGACAGCAGTGAGTGTAATAACAGCAGAATTTACCACTGTCATCACAAAAAAACATACAGAGATGGATTCAGGTGAATATTTGGCATGTGTGGTTTAAGTAGCTGCAGACCACAAGTTGCAAACCATAAATTTGGACTATTAATAAGTAGGCTGTTATCCAAATGGAGCTCATCTCAGGAACTCAATCTTAATTGAACTAAAGAATATATCCCAAGGTTTGCAATATAACTGCTGCAATACTGAGGTAATATATTATGTATCACTGTTCTTCTTATTTCAAAACCAATGAAATAAGTTTCCTCACTTCACTCAACAGGTATAATTTTTTTGTTATGTTACAAATAAATATGAAGTTTGATCAGAAAATGTAATAATAGGTTAATTATAAAAGTAGCACTCTATTCCCCACAATGAAGTCAGATGAGTTTCTGGTTTGAAGCAAATTAAAATATGATGTATTCTTAAGATTTCACCTAAATTTAATAACAAAAATATCTCCCACATAATGAAAACTCAGTAATATCATCAGGAAATGCATTTATGAAATCTTTTCATACACCATCTCAAAAATTTATAGCCACAAATAAAACGAAAACATAGTGCTGCTCTTCCAGAAAGAACTGATATCACTTTCATCTTTGAACATCGAACACTTTGCGAGTCTGAGCAAGTTGAATGAAATGTAATTTGAGGGATGTGGCAACCATGTTCTGCCTGCTCTGCACCTCTATGTGTTCCTGCCAACTTGTGAGCAGGATGTGGATGAAGCAGTACAAAATATTTTTTGACTATAGCTCTCTCTCTCTCTCTCTCATGACCCCCCTCCCATCCCTTTCTCTCTCTCTCTCTCTCTCTCTCTCTCTCTCTCTCTCTCACACACACACACACACACACAAAAGTTTCTACCCTTCAGACTGCAGCAAAACTGGCTGTTCATAAGCAGATACCTAGGATAGTGAATGTGAGGGAAGTGGGGGTATAGGAATGGAGCAATTGGGAGAAGAAACAAGTGCATACTAAGGAGGAAAGGGAAGTAACATGGTTGGAAAAGGGAAATACAGATAGCTCACAGAGGTAGTGGCAAAATATTGAGTGCGTCTGGAAGCTATGAGAAGACACAGTGTGTGGGGACTCACATAAAAAAATGAGGTGGAAAATGATAGGACAGGGAAGGATGCAGCAAAGGAGTGAGAAGGCAGCATCTAAAGAGAGGGATTAGTAGAGGTTTACACCAGGGATTGAGAATATGGAATATGTACCAGATGTATACTCTTCACTTGTAAAGTTCAGAGATGATGTTAGAGGGGAGTATACAGGCTGCACAAGTACTGATATAACTGTCAAAGTCACTGGTGTTGTGGAGTGCAGTATATTAAGTAACTAGATGACAGAGTAACTGTTGAGTGTAGCTTTGCACAGTCTACATCACAGTTGTTATTTCTTTTGACTAGCCAGCCACGTGACTCCATAAGGCATCAGAAAGTTAGCAAGTTACATACTTATTTTTCTGTGTATGCTTTCATGGTTAGTTCTTAAATTAGAAGTGTAAGGATGGGCAGCACATGTGTGCTGTGTGCAGATGCAGGAGGAGCTAGCCACAGTTTTTGAAATATGGAAGACACTTCTGGCCACAGACAGCCGTCTTCAGGTTGTTGCCTCAGTGTGTAATAGTGGTGGAGAATTTGGCACATTGCATCAAACACCTCAGCTGTCACTTCTTTCACTCACGGGATCTGATACTGAGGCACCTTGCAGTGTACCCAATGTGGAGGATCCGTCCTCACTGCAGGGTGAGTGGTGGGTGGTAACACAGTTGTCTTGCTTGAGGTGGAGAATAAATGTGGAGGTTAATCATCTGACCTTGCCCTTTCAGCCTGTGATTAGATAAGCTCCATCCAAGCACAAAGGAAGAAGAGTTTACCAGTTACAGGGTGCTTGAATGTTAGGTGTATTACAGAGGCCATTAGGGAAATAGCATCTGGGGCCGGAAGAAATTGAATGTGCACTCAGTATGCCTGCCAGGAGCCTCAGCCAATATGTGGAGGAAGTACTGTCTGTGGCTATTGAGCATGCAGGGTGCAGTCGGCAACGTGTGAGTATTACAGAGATACTTCTTGAACTCAAGTGGTAATCCCTGGAGGGAATATTACATTCTTTTCATTTAACTTCACTGCAGAATGATTCTACTGCCCCCAATGTTCATTTCACGTAAGGACCATAAAGATAAAATAAGAGAAATTAGGGCTTGTACAGAGGCTTAGAGACAGTCATTTTTCCATCGTTCTATTTGCAAATGGAATAGGAAAGGACATGATTAGTATTAGTACAAGGTACCCTTCACCATGCATGACACAGTGGCTTGCAGAGTATGTATGTAGAAGTAGATGTAGAGTTGATAATTGACTCAATTTGAAGATGGCCATTCATGCAGGTGGACACTTGTGTAGTTTTCGCTATATCCACACAAATTGCTTCACAGTAATTGCAGAAATGGTTACATGTGATGTCCCTTCCTTCACTCATAGTCTTGTTTCAGACTCCATGGAAGTTGGATGGATGTCCAATAGAGGAAATAGAGCTGGATGGTCATTAGAAGGCATCTAAAGGAAGCAGCTACCCGGGTAGCACAGTACTTGTGGAGTGCACATGAGGGTTTTTTGGGCTAGGCTGTAGTTTGAGGTGCTCTGATGAACACTCACCAGTTGACACACAGCAAGGGAAGTCAAATGATGTTCATAATAAATATACTTCAACTGTCAAAATTTTATCAGTAAGCTGTTGAAGTATTTCTAATAAAGGTCCCAAATTTACTGCCCTCCAGGAAAGTTCTCACACTCAAATTATTCTTGGAAATGAGAGCTGGCTCAAAACAAAAGTGGAAATCTCTGTGATATTTAGCAAGTCATGGGATGTATATTAGGAAGACAGATTAAAGGTCACAGGAGGGGAAGTTTTCATTGCAGTTGACAAAAATATTGTCTCTATTGAGATCAAAGTTGAGTGTGACTGAAGTTATCTGGTCATGTATAACAGGTGTAGGTGTAACCAAGTTAATTGTTGGACATTTTTACTGGTCACCCAATTCTGCTGTGACAGTTCTAGAGTCATTCAAAGAAAATCTACAGCCAGTAGTGCATAAGTAGCCAGATCAAGGAATACTAGTTGGAGGCGACTTTAACCTACTGAGTATAGACTGGGATGTCTATAGATTCACTGCAGGAGGTACAGACAGACAGTCATGCAAAACACTTTTGAACACGTTATCTAAAAACTGTCTTAAGCAACCAGCTCAGCAGCCCATACACAATGGAAACATCTTAGACTTTGTAGCTACAAATAGGCCAGACCTTATTGACAATGTCACCATAGAAATTGGGATTATTGATCATCATGTCATTATAGTTGCTACTGTTACAAATCAGTCAAGAAGACTAGAAGAGCCCATTAAATTTTGGCCATGGAGTCGCACAAATAAAATTTCTTCCACTGATCACTGTTTCGGCCGTGTATCATCCAGCCATCTTCAGAGTAAGTCAGAAGACTGATGACAAGGTGTCAATCATGGCTCTATATGCTCCAGCGTGGTGGTATGTGCCTACGAGTTACAGGCACTGGTCAGCAGCAAAGAAATACGCTTACTCACGCACTGCCTGTGGCAAAGGCGTACAGACATTTGATTTGATTATCAATTCGGCGGTGATGACACCATGATGACTTTGCTGCAGTTTAATTTGTGGGAGGTCAGAAGATCATCTTAACACAGTGTTTCTTGAGAATATGGCCTATCTTCAAGGAAAGATCACCCACAAAGGGCAAAAATGCACTTGATCTAAAGGAATTACTATCTTCTTTCCCACCACATACCTGCATTCTATGTTTTGTGTGGAGAACATACATTCACTTTAAAAAAGCTCTTGAGGTATGGAGCTCTTCTTGCAAATTATCTTTATCGGATATACAGTGCGCCCTATGCACTAAGGTCTTAAGGACACCTATGGTCTGTGAAGGGTGTCGGCAGCTACAGGCATGTAGATACAGATTTGTATGTGTAGGTTTATGATATACAGCATGTCCTAATGTGCCGTCAACTTTACAGTGAATGATAACATCCAAAAAGGAGAGGCAGCCATCTGTTTCTATTTCCATAGTAAATTTGATACTAACATGGATAGAATTCAAATGCTCAAGAAATCAACGTAATTCATCCATTCTGTGCAGCCATACTACAAATGTGTCATCCAAGTACCTCCAGAAGACTGTTGGTTTGAAAATTGCTGAGTCCAGTGCCTTGTCTTCGAAGTCTTCCATGAATAAATTAGCTACCAGGGTGGAGAGGAGCTTCCCATAGTGACTCCATCGATCTGATCACAAAATTCACCATTAAACTGAAAATGTGATGGCAAAAGCACATGTTCAAATAAGGTTGTGATGTTCTTATCAAAATGTTGTCCGATGAGAGATAAATAGTCCTTTAAAGGTACTTTGGAGTATAATGATACCACATCAAAACTAACGAGCACATCCATACTATTTAGCCTGACATTGTTGAGCCTCTGAATAAAATCCTTGAATTACAAATGTGGCGACTACATTTTTCTACCAATGGTTTTAATAAGGAAGTTAAATATTTGGCAGAAAGATACATTGCTGAACCAATAGTGCTCATTATAGGCCCCATATACAGATCATAATGCACATCGGACTAGGAGAGTGTTTCTGCTAGAAAGAGCACATAAGCAATTAGAATGAAATTTTCACTCTACAGCGGAGTGTGTGCTGATATGAAACTTCCTGGCTGATTAAAACTGTGTGCCTGATTAAAACTGTGTGCCGGACCAAGACTCAAACTCGGGACCTTTGCCTTTCGCGGGCAAGTGCTCTACCAACTGAGCTACCCAATCTGGTAGAGCACTTGCCTGCGAAAGGCAAAGGTCCTGAGTTCGAGTCTGGGTCTGGCACACAGTGTTAATCTGCCAGGAAGTTTCAGATAAGCAGTTGTTAGCACCTCACTTTGACAGTGAACTGACATCACTTAGTTCCAGTAAGATGGATGTATAGGAATTATAGGCAAAGTTTAAGCAGACTGTAAATCATGGTCTGGAAAGTTATGTGCCTAGTAAGTGGATAAAGGATGGAAAAGACACACCATGTTTAATAACAAAATTCACAGGATGCTGAAGAAGCAGAGGCTGTTGCACTCTCGGTTCACAAGGGACTGCACAAATGATGACAAGTGAAGGTTATTAGAGATTCATGCACCTGTTAAAAGATCTATCCACAAAGCATACAACTATCACTGTCAACTTAGCAAAAGATCTGGCAGAGAACCCTAGGAAATCCTCGTCTTATGAAAAATTGCTAAGCAGGTCTAAGGCTTCCATTCGTCCCTTGTTGACCAGTCTGCTGTGGCAGTTGAAGGTAGCAAAACAAAAGCTGAAGTTTTATATTTCGTGTTCAAGAAATCATACATACACGAGAATCATACAAACATATCATTTGGACATCAGACAGATTCCCATAGAGACAACATAGGAACAAGCATACCTGGAGTATAGAAACAGCTGAAAGATTTGAAAGCAAATAAATCACTAAGTATTGAAGGAATCCCAGTTTGGTTTTATGAAGGGTACTCTGTGGCATTATCCCCTTAACTAGCCTTCATTTATCATGAATCTTTCACCCAGCATGAAGTCCCAAGTGAGTGGAAAAAAGCACAGGTGACTCCAGTATATAATCAGAGTGCAAGAATGGACCCACAAAATTACAGAAGAATATCTCTAAATTTCGTTTGCTGCAGAATCTCTAAACATATTCTCAGTTTGAATATAATAAAAACTTTCTCATGACTGAGAGGCTTATGTCCATGAATCAGCATGGTTTTACAAAAGATTGCTCGTGTGAAACTCAGCATGTCTTTTTCTCACTTGATATACTGTGGACTATGGATGAAGGCAACAGGAAGATTCCATATTTCCAGAAGGAAGTGTTCCCCATTGCAGGCTATTAATGAAGGTACGAGTGTATGGAATAATTTTGCAGATATTTAAGTGATTTGAAGATTACTTAACTAATAGAACCCAGTATGTTGCCTCGACAGCAAGTGTTCATCGGAGGTAAGCATATTGTCAGGCATGCCCCAGGGAAGTGTGATAGGACTGCTGTTGTTCTCTATATATATAAATGATTTGGTGGGCAGGGTGGGCAGAAATCTGCAGTTGTTTACTGGTGATGCTGTGGTGTACGATAAGGTGTTGAAATTGAGTGAGTGTAGGAAGATACAAAATCAATATAATAGAGGGAAACATTCCACGTGGGAAAAATATATCTAAAAACAAAGATGATGTGACTTACCGAATGAAAGCACTGGCAGGTCGATAGACACACAAACAAACACAAACACACACACACAAAATTCAAGCTTTCGCAACAAACTGTTGCCTCATCAGGAAAGAGGGAAGGAGAGGGAAAGACGAAAGGATGTTGGTTTTTGGGGAGAGGGTAAGGAGTCATTCCAATCCCGGGAGAGGAAAGACTTACCTTAGGGGGAAAAAAGGATGGGTATACACTCGCACACACACACATATCCATCCACACATATACAGACACAAGCAGACATCTCACAAGCAGACATATTTACCAACATCCTTTCGTCTTTCCCTCTCCTTCCCTCTTTCCTGATGAGGCAACAGTTTGTTGCGAAAGCTTGAATTTTGTGTGTGTGTTTGTGTTTGTTTGTGTGTCTATCGACCTGCCAGCGCTTTCGTTCGGTAAGTCACATCATCTTTGTTTTTAGATATATTTTTCCCACGTGGAATGTTTCCCTCTATTATATTGATATCAGTAATTTGAACCCAACAATTACGTTTATTATTGTCACTGTTGCATTTCGAAATCTTTTCTGTCGTCTTATTTTCTCTTTCTGGTCTTTAAATATGTCTGCTTGTGAGATGTCTGCTTGTGTCTGTATATGTGTGGATGGATATGTGTGTGTGTGTGCGAGTGTATACCCGTCCTTTTTTCCCCCTAAGGTAAGTCTTTCCTCTCCCGGGATTGGAATGACTCCTTACCCTCTCCCAAAACCAACATCCTTTTGTCTTTCCCTCTCCTTCCCTCTTTCCTGATGAGGCAACAGTTTGTTGCGAAAGCTTGAATTTTGTATGTGTGTTTGTGTTTGTTTGTGTGTCTATCGACCTGCCAGCGCTTTCGTTCGGTTAGTCACATCATCTTTGTTTTTGGATATAAGATACAAAATCAATCAGACAAAATTTCCAGCTAGCTCTAAATGTGGAAAAATGTAAGTTAATGTAGATGTGTAGGAAGAACAGTCCTGTAATGTTTGGATAAGGTATTACTAGTGTCCTGCTCGACACAGTCAAGTCATTTAAATATCTGGGTATAATTTTGCAAAGTGATATGAAATGGACCAAGCATGTGAGAAGTGTGGTAGGGATGGTGAATGGTTGACTTCAGTTTATTGGGAGAATTTTAGGGAAGAGTGGTTCACCTGTAAAGGAGACTACATATAGGACACTGGTACAACCTACCCTTGGTACTACTCAAGTATTTGGGATCTGTATCAGGTCGGATTGAAGGAAGACATCACAGCAATTAAGAGGTGGGCTGCTACATTTGTTACCGGTAGGTTTGACAATATGTAAGTATTACAGAGATGCTTCAGGAACTCAAATGGGAATCCCTGGAGGGAAGGTAATTGTTGTGACTCGCCGATCATTTAAAGTGCCGCCACGCAATTACGCACGTCCTCTACGTGCGGCACTGTCTGCCTGCCAGCCATGCAGCAGCGGCGCCACCTAAGCGGCCAGCCGAGCAGCGGCCGCTAGACTGAGACTCAGTGCTTATCTGAACGCTAACGTGTACACATGTCAACTTACTCTGTGACATATATGTGTTGTTGTGTCGTTCCTAAATATACTTGTTAACTAGAAGTTCTAACAATTGGCGACGAGGATGGGATTTTTCCTGTTCACCATTGACTCACAGGGTTCCATGGCTACTGTCGAGCAACTCTTGCAAAATCTCCTTGAACAGCAAACGCTTCTAACGGCGGCGATTTGCGATTTCGTCGCGGTGTCAAATGCGGGCCGTTTCTCGTCGTTGGCTGTACCTCCTTTTCCTCCTTACGACGAGACGGCAGAAGACTGGTCGGATTATGAAAAACGTCTTCGACAGCACTTCTTGGCATTTTATGTCTCGGACGAACAAGCATGTAAGTCTCTGTTCCTTTCCTGGATTTCGCCTCAAATGTATCGGTTGTTGTCGCAATTGGCCCCTTTGAAGGATCCTGCGTCTTTGTCCTTTGCTGAAATGTGTTCCCTTCTGTCGGCCTATTTTCAAAAGCAAACGCATGTGGTAGCCTCTCGTGTTGCCTTTTATCGTTGTCACAAACAACCCAATCAATCTTATTGCGCTTGGGCTGCTGAACTTCACGGCCTCAGTCGAAAGTGTCACTTTGTTACTGATGTTCACAAAGAATCCTATGCCGATTCCATGGTACGGGATGCTATTATCCGGTCGGCGCCCGACAAAGAAGTTCGGCAACGTGCCCTTCAGTTGGCGAATCCAACTTTAGATGAAGTTCTCTCCATTGCGCAGTCTTTTGAAATTTCTCGCGCCGCTGGGGCACAAATAGAAGCGTGGGGTGACGTCGGGGAAATACAACCTCTGTGCGCTGTTGACGACGCGCGCAGCGCGTCCCCGCCGGCCGACGTGGCCGCAGTGCGCTCCCACGCGCAGCCTCGGCCAAGCCGTAAACAAACCCCTAAGAAACTGCAGCAAAATCCCCGGCAACTTCCTTCATGTCCACGGTGTTTTACGAAACATTCACGCGAGGATTGTCCACAACGTTGGGCTGTGTGTCACAATTGCAAAAAGAAAGGTCATGTGTCTTCCGTTTGTAAATCCGACCGCATATATGACGTTCATGAACATGACGCTGATTCTGATTCTGTGTTGTCTGTCAATTGCACTTCTTCCCTTTCAGGGAAGTTATTCCTCACTGTCCAAATCCTTGGTCGAGATGTTCACATGCAAGTGGATACCGGTTCTGCCGCCACTATAATTAATTCTCAGACGTATCTTCAGCTGGGTTCTCCACTCCTGTCCCCTGTCACTCGGCAATTACGGACGTACAATAAACAGAAGATTTCTCTCTTGGGACAATTTAATGCTGAGGTATCTTACAAATCAGTCGTTCGCACTGTTCCCATATTTGTGGTCGACCAGGGCAACGCAGAAAATCTTTTTGGTTTCAATGCCTTCCGCGTTTTTGGGTTCTCCGTAGATGATGCTGTCAATATTGTCTCTGACGCTATTCCTTATGCTCAACTGGATTCTTTGTCGACGACCTTTTCGTCCATTTTTTCTCCTGGGTTAGGCCGTGCACTCGACTTTGAAGCTCATATCACGCTCAAACCCACTGCTCGGCCTAAGTTTTTTCGGGCTCGGCCCATTCCTGTGGCCCTTCGTGATCGGGTCAAACAGGAGTTGGATCGTCTCACTACTTCAGGGGTCTTGCTTCCTGTCACTTCCAGTGAGTGGTCCTCTCCTGTCGTTGTAGTTGCCAAGCCCAATGGTGCTATTCGTCTCTGTGGCGATTTCAAAGCCACGGTAAATGCTCAATGCCTCATCGACACTTACCCTATGCCCCATCCTGAAGAACTGTTCACTAAACTCGCTGGAGGGCAGTATTTTTCTAAAATTGACCTGTCAGAAGCTTATCATCAACTTCCTCTCGACGCTGCTTCCCGGCAGTTTCTGGTTCTTAACACGCCTTTCGGCCTCTATCAATACCAACGCTTGCCATTCGGGGTTGCTAGCGCCCCTGCTCTCTTTCAGCGATTCTTGGAACAATTATTGCTCCCTGTTCCTGGGTGTATCAATTACATGGACGACATTGTTGTCACGGGCTCCACCACTGACGAACATCTTCAAAATCTCCACACACTTTTTAATGTCTTACAGACTGCAGGTCTTAAGTGTAATCTTCAGAAATCACAATTTTTTCAGGCATCTATCACGTACTTGGGGTTTCAACTCTCTCGGGATGGTATTCGTCCGCTTCAACAAACTGTCGCTGCGATCGATGCCCTTCCTCGCCCTACGTCTGTTAAGGAACTGCAGGCCTTCTTGGGGAAAATCGCCTACTATCACAAGTTTTTACCGTCTGCAGCATCGGTGGCTCAGCCGTTGCATCGCCTGTTGCATAAAAACGTGCCTTTTCACTGGTCCGCGTCATGTGACGCGGCTTTCCAGAAATTGAAGACTATGCTGATACAGGCCCCGTGCCTAGCTACTTATCGACCTGGCCAACATCTTGTCCTTGCTACAGACGCCTCTCAATACGGGGTTGGGGCAGTCCTTGCGCACCGTTTTTCTGACGGTTCGGAACAACCCATTGCTTATGCCTCCAAAACGCTCACGGATGCCCAACAAAAGTATTCTCAGATTGAGAAAGAAGCTTTGGCCATCATTTATGCTCTTCATAAGTTTGGTGTTTTTCTCTATGGCACAAAATTTCATCTTGTTACGGATCACAAACCACTTGTTTCCTTGTTTCACCCATCAACGTCACTTCCCGACAAGGCTGCACACCGCCTCCAGCGTTGGGCTCTTTACTTGTCCCGTTTCAACTATGAGATTCATTTCCGGCCAACGGCTCAACATGCGAATGCTGATGCTTTGTCTCGCCTCCCCATGGGCCCTGATCAGGCATTCGATAGGGACGAACTTTTGTGCTTCCACCTGGATGTTGCCGAGCAGCGGGTTGTGGACGGGTTCCCCATCACTGGGGACAGGCTGGCGGCTGCTACGGGTTCTGACCCTACCCTCTCCCGGGTTTTACGCTGTAATCAGACGGGTTGGCCTGATCGCCCGTCCGCTAAGACTTCTGATCCGTTGCGGAACTACTACCCTTTGCGCTACCGCCTCACGGCTAGGGATGGTGTTATCCTCCTCTCCACTGACAATGTTTCGCCGCGTGTTGTGGTCCCCGCATCTTTGCGTGCTTCGGTCTTGCGCCTCCTTCACCAGGGGCACTGGGGTGTGTCGCGCACCAAATCTCTGGCGCGCCGTCATGTGTACTGGCCTGGCATCGACTCTGAAATCGTCCACATGGTCGCTGCCTGCGGCCCTTGTGCGTCACAGGCCGCTGCCCCGAAGTTATCTTTGTCACCGTGGCCTTCGCCTGAGAAGCCCTGGGAGCGCATTCATGCTGATTTTGCGGGACCCTTTTTAGGTACTTATTGGCTCCTCGTAATTGACGCCTACTCTAACTTTCCTTTCATTGTCCGTTGCACGTCACCTACCACCGCGGCAACCACCAGTGCTCTCGCCCGCATTTTTTCTTTGGAAGGCCTCCCCTCTACTCTTGTTACTGATAATGGTCCGCAATTTGCCTCTTCTGACTTTGCGGATTTTTGTGCTCGTCACGGTGTTACGCATGTCACGGCCCCGCCGTTCCATCCACAATCCAACGGTGAGGCTGAACGACTGGTCCGCACGTTTAAGGCTCAAATGCGGAAACTTCTGACTTCTTCTGCTGCTGATGAGGCGCTTCTCCAGTTCCTGGCGTCTTACCGTTTCACCCCCATGGGCGATCACAGCCCGGCTGAGCTCTTACATGGCCGACAGCCCCGCACTCTACTTCATCTTCTGCGGCCTCCCACCTCCCGGCCGCGGGTGCCGTCACTTGGCCGGTTCACCGCCGACGACCTCGTCTGGGTACGGGGATATGGCAGGCGGCCAAAATGGAGCCCGGGCCGCATCTTAAGACACCGTGGCAGACGCCTGTATGAAATCCAGACGGACACAGGTGTTGCAGTGCGTCATTCGGACCAGCTTCGGCCTCGGGTGCCAGCAACACCTGTTCCGAATGCCGCCACACCACCCTTGACTCTCCCTGATGCTCGGGATCTTGGCACATCTCCATACTCACAACGCCGCCCTCTACCCGTCATCGCGATGCCAGCACCAGAACGGATGCCACCAGACGACGTGCCCATGCGGGAACCGGATGACCAACCAGTGTCAGAGTACATCTACTCGCCTCCTCCTCCAACAGACGCTGACGCATCGCCCATGTCTCCTGTCATATCAACTGGACTTGCCGCAACGGGCAGATTGGTGCGTGGGGCCCCAGCAGATTCGACCCCTACGTCTCCTGTCATCTCGACCCGTTATCATCGGGGACACTTCCGTCCGTATGGGAAGCCTCCTCCTCGAGACTTTACGTCGAGTCACACAACGCCTATGGACGTCAGCCATCTCCAGGACACATCCATCAAGACCAGTGCAACAATTTCAAAGGGGGGAAAAGTGTTGTGACTCGCCGATCATTTAAAGTGCCGCCGCACAATTACGCACGTCCTCTACGTGAGGCGCTGTCTGCCTGCCAGCCATGCAGCAGCGGCGCCACCTAAGCGGCCAGCCGAGCAGCGGCCGCTAGACTGAGACTCAGTGCTTATCTGAACGCTAACGTGTACACATGTCAACTTACTCTGTGACATATATGTGTTGTTGTGTCGTTCCTAAATATACTTGTTAACTAGAAGTTCTAACAGTAATGTTCTTATTGAGAAACATTATTCAGAAAATTTAGAGAACTGGCATTTGAAGCTGACTGCCAAACAAGTCTACTGCCACCAACATACATTGCACGTAAGGATCACCAAGATAAGATATGAGAAATTAGGGCTCATATGGAGGCATATATGAGTAGAGGGTAATTTTTCCCTCACTCTACTTGTAAGTGGAACAGGAAAGGAAATGGCTAGTACTGGTACAGGGTATCCTCCATCAAGCACCGTATAGTGGCTTGTGGACTATCAGTGTTGATGTAAATGTAGATGTAGATAGTATTTCACAGCACTGAGCTCCAATAGCTGGGTAATATTCATTATATCCACATTAAATGCTTCACAGTAATTACAGCAATTGTTATATGTCATGCCCCTACTTTCACACATAGTCTGGTATGGGGCTCCATTTCCTGTGGAGGAAATCAATGTAAATTGTTGTTACAGGCTGTAGTATCATCGCAGGGTTGTGCTCAAATATTAAGCATGTCACCTACTTTATCATATAAATATGTTGCCCAACAGTGTCCTTTGCAGCTAGTATAAATATGACATCCTAGCAAATGCTCAGTCAGTTCTGTCCTCGCACGTGATACTGTTGGGTACTATCATCCTGTACTATGAAATATTCAATAACAACTTTTCTTGACACTTGGTTCTTCTCTCTGGTCATTTTCTGGATTGTGTTCCTCTTTGTTCTTGGCCTGTTGACATCAATGTTGTATAGGATTTAGCTTTGGGACTCTTTGTTACCCTGCAGCTCGTGACCTCGTGGTCGCACTCCCGCTTCCTGAGCATGGGGTCCCGAGGGTCAATTCCCAGCGGGGTCAAGGATTTTCACCTGCCTCAAGATGACTGGGTGTTTGTGTTGTCCTCACTGTTTCCTCATCATTCATGAAAGTGGTGAGATTGGACTGAGTAAAGGTTGGGAATTTGTATGGTTGATGGTAACCGTGCAGTCGAGCACCCCACAACCTGAAACATCATCATCATCTTTGTTACCCAGGTTGCTTTGTGCCTGTCTTAATCTTGTCTTGTACACCATCAGTCAGCTGTGTCTAGACTGACTACCACTTGGTATCATGTTATCTTCTGCAGGTGGCTCTTCCACATTCCAGCTTTGGGTATTTCTCTCCTGGGTTCTGATGTGTGAACTGGTATGTGGCTACATGCAGATATAACATTGGTGATGAGGAGAAAGGAAGTTGTTGGTACCATAGGCACCAAATTGGTTTGCCTCCTGGAATAACAGCAGCAGCTAGTACAACAGTAGCAGCTAAAGATAGAATTGTTACAAAAGTCACTGCAGCACCAGGCAGACAAACTTGGAGCATACAAGACCACTTTGCTTCAGGCCTCAGTGCCCCCTGCAGTCAGTAGAATGATGCTATGGAACACTGGTACACATATTTGCATCAACAGAAGCAACATTTCATGGTGTTTGAAACTGCTGATGATACATTGCAGTGATTGTTATTACTCACCAGACACCTTTTTCCTGCTCCGAAAATTAATACCTCTGTCTGACCCAACTGTGCTCTCCTTTCTTGAGTGCATGACATGGTCAAACACACATACACCCACCCATCATTTCCTTATCACAGTCTAGTCCCATGCATTTTCAGCCCTATAAATGGCAGAGCCATACGTGCTCCAACTACTGTGCAACATTCTATGTGGGCACGTCAAGTGATAAGCTGTCTACTCACATGAATGGCCACTGCCAAACTGTGGCAAATAACAACCCTTGACTGCCCAGATGCCCATCATGATGCGCACCACATCAAATGATTTCAACAGTTGGTTCACTACGGGAGCCATTTGGATACTCCCTTCCAGCATTAGTTTAGCTAAACTACATGGTTGGAATTGTCTCTCCAGAATATCCTGTGCACTTGCAATCCCCCTTGTCTAAACCTCTGCTAACGTGTTTCTCACTACCTCACCTTACCTTTTCCCTGATCTCTTCTGTCCCTGCCACTCCGCCCCCATCCAGATCAGGTACTGCCTTCTCCTAATCGGCTTCCATCATCCCCTCTGACATGGGCATATTCTCTCCCTCTCTCTCTCCCTTCTCTGCCCTGCCCCCTTATTCTCTTCCCTCCTTCTCTCCCCCTTCATCTCCACTGCCATCTCCTTTCCTCTCTTTCCTTCCAACTGCCCCCAATAATTGATTATCAATAATCATTCTCACAGTGGGTGTGTACATTTGAGTATCTGTGTGGCTGTGTTATTCGCTTACCTCTTTCTCTTCCCCTTCACCTCCACCATCATCTCTTTTCCTCTCCTTCCTTCCAACTGCTCTCAATGATCAATTACCAATAATCAATCTCACAATGGATGTGTGCATTTGGGTATCTGTGTGGTTGTGTGTGTGAATCTGAAAACTGCATATTTTTGCTAGTGAGAGCTAGTGCAAGTGCAGTATTCTGTTGAGAGCCCCTATGTGCCACACATCAGTCAGCTATAGGTGAGTGGGTGCCGTTCTTTCATTTAGATTCTGGTCTGACTTGCCAGTGATGGTGGTCATACATCAGGTATGCTTGCTTGTATGAATCAATGCGTGTGTGTTTCTTTTTCTGAAGAAGATTTTGGCAAAAAATAATTTCTAATTGTCTTTTTGTTGTGCCTGTCTACACCTGAACATGTCATCTTTACAGAGAGTAGCAATTTACCTTTCCATTCTATTGTTGATGCCTCTTTCTTTTATGTATTATTCCACTTAGGAATTTTTGTTGTTGTTATACATTGCAAATTCAGCTCTCTTCCATCCCATTCCCTTTATATTTTTTACTGTCATTCTTTACTTACCTACAAATTACTTGTCCATTCTGTATTCCTTAATATGTCTATACTTTCTTTTCCTCTGTAATATCTACCTTCAAAATACACCAATCACACTCTGGAGTGTAATTTGAACCCTGCTGTTGTAATGACCCACCATGCTAATACAATGACGGGGAAAAAATTGCATTACCAATGAGTCATGCAGCTTAAACAAAAGTTGGTAGGCATGTTTCTACATCTGAAAAATAATGCCTACTTTAATTTCACATCAGTTGCATAAGAATGATACTAGAATGAGAATGCAAATCAGGTTTGCTTTAAATACACACTGTGAAGATCATGGGCATTAGTTATCTTTGAGATTGGATGTGGTGAGCTGATGTTAGTCAAGAATGCCTTTAAAGTGACAAAGATAACATTATCAGTAATTCACTGTGTTTGAACAAGGTCATGTAAGAGGGCTACAAGAAACCGGTTGTTCTTTCTGTGATACTGCAGAAAGATTTGGCAGGAAAGTAGCCACTGTACACGACTGCTGTCAGTGGTGGTAACAAGAATTTACAGCTGCAAAAAGACCTACCTTAGGATGGCCACATGGCACTACTGAGAAGGAAGACCACTGTGTTTGGAATGTGGCTCTGGTGCATGATACTGCATTTGTATCAGCAATTTGAGTGGCAGTTGGCATCACAGTGACACAACAAACTGTTGCAAATTAATTACTTCAAGGACAGCTCTGAACCAGATGCCTTGTAGCGTGCATTGCACTGCCCCAAACCACCATCATTTGTGACTTTAGTGGTGTCAAGCAAGTGCTTGTTGGAGAACAGGGTGGAGTTCTGTTGTGTTTTCTGCTGAAATCTGGTTCTGCCTCAGTGCTGGTGAAGGCTGTGTGTTGGTTAGGAGGAGGCTAGTTGAGGGCCTGCAGCCAGCCTATCTGAATGTTAAACATACTGGACTTACATCTGGAGTTATGGTCTGGGATGCAATTTTGTATGACAGCAGCAGCACTCTCGTGCTGATCTCATGCACCCTGACTGCAAATTTCCATGTCAGTCTGGTGATTTGATCTGTTGTGCTGCCACTCATGAAGAGCATTCCAGGAGGCATTTTCCAACAGGATAACACTTGTCCACAACAACTATCGTAATCCAACATGCTCTACAGAGTGTCAACATGTAGCCTTTCCTACCCAGTCAGCAGATCTGTCTCCAATGGAGCACATATGGGACATCATCTCATATCACAACTCCAGCATCATCCACAAACAGCATTAACCATCCTGTATTGACCAGCCAAATGTAATAGGCATGGAACTCCATCCATAAACTGAATCTGGCATGTGTACAGCACAATGCATGCAAGTTTGCAGGCTTGAATTCAACATTCGGGTGGTTACACCTTTATTACTACAGCAGCATTTCACATTTGCAATGGCCTACTTTGCACTTACATTAACATGTGATCCTGCAATGTTAATTACTTAAAGACAGTACCCCAAAAAATGTATTCCTGAAATTTCATTACTCCTCGATAATTATTTTTTAGTGTTGAGATTTTTTTCCAATATTGTAATTGCCATACCACAACTCCCTGCTCTTGTGGCAATGGCCCCTTTTCAAATGTTTCAATCCACTGCCGATTTTAAAACATTCTCCGTTAGCGACTCATGTTGCCCATCACATTCATTTATTTTTTGATCACATTGTTTGGTCATGCATGTTTATTTACTGTCACACCTGAAAGTTTGCAATTGAACTTATCTATTTATAGCCACACCTCCTACTTCTTGCTTCTTTACAACATTTTCTTACCATAGTTCTAACCTCCACATAGCTGTCTATATAGCACCTACCATTTATTTCTGTTATAGCACTCTGACAATAAATTTTCACCTTCTGATTTTCATCCTTTTTAAATCATTTTTCCATCATTCCTTTTGTCTCCCAGCCATCCAGTCAAGAATCCCTGCTCTTCCTACCTGTGTCAATTCTGAAAATTCTCTTTTGTCCTAGCAAAACTCCTACCATACATCCTATTTCTTAAATCTTGTCTTGCACGTGATATCCCACATAATGAGCTTACCCTTAAAATTGGCATCTCAGGCTGTCACCTATCCTATTGCTAGAATCTTCACCTCTTCCAATTCCATCAATCCCTCTCCGTCACTACTCTGATTTCCATAATTATACAATCCAAGCTCAAAGCATCCTTGACAGCTTCTATTTCCTTTGCAAGATCCTTTCACTCAGACACCACAACTTCATGATGCTATCATTGCAGTAGAAACACTTGCCCTTAAACAGTTGGAACAACATTTGCAATTCCATCTGAGAAAGCTGGCCCAACTACTCCTGCCCCATCTGACACCACTGTGAATTTGAAATTCTTATGTACCAACATCTCCCAAGCACTATGTTTCCCAATGTCTTCCTGATACCAGATTCAATACCTCTTCCTTATTCCCTACCCAACCAAATCCTGATCCATAATTATTTCATTTTTGAAAGCCAAATATGTAAACAAATCCCAAGGTACTTCTATCAGTATTTGTATGGCATCGTCCAATGCCAACTTATTTATAGGGCTTCTGGAGCAATTCTTCTTATCTAGTTAACACTTACAACCCCTTCTCTGATTCAGGTTGACTGATGACATTTTCATGATCTGGGCTCAGGGCAGGGACAACACTTGCTCTCTCATTTATAAGCTCAACACCTACTCCCAAATCCACTTCACCTGGTTCTTCTCAATTCAATGAGCCTCCTCCGTAATCTCAAACTCCTCACCTCATATGGCTCCATAAATACATATGTTCATATCATGCACACCAACCGCCAACAGCAACTTCAATCTTACAGCTGTCACATGTTCCATTTCAAACAGTCTCTTCCATACAGCCTCGCCACCCATAGAAGCTGCACCTGCAGTGGAAAGCAGGAGCTGTTAAAATATACTGATAGCCTTACCACAGCCCTTTCTTGATAGATATTATCTATCCAGCTCATACACAAACAGATCTCCCATGACATCTCCTCCTCTGACACCATTAAACATCTAACCATCCACCAACTGCCATTCCTCTGATCACCCAGTATCAAAAGCTCATACACTTCCTTCATCAGGGCTCTGACTACATCCGATCATGTCCTGAGATGATGTCATACCCATATCACCCAAAGTAGTGGTCCACTATCCATCCAACCTACGGAATATCCTTGTCCATCCCTTCTCCAATCCTGTGCCCAATCCTGCAGCTGATGTGTCATTCACTTTTGTTCGAACCAGGTGCAATACCTGTCCCATACACCCACCCACCACCAACTACCACAGTCCAGTCACAGGCACTTCCTATTGCATAAAAGGAAAGGCCATGTGTGAAAGCAGTCATATTATATATAAGCTATACTGCAATTACAGTGCAGCATTCTGTGTGGGCGTGACAAGTAACCAACTGTTCACTCACATGTATGGCCATTGCCAAACTGTGACAAATAACAAACTTTGTTTCCAGTTGCCTGACATGTTGGACATCACAACACAAATGTCCTTAACAACTGTTTCACCCCGTGAGCTATTTAGTTATTCTGAACTATGCAGGTGGGAATTTCTCTCCAGCATATCCTGCACCCTCACACTCCTCCTGGCCTAAACCACTGCTAACCTGTTTCCCACTGCCTCACCTTACCTTGTCCCTTGTCTCTCCTGCCTCTGCTATTCTTTTCCTGTTCAGATTGTGAACTGCCATCACTTACCAATAATTTTTGGTTTGATCGAGCTCTAATTGTAGATAATTTTTAAATGATTTATTTAGTGGAAAAATGAAACTGGCTACTGAAAAATGGAAAATTATCGGTTTTTTATAATGAGTGGCGTCAATCCTCTAAAGGCTGCTGATTAGCTCATAGTATTTCAACAATTATGTGCTAATAAGACAACTTCAGTTACTGATTTATCTCAGAGAAAAATGTTTTACAGAAAACTAATAAAGCTGCTGCAATCAGTAGGTTGAATACTATGACATAAATAATAAAGTTACATAAAATATTACATCATTAAGAATTTAGCAATTTAGAGTATGCACTGCATAGCAATTTAGAGTATGTACTGCATATGTAGTACATGCACAAATAAAAGTAGATGAAAAACAAGAAAGAAATTGTAATTTAAAAGGAGTAGAATAATATCAAATGGAGTAAGTCCACTTTATTACGTTTCAAGAATATTTTATTGATATGATCATTGCAACTTTGAGAAGCCTTTTATGTCCTAAAAATATTCAAATTTGTCCATTTCAGTAGAACACAAACAACATGACTATTTTAAAAAGCCATACAAAAAAATATTCTGCAGGTCACACTCATATTTGATATACATTATTTCATAATGTATAAAAAATTACATTGATGTCAAAGCAAGACCAAGAACTTTTCACTGTGATCTTGTAATAGCAGTTTCCTTACCCCTTTGCCATTAAAAGTTGCATTCACAAGTTTGCCTCTGTGAGACCAAGATGAAAACCACATTGTACATGTATGAACATCATATGGCCAATTTTGTAAGTCAAGATCACAGTGTGCTATATAGTATGTGTAAGGCAAGCAAGTTATCTTCCCCGTGGAGTACAAAGTACACTCAGTGCTTGGAAATTTTGCAAGAGAGAAGTCTAGTGCACTCCTGGAACAAAAATATTGACATAACTGCATGTAATATAATCAACAAAAGTGTAAATGTAAAATCTGAAGGCATATACGGGGTGTTCAGAAAGCCTCTCTGCAGTGTCGTATGATTGTTAACCGTGCATACCGTATGATTGTTCACCTGCCTGGTTACTTCCCTTCAAGTGGACTCTCCCAACATTCCACTGTTTTGTTTATCTCAGCCACCATCAGTAGTATCGTTGGTGTGTGCTGTTATGTGTTGACGTGAATGTTTAAGTTTAGTTCCTTTGTCAGTTCATTTAGTTTTTGTCAGTGTTAAAATGCTAACCATTGAAGAATGTGAGTTTTTAGTCGAACAAGTGTTCAAAGCTGGCGGTAAATACAGAATTTCAGTTCATCAAACATTTAATTCAGTTTTCCCAGAGACAACAATCCCACATCGCGATACTGTGTGAGATTTGATTAACAAATTACGAAGTACAGCTTCAGTGACAGATGCACCGAGAAGCAATCGTCCTAGCATTTTGTCTGAGGATAAACTACTTGATATTTCCGATGAAATGTCCATGAGTCCGAACAAGTCAGTAAGAAAACCCACCCAGGAAATCAATGTTAGTGTTGGAATGGCCCACACAGTTATAAGGAAAAAATTAGAACTTTTTCCATACAAAGTGACAGTTGTGCAAGAACTGAAAAATACTGATCATGGCAAGAAATTGCATTATTGTCAATGGTTCAAAAATTTCGTTCAACAAAATGGAAGGGATATTCTTAATGAAATGCTTTTCACTGATGAGGCATGGTTTCATTTATCCAGGTACACGAACTCGCAAAATTCTCGTATGTGAAGTGTTGCAAATCCATTGTGTATTCATGAGGAACCACTTCATTCTGTAAAAATAGGAGTTTGGATTGCAATTTCTAGATGTCGGATTGTGGGTCCCATATTATTCAACAAAACAATAAATGCACAACGATACTGCAGTGAGTTTCATTTTGGTATATCCACTGCAGCATATGGCACACACAGCTAACAATCATACGGCACTGCACAGACACTTTTTGAACACCCCGTAGTTGGCACTACAGTAATTGACATCACAGAAATTTCTCAATCAAGTTAGTGAAAATTCTTATTTAACTGCATAATGAACAATACAAGGCATTTAAAAAAATGTTGCAAGGAAGAATTTATCATTCTGACATAATTTAACACAGTCAGATTGTTTACAATCATTCAGAGATTTAAGTAAAATATATCTATGAAATTTGTAATGCTCTATGATCTTCTATAATAATAATAAATCTGTAAAACTGTCATGTCTGTCTGTTTACCCAGGCTTCTCCAAAAATACCAGATGAATTTTCATGAGGTTTTCGCAGGGATCTTGAGCATAGCTTTGGACACCATACAGGCTTTGGTTGATCACAGTCAGATCAGGGAAAAAAGATATTGTGATTTAAACAATGGAAAATCCAGGATGGAATAATGACAGTATTGTGATAAGGATAGATTGCTACTCACAATATAGCGGAAATATTAACTCACAGATAAGGGGAGGGGGGGGGAGAGGGGGGAGAGAGACCATTGACAGTCTTTCTGTTGTGCCTAGCTGCAACTCAACATCTCTGCTATATGGTGCATAGCAATCTATCCTTTTCATAATATTGTCACTATAATTATTTAAAGTTTTGTTTGTGTGTTTGAACCCACTAGTCTTCAAAGCTAAAAGAACAATTTTCATGGGGCTTTTGCAGGTAACTTGAGCATAGCTTTGGGCACTGTGTATGCTTTATTTCATCAATATCAGATAACAGGGAAAAATATACCATAATTGAAAGTTTTATCCATACCAATATTATAAATGCAAAAGTAACATTGTCAACATTGTCTGTTACATTTTCACAACTAATCTGCTGAACCAATTTTGATGTAATTTGGTAAGGAGATAGCTTGAAGTCCAAGGAAGAACATAGGCTAATTTACAAAGTGTGTAGTAAAAAATACTTATTCATTTGAAGAACATTACACAAATTAGGAAAAAATATTTACTCTTTGAAATAGCTTTTTGCATATGCTCACACATCATGAGGGCAGCTGATGCTATTGTACATACAGTAGCTTACGTACTCAACATCACTCATCATAAGAAAACTACTGAATAGTGAGCACAGCCACGGGTAACACTTCAGATCAGATGATAAAGACCATTTGATAAGATTTTGTGTTTAGGCCAGTTAAAGACAATGGCTGGATAGACAGGAAAAACCAAACTTACAATACATCTGAAAAGGAAAGGCTACAATTAATGTGTTTTATAAGTTTTGACTTATGATAGTGAGACATCAACTCTTAATATTATCAGCATCAAAGAACTGAAGGGAATTCAGCAGATAATGGAGAAATGTATTTTGAGGAGTTCTTGAAGAGGCAGAAAATGAAAAAAACTGATCAGGAAAGAAAGTTGGAGAACATAATTATGATTTTAATGAAAATATACCTGGAGAAGCATTCCAGGCAGCACCTCCATAAGTTATTCAACCTCCCAAATTTCTACTGCCGCATCAGGGCACCACTTTCCAACCCCCATCATATCCACAGTGTTACTCCTCGCCCACCCCTCATTGCACCTAAGCGCTGCCTAGTTCACCTTTTCAACTTGCCACACTCCACAAAACTCCCTACCAACACTCCACAAAATCCAAAGCCAAAGCATTCCCACAACACTGTTGTTAACCTTTCCACCAAAATGCTCAGCTCCACAGAAATTTCCTATCCAAAGGCCTCGCCTTTAACCCTATACCCAAATTTAACCATGCTGGACTTGTCAAAGACCACTCTCCTTCTCCTGATCCCTGCAATGGAAGAACTTCTTTTCTGCCAGTATCTCCAATCAAAGCCAACCTAATTCGTACATTGAACCCTGCTTCTCCCAGTTCATACCACTATCCAACCGTGATCCTACCTAACCACCCACAAGCATTTCTCACCAACCTTCCCCAGGTCCATTCCTCAACATCAGCATTTCAGCAGAAGTAACAATAGACATACACAACCTCAAGGCTAATCTTGACCCAGTCACCCTACTTGCAGACAAAGGTTCCATCACTGTTGTTATGAACTGCAGTGACTACCTGGCAGAAGGCTGCACCAATTATCTGACTCCTCCACCTATAAACTGTGTCAGAGTCATCATATCCCAGAAGTCCAACACAACCTCCAACAACACCTACTTAATGTCTTGGGCCCTTCCCAGAACCTCTTCCCTGAATCCAATTCCCTTCTCATCCCTATGAGACCTTGCACACCCATCTTCTACATGGTCCCCAAAATCCACAAACCCAACAATCCTGAACGTCCCATTGTGACCATTTATTGTGCCCCCATTGAAAGAATTTTGGTCCTCATTGACCAACACTTGCAACCAATTGCTCATAATTTAGCCTCCAGTGTCAAAGATACCAACCACTTCCTTCACTGACTCTCCATCATCTCCACCCATTTACTTCCTGAGTCCCTACTTGTCTCCATTGATACCACCTCCCATGCACCAACATCCCTCATGCCCATGGTCTTACTGCTATTTAACACCACCTTTCCCAATGTCCTTCAGACTCCAAACCCACTAACTCATTCCTGATACACCTTATTAACTTTATCCTAATCCGCAACTACTTCTTCTCTGAAGGGAAGATATACAAAAAAATTTGCAGCTCTGCCATGGTCAATTGCATGGCACCTACCTATGCCAACCTATTTATGGGCCATCTAGAGGAGATCTTCCTAGCCTTCCAAAACACCAAATCCTTAGCCTGGTTCAGATTCATTGATGATATCTTCATGATCTGGATTCAGGGCTGAGACACCATATCTTCATCCATTCACTATCTCAACAGTTTCTCCCCCATTCTGCTTAATCTGGTACTCCTTAAACCAGTGTGCCACCTTCTTACACATTGAGCTCTCTGATGGCTCCATCCACACCTCTGTCCACATTAAATCCATCAACCACCAACAGTACCTGCATTTCCACAGCCGTCATCCCTTTCACACCAAAAAATTCCCCCCATACAGCCCAACACCCTGGAATGGCATATCTCCAGTGACAAGAACTTAGGAAACAATTTAATAGTCTAAGTGCCAGAGTGGCAAAATTTGTCAAGAACATTGTCCTGTTGTACATCACACAGTAAACTGTCATTTTTGAGAGCGAAATGTGTGAAAATTAATGCTTCTAGGGAGAGGGTGGTTTCACTGACACCTTTTATGCCACCTGTTGAGGCCTTTCATTGTCGATTTTGAACGGTGGTGTGTCTGAAATGTTTTTCTCAGCTACTCATAAGAAACCCATGCCACTGTAATGTTAGGCAACTGACCTCCATTACAGAGGTGAAATATGAGTAAGAAGGGGTGTGATGAGCTTCCCCTTGAGAGACACATCCACAGTGGCATCAGGCAGAATTTTGGTGAAATGTCTGAAGCATCATTGAGCCCTGAGGGTAATGGCACAGGATGCCACACTTTTGCACCATTACAGAGGAAGGGTGCAGGCACCTGTGAGCCAAATTTCAAACTTCTGTGTCACAATAGGAGACAATTATTGGGGGTCTAAAAAAAGTGACCCTTTAATTGTGTAGTGCAGTGTATATTGTGTAGCTGATGTGAGGATTTCAAGTTCCTTAAAAAGATTTCTGCATGTGACTCTTGGGTGACTCCTTTCATGATTCTTGTGGCTCTTTTATGTGGATATAGCAATTTTTTTAGCTAGTGACTGATTTCCTCAAAATATGATTCCATATTCCATAATGGCATGAAAATAACCATAATAAGCAGATTTAATAGTATCCATATTTCTGTAAGGGCAAACATGCATAAGGCATAAGTTTCAGAACACACTCTTTTGCACAGACCCAGGATGGGGTTTAAGGGCACTAGCTTCCTGTCAATATGTGAGCCCTGTTATTTTGAAATATCCTCCCTATAAAGCTGGTCACATAGTTTTTCTCCTATTTCTTCATCTTTAGAAGTTGTGCAAAATTGAATAAAATTTGTTTTACTGTAATTGATAGAAGGATATTTATATCAAACCTGTTCAGCTCCCTTTTTGTTCTACAAAAAATTTTGATGCACTTAGTAACCCAATAATCTGATTTAAGCAGATTTTCTCTTACTAACTTTTTAGGAAATGTTTCTTCAAATAGACTTGTAACCTCACTGATAAATTTGTTAAATTTGGAGAAGAGCATATAAAGAAGACTAGTCCACAAGCTGTACTTGATGAAAAAAAGTTCTCCATGGTGTGTCTGTTGATAATCCTCATATTTTTCCAAATTAAATTTACTTTTCTCTGTATATTTTCTTGGCACATGGTGAGAAATTATCCATAATGATCAGAGAGGCTGTTTATAATATTTTGACTGTTAAATTATTACATGTATCCTTGTTAGTAAATACATTATCTGTTAAGGTACTAGAACTGGCTGTCACTCTAGTTGGGTAATCTACCACTGATACTAAGTTGTAAGAGCACATCTGCTGTTCAGGGTATATTCTGATTCTATTTTCTGTTAAAGAGTTCACATTAAAGTAACCCATTACTGTGAATGATTTTGTTTTTCTGGATGGGTGGGACAAGAGTAATTCAGTGTGCCTCAGAAAACCATTCAGATTTCTGACAAATGGCCTATAAATTAACAGCACAGTGACTGTTGCACTATATGCTGTTATCTTGATGCTGCTCACCTCAAAGTGCTGTTCAGCACAGTATTGTCTTAAATCTAGAGATTTATATAGGATGGCACCAAGATGGTTGACACATTTCAGATGTACATAGATTGTGAAATGGAAACAGGACAGAAAAAGGGAAATAGTCTATAAAACTCTGAAATATGCCATTTATTATCCAAAGGTTAGAAGCTTTTTCTTCAAAATTATGTCAGAAAGACAGCATCTACTTAAATTAATGCACTGTTCTAAGTGCTACTGCAAGTTTCCATACACATGCCTCCGTAGATCACCACCAGTAGTCTCAAGTTCATCAACAATGGCTCATTTGAGTTCTTGAATCTTCACTTCACATCTCCAGAACACATGGTATTTCAAGAATCCTCATACCAAAAATTTTGGACAGTAAAATTAGGTGATCAAAGAGGTAAGTGATGTCTCCAAAACGAGAGAGACAGCACTTCTGAACATTCCACAAACAATGGCCATGCTGTTTCATGCAATGCAGGCTCTTGCACCATCTTGCTCAAAGTAAAGAACCTTCAGGTCAATGCCAAGCTGTCAAAAGCATAGTTGAACTAAGTTTTTCAACATAGTGACGTAATTTTCTGAATTAATAATCACTGTTTCTCAGTCTTCATCCTAAAAAAGAGAGAGAGAGGGAGAAATATATGGGCTTGCAACCCTGAAACAACAAATCCACGCCAAACTCTTGTTACGGCAGAGTGCAATGGTTTTCCATGGAGCTTTTTAGGATTCACTGGTAACCAGTATTGCAGCTTCTGTTTGTTAATGAAGCCCAAAAGATGGACATGGGCTTTGTCAGACAGGAACAAATTATTCAAGAAATCAGGTTTTTACTTATTAAATTGTTGGGGGTAGTGGGTTAGTGCATAATGTAACTCATGCTTCCTTGTTTCTGGGGTTATGTTTCTCAGCAATCTGAAATTTGTACAGATGAAATTTGGTCTCCGTAAGTATTCAGCAAAAACGTCTGCAGCTCTTCCTTAAAATACGAGACTGCCAGTGTGCGAAGCATTGAGAACTATGTTTAAAAACTTCCTCCACACTCTGCAAATTTTGGGTGTGCAGAGTGCTCTCAGGGGACCATACTTCACATTGAACACACTATCACTGTCTTCAAACTTCTTCACCCAAGTCTGTAAAGTATTCTGATGATACAGACCAACATTAAAGTATCATCAAAAAGAATGTTGTATTTTAGTCACAGGGTTAGGTTTGCAATAACGTCAAACTGAGGTAACACAATGATATAAGCACCAACACTCTATTACTACTTGCAGATGAAATGGCATTCTCTCCTTTACTCTTCACACCTCTACAGTCAGTACAAGCTACTGCATATGTGTGATGTTCAAGGCCAAACTCTGTCAGTCGGCTCCATGCCACCCTATATAATACACCATTTTTACCAAATACTGCAACTCCACCTTCTTCCATACTAATTCTGAATTTCATTTGCAATGTGATGTTCAGAGAAACATAGTATATCAGGTTCATTTCATATCCTTCATCTTTTAGATGTATTACCAGTTGGTCTATTTTATTCTTCAGATTTCTTAGACTTTGAATATAGATGAAGTTTTAGTCTCATTTGCCTTTCCTTTTGTATTATATTTGGAGCAATTGCTTAGAAACATGGTTCCAGCTACATGTATTGATTCTGAACATCTCAAAAATCATATGGCAGAGTGAAACTTATGAAATTTATAGGTTTAAGCTAAATGAAAATTTTAACTGGAATGCACATATTGAGTATTTAAGAAGTGCAATATACAGTTTTCCATTTGCAGTTAAAATATTATCAACTGTCAATGATATGAACACTCACGAAATAGCATACTACTTATTTATTTATTTTTTTCTGCAGTTATTTCACCTGGCAAGCAGGTAAGGCTTCCACAGCCAGTGCCAAGATGATTGAAATTATTATGAGTGTAGTACCACATCACTGTATTACATGTAAAATATTACAAAATTTAAACTATAAAACCAACATTTTGACTCTAAGTGAGTGACATAGGTGTGACCACGAGCTCTCATTACAATGGCTTTCCAAAGGGCAAGACAGATTTTACTGGAGGAAAGATGCCCCTATTTATTGGAAAATATCAATATCATTACATCATATGTAAGCATGTCAGCACATTGGGGAGACAAGGAGGCCAGTTAGTACACACATGGCAGAACATGAACGTTATTTGTGATTAGAACTACACATTAAATTGGCAATAGAGAAACACCACCGTAACTGTGGACAACCAATGACATTATGGGAAGTGCATGTACTGGTAAAACAGTTGTGGCGATGTGAATGCAAAATATAGGAGGGGACTGAAATTACTAAGCAACCTGACAACATTAATAGAGAGGACAGTTACAAACTTCTGGTGACTCAGTTGCCAACGATCCAGGCCCAACAGGCCATGAACAGGTGCATAGCAGAAGTCACACAGGGCAATGAACATGACACTCTTAACAAATAGCTATGTAGCTACTTTCAGTGTATTACCATGTACACCAGGAAGAACACATGCACATCAGAAGCCAAGTGCTACTTTGCAGACAGGCACCAATGATCAACAAGCCAAACAGTTCATGAATAGCCTCATTCCTACCCTCTCCCTCTCGCAATGACTACCCTATTATAATCTAGGGCCAATAAAGTTCCAGAAATGTGACATATTGATACCAATAGTTTGTACTTAATAGTGGTGCCTTTCCTCCAGTAAACCTAGTCTTACTCAGAGAAAAGTCACTATAATGTGGCTAAAATGTTGGTTTCATAATTTATATTTTAAAATATTTTATACAATGAAGTGATACAACAGTGAGGAGATGATAGCTATAAGGAGAACTAGACTCAAATATGAAAATTATATTGCTTGTTAACACAGAACTGTAATTAAAATGCTCTTCAGCCCAGGGAATCATGTAATCCATTATTAAAAAGTCTACAACATTTATCAGTCCCTTAACTATACATCTACAAGGTCATCTGTTTATACAACAAATCAAAATTATTCTTAGAAACTCATTTTGATCATTCATATAAAGAAATAAACATAATTGTACGTTCTTGCTTACTAATTAATGCTATATGCTTTGACTGCCAAACAAACAAACAAACAAAAAATCTGAACATGAACATAGATTCACTGGGATGAGTAAAAGAAAGGGCTACATGATACTCTGTTACAGACCTGTTATGACTCAGTGAAAAGGCTCATGAAGGATGAAATGATATTTGAGCTGGGTGTCATTTATCATTAGCCATACTATGTAATTTTGCAGCAAAAAATTATTAATCTTAACATAAAACTGATCCATCTCATTGGTTGCAATTTTATATCAGTGGACTATATCGCTCATTTCTGATATGCCTTCTGCACACTAATCACACAATTAGCTAGTGTACATAACAGGACAGATAGTTCACGGTAAGTATTTTAAGTCAAGTGCAGGGATTAGAGATGCTACTTTAGATAATGGAGTGTCTTGTCAACAGTTTGGGCTTCAACCTAAATTATACAGTTGAAGATGAGATGCAAGCTGCTATTTTAGTCAATGTTAGGTTCAAATGTTCAAATGTGTGTGAATTCCTAAGGGATCAAACTACTGAGGTCATCGGTCCCTAGACTTACACATTACTTAAACTAACTTAATCTAACTTACGCTAAGAACAAAACACACAACCATGCCCATGGAAGGACTTGAACCTCCGGGGGAAGGGGCCGCACGATTCATGACATGGGGACATGGGGCCTCTAACTACGTGACCATGCTGTGCGGCTCAATGTTAGGAACGGGGGAGGGGGGCAGTGAACTAAGACAATACCAACACAAAAATGTCAGACTTTGTCCGTGAATCAAATCAGATCATGAATAGAGGGCTAACTGAGGTACAGTGGACATAGTTGAAGTAGCTGTGTGCCAGAATAAATGAAACAAAAATGCAGAACCAAAGACTGATAGCAGTATTGGTAAACAGGTGATCTGATGGTGTATTACAAATACTTCATGCACTACACTGCAATGAACCTTCTCAATACTGCACTGGTATTTATCTGGTGCAGTGAGCTCATGGTCACACCTATGCCACTCCCTTGGAGCGTTTTATGCAGGCTGACCTGGTGGTAGTTTTATTGGATAGTAATAATGTCTCTGGCATGGTGTCAAAGTCAGTATGTATGATAGGCAGAATTATTGTTAAATTCCTCCCCTCTTCCCTCTTGAAGCAGCACTTTGGCCTGGAAATGGCCTAGAGGATGGTAGGATCCATAGACTGCGGGGCAGAGTGGCACTGTGATGTCTACCAATGTGTCATACCACATGTTGACATCAGGTTTGGTCAGTTGTGGCAAGTTTGGAAGTGAAAACATGTCTGCAGGAGGGAAGAGAGTAGTTTTGGCACAAATTGTAGGGCTTGCTAAGGTGACAGACATCAGAACCGTATATGAAGAATTTTACACTGCATCTACTACCTGCAACTACATTGATTCCTGGAATGGCACAGCAAAATCCAATGACACTCTGGGTTTAGCCAATGGGAAAAATTTGCACCTGAGATGGCTGGTTATGGATGTGTGCATGCCAGACCAAATGGTGTGTTCAATGGTGGCTTCCATGCTTGTGCCCCCTTACAGGTCACCCCACATGTCAGATGAGAAGCATTTGCAGGATATGGAGACCGAATGTGAGTGATACAACAAGTTAATATTATTCCCCCTCAGGTGCATGTGGTAGCACACTGTCTGTGGTGTATTGGAGAGAATAAAAGACATTTTGCATAAGGGCTGCAGCAATAGCCCCTTGTAATATTTGCACTCTGCATGTTACTCAGTTCAGCGAAGTATTATTTCATGACCGCCTGGAGCATTTGGCGATTTTGGCGAGGAGCAATGCCAAATATAGGAGTGCTTTCACAGCCGGAGTATGTTTTAACAAAACTGCATAGCTAGCTCATCTTGGTAAACTGCCTCATTTTAATTTATGGAGCAAGTTATCATCACAGCGTCTGAAGCATTTGAAAACTATTGCTACCTACACTTTAGCCCCTTATACCAGTAACTAAAATGGGAATAGAATTCCTTGGTGCATCAGTTTGGTATTTTGATGCTCATTCAGAATTGTGCCATATCTCTAATGACTGGTCAGTATGAGAAGTGCTCAATAGCACAAAATATTTGCAATTGTTCAAGAAATAAATTGTCTCTGGAAACTTAAGTATTTTTGCTGTTAGTGTAGATCAAATTTTGCAACATCACAGGAAATGTTCAAAAGTTCTGCTACTGTCTAAAAATTTACTGGTGTCGCACTGAATTATTTGGATGAATTTGTTTGATATTTACTTACAAGGACACTAAAATATTCATAAAATTTAGAGTGCAGATCTAACATTGAAATTAAATGTTTCAACTCTAGGAAGGTCATTCCACATGAAAGATACAGCTGCTTTTATCTTTCACATTATCAGCAATATGCCAAAAATAGACTAATGAAACTTCCTGGCAGATTAAAACTGTGTGCTGGACTGGGATTCAAACATGAAGCATTTGCCTTTTGTGGGCAAGTAATCTACCAGGTACTACTCACGACCTGCCCTCACAGCTTTACTACTACCAGTACCTAATCCCTTATCTTCCCAGGTTCATGCCCAAGTCTTACACACAGTTTTAATCTGACAGGAAGTTTCAAATTTATTCTGGAACAGAGTAATAAGGCACTGCTCATTCCTTCAATGGCACAGTCATAATGCTTGTCTTCTGATGTGAAGGCAGTGCCAGTTAACATACTTCATTACTTTTTAAGTCAATCTTTTCCTGTTCTTTAATCAAGCTGTAAATGAACAGAACAATACACAGTAGCAAAATGATATGTTAACTCCTCCATTTCAGCTATAGAGACTGAACATCACATTTTGATAATAATGAACTATTTGCTTCACTGTTACGAAACTCATTCATTGTTAGTGTATTACTATCGCCGGCCGTGGTGGCTGAGCGGTTCTAGGCACTTCAGTCTAAGTTCTAGGGGACTGATGACCTAAGATGTTAAGTCCCATAGTGCTCAGAGCCATTTGAACCATTTGTATTACTATCATTATTATTTCTTGCTAATATCAGAGCCATCTTACATCAGTAGGCTAACAGTAGAAGTGGCTGACAATTAATTTCCAGAGTGTCATCACTTTTCTCATAATTGTGTTCAAAAATGACCATCTTTAGTTTGTAGCCAAATCACTGTCAACTTCAATGCAGAAATTTAAAGGTATATTGTCATCTATAAGAAATGTGGTCTAAACTAAAAAAAAATTAAACTCCACCCAAACAGGCCATGAAGGCCCCACAGTACCGACCAGCTGCCAGGTCATCCTCAGCCCACAGGCATTACTTTGATGTGGCTATGTAGGGGCATGTATTCATCACACCGCTCTGCTGGCCGAAGACTGGAACCTCTATTTCTCAATCATCTAGCTCCTCAGTTTTCCTCACAAGGGCTGAGTGCATTCCACTTGCCAAAAGTGCTTGGCAGACCAGATGGTCACCCATCCAAGTTCCAGCACAGCCTGACAGCACTTAACTTTGGTGATCCTATGGGAACTGGTGTTACCACTGTGGCAAGGCTGTTAGCCATAAGAAATGTGTTCATGTAGTACAATGGAGGGCATCACAGATGCTCAGCTGTTAAGCCAGAATGATGTTTCTGTTACAGAAAGCAAAATTTTAAAAACATTAAAAATGTGACCAAACCTATGATACTTTCAAGAGAAAGCTTCCACATTCCCCATTCAGTTATAAATGACCAGTGAATATTTTCCTATTCACTTACTATCTTTCTATGCAACATATACTATGCAATGACACTATACAATGTATCTCTCAATTATATCAGAGTATTTTATTTGTAGGAAAGTTATTGTTTGCAGGAAAGTTATTGTGTCTTTTTGGTATAGGTTTAGAACACTGAGAGGGCAATTTTTGTATAAAATTTCATGTCATTTTTCCTCTTCATGATTTCACACACATAAACTGAATAATGACCCCATGGCATTTAATTCATGTCACTGATGCACATAACTTTAACTCTGATCTTTGCTCCATTGGCCAACTTTCTCACTTGGAAGAGCACATATAGGTAAATTTAAAAATATATCTAAAAACACAGATGATGTGACTTACCGAACAAAAGTGCTGGCAGGTCGACAGACACACAAACAAACACAAACATACACATGAAATTCAAGCTTTCGCAACAAACTGTTGCCTCATCAGGAAAGAGGGAAGGAGAGGGAAAGACAAAAGGATGTGGGTTTTAAGGGAGAGGGTAAGGAGTCATTCCAATCCCGGGAGCGGAAAGACCCACCTTAGGGGGAAAAAAGGGGCACACACTCGCACACACACACACATCCATCCGCACATACACAGACACAAGCAGACAAATATGTATATAAATATACTCACATAGTGACCAGTGTAATATCAGGTGTCCATATGTCATCACTGCTTATTGTTATATTTTCAACCCCTTCATAAAGAGAAGGAGTCCACGTGAGGTACTGATCAGTCCATGTCTATAATATTACAGAGCAAAATTAGTACATCAGCCCTCAGTTGCAACAAGGAACAAATGAGTGTACAATTAGCACTGAGACACTAGAATCTTAGATGAAGTTATCTATCAGTGCTATTATTTTCTAGAATCCAGTTCAAGTATATAGTGAAGTGAAACCACCAAAAAGATATTCTCTCTCTCTCTCTCTCTCTCTCTCTCTCTCTCTCACACACACACACACACACACACACACACACACATCAGCAGCAGCAACTTTTCATCCAATCCATTTATGTTGGCTCTCCAAATATTCACTAATCAGCCAACATTTTTATGTTTTGCACATGTTTGATTTTTAAAAAATAAAATTTGTAGTACAAAGGTTGGGATCCAAGCCAATGTAATTCTTTTTGTTTAGAACCTTCAACCTTACAAAATTTCACAACAGAAAAATTATAAATTCCTAATCAGTAAAATGATTTTCAGAAAAGAAGGGAAAAGAACTGGTAGGAAACGAAACAGAAATTAAAATAAAAGACTTACTTTACCACAACTGAGTTTGGTGACATAATGGATGATTAATCTCACAACTGCTCCGCATCAAACAATCAATCTCTTAATGTTACAAAACTTCCAGATGAATAGTAAAGATTTATACTACTAGAAATAGAGATGTAGATGTAAATAAAAATTATTAGTGAAACATATTTATACACTGATAAGCCAAAATATAATGCAAAATTGTTAAGGCTTTCGTGGCCACTTGTTGACAAACTGCCTATTGGCTTCTGTCTCGGGTTCTTCCGCCGACATTCATCTAATGATTTTTCTGACGTTTTGCCAGCACGAGTGGCTGGCATTGTCAAAGCTTCACCCTCCATTGCCGGTGGTGAACTGGAGGCAAGCTCGCGGCCGCAGACTATATGTACCTGGTGCGCCAACGTCCGAGGGCTTCTCCGCGGTCATTTCCGGTGCGGTTCTCCTCTTGCTACCTGCGACGGTCGTTCGCTGCAGTACGGGAAGCCAGGATCCGTTTACCTTAAGGCTTTCCTCTTTCTTGTTGAAACTGTTCGCGTGTTTTTGGATTTCTACAGCTTCTCTGAACAAGCGCGTGTGATAGTGCTTCTCTACAGCCAGAACTTCCGTGTCGGCGAATTTTATTACGTGGTCGGTCTCATTCAGTGCATAAGCAACATTGCAGGTTGGGGCAGGTGGAGAAATCGGCCGTGGCAGAGCACGCACTGAATGGGACCGACTACGTAATAAAATTCGCCGACACGGAAGTTCTAGCTGTAGAGAAGCACTATCACACGCGCTTGTTCAGAGAAGCTGTAGAAATACAAAAACACGCGAACAGTTTCAACAAGAAAGAGGAAAGCCTTAAGGTAAACGGATCCTGGCTTCCCATACTGCAGCGAATGACCATCGCAGGTAGCAAGAGGAGAACCGCACCGGAAATGACCGCTGAGAAGCCCTCGGACGTTGGCGCGCCAGGTACATATAGTCTGCGGCCGCGAGCTCGCCTCCAGTTCACCACCGGCAATGGAGGGTGAAGCTTTGACAATGCCAGCCACTTGTGCTGGCGAAACGTCAGAAAAATCATTAGATAAACGTCGGCCGAAGAACCCGAGACAGAAGCCAATAGGCAGTTTGTCAAAATATAATGACCACCTGCATAATAGCTTGTTCTGATTCTGTGTACCAGGGATCCAACAATTTGTTGGTAGGTTTGTGGAGGTATGTAGCATTAGATGTCTCTGCACAGGTCATGTAATTCATATAAATAATGGGCTGCTGATTTGTGTATGCAGTCATGGCGTCCGATAGCAATCCAAATGGATTCTGTAGGGCTTACATCAGGCAAATTTGATCACTGAGACATCATCATGAGTTCACTATAATGCTCCTCAAACCACTACAACATGGTTCGGCCTCCAAGACATGGACAATTATACTGCTTAAAGATGACATCGCCACTGGGGAAGACATCACGTGTGAAGAGATGCAGGTGGTTCACAACTGTCAGTTTGTCTTGGATTACTACAACAAGTCCTATGAAAGTGTAGCGGAATGTCTCCCGTAGCATAATACTGCTCCTCCCACCATGTGTTCAGGGCATATCGCACGTTTCAAACACCATTCACCTCAATTATGGCATTTGTGGAGATGACCATTGATGTAGTGTGGCAAAAATGTGATTCACCCGAAGAGCAGCGACACATTTCCATTGATTGATGGTTGAATCCTGATAGTCCCATGCCCACTGCAATCATAATTGATGATGCTATTGGTCAATATGTGAACACGTAGAGGTGTCTGCTGCGGAGCTCCAGGTTCAACTATGTACAATGAACAGTGTGCTCCGAAACTCTTGAGCATGCACTAGTATTGTGCTCTTTCAGCAGAAATGTCACATATCACCATCCATCCTACTTTACAGAGCAGACAAGCCTCTGAACCCCACATTCATGACAGTAGCATGTGAGCATTCGACCAGTTTGCTGTTTTCGAGATAATCATTCACAGGCTCTGCATAATAATCTGCCCTCTGTCAAAGTTGCTTATCTCAATGGATTTCCCTTTTTGCAGCCCATATCTTTGCTAGGGTGATCTCCCATCCATGTCTGCTCCATTTACGTAGTTTAGTTACCATGTCACATGCCTGCGCAGTGCCACCAGGAGGCATCCAATGGCAAGGTGATTGGTGGTCATAATGTTTTGGCTTACCAGTGTATAGTCCCTCCTACATATGGCATGGAACTGGTTTACTGAAATATGGCATACAGAGTTGCCAGTTGCCTAAAGGAGATTGGTTTGAAGTGTGAAACATTTTTAGTATCATTTATTGACCAAATGAATAACTTTTCTGCCTTGATCCACAAAACATATTATTTTTGTATGACTTAGGTTTCAGATTATAAGCCCGTTTTCTAGTACATGACTTTCAATGCCGATCTTGATCTGACCTGCCATTATTAATTTTTCTGACTGTGTACCCCTCAACTAAAGAACAATGCCTGAAGATGTTATCTGTGACTGTATTACTGTTTCTCTGTAATATAGCTGGGAAGAATTTAATCTTTAACAGGTTGGGGGATCCAACTAGATCCATTAACATTATTTCCCCTGGAGAATCAGTCAAAAAGCTAATACTAAAATCCTCAGACAAAAGTGTTTTTCTAATGTACTGATTTTAGCAGTGTCAAGGCTGGAGAATAAAATCCTACTACATAAAGTTGACCTCTAGAGGACAATAATTACAATTATTATTGCTGATCAACTGACTACTTTGTTGCAAAGGGCTACTCAAATACATTAACTATATGTTATCTAATATTTATGATAGTAATAAAATTAGATAACAAAGAAATAGTGGCATGTTTGTTTCTAAATAACTGATGTGTGTTTGATACACTGTTTCTTAATAAAACATAAACTTTTGGTAACAGAGAAACAGGCCAAACATTCATGTACAATCATATCTACAAGTCAGTTAAAACCACGAGACTGAATGACTGGCCAGTATTTATCTTCAAGAGCTAAAATTCTAAGGACTAACAAATAGGTTCATTTAAAAGTAAAAAAATTATATCTAGCTTTTGGAACTGGTTGTTGAGAAATTCGAGGAGACTGGAAAGTGGAGACAGGTCACTGAGACCACAGGTTGAGAGTAACCCACCTTTTGTAAGGAAATTGGAAGAAAAGGAGCAGGCATCAGAGAGAATAAGAGGTCCAAGATAGGTGTCATATGCATCACTCATAAAAGGCTAAAATTACTGTACTAGTTCAGGTGCTGCAAGTTGTGTGCCAGAAGATCTGACTCTATGGGTTTTGGTGGTCATATCATACAAATGACCAATACAAGGTTCACAATGACAAGATGCTTAATTATCCAGAAGACACCACTCTCACTAGCTAGGGCCCCAATGAGGATGGTCTGGCACTGAATTATTATGGTGTCTCCATTGTTTAAAGACATTACAGTTGAAACAGATCTGAATTTCTCTCATTTCAGTCACCAACCTATCACAGAGCAATAGGATGTTGTGTTTGATGACAGTGTATGACTAAAATTGGATGAAACTTCTGCCTTCCTTAGTGAAATGTTAAGCAGCTATGTCTCTTGAGAATATCAAATACCTTCAGTACCAAAAACTAAAAAATCAGCCATGCAGTGTAAACTATGTTAAGTCCTGAACTATGAACAAGTTATGGTATTTTTATGGGTAGGTATCTACAACGAGCAGACAAAAGTCATGGGATAGTGATATTCACATATACAGATCATGGTAGTATTTCTTACACAAGCGCGTGACTGCGTGTGAGATCGCTCTCTAAGTTTTCATCTATTTTTAGGTTTCAGATATATATTTTAACTGTTTTTGTGGTAATATTTACTATATAAGTGACTTATTAGTGGTTTCTTCATTCACCTCTGCATTTCTTGTGTTGTGGCCTGATATTTGTGAGTGTTTCATATCGAGCAACTTAACCTCTTACCCGTGTTTACATTCCGCGCTGACCAGTTGCAGCTGTAGCGGCGCATCGAAAGCTAAGTTCTAATTAATTGTTTGTGTATAGTAGTTTATTTAGGAACTTTAGTAGTCTTCAACCAGTGTTCTTGGTGTTTTCCGGTGAAATAACTTGAGAAGAAATTTTTGCGAACTGCTTTCAGTTTCGTTACTGTCATTAGACGTTTGATTTTCTTTCTGTGTTAGTATTTTGTTATATTCTCATTTGTTGTTGATTAATACTGTCAATAATAGTAGTTACTTCCCTTGTAGCGAAAGTTTGTGATTATTGTAGTCAGTTTTTAACATCTTCTTATTGTAGTAGCGGAACTTAGATAAAGTTGTTTTCTTGTTTCAATAATTGTAAAATTTTACCATGAGTGAGAAGTGTGGGCTTTGCTGTAGGTTCGTGAGTAGTGGATTGCAGTGTGAGACTTGTTCGAAGTATTTTCACTGGGGGGAATGCAGTGGGGAAGCCAGTGGGCATTCTGGTGAGATCCTCTCCTGGAACTGCAGGTTATGTAGCAAGAGTAAGTTAATAGAGGAGCAGGAGCGTAAGATCTGTGCCCTTCAGGTACAGTTGAAAAATGCACAGGAGGAGCTAGATAGGATGAGGAGGGAGAAGGGGGTTGGGGAATGGGAGCTGGCTGTTGGCAAGAGATCTGCTAGGAGAAGGAGATTTTCAGATAGTTTTACTATTGGTGTTTGTAATAGATATGACCAACTGTCAGAGTCTAGTGGAGAGGAATCTCTAGTAGTTGTAGATGTAGGAAGTATGCAGCAGACCTCAGCAGTTACGGTGGCTAGGACAGTTGCAAAGTCTAAGAGAAAGAAGAAGGTTCTGCTGTTAGGTAGTTCTCATGGTAGAGGTGTAGGCCAGCAGTTGCAGGAAGTTTTGGGGAGTGAGTACCAGGTCACCAGCATTATGAAGCCTAATGCAGGATTGGCTCAGGTGACTTTTAACATAGGGGGGTTATGTAGGGATTTTACTAAAGAGGATCAGGTAGTGATTGTGGGTGGGGCTGGTAATAGTATTGATAGGGATGGGGAGTATGACATAGATGGTGACCTGGAAAAGATAGCCACTCAGACTGGCAACACGAATGTGCATTTCGTGGAACTGTTTCAGCGTCACGATCGGCCTCATCTTAATACAGCCGTCAGGCGTAATAACATGAGACTTGGGGGTGCGCTGATGACAGAAGGCATGAGTCACATTTCAGTGGTGTCGGTGGAGTCTATCAGCAGGACGGGTTTCACTAGACATGGCCTGCACCTCAACAGGTATGGGAAGGGGAGGTTGGCAAAACTTATAGGTGACAGCATAGGTGGGGGTGGTGGGATCACTCATGGGAAAATTCCAGTAGTTGTGGGTGTTAGAGCTGTACCTTTTTTAGATTGAAGTCAGCTGATAGGTATTCCTGCTCAAGGGAAGTCTCTCTAACAAAGAAACCACTTTCTACAAATCTTGGGTATCCGATTAATGAGGGAATTAGTATATTTCATCAAAATATACAAGGTATTAGAGATAAAGTTAGTGAACTGCTTATAGATGTTGACTCTGAAATTATTGGTATATCTGAACACTTCTTAAATAAGGAGATAATTCAGAGGCTTCCTTTACCAGGATACAGGTTGGCTGGCAGCTTTTCTAGGAGCTCTTTGCGGTGTGGGGGAGTAGCCATGTATGTGAAAAACGGTATCCCATTTGAGTCAATTGATGTTTCAAAGTACTGCACTGAAAAGGTGTTTGAATGTTGTGCAGGTGTGGTTAAATTTAGTGGAGCTAAACTTCTTACTGTTGTTATTTATAGATCCCCAGACACCGATTTCACAACATTTTTGCTAAAGCTAGAGGAGGTTCTTGGTTCACTTTATAGGAAATAAAAAAAGTTAGTTATATGTGGTGATTTCAATATTAATTGTATAAGTGATTGTGCAAGGAAAAGGATGCTGGTAGACCTCCTTAATTCATATAATCTTATGCAAACCGTATTCTTTCCAACGAGAGTGCAAGGGAACAGTAGAACAACCATAGACAATATTTTTGTTCATTCGTCATTATTAGAAGGGCATTCTGTTAGCAAAAAGGTGAATGGCCTTTCAGATCATGATGCTCAAATTTTAAGTCTAAAAGATTTTTGTGCTGCAACACATGTTAAATATAGTTACCAACTTTTTAGGAAAGCCAATCCAGTTGCTGTACAGACTTTTGTAAACCTTATCAAGGAACAAGAGTGGCAAGATGTTTATAGTGCTGATACAGTAGACGATAAATATAATGCTTTCCTCAAGACTTTTCTCGTGCTCTTTGAAAGTTGCTTTCCATTAGAACTTTCAAAACAGGGTACTAGCACAAACAGGCAGCCTGGGTGGCTGACTAAAGGGATAAGAATATCTTGTAGAACAAAGTGGCAATTATATCAAAACGTTAGAAACAGTCACAATCTAAATGCAGCAGCCCATTACAAACAGTATTGTAAGGTGCTTAAAAAAGTTATTAGGAAGGCAAAAAGTATGTGGTATGCAGATAGAATAGCTAAGTCTCAGGATAAAATTAAAACCATATGGTCAGTCGTAAAGGAAGTGGCTGGTCTGCAGAGACAGGTCGAGAATATGGAATCAGTGCGTAGTGCGGATGTCCATGTTACTGATAAGTCGCATATATGTACAGTACTTAATAATCACTTTCTGAATATAGCAGGTGAACTAAATAGAAACCTAGTCCCAACAGGGAATCATATAGCGCTCTTAGAAAAAAGTGTTCCGAGACTGTTACCTGAAATGCTCCTCCGTGATACTGACAAGAGGGAGATTGAGTTAATAATTAAATCACTAAAGACCAAGAACTCTCATGGATATGACGGGGTATCTAGCAGAATACTGAAGTATTGTTCCACGTATGTTAGCTCAGTACTTAGCCATATCTGTAACTTTTCCTTTAGGAGTGGTCGGTTTCCTGACCGATTAAAGTACTCGGTAGTGAAGCCACTTTATAAAAAGGGAGACAGGGATAATGTTGACAATTATAGACCTATTTCTATGCCATCGGTGTTTGCTAAAGTTATCGAGAGGGTTGTATATACAAGGTTACTGCAGCATTTAAATTCACATAATTTGCTGTCAAATGTACAGTTTGGTTTTAGAAGTGGCTTAACAACTGAAAATGCTATAGTCTCTTTTCTCTGTGAGGTTTTGGATGGATTAAATAAAAGGTTGTGAACGTTAGGTGTTTTCTTTGATTTAACGAAGGCTTTTGACTGTGTTGACCACAAAATATTACTGCAGAAGTTGGAACATTATGGAGTAAGGGGAGTAGCTTACAATTGGTTCGCCTCCTACTTTAAGAACAGAAAGCAGAAGGTAATCCTCCGCAATATTGAGAGTGGTAATGATGTTCAGTCCCAATGGGGCACTGTTAAATGGGGCGTTCCCCAAGGGTCGGTGCTGGGGCCACTGCTGTTTCTTATTTATATAAATGATATGCCTTCTAGTATTACAGGTGATTCAAAAATATTTCTGTTTGCTGATGACACCACCTTGGTAGTGAAGGATCTTGTGTGTAATATTGAAACATTATCAAATAATGTAGTTCATGATATAAGTTCGTGGCTTGTGGAAAATAATTTGATGCTAAATCACAGTAAGACTCAGTTTTTACAGTTTCTAACTCACAATTCAACAAGAACTGACATTTTAATCAGACAGAATGGGCATGTTATAAGTGAGACGGAACAGTTCAAGTTCCTAGGCGTACGGATAGATAGTAAACTGTTGTGGAAAGCCCATGTTCAGGATCTTGTTCAGAAACTAAATGCCGCTTTATTTACCATTAGAACAGTATCTGAAATAAGTGACATTTCAACACGAAAAGTAGTATACTTCGCATATTTTCATACGCTTATGTCATATGGTATTATTTTTTGGGGTAATTCTTCTGATTCAAAAAGGGTATTTTTGGCTCAAAAACGGGCTGTTCGAGCTATGTATGGTGTAAGTTCGAAAACCTCTTGTCGACCCCTATTCAATAGTCTGGGAATTTTGACATTGCCCTCACAGTTTGTATTTTCTTTAATGTCATTTGTTGTTAGCAATATTAGCTTATTCCCAAGAGTTAGCACCTTTCACTCAGTTAATACGAGGCAGAAATCAAATCTGCATGTGGAATGCACTTCCTTGACTCTTGTGCAGAAAGGAGTGCAGTATTCTGCTGCATCCATTTTCAATAAGCTACCACAAGAACTCAAGAATCTTAGCAGTAGCCCAAACACTTTTAAGTCTAAACTGAAGAGTTTCCTCATGGCTCACTCCTTCTATTCTGTCGAGGAGCTCCTGGAAGAGCTAAAAAATTAAGCAAATTCCAGTGTTACATTCTTGATTTTCTTTATTTAAACTAACGACTTGTCGCCTGAATATGTTTCTTATATTTCATTTTATCTGTTTCTACAATCGTGTTATAATTTCATGTATTGACTCGTTCCATGACCATGGAGACTTCTCCTAAATGTGGTCCCACGGAACAATAAATAAATAAAAAAATAAAATAAATAAAAGGGCAGTGCAGTGATGGAGCAGTCATTTGTACTCTGGTGATTCACGTGAAATGTTTCCAACAGGATTATGGCTGCAGGATGGGAATCAACAGACTTTGAACATTGGTAAAAGCTGGTGGTAGGGTTTGAGTGTGATGAAAACCCCACAAAGCCATGGACCCAAGTTGTCAACAAGGCACTGTGCAAGCTGGTAATAGTTCCATAATTGTGTGGACTGTGTTCACATGGAATGGGCTGGGTCCTCTGATCAACTGAACCAATCATTGATTGGAAATGGTTATGTTCAGCTACTTGGAGACCATTTACAACCATTCATGGACTTGATGTCCCCAAACAATGATGGAATATTTATGGATGATAATGCACCATGCACACGGCCACAATTCTTCGTGACTGGTCTGATGAAAATTCTGGACAATTTAAGAAAATGATTTGCCCACCCAGATTATTTGACATGAATTGCAATGAACATTTATGGGACATAACAGAGAAGTCAGTTTGTGCACAAAATCCTCTGCTGGCAACATTTTCGCCATTATGGATGGCTACAGAAGTGGCATGGCTCAGTATTTGTGCACGGGACTTCCAAGGGCTTGTTGAGTCCATGCCACATAGAGCTGCTGCATTACGCCGAGCAAAAGAAGGTGCAACACGATATTAACAGGTTACCCATGATTTCTTTCACATCATGTATGTAAAATCCGTGATGGAATAACAACAATATTATGAAAATGATAAATTGCTACCCACCACATAGAGGAGATGATGAGTCAGAGACAAGCACAATGAAAAGGCCTGATCCTGAACAAGTCACCATCGTTGATGTCGACCTTCAACTTGGGGGTGGCTACATCAGCACGTCTGTCAATAACAAACCTACCAACCACAAACAATATGTCCACTTTGACAGCTGCCACCCATTCCAGATCAAGAAGCTCCTTCCATACAGCCTGGCCACCCATGGTTGTCACATATTTGTGATGAGCAGTCCCTCTCCAAATGTGCCAAGAGTCCCACTGAGGCCTTCACAGACTGAAATTGTCCTCCCAACCTTGATCAGAAGCTGATCTCCTTTGCTCAGTCTCTCCAGTTACCTCCCACATATCAACCATTCCACTACAAAGGAACACTCCTCTTGTGGCTCAGTACCACCCAGGACTGAAGCAACTGAATCACATTCTTTGCTTGGGTTTTGACTGCCTCTAATCGTGATCTACCCCCCCCCCCCCCCCAAACATAGACAACATCTCTGTCCATCCACACTCCACCACTGCTCCCAACACCCTGCCTCATGGCATGTATTCCTGCAATAGACCTAGATGCCAGATCTATCACATGCATCCTCTCACCACCACCTATTCCAGTCTTGTCACAGGCATCTCTTGCCCCATCAAAGGTAGGTCTGCCTGTGAAAGCAGCCATGGGCCTACAAACTAAGTTGCAACCACTGTCCTGCTTTCTAAGTGGGCATGACTGCTAACGAGCTGTCTGTTGGAATGAATGGCCACAGTCAAACTGTGACCAAGAGACAGCTGCACCGTCCAGTTGTTGAACAAGTTCCCCAAAAAAATGTGGCTCAGTTCAGTGACTGCTTCATAGCCTGCACCGTCTGAATTCTGAATTCTTCCTACCAACACCAGCTTTTCTGAACTGCACAGGTGGGAACTCTCCCCACAACATATCTTTTGTTTCCAGAAATTCCCTGGCCTCAAATTTGCTAGTCCCTCTCCTCCATTTACCTAGCCCCTTTCCTGCTCCCACTCCAACACTACACTTGTCTTCAATTCCCACAATGCACCCACTAGCCTTTTCCTCTTCTCTACTTCTCTCCTCTCTCCCTTTTCTGCCCCTCCCGTCCTGGCTCTACACGTAGCAGCCCTATAATGACCCTACTGCACCCTTGCATGCATCTTCCCCCACCCCTACCCTGCGATCCCTCTCCTTCCCCACCACATGGCACTTCTTTATCCCCACCAGCCACCTCTGATTGTTGCTCATGTCAGACGCAGTTGCAATCTGCAGACGGGCCACAGTGGCCCGAGATAGTGCCATATGTGTATGAAATGCGCTCATGTGAATGGGTGAGTAGGTATGTTTTCTATGCCAAAAGAAGGCCTTATGGCCAAAAGATTAAATATTTAGCAGTCTTTTCATTGTACCTGCCCACAACTCAATGCCTGTTCTATGTGGTGAGTAGTAATCTATCCCTTGCATAATATTGTAATGACTCATTTATGGAATTGAAATGTGGGAAATTATTGCAGTCAAGCATAAAGATAGAGTATAAATTCTTCAAAAAGAAACACAACAATGATTTTGTGAAGCTTCAGTTATTCTGAGTCAAACAAAGAAATCTTCAGGAGTGAGAAGTTACTTACGTCACCACAATATATTTATAAAACTTTACAATTAATCTTAAAATTCAAACAGTACAACAATATAAACACAGATGTAAGTATTTACAACACCAGAAGATTGTGATTGTCACTTAGCAATGCACATCAGAAGCATTGCAGATGGCAGTCAATATTATATGGGGATTGAACTGTACAAAGAAGCTTCCCAAGCACTTAAAAAGTTTAAAAGGAAGTTGCACTGACACAACTTCGAAGAAATTTCTTACTAATAAGTGAATGTATGAAACAAATCTACAAAGTAAATCCACTCTTATCCAGTACATGAGTTTGAGGTTATTGCTAATATAGGTAAACAGCACTCCTGTAGGATCTAATTTATTAAGTGTACCTTACTAAATGTTTTATTAAGACAATTATGATCACAGACATTGAGATATTCCCTTTTCTCCTTCCTCCCCTTTAAAATCTTATTACAGGTAGATTCCTCTAATCATGGAGTCAAGTGATAGCCCTTCCTTTTTAACCTTCCTCAATCTATCCCTCTTCTCTCTCTGAGGAAGAAGCTAATAATTTCTCTAGTGTTGTGTACTTTTAATTTTATGTGTGTCTTTTACCAGTGCTAGGTATTTCATCTCATGAAAGTAAATACTGGCCAACAAATCAATCTCATAGTTCAATACTTTTCTTGACTCAACTTTCCTGTTGGTATTACATAAAATTTAAGAGATAGGTAAAACCTGAATTTATTGGTAACTCAAACTTTTCATACTCTGTATATACTTTTTAAATAGCCTATACTAAAATATTACATGATTTTTATCACACAGAAGTGATTTTTTTCAGTATAAATTTTATCTGCATACTTCTAAAAATATTTTTGGCTTCTTACCACAAAGGTTTTTCCAGCAACAGTAATGTAATCTTCAGCATTCCCCTACAAATTAATGACATGTTAGTTTTTGTAACTCACTCATTTACAAAAAAAGTTACAGTCTCAAAAATTATCATACATTGGCTGTAAAAAAGTAAACAAATAATGTGCATGTTGTTAGAATATATTTTACTTGGACTGCAAATTTTCTGCCCAGTTACTCTACTTGCAGTAACATATAGCACAAGTATTCAGAAAAATTTAAATGAACAAGAGGAAAAATCAAATTATTCAGTTCACTGTGGATCACAACACATCATGTACATACACAAGGAATTGTTACAGCATTGTGTTAAAATTTGTGTAGGAGGAAATGCACAATTTTCAATGTTATGATAAACATTTGAACGATGTTCAGTTATGGTACAGTAAGGCAGATACTTGAAACAATGGTAGCTGTATATAAATTTGAGCTGATGCTAGCTTACACAACAATTGGAGTCATGAATAATCTGCCAATGATTTGCTTAAAATGAATTTACATGTGAGTTTCATATATTCTTAATCAATTAATGATTCCTGAGAGCATAAAATGATTTATCAACAAAAAACAAATTACCAGTTTCTGTCAAAAAACATGAACCGGTTTACTTCAGGTCATACATTCTCAACAAAATTAAGACTGAACAAAAAATGTAACTGTACGTATCATACTAACCTCAGTAATTCAGAAAGGCGAGGTGCAGAGTGCACATCATATACCCCAAGAAATATAAACATCAGCACACTCCCCTCTTAAACTTACTTCTTACTTTGTTACAAATAAAGCTGATGAATATTTTGGATATTTTCTAAACCTTCGCTCATGACATGTGCAATTTCAGAGATTGCACATCCATACTTTTCACAGGCCTGCTTATAGAGGCCACCTGGTTGGCCCCCTGGTGTACTCTGCTGAGTTCCCACAGAAACAGTATTATTTAAACAGTCACAAATGAGTGCTCGGACTATGTTGTAACCTGTATTACTGTTGTCCATTCAATGTGTTCAGTGCTACATGCAACCTGTACTTCACTGAACCTAACTTTGGCTCTATAAAGTACCACAGTCCATAACTTGTGTTTGCTCTTGCTATAACAAATGTGATGACAAGTGACGGTTACATTTTCTGCATGTGTTAGTGTCAGCGCTAAGTTAACCAACAAACATCTCAATGGAAAAAATACTCAAATGTCTCATTGCCCAGCAGCAAATTTTCACAGAACAACAGCAGGCTCTCACCACCACTCTCACTCCATTGTCACCTGTGTGTTTGCAGCAGGTTACTTTCCCATCAGTGCAACCATTGCCCTTTCCAGCATATAAGGAATCAGCTGAAGATTGGGACTCCTACAAGACACTGTTACGCCAACATTTCCAGGTTTTCCCGTGGGTGACACAAACATGTGTGGGGCTATCTTCCTTTCCTGGCTTTTCCTGTGCATGTATCAGTTGTTGTGCTTCACAGAACTGAAGCAAAGGAGGTGGTTCATGAGTCATGCCAGTATAGCTCGTTCAGGAAGAGCAGTTTCATGTAAAATAAGGGCCCAGGTTTGAGTGCAATGGAGAAAACTAATTTGATTCATCAAGGAGTTTTACAACCATGTACACTGGATTGTAGAGTGAAATTTTCACTCTTGAGTCACCAGTTCATTGTCAGTTATACACATCCATAGTGTAAAGAACATTTTTTACAGAAACCATTTTACATTGCAAGCCAGCATTCGTATTCACTGAGGGTAGTATGAGAAAAATAGTTGGTAAATTATCTCAAAACCTGGGGGCCTTTAGATGTCAGTATAGTAAACAGACTTTGAGACTGTAAGTACTTGTCACTGTATGCTTAGTAGGTGAAATCATTGCTGTAGATGGTTGAGAGCAGCTGTCAATCCTTCAAATAGCTATAAATTCAAGCTTGAAGCCTGCATGATCTCAATGTAAAAAGGAACCAGATTCTTGAAATAAACATAGTTTGTGTAACAGTGACTGGTTGCATATAATGTAGCAAGCATGTGAAAGAAATGCAGCATTAAAGGCAGAGACACAAAATATATTTCAAATCAGTTATTAATGAAGAACCAAAAACTGTGGAGGGAGAACTGAAACATATGTGCACATTGATGGAGTTTACATACTGACACAAAACTGTTGATACAGAGCATCAGCCATAACAGGCTTATATTAGTCTTGAGTCTGAATTACAAATAGCATTTAAACATAAAGTGTAATTGTTGTTGTTGTGGTCTTCAGTCCAGAGACTGGTTTGATGCAGCTCTCCTTGCTACTCTATCCTGTGCAAGTTTCTTCATCACCCAGTACCTACTGCAACCTACATCCTTCTGAATCTGTTTAGTATATTCATCTCTTGGTCTCCCTCTACGATTTTTACCCTCCACACTGCCCTCCAATACTAAATTGGTGATCCCTTGATGCCTCAGAATATGTCCCACCAACCGATCCCTTCTGCTAGTCAAGTTGTGCCACAAATTTCTCTTCTCCCCAGTTCTATTCAATACCTCCTCATTAGTTATGTGCTCTACCCACCTAATCTTCAGCATTCTTCTGTAGCAGCACATTTCGGAAGCTTCTATTCTCTTCTTGTCCAAACTATTTATCGTCCATGTTTCACTTCCATACATGGCTACACTCCATACAAATACTTTCAGAAACGACTTCCTGACACTTACTCCATACTCGATGTTAACAAGTCTCTCTTGTTCAGAAACGGTTTCCTTGCCATTGCCAGTCTATATTTTATATCCTCTCTACTTCGACCATCATCAGTTATTTTGCTCCCCAAATAGCAAAACTCATTTACTACTTTAAGCATCTCATTTCCTAATCTAATTCCCACAACATCACTTAATTTAATTCAACTACATTCCATTATCCTCGTTTTGCTTTTGTTGATGTTCATCTTATATCCTCCTTTCAGGACACTGCCCATTCGGTTCAGCTGCTCTTCCAGGTCCTTTGCTGTCTCTGACAGAATTACAATGTCATCGGCGAACCTCAAAGTTTTTATTTCTTCTCCATGGATTTTAATTCCTACTATGAATTTTTCTTTTGTTTCCTTTACTGGTTGCTCAATATACAGGTTGAATAGCATTGGGGATAGGCTACAACCCTGTCTCACTTCATTCCCAACCACTGCTTCCCTTTCATGCCCCTCGACTCTTATAACTGCCATCTGGTTTCTGTACAAATTGTAAATAGCCTTTCGCTCCCTGTATTTTACCCCTGCCACCTTCAGAATTTGAAAGAGAGTATTCCAGTCAACATTGTCAAAATCTTTCTCTAAATCTACAAATGCTACAAATGTAGGTTTGCTTTTCCTTAATCTATTTTCTAAGATAAGTCGTAGGGTCAGTATTGCCTCACGTGTTCCAACATTTCTACGGAATCCATACTGATCTGCCCCGAGGTCGGCTTCTACCATTTTTTCCATTCGTCTGTAAAGAATTCGTGTTAGTATTCTGCAGCCATGGCTTATTAAACTGATAGTGTGGTAATTTTCACACCTTTCAACACTTGTATTCTTTGCAATTGGAATTATTATATTCTTCTTGAAGTATGAAGGGATCTTGCCTGGTTCATACACTTGCTCACCAGATGGTAGAGTTTTGCCAGGGCTGGCTCTCCCAAGGCTATCAGTAGTCCTAATGGAAGGTTGTCTACTCCCTGGGCCTTGTTTCGACTTAGGTTTTTCAGTGCTCTGTCAAACTCTTCACGCAGTATCATATCTTCCATTTCATCTTCTTCTACCTCCTCTTCCATTTCCATAATATTGTCCTCAAGAACATCGCCCTTGTATAGACCCTCTATATACTCCTCCCACCTTTCTGCTTTCCCTTCTTTGCTTAGAACTGGGTCTCCATCTGAGCTCTTGATATTCATACAAGTGGTTCTTTTTTCTCCAAAGGTCTCTTTAATGTTCCTGTAGGCGGTATGTGTCTTACCCCTAGTGATACATGCTTCTACATCCTTACATTTGTCCTCTAGCCAACTCTGCTTAGCCATTTTGCACTTCCTGTCGATCTCATTTTTGAGACGTTTGTTTCTTTTTTGCCTGCTTCATTTACTGCACTTTTGTATTTTCGCCTTTCATCAATTACATTCAATATCTCTTCTGTTACCCAAGGATTTCTATTAGCCCTCGTCTTTTTACCTACTTGATCCTCTGCTGTTTTCACTATTTCATCTCACCCATTCTTCTTCTACTGTATTTCCTTCCTCCATTCTTGTCAATCGTTCCCTAATGCTCTCCCTGAAACTCTCTACAACCTCTGGTTCTTTCAATTTATCCAGGTCACATCTCCTTAAATTCCCACCTTTTTGTAGTTTCTTCAGTTTTAATCTATAGTTCATAACCAATAGATTGTGGTCAGCGTCCATATCTGCCCCTAGAAATGTCTTAAAATTTAAAACCTGGTTCCTAAATCTCTGTCTTACCATTATATAATCTATCCGACACCTTCCAGTATCTCCAGGCTTCTTCCATGTATACAATCTTCTTTTATGATTCTTGAACCAAGTGTTAGCTATGATTAAGTTATGCTCTGTGCAGAATTCTACCACGCGGCTTCCTCTTTCATTTCTTAACCCCACTCCATATTCACCTACTACGTTTCCTTCTCTTTCTTTTCCTACTAGTGAATTCCAGTCACCCATGACTATTAAATTTTCGTCTCCCTTCGCTACCTGAATAATTTCTTTTATCTCATCATACATTTCATCAATCTCTTCGCAATCTGTGGAGCTAGTTGGCATATAAACTTGTTCTACTGTGGTAGGCATGGGCTTCGTATCTATCTTGGCCACAATAATGCGTTCACCATGCTGTTTGTAGTAGCTTACCCACATTCCTACTTTTTTACTCATTATTAAACCTACTCCTGCATTACCCCTATTTGATTTTGTATTTATAGCCCTGTATTCATCTGACTCGAAGTCTTGTTCATCCTGCCATCGAACTTCACTAATTCCCACTATATCTAACTTTAACCTATCCATTTCCCTTTTTAAATTTTCCACCCTACCTGCCCAATTAAGGGATCTGACATTCCACACTCCAATCCAGAGAACACCAGTTTTCTTTCTCCTGATAACAACGTCCTCCTGAGTAGTCCCCGCCTGACAATCCGAATGGGAGACTATTTTACCTCTAGACTATTTTACCCAAGATGACGCCATCATCATTTAACCATACAGTAAAGCTGCATGCCCTTGGAAAAAATTATGGCTGTAGTTTCCCCTTGCTTTCAGCCTTTCACAGTACCAGCACAGCAAGGCCGTTTTGGTTAGTGTTGCAAGGCCAGATCAGTCAGTCATCCAGACTGTTGCCCCTGCAACTACTGAAAAGGCTGCTGCCCCTCTTCAGGAACCACATGTTTGTCTGGCCTCTCAACAGATACCCCTCCGTTGTGGTTGCACCTATTGTACAGCTATCGCTCTCGCTGAGGCACGCAAGCCTCCCCACCGACAAGGCCCATGGTTCATGGGAGGGGGAGGGGGAGGGGGGGGGGGAGGAAGTGTAATAGTATGCCATAAATAATGGATGCAAAATTAGAAGATTTATGCTGAAAGCATGATTGGTATCCACATATTTGCAATCATAGGAAATTGTGCAGTGAAACTACATTGGCGAGAACTGTACTGTATGGATGCATGCTGCACATGTCTAGAGCACTCTGCTTTGTTTGCAGGAGTGTATGCAAATCTTCTTTTGGACAGTTGTTGTTGTTGTGGTCTTCAGTCCTGAGACTGGTTTGATGCAGCTCTCCGTGCTAATCTATCCTGTGCAAGCTCCTTCATCTCCCAGTACCTACTGCAACCTACATCCTTCTGAATCTGCTTAGTGTATTCATCTCTTAGTCTCCCTCTATGATTTTTACCCTCCACGCTGCCTCCAATACTAAACTGGTCATCCCTTGATACCTCAGAACATGTCCTACCAACCGATCCCTTCATCTAGTCAAATTGTGCCACAAACTTCTCTTCTCCCCAATCCTATTCAATACCTCCTCATTAGTTACGTGATCTACCCACCTAATCTTCAACATTCTTCTGTAGCACCACATTTTGAAAGCTTCTATTCTCTTGTTGTCCAAACTATTTACTGTCCATGTTTCACTTCCATACATGGCTACACTCCATACAAATACTTTCAGAAACGACTTTCTGACACTTAAATCTATACTCGATGTTAGCAAATTTCTCTTCTTCAGAAACGGTTTCCTTGCCATTGCCAGTCTACATTTTATATCCTCTCTACTTCAACCATCATCAGTTATTTTGCTCCCAAAATAGCAAAACTCCTTTACTACTTTAAGTGTCTCATTTCCTAATAATAATAACAACTTAATGTACTTATTAGTATGTTAGCTTTCATGATATCAATTAGTCTGTCAAGAGTACCTGATTTTCTCTATTTGGGTATTAAGAAGTTGTAAACTAATACCTTGAACATTACACAGGAAAGAGATATGTTCAAAATAACTGACATTATACATGTGTATCTACTGTAGTTAGCCAACTACTGTGAAACCAGTGTAAGGAGAAAGAAGCCCGAGTCCAAGTATGTTTGTGCATTTACTGAAGTCACTGCAGCTCCTGTACCCACTTGCATTTGTAGCGATTTATTAAACATATGCAAGTCAATAAATAATTTGTTCAGAAATACAGTCATTGTAGAGATACACTTTATGCCCATCGCTACTACTGTGTTCACCACATTTGACGAGGAGTTACATACTGATGCAATGTTACCTTTCTTTTGACACTTGTTACCGAGCGAGGTGATGCAGTTGTTAGCACACTGGACTCACATTCAGAAGGCTGACAGTTCAAACCCTTGTCTGGCAAACTTGAGTTACGTTTTTCGTGATTTCCCTAAATCACTTCAGGCAAATGCCAGGATGGTTCCTTTGAAAAGGCATGGCCAATTTGTTTCCCATCCTTCCCTAATCTGACCTTCTGCTCCATCTCCAATGACTTCATTTTTGACAGGACGTTAAGCACTAATCTCCTCCTCCTCCTCCTCCTCCACCTTGACACTTGTTTCAAACAGCTCAAAGCTTAGGGCACACAGCACACTTGTGTTGGACAAAGCAGTACTGGCAAGATGGAAAGAGGGGGCACACGGCCGCTGTTGTGATGTGGTCCATTGCTGGTGTGACCATAACTGACACTGCCCCATGTGACACTGAGTCAAAGGTTGTACTGCTGCTATGGCTTCTCGAGCATCCTGAACATTTGCAGTGTGCCTAACAGGAGTTAACTGAGCAACTTCTGATACCTCCCTCCGTGCAGCAATCTGATTGCCTTCAGCTCTAACATTTCAAAGGACTATGCTATATTGAGCACACCCGTAAGCGTCAGGTTCTGACACTGGAGGTTTTTTTTTTTGGACTTACTTATCCAGGGTCAGACAAATAATAACATATGCACTATGTGACCAGTGTAGGATTTGTGATGGGTACAAGTGCCAAATTTACAATGATGGCCCAACCCATGTAATTCTGCAGCCCAGGCTTTGTAAAATTGACTTGTGCTTTTCTGACAATAGTAAAATTCTACAAGCAGTGCAGTGACATGCATTCTGTCTTAGTAATAGGTTGAGGGAAGCTTGCACATTTCATCAAATGATAAGCTGGCCAGTTCTTGCAAAGGCCCTATACTGCTTAATTGGGGGGGGAAGATGGTTCCTTCAATAAATTCATGTCCAGTTTTACTTCTCCATGCTTGCTCAGTCTTAGTTTGTGGTACATATGTAATGACTACCTATTCAACAGGGTTGAAACCCCCATCTTTCTAACTAGCAGTTCTGCGGAAATGACTCAGCAAATAAATAGCTTGTCCACACTCTGAGGGCAGTTCCAAAAATAAAATTTCTCTCACAAGGGATGTCTCTTGGCTTGAACAGGAATTTGCATTTACATATTTGTACACAGACTCGCCTCGCAGTTCTAATTGTACCTGCAACAGCATGTGATTGTGTTGCTGTTAGCTTGTACACAGTGGTGCTTGCAGTCTTGAAGGAGGGGGAAGGGGTCAACATGCCAGTTACCTCAGTATGTAGTTGATGTGTTTAGTATGCATGTGGTCAGTACTGTCATACATATTCAGAAAAAAAAATGAATGAAATCATTAATGCTTGGGATTTTTAAATATTGTGGAATTCAAGATAAGAAGGTGTTGTCCAATGGAAGGCGCTAAAGGACTGGAGGGTAACACTTTTGTAATATTTTTGGCAGATCTGATTATTCAAAAACGTAAGTTATACTTAAAAGGATAGTGGATGAGAAAATAACTTGTAGATGATAATGTGATTAATAGTCTTCTAGATCGTAGTGCTAGTTGCAGAGGCGGAAACAGTACTCCTCAAAGAGAAGTTAACAGTTCCAATGACTATGAACCACCACCAGAAAAGAAATTCAATCTTGTTAGTATTTTAACAAAGTTTTTCGAAGGATATCTTGATCATACATATGATGATTATCATACACCTCCACATATAGTTGCGACCTACAGTTCATTATTGAAGACACATCCATCTAGAAAAAGCACATTGAACATGAAAGTATTATTTGATTATATGAAGGAAAATAGACATAACAAACATCTGTTTTGAGGAAACAAGGAAACCAAATAACTGGAAAGGAAACAACACATTCCATCCCAATTTGACTTAGCAAGGAATGAAGGAAAATGTGGCCTTTACTGGAACTTAAAATTTTGTGCAATGCAAAAAACAAGAGAAATTGGTCATACAGAGTTTAAGTGTTCTTCAGCTTTCACTGCAGATCTCAAGAAAGAATACAGAATGTCCATAGACACAATGCTGCTTTCATGACAGCCAGAGATCTACAGGGAGACCAAAATGTTTGGCTGTCTGGGCCTGTTTTGCCAAAGAACTAAAAAATTAAAAATGCTACTGAAGACCATATTCCATCAAATACACATGTGGAGGCTTGCGCTAGTGGATAAATATCAAAAGACCATTTTAAATCCTTTCTCATGAATATTGTTTATCAGAATGTCACAAATAACCAAAAGTGTACACTATTTTGTGATTCTTGGAGTTTTCAGAAGAACACAACAATAATAAATTATTCATTTGTGGGGAAAGATGGTGAATGCATGATCATTCCAGCAAAAACAACAAAATACATACAGCCTCTGGATGTATATTTCTTCCAGTAATATGAAAAATATGCTGGAAAGATAATAAACCCTATAAGGACTCTCTGCAGGGACTTTGACACAAAATTAGGAAATAGAATTTTCATAATGAAAATGCAATCTATTATTTATAACCAACTGTTTCCTCCAGTGTATCACCCTATGCTGCAATATTTCTGGCAAGTAGCTGGGTATGATACTCCCGTACATGTTGCTAAACAAGAATATGTTTCAAGTGGCATTTAAACTTGTTACACATATCATTTATTGTTTAGAAAGAAACAGAAGATAAGAATAACCCACTCATTGAAGGGGGTGGAGCTGGGTGTGAAAAAAAGTGTAGAAACAACCTGCAAATACCCAAACTTTATTTATCCAGTGCTTGAGAATGAGAGCACTTAGTGACTTGCAAAGAACTTTAAGCATACTTCAAAGCTTCATGAAACTTTTTCTCACTGACAACCTCCACAAAATGATGAAAGGAAAAATGCGTATCATTTACTACATTTTCACTGTTCATGCAGTAAAACTGCCACATCCATGCTTGACATTTTAATTTATTGCTTCTTAACTATTAGATCTATTCACAACAAATTTCACAGACAGTTACCACATATAGCACTGCAAGTGTTTGCAAAAATATATCATGGTACATCACATAGTTCAAAAAATATAAAGCCGTAACATTAAGCTGCTTGAAAACAAAACTGCAGGGTGAAATCTGCTAAAGATACAGGTGCAATATGTGTACAGATATGTGTGAAGTATGTGAAATATACGTGACATGTGCGTGTTCAGGCAAAGCTGCGCATAAAATGCTCCTTCTACATCCCTAGACCAATTTCAATCAAACTTGGTACACATGCTACTTATTATCTGGGAAGAAACACTGTAGTGTAAGAACCACCAATATCCTATAGGGGTGGGTGGTGGTGGGTAGAGAGAGAAGGGAGGAAAAGATGAACAGAAAGAGAGGGTGAAGATGGACACAGATATAAGGGAAGATAGACAGAGAGAGGGAAGGGAGAAATGCAAAGAAAAAAGGAAGAGGAGTAGATGGACAGATAGAAAGGGGATGGGAAGATGGACAGAAAAAGATAAGAGGAGAAGACAGAGAGTTTGGGGAAGCAGTGGATGGATAGAGAGGGGGGCAAAGGAGATGGATAGAGATAGTTGGGTCGAGGAGGAGGAGAGAGAGGGGGTGGTGGGAGAAGGAGATGGACAGAGATGGGGGGGAAGAATAATGGCACAGATAGGGGGAAGGAAGAGATGGACTAATAAAATTGGAATAAGTACATATGGATACTCAAGACAGTTCAGAAAATAAATGTGTTACCCAATATGTTCTGTCAGCTGATTATGAGACAAGCAGCCATGGAAGAAAGGAAAGGCAGACACATTACTGTAATGGGGTTAACCACAGTAGTCCTTAGAGATGAAGACAGAGCATTGCTGTTTTCACATGTCAATGCACTGGGAGCAGTACAGCCTTCAGGAAGCTTCTTTGAGTTGACCTGCCACCACTCGACAACAGCTGGACCTCGGTCATAGGCCTCTATTCCAGACATTTCTGCAAGACACAAAAATGCAGCATCTTTGTAAAAGTCAGCCTGGAACAGCTGCATTTAAACACCCTTGAACCAGAAAGTCATTATCAAATAGCTGGGAAATAGTAAGGTATACAGTCCATGCTGGTCACCACCATACCGATGACACTTCTGCCACTACCATTACAGGGCCTTGAACCTCTATTCATCACCTGAGCATCCAGGCAGCTCAGCATTCTGACACCTCCATGGAACTATAATGCAGGAGATCTTTCCATTCCCACATCTGGCCAGGTATCAAAGACATCAATGGAGGTCTTGCTCACCCCATACCACTGGGAGGTTAGATGCAGCCTAAGATATTCATAGTAACAGCCACTCTTTATGATGTCAACCACACTGAAGGCTGGGCTGTAATGAAATGCTTCTCTGACACAGCAGCAGCTACCATGGTAGCACATGCTCAGCACTCTCACCTACAAGACTGAGCCTGAGATACTGGGAGACACCATTTTGCCTCACTTGCCATCAGTGCTACCAGCATCAAAGTCTAATGAAAGTAAACAAACAGCAATGTAGAGATTCTTGCACTGAAATAGAACTGTCATTGTTTCATAGAACCATGTCCAGATGGTTTAGTGGTTAGAGCATCTGTCTAGTGATCAGGAGACATGGATTTGAATCCCGGCCTGGCACAAATTTTCAACCTTTCCCACTGCTGCAAATCAATGCCCACTAGCAACTAAATGTCATCAATTCCTTTGTGTCTTGACACAAAGATAGGAATTCAGGAGACCTGTGTGTGTGATATTGCATGTCCTCAGTTTCTGCAAGAGAAGATCATGGATGATCAGATTGAGGGTCTTTGTGAGATCTAAAAATACCCCACAGTATTCTTTCCTTCATCTATATAGCTACACACTTTGTGCTTCTGTGATAGCTGTTGTGGCGATGTGATATTTTCAAAATCTGTTTTATGTATCTATGAGGAAATTGGTTTTTGTGAAGAAAGGCTCTGAATTGTGCCCGCATCAATGACTCAAAAATCTTACTAAAATTATGAATCAGTGATTCTGGTCTGCAGTTTGATACTTCCTCCTTTGATTCTTTTTTTACATGTAGATCTGATAATTCTCCCCTGAAGTACATTGGGAAATGAACCTTCTTTGATGCTTTGATTGATGAGATATTTAGTTGGTTTGTAGTTCAGTTTGGAGTGGGAGCAGTATGACCAAGATACAACACTATATAGTATGATAACAACTCTTTATTGCATGAATATTACACAGCAATAGAAATATGACTATTCTTCTTTAAAGCATAGAATGCACTGTATGAGCACACTGCTGGGTCAAAGATCATTCGCTGTAAAGTCACCTGTTAGCTATGTTATGTGGCATGGGGTTCCCACAGAGACGCCCCCACCCCCTAGCGCAAAGTACTGGACAGGAGTGAGGGGGGGGGGGGGGGGGGCAGAAAGATGATGGGGTGCTCCTCGCACTGTGCACAGATTGCCAGATTGTAATCCTGTAAGTATGCAGATTGGTGCAGTACACAGTCGTAACAGGATTGTTGTGGGGCATGTGGCAGCAGCGGTGTTGCATTGAGGTTGGGTTGCGGTATGTTGTCCTCATTTTCCATCATTGTTGCCATAGTGGGTAGTGATGTCTGAGGGATGGTAATGGTGAGGAATCTGTTGGAAGATAGCCATGATGAGCAGCTCCTGTGTTGTTGTCATTAGGCAGTATATAAGAAAAAGTGAAGTGGTGGCCGATGAACTTGTTAGTGTCATGTTCAGTATGTTTGCCTTTGATGATGACAAAGCTGTTCATTAATTTCACACTCAGGTCATCAGGTTGGAAATCATTGGTGTCAGGCTTTACCATGAAGTCAGCGATGGGCACGGTGTATGCAGTTGCAGTGCCATTGAGATTGGCAGGAGCTGATGTATCAGCAGTGGATGGATGATCCTGAAGTGCCCACACTAGTTTTAAGTGGTTTACTGATATTGTGGTGAGTCTGCCATTGAGAAATATGTTGAAGACATGTGTTGCGTTTTAGCACCTTGTGCAGGCAGGCCTGTATATGGAGGCTGCAAAGTGGGCCATATTGTATCATCCTGGAGCATGTGTGGGTGCAATCTGCAAGCATTTTATACACAAGAAACTTACGGGTGCAGTGGAGTTGTGGTGGTATAATTTTCAAGTGAGCAATATGATCTTTAACCTTAATGATAAGTGCAAGAAGTTCAGTGGTGTCTGCCAATGGTACAAAATCAGTGGAAAGGGCAAGTGATTTGCTGAATAAGAGTTTGGCAAGGGTTGTGCTGAGTTCCTTCTTGTGTGCAGGGCATATGCGTAGAAGAACCTACAGTAATGGTTCTCTCCAGTAACCTCCACTGCACACTAAGAGCAGCCTAACAGGGGTGCCACAGAGAGTGTGTAGAGCACAAAATAGAGGGGATTCAAATTATCAGGCCTGATCAGTGTAATGGACACAGGGCATCTGTAACAAACAATCCAACTGTTGATGAAAGCTCTGGCTGTTGACTCTACCAGCAAGTGTGTAGAGGAACACCTTCTACCAATCATGTGACATAGTCAATGATTGATAGCATATACTGATAACCCTCAGATTTGAGAAAGGGTCCCACAAAGTTGATGTGGACATGTTGAAACCACCCTTTCGGTATGGTAAACTGTCTGAGCGTGGTTGTGCATGTCATCCTACTTTGCTTCTCTGACAAGGTATACTTGTATGTGTCCATTCTCTGCAGTCTCTTTTGACATGTGGCCACACAAAATGGTCAGTAACAAGTTTTGTCATTGGTTGGATGACAGGATGTGCTAAACTGCCCATTTCACCAAAAATGAATTTCCAAAATTTCTGTGGCATTATGGAATGAGTTCGATTTCGTGTGATGTCACACAGGATCTGTCTTGTTGTACCTGGTAGGAGGTGATTTGTGATCTTGGGGTTTAGGCTTGTGGCACTGAGCAGGTCTTGAATTTGTTTATCTTGCTGTTGTGCTTTTGCAAATGCATCATAATCGATACATGTGGAGACAGCATTGTTGTGTGATAAGTAATCAGCAATAATGTTGTCTGCATCCTTTAGGTGACATATGTTCATCAAGAATTGTGCAATGTAATCAAGATGTCAGAGACATCTCAGACATAAGTCCTTTGGATTGTGTCCGCTAGTTGTCGGCAGTCTGTGTAGATAATTTATAAGTCTGCCTTCGACTTCATAGTCAATGTCGTTAAACTGGAAAATTGCCTCATAGACCACAAGGAGTTCATGATCATAAACTATCCATTTGCTTTGTGAGACAGTGAATCTGGGTGGTTTTTGGATGCCTGCCACCTCTTGCAGGAGGACTGCACTGACTAAAAAGTTGCTGACATTCATCGATACTGATAACTGTGCATGAGGGAGCAGTTGGGCCAAGGTTGTTGTATGGCTGAGGCAGTCTTTTAGTTTTTTGAAAGCTGCCTGCATACCAGTAGCCCACTGCAGTTTCCATTTGCCGTTGGTGTTTTTACCTTTTCACGAGGCTTGTATACTAGCTTCATGTGGTAGGTGTCGCTGGTAGAAATTTGTCTCCGCAGGAAACAGCATAATTCTTGGTAGTCTTGGGGAGGGGCTTATAGATGCATGAGTTCTGTTCATTGTAATGTTGGAGGGAAGCCTGCAGCATTAACTATGTGACCTATGAAGGTAACTTTGGGTTGTCATACTTTGCTTTTTTCATTCTTGATAATGGCATCATTTACAGAGAGAAGATTGAAACTTGTTTGAGGTGAACCTCATGTGTGTTGCTTTCTTGTAAGAACATGAGGATGTCATACAAGTACACATAGCAGAAGAGCAGCTTGAATAGGATCCTGTCTAAAAACCGTTTCCATGTCTGGGCCATGTTGCTGAGGCCGTATGGCAGAAAAGGTATTCAAACAGACCGAACAGTGTAATGATTACTTTCTTTTGAACATCTTCTGGGTGCATTGGCATTTGATGATAAGTTGTATACAGTTCAGAGCACTGAATACAGATGCACCCACAAGATAGTGAGTAAAGTCTTGTATGCTGAGTACTGGGTAGCTATTGATGATAATGCATGCTTTAACGATTCTGCAGTCAACACATAAGTGTAATGTACCATCTTTCTTCACTGCTAGTTTGATGGGTGAATCCCACTGGCTGTCTGGGAGTTTTAACTATCACTGCTTTAAGTAGTTCATTGACCACTGCCTTTGCTACATGGAGTTTTTTGGCCAGAAGTTGGCATGCTCTGTGTTGAACCAGTGGCGCTAGTGGTAAGGGTCTAGGGCACAGCACTGCTCGTGATGGCACATTGGGTGAAAGGAACTTGTGAAAGGTCAGTGAAAGGTCAGTGGGTGGCTGCAGGTGTGAGTTGGATGTGTGGGGTGGGGTGCACTTGTGCAAGTAACACATTACTGACCTTGTAAGTATGCAAAGGTTGCATAGTATGTGGTGCTTCCTGCGAGGCAGGTGGAGGTGTGCTGTGGCCATGTTGTGTCTGTTTGGTGAAGTCGTCATCAGCAGCAGGAGTTGGATGCAGATTTTAGAGATGGTGTCATTCTGTGGTGAATTTGTCAGACATTTCTTGTATTGTCAAATGTAGTGATTAATTATCCTCTTGGAAAAGAAGAGACTTTTGCAGGACATTTCTAAATAATGAAACTGATTTTGTTGAATTTAATCAATTGTGGTGATGCAATCGAGGAGATGATGGTAATGTTGATCTCTTTAGGTACTTTGTCGTTTAAAGGAGGTGCAGTGATGTTATGTCACTTCTGAGAAAGGGCATCACCAATGATGCCTCAGGCTACTTGGCCGTTGGATTAGAGTTCCACTGGATATATCCAGCAGCAGCCCATAATAGCAGAGGAAATGAGCTTTGAGGATGGGTTCACTAACCTCTGCAATTTGGAAGTTCCTTGTAGGTGTCATTCCAAACCACAGTTCTAAGGTGCGTGTTTTAGAGACATAAGCAGTGACTGTAGATCTGTATGATGTGTGAAGCTGCATGGCTGCTTTGTCGCAGGCTGTGGTGGTTGGAGTCAGAGGTGCCCCACTAATATCTGAGACTGTCCGAGTTGATGCAAAATATAGAGCCTGCTGTTATTGCACATTGAGGGGGCACGTGGTAAACTATTGACACTTGAAACAAGGTGACTTGCATGATAATCATGGTTCAATCCACCTATTGCAAGCCGTACAAATCTTTTGAGGTGGTTGCAGGGCAAGCAACAGTTATGGGTGGAGCTGCCGAACTGTATGCAATACCAGCAGTAGTGCAGGGTGGTGCTCAGTGGAGTGCACTTGCCAGTAGTTTGTTTTGTTGTCCCAGCTGCATGAGTGTCACTGAGCCAGGCAGAGGTTGTGATGTTCTGGTCAGCAGCAGTCGGATGTGGTCAGGCCAGTTCGGCAAGCACAGGGAGTAGTGCATGGGAAGGCTGATACTGCTGGCTGCATTGTTGTCAACTAAATTGATACATTGTGTGTTTTGTGTAACTATGAAGATACTATCCATTAATTTGAGTTTCTGGCCCAGAGGTTCCCATTCATTGCTAACCATGGGGACTTGTACCTGAGGTGGGAGTTCTGTTAGCCACAATGTCCAATCAGGCAGTAACTGTTGGTGTTTGCAGTCAGAACCCTAGTTGAGACAGTGTTCTATTTGTTAACTGTTCATTGTATGAGGTCTGTTCAAAAAATTCCAGACCTTTGTCCACAAAATTATTCTGTGCTTACCTTTTATTACTGCGCAAGATCTCCTTTGAAATGCTCTCCCCCACAATTGATACGCTGCTCTCAACACCATTCCACTTCTGGAAGCAGCCTTGCTATGCCTCTTGCTGGATTGCATGAGGCACCATCTGCAAATTTTCTTTTATCTCGTCTATATTTGGAAATCTTCATCCTTCCAACAGGATTTTCAACTTTGGAAATAAAAAAAGGGCACAGGGGCCAGGTCTGAAGAGTACGGGATGAATGTGCAGGTGTATTATCGTGGTGCAAGTGCCATGAATTGTCTCACCACATTTCAGGCCATTTCCTTCTCACATTTTCTCGCAGGCGTCGGAACACGTTCTGATATTACCATTGATTAACAGTTTGTCCTATTAGCATGAATTCATGATGAATTAATCCTTCAAAGTCAAAGAAAACTATCAGCATAGCTTTGACATTTGACTTGACCTGACAAACTTTATTCGTCTTGGGCATTTCCCAACCCATTGTGAAGATTGCATCTTGGCCTCAGCATCATAACCATAGACCCACGTCTCATCACCAGTTATGATTCTCTTGCAGAACATCTCGTTCTCAATTGTGTGATCCAAAAGCTCTTCACAGATTGTGAGGTGAACATCTTCCTGGTCTTGGCTCATGAGCTGTGGGACAAATTTGGTGGCAACACAATGCATTCCATGATGCTGTATCAGGTTTTCATGATATGAACCAACTGAAATGTTACATTCTTCTGCAATTTCTTGGACAGTCAATCTTTGACTGGCAAGCACAATTTCATTGATATTCCTGAGTCGAGTGTCATCGGTAGAAGTCGAAGGGTGTCCTGAACAAGGGTCATTTTTAACTTCCATCTGGCTATTTTTAAACCATGTGAACCATTCGTAACACTGTAGGCTTTCTGTGTCATTTGATGTGTCTCTGTAAAGGTTTTCTTGAGTTTTATGCAAAATTTAATGCAGATATGTTGCTCCTCTAACTCTGTCATCTCAAAATTAACAAACTGTGCGACAGAATATTCTGCTCAATACAGCACTGAACAATAACTAACAGACATACAACAATGAACTTCTGGCAGTTACACATTAAGCACAGTTGTGTGCAGGGATGCCAACCGGATTTCACTCAATGCACCATTGGTGCAAAATTACAAATGTTCCAGAATTTTTTGAACAGACCTCATATATAACTTGTTGTAATTGCCCTTTGAATATCCTGGGGAAACCATGCAGGCGTGTTGATTTTGCTGTCAAATATTTACTTTCCATTGGTGGTGCCAAGATGATATCACTAATCATGACTGCATTTTCAACCAGGCTGGTGAGGAGTGTAACAAATTTAGCTGCACCACTCATGATGATGTTTGTGGCAAGAATGCTATCCACTATAGCGAACCCTATGAAGGGCTGATCCAAACAGAATGGTGGAAGGTTGGGTTCAATGTCAAAGCATGAGGTGTTGATATCAGTGGCTGGTTGAACCTGTAGTCATAGAAAATGTGCAGAGATAATACAGGTGAATGCCCCTTTACCATACATGGCATGGTTGGTAGCACAAGCAAACTGTACAGATGCAGGAGTGGTTGTGTGGGCACTGGTTCGAAATTTAGGTCACACAGCACAGTAGGATCACTGTTCACATTTGGTAGTTGTGGGTACAATCTGTCAAGAAGTAGAGATTCAGAACATACAGCATATGAAGCATCAGTTGCCTCAAACTTTCACAGTAGGTCCATGGTTGGACACCATTGCTCAGCACTGACATTGGTCGTCAATTCACTGCACTGACACTTGTCACTGTCACTTTTAATTAAAACACTTTGTTGGAAATTCAGTTGTGGAGCACTTTATGCCACAGCATTGCGCTCTTGGGTGAACATTGCAAATTGTGAGGCACCATGCCTGTAAGTCAGCCACACTGTTTTTGCATAGTAGCTAATTCGGTATGTGTTTGCTGTGGTTCAGGGCTGTCGCAGTCCAGTATGGCATAGGAACAATAGAACTAAAGCACAACATGCTACAGTAAAATAATAACACTATACTTCATGAATATTATATGGTAAGACAGGCTTGAAAGCATACAACACACTATACGAGCACATTGCCAAGTCAAATATCATCCACTGTAAAATAGTCACTAGTCAGCGATGTCACCTAACATGGGATTCCCACAGGTTTAACCTAAACATTTGTGCATTTTTTATTACTTGTTGGAAGGACCACCCCTACCACCTGAGTGTCTGTTTTTCACCTGTACAATTATTTTACTCATCTCTTGTTCTTACCTGTTGTGTAGCAGTGTACTGGGTTGCTGAGTAAATTTGTGTCTGGTATTATAGTGCCAGTTGGGGAGATAAAATGCTTGTTAAGAATGTTACAAAGAGGTTTTTGGTCTTGTCACTCGACCTTCATGCCTGATATTTATTGCTTCCCTTTCTGAGCTCGCAGATGTTTTATGGTACTCGTTAATGATGTTTCAGGATGCATGACGTACATTTGTTGACCGTGTTATTGACTCATTGTGAGTTTGTTTCCTAAGATCTAGGAGCTCTGATTTGAAACTTTTCTTGTTCTTGGTTCTGGTACATTTCTCTTTGAAAATTTGCAGCCCACGTGATTTGCACCTGTATACAGGAGTCATGAATGTTCTGCCTCAGCTTGACTAATCTAGGTAAAAGTTTCACTTAATTTTTTTTCCCCACTGAATGGGAATTATTTTTATTTTAATTGGACAATGAAAGCCAAAATGCCTCATTGAACAGAATTCATCTCATTTATTATTTAGTCCTTTTAACTGGTAGATACTGTCCAAGTACTCTCTACTTAAGAGTATTTCTGAACATGATTATGTCCTTAGTGGTTAGGTTTTGTTTCTGCTGAATTATTTTTGCAATTTCTGGTGAATCTACATTTAAGTAATCAGTTTGCAGGCAGTAATGACCAAAAGTGGAACTCGATATTACTGAACTTAGTTCTATCTTCATCATCATATTTGCTGATTATTGCAAGATCCATTCTACTGTAATTTAAATCTACATCTCCAGGTATGTCTACAAGACTACTCTACAATTCACACCTAAGAGCCTGGCAGAGGGTTCATCATGTGACTTTCACACTATTCCTCTACTCTTCCACTCTTAACTGGTGCACAGGAAAATGAACACTTAAATTATTATATGTGAGCTCTAACTTTTCTGATTTTATTACAATAATATTTTCATTCACCCTATATAAGTGGGTGACAACAAAATATTTTTGCATTCAAAGGAGAACGTCAAAGACTGAAATTCTGTAAGGAGATCTCAACGCTTAGAAAAAGTCTGTTTTAATGACTTCCAACCCAGCTCACACATCACGTCTGTGACAAACTTTCCTCTGTTTTGCAATAGTAAAAAATGAGCTGTACTTCTTTGAACTTGTCTGATTTCCTCCATTAGTCCTCCCATATAAACACAGCAATACTCTAGCAGAGGACGGCAATCTCTCCAGTAGATTTGTTGCATCTTCTAAATGTTCGGCCAAAAAAAGGGTAGTTTTTGTTTCATCTTCTCCATAACATTATCTATGTGATCATTCCAATTTAAGTTGTTTGTGATCGTTATACCTAGGTATTTAGTTGAACTAACAGCCTTTAGATTTGTGTGATTTATCATATAACTGAAATTAAATAGATAACTTTTAGAACTCATATGGATGATCTCAAAATTTTCATTTTTTAGTGAAAATTACCACTTTTTGCACCATACAGATATTTGTCTGGATCTTTTTCAATTGGTTTTGATCTTCTGATGATTCTACTAGGTGTTAAATGACACTATCAGCAAACAATCTAAGAGGGCGGCTCAGGTTGTCTCCTAAATAATTTATATTGATTATGATCAGCAGACGATCTACAACACTTCTCTGGGGAATGCCCAATATTACTTCTATTTTACTTGATGACGTTCTGTACGTTACTATGGACCGTGACCTTTCTGATAGGAAATCACAAACCTAGTCACACACAAATGAGACAATACTCCATATGCATGCAATTTGGTTAGAAGCTGCTTGTGAGGAATGGTATCAAAAGCCTTTTGTAAATCCAGAAATATGGAATCAATTTGAGATCCCCTGTTGATAGCATTCACTACTTCATGAGAATGAAGAGCTCTGTTGCACACGAACGATGTTTTCTGAATCCATGCTGATGTGTGCCAATATACAGTTTTCTTTGAGGTAATTCATAATATTCAAACACATTAAATATTCCAAAACCCTACTGCAAATTATAGTCAGTGATATAGCCCTGTTATTCAGTAGATTGCTCTTATTTACTTTCTTGAGTATTGGTGTGACCTGGGCAACTTTCCAGTCTTTAAGTACAGATCTTTCTTTGGGTGATCAGTTGTGTATGGATGCAAGCGATGCACCTATTATATCAGCAAACTCTGAAAGGCTGAAAGCAAAGGGAAACTACAGCTGTAATTTTTCCTGGGTGCATGCAGCTTTACTGTATGTTTAAATGATGATGGCATCCTCTTGGGCAAAATATTCCAGAGGTAAAATAGTCCCCCATTTGGATTTTCGGGTGGGGACTACTCAGGAGGATGTCATTATCAGAAGAAATAAAATTGGCATTCAACAGATCGGAGTGTGGAATGTAAGATCCCTTAATTGAGCTGGTACGTTAGAAAATTTAAAAAGGCAAATGGACAGGTTAAAGATACATACAGTGGGAATTAGTGAAGTTCGGTGGCAGGAGGAACAAGACTTCTGGTCCGGTGAATATAGGGTTATAAGCACAAAATGAATTAGGGGTAATGCAGGAGTAAGTTTAATAACAAATAAAAAATAGGAGCCAGGGTAAGTTGCTGTAGCCAAGATAGACATGAAGCCCATGCCTACCACAGTAGTAGGAGTTCACATGCCAACTAGCTCCGCAGATGATGAAAAGATTGAAGAAATGTATGAGGAGATAAAAGAAATTATTCAGATAGTTAAGGGACACAAAAAGTTAATAATCATGGGGGACTGGAATCTGATAGTAGGAAAAGGAAGAGAAGGAAAAGTAGTAGGTGAATATAGACTGGGGGTAAGGAATGAAAGACCTGGTAGAATTTTGCACAGAGCGTAACTTAATCATAGCTAACATTTGCTTTAAGAATCATAAGAGAAGGCTGTATATGTGGAAGAGACCTGGAGACACCGGAAGGTTTCAGATCGATTATATAATGGTAAGACAGAGATTTAGGATCAGGTTTTAAATTGTAAGACGTTTCCAGGGGAGATGTGGACTCTGACCACAATCTATTGGCTATGAACTGTAGATTAAAACTGAAGAAACTGCAAAAAGGTGGCTGGCCGCAGTGGCCAAGCTGTTCTAGGTGCTTTAGTCTGGAACCGCGTGACTGCCACGGTCAGCGGTTCTAGGTGCTTTAGTCCGGAACCACGTGACTGCCACGGTCAAACCATGTGACTGCCACGGTCGCAGGTTCGAATGTGTGTGATGTCCTTAGGTTAGTTAGGTTTAAGTAGATCTAAGTTCTAGGGGACTGATGACCTCAGATGTTAAGTCCTATAGTGCTCAGAGCCATTTGAACCATTTTGCAAAAATGTGGGAATTTAAGGAGATGGGACCTGGATAAAATGAAAGAACCAGAGGTTGTAGAGAGCTTCAGAGAGAGCATTAGGGAACTATTGACAAGAACTGGGGAAAGAAATACAGTAGAAGAAGAATGGGTAGCTTTGAGGGATGAAATAGTGAAAGCAGCGGATAATCAAGTATGTAAAAAGATGAGGGCTAGCACAAATCCTTGGGTAACAGAAGAGATACTGAGTTTAACTGTTGAAAGGAAAAAATATAAAAATGCAATAAATGAAGCAGGAAAAAAGGAATACAAATGTCTCAAAAATGACATCCATAAGAAGTGCAAAATGGCTAAGCAGGGTTGGCTAGAGGATAAATGTAAGGATATAGAGGCATGTATAACCAAGAAAATTAAAGATAACTTTGCAGAAAAGAGAACCACTTGTATGAATATCAAGAGCTCAGATGGAAAATTAGTTCTAAGGAAAGAAGGAAAGGCAGAAAGGTGGAAGGAGTACATAGAGGGCCTATACAAGGGTGACATACTTGAGGGAAATAATATGGATATGGATGAGAACATGGATGAAAATGAAATGGGAGATATGATACTGCATGAACAGTTTGGCAGAGCACTGAAAGACATGAGTTGAAACAAGGACCCGGGAGTAGACAACCTTCCATTAGAACTACTGATAGCCCTGGGAGAGCCAGCCATGACAAAAATCTACCAGCTGGTGTGCAAGTGTATGAGCCAGGCGAGATCCCCTCAGAATTCAAGAAGAATATAACAATTCCAATCCCAAAGAATGCAAGTGTTGAAAAGTGTGAAAATTATTAAACTGTCAGTTTAATAAGTCACAGCTGCAAAATTCTAACACAAATTCTTTACAGACGATTGGAAAAACTGGTAGTAGCCGACCTTGGGGAAGATCAGTTTGGATTCCATAGAAATGTTGGAACACGTGAGGCATTACTGACCCTATGCTTTATCTTAGAAGATAGATTAAGGAAAGGCAAACCTATATTTCTAGCATTTGTAGACTTAGAGGAAGCTTTTGACAATGTTGACTGGAATACTTTCTTTGAAATTCTGAAGGTGGCAGGGGTCAAATTCAGGGAGCGAAAGACTGTTTACAATTTGTACAGAAACCAGATGGCAGTTGTGAGTTGAGGGGTACGAAAGGGAAGCACTGGTTGAAAAGGGAGTGAGACAGGGTTGTAGTCTAATTTGGATGTTATTCAATCTATATATTCAGCAACCAGTAAAGGAAACAAAAGGAAAATTTGGAGTAGGAATTAAAATCGATGGAGAAGAAATAAAAACTTTGAGGTTTGCCAGTGACACGGTAATTCTGTCAGAGACAGCAAAGGACCTGGAAGAGCAGTTGAATGGTATGGACAATGTCTTGAAAGGAGGATATAAGGTTAACGTCAACAAAAGCAAAACAAGGATAATGGAATGTAGTCGAATTAAATCAGGTGACGCTGAGGGAATTAGATTAGAAAATGAGACACTTAAAGTAGTGGAGTTTTGCTATTTGGGGAGCAAAATAACTGATGATGGTTGAAGTAGAGACAATATAAAATGTAGACTGGCAATGGCAAGGAAAGCGTTTCTGAAGAAGAGAAATATCTTAATATCGAGTTAGATTTAAGGGTCAGTGTAGCCATGTATGGAAGTGAAACATGGATGATAAACAGTTTAGAAAAAAGAGAATAGAAACTTTCGAAATGTAATGCTACAGAAGAATGCTGTAGATTAGATTGGTAGATCATGTAACTAATGAGGAGGTACTGAACAGAATTGAGGAGAAGAGGAATTTGTGGCACAACCTGACTAGAAGAAGGGATCGGTGAGTAGGACACATTCTGAGGCATAGATTATATAGCTTAGAGGGAAGGGTTGAGGGTAAAAATCATAGAGGGAGATCAAGAGCTGAATAAACTAAGCAGATTCAGAAGGATGTAGGTTGCAGTAGTTATTCGGAGATGAAGAGGCTTGCACAGGATAGAGTAGCATGGAGAACTGCATCAAACCAGTCCCTCGACTGAAGACCACAACAACAACTACTCTGAAAGGAATCTTTATTAGTATACAATCTGGACCAGAAGAGTTTATCATGTCATCTGAGTTGCTTTGTTACACCAAGGATATCTACTTCTAAGTTACTCAAATTGGCACCAGTTCTTGATTCAAATTCTGGACTATTTACATCACTTCTCTGGTGAATGAATTTTTAAAAACCATATTTAGGAACTCTGCCTTAGTGGCATCAGCGGTAACATTACCATCATTATTGTGCAACGAAAGTAGTGATTGTGTCTTGCCGTTGGTGTGCGTTACATACAAACAGAATCTCCTTGGATTTTCTGGCAGATTTTGAGACACAACAAATTGTGGAAACTGTTAAAAGCATCTCACACTGAAGTCCATGCTAAATTTTGAGCTTTTATAAAACTTTGCCAATCTTGGGAATGTTGCATTCTTTTAAATCTGGCACGCTTTTTTTGTTGCTTCTGAAAAAGTGTTCTGACCTGTTTTGTATAACATGGGGGATCTGTTCTCTTATTATTTTGTTTGGTATTAGCCGAGAAACCCAGCATTTCCTGAGTATTTATTTATAGCTGTGCTCAAAACTTCATAGATATGGAATTTATTTTAGACTTATAAAGCTTCTTAGCACATTGTTTGAAATAGTATGATTGGGGAATGAACAAAGAGCTTGTTTGGTTCACTGACACAGGAGACAGCTACATAGAACTGACTGTGTGAGAAGCAACTGACACTAAAGTCTATACTCGCAATACACAGCGTCTGGCCTTGTGCTTTGTTTATGGTAATGCCATAACATAAGTTCACCGTCAACTGTACATATTTAAACCACAATTTTAAACTGTTAGGAAACAGAGTGATCAGGGATATACATATAAGCTCACTCGTCTGAGCCACTTCCATCTCAAAATTTCTCTTTCTGTGGTGTTACATTGGAGAGAAGTAATTTTAAGCCTCTCTGTGTGAACAGTTGTGAGGAGCAAGTTAACGCATGAAGCTCTCAATCAGGGATATGTCGGACTTTGCTTTTGGAAGGAATTTCCAAAGAGTAATTTAAAGCCAGATGTTCTCTAGCCCCAGCAAGTCTTGCCTCACAGTCTTTTTGGATTCTTACGATCACACAGTCCTCATAGTGTTTGAGACATTCGGGTGAGTTCAGAAAGCCTCAGTCATAGTCTAGGCCAAAAAAAAGAAGAAAATCAAATTGTTATGAGCAGGCACCCAAATCAGAAAGAAAACTCAATAAATCAATTTTTCTAGCAAAGAATATAAATAAAACTCATCAAAAGTAGTAAAGCAATGTTGTTAAGCTTTTAATACACAAAGTGAAATCAGTAAATACATATATCCTAGCTAAGTAAATTCACCATTATTTTGTATCCATAAAGATAAGATTGTGGCACTTATTTCTGTCATTGACATAAACTTCTGAAAATACATCTCACACTTACAAGGTGTGTGTGCTATGAAACTAACAGCGCCATCTACTGGTTCTTTGGTGTACTATGCTGTGACAGTTAAACACCCAAACTGCTAAGCTGAGCAGACAATTTTGTATAAAACTTTGGATCACCAATTTTGAAGGAATAAAGCCTATATGGAATAAAGCCTATATGTTGTCCCAAGCCATGCTAAAGTTATGTGTGAAAACGCCATGAAAATTCATCTAGTAGTTTTCGAGATTAGCATGTTCAAACAGAGAGACATGATGGTTTTAGAGAAAACTTTAAATCATGATACCTCTTTTTCTGTGATGCAATTTTGATGAAATAAAGCCTTTATGTTGACCCAAACTAAGCTCAAGTTACCTGTGAAAACTGCATGAAAATTTGTAGAGTAGTTTTGGAGATTAGTGTGTACGACAGACAAACAGAAAGACTTGACAGTTTTACATTTTTAGTATAGCTAAATCTCTCAATACAATTTCTTTGAATTTAAGTCACATCTTGTCTACACATATACAGGGTGTTACAAAAAGGTACAGCCAAACTTTCAGGAAACATTCCTCACACACAAAGAAAGAAAATATGTTATGTGGACATGTGTCTGGAAATGCTTACTTTCCATGTTAGAGCTCATTTTATTACTTCTCTTCAAATTACATTAATCATGGAATGGAAACACACAGCAACAGATCATACCAGTGTGACTTCAAACACTTTGTTACAGGAAATGTTCAAAATGTCCTCCGTTAGCGAGGATACACACATCCACCCTCCATCGCATGGAATCCCTGATGCAGCCCTGGAGAATGGCGTATTGTATCACAGCCGTCCACAATACGAGCACGAAGAGTCTCTACATTTGGTACCGGGGTTGCGTAGACAAGAGCTTTCAAATGCCCCCATAAATGAAAGTCAAGAGGGTTGAGGTCGGGAGAGCGTGGAGGCCATGGAATTGGTCCACCTCTACCAATCCATCGGTCAACGAACCTGTTGTTGAGAAGCGTACGAACACTTCGACTGAAATGTGCAGGAGCTCCATCGTGCATGAACCACATGTTGTGTCGTACTTGTAAAGGCACATGTTCTAGCAGCACAGGTAGAGTATCCCATATGAAATCATGATAACGTGCTCCATTGAGCGTAGGTGGAAGAACATGGGGCCCAATCAAGACATCACCAACAATGCCTGCCCAAACGTTCACTGAAAATCTGTGTTGATGACATGATTGCACAATTGCGTGCGGATTCTCGTCAGCCCACACATGTTGATTGTGAAAATTTACAATTTGATCACGTTGGAATGAAGCCTCATCCATAAAGAGAACATTTGCACTGAAATGAGGATTGACACATTGTTGGATGAACCATTCGCAGAAGTGTACCCATGGACGCCAATCAGCTGCTGATAGTGCCTGCACAGGCTGTACACGGTACAGAAACAACTGGTTCTCCCGTAGCACTCTCCATACAGTGACGTGGTCAACGTTACCTTGCACAGCAGCAACTTCTCTGACGCTGACATTAGGGTTATCATCAACTGCACGAAGAATTGCCTCATCCATTGCAAGTGTCCTCGTCGTTCTAGGTCTTCCCCAGTCGCGAGTCATAGGCTAGAATGTTCCGTGCTCCCTAAGACGCCGATCAATTGCTTTGAACGTCTTCCTGTCGGGACACCTTCATTCTGGAAATCTGTCTCGATACAAACGTACCGCGCCACGGCTATTGCCCCGTGCTAATCCATACATCAAATGGGCATCCGCCAACTCCGCATTTGTAAACATTTCACTGACTGCAAAACCACGTTCGTGATGAACACTAACCTGTTGATGCTACGTACTGATGTGCTTGATGCTAGTACTGTAGAGCAATGAATCGCATGTCAACACAAGCACCGAAGTCAACATTGCCTTCCTTCAATTGGGCCAACTGGCAGTGAATCGAGGAAGTACAGTACATACTGACTAAACTAAAATGAGCTCCAACATGGAAATTAAGCATTTCCGGACACATGTCCACGTAACATCTTTTCTTTATTTGTGTGTGAGGAATGTTTCCTGAAAGTTTGGCCGTACCTTTTTGTAACACCCTGTATAATAGATAGTTAGGAAGGAATGGTGACTGTCTCTTAGGAAGGCATCAAAAAAATGTTTAACTTCTTTTATAAATAGACATTTTTGCTTTTATTTTTGGTGGGTGTACATGTAATGGTACCCAGTCTCACTGCAGTAACCTATTGGCCACTAACCACTGCATCCATCACGATACTCCCTATTCACTCAGGATTATTTGTTGCTAAGAGGTCAAGAATGTTCCTGCAACCATTTACACTTCAAGCGAGCATTTGAACTAACTGCCAAAATAATTTTTGGTGAAGGTATTTAGTACAATTTTGGATTATGTATCTATCACTGGCTTTGAATATGTATTTTCAGCAACATGTTGAGCATAGATTGAAGCCACCACCAACCATAACTGTATGAGTGAGGTACCTACTTGGGATGATTCTCAAGGTCTCTTTGAACCTTCCAGCAACTATATTATTTGAGTCAGGGGGCCAGTAAAAGGAACCAGTTATTACTATAGCCCAGTTGTCAGGCATAACCTCTACTCATATTAACTCATAGAAATGATCTATTTCAATTTTGATACAAGATAAACTACTTCTAACAGCAACAAAATCGAAGCCAACAACTACATTTATTCCATACTTTCTGAACACCATTACATCCTTTGCAAAAATGTTGATTGAACTTATCTTTGGTTTTAGCCTAGATACATACAATGATTCAAGTTTCAGTGATTTTTCTTAGCACTTGGAGCTCTGGTTCTTTCCCAACATAGATATGACAGTTTACTACTATAGCACCTATGGTCCTTGACATACCCTCATTCTTTTATTCTGGTGTTTCAAGTTACTACATTTGCAAGATTATATAAATTCAGTAAGTTTGTTAATCTGAAATTGCTAACATTACAAGAATCTGTATCAATATTAAATCATCCAGTATCATGAGTTCACTGGGTCCAACTTGGAAAATCATCTTATTGGGACTACTGAAGAAATGATCAAACTCTGCATTTGGTGTGCAAAAGACAACCACCACTTTGGTTTTCATTGTGCTAGTCATGAAAACTTTGTAATGTTCCACAATGCCAACTAGTCCAAGTGACCCTACCCTGCTGTACTCCAAGCAATAACAGTCTTTTTCTTTACTTTAACGTACTGATGAATATAAAGAGAAACCATACCCCCTTCTGATGCTTCCTACAGTAACTACTTTCTATGGGACACCCATATAATTTAATTATTTCATCCTGCTCTGATCCAGGTCTTGTTATTGTCAAAAATGTGGATTACGTTTATTCATAAGAGTATGCAGTAAGTGCAGTTTAGTTCTTATAGACTGCATGTTTACATCCATCAAAGAGAGTTGCCATTCCTATTCATTTTTACAGTTTGTTGCAGCAGAAAAATTTATTTTCATAGAACACAGACGAAGGTTGGGTCTTATCAGCATCTGCATTAAAATATTTGTTTGGTAATACAGCAACTTCTTTCAGAACACAAGCTGCCAGTTCTGCCTTGGGCATTGGGGGTTCACTATGTATACATGAAAAAAATGTTTCAATTGGTTTGGGTTGTTTCTCTCTCATGTGACTTACCAGGAAAATGCTTAAGCTCCTTTCTGTAACATGAAGGTCATGCTACTGCTTCTGCTGTAAATGGTGATGTTTTATTAGCAGCAAGTTCACTTGGAAACAACCTGTTTTCATATATCAAGCTACTCATTTCAATCTCTTCTGTAATCAATTTGCTTAATTTTTCACACACAAACGTTTACCGTCCTCATTTATATGTAATCCGTGTTAAGTGTCATGCTTTTATCAAATGTATATGTGCGAACATCCACTGCAATCTACATCGTTGACATACGATAAGTGGGTTCTTAGCTTCCAAACAGAACAGATGTGTATGTTTTGCTGTTTAAATATTTGTGCAGTAAAACATCGTTATTGTTCCATACTGTGTCATACCTCAATTACTTCACACCTGCACCACATTCTTGCTAGTCTGGTGACCCACAATGGCCAAAAATTATGTCAAGTATGTACTGGACTAGATACAGTGCAATCTATGTATAACTGTTGTGTGCCAAAATTCACAAGCCATAAAGATATCTTCCATTCTGGACAGTGCAGTGCTTCTCAACTGGCTTTTTGACAGTCTGTTGACATCAACTGAGCAAATGACATACTTCAGTAACGTTCTTTGACTTATGACATTAGTGCTGAAAAATTGAATGCAGCAAACAGTTTACTATGGGACCTCAATGCTGTTCCCATCTTGCAAAAACATCAGGCCATGACTGAACGGCAACATTCTGTCTGCTTGGATTTGCACACGTTCACCACAGTTCAATGCTGTTCATGGCCAGTGGATGATCAGTTACATCAAGGACATTTCATCGATCACCAACAGTGCATTCATACAGGTGATAACAATGCTGGTGGCCATGCATTACATTTTCAGCCTCGATGTGCTTCCTTCCACGCAGTGACCATATTCAACTGACTTCATCCCATCATATACGACTTCGACGTCACTGTGCCCAACTGGAGAAACAACCTTTACATAACATCAACAAATCTCAGCTCTCTTGTGTCACACCCAGACCTGCGGAAAACACCACTGAGCACTCTGCACTCACTCCTGTGCAGGACACCACTAAATGCATCACACTGAGTAACCACACCCCACATGACACCACATCCTTGGGAGTCCAGTTCGACACCACTGTGAGCAGCTGTCAACTGTCTTGCAACTATGCAGTAGTGCTCGTAACAAGTTCATCTATCTGAGAAGACTGTTCTAGTTACCTTGGCACTCCGCATGGCAGCAAATCTCCTCTCACTAAATTGACTAAAAATCACATCTCCAATTGTGCACATGAATGTGATCTTCTCATCGATTTGGCCTCTGATGAATGTCCCATGGGGCTTCCACCTCCACTGCTCCCACTTCTGAGAAGTGTGTTTTCGACTGCACAGCCTCCCTCATCGCCTCCAACAAACCATCTTTTGTTGGACACAAGTTCTGCCTTCAACTCCTCATCACTCAGTGGGTCACTGACAAAGGATGCATCTACCATGCTGCATCCACATGAGACAGCCAGCTCATTGACCGCAATGCATAGATCCATGACCCGGACCCTACTATGGTCATCGTCTTGCCATCTCACATGGGCATTTTCTGTTAAGCACACCATAATACCAGACCTGGCAATGGAATTTTTTTGCCAATTCCACTTCTCCTTGGCTGTTCAACATGCCACACCCCTGCACACTGACACGGACTGCTGCATCCCAGGACATTTCACCCTCATGCCTCCACCCTTACATGGTACATCAGCCATTAGAGACAAAGAAACAGGAAGACAATTAATCATCTGTTAATACTCTCAATGTGTGTGCCTCTGCGGATGACAAGCTCTTTCTGGTTCACCAGCACTATGTTGACTGCCATGTATCATCTGACACACTCTGTACAAAGAACACAATGCTCTCACAATGTAATAACAATATATCTATTGTCCCTGCCCTGGCATGCGAGTAGGTCATGGCATTGACACACAACTGTCATGACAATGAGAGTGGGAGCATGTGTGGTTCTGGTCCCACTGAACGGTCACTCCCATCTGATGTCCGAACACACCAATCGCTCTCTCTTCCCAGCACTCACACTGTCAGCAACCTCAGATGCACAGTGAAGTACACATGTTAGTACACCTTACCCAGATGTCCCTCTGCTGATATTATCAGGCACACCCCTCCAGCTGAACAGCACACTGTCACCATATCTCTTTTGCATGACCCACTGCAATGCTGCACAATCGCTATCTGCTGCAGATCTTTGCATGACAAGACTGACCCCACTGGTTATGTTCACATGCTTCCACGTTAAAATACCACACACCTACCATGGATGAATGATGCTCTGCAACACCACACCCAGAACATACTGGAGGAACCAAATGCAACACAACACCTTTTTGACCACTTTCAATCACACAATTCACTCTCAATGCCACTAACAACTTCAGCACCTCTCCCTGACAAGAGTTCAACACAACAATGCCAGCCTCTACAATTGCATCTCTGTCTTCACTAATTACAAAAACAATCATGAATGGGTTGGTATCCTCATTCCTGCCTACTGTGCCCCCCACTCTGCGATGAAAGGCCTCTGTACTGACCAAACCCATTGAAGTTCACTCTGGCAAATAACTCAGCAGCTCACTTCAACTGCGCTGCCCCCTCAACATCCGCCATCACTTTGATCATATCATATTTCCTCTGGCCTGTGGGGCCATGTCAACAGCCAGCTCCTCGTTCAGTGCTCATACCATAACCACAGCGACTTTGAGAAATGGTCCAGTTGTGTCTCACAATAGTGCCAGAAACGGCAGGACTAGTCATGTGCATGCCCGCAGCATTACTTCAAGAAAAAGTCCAATCATGTCTTGCAAAAGTGCCAGCCACAGCATGACTGGTCATGCATGTCCATGCAGCTCAGTCCAAGAAACATTTTGGTCATCTTGTGAAAGCACCAGCCATGTCAGGACCATTAATTCATATCAGCACCCACCACTGAAACAGTCACCAACCCCGCTGTTGTCTTCCCTTCAGTATTTCACATGAGGGTGAGGAAGGAGCTCTGGAGGAATATCCACTATGATAGAGACCATTGACACACAGGAAGTGGAGTACTTGTGACTTGAATACAGACTTTAGTGTGTTCTTAGCTTCCAGGCAGAACAGACATGCACCTTTCACCAGCCAAAATGCAGCGCCACTGTGAATGCTGTACTCAAACACAGGACGAGTTGGTTGACATTCATAAGCAGCGGGAAATCACCCTGACTACTGTCAAACAATTGGCAGCTGCTGCGAATCGGTATGTTGGAAGAGCTCCCGAGTCGTGGACCTGTGATGCCTATACCAGAGGTACCTCCAGTACTATCCTCTCATGTGGATCCTGTCCCCTCTGCACAAAGTACAGGCTCTGTCATTACGTGTCCAAGTGACTGAGAGTGGCGTGGTAGATCTAGGAGTCCTGTACAGGGCGGATGGGGACCAGGGAAGACTCAGGTTGTTGTACTGATCCCACTAACCAACAAGTTTGAGGTGCTGTCTTTCCACTGAAACTGAAACTGAGCCAGTGGAACTCATTTCACCTGTTTTGGGGAAATTTTTTTATCTGGTGTCAGGAGGATGCAAACACAAAAGGGTAGGGGGTCTGTTAATAGTCAGCAGTTCAAACATATGGTGAATGATGGTACTCATTAGGGAAATAGCAGCAAGGGACAGGTAAGGACACCAGCAGCACTCAGTGTGTAGCCTGGTGGCCTCATTCAACACGTTGATGAGGCTGTTCTGGCAGCCATTTAGGGAACAGGGTGCAACCAACTGCAGATTGTGGTGCATGTTGAAATGAATGATCCAGTCATCTGGGTTCTGAGGTCATTCCAGCAACTGGCAGAGAAGGTCGCGAAGACTAGCCTTGCACGTGGAGTTTCAACAAATCTCACAATTTGTGTATTGTCCCCAGAACTGATCGTGGCCCTTTGGTTCTGAGCTGAGTGGAAGGACTGAACCAGAGAGTTTGAAGGTTCTGTGACAAGCTAGATTGTGACTTCCTGGACTTGTGGCATAGGGTTGAGAACTATAGGGCACCCCTAAACATATCAGGTGTACATTACACATCAGAGGCTGCTACTCAGGTAGCTGACTGTGTGTGGGGTGCACACAAGGGTTTTTGTAGATTAGGGAACTCTCCATACAATGCAGATAATGATAGCTGTAGGAAACCCAGAAATATCAGTCTAAGATCGAAAGAAATGCCTCCCACAAGTAAGAATTTTAAAATGCTAATGGTAAACTGCTGAAGCATTCGCAACAAAGTGCCAGAGTTTGAAGCACTTATGAAAAACAGTGAAGCTCACATAATACTAGATACAGAAAACTGGTTGCAACCTGATAAAAATAGCAGTGATATTTCTGGGGAAAGTTTAAGTGTATATAGAAAGGATAGGCAAATGGGAAATGAAGATGGTGTATTTGTCGCAGTAGACAAGAAACTCAAATTCACCAGATACAAATTAAAGTTGCATTTGAGATTGTTTGTGAAAGACTTGGTATCGGGAGTGGGCATGAAATGATAATTTGATCCTTCTATTGCCAACAGACTCATCTTCTTATGTAATTGAAAGCTTTAGAGAAAACCTCAGTTCACTTGTACATTAACTTACTCAGTCATACTATAATCATCAGTGGTGACTTTAATCATCCAGCAATAAATTGGCAAAATTACAGTTTTGTTAGCGGTGGGCATGATAAGTCATCCTGTGAAACTTTACTAAATGCCTTCTCTGAAAACTACCCCTAGAACAGATATTTAGGAACCCCACACACGATGGAAATATATTGAATCTAACAGCAACAAAGACACCTGACATCTTTGGGGATGTCCACATTGAAACTGATATCAGTGACCATGGTGCAGTTGTGACAACAATGATTACCAAAGTACAAAGGACAACTAAAAGAAGCAGAAAGGTATACATGTTCAGTAAAATTCATTGGTAAGGCTTGTAAGAATGTCAATAAACAAGACACAAATAACTGGAAGAATGATATGTGGTACACTAAACAGCAAAAATGGGGTACAACAAGGAGATGTGTTGGCCTGCCTCCTTTTCAATGCTGCCCTGAAGAAAGTGGTGAGAGATGCAAACCTTTTGAGCACGGGGACAATCTTCCATACATAAGTATAGATACTCACCTATGTGGATGGCATAGCTATAGAAGTAAGAATCCGAAAGGCAATGGAAGGAACGTTTATCATCCTTAAACCAGATAGCATGAACATGGGATCAAACAGTAACCAGCAGAAAACAAAATACATGGCTGCTGAAGGGAACACAAGGAGAGCACACTGACCTCAATAACAGTCAGGAATAATACCTCTGAGACAGTTGAGCAGTTCCAGTAGCTGGGTTCGACAGTCACCTAGTCAAATGCAACTTCTTATGAAATAAAACAGAGACTAACAGCAGCCAATAGAGCCTGTTTTGCTCAAACAAGACTCTTGTCATGAAGGCTCCTTGACCTGCACTACCTGCTCACATATGCCTTAGAAACCTGGACCCTAACAGCAAAAGACGTAGGAAATGCTTGACACATTCAAAAGAAATATTTTTCGAAGAGTCATCATCCCCTATCTATCAGAAGACTAGTGAAATGATCCAGATTTGGTGAACTGGGCATGTAGCACAGATGAGCGATGTGGAACTATCCAAAAATGTATTACAAGGAAATCCACCAGGACAGAGAGGTCATTGAGGAGGAGGAGGAGGAGGAGGAGGAGGAGGAGGACAAAGGGTGCCCCAGGAAGCTGTAAATTGTAAAATGAAGAAAAAAACAACTTTGAACAATATTACTTCTCGTGATAAATTCATTAATTATATAATTTAGGCATGTTGTTTATTTAAATTTCCTTAACTGAATGCATTCTTGATTCATAGAGCACACTGGTCGTATGACATCACGCATCAGTGATCCCAGGACACGTGGGGAGAGGGCAAAGTGAGTTGAGCCACTCTTTTCTACAACCCAACAACTAACACCTCTCTGGTAGTCCTCCATTGAGGAAAAGTAACAACTAAAAGAAGTACAATGTCTTTGTCTTCAGTTCATTTACTGGGTATAATATACTTGATAACTGATACTTGCACAAGATAACTGAAAGTAAACTGCCATCTGTGAAACAATTATCAATGGTTGTGTGTGTAAATTAACTGTGAATCAAAGTGCCACACTCTCTAAACGGAAAGTGAGGGAAGAAGCACATAATCTGATACAGGAGGTAAGAAGCTGTATACTAAAGTCAAAGATTTGTATAAACAACAGAGGTAACTACAAAAAAGGACTGGAAGCTCAAAGAATTATACGTAAAAAAAATTTTTTCCCCCAAAAAGTTGAGGATATACCCTATGCTAAAACTATGAAGATCATTACAATACAAGAAGTGTGCTAGTTTTCCCAACAATCAACTGCCGAAAGAGAAAAAGGGTTTGATTGCCAGTTATTTGAAAAACAGTGGTTCTGTGGGAGCAGACACACCTGCGAAGAGGTGACAGTGAAGGAAATGTGAAATTCAACAATACAGCATTATTTATGTATTTATAAGATAAAAAATTAAAAAAGGAAAATTAAGGAGACTTTGGAGAAAAGAGAACAACCTATAGGAATATCAAGAGCTCAGATGGAAAACCAGTCCTAAGCAAAGAAGGGAAAGCAGAATGCTGGAATGAGTATATAGAGGGTCTACACAAGGGAGATGTACATGAGGGCAATATTATGGAAATGGAAGAGGACGTAGATGAAGAAGAGAAGGGAGATATAATAATGCATCAAGAATTTGACAAAGCACTGGAAGACTTATGTTGAAACAAGGCCTTGGGAGTACACAACATTCTGTTAGAGCTGCTGACAGCGTTGGGAGAGCCAGCCATGACAAAACTCTTCCATCTGGTGAGCAACATGTATGAAATACGTGAAATACTTGCAGACTTCAAGAAGAAATTCCAGTTCCCAAGAAAAGTGTGGAAATTACCAAACTATCAGTTTAATAAGTCATGGCTGCAAAATACTGACACAAATGTAGGAACACACAAGGCAATAATGACCCTGCGACTTCTCATAGAAGATAGATTAAGGAAATAAATGATTAATGGAAAATCTCATATAAAGATGTGAAACAAATACTAACAAAGAGATAGAGGGGCTGGCCAGTACTTACCTCAGCTCAGTACAGCCGATAGATACACATAAAACAGAACTGAAATTTTAAGTTCCTAGCTTTCGGAACAAATGTTCCTTCATCGGGGAGGAGAGAGGGGAAAGAAAGGGAAGAAGGGAAAGGAGATTCAGTTACTCACAACCCAGGTTATGAAGCAACAGGGAAAGGAAAATAGGGAGGGTAGCAAGGATGGAGGCATGGTTGTCAGAGGGAAGCTTCCCTCTGACAACCATGCCTCCATCCTTGCTACCCTCCCTATTTTCCTTTCCCTGTTGCTTCATAACCTAGGTTGTGAGTAACTGAATCTCCTTTCCCTTCTTCCCTTTCTTTCCCCTCTCTCCTCCCCGATGAAGGAACATTTGTTCCGAAAGCTAGGAACTTAAAATTTCAGTTCTGTTTTATGTGTATCTATCGGCTATAGATTAAGGAAAGGCAAACCTACATATTTATAGTTGTAGACTTACACAAAGCTTTGGACAGTGTTGACTGGAATACTCTCTTTCAAATTCTAAAGGTTCAGGGGTAAAATATAGGGAGCGAAAGGGTATTTACAATTTGTATAGAAACCAGAAGGTAGTTATGAGTCAAGGGGCATGAAAGGGAAGCAGTGATTGAGAAGGTAATGAGACAGGGTTGTAGTCTATCCCCAACGTTATTCAGTCTGTATATTGAACAAACAGTAAAGGAAACAAAAGGAAAATTTTGAGTAGGAATTAAATTCCAGGGAGAAGAAATAAAAAATTTGAGGTTTGCTGGCAACATTGCAATTCTGTCAGACACAGCAAAGGACCTGGAAGAGCAGTTGAACGGAATGGACAGTATCTTGAAAGGAGGATATGAGATGAACATCAATGTAAGCAAAACGAGGGCAATGGAATGTAGTCTAATTAAATCAGGTGGTGATGAGTGAATTAGATTACGAAATGAGACACTTAAAGTAGTAAAGGAGTTTTGCTATTTGGGGAGCAAAATAACTGGTGACAGTCGAAGTAGGAAGGATATACAAAGCCGACTGGCAATGGCAAGAAGAGTGTTTCTGAAGAAGAGAAATTTGTTAACATCGAGAACAGATTCAAGTGTCAGGCAATGGAGTGTAGCCAGGTATGGAAGTGAAACATGGACAGTAAACAGTTTCTGATAATACTTTGAAGTAGGAAAGTAAATAAGATAAAAAAAAAATTCTCCCAAATATAAAGGGTGAGGGACACTACAATCCAATTTCCTACTGATTCCAAATTTAATACAACTTTTTGTTTTGTGCAATATAACCAAACTGGGGGTTGACACAAAAAATAAATCACAGTTGGAAAATAAGAGCCACACTAATGAACAAGTTGCAATGTAAGTAACTCAACTAGGGTTTTGTTTAGTATCGGATCATACAGTACAGTGAAGTACACAATACTTGGGATTTTCGTAATCAAAGGCTTGTCCTCACGAGAGCTTGGTACTTCTATATGCTTATTTTGAAATTCCTTTATGTAAATGTGTGAGTCAGTTATATTAGAAAATAATATACTGGTACTGGATTCATCAGTTTTCAGTACTATGGAAATAGTGTCATTAGTATATGATAATAATGTTACTTGGGAAACAAGCAAGATTTTTGACTAGCACGAACTGAAATATAATATGAACACACACAGAGAAGTGTAAAGACTCAAAATATGTAATAAATTTTATGCAAAAAATAATGTGTATCAGATGTAAAAATTATGTATTAGTAATCACAAAAATGACAAACTGTAGCACATATAAATCTTTTAAAAAAATGACTATGAAGTAATGAATCAGTTGTATCTGATTATTAAATAATGAAAGTTACTGAGTTATCGTTATATATAGTTGCACGGCAGAGGCTGTGGGGTTTACTTTTGTGACTTCGTTTTTGTCTCAACAGTCTGAATGGTTTGTGTGGCCATGAGCCAAAAATAAAATATTTATTTTTTAAAATACCCAAGACTATTGATATTTTTCAAGGTACGTCATAATTTGTGTGTTCAATTTAATATGTATAATGTTTGCCCAAAATGCATTTGCTGATACTTTGCTTCCACAACTGCAATGAAGAATAAGCATTTTGCATACAAAGGAAGCAGCTACTCAGGTAGCGCAGTAGTTGTGGAGTGCACATAGATTTTTTTTAGGCTAGGCAATAGCTTGAGGTCCTTCGATGACACTCACCAGTCAATAAGAAGAGTGTAAAATCAGATTGCAAACAAAGAAGAGATGTTTCCAGAATGAGATTTTCACTCTGCAGCGGAGTGTGCGCTGATATGAAACTTCCTGGCAGATTAAAACTGTGTGCCCGACCGAGACTCGAACTCGGTACCTTTGCCTTTCGCGGGCAAGTGCTCTACCATCTGAGCTACCGAAGCACGACGCATGCCCGGTCTTACAGCTTTACTTCTGCCAGTATCTCGTCTCCTACCTTCCAAACTTTACAGAAGCTCTCCTGCGAACCTTACAGAACTAGCACTCCTGAAAGAAAGGATATTGCAGAGACATGGCTTAGCCACAGCCTGGAGGATGTTTCCAGAATGAGATTTTCACTCTGCAGCGGAGTGAAAATCTCATTCTGGAAACATCCCCCAGGCTGTGGCTAAGCCATGTCTCCGCAATATCCTTTCTTTCAGGAGTGCTAGTTCTGTAAGGTTCGCAGGAGAGCTTCTGTAAAGTTTGGAAGGTAGGAGACGAGATACTGGCAGAAGTAAAGCTGTGAGTACTGGGCGTGAATTGTGCTTAGGTAGCTCAGATGGTAGAGCACTTGCCCGCGAAAGGCAAAGGTACCGAGTTCGAGTCTCGGTCGGGCACACAGTTTTAATCTGCCAGGAAGTTTCAAAGAAGAGATGCTTCAACTGTCAAAATCTTAATAGTAAATTTTCAAAATATTCATAGCAAAGTTCCTGAACTTACTGCCATCCAGGAAAGCTGTCACACTCAAATTATTCTTCAAACCAAGAGGTGGCTGAAACCTGAAGTAGAAATCTCTGCAACATTAACAAGGCATGGAATGTATATCAAAAAGCCAGCTTAGATGCCATAGGAGGGGGAGCATTCATAGCTGTCGATAAAAATATTGTGTGTATCGAGAGTGAAATTGAGTCTGGCTGTGACGTTATCTGGACACAAGCCGAAGGCCTAGGCGAACTCTAATTTTCAGATGTTTTTACCGGGCATCTGATTCCACTGCAGAAGTTGTGGAATCATTCAAGAAAAGTCTATGCACAGTAGCAAGGAAACACCCAAATCATGCAGTATTAGTTGGAGGTGACTAAAGTCTGCAGAGTATAGAATGGGACACCTATGGATTCACTGAAAGTGGTATAAACAGGCAGTCTTGGGAAATATTTTTGAACACATTTTCCAAACACTGTCTTGAGCAAACAGTTAGACAACCAACATGCAACGGAAATATTTAGCTCCAAACAGGCCTGACCTTATCAAATGTTACAGTATAGAGACATGGATTGGTGATCATGACGTCATCATAGCAACGATGGTTACTAAAGTTAATAAATCCGTCAAGAAGGCTAGGAGAGTATTTATGTGAGAAGAAGCAGATAAGCAGCTGTTAGCAGCCCACTTAGGCAATGAATGGACATAATTTAACTCCAATACGATAGAAACAGAGGAATTTGGGCAAACTTTAAACTGACTGTAAATTGTGCTCTGGAAACAAACGCGCCAAGTAATGGGATTAAGGCTGGAAAGGGCCCTCCATGGTTAGCAATCAAACTCTCAATTCAGAAAAGGATGCACAAATGTTGAAAGGCAAAAGTTAGTGGAAATTTGTACGCCAATAAGGAGATCAATACGTGAAGCGTATAACTTCCACCATCATACCTTAGTGAAAGATCTTGTGGAGAACCAGAGAAAATTTTAATCAAATATAAAATCACTAAGCAGGTCAAAAGCTTCTATCCAGCCACTTGTCAATCCATCTGGGGCGCCAACAAAAGACAGCAAAAGGAAAGACGAAGTTGTAAATTCCATGTTTAAGAATTTATTCATACAGGAGGCTTGTATAAGCAAACCGTCATTTGACTGTCATACAGACACCTGCATGGAGGACATAGAAGTAGGCATCTGTGGTGACGAGAAATAATTGAGAGTTGAAATGAAATGTTGCCAGATCAGGATGGAATCCCAATTGGATTTAACAGAGTTCTCTGCGGTATTGGTCCCTTATTTTTTTACTTTGAATCTCTCACACAGCGAAAAGTTCCAAGCGACTGGACAAAAGAGCTGGTCACCTCTGTATATAAGAATGGACTCACAGAATTACAGACCAATATTCTTAACATAAGTATACTGCGGGATTCTTGAAGAAAGTTTGAGTCTTAAGATAATATATTTCTTCGAGGCAGAGAAGCTTTTGTCCACAGATCAACACAGATTTAGAAAGCATCGGTCATGCGAAACTCAGCTTGCCCTTCTCTCATATTATATCCTGCAAACCATGGAGGGCTACTGGCAGAGTCCATATTCCTATATTTCCGGAAAGCATTTGACACAGTGCCTCACTGCAGACTGTTGAAGGTCCGAGCATATGGTTTAGCTTCCCATATATGTGAGTGGTCCAAGGACTTTTTAAGTAATAGAAGCCAGTACACTATCCTAGATGGCGAGTGTTCATCAGAGACAAGGACACCAATTGGAGTGCTCCAAGGAAATGCAATAGGGCCCCACTTATACATACATATTCTGTATACATAATTGATCTGGTGGACAAGATGAGCAGCAATTTACAGCTATTTGCTGATGATAATATGGTGTACAAGAAGGTGTCATCGTGTAGTGACTGTAGGAGTATATAAGATGACTTAAGACAGAATTCCTAGTTTGTGTGATGAATGAAAGCTTGCTCTAAAAATAAAAAAATAAAAGTTAATACAGATGAGTAGGAAACACAATCTTGTAACATTCAAATACGGCACTACTAGGATGCTGCTTGTCGCAGTGCATCAATTAAATATATAGCCATAAAGTTGCAATGACATGGACCAAGCACATCTGGTTGGTAGAAGGGAAGGAGAATGCTCAACTTAGTTTTATTGGGAGAATTTTGGGAAGATGCAGCTCATGTGTAAAGGAGATGGCAAACAGAACACCACTAGTGCGACCCATTCTTGAGTACTGTTCAAGTGTTTGGGATCTTCGCCAGATCGGATTAAAGGAAGACATCAAAGCAATTCAGAAGGGTGCTACTAGATTTGTTACCAGAAGGTTCAATTGGCATGCAAGTATTATGGAGGCGCTTCGTGAACACAAATGGGTATTCCTGGAGGGATAACGATGCTCTTTTCGCATGGCACTATTGGGGATATTTGGAGAACCAGCATTTGAGGCTAACTGCAGAATAATTCTACTTCTGTCAATGCACATTTTGCTTAAGGACCGCAAAGATAAGGAGAGAGAAACTAGAACTTGCATGGAGGCTATTCGACTGTCCTTTTTTCCTTGCTTTATTTGCAAATGGAAAAGAAGAGAAAATGACTAGCCCCTGCCAGGCACTGTACAGTGGCTTGTTGCAATGAGGGCTGCCTGAAAAGTTCTCGGCCTCACCCAGAGGTCGCAGCGCTACTCGCAGTTTGTCCCCATTACGTTGGTATAAGTGTTAGTAGATGCAACGTGAAACGGCAAGTCATTCCAGGCAGCAGTTGACTGTAGGCAGTCATTCGATGCATTTTGCATATGGTGCTGAAAATGAGAAAAAATCGAATATCGTGCAGTGATTAAATTCTTCATAAAAGAAGCTTTAATACCAACAAAATTAATTTGTGACTTGTAAATGCATATGGCAGCTTCTTCACCTTCAGTTACCACTGTAAAGATATGAGCATTAAGAGTTTAAACATGGCTGTAAAAGAGTCCAAGATGATGGATGCGAAGGATGTCCAAAAAGTGCAAGTACACCAGAAATCAGTGCATTTTATGATTTTGGAAGATCAGCATATAAAGATGCAGGAAACAGCTAATGCTCGAGGGAGATCAAAGGAACATATTTGTCAAATCTTGCACCAGGATTTGGACAGAAAGATTGCAAAAAGTGGGTGCCAAGTGTGCTCACTGCAGATCACAAATGCATTCATATGACACTTTCCAAAAAGTGCTTGGTGCATTTTAAGAAAAGGAGAAATGCACTTTGCACCAATATGTACAAGTGGATGAAACATGGATTCACCACTACACACCAAATCCATCAGCAGTCTATGCAGTGGATAGAAGCCGGTTCTTCAGCACCAAAGAAGGCAAGGACAATGCCATCAGCAGGAAAGATCATGGTGTAGGTGTTTTGGGATGCAAAAGGAATTTTATTAATTGACTATTTTGAAAAAGGTAACACCATGTCTGCAGAATGCAACTTTCAACTTCTACAAAACTGGACATAGCATTCATGATAACAGACCTGGCTTGAAAAAGAAATCACTTTCCATCAGGACAATGCACCTGCCCACAAGTATCTTGGCAATGAGGAAACTGAGGGATTTGCACTATGAAGTGCTGGAGGATCCATCCTATTCCCCAGATTTGGCTTCCTTGGACTTCCATCTATTCTCTAAACTGAAGAAATTCCTCGCTGCTCCAATAAGAAGCCACTGAGGCTTTATATGGGTACTTTGCAGCATTTTTGGAGGAGTATAACAGAGAGGGGATAGTGACAATGGAACACCACTGGATGAAATATATTAATATCAGAGGAGATTATGTAGAAAAATAAAAATTCTCTGAAAACATAAATTGTGTTACTATCAGGTTGGAAACTTTTTTGGCTGCCTTTGTATGAAGATGGAGATATACTAGCTAGGTTTGAGCCTTCTGAGTGTATAAAGTATTAATGCACAATATTTTGGTGGTAAATTATAATGTCATCTACACAATGCTTTTTTTTCCATCAGACTCTGTGCATGTGCTTCAAACTTCCAACAGCGCAACAATGGAACACATTTCGCACACACTTGTTTTGTTAAAAATGAACGATACACATCAAAGTGCACAGCTTACTGTTCTTGGTGGGTGCTCATGCATATTTTGATGGACAATATGCGTGTGATCAAGCTGTTTACTAAATCAATGTTTTTAGCTGTATTCTCTTGAGTGTTACTGCCCATATATGCACTAATGCAAGAGAAAGACCCACAACAGCAGTATAAGTGTAAAAGCTTACTAGCTCTGCAGGGAATGAAGTGACTGAAAAAACATTGGTGGGATGACAAATTATCCAGATCATTAAGGGAGACAAAAATTATAATGGGGGAAGGAAAGGAAAACAAAGAAAATAGTGACACACATACTTGGGGAAAGGAATGAAATTAGAAGTCATCTGGTAAAATGTCATTACTAAACTTGGTTTAAGAACCATGAAAGCCGGCTGTATACATTGAAGAGACCTAGAAACACCAGAAAGTTTCAGATATATAATAGTCAGAAAGAGATTTTTGAAACCAGATTTTAAACTGCGTAACTTTACCGGGGCATATAATTTATTGGTTATAAATTGCACATTAAAACTGAGGAAATCACAGGGAGAGAGGAATTAAGAATATGAGAACTGAATACCTAATAAACTGAAAGACAAGCATTGAAAGAGGATCATTAACTAAAAATGACTGAAATGGAAAATGATGCCAATGGGTAGTTATGAGAGATGGTATAGTGAAGGCAGCCAAGGAACAACTACGCAGAGAGATAAGGCTCAGTACAGTGTGTTAACTATAACTTGGCCACTTGGCTCTGTAGTCCACAATCGGCAGAAACATGATGGCTTTGGTCATTAGTTGGTTGCAGCCACAATCACCTACCTCACACACAGTACAGTACGAGGAAGTCCTTGTTGTCTGCTGCATTACTAACTGTTGCTTCATAACCTGGGTTGTGAGTGACTGAATCCACTTTCCCTTCTTCCCTTTCTTTCCCCTCTCTCCTCCCTGATGAAGGAACATTTATTTCGAAAGCTAGGAATGTAAATTTTCGGTTCTGCTTTTTGTGTATCTATCGGCTGTACTGAGCTGAGGTAAGTACTGGCCAGCTCCTCTATCTCTTTGTTAGCATTTGTTTCGCATTACTAACATTTTCACTTTGTTTCATATCATTTCCTTTCCTTGTGATAAGTGTATGTAGTTGTAGTTTTGGTCTTTATTAAACATGTCAATACGCAAGTATATTTCAGTTTCAATTCCAAACCACATGTAAACAACTTTTACCTTTATGCTTGACTTTTACTTTAGCTGAAGTATAAGGCACAGGATAAGTTGTCAGCACTGTGGAAGGCAGAAGGGGCTTGTTCCCCGGCATGGCATCTCACTCTGTAGCAGTCTATGTGGAGGCTAGGCTTGCTTCTTCCAATCCTCACAATGCTCTCTGGAAATTGGTCAACTTACGAATACACTTCTCAGATTTACTACCTGATAACATTGTGCATGCCCCACAATATTTCACTAAAGAAAATGGTGGTAGCTACTGTCCACACTGCTGCAACATGTGATAATTGCTGCAGAAGCATCAAAATTTAACGGAGGCACAAGGAGGAATCATGCAAGTGTCGGGAAGCACTAACAGTTGGATGAAAGTAGTGTTCACTGTGCCCCCCAGTGGGAGCCCAAGACAGGTCTTCCACGTGTGTGCTGAGGGCAAAGATGGTGCTGGTGAATGCTGTTGCAGTTAAAAGCTGAATTACCTTACAGTTAACATGCTGCAGAAATCTTTGGATATCACAAGATACAGAATTTAATTGTCAAAAGGAAAAAAATATAAAACTGCAGAAATGAAGCAAGTTAAAGGTAAAACAGACATCTAAAAAAAATGTGAATGGCAGAAAGGGCAAACTGGTGAAACAGGAAGGGCTAGAAGTATGCAAGAACACAGAAAATATTGATGTTGCCTACAGGAAAATTAAAGAAATGTTTGCAGAAATGAGGAGTGTCTGTGTAAATATTAACAGCCACCCAGTACTAAGCAAATAAGGGGAAAAGATTAATTACTTAACCATTTCAACTAGCCATAGGTCATCATCACACTGTCAACTGTTTAAAAAGAGGAGACAAAGAATCACCATAGAGTTCATAAAAACTGTACCAATTATTTCCTTGTTTCTGTGTCCACATCATCATGTGCTCATGGGTCACTCCTCCCATCCCATCTCACCATCCTTTCTACAAATTCTGTAATTTTAAAATTGTTTTAAAAAATACTGTGACATTACTCTATTGAACGTAAGTATAAAATCAACTGAAGCATCTGCTTCTTTTGTGAATAAAAACACGTATAAATACACAAAGGCAGGATTTCACTCCACCTATAAAACCTGTTTCACCACTCAAAATACATCCCCTTACACAGAAGTTGTGTTACCAATTTTTGTACTGTAGAGCAAAAGTGCCCTGCATGTTACTTGCCTTATTCTTGTCTTTAATTAAATGAGTCATCACATTTATAAAGAGAGTTAACACACATTCAAAAATATTAAACAAATAGATTTTGTAGAAATCAGCACAAAGATTATGTGGTGGAGAATTAATACTGAAAACTATCTCAGTTTTAAGTGTAACTGTATAGATTCCCACTGAAAAATTGTAAATTTTTTGTAAGGCATGTGGATTCCTTATTATCTTGTCAGACAGCAACAAGCCATTAACAGTGTGTAGTGTTTTCAATGTAGATTTTCTATAGGATTGTAATAGGATAAATGATTTGGCAACCTTCCTGTAACTTGATCTCAGTGACAAACTTTGAACACACTGACTGCCACGGGGCTGCCAGCAGCCACAGCACAGCCTCACTCCTGATGCCATGTGCCTGCCAGCAGTCGTAGCAGAGCTCATGCCTAATGCCATGGCCTGCCAATGAAACATCCTTGACTATGCAGGTGGAAGTTAACATGTTAAAATGTGTATGAACGTACATAGACTAACTCTGATAATGTTTTCTCTGATAAAGCTCAAAGCAAGAAAATAATTGTATACTGAAGAACAAATGCTCTCTCTGATCATAACACACAGTTAGTATAAGTGAGACAGTGCCTTAGAGTATAGATTCCCCTCAAAGTAAATCAGTGAGAATAGTTAATGACTCCAGGACAAACACTGGGATAAAATTTATAGTAAACCAAATGCTGACAGAAAGACTATTTCATGAGAACTTTATATCATTCGAAAACAGCTTTCTTCATAGACTAATCACAAAGGACATTAAACAGTCCCGTAAGATACCATAGACCACTAGAGAAATTAAAGTATACAGTGAAAGGAAAAGAGAATTGTATCTGTCGGCAAGAACAAGTAACGACCCTGCAATAATTGCACATTACGAAAAACTACAAAAAATTACCTGCAAAAATTATAACACATTAAAAAACTTGCACATTATGGCAAAAATCTGTAATTCCCTCAACAGAATTAAGTTCACATGGAATACAGTGAAATGTGAGAAAGGCTACCAGGCCACAGAATAGGATATCATCAACAGTGTCTTAAATGGAAGGGCTATTAACGATCAGTCAAAGGTAGAACTTTAGTACCAAACGCTTAGTGATGGACGTTTCACTGCTTGGCCAAGGACACGGTACCAGGTGTGAGGCTGCTGGTGGCCACATGGCAGTCAACATGCTGATAAACATTTCCTAAATGAGATAAAAGCTTAAGTCAAACAGTTTAAAAGAAAACTCAAAGCAGTACGTCAGAAAAGCAACTCACATAAAAATCAACAATGCAGGAAACGTTAGTTACTGTAAGATAACATGCTAAGTTCTCCTACATTGTTGATATTCCTACATGGAGTTTACATAAGTCTCCTGAAATTTAAAAAATTATTAATTTTCTCAAAAATAAAATCTGATCTGGATTTGGTGGTGGTGTCAACAGAGTAATAAAGACATTTTACTACATAAGAGTGTACTGTCTTGTCTGAAATATGTAATTCACAACAAACTCACGTCAATATTCCATAGAGATTGAAATATGTCATTGTTAAACTCTTCTATATGAAAGGCGATAGGAGAGATGTCGATAACTACTGACCCATTTCATTGCTGACATCATTTTCAAAAATTTTTGAGGTGATGCACCCTGGAAAAGTATCCACCCTGAACAACAATAATATCCTCAGTAAATCACAGTTTGGATTCCAGAAGAGTTGCTCAAGTGAGAATGCCACTGAACACATTACCTCTTCAAATTTTACAAGCATTATATAACAAAATAGCATTGGTTGGTATTTTCTGTGACCTGTCTAAGACATTTGACTGTGGAATCACAATTTCATCAGAGATAAATGAAGGTTTTATGGAACTGATGGTATAGTAAACCAGTAGGTAATGTCATATTCAAACGAAAGTATGCAGAAAGTTGTGCTTAATAATTCAGCCAATGTATGCAGGAAAGGTTTTTTTGAATGGGAAGTAATCACTTCTAGGGTTCCACAAGACTCAGAATACACACCAAGCAGAATTATTTCTTTTTGAAGATGATATTGGTATTTTAATCAATCCAAATATACAGGATTAGTCAGGAGGAAAGGTACATGCTCTTTGGGGTGATAGTATTAGTGATACTGAATAAAAATCTTCATATGGACTTATGCCCAACTCCGAATGGTTTCTGGGATAGAAGACATTTAATATTCATTGTTATTTATTTTCTGTACTATCAAACTTACTTTACAATGTACCACAGTAGGGTAGAGCAAGTTAAGACGAACAGTTTGATACAGGATACTTGTGGTCTATGTAGTCGGGAAACTACCTCAAATTGACCTACAAAAACTTAGTAGGCTACAGTGTATGCACATCGAGCAAGTTTTTCAACATTCTTGCACTCTCTTCACACAAACCACTAGTTCTAGATAAAAAAAAATGAATATGACCTTTTCTGTAGGAAATTTATAGTTTAATTTTGTACTGCAAAATGTTTTCGCTGGAGGACGCGGTTTTCAAGTTACTAAGAAAAACCTACAAAAGTGATATTAAAAGTGTTTTATCTCGGAATCCATTCGAAACAGGACATACGGCCATATGAAGTTTTTTGTTCAGAATCACCAATACTGTCACCCCTCAAAGCATGTACCTTTCCTCCTGACTCACGATGTATATAAAGCAACAGAGATACGGTAATGATAATCTTAAAAGTATAAGGGGTGATGAAAAAGTTCCTGTCAGAGAGCATTGTTGCAGTGTATATGCAACATAGCATGACTCTAATGTGGGTATACAACCACTGATGTGTAGGCATGAAACCTGAACATTATCATCAAATGCCTCCAAACAGGACCAACATGCTGTTATTCTGTACTTGGCTGCTGAATGATAAACACCGGTAGACACCCATGTGTAAGGATCAGGAAAACTGTCAAAAATCAGTGTTGTGGAATGGCTTGCCAAGTTCCATGCTGATCAGAATTCGACACAGGATGCCGGTCAATCTGGGAGGCCAGCTCCATCCGTGATGCCACCTCAAGTGGGAGAAACTTGAGCACCCACCCTATAGTCCTGATCTCTCCCCACGCATTTATCATGCCTTCAGTACTTCTTTAAAAGAGGCCTTGAAGGTCCAAAGATACTGATGCTGGGTGGTACGGTCTTCGAACGGAAACTTTTTGATCCCCTTGTATATTATTTCAGATTAGTTTTCTGTAAATAGGCTCAGTTTCAAAAAGACACAACATGTTCAATTCTTCACATCTAGAGGCACAACAACAATAAATGTAAGAAATGACAAGCAAATTAAAACTAGGACAGAAACTTCAAAATTCTTAGATAATTATTATTAATGATAATTAGAAAAAAAATATCTTTTTGAACTCCTGAAACAATTCAATCCAGCCACATTTTCACTTTGAATCATTGCAAATACTGGGGAGAGATAAATCAATAAGTTAACATATTTTGCATATTTCCTCCAAACAATACTACATGGAATAATTTTCTGGGGTAACTCATCTTAATTGCTCAAAATGTACTGTAAGAATATGTGGTGTTCACCCACAATCATCTTGTAGACATCTGTTTAAGGAGTTGGGTATTTTGACTACTGCTTCACAGTACATTTATTCCCTCATGACACTGCTTGCGGATAACACACTATGATTCAAACGGAACAAGGATGTACAAAATTAACATACTGGTATCAGAAGGAAGTGTGGCTTTCATTATTCAACTTTAAGGTTGTTTTTACCACAAAACACGGCGCACAGCACTGCTACAAAAAATTTTGATCACTTACCCAATGATATTAAATGCTTGACAGATAGTTAAATTTGAAAACTAAATAAACAAGTTTCTCTTTCTCAGCTCCTCCTATTCTGTAGAAGACTTTCTACTTATGTAATACATAAAACGTGGTAAATAGGACTTACTAATTCACATTTGTACTTTTTCTTAAAAAAAAAATAAATAAAAACTTAAATGTTCAGCATGTAGCGATGTTTACATATGGCTGTTTTAATATGAAGGTAATCTGAACTGCTCCATATCACTATGATTAATCCTAAAAATGATCCATGGAATGTAAAACTAATGAACATATCTTTTTACTGTATGTTCTGAAAGAAGTTTCGAAGCTGCATGGTCTCCACAAGTGTTGCTCCTCCTGTTTACATCACACAATTCAAGTATATCTTCTACAGATGAACAACCTCCTCCTCCTCCTCCACAGGTGAACTTGAAGTGTAAAAGCTAATTTACAGTATTTATCTGTAGAGCCATACTATGTGACAATGTATGCAAATTAAAAGTATGACAAAAAGGAACTAAGTTAATGCGTAGCATTGCCATTTTTAGTTCATTGCAGATGCAGTTCTCAGTAACTCGACAATAGACTTGGAAATAATATGGAGGTTAATACCGTTTGCAGGCATCTAAAAATGTCCACATTGTAGAGAGACATTCAATTCTAACAAACATTGTATGTGTTGTGTTTATGTCACCTTACACTTTTTTTTTTGTTTTTCATGTCTGCAGGCAAATTTTACAAATCATTAAGTGTTTTTATTGTAATAGCATATTCTTTATACATGCAAACCTTACACGTTCTCTGTACCAAACAAATAATTTCCTGTGTTAAGCTATATCAAACTGTCCATGCATTTTTATTGAAATTATCATTATTTTAAAAGTCTAATCTGGCAATAGGTACTTAAATACGGTGCAAAATAAAATGATCTATCCAATTTCATAAGGAATGCATTCAAGAGACACTATTTTCCTCTTTTTATTTTGTACCAAAACTTCACGCAAAATACAAAAAAGTCAAACACCGTGTACAGAAAAAGACGCAGATATGACACAGGCTGTGACACATTCATTGCTGTTGCTCTTTCCTGTAACCTACTTTAACATAATTTGCATATCATGTAAGTATTGCTAACACACAAAATGTTCCATTTCATACACAATCTGAAGTATTCCAGTTTCATGTAACAATACATACCTGAGTTTTAAAAATGACATTTTAACATGGGCACTACTGTTAAACCTACAACAGAAACTGCTGCCAATATTTCAAATCCAAATAAAATGCAAAATACTGCAAACAGGTAACAAGATTGACACATAAGTGGAACAGACTGGTATTGTAACGCAGACAGATTACTATATTCAATGAGCACAAACACATATATGAAACTAGGAAACTGCCAAGGAGCATAAGCACTTTTTTTTCACTTTGAAACTGCTGAGGAACTCAGAACATAAAAATTCTAAGAAAATGCACAGCACAACTTACAAAGTTGCTCATTCATGCATGTATCATTGCAAATTATTCCTTCTGAGAAAAACAAAGTACTTGTACAAAAGCAACTGCTGCTGTTTTTCAGAGAACAGCAGAGCTAAAACTTATTCTCAAATGTGAAAGTCTTGCAAACTAGCAGTCTCTTCAATCACATACTTATTTAGTTCACCCTGAAAAAAAAAATATATATATATATATATATATATATATATATATATATATATATATATATATATATATATATTTTTTTTTTTTTTTTTTAACAAGCAAAACAGGGCTTAGGTTTTCATTACATGACCACTCTGTAATGAATATGTACACATTATCACTCATAATAATAATAATGAAATTAATCTGGAATTTGAAGCCTACAATTATGATTATGTACCATACATTTGTTCCCCTTTAACGTAAAATTAATTCTTGTCGAGTGTGAACATATACATTTTCTTAAAAGGGCAAAAAGGGCAACAGTGGAAATAGTATGAAGTCTGAACAGTCTTGTCTGGCTAAACCAACTCATTATATAATATAAAATGTCAATATTTATAGAGTACCATCTACATCACAATACAGAATAAATGAACACAGGGAACAGAAACAACGCTCTAGGAATGGTAAAATCTACCCTTCACTTTAATTATCTCTCAGTCTTTTCATTTAACAAAGCCTGCTTTCTTCTTGCAGGATTAAATTTTAAATATTCTTACAATTGTACATTACGAAACAATAAGAGCATCAGTATCTGACAAAATTTAAGTGGAGGTTGATACAAAACATGTATGCAGATACCAGGCACTTTGTGAATTTTAAAACTTTTCTTTTTTTTTTTTTTTACATTTGGCCTATAACATATTAGTGGATCTTGGACACACATAAATAGCTGTACATTTTTGATCAAAGAAACACATCAAATACCAGTAACACAAGTATTTCTTTCCAGTTCAAATAATGAGCCAGGTTATCAAAATTCATTTGATGACATCCTTCATAATTGATTAAACAGGTTTAAAAACACACTAGTAGTAGTGAGATTAAATAAGTGTTTAAACAAGTTTTCAACAACATTATGTAAAAACAAGAAGAAGCATAGGACTGTCATTTTTAATTCTTCTTTACTAACATGTCAGTCTTTGTCCAAGAGGGACTGTTTGTTACATCGTTTCAGTAGCAGAATCTGAGTTCACATTTATATAAGGACTTAAAAGACCATTTTGTTCTTATTTATTTGCCTAATCTTTGATTTCAAAAGTAGTTTTTAAACAAAACTGAAGTGGAAGCCGCAATTATTATAAAGTTTATTCTAGGCCTATGCATGGTAAACTATAAAAACTCATGATGAAATCCGAAGAACAAAGAATTCATATGGATTGGTTGGGGGCAGGAAATAAGATTATCGTAGCAGTAGACAACACTAAAGCAGAATCAGCTAAAGTAAAAATCCAAAAGCTTGTTTGTCACTATGGGTGTCATCAAAAACGTGTTATTTTCACTCAAAACTGATTTTAACCACGAAAGTGAGACTACAATGACGATAACATGTCTAAACAGTAAAATATGTATTGCATTATATTCAACTTTCATTTTTAATTTTGTGCAAGCAGAATTCAGGAAACAATAAGTTATTGTGACTGTTTTCAAGGACTTTTCTTTTCCAACCATTACAGTATGTGACATATCATTCTTAACTCACTATCCTCAAGTTAATGCCTGTAGACAGCATGAACAAAACTTAAGTTAATGGCATATACAGTTCAGCCTTAACTGAGTGCTAAGTTAACCTGAACTGTAAGAAACTTGAGAGAGAAGGGAAGACGAAGGTATGGACGCTATTATTATTTTTTTCCCATAAAATTACTCACAACACTGATGTACAGTACATCAAGACGGACTTCCACAGTTACTGTGTCATTCTGTTTCTTTACTGGGCGAACAAGCTTATCGTAACTGGCAAGTAGATGTCCACGTAAACAGATGCCTGGGTAAGCTTCACACATCAGCAACTCTGAAAAATGAAGATGTCATTCTATAATCATTTGTTGGAACATACATCCTGCAAGTACACAATTGTTTGAATCTCTTAAGTTAAAGTGTTTTGATCTTTTCAATTTTTTGTTTTTTGTTCCTTCATTGCACAACCTGGATTAACATTGTACCCTATGAGATTACGTTCTCTACAGCACTATCTTTAAGGAACTGCCACAATAATTTAAGGCAGTTACTACTTTAGGTAACACTGTGCAACTTGAAAACAGCTGTTTTTCTTTTTCACATAATCTTTCTCTCTGGCTTTAAGTTAAAATTTCTATATCTATTTTCTGTACTATTTTGTTGTAAGAAGTAGCATGTTTTGCTCTATTTGTTCTTTTAATCTACAGCTAATAAATTTAAGCTGAATGCTCATCACAATAATTACTTTCATCTCTAAGTTCCACAAATTTATAGTTCTATTGAGAATATTTGCATGCATTCCTCCAAAGCAGTTTACTGATATTGTTATGCATACCTGCAAAATCCATGAGGTTCAAGCCGTATGAGTGATGCCCTTTCTGATAGATGTAAAAGAAAAACCAGAGAAATTTCTTGGCAAGTGATTCAAAATTTAATGATATTTACTTTGGTAGCATACTGTTCAGTGAACAGTGAGAAGTAATTCTGCAGCCAGTTAAGTAACCAAATGCTTAGGCACTTCGACAACTGATATAACATACATCACAGTTGAATCAATATATTAAGCAAAATAATTATATGGTATTGTCCCTTTATTGTTGGGCATAAATCTGACCAAGCTATAGTATTCCAAAATTATTTGCTACACTCTCTTGCATATTTGTAACTTATTTCTGCTTCCTGTGAAAACTGTCTGTAATAGTTTGCAAATGCATGTTTGCAGCACATTTTAATTATACCATTTCCCAGTGTGTATTGCAGCATACAAATAAATTCTTGCAGTGGATCATTACTTAATACTGACCCAGCAAATAAAAATTTTTCTCCCCCGACACCCTTCTCAAGACCCTTTCTTCCTGTGATATATTGACTGAACCACACTCTTGAATTCAGAGAATTATCATTTCATAGCACACTAATTCTTGGTTCAATTATATCCCACACAAACACACACACACATCTATATAATGTTATAGGCCTTTGTTTAGAGCTCATCGGATTCCATTTTTTGCAGTAAACTACAGTAATACACCTTCGTTCCTGTTTATCGTTGGGTGGGCAGCACCAACTGCAAACTGCACAAACAGGTCAGCTTGTACTTTTAAAATAAGTTTTAACAAGATAAACGCATTTTGGTGGTTGCAGGTCTGCATTCTTCCATTTGCTCCTGTTAAATTTTGTAAAGATTTAAAAGCATTATTCAACTTATTTCTCGCAGTTCCTTCATAACAGTCAATCACTAGTGGCTTGAGATAAAAGAAAACTGATTGTTATTCAATCGTGAGGGCTCCAGCTGCGTAGCTTACAGACGAATCATTCATATTGTTACACTGGCTGGACTGTGCATATTTCAAGAATTTAAGGCACATCCTATGACCATTACTACCAGATTTCTGCAAACTGTTCACAGCTTGCAATAAAACACCTATGGGATGACGTCCACATATAGTGTTTCCATATTTCTTCAAATATGCAGTAAAGGCTTGTGGATCTAGGGACTCAATAATGTCCATTCCCATTTTGTCTAAATATGTTATTGCTTGAAATATGTCACCCCAGCTGCGATCGTAGTACGTGTATCTGAAGCGATGTCCCCAATGGCAGAAATCAGACGATATCACAAATAAGTTTTGTGGATCTGCTAAATACTGCGAGAAAATACTGCCGTAGACAGACTCTTTGTCAGGCGTAAGTGAGCCCACTAATACTGGCACAATTGTAAAAGAATCTTTATAATCCTCCATTACTTTTGCAACGTAAGGAAGATGCATTTCTATACTGTGTTCGTCTTCGTCTACAGACATGTCCATCCACTCAAAATGTCCTGTAGCGTCAAGATCAGCATTTACTTTCACATCAACTCGCAAGTCGTATAAGGGCGTACAGTACTTGGTCGCAGTAGAAAGTGCACATCCACCGAGACGCACATGATGGGATGGTCCCAATATAAAAATCCGTCTCACTACGACGGCACTGACTTGCCGGTACGCAAAACCGCTACAGGCCCCACTGTATTGATATCCGGCGTGAGGTGCTATTATTGCTCGAGCAGGTCCATGTGTCAAATCCGCTGCATTCAGCCAATTATCCAACTGCTTTCTCAATTCTTCTGGTGAATCGGAGTACCAGCTTCCTCCATGAGTCGCTCGCCTGACTGACATTTTTAGATATACCCTAACCTCTCTTACAGACGCTATAGTTTCAGTTATCTGACATACACGTCAACTAATTCACACGATGAATGCGAAAAAGTGCTAAGATTGAACTGAAAGCTAATAATAAACGAATATATCATCAAACTTTGTTTGTTAACGGCATGCCTACATCAGACGCCGTTGCCAGAGATGTTTATTGCCGAAGATGTTTTACTACATTGATTTTATCAAGAGTCGCTGATTAAAGACAAACAAAATTATTATTCCACAAAAATGTCTGTGGATTACTAGCACCAATTATACTGCAAAATATCAGAACTTCATTGCCTTCAACTAATAAACTCTTGCAATCAATACACTACTATACTGCAAGAGAAGGAAAATAGTCAGTGCAAACAGTTTACTTTCATCATTGTCCTACAATGAGTGACAGCTGACGAGTGACGTGTCATTTCGACACACGGTTGCAATATTTTCAAGTTGTCAGCTCAATTAAGAAACAGTGGAAACTGTGAGTACAACTCCAGAAGTTGCAATTATTGTGAGTCATCACGTACAATATTTCCACCAACGTTTGAAAAATGAGTCCATTTAGCAGTTTGGGATCTTTTTTTAATTTTATTTGGGAAATCCATTTTCTTGCGTTATCGATCATTTCAATTCTTTCACATGGCCAGGCGTTGGCAGCAGCTATATTGCTGATCTTCAACAAAATGAACTTAAAATTAATGCACATCGTTTTTTGCTGTAAAACAGATTAAAATATAATAAAATGACTCATTTTGGTTTTTCACTACTAAAACAGTTGGCGATGGTGTGCCTGTGATGATGATAATGCTGTTGCTGATGATGATGACACGTCTGGTAGGTCCCTCAAAGAGTTCTTGGGCCTTGTACACACTATTATACAAAGTCGATCGAGGCATTGTTTGTCAATAGACACATTTTTGCAACGAAATCGCAGAACTTTTGACTCCCTTTCGAAATGGCAGACATGTTGCGCAACACATGGTAGTGTGGAGGTGTGGGTAGATGTGCGCCTCCAGGCACTTCTTTGCGCCCTGGAAGACCCTTCATCTTTTTTCATTACTATTATTATTTATGTTTTTCAAATCTTTAAACATCACTCATCAACATACATTATAAGTTTCAGATTTATATAGCTAGGGAAGTCATTTACGTAGAGTATAAATAGTATTGGGCCAAGCACCGACCCTTGCAGCACACCGTGTTTAACTGTTTGCAATTCTGATCTGTAGTTTGTTATATTTCCCCAACTAGGATGTCTGATTTCTGTTAATATAGAATAACAAGGCAGTCAAGTGTTTACACGAGACAAAGTAACTAGGCTGCCTGTATAAATTATTTAGCTACATGTCTGTAAACAACTGCACGATTTTGTATGCAAGTGTGTACTTACCTTTATATAATGAGCATAACATTCTTTCGCACCAATGAAATTCGCTATGCTATTAGCCAATGAATGGCTTCGTAGCCACAGAGCAGTCATTTAAAGTTGTAATTACAGATTTGATCGTGTATAATGTGCAGTGTAGTGTCTGTGATAATGAATTATGCCGACAGTTTGTATGTATTCTTGAGGAATGTGCTTGAAGTAAAGCGAATTACTGGAAGAAAAGTCAATTGCTCCAAGGATGACGCACAATTTTGGATAGTTTGGGATTACATCTGCAGGAAGAGCTCGTGCAGTGTTCAAAGGAACGATTGTATTCCAGTCGTGTAACAATAACTTCGTTTTATAATTAGTTTACGAGACTCACATTTTTGTGGTAGTCCCCATAAAATGTTAGGTGATACACTCTGATCGTAATAAAACTGCACTGGAAAATACTTAGGCTTGAACAAAATACATTGACTAAGTTAATGAACAGAACATGCCAGAAATTACCATAGTTGTGAAATGTTGTCGAACTGTTAGTACAAAATACCTGTATCAGGACTTGTATTTTGCCTATCCTGTAGTAACTGTCATGCCCCCACCAAGTGTCATAATTTGCTTCCAAACAATGTTCCCCTGCAGTAGCCGAAGTATATTACTTTATGTTCTTACTAATAGTAATTCAGTAGACAGTATTTTGCCAGTTTATACCCTCCAAATTCATGTGGCACATTATACACACCCGAACACAAAGTGATTTCTGTGTGTTTTCTATAGATTAAAAAAAAAATCAATACAATTTAGTTCTATGAAAGGCATAATATCTGCATATCCTACATTACTTAAAAATCAGTATTTTCATTATATTTGCTGAATTGCAGTAACCTTTATAACTTGCATCAATAATGCAATGTATTAACTGTTCAGTTCAGGCAATTTCCTGTCAAACGGGATCAGCTGGACAGAATGGTATAAAATGTAGAATGTCATGCATAATGTTAGTAGTTTTTGTGCAGTGATGATGTGTTTGTTGTTGGGCAAGCTATTGAAATTTTGCAGAGAAAATTGCTGAAGGCGTAAAGTTACTGAGGATTTTGGATGATGTGAGAGGTACCATCTGTGGTGTCACCGCCAGACACCACACTTGCTAGGTGGTAGCTTTAAATCGGCCGCGGTCCATTAGTACATGTCGGACCCGCGTGTCGCCACTGTCAGTGATCGCAGACCGAGCGCCACCACACGGCAGGTCTCGAGAGACTTATGAGCACTCGCCCCAGTTGTACGACGACTTTGCTAGCGACTACACTGATGAAGCCTTTCTGTCATTTGCCGAGAGACAGTTAGAATAGCCTTCAGCTAAGTCCATGGCTACGACCTAGCAAGGCGCCATTAACCATTTCAAGATAGAGTCTCACTTGTATCATGAAGAATGCTGTATACAAAAGATGGAATAAAGTTAAGTATTTCCGCAGCTACATACTTTTCTTTATAGCATTCATTACGTATCCTGTTTCAGACCTCTCTCTAGCCTACGTGAGATTAACGCGTGCCTTTCGGCTACTTCCGTGTGGCGTAGCGGTCTTGTTAAGCCACAACACCATCCATGCTAAAGAAGTACAGAGAATGCAGCTGATTGCTTAGGACCTGTACTTTACAGGATGAGGGATTTTGGCATCAGTGATACTCAGCACCTCAAAGAGAGAGAGAGAGAGAGAGAGAGAGAGAGAATGAAACCTTTTGTGTAGTGATGTGGATATTGTGTTTTTAATAAAGAGAATAAATAATTTCTGGGCCTGTTTCTGGTCATACCTTTATCTAACAAGCTTTAGTTTAAACATCTAGTTGATTATTTTAATATTAATTGGAATGTGTACATTTTAATGGCTTTGCTACTTTAGTTATGGAAAGTATCAATGTCCACTGAAGTTGTGTATCATAGTACACACTGAAGTACAGTATAGTTAATCTGTAGATTCACACACTGTACTGCACTTTTTACAATTGCATTTCTGCATATTTATTACTCGGCTATGGCAAAAAATGCACAGAGGAAAAGCAACAAAGTGTTGAATTGGAAGTTTTTCAAACATTAAAGTATTCTCTGAAATATTCCTTGTCTAATTCTCCAGATTTTACTAGGGTTGTTGGGTCTATGCATTTGTGACATCACAGATGCTGAAAGTTTTGACAGAATACTAATTTTGCTATGAGGGATTATACTGTTTATCTTGCTACCTTAATCAGTTATTTTGCAACATTGTAAAAAAAATATTCAGACCCTTAAATCAGCTGAGAGCACTCAGAGCCTAGCATTCGTTGCCTGGGTATGGGTCTGGGGGTGACCCAGGGTTCTTGAATTGCGGACAGCTAAATGCTGCCAGTCCTATGTCGCCCTAAGCTACCATCGTGCACTGTGGCAGTAGAATGCTATGTGTCACAGGGAATGGGATCTTGGCTTGACCACTTGGATCGTGAGGATGGAAAAAAGCTCATTTAAAAAAAGAAGGAAAAAAAAGAAAGCCCTCAATCTGAAGGCATACTGTGTGCCAATGAGATGCTTGGCCATCGAGGTAGAACAGTTGTTACTGGGCTACCTATGTGGAACCTGCTGCCCCTCAGTTGTATAAGACTTAACTAGGCACACGGAGCCCTGTCTAGGTGAACTTTTATTTCCCTAGCTGCTCGAGGGACTGAGATGGAACCCTCGAAATTCCCTTCTCCGAGCGGAAAGGATGGGGTGCAGGTCAGTACCTACATCCAATCTAACAAGAGGGGTTGTGTAGCCAGTTCTGACTCAGGATTTAATTCTAAAAGTTTTGGGTCTAGTAACAGAACATATGTTGGTAATCAGAATGTGTGTTTAATAATGAAAAGGAGAGAGGGAAGCTTCAAGAAAGTTTCACCTTTCTGTATTCAGAAAGGATTGGAAGGTTTTACTGGCACCCTAATACTAACAAGCAATTGCATAATCGGACACTGTTGGTGGAAACTTCTAGTTTCCAACAGGTTGAGAACCTCCAGAAAGCTCAGTGCCTTGGGGAATATGCTATTAAAACTGAGGTGCTCACCACCTTGAATTACAGCAATAATGTGACGTGTAGGGATCTGCTGGACATTCCCAAGGAGGAATTGAAATATAAGGGGGCTCCAGGAGGTAGAGTTGATGTGCAAAACATAATAAGAGGGTGGATGGGGATCTTGTGAAATTTGACTCATTTATACTGATGTTCAGGAGCACAAAGCTTCCTGAGCATGTTAAGGTAAGTTTTCTTCACCTATGCATGTATCCTTAAGTGCTGTTTCAAACGCCAGAAAGTTGGGCATACTACTCTTGGGTGTGAGGGAGAAGCCACATGTAGCAAATGTGGTAAGGCCGCCCATGAAAGAGTCATGTTGTTCTCCTTTGAAGTGTGTGAACTGCTCTGGGGCTCATCTGTCTGGAGTTGGGACTGTAGCATTTATCTTGAATGGAGGATACAAGAGCTGGAGATTATGAAGTGCATCCCTTATGGTGGTGCTAAAAAGATGTATAAAGCCATGCTGTCCAAACATTCACTACCTTATTTGTTTCAGTTCTTAAAACAGCCAGTGCAGAAATCAGACACTGCTACACAAATGGAGGTTTCAAGTATCAGCACTAGTACCTGTGTCTGTCAATGCACTTGTGCTGCAGCAGCTGTTTCGGCCCTTGTACTTCCCCTCAGAATGTCAGGGAAGGCCAATGTTGCAGAGCTCCCTGCCCCTCCAAAGATTCAGTCTGGTATGCCGCCCAGTGCTGCCACTACCACTGTGATGGTTGTGACTCCAAAGCCTACCCTGTCCAAAAAATTGAAGGTCAAGCGTCCACTACTGATGGAGTTGGGAAGTAAATAGTCCAACGTTTCTCATGATTCTTTTGCAGAGCTAATGGACCCTAATTTTGGCCTGAGGCAATCATCTCACCCCAAGACAACTTCCTCCCATTATGGGCTCCCCTCCCTGGCAGAAAGACATGATAAAAGTGCTGCCCCTGTGACAGATGGCTCCCAAATTACAGTGGAGCATTAATGGGCCCAGGACACATATGGAGGAGCTAAAACTCATGAGACAGGTACAACCCCCTGTGCTCATGTGTACGAGAAACACATTTTTAAACCACTGTCATGCATCCAACAAGTCTATATTCTCCACCAAAAGGATGACCTGACTGGGGACAGAGGCAAGAGAGGGGTTGATGTGTTTATCAATAACACCCAATACTCCTCTGTTCTCTCCTTGATTAGTGATGTACAAGCAGTAACTGTTGCAGTTCATGTGGGTCTGAAGATCACTATCTGCTTCCTGTACTTACCTCTATGGGATGCAATAGACTCTGAGGCTCTCTCAGGTCTTATTGAACAACTCTCTCGCCCATTTATCTTACTGGGTAATTTCAGTGCTAGTGCCCCTAATGCATTATGGGGTTTGACCTATACTTGCCCCAGTTATTGGTCTTGGAGATCCTTATGATGTTTCAGTGCTGTGCAGCCTCAATACAGGCAGACTCACTCATTTCTCAGGTGGTACTGAATTGTTCTCAGACATCAACCTCTTTCTGCTCTCCTACCCTTACAGACTGCTCAGTGGGAAGCAACTGATGCCCTTCATTCCAATGACAACTTCCCACTATTGGACCACCTACTGGATGTGGAATTACCTGAACAGAAGCTTCTAAAATGGATGATCAGCAGGGCTAACTGGATGTTGTTCAGCCAGCTAGCTGAGTTTGAACACCGTGAAAGTATCCAGGAATGGGTGAGCTATATTCCATGAATGATCCATCATGCTGCTGACTCATCAATACCAAAGTCCTCAGGTCACAATAGGAGGAGCCTATACCTTAGTGGACTGGTAAGTGCCACTCAACAGGCTGGGACAGTTGTGCTGCTATTCAGCAGTTCAAGCACTGCCCTGTAGCAGACAACCTTACAGTCTTTTGGGCTGTGAGAGCCAGTATTGACACGTAATTAAGGAGAGCAAGAAAACATCATGGCAAGGGTTCCTGGACTCCATCAACCTTTCCACTTATTCTATAAAAATATGGGAAGTCATAAGGAGGATTCCTGGGAAACACAGTCATCTACCAATAGTAGCAGTGCTGAAACAGGGGTGCCTCCAAACAACATCCGGAGCATCGCTCAGACAATGGCAGAGCATTTTGCACAGACTACTGCCAATGGCAGCCAGGGTCTGGCGTTTTGCCACTACCATGTGACTGTAGAGATGGGCAAGCTGGAATTGAGACCCCAGAATTATGAGTTTTACAACTACCCTTTCTCCTTCTGGGAGCTGGAATTGCCACTGTCTGAGACTAGTGATACTGCACCCAGTCACGACCAAATCCAGTACCGCATGCTTTGACATCTTCCTACAGCATCAGAGCAAATCCTCCTTGAATATTTTAATTAGATACGGCAGACAGGCCGCTTTCCTGTCTCTTGGAGAGGGGCAAACATGTTTCCTCTCATCAAACCAGGAAAGGACCATACATGTTCCAGTAGTTACCAGACTATTGCCTTAACAAACTGTGTTGGAAAGATGCTGAAGTGAATGGTTAACTGTTGTCCGGTCTTGTTGTTAGAGATTACTGGTAGGTACCTCCTTACTCGCTCTCAGTATGGATTCCAGAGATTTTGGTCGACTGTCGACAACCTGACCCTGCTAGATGTAGCTGTTCAGCATGCTTTCCTATGTAAACATGATTGTCACAGTATATTATTTGATATTAGTAAAGCACTCACCTCTACACAGAGAGACAGTATTCTCAAGTAACTTCATCAATTAGGCTTTTGTGGGTGCTTCCCCATCTTCATATGATCTTTCCTGGCTATGCAGTTTTTTAGGTTCCACATTGTTGGCACACCGTCAGATCATTTTGAGCAGGACAATGGGTTCCCAGAGGGCAGCATTGTAAATGTTACCCTCTTTGCCATAGCCATAAACCGTATCACCTTTATGGTGAGGAGTGCCATACAATACTCCTCTTATTTGTGGACAATTTTGCCATCTGTACCTGCACACACACACACACACACACACACACACACACAGAGAGAGAGAGAGAGAGAGAGAGAGAGAGAGAGAGAGAGAGAGAGACTAAGTGAGGTTTCTGGGCCTCATCTTTTACTCCTAATTGTTGTGGTTGCCACAACTGAAAGTCAGAACCGTGAAGACATTGAATATCATTAAGTGCCTTAGCTACATATCTTGGGGAGCAGATAGGATGCATCTGCTCCAGTTTTATTGGACTTTCAAGTGTTCACTGCTAGACTATGGGTACATAATGTATGGAGCAGTGAGGCCTTTGTATCTAAAGATCATTGACACTATCCACCATGATGGATTAGGCTGGCCATGGGTGCTTATAGGACCAGTCCCATACCCAGTCTCTGTGCTGAGGCTGGTGAACTGCCACTTACAGACAACTCCTCATGGTGCAGTGGCCATGCGAGTTCCTTTTCTCCAATCATCCACAGGCAACAAGGCCGTTTGGGATCTATGTGTGGTGTATGGTGGGGTTACTTGGTGTGGAACAAGTACGACCTCAAATCTAGGGTTTAAACCATCTGTCATCCTGGTTACTGTAGTAATTTTAGATTTAATGCAGTACAGGAATTGCTACACACTTGAGTGTGTTTTTAATACATTATTTCAGGACATTTTAACTGTGCATCACAACTTTACAGCTGTCTTTATGTGGATGTATAGAAACAGGTGGACTCCTTTGGTTGCTCTGTTACTTTCCACTTTCATGTCCTCAAGGTCCGATTGCCTGGAGCAGATGATTCGGGAACTAAATTCCTGGTTTATTCCTATTCTCTGAGCACCCCTCACTCTCTACAATGCTTATAACCAGCAGATAAAGTAGTCTAGAATATCCAGGATGCCCTCCTCCAGCTACAAGGCTGAGGAATGAGGTTTCTTTCTGCTGGGTCTCAGGGCACATGGATATCGTGGGGAACAAAAGAGCAGATATAGCAACCAATGAGGCATGTCGTGACCCTCGATTAGTTCAGTGTGCCATCCCCAACATGCTATCACCTCGCTGTTGAGATAAAGAGTCTTTCATCAATGGAAGGATGAATGGCTGGAAGTGAAAGATGGTAAGCTCCATCTAGTAAAGCCCACAATGCAGCCATGGTGTTTATCATTCCAGTCATGTTGGTGGAATGAGGTCCTCCTTATTCCTCTTTACATAGGCCACAGTACTTTGACACATGGCTTTCTGCTCCAGTGAAAGGACCCTCCAGTGTGTGGTGCTCATGGTGTAAAATCACTGTGTGCTACATTTTATTAGACTGTGTTTCATTTTCGGACCAGAAGACTGCCACAGATTAGGCAACAGGCCTGCCTTCCATTCTAAGTGACTTTCCAATGAGTGTGGTTAGAGTTTTAGAGTTTTGTGAATTATCTAACATTTTTTCCAAGATTTTAGAGAAATGGTCCAAAAGAAGACATCACATACATAATTATGATGAGGACAGCCAGTAATCCCTTCAGTGCAGATGTAGAACAAAGTCAAACTATTACAGGAGTCAGTGAAATGCTGTGAGTAATGAGGATGGTGGGTAAGGGGCACTACATCAGTAGCAAGTGGATAAGCTGAGAATTTGGGTCTGATGGGTGCTAGAATAGTCCATGCAGATGCAATGGCCACTGTGTCCAGATGGCGTACTGGTGAATACATCTGTCTAGAAAGCAGGGTCCAAATCCCAACCAAGCACACATTTTCAAGTTTCCCCATTAATTTAAATCATTTTCCACTGGCAGCTAATATCTTTAATTTCTCTGTCAATGTTGAGTGTATGAGTTCTAAAGTCTTAGAGTTACAAAACTCACAAAGGAAGCAGTACAAGACAGATGCACCCCAGTTTGGTCAGAACGCAAAATAAATAACTCTGCATTATGTAAAATGTTTGTTGATAATGTGTATTGCTACTGAGAATATATAATTGAAAATAATAAAGATCCAGAAATATATTTGATACACTTTAGAACAGATAATTGTTAACACATGGGTTTCACACTCACAAACACTGACTGTAGATGTAAATAATTTATTCAGAAAACTTTGATACATTTTATTATGAAGCACACTGCTGTACAAGCAGTTGGGTGAAAGATACAATGCCTAGATGAGATACCTTGTGTATTGAAACAAATGGTTTCACTCTGTTATATAAACATCAGCATTACATTCAAAGAGACTCGCCTGCAATATCCTTTGATCCTAACATTTTTGGGAGGCAGTGTGGGGAGGATGGCTTAAATTTAAATTGGTCATAAACTGCCTGCAGACATTCATAAAATAATAAAAAGTAAAGCATATCATTGGATGGGAGTAAAAAAGTACCTGGAAATTACAAAAAGAAAGAAAAATAATGTTGGTGCTTTGGCATATAAATGTAAACTGCAGAATTTCCAAATGTTATTGTCATTTTCTCCTTCAGTCCAGATTCTGATTCTGATGACTCTCCATGCTAGTCTATCTCATCTCATGTAACAACTGCAACCTACATCCATCTGAGTCTGTTCACTGTATTTAAGCCTTGATCTCCCTCAACAATTTCTACCCTGACTCCCCAACAGTTGTCTCACCTAATCTTATAATCTACAGCATTCTTCTGTAACAGTATGTTTGAAAAGATAATTCCTTAAAAAAAGAAAGAAAGAAAAAAAAACACAACAACTCAGATTGTGTAACCACCTATCTTATCTTATTATCTGTGTAAATGAACAATGGCATAGTAAGACTGAATACACATTTGGTTGGTAATGGCAGTAAGGCTAATCTATAGTTTTGCCTGAGACCAAAGTTAGGTTGAAATGCAACAGTTCAGTTGCAAGGTGGCACAGCAAACAAGTGCAGAAGCAAAATAAAAATTGTGGTAACAAATTGGTCTGATATCTTATGTTTGTACACTTTCCATTATAACAACTAAAACTACAAAGTAAATCAAGGGTAAATCAAGAAAGCCTGTAGTGGGTAATAGACAAATGCCTACCAAGTGTTTTAGAGCATATACATATCTTGTACCTAAACAATGAAACACAAACGTATGGGGGTCTTGGATATATATTAGTACTGGCATAGAACTGCAATACAGTGTCCATACCATTCGCCAGACAGTACTGTTGAAGCATTCACACAGTTTTTGGAGAAAATGATCTTATATTATGAAAAATGGTCTAAATATAGGATTTTAATTTTTTTAAACATAAATGTTGATGCAAGTCTAGAGACACCCAAGTAATTTAATTTTCTTAGTATGCTAAAGTCACATTATCTAAATGTAATGTAATCATCAATGTTCGGAAAACTCAATAGGAACTGGGGTTGTTCCAAAAAGGACACTAGAGTATGATAGTTGTCCTGCCTCCTCGCCCCCACCTCTGGATATGTAGGTTTTGGTGACAGACTGATCTGTAGGGCATCTCAAAGTCTAGGCTCAGCTGGAAGACAACATTTTGCTTGTGAGTGCAAAGGGGCTCCATTATGTAACTTTTGCTCATAAAGGTATATGGTTAAAATTAAAAACTAAAATGCCTGCATAATATTGCAGCAAAATGTATATGAGACTGCTGAATGACGAGAACAGTGAAAGTTAAAGTATACAACTAAGGACCACAAAATAGAATGACACCCTTGAAAAATTTTTCTTGAGGATGCATTTCCATTATTTATTAATGTACTCTGATATGTTAAAAATCTGGTGACATAAGTTAGTAAAAAATAAATAATGTTTCATATAAGAAACATGATCTCACGCCTGTGAGTAAAGGGTCCACATCTAATCTGCACAAGCATAGTATTCCATTCATAATTTCTCCTGAAAAATCAGAAAATAGTGATGCAGAGCAAGTCAACTATGTAAGGTTAAAAAATAAATATGGAGTAGACATTGGATTGGCCAAATGCATAGTGAATGATAAGTGTAGCAATAGCTTTTGAAACAATATAAAGCTGCATGAAATGTTATCATGATGGAATTGGGCGGAAGTAAGAAAACCAAAAACACTTTCTCTGGATATGGTATCATTCCAAATTATTTCAATAATTATTTCATTAATGTTTACAATTTGAACAGCATTGTTGCATATCAAAAACTAGAGAGTTGTTCTTATGGAGCAGCAGTAACTGTACAAGTTCTGAAAAATGAATAAAACCACAGGACAGTTGCTTAACCCACAATTTTTTTTTGAGAACAGAACTGGTTTTGGAACTGTCACAGTTCCATCATCTGGTGTAAAAAATAAAATCACTTAATCATCTGAGGTCATCCTCACCACAATGGTTTTCCTGTTATTGTTCCCGGTCACACAACATGGAATTTTTGCCCCTCTTACTCTTTTGACATGGATCACCTGAGATGATTTAGTGATTGTTATTTTTTACACCAGATGATGGCACTGTAGCTGTTCCGAAACTGGTCATGTACCCAATGAAAGATTGTGGATTAAGCAGCTGTCTGCAGCTTTCTTCAATTCTTGAAATGAAAAACAAAAATTGGCTGGAACTCAAATAATGCTAATAACTTTCTGAAATATTCTGAACTCATTGTTCTTGCCCTTAAATGCAAAGAGATGAAAGTAAGTCACCACAGAAAGCAAAGTTAAGACACTCAAAATTGTAGGCAATTTATGTTCTCTTCAATCCAGCAATAAAAAATTATGAATATTATAGCATGCCAACTGTGTTCACAGATATTTATATTTAAATGTTAGAGTTGTTGAACCTTCTCCAAAAAATGGTGATGAGTCACATCCTAATAATCATCATCCAGTCACTCCTGAATCCATCCCTTCACATATACTAGAGTACTACATATAACTCCAAATCTGTGAACATCTGTCAAGAAATAATGTTCCCAGTGACTCACAAGATGATTTCAGGGTTGGTTTGTCAATGGAGAATTTGTCAAAGTTATGCTAGTGGACCTTGTGGTAGCACACCCACATATACCATCACCACGCTCATAGAATTTGTATCCGGCACTGCCAGTGAGAAGGTAAAACGAGAGCACCTGCTTCGCTTGCTGGCAGTACGGCAGTCTCACCCTCTCTTGCTTCAGCTATAGTTGGTGAAAGTTCCGCCTACAGACTGGGACAGTTCTGTCATTCTGTGTGATGAACATTGCATGTTATTGGATTCCACCTGGACTGTTATTCTGCTGTCAATGTTCTCACATGCATATGTAATTCTGGTGCTATACTCACCGCTGCTGTGTTTCTTGTGTGTTGTTAATTTCAATAAAGAACTGTAGATGCTACAGGTCTCAGGAAGGCATCTTAATTGGTCAGCCACATGACTATTACTATGAAAGAGCAAAAAAACTATTTGCTCAGCTCATGCCTGAGTGAGAGGAAAACAGTACTACAGCTCAACAATAGAACTAATATTACTATTCATAATCCATGTAAGTGACTTGTCAAGTATTACGTTGAGTAAGCCCACATTGTGTGCTGTAACATTTGTTATAGCTGTAAAAGACTTGGCAGCAATAAAGCATTGAACTAAAAGTCATCTAAGAGCAGCCAACACATGGTTTGGAATCAGTGACCTGTATGTTAATGATTAAAAAAATTGTAAATATTTTCTTCAGTTTATATAGTAAATCTTCCCCCATGAACTATAGACCTTGCCATTGGTGGGGAGGCTTGCATGCCTCAGTGACACACATAGCTGTACTGTAGGTGCAACCACAGCAGAAACATATGGTTCCTGAAGAGGGGCAGCAGCCTATTCAGTAGTTGTAGGGGCAGCAGTTTGGATGATTGACTGATCTGTCCTTGTAACATCAAACAAAATGGCCTTGGTACTGTGATCAGCTAAAAGCAAGGGGAAACTAAAGTCATAATTTTTCTCAAAGGCAAGCAGTTCTATTGTATGGTTAAATAGGGTAAAATATTCCAGAGGTAAAAAAGTCCCCTATTTGGATCTCCAGGCGAGGACTACTCAGGAGGATGTCATTATCAGGAGAAACAAAACTGGCATTGTGCAGGTCGGAGCGTGGAACAACAGATCCCTTAATTGGGCAGGTAGGTTAGGAAATTTGAAAAGGGGAATGGATAGGTTAAAGCTAGATATAGTAGGAAATAGTGAAGTTCGGTGGTACTCAATTACTGTTCTGTCATACAAAATCAATAAACGCATTTGATTGAGCACACTTAAGAAGTATTAAAACGTCTCAAGTTCGGAATTGAGAACATAAGAAACATGACATATGCATTGAAGCTAACATACACCACATTAAAGATGTTATTAAAATGCAGCATATTTTAGTACAGTTTGCTGTAATAAACTGTCAGGATATGTGGCATTGGGAGCTAAATATACTGCCTATAAATCTTATCTGGCAGTTAACTTTTGGTGTTATTTAGTACTTGATTGCAAAAAGGAAAAGAGATACAAACTGTAAATGTTTTAGCTCTCATGGGTAAATGCAGCAGCACTCTCCAAGAGCGACACTTGTAACTGGAGAAAGTAATTTCAAGTCTTTCTGAACAAAGGTCTCCCACAATATGTCTACCAGGAATAACAGAATTGTGCACAATGAAACGTATATCAGATTTATAGATGGCACTTCAGTATCTACGATACCTAAAGCCTTGGACAAGGGTGTCCATGTCCACTATCACCAACTTAATTTAATTTTTATAATGAAGAAAACAGCTACACATTTTCAAATTAACGACATTGTTCTAAACACAATACTGTCTGTCATGGCCAAGTGATTATAGCAGTCTCATAAAGTGACCTCCATCAAGTGTTGCACATGCAAAAGTAGCACATGAATAGAACATGAATGTCTCTACAACAAAGACCAAAGTGACAATAATCAGAGGAAGTGGGCCAAAATATTTATCAACAACAAAACAATAGAACAGGTCATGAAGTCTTGTATCCAGGCTGCAACATTTTCTATCCATAACACAATAACGTCACTGAAAAGCCACAAAAATTTCAGTTCCTGTGTGGAAAGATCAAGAAGAACTGTCAGAATAACAGATGGGAAATGTTTATAAAATTTTATAAAGTAAAAGCAGTGCCAATATTGCTTTATGGAACTGAATATTGGACATCACTACAATAAGAGACCAGGAGAGTAGAAAGCACAGTCATGAGATTTATATGAAGTGTGGTGGGCTGTATATTACTCGACAACATGAGACATGAAGACATTACAAGGGGACTTACTATACTTAACCTCGACGGAGAAATAGTAAAATATGGAAGGAACGTGTGTCAAGAACGGATGAGGCCAATATACCAAAGATATTGCTCAACTACAAGCTATAACACAGTAGGAGGAACACTGGACAATCCAGGAACAGTTGGCTAGACCAAGACTTCTGAGAGTGCATTGTATCAGGAATGGTTTAGTCCTTGATGATAATAATCATGATGATGCTGATGCTTCATGTCTATTGCCTTGCATGCACAGAGTTTTAATTTTCAAGCAATGGACACTATACAGGCCACGTAATCTGCTCTAGTTCGAAAATGCGCCATTGATGCTCCAGACACACATTCTGCTTGGCCAGATTGTATGGGATTTAAATTTGTTTCAAAATATGTCAATCATTATTAATTCACTTATTGTAAAAACTGCCTGAACATTCTATAGTTCAGGGATACTGATGACAGTAATACATTAGGTATACAAAATCTGAATACAGAGACAATTCCTTCAATGTTTATATTTGGAAACCTTACCTGTAAAATTAATAAGAAGGAGTGGCAAAGACTTCCAATCTCTTGGAAAACAAGAACCCTTCCAAAACTGTAAACAGTCAACAGCTGACTTGCCACTGTAACAGAATAAGTAACACTTCTGCTCACAAGACAGATCTGATCTGTAATAAATAAAGGTGATGAACGATGACAGTAGAGTAATTGGGTGGAGCAAAGGATGGGGTATTTTAACCAAAGTACTGTAAGACTGATGAAGCTCCTATAGGTGGAGTGTTAAAAAAGTCTTTATTGTTAAATTCTTCCCCTAATCTGCAAGAGAGGTTGTGAAAAAAAGTAGCCCTCACGGTTCTATTCCACACATGTTATATGGTCTTCCAAATATTCACAGGAAAGGTCTACCATTACATCAATTGTGAACAATATCAGCACACTGACTGATGATTCAGCTAAGCATGGTGCTTCAGTATCGAAGACTCTGTGGGGAAAAAGCTCTCAATTTTGTTGAAATTCTGCCGGGGTTGATAATAGACTGAAGTCACTGCGACTAAGTGAATCAAACGTCTTCATAACTTTCGATGTCGTCTCACTCTTCATTGGGGTCTCTCTGAAGGATTCGATGTCACTCACCAACAGTAAGTTCAAAATCAATGTAACAGCGCCGTTCTCTCATGGCCTTTCCTCAACTTACTTATTCAACAGTGAATACTTTGAACAAGTTGGCGGTGTAGTCATGGATAGTATCCTCTTTTCCCTGGAAACAAATTTTGTTACGGAACACTATCAGGAAATGACACTCGAGTTGGCGAAACTTAAACCTACCGTCTTCTGGGGATATGTAGACGATACTTTTGTAGTGTGGCCACAGGGTTAAGAGGAGCTGTCAGGATAGTTACAACATCAAAATTTAAACCACACCAATATCAGAATGAGATTTTCACTCTGCAGCGGGCTGTGCGCTGATATGAAACTTCCTGGCAGATTAAAACTGTGTGCCCGACCGAGACTCGAACTGGGGACCTTTGCCTTTCGCGGGCAAGTGCTCTACCATCTGAGCTACCTAAGCACGACTCACGCCCGGTACTCACAGCTTTACTTCTGCCAGTATCTCGTCTCCTACCTTCCAAACTTTACAGAAGCTCTCCTGCAAACCTTGCAGAACTAGCACTCCTGAAAGAAACGATATTGCGGAGACATGGCTTAGCCACAGCCTGGGGGATGTTTCCAGAATGAGATTTTCACTCTGCAGCGGAGTGTGCGCTGATATGAAACTTCCTGGCAGATTAAAACTGTGTGCCCGACAGAGACACGAACTCGGGACCTTTGCCTTTTGGGGGCAAGTGCTCTACCATCTGAGCTACCTAAGCACGACTCACGCCCGGTACTCACAGCTTTACTTCTGCCAGTATCTCGTCTCCTACCTTCCAAACTTTACAGAGGCTCTCCTACGAATCTTGCAGAACTAGCACTCCTGAAAGAAAGGATATTGCGGAGACATGGCTTAGCCACAGCGTTGGGGATGTTTCCAGAATGAGATTTTCACTCTGCAGCGGAGTGTGTGCTGATATGAAACTTCCTGGCAGATTACAACTGTGTGCCCGACCGAGACTCGAACTCGGGACCTTTGCCTTTTGCGGGCAAGTGCTCTACCATCTGAGCTACCTAAGCACGACTCACGCCCGGTACTCACTGCTTTACTTCTGCAAGTATCTCGTCTCCTACCTTCCAAACTTTACAGAAGCTCTCCTGCGAACTTGCAGAACTAGCAATCCTGAAAGAAAAGATATTGCGGAGACATGGCTTACCCACAGCCTGGGGGATGTTTCCAAAATGAGACGAGACGAGACGAGACAAGACGAGGTACTGGCAGAAGTAAAGCTGTTAGTACCGGGCGTGAGTCGTGCTTATGTAGCTCAGATGGTAGAGCACTTGCCCGCAAAAGGCAAAGGTCCCAAGTTCGAGTCTCGGTCGGGCACACAGTTTTAATCTGCCAGGAAGTTTCATATCAGCGCACACTCCGCTGCAGAGTGAAAATCTCATTCCGGAAACATCCCCCAGGCTGTGGCTAAGCCATGTCTCCGCAATATCCTTTCTTTCAGGAGTGCTAGTTCTGCAAGATTCGTAGGAGAGCCTCTGTAAAGTTTGGAAGGTAGGAGACGAGATACTGGCAGAAGTAAAGCTGTGAGAACCGGGCGTGAGTCGTGCTTTGGTAGCTCAGATGGTAGAGCAGTTGCCCGCGAAAGGCAAAGGTCCTGAGTTCGAGTCTCGGTCGGGCACACAGTTTTAATCTGCCAGGAAGTTTCACACCAATATCCATTTTATGATGTCAGTTCAAAATGGTTCAAATGGCTCTGAGCACTATGGGACTCAACTGCTGAGGTCATTAGTCCCCTAGAACTTAGAACTAGTTAAACCTAACTAACCTAAGGACATCACAAACATCCATGCCCGAGGCAGGATTCGAACCTGCGACCGTAGCGGTCATGCGGTTCCAGACTGCAGCGCCTTTAACCGCACGGCCACTTCGGCCGGCTATGATGTCAGTGGAATATGGTGATTGTCTACTGTTTATGGATGTTTTATTCAGTGAAAAAGTAGATGGGTAATTAGGACAATTCGTTTACCATAAGCCCTCACATACAAACCCACATAGGAAGGCGTCTAGCTGCCACTACCCTTCATATCGTTTGAATGATGGTACATGAAGCACATGTTGTATCTAGTAGAAGCAGCCTTGCAAAGGAGCTGGGACACCTGCGGTCTGTGTTAAAAGATAATGGATATGGATTAGGACAGCTTTATTGAGGAATGTACATGATCATTCACATGATCAAGAGGAGAAACAGCTGTTCAAGTCCAGGGTATTCCTTCTGTACCTGGACAAAGTATCATTTAAATTAGGCATAATCCTTAGAAACATTATGTTAAAGTAATCATGTAGCCTCCTACAAAGTCCTGTTCCCTTGATTCGGTAATGGGTGATTTAGGTTTGCTGCAATCTGCAGAGTACCTCGCCAATGTGGCCAAGACTACGTCGGTCAGACCACACAATTCATGAAAGATGGGTGGAACATGATTGGCACACTCACTTTTTGCAGCCTAGTAAGTCATTCTGTGGATTTTTCTGCACAGATATCTTGGCCACAAAAAAATCCCTCTGGGATTTAATTGTTAGGGAATCTGTGGAAGTACGTTTGGCGGAAGAGATTTAACTGGGATGGCGAGTTTCAACTTTATAAGACATGGAAATAAGTGACTGCTACGACATTCTTCAGAAAAACAAAATTTTACGACCAATAAAATGTCTAGTGATAATTAATGTTAGTATTTTGACCACTGAATTATAGCTTTGTGGGTATGCAGATCGATAGAGGGCACGCTTGCAATATCACCATTGTGCATGCTCCTGAATCCTGAAGTTTTCAGATCGTGTAATATTCGACAGAGAGCACTGAACCAACGCAACTTAGAAAGAGAACACCACCTAGAAAGTTGGTGTTAGTTTCACTCAACAGTCAGGGCTCATGTAGCGGTGATCTGTATGATGCGCTACATCTCCAATTTTTGGAAAAACTTGGCGATGTGCACTATATTTATTTATTTGTTTAGCGTGATTTGATTAGGGCCATCAGCCCCTCTCTTACATCGGACCAGGGTTCCACACATACAGTACCTTTCTTACAATACAGTTGACTATGAGATAGCAATTTTTATATGACAAAGAGTATTAAAATGACTTAAGTGTGCGTATACTACAATATACAGTGCAAACTGGAAAAAGAAAATCCCTGACAGTTGCAGTGGGAGTTACAGTGTGTTTGGTGCAGCAGCTTCGCACATCTACCTCAAACAATCACACACCTTTGTGTTGTCACAGATCTATAGACAAGTTGTTTTCACCATCAGCCATAAGCGCTTTCTATGGAAATACTGGGAGTAAAACTTATATATGGATGAATGGTTGTCAGCCGAGATGTTTTGATATCGACGCCATTCAGCTGAAGTCCTGAAACCTTCCGGAACACTCATCAAGACAGGAAAACTTCAAAAATAAGAACTCTTTTAGTACCCTCATAGACAAAAATAAAATAAAAGAATGATGCACCACGAAGGAATTATCCAAATGGGACCGAAATTAGTAGATGTGATATATCTGTGCAGCAAAACAAATGATTACTATCTCTGAAATATTGGATGATTTATTCAAGTGAAAAAGCTTCACAAACTGAGCAAGTCAGTAACGCAATGCTCCACTTGTGGCCCTTACGCAAGCAGTTATTCGGCTTGGCATTGATTGTTAGAGTTGTTGTATGTCCTCATGAGGGATATCATGCCATATTCTGTCCAATTGGCGCATTGGATCGTCAGAATCCCGAGCTGGGTGGAGGACCCTGCCGATAATGCTCCAAACGTTCTCAGTTAAGGGGGGGGGGATCAAGCGACCTTGCTGGCCAAAGTAAGTTTTGGCAACACGAAGACAAGCAGTGGAAACTGTTGCGAAGTGTGAGCGGTCATTATCGTGCTGACATGTAAGACCAGGATGGCTTGCCACGAAGGGCAACAAAATGGGGCGTAGAATATCATCGACGTACCGTAGTGCTGTAAGAGTGCAGCGGATGACAACCAAAGGAGTCCTGCCACGAAAAATAATGACACACTAGACCATCACGCCTAGTTGTCGAACCGTATGAGAGTCACAGCCAGGTTGGTATTACATGGCCATCCAGGGTGCCTAATTCTACTCTAGTCTATGAAATTCCAGGTCGAAGATGTGAGTGTATTATTTATGTGTCGTAGAAGGGTTATTATCGAATTCTTTTTTTAAATAGCACATGGTACCAACTGTACCTTAGGAGCAGCAATAGTACTGACTGAAGAGGCAAGTAAATTACATGTCCTCTCCACCTTTTTCCACAGCGCCTATTTGTCTCAGCACCCACTCATTAACTGTCGAGATCCTACAGTACCGTAGCAAAGTAGCAGAAAAAACTCCATTGTTAAAGTGATTTAGCTGCTTAGGGTCCCTTTGGCCGCAGCCACTTACGAGGAGGACATAGTAAGTACCATATCTCGATTTCCCAGAAACTTCGCTCAATGTAAGAGAGGTCAAAATAAGTGAACAGGTGTCCCGGCTTATCCGTTGACGCTCGACTGTTTCTGAGAAAACGATGGTCAAAGTTTTTCGAGATACTTCATGTGCCTTTCAGCTAGTCAGTGGTTCAAATGAAGCTGTGGCACAGTGGCTAGTGTCGCGGGCACACACTTTGGAGCCCCATATTCCAAACCCGCATATTTATTTTTAATTTGACTACCCTTGTTCGCCGAAGATTATTACACCAATTTTTTTTTGTGTATATTAAAGTAACGTTGTCCTTATTCGTCTACTAATTGTATGTTCGGTGAATGAGTGAAAAAAAAGAAAAATGAGTGAGAAGATTATCTGAAATTGTTTTTCTTGTAATTACTGTACTGTATCTAGATTCATAATCGGTTGCAAGCACCACTTTTCCCTAATGTGATCCGTTATGTGTGGTTTGCCGCGAAATTATTGGCAACGCGTGAAATCTTCAGCAGTGTTAACGAGTCTTCTTTCCCAAGTGAGAATCATACGAAGAAATGTCACTGTGGCAAACCTGCCTTCGCTTAATGCTCGTGGTCTTTTGATTTTCATGTTTGAAGTGTTTCTACGATCGGTATCATCCAAGGGAATGCAACAAATCTTTCTGTAGTATAGACACAACAATAAACTGTAACAATTAATTTAAGAATTGATGTAATAATGATATGAAAGAATATGAGAATTTAAAAGTATTGTAACCTCTCGACTCAGTCGAGCTTGAAGTTTCTTCAGTGTCGTCACATATGCATCAGAATTTATGGTGGTTCCATTTGGCATGATGTCCACAAGTAAGAGTCCTTCGGAATCGAAGAACACCGTAGCCATAACTTTTCCAGCAGAAGGTGTGGTTATGAATTATTTTTTTTTCTTGGGTGAATTTGCATGATGTCACTCCATTGATTGCCTCTTCATCTCCGGTGAAAAATGATGGAGCCATGTTTCATCACGTGTCACAATTCTTCCAAGAAATTCATCTCTACCGTTCTCATACTGTTCCAAAAGTTCGCTGCATACCGTTTTTCTTGTTTCTTTCTGAGCCACTGTCAACATCCTGGGAACCCACCTGGCAAAAACCTTTTTTAACGCCCACACTTTCAGTATTCTGCAAACACTTCCTTCCCCTATCCCAACATAGCGTGTCAATTCGTTCACTGTGATGCGTCTGTCAGCAATCACCAATTCGTTAACTCTCTGCACATTGTCTGGAGTGTGTGCAGTACGAGGCTTGCCACTGCGAGGACAATCCTCAAAATTGCCGTGCCTGCTTTCATCACGTAACCTGCTTGCCCACCGACTAACTGTACTGCGATCGACAGCAGCATCTCCATACACCTTTTTCAACCTCTTTTGGATGTTTCCCACTGCCTCGTTTTCACAGCACAGGAATTCTATGACAGCACGTTGCTTCTGACGAACGTCAGGTGTAAAAGCCATCTTGAAGACATGCTGTGACAGTGCCACTCATGGGAACAGGTGGAACTAAGTTTGAAAACAAGCCGGAAGGATGTATCTACACACTGTAAAACTTTCACACATGGAGAATGAAAACTGTATTTTCACAAAAATAGTGCGCATTTCTTTTAGAGTGACCCTCGTAATATAATGGCCGTGCATCTCCTAACTTCATAAGAAACATTCGTGTAGTAGCCTTCTACGGACATGGGTAGATAAATGAAAAAAAGGACAAAGACAATAGCTGGGTTTCGAACATCATGGAGCAAAAGTAAGAGGCCGTAACGCTAGCCACTGTGTCATCATTGCGGTTGGGTTTATCGCACGCTATAAGGCATCTAAATTACGTAGAAGACTTAGACCACTGTTTTCTGAGAAGCGATCGAGCATCTACGGATAACCCAAGACACGTGTTCACTTATTTTGACTACTCTTTCACTGAGCGATGGTTCTGGAAACCAGGTTGTGGAGTTTCTCGTGTTATCGTTACAGAGCTGCTTAGCAGCAGGTCGGTGGTCTGCTACACCACGTGTGGAACCACAAAAAGTCGCTCCACCCATGACAATGCAAGTAATACAGTGCTAGCGTTCAGACTCCGCCACAACCACACCAGTATTCCAATGCGCTGCTACGAGGTGCATTCAAGTTCTAAGGCCTCCGATTTTTTTTCTCTGGACTGGAAAGAGATAGAAACATGCGCATTGTTTTAAAATGAGGCCGCATTCATTGTCAATATGTCCCAGAGATGGCAGCACCGTACGGCAGATGGAATTTTACCGCCAGCGGCGAGAATGAGAACTGTTTTAAATACTTAAAATGGCCACGTTTTCCTTACTTGAACAGCGTGCAATCATTCGTTTTCTGAATTTGCGTGGTGTGAAACCAATTGAAATTCATCGACAGTTGAAGGAGACATGTGGTGATGGAGTTATGGATGTGTCGAAAGTGCGTTCATGGGTGCGACAGTTTAATGAAGGCAGAATATCGTGTGACAACAAACCGAAACAACCTCGGGCTCGCACAAGCCGGTCTGACGACATGATCGAGAAAGTGGAGAGAATTGTTTTGGGGGATCGCCAAATGACTGTTGAACAGATCGCCTCCAGAGTTGGCATTTCTGTGGGTTCTGTGCACACAATCCTGAATGACGACCTGAAAATGCGAAAAGTGTCATCCAGGTGGGTGCCACGAATGCTGACAGACGACCACATGGCTGCCCGTGTGGCATGTTGCCAAGCAATGTTGATGCGCAACGACAGCATGAATGGGACTTTCTTTTCGTCGATTGTGACAATGGATGAGATGTGGATGACATTTTTCAATCCCGAAACAAAGCGCCAGTCAGCTCAATGGAAGCACACAGATTCACCGCCACCAAAAAAATTTCGGGTAACCGCCAGTGCTGAAAAAATGATGGTGTCCATGTTCTGGAACAGCGAGGGCGTAATTCATACCCATTGCATTCCAAAAGGCACTATGGTAACAGGTGCATAATACGAAAATGTTTTGAAGAACGAATTCCTTCCTGTACTGCAACAAAAACGTCCAGGAAGGGCTCCGCGTGTGCTCTTTCACCAAGACAACGCACCCGCACATCGAGCTAACGTTATGCAACAGTTTCTTCGTGATAACAACTTTGAAGTGATTCCTCATGCTCCCTACTCACCTGACCTGGCTCCTAGTGACTTTTGGCTTTTTCCAACAATGAAAGACACTCTCCGTGGCCGCACATTCACCAGCCGTGCTGCTATTGCCTCAGCGATTTTCCAGTGGTCAAAACACACTCCTAAAGAAGCCTTCGCCGCTGCCATGGAATAATGGCGTCAGCGTTGTGAAAAATGTGTACGTCTGCAGGGCGATTACGTCGAGAAGTAACGCCAGCTTCATCGATTTCGGGTGAGTAGTTAATTAGAAAAAAAATCGGAGGCCTTAGAACTTGAATGCACCTCGTAAGGCACATGTGGTGGGTCGCATTGTTCCTAGTGCAGTAGTTGCTGTGAAACAGAAGAGGTTTGTTGTGCACTGACGTGACAATGTCTTTGGACACAGGAACACACGGAGAAAACATCAATCTGGAAGATTTCATCAATGAGACTGAAAAGTGGCCTACCGTATAGAATCTGAAAAGTCACGATTACATCAACAAGATTGCAAGGGAGAATGTGTTGAAACCAGTCATAGGGAAATTCGAAACAAATTTCACTGATATGTCAATAGCAAAGCAAAACGTAATAGGTGAGTAAAGTTCATTTCCACCAGATATCAGTAATACAGGAAATAATGTAGCATCCAAAATATGTTACAGAATCAGTATATGCAAAGTTGTATTGCAAGCAAACATCTCAGCTGAATCTCAATCCTGATTTGAAATAATATGTATATTTAAATCATATCCATTTGCCATGGAACTGCCCATTCATTCATGAAGTAATCAGCAAACGCTGTTCAAATACATTCAGTAGTGTTTGCAAGTAGAGAGTTCTGTACTGGCGTCTCGTACTGTAGTCCAGCAACACAAAGTGTGTCCTCAAACTTCCATTCATCTCTTTCCCTGACGATGTTATGCAGAAACTAGCAAGTTTTTATTATAGTTCCTGCCATATCTTCCTGGATATGTAATGATCGATTAAATATCCTACATTTATTGCTCAGTACCGGTGTAACAAAATTACATTCAATATATCTTCTGGCTCTCGATAGTTGGTAGTTGAACACTTTTTTCAACAGTCAGAAATCTTCCTGTAGGAGATCTGAAAGCAAGCTGAAAGAGCCCAAATCCCTCATCTCCCTAAAGCACATACGGGATTGACTCACGCCTTCGTTTTGAAAGAGGTTTTGGTGCTGGTAACTTGATTTTGTTGCTTTTCAACATTTCGTTGGGTCTAGAATTCTTGAACACAGTTGAATCAGCAGATATTCCTGGTGCACCTCTATCAACGCAAAGTAATCTGTAATTTGAAGGGCATGAAGCGAGCCGAAGAACAGAAAAAGAAATATTTTTGTTGAAATTCCGTGATGCATTCCTTTCAGGCTTATTACTCGTATGTGTTTCCCGACTACAGCTTGTACACAGTAGGGAAAGATGACTAAAAAGTCTCTCTCATGAAAGTTATCAAGACAGAACTGGAAAGCAGTTTGATTTCCACGTTGACCACGTAACTTCCCAAACGTCGTGCACGATCTCGCACCTAAACCTCCAGACGTGAAAGATTCAGATGGGTACGAAACATACAACACAGAGCATTTAATTCCGATCTGAGTGACTGACATCTGGAGGTTTGAGTGTCGGCTATTGTTGACAGCCCAGTGCAATATTTGATTTGTAGTCACTCATGCTGCATCTTGAGCCAAGGTACCGGAAGCAAGATATTTGCAGAAGTTTCAAACTATGCAATGTATTACACACATTTCTTTGTGAAAAGATATAATGTGACTTTGCTCTGAACATAAAATAAGATTTTTATATTGTTTCTACGTTACTACTTACCAACAGAAATGGGAAAGTCTCTGTGATTCATACAAAAAGGAAAGAGGCAAGCAGAAAAAGTATGTTGCATCATGTTTTGGACCAAAGTAAAGGAGTCAGTACATATTTTATGAAGAATTAAGATTTTTGAATACTGCTACAGCACCAACAGACGACAGCCTGGGATTAACTGATGAAGAAGTGAATGTGGAACGAGGCATTGAGCAAATAATGTAGAGTGCAAAACCACGAAGGAGTGCGGAGAAGATGAAAGGAAATACAGAAGGTGGCGATGAGGAGCTGCTAAAGATCCCAAAGGCCAAGTATGGCCTTCAAGAAAAAGATGCATTGCATTATGTTTTAAAGTAACGTACAGACCTTATGAGGCTGCAAAAAGCCTGCACCAAGCTAGGTCCACGTAGGATAAGGTGGCGCACGTGCATTGATCAGTTTTTGTCCAAAGCGCTAGGCGAGCTAATTCGTTTGTTCGGTGGGGAGGCCGACATTACCGGCTTTCAGCCGGCTGCAACGACGTGATCGTTGCGCCCGCGCTGCAGTCTTTCACAGACGATTTTACGAAAACTATTCGGTAAAAAAAAAAAAGAAATTGCGTTACTTATAGCTTCATATGTCAGCTTCATGATGAAGTGCCCATCATTTCGTTAGTGGTAACAGTTATTTTCGTTTAAGTAAGACACTTCGGAAAATTTGAAAAAGTTTGCAGTGAAAAATGATGGTCGCTATGATTTTGCATTTGGTGTATATTACATAACATATTGCTGCATGTTAAATTTAGCTCACGTATTGAATTTTTCTTTAGTCTTGGGTGGAGCTGTCTGTCACCCGTCTCTGGAAAATTGATCTTTTGTAGTTGACTCATTTGTGATCGCTATAAAGTCAGAATGGAATATCCATAATACTCCTCATTCGTCAGAAACTGTTTGAAGTACTGAAACGAGATTTAGGCAAATGATAGCAAGCAAAAAGACGAGCACTTTTGCCATGTGGTTACTATACGAAACTTCATTATTTATCGTGTTATTCCACTAACTACAGACTTTTTCGATGAAAGAATGTAATTTTTAAGGGCCATTGATTGTTAGTCGAACGAGAAATGCTGTGGGCTATGCAACATCATAGGTGAACAATATATTACACATTTATTTTTGTACCGAGATGTACTACACTCCTGGAAATTGAAATAAGAACACCATGAATTCATTGTCCCAGGAAGGGGAAACTTTATTGACACATTCCTGGGGTCAGACACATCACATGATCACACTGACAGAACCACAGGCACATAGACACAGGCAACAGAGCATGCACAATGTCGGCACTAGTACAGTGTATATCCACCTTTCGCAGCAATGCAGGCTGCTATTCTCCCATGGAGACGATCGTAGAGATGCTGGATGTAGTCCTGTGGAACGGCTTGCCATGCCATTTCCACCTGGCGCCTCAGTTGGACCAGCGTTCGTGCTGGACGTGCAGACCGCGTGAGACGACGCTTCATCCAGTCCCAAACATGCTCAATGGGGGACTGATCCGGAGATCTTGCTGGCCAGGGTAGTTGACTTACACCTTCTAGAGCACGTTGGGTGGCACGGGATACATGCGGACGTGCATTGTCCTGTTGGAACAGCAAGTTCCCTTGCCGGTCTAGGAATGGTAGAACGATGGGTTCGATGACGGTTTGGATGTACCGTGCACTATTCAGTGTCCCCTCGACGATCACCAGTGGTGTACGGCCAGTGTAGGAGATCGCTCCCCACACCATGATGCCGGGTGTTGGCCCTGTGTGCCTCAGTCGTATGCAGTCCTGATTGTGGCGCTCACCTGCACGGCGCCAAACACGCATACGACCATCATTGGCACCAAGGCAGAAGCGACTCTCATCGCTGAAGACGTTACGTCTCCATTCGTCCCTCCATTCACACCTGTCGCGACACCACTGGATGCGGGCTGCACGATGTTGGGGCGTGAGCGGAAGACGGCCTAACGGTGTGCGGGACCGTAGCCCAGCTTCATGGAGACGGTTGCGAATGGTCCTCGCCGATACCCCAGGAGCAACAGTGTCCCTAATTTGCTGGGAAGTGGCGGTGCGGTCCCCTGCGGCATTGCGTAGAATCCTACGGTCTTGGCGTGCATCCGTGCGTCGCTGCGGTCCGGTCCCAGGTCGACGGGCACGTGCACCTTCCGCCGACCACTGGCGACAACATCGATGTACTGTGGGGACCTCACGCCCCACGTGTTGAGCAATTCGGCGGTACGTCCACCCGGCCTCCCGCATGCCCACTATACGCCCTCGCTCAAAGTCCGTCAACTGCACATACGGTTCACGTCCACGCTGTCGCGGCATGCTACCAGTGTTAAAGACTGCGATGGAGCTCCGTATGCCACGGCAAACTGGCTGACACTGGCGGCGGCGGTGCACAAATGCTGCGCAGCTAGCGCCATTCGACGGCCAACACCGCGGTTCCTGGTGTGTCCGCTGTGCCGTGCGTGTGATCATAGCTTGTACAGCCCTCTCGCAGTGTCCGGAGCAAGTATGGTGGGTCTGACACACCGGTGTCATTGTGTTCTTTTTTCCATTTCCAGGAGTGTATTTCATATGCTATTGACCTTACTTTTCCCCAGTTCCTCGCTTAATAAACTTAGTAAACCACTGTTTCAGAATTCTCTTACACTGCATGTTAGTGAGACAACACTGTGTAAACTCTGCTGTGTCTTGGCAAAAGAAGTAAATTTTAACATGGTAGCAAGAGAAATGTAGATTTTACTCAAAATCCGCCACCATGACGCTTTTCTGAAAATTACAAATGATTAAAAAGTCAGACGAAAATAAATTGATGTTTTTGTCGCATTTCAGAGAAATTGTTTTTAGATACTAACCAAAGCAGAGGTAACAGTAGAGCTTTTTCGATGGTCACCATGCAAGAATGGTCGTGGAGATGCTCCACTTAATATTTACAAAAAAATTGAGTGTAAGTTTCAGTTTAGAATGGGACTTCCCCGGCCGTGCTTGGTATTTCCCTCACAGCGCCTGCCTGCAACCCCCACCACTACCGCTCTCCACATGCTTGAAGCTCTCCTTCAACAATAACCTTTGCAGGTACACATCCAAGAACCGACACTCAATTGGGGGCTTACTGCGCTCCCATATCAGGACAATCACTGGAAATGAGTTTATAAACAACTTGAAGACAACTCAGATAACCATTTACTTCAGGGTTCTGATGGAACGTCCTTAGTAGCTAGTGGTTACCAGATGTCATCCAGAGTGCCACAGTTGGAAATGAATTCTCTATGTGTATGGGCTTGAATATGATCTTACTCTTTAATCATGTAGAATAATTTTGTTCGAATGTTAATTTCTTATTGTAACAAAACGCTTCGTTTCTATTCTGACAACTTTTCATTGTTGTGTCTGTAAAATTCGCGCAGCCTATTTTTAAAGAAGCACTGACAAGTCAGGCAAAGTGTCAACTGACAACGTCAATTTCTTTGTGTTTGTTTGTTCATTGTCTGTTATTAGTTTACTGGCAATTGTCGGAATGCTCGGATTGTGAGTTAATAGACTAGCTTTCATAATTCAGAACAGTGAGTACTGCAGCGAAATGAAGAGACGATATCTAAGTTTGTTCTCTTAAGAATGGTTGCCAGACAAATTATAGAGTGTGGTTGCGAAAAGTAAATAGTGATGAGTGTATGTTTACGTGCAGAATACACAATATCTCATTTACTATTAAATATAACGGCATGAAGGCTGTAAATAAACATTTAAGGTCAGAAAGACACGAAGCGAGTATTATCATGTTGTTGTTGTTGTTGCTGCTGCTGCTGTTGAGGTCTCCAGTCCAGAGACTGCTTTGATGCAGCTCTCCATGCTATTCTATCCTGTGAAAGCTTCTTCATCTCCAAGTAACCACTGCACCCTACATACAAGGTGCAACAATAAAGTAATGAGACTGATGAGAAAAAATGTTGCTTACTGTTTTAGTCAAGTTTAGTGTTGTATCCTTCAAAGTAGTTCCCTTCTGATTGCACACACTTTTTCCAGCGCTTCTGCCATTTATGGCAACATTTCTGGATCTCATCTTCTGTAATATCCTCCAAGACCCTCGTCACAACTTTTTGAACATCTTGTGTTGTTTGAAAATGTGTTCCCTTGACCGCCGTTTTGACTCTTGGAAATAGAAAAAAGTCGTACAGAGCGATATCTGGTGAATAAGGTATCTGTGGTAGTACTGAAATTTGTTTTGAGGTTAAAAATTGCTGTACTGGCAGAGCAGTATGGGATGGCACATTATCGTGATGCAGAATCCAATTATCAGCAATGTTGGCACGGGCACGAAGAACTCTTTTACGAAGTCTTCCTAAAATTTCTTTGTAGTAATATTGGTTAACTTTCCAGGAGGCACCTGCTCTTTATGAACAATTCCCTTGGAATCAAAAAAGCACACAAGCATACATTTCACTTTTGACTTTGACATGCAAGTTTGTTTTTGGTCTGGATGATCCCTCTGAGCACCATTGTGAACTTTGGCGTTTTGTCTGTGGATCGTACTGAAAAAACCAACTTTCATCACCAGTGATAACATGGCTCAACAATTCTGGATTGATTTCCGTTTGCTCTAACAGATCGGCTACCACATTTTTCCGTGTTTCTCGCTGTTGTGGTGTGAGATTTTTGAGGACAATTTTTGCACAAATCTTTCTCATACCAGGATCTTCAGCTATTATCAGACGAACTGTTTCTCGATTGATGTTCAGTTCTTCTGCAATCATTTTCATGGATAATCTTCGATCAGTTCGTACAAGTTCACGCTCCCTGGCCAAGTGAGATTGATGGTCGTCCACTGCGGTCTTCATCTTCAACATTCGTTCCGCCTTCACTAAACAGTTTATGCCAACAAAAAACTTGAGCTCTTGACAAAACCTCCTCTCCAAAAGCCTTCTGAAGCTTACCATAAGCTGTCATCGCGTTTTCACCCAATTTAATGCAAAAAGAAATGGCATACCATGGCGCAATATTATGCACTTCCATTTCCGTGACGAGAGACGCAAACACATGTTAGCTTATTACAGCGCAACTCACAACTGAGCAGTTGCATCGATGTGCCGCTTGGATTAGAAGCAGCTTATAGACAAAGGTCAAAGATATTGTGGCTACACAAACCTGCAGGGTTGCCACATCTTGCAAAGAACATCAGTCTCATTACTTTATTGTCTCACCTTGTATTTCTGAATCTGCTTAGTGTATTCATCTCTGGTCTCCCTCTACGATTTTTACGCTCCACACTGCCCTCCAATACTAGCTCGGTTATCTGTTGATACCTCAGAACATGTTCTACAAACCGACCGCTTCTTCTAATCAAATTGTGCCACAAATTACTCTTCTCCCAATTCTTTTCAGTATCTCCTCATTAGTTACATGATCTACCCATCTAATCTTCGGCATTCTTCTGTAGCACCACATTTCGAAAGCTTCTATTCTCCTCTTGTCCAAACTATTTATCACCCATGTTTCACTTCCATACATGGTTACACTCCATACAAATACGTTCAGAAATGACTTCCTGACACTTAAATCTATAATCGATGTTAACAAATTTCTCTTCTTCAGAAGCACTTTCCTTGCCTTTGCCAGTCTACATTTTATTTCCTCTCTACTTCAACCATCATCAGTTATTTTGCTCCCCAAATATGAAAACTCATTTACTACTTTAAGTGTCTCATTTCCTAATCTAGTTCCCCTAGCATCACCCGACTTAATTCGACTACATTCCATTATCCTCGTTTTGATTTTGTTGGTGTTCATCTTATATCCTCCTTTCAAGACACTATCCATTCCATTCAACTGTTCTTCCAAGTCCTTTGCTGCCTCTGACAGAATTACATTGTCATCGGCGAACCTCAAAGTTTTTATTTCTTCTCCATGGATTTTAATACCTACTCCAAATTTTTCTTTTGTTTCCTTCACTGCTTACTCAATATATAGATTGAATAACATCAGGGAGAGGCTACAACCCTGTCTCACTCCCTTTCCAACCCCTGCTTCCCTTTCACACCCCTCATCTCTTATAATGCCATCTGGTTTCTGTACAAATTGTAAATACATTCATTCATTTATTTAATGGTCCATTTTATTCATTACATAATTAAACAGTACATTGAATATAGGGCAAGTCAAAATTGCAAAAGGAGCCGTAACACACACACACACACACACACACACACACACACACACACACACACACAGAGAGAGAGAGAGAGAGAGAGAGAGAGAGAGAGAGAGAGAGAGAGAGAGCATGACAAAATCAATTACAGATAACAATCACAAATTACAAGTAACAAATATAGCAATTTGAATTTAACCATTATTACATAATCATTGTTTACAGGCTATATTTTTATAATTTAAAAATTCTTTTATAGTTTTCCATTAAAAATGACATAAGATTATGTTTAAAAATTTTTTTATGTTGCTGCGATTTTAAATCACTGGGTAGGCTGTTATATAGCTGAACTGTTATCTGTGATACACTTTTTTGGTACAGTGCTGTTCTACACTGTGACATGTGGATATTATTTGTGTTTCTTGTGTTGTGACTGTGTATATGCTTATTTTGTTGAAGATGTCCAGTTTGATTTAAAAGATACTCATTTGCCTACAGGATACACTCATATATGTAAAGGCTTGGTAGGCTCATTATTTTCATCTGGATGAAATGTGGTCTATATGTTTCCAATTTTATACGTTGCAGATAGCCCTGATTGCTCTTTTCTGCGTCCTAAAGATCTTTATGCTGGTGGCTGAATTTCCCCAGAAGATTAGCCCATATCGAAGTAGTGCATGGAAGTATGCATAATACACCTGAGTAAGTGTTGACTCGCTTGCACTTTTATTTAACACAAGCAGAGCAAAACAAGTTTTGAAAGTTTTTTCTCAAGTTCTTTTATATGACAGTCACATTTTAAATTATCTTGTACCCATAGGCCTAGAACCTTAGTGTCAGTAATCGAGTTCAGTAACGTATTTTCAAAGTATGGTACTGTAACAAAGTTTTGCACATGTGGAGAAGAGTGGAAATTCATAAAGACAGATTTTTCTTTATTTATTATTATTTTATTTTTTTGAAACCAGCTAGTAATTTGGGACATTAAAGTATCTATTGCTACTTCCAATGAGATTTTGTCAGCAGCTGTTATTAATATGCTGGTGTCATCAGCAAATAAGATTAGTTTTCCCAATTTAATAAAGTCATTTATATTATCAATATAAAGGAGGAACAGTACAGGTCCTAGCACAGAACCTTGTGGCACTCTGTACTTTATTGTTGATTTACTGGAGATATGTGTGTTATGACAATATTTCCTTGTACTGAAATGTCATCATGCCTTAAAACCACCACTTGCTGCCTGTTTTCTAGGTAAGATCTTATCCACTGATTTGGGATTCCTCGGACACCTTTTTGATCTAATTTGTGAATGAGGAAGTCATGGTCAGTTATGTCGAAAGCTTTTGAAAGGTCCAGAAAGATACCAGTAGCATCTTTTCTGTCATCCAGTGCTTTAAGAACGGCTTCTATGTACTCGTACATTGCTGTTGTTGTAGACTTTGATTTACTGAATCCATGTTGATTTGCTGAGAGTAATAAATTTTTTGTAATGTAGCTTAGTAGTCTATTGTAGAAAATTTTCTCAAATATTTTGGATAAAACACTGAGTTGGGATACTGGACGATAATTATTTACATCTTCAGAGTCCCCTTTTTTGAACAGTGGAGTTACTTTAACTGGTTTTAGGCTATTGGGAAAGATTCCAGTTGATAAGGAGTTGTTTAATATATATATTAGAGGTTTTAATACATTATCAGATGACTTTTTAAAGACATAGTCTGGCACACCATCCAGTCCACATGAATATTTGTTTTTGAGTGGCCTTATTATTTGTTTCACCTCTGTTTCCGTGACTATTTGAAGGAACATAGACCTAACACTAGCATTTAAATAATTTGGGAGGCATGTAGGTCCATCGTCATACTGATTTTCGATTAACTGCTTTGCTATATTAGTAAAGTACATGTTAAACTTTTCAGCTACCTCTTTTGGATCTGAGTGTCTGTTATTTTAAATTTGAAGAGAGATATTTTGTGAAGTTGACTGTTCTGTACCAGTTTCTGCTCTAATAACCTTCCATACAGCTTTCATTTTCTTGTTTGGATTTGAGATGTACTCATCATTGTTTCGTTTTTGGGCTTCTTTTATTATCTTGCTGAATATTTGGTTGTATTTTTTCACGTAATTTCTGAATTTTGGAGTAGTATTCCTGTGCTTAATAGGAAAGTGAAGAATTTGTTTCTTTCTACTGGAAGTTATAATGCATTTCGTTGCCCAACATTTATTTTTTAGTATCCCAATCCTCCTTTTTTCCTTGGAAACGCTATATGAAAGTAGGCTTCCGCTCCCTGTATTTGACCCCTGCAAAAGCTTTCTCTAAGTCTACAAATGCTAGAAACATAGGTTTGCTTTCATTAATCTATCTTCCAACATAAGTCGTGGTGTCAGTATTGGCTCACATGTTTCAACATTTCTGCATAATCCAAACTGATCCTCCCCTAGGTTGGCTTCTACTGGTTTTTCCATACAAAGGAAAAATCAGTTACGTCTTAAATACTTGCCACAATTATTTTCTGTAGAAGATGACAAAACCATTGCAACAGAATTAACTTTGACTTACCATGCTGTGAAATACCACCATTCTTACAATTCTAAAGATTGTTGTAATACGTTTTCAGAGACTCCTCCACTAAGGTGCAGCTGAACTAAAAGTGAGGTGCTAATAAAACGTGTACTTCTGCCTTATGCTAAAGAGTAGGCGAATTAAAGCAAAATGATCCGTTTTCATTAAGTTCAGATGTTTCAAATAAGGACAATAAGAAACATTACCTGATAGCTGTAACATACTTCTCCAAAGATAAGGTAAAATATAATGAAATTCTTGATTTCTATGAAGATGGAAACAAATCTGCAGGAGTCATTTCAAATAAAGTAAAACCTATCATCATCATCATCATCATTTAAGACTGATTATGCCTTCCAGCGTTCAGTCTGGAGCATAGCCCCCCTTATAAAATTCCTCCATGACCCCCTATTCAGTGCTAACATTGGTGCCTCTTCTGATGTTAAACCTACTACTTCAAAATCATTCTTAACCGAATCCAGGTACCTTCTCCTTGGTCTGCCCCGACTCCTCCTACCCTCTACTGCTGAACCCATGAGTCTCTTGGGTAATCTTGCTTCTCCCATGCGTGTAACATGACCCCACCATCTAAGCCTGTTCGCCCTGACTGCTACATCTATAGAGTTCATTCCCAGTTTTTCTTTGATTTCCTCATTGTGGACACCCTCCTGCCATTGTTCCCATCTACTAGTACCTGCAATCATCCTAGCTACTTTCATATCCGTAACCTCGACCTTGTTGATAAGGTAATCTGAATCCACCCAGCTTTCGCTCCCATACAACGAAGTTGGTCGAAAGATTGAACGGTGCACAGATAACTTAGTCTTGGTACTGACTTCCTTCTTGCAGAAGAGAGTAGATCGTAGCTGAGTGCTCACTGTATTAGCTTTGCTACACCTCGCTTCCAGTTCTTTCACTATGTTGCCATCCTGTGAGAATATGCATCCTAAGTACTTGAAACCGTCCACCTGTTCTAACTTTGTTCCTCCTATTTGACACTCAATCCGATTAAATTTCTTTCCCACTGACATTACTTTCGTTTTGGAGATGCTAATCTTCATACCATAGTCCTCACATTTCTGACCTAGCTCTGAAATATTACTTTGCAAACTTTCAATCGAATCTGCCATCACAACTAAGTCATCTGCATATGCAAGACTGCTTATTTTGTGTTCACATATCTTAATCTCACCCAGCCAGTCCATTGTTTTCAACATATGATCCATAAATAATATGAACAACAGTGGAGACAGGTTGCAGCCTTGTCTTACCCCTGAAACTACTCTGAACCATGAACTCAATTTACCGTCAACTCTAACTGCTGCCTGACTATCCATGTAAAGACCTTTAATTGCTCGCAAAAGTTTGCCTCCTATTCCATAATCTCGTAGAACAGACAATAACTTCCTCCTAGGAACCCGGTCATATGCCTTTACTAGATCTATAAAGCATAGATACAATTCCCTGTTCCACTCATAACACTTCTCCATTATTTGCTGAAAGCTAAAGATCTGGTCCTGACAACCTCTAAGAGGCCTAAACCCACACTGATTTTCATCCAATTGGTCCTCAACTAATACTCGCACTTTCCTTTCAACAATACCTGAGAAGATTTTACCCACAATGCTGATTAAAGAGATACCTCTGTAGTTGTTACAATCTTTTCTGTTTCCATTTTTAAAGATTGGTGTGATTATTGCTTTTGTCCAGTCTGATGGAACCTGTCCCGACTCCCAGGCCAATTCAATTATCCTGTGTAGCCATTTAAGACCTGACATTCCACTGTGTTTGATGAGTTCCGACTTAATTTCATCCACCCCAGCTGCTTTACTGCACTGCAATCTATTGACCATTTTCTCCACTTCCTCAAATGTGATCCTATTTCCGTCATCATTCCTATCCCATTCTACCTCGAAATCTGAAACATCACTGATCGTATTTTCACCTACATTGAGCAACTCTTCAAAATATTCCCTCCATCTGCTCAAGGCATTCACAGGATTCACCAGCAGTTTTCCTGACCTGTCCAAAATACTTGTCATTTCCTTCTTACCTCCCTTTCGAAGACTGCTAATTACACTCCAGAATGGTTTTCCAGCAGCTTGACCCATAGTTTCCAACCTGTTTCCAAAGTCTTCCCAAGATTTCTTCTTGGATGCTGCAATTATCTGTTTGGCTTTGTTTCTTTCTTCAATGTAACTTTCTCTGTCTACCTGAGTTCTAGTATGTAGCCATTTTTGATACGCCTTCTTTTTCCTTTTACAGGCTGCCTTGACTGTGTCATTCCACCAAGCTGTTTGCTTCATCCTACTTTTACACACTACTGTTCCAAGACATTCTTTAGCCACTTCTAGTACTGCGTCCCTGTACCTTGTCCATTCCTTTTCCAATGACTGTGATTGACTACATTCAACTAACTGGTACCTTTCTGAGATCGCTGTTATGTACTTGTGCCTGATTTCCTTATCCTGAAGTTTCTCCACTCTTATCCTCCTACATATGGACCTGACCTCCTGCACTTTCGGCCTCACAATCCCAATTTCACTGCAGATTAAGTAATGATCAGTGTCATCAAAGAATCCCCTGAATACACGTGTGTCCCTCACAGCCTTCCTGAATTCCTGATCTGTTATTATATAGTCAATGACAGATCTGGTTCCTCTGCCTTCCCAAGTATGCTGGTGAATGTTCTTATGTTTAAAAAGGAGTTTGTGATTACTAAGCCCATACTGGCACTGAAATCCAAGAGTTGTTTCCCGTTCCTGTTGGCCTCCATATCCTCTACAAATTTACCCATAACCTTTTCATACCCTTCTGTTCGATTTCCAATCCTGGCGTTAAAATCACCCATGAGCAGAACACTGTCCTTGTCCTTTACTCTAACAACTACATCACTGAGTGCCTCATAAAAACTATCCATCTTATCTTGATCTGTCCCTTCACAATGCGAATATACTGAAACAATCCCAGTTTTCTTGCTAGACACTGTCAAAGCTATCCACATCAATCGTTCGTTTACATACCTTATTGTAACTACACTGGGTTCCATTTCTTTCCTGATGTAAAGCCCTACACCCCATTGTGCTATTCCTGCTTTGACTCCTGACAGGTAGACCTTGTATTCTCCCACTTACTCTTCTTTCTCACCCCTTACCCGAATGTCACTAACAGCTAAAACGTGCAGCCCCACCTATTTTATTGGAAAATTGTTTAACACCAAACAATGTAGTTTCTTATTTAGCCAACAATGCTTCATTTAATTTCGGTAAACATGAATCTGTCTTTACTACATTAAAAGAAGAAAATGCAAACTTAATCAAAATCAATTGTTGTTGTTATACATTACATAATCATGCTATATTTGGATTCAAGCTTCTAAAATATGATGAAGAAAGTCTACTTCTTACGATGTATTCAGACTTTTTGTCATCATCAAAAAATTCCAAGGAATTAAAAACAATTTGCAGTTACACTCAGCATAAATATAGTGGAATACTGCAACACATTGTTATGCAATGTTTGTCTCTGCATATAACTGTGGAGCATCTTAAGATGTGAGTTTCGAAGAAGTATCATGTAACATGGGATAAAGGAAAAACATCTCCTAATTTGGAAATTAAATTGTACACAACAAGATGAAATACATGTGTATTCACTAACACTACAAGAGTGTTTACTGTATTTTTTAAAAGAAATTTACCTATATTTCCACAGATGTTCATGAGGCTGTGTTGGAAATGAAGAAACAAATAGAGGGTCGTAATGAGGATGCTTTTTAAGAAATTGAACTTAACCTGTTTTAAATACACTCGCAAAAGAAGAACAAATATTATAGTAAAGGACTGCATTCTTGTTTACGACAGATTATTAACTTATCTTAATGATTTGGCTGAAGTGGGAAAGAAATGGAAAATTAGTTTCAATGGAAATTAACTATGCCATGAGCTTTCTATTTTGATACCAATAATATGAAATCTTTCTGGGAAGGATAATAATTGTTGTAAAGCATGCAATGAGGTTTTCGAAAAAGCAGATGCTCTGAATCTGTTCAAAGTAATGCAGCATCTCTTCGCAGTTCCTGTGAGTAATGTGCAAATCAAATGAGTTTTTAATGTAACAAGTGTGTTATAGTAAGGTTCTCTAAACAGAACGCCTGCTGAACTTGTGAAAGCCGAGATTTGTGTTCAGATGAATTTGAAGATGACATGAAGATTTATATTGCATGGTTCTTAAGAACAAGACTCTTCTGAGTGCAGCAAGATCCTCCACAAAATATGAATAATAAGGTATGTGTTTGCAAATGTAAAGTTACATGGCAGTAGGTTAGTAGTAGTAGCAGTTAATTTTATTTTGTTAGTGCAAACTGAGGACATAATAAATGCAAAGCCCTTAACAAATTCTGTCCCAATTACACAAATGTCTGTGGCCAGTTGTTTGGTTTGGGGCCTGCCTCAAGTTCAGTCTGGCTAGCCTAGTAGCTAGTAATGTATCTGATTTATCTAACGACATTTCGACTGTACTGTTTTCTTAATCATCACTCCTATATGGATGTGAGTGTGTTTTTTTGCACCTAATAAGTACCGAAAAATGTTGATTTTTTTTCTTACCTCAGTGTCAAAACTAGTCTCTTTTCTGGTGGAATGACCTATCTCATAGTGGCGTCTTTTCTTTGAATCATGTTGTTGAGTCCAGCCAACTGTTCGTGAAATGAATTTTGTGAAATATGAGAATAGGAAAAAAATAGTTGTCACCATCTCGCTGAAATCATCAAATGATACAGGGAAAAGTCCATGACTGAGACCTGCTAAAACCAGCGGAAGGACCCAGAACCTTCTTCTACTTCACTGTTTTCTCTTCCTCTGAATAGGAAGTACAGCCAGAATGCAATCATGTCCATGTTCACTGCAATACAGACAGATTTTATAGACTAGTTGAGGAGAGTTGCAGTGCCACTAATGTTCACTTGAAGAGTAACCCATGTGCATTTGGAGCCCCGCTAACACTTGGTAGCAGTGTCACCAGTGTCAGCAGATGCACTGATTGCTAACCACAGAGCAGTGCTGCAAAGAATGCAGTGTGTACACATTCTTTGCCTGCGCTGGTTGGTGATGCACTGTTCCGAGGCATGCACCCTGTAATCTTTCCTTAACGGTTTCTCAGAGACTATTTGGTGAAAAAATTGATTTTTACAATATGTGTAGGTTTTAAAATGGTTCAAATGGCTCTGAGCACTCTGGGACTTAACATCTGAGGTCATCAGTCCCCTAGAACTTAGAGCTACTTAAACCTACTAACCTAAGGACAGCACACACATCCATGCCCGAGGCAGGATTCGAACCTGCGACTGTAGCAGTCGCGCGGTTCCAGACTGAAGCATCTAGAACCGCTCGGCCACGCCGGCCGGCTGTAGCTTTTAATCTCAGCTTCATGGTGAAGTGACCATCACCTCGCCAATGGTCATACTTATTGTGATAGTCGCATTTAAATAAGACACTGCGCGAAATTCGAAATATTTACAATGAAAAATACGTGTCACTGTGATTTTGCGTTTCGTGCGTATTAGATCACATGCTACTGCATATGAAATTTAGCTAATGCACTGAATTTTTCTTTAGACTTGAGGGGAGGTCTCTATCTGTCTCCAATCTCGAGAAGATGGATTACATGTAGCATGTTCACTTTTGATCGGAAGCATATGGGAATGAAATATTCATGAGATTCTTCAAATCACCTAAACTGGCCAAGATATCAAAAGAAGATTTTGACAAATGATAGCACACTAGGAGTGTATTTTGTCAAATGTTTAACATGCAGAACTTTATTATCTATGCTGATATAGCAGAAGGTACAGTTTTAATGTTTTTTTTTTTTCAATCCAGTACTGTAATTTTTTAAGAGTCATCAACATCTAGTGTAAAGATAATTTCCTGATATTAACATATGAACATGAAATTTACTCTCTTTTGTTACTGTAAACAGACAAAATGAAGTTTTCCTTGAGTTATTGACCTCTTGTCACCAACTGCTTGCCTGCTGAGACACTATGTTTCAGGTTAGCCACTGCAAGGTGAGTTTGTGCAAATTATACTGTGTTTTGACAGAAAACACCATTAAACCTGTCAACACGAGAAGTGTAGCAGTTACTTATAAATGATGATGCTTCTTCAAATGACAAATGATTAACAACTCACATAAATATAAATCTCCAATTCTGTTGCAATTCTGGCAAAAATCCACATAATCCATCATATTTTTAATAGTGAACAACAGGAATAGAGACATACCAAAAGACTCTCTTCATGTTCCTCATCTGAGAAATATGGAAGTCGTGACAAGTGCGCCCTTCAGGCAGAGTGATGCACACTTGCCAGGTGCTGGTTAATCAAATAACTGGTTCAAATGGCTCTGAGCACTATGGGACTTAACATCTATGGTCATCAGTCCCCTAGAACTTGGAACTACTTAAACCTAACTAACCTAAGGACATCACACAACACCCAGTCATCACGGGACAGAGAAAATTGGTGGTGAATCATCTATGGTTTGCCAAACTGAGAATTTGTGACTCGCGAATAAAAGAGTTATTATTGAGAAAAGTAAACAACTGATCCACAACACAACATGGTGGTTAGTGTATTGTCAGCAACTGAGTATAATGTGCATGACAGGAATGCACAAAATATCCGGGTGTGCTTTGTGAGGGGAAGAGTTTACGTCATTTGGAAAACATTGTCATGAATGTAGGCCTGCCTTTGTCAGCAATGCATTTAAACTAATTAAATATATCAAATTACTACCCTCTTTGAGGATACTAATATGCCTGGAAGAATACTGACAACGTTCCTCATCTGTGTAGCCGATTGAATAATTAGTTTATTAATGCTGGTACCTTGAATGCAACCACTGAAATGCTGTTTCTCGTTGCAATGCACCAATTAAAGTATTATCAATTGTGTGGGCTGCTCGACTGTTTCTTGCATGCAGTGAAAATGTGATGTCCATGTGATGTGCATGTAATACTGTATAATGTCTCTTATTACATACATATCCAAGTAATCATGGTGAAACTTATATACTTCAGATCTTGGACGCTTTTTATTCGGAGCACAAAGGAGATAAACCTGTGGAATTCCCACTTTTCGACTTTCTGTAGCAGATTGTACAGCTATGTCAGCATAAGAGGCAGCAAATGGCTAATAGTTCAACAGTCATTGAATTGTGCAGTGTTCTTGACAAAAGAAAAACAATAACATGCAAAAGAGCAAAAATATGGAAATATAAATACGGAAAATATAATGCACCAATAACAAAAAGGTTGAGAGCTTTAATGGCAAAAAACAAAACATTACTGAATGACAATAAAGATTGGTAGTAAGGTAATACTTATTGGATGGCCAACACTACCACTGCCAATATGCACAGTGCCAAAAGGTGGATATGGGAGGACTGCTTTTCCAATACCCACCTCACCTCCTCCACAAGCTAGCATGGCATGTGAAGTGAGAAACTGTGCCACAACCACAACTCACAAAACCTGGTGCAGGAGTGGTTTGCGTCATCATTGCATTGCATCCCAATTTGCGGTCTGACTAGAAACTGTGGCCCGCGACACTCATATGCAGTCAAACTTGCAGAGCATTGGCTCCTGCCATTTTTCAGTGGTTTTTGGTTCCACGATGTGGTTTATGAACCCTCCTCTATTAGAGCTGCCACCTACTGTCTGCAAGTAGTTATTGCATGTTCACATCCAACATAGGTGGTGGTAACATTAATGTGACTTTTTTTTCTGAGTCATCAGTCTTCTGATGGTTTGATGTGGCCTGCCAGGAATTCTTCTCCTGTGCCAACCTCTTCATCTCAGAGTAACACTTGCAACCTATGCAGCCGACTATTTGCTGGATGTATTCCAATCTCTGTCTTCCTATACAGTTTTTGTCCTCTACAGCTACCTCTAGTACCATGAAAGTTATTCTATGATGTCATCACAGATGTACTACCGTCCTGTCCTGCGTGTCAGTGTTTTCTTTATACTACTTCTCTCGTCAGTTCTGCAGAGAACCTCCTCATTCCTTACCTTATCAGTCCACCTAATTTTCTACATTCTTCTATAGCAAGACATCTCGAATACTTCGATTCTTTTCTTTTCCGATTTTCCCACTATCCATGTTTCACTACCATACAATGCTGTTCTCCAAATATACATTTAGAAATTTCTTCCTCAAATTAAGCCCTATATTTGATACTAGTAGACTTATCTTGGCCAGGATGCCCTTTTTGCCAACGCTAGTCTGCTTTTTATGTCCTCCTTGTTCGATCTGTCATGGGTTATTTTGCGCCTTGGTAGCAGAATTCCTTAACTTCACCTACTTCGTGATCACCAATCCTGATGTTATGTTTCTCACTATTCTCGTTTGAGCTGCTTCTCATTACTGTCATTTTTCTTCGATTTATGCGCCATCCTTATTTTGTACTCATTAGACTCTTCATTTCATTCAGCAGATCCTGTAATTCTTCTTTACTTTCACTAAGTATAGCAATGTCATCAGCGAATCTTATCACTGACATCCTTTCACCTTGAATTTTAATTCCACACTTGAAACTTTCTTTTATTTACATCATTGCTTCTTCATTGTACAGACTGAACAGTGGGAGCGAAAGACTACGCCCCAGTATTGGGACAAGGCTGTTTCTGGCGCACTCTGCATTGTTGCCAGATGCATCCAAGATAGCGGCCACGACGTCATTCAAGATGGCTGATTTTGGAGGGAGGTTTGAATATTAGTGGGAAGATAGGTCAATTGGTCTACCTCCACTAACCTAAGTCATATGACCACCACCTCTTTCTAGGAATTGCTAGGGAATTTGAATTTTTGGAGGGAAGATAGGTCAATCGGTGTACCTCCACTAAACTAAGTAAATGGCGGGATAGAAAGGGCACTTGGGCTACCTCCACTAACTTAAGTCACTAGACCACCACCTTGGGCTAGGAAATGGAGGTGAAAGGACTCGACCTATGCTTGGCATAAGTCTTTATTATTTTGCATGCACTATTTTGTTTAAATAATTAGAGGCACTACTACCACCCAGTGTGGTCGCCAAGGGGTCCGGACTCCAACTGACCTAGTACACATTACCACCACCAGAGGTTGCTGTCATTCCTCCTGTGATGTAATTCAAGATGGTGGGGGGAAATGGCAGGAAACAGTGTGGTTTCCATGGGGTCTGGACTCTAACTGACCTAGTACACAGTACCACCGCCAGAGGGCACTCTCATCCATGATGCAATCCAAGATGGCTGCTGTGACACCAGTTGATGATGCAAGTACCGTTATCCAAGATGGCGGGAAACAGTGTGTTCGTCATGAGGTCTGGGTCTAGCACACAGTATCACCACCAGAGAGCAGTCTTCTGTTCTGTGATGTAATCCAAGATGATGGTCTGGAGTGGGGGAGATGGGAGGAAAAGGACTCTGCCTGTGCTGGACATAATTCTTTATTTTGCAGGCAGTGTCTACACCATGAGATTTAGACACCAACTAACCTAGTACACAGTACTGCCACCAGAGGGTGCTGTCAACCCTACTGTGATGTAATCCAAGACGGTGAGCTGGAGGGGGAAAATGGCGCGAAAATGAATCAGCCTGCGCTGGGTAGCTAGAGAGAGTAAGAAAGGAGTGTACTTTATTTATTTCACAACAATTTATTTAGGGAAGATTATTGAAAGATAGTATATTTATCATACTGATACAAAACACTCGCTCTGACATGCTGGGGGTCATGCCACACAGCCCACAGACCAGTAAACGTCTCCTAAATAATGCTCTGCAGACACACAAACAACTCCTAAATTACCTAAACAATTTCAGCACAGACATGCAAACTCCTCCTAAATATTGCATTACACTGATGTGTAGATATGCTCAGTACTCATAAACTGTCCAATTAGCACATACCACAGCCTACACACCTGCTCGCAAAATAATGCAACAGACACACGCAGGCACCACCGGCCACCTCATGTCCAATGGACCTCACATGCTCCCAGAAGTCGAGATGCACCGACAGCGCCTGCAAAGTGATTCAGTCACCAGCTGCCAAGCCACGCACAGGTGCCCATTCGGGTCCCTCAAGCATGAGGAGGTGATATTACTTTAATACTTGGTACTTGAGAAATTCCTCTCGAAATACGTGTTCACCTAAGCACCGCTGCTGATGTGACCGGACGGAAGCAAAGACCTATTTCCAGAGTGTGGTGACACCGTACGCTAGCCAGCACGAACCATAACTCTCACTCCACTGCCGACAACATGTGGAAGTTTACTATTCCTGGATTGATTATGCATAGCTGCGGTGAAGATCCAGTGGGAGCACCATTCGCAATTGTTTTCTGCAGATGAGACTTTCAGTGGTAAAATTATTTTGCACAGATCGCTAAATTGCACTGACAGTTAAACCTGCGAAAGTTGTCTACAGATCATCAAATACATACAAGACTCACAAGAATATTGGAAACCAGGAACATATTTAACAGTGTAACTACAATTAAATATTACAACTGCTGCTACAGTCTGACACTGATTGATGTACAACTAATGTCTTCTCTTGACGGCTGTGGTTCTGGAACGAATCTCAGTATCTATAATGCACATAATTTTCCACATATAAAATGTCTCTCATACTCTCGTGGTTATCAATGTGCTGAATCTATATCTCCATCTTCTCCGGTCATGCCACAGCATAAGCCACAGTTACTTTACAATGCAATATATACACATTTTATACAAATAGTGAGTTATCTTTTATATCTCTAGAGCACCCAAAAATATTATGGTATTCCTACACTCACACCAGCTATATGTCTCGATTCTCCTCAGTCCTAGGAAATTACCTGACAAAGTCACGATCAGCGCTTCTGGAAGATTCTCTCAAAGAAGTGTTATGAAGGACAAGCGTCAGGCACTATGTGTGATAATGAATACCACACCTGCGGGCGTAATGCTTGGAAAGACATCACCAATGCAGGTTGGTGTACTGTAATCATCATCACTATCGATAGAACAACAAGGAAAATGCGAATTCATTCTTCCTTGCAGTCCTAACGTGGCACCCCGTACATCACGTGTTACCCTTCCTTCTTTCAACATACACAAACTTTCTCATTGCTATGCAGAGACTCCTACATATCAGCACAAAGGATGTCTTGTGAATGAATGGGGGATTATGATTGGCTCTTAACGAATTTACCTGCCAAATTACTGATGACGACATTGTGGATGCACTGTCTGCATTTTCTTTTCCTTTTTGCAGACGAGACATTCAGTAGCAATAAACTATTTTACACTGATCACCATATTGCACCGACAACTAAACCTCGCAATGTGCCATACATATCGTCAACTACACTACTCTCCCATTGAGGATGGGAGCTTGAATATTAGAGAGTGAAACCGATCTCCAACCCAGCTATCTATGACAACATACCATGTTGATGTAGTAAACATACAATTCGTATCCTACCCCATACAAAAATCGCCCCTTTTACATCATTTGTACATATACTGCGAAGACAGACAGCACCATAGATATACTCGCGGCACTATATATGTCCATGGGGGTCGGTGGTCACCCATTCCCAATGGGTGACCAGAGCGCCCTCAGTCAGCTGACGTCACTCTCAGAACGTGTTACTATTTTTGGCCCGGACCTGCTTCCCTGCTTGCTTTTTTCTACACCAATCTCCACACTCTGGGATTAAAAGAACAAATATATTTACTCATTGTTTGCTCACAGCACTATCCTACCAATCGCTCACGTAACATAAGTCCGAAGATGCATACTGGGAATTATTTCTCAATAAATCTCAAACTTTATCTAGGTGGAGCATGCCCTAAACCATTGAGTAACTAGAAACTTATCCTGTTTGCGAAGACCTTTTGTGAGAACTCGAAGCAAATAGAGGAAACAGATGTTTCCACTTGTGAATACCAATGTCGGTGATGTAACAGATTCCAAAGCATCCCTATAATTTACAAAGCCAACTAAAGTGTTTCTCATATCTAGAAAATTGGCAAACGTGTCCTCCACGTGTTAGATGCACACACCACAATCGAAATTCTCTCAACTAAATAAAGACAGGAAATGTGAAGAAATAGTCAACTGAGCAATTAACATGGGAGGGAATAATGGCCCAGCGAAAAAACATGTCCATACTGAATGTTGTCAAATTTCCACACAATCACGAAAGCTATTCAGTCATCTAGAGGACAAACTGGTTAAGACGTCTACTTTCCTATGATCCAACGGGTCTCTACATTCGGAGGGCTTCTACCATTAACAGGAAACGTTAATCATCCTCGTACAGGTGACCAGCACTGCACGCCAAGTACACACAGGTAGAATCATCGGTCACATATGTATTTTATCCCTGTACTTAAAACTCAATGTTACGATGTCAGTCACATTTGAACGACATTCGACAACGAGTGAAGTATCGGAAATACTCCATGTTGGAGGCTGTGGCTCTCGAAATAGAAAAATCAGTACCTGTCTATGACTTGACATACTCTTCCCATTGCTATCACAGTGCTTGACATCAAATCCATACCTTCCTTACGAATGGACATAGTCATTTCCTTTGCACATGTTGGAACACAAACACATACTTTATAAGCTTGATGCTCAAGGTGGACCTATCACACATCCCTACTACTACTAAGTATAATAGTTGACCAATAAATGATTCCACACGATACAAAATAATACTGAGAGAAAATCAACAATGGGTGGGCATGTCTCATAAGTTTTTCCTGCTAGTGTTACTACTGTGTCTTAGAAAGAGATTCCACATGTTAAAAAACCTGTTCACAACAACTACTGTATGTTACTGTCACAAGCGGTCTTGGTTCTACAGGTGCACACAAGTATCCATGTTAAAAACCATACTGGCTTTATAAATTGAGGTATGGCATTACCTACGAATGATGTGGTTTTTCCGGACAACTACCGAGACGGTGGTCATAGGAGCATATATTATCAGACCAGCAGTCAGGTTACACATAACCTACTATGAAACACTGTCATAAAATCACTCAATTTTTAAAGTGTTTTGGCTAAGGAACGTGGTATGAAACCGCTTTCTGCAACTCCCTCACACCACTGGACATTTCTCCTGTATTTGTAACGTATTCTGTCTAGATACCAAGTCAGAGGTTCTGCACTATATCCACTGAGTTATAGGTGATGACTGATTGGGACGGATCACAAACAAATGTGCTGATTGAGGTGGTAAGAAGTGTACACTAGCTTTTTAGATCTCTAGTATTACACTAGTACTGCGACAACAGGGGTTCTGCCCCACTTTACATTGTTGACAGATGCATCCAAGATGGCGGCGATGACAACATCCAAGATTGTGGCATGTAGACTTGGCAACAGCACAATATGTCATCCAAGCTGGAAGCCACAACGTTATTCAAGATGGAGGATTCTGGCGGGAACTTTGAATTTTGGCAGGAAAGTGCCACAACCTCCTCCCCCAGGAAAATGGAGGGATGTTCAAATGCCACCAGGAGAATTCATCACACCCCTGCAATTTCTATTAAGCAAAGAAAATCGCGGGAAGATAGGTGACTTGTACTAACCTAAGTCATCCAACCACCACCTCCTCCTACGAACTGGCGCCAAGTTTGAATTTCAACAGGATAATGCCCCATATCACAGTTATACCGATTAAGCAAAGAAAATCGCGGGGAGATAGCTCACGTTGGCTACTTCCACTAACCTAAGTTAACCGACCGCCGTTTCCTCCTATGAACTGGCGCAAAGTATGAATTTTGACAGTAAACAAAGCTCACTTGGGGATTCCTGTTATCTAAGAAAATGGCGCGATGGAAAGCACACTTGTACTAACCTCAGTCGCCCGACTGCCAGCTCCTTCTAAGGATTCGTGGGAAAAAAGGACTTGGAGATAAGCCTTTATTTTAACAATTTCATGCAGGTGTGTTCGCCATGAGGTCGAGAGCCCAGCTGACATAGTACATATCGTCACCCCAAGTGGGCGCTACCATGATGTCAGGTGATGATGAAGTTTCAGTTATCTAAGAAGAAATCAAACAGTGTGTTCACCACAAGGTCTGGATCTAGTACTCAATACCACCAGCAGAGGGTGCTGTGATCCATTTCGGGACATAATCCAGGATGGTGGGGCGAAATGGCGGGAAAACGACTCTGGACACAATTTTTTATTTTGCAGGCAGTCTCTCCACCACGAGACCTAGACTCCAACTGACCTAGTGCACAATACTGCCACCAGAGGGTGCCGTCATCCATCCTGTGACATAATCCAAGACGGAGGGGGGGGGGGCAAATAGCAGGAAAAAGACTCTGTACACAAGTCTTTATTTTACAGACAGCCTCTCCACCACTAGATCTAGAGCCCAACTGACCTAGTGCACAGCACCGCCACCAGATGCTGCTGTCTTCCCCCATCTGATGTAAACCAAGATGGTGGTCTGGAGGGAGAAAATGACGTGAAAATGACTCAGTCTGCTCTGGGCTGCTGTACGGAGCAAGGAAGGAGTGAACTCTATTTATTTTGAAAGAATTTCTTTAGCGATCGAGTATATTTATCACACTGACACAAAACACACACTCTGACATGCTTGGGGCCATCTCAAACAGCCCACAGACCTGTAAACTACTTCTAAATAACACTCTCCAGACACGCAAACGACTCCTAATTTATGGAAATAATTTCAGTACACACTTGCACACTTCTCCTAAATAATACATCACAGTGATGTGTAACATGCTCAGTACTCGTAAACTGACCAAATAACACATAGCACAGCCTACAGACCTGCTCGCAAAATAATGCAATCAATGTGCGCAAGCACCCTCCGCCACCCCATGTCCAGTAGAGCACACAGGAAGCCCCAACAAAGTGACGTGGCCGTCAGCTGTCAAACCATGCACAGGCCCCCACTCGGGTCCCGCAAGCATGAGGTGGCAACATCTCATTCATACTTGGTACCTGAGAAATTCCTATCTAAATACTTGTTCACCTAGACACCACAGCCGACAGACACTATAGGGGGCGCGCACAGCCGTGAGCCGCCGCCGAACGTAGGTGAAAGTTGGCTGCCTGTATTTTCTGGTATACAGTCATGGTTATACTGACGTCACTGAATTCCAAGGCGCGCTCACAGGAGACACCTCCAAGCAGCACATGTATTTACTGCTGATGATAGAATAGCACAGGACGCATTGTTCCTAGAGTGACATGACACACTCGTTTAACCATACTTAACTACCAAGTGTGGCTCTAGCCTCGCCACGAAACATCTGCGTGGACACTCACCATCTAAAACGTTCTTAATGTTATTCTTACGTCACATGGCTTTGTAAAAGAAATAAGACCCAAGTCGACCTCTCGGGAATTGTATACTGTCCCAGAAATAGTTAACGCTCCCTTTCTAGATGTCTCAGCTTGTATGCACGGAAATTCATGCCCTAACAGAACCTGTATAACATCGAATGCACTCATCTCAGCGCTTCTAACGTGCTACCCTTCCTGCTCTCAACATACACAAACGTTCCATCAGCTATGTAGAGGCTCCTATATCCCTGGACAAACGATGTGACTGAATCGAGCATTTTGATTTGCTATTATCGAATTTACCCGCCAAATTACTGATGCCGCTGATATCGAAGCACCATCCATATTTTCTTTCCAGGACTTTCACAGGTAAAATTATTTTGCACAGATCACTGAATTGCATTGACAGTTAAATGCGCAAAGTTGACTACAGATTATCATATACATACCAGACTCACAATAATTTTGGAAACCAGGAATATATTTACCAGTGCAACTACAATTAAATATTACGATTGCTGCTACATTCTGACACCGATTAATGTACAGTTAATGTCTCCTCTTGGCGACTGTGCTTCTGGAACGAATCTCACTATCTATAGCGTATATAATTTTCCACATAAAAACTCTCTCTTATACCCTCGCTGTTATCGATATGCTGAAGCTATAAGTCCCTCGCGATGGGGAGGCTCACAATTTTAGACCAACAGTTGGTAACAGGTATGTTTTTTAAATTAAATTACAGAATGTAGGTACGTTTGAACATTTTATTTCGGTTGTTCCAATGTGATACATGTACCTTTGTGAACTTATCATTTCTGAGAACGTATGCTGTTACAGCGTGATACACTGTAAATACACATTAATGCAATAAATGCTCAAAATGATGTCCGTCAACCTCAATGCATTTGGCAATACGTGTAACGACATTCCTCTACAGCGAGTAGTTCGCCTTCAGTACTGTTCGCACATGCATTGACAATGCGCTAACGCATGTTGTCAGGTGTTGTCGGTGGATCACGATAGCAAATATCCTTCAACTTTTCTCACAGAAAGAAATCCGGGGACGTCAGATCCAGTGAACATGCGGGCCATGGTATGGTGCTTTGATGACCAGTCCACCTGTCATGAAATATGCTATTCAATACCGCTTCAACCGCACGCGAGCTATGTGCCGGACATCCATCATGTTGGAAGTACAGCGCCATTCTGTCATGCAGTGAAACATCTTGTAGGAACATCGGTAGAACTTTACGTAGGAAATCAGCATATATTGCACCATTTAGATTGCCATTCATAAAATGCGGGCCAATTATCCTTCCTCCCATATAGCCGCACCATACATTAACCCGCCAAGGTCGCTGATGTTCCACTTGTCGCAGCCATTGTGGATTTTTCGTTCCCCAATAGTGCGTATCATGCCGGTTTACGTTACCACTGTTGGTGAATGACACTTCGTCGCTAAATAGAACGCGCGCAATAAATCTGTCATCCTCCCATAATTTCTCTTGTGCCTAGTGGCAGAACTGTATACAACGTTCAAAGTCGTCGGCATGCAATTCCTGATGCATAGAAATATGGTATGGGTGCAATCGATGTCGATGTAGCATTCTCAACACTGACGTTTTTGAGATTCCCAATTCTCGCGCAGTTTGTCTACTACTGATGTGCGGATTATCCGCGGCAGCAGCTACAACACCTACTTGGACATCATCATTGGTTGCAGGTCGTGGTTGACGTTTCACATGTGGCTGAACACATCCTGTTTCCTTAAATAACGTAACTATCCGAAGGACGGTCCGGACACTTGGATGATGTCATGCAGGATACCGAGCAGCATACGTAGCACACACCTGTTGGGCATTTTGTTCACAATAGTCATACATCAACATGATATCGACCGCTGGTAAACGGTCCATTTTTACACAGGTGATGTATCACGAAGCAAATACCGTCCGCACTGGTGGAATGTTACGTGATACCACGTACTTCTACGTTTGTGACTATTACAGCGCCATCTATCACATAGTGAAAAAAGTGGTCCAACTAAAACATTCATATATCTTTACGTGCTACACGAATATGTAATAAAAAGGTTCCTATTTTTAAAAAAACGCAGTTGATATCCTTTTGACCTATGGCAGCGCCATCTAGCGGGCCAACCATAGCGCCACCTGATTTCCCCCTTCAAGCAAGACGAGCTTCGTTCTTTGTAGCTTTCTCGTTTGATGCTTATTTCGTGAGATATTTGGCCCAGTCACTATCAATGGACCACCCTGTATATACGGTACTGTCCATCTTTGCAGTATATGTATGAATGATGCAAAAGGGATGATTTTATATGGTGGAGGATATGAATTGTATGTTCACTACATCGACATGGCAGACAATGATATATTTCCTGGTTGGAGATCAGTTTTGCAGACCAATATTCAACCTCCTGCCCTCGGTGGGATAACAGTGTAAGTGAGTAAGAGTCGTCCCATATTTGACGATGTGTATGGCACTTTGGGAGGTTTAGTTGTCGGTGCAATATGGTAATTAGTGAAAAATAGTTTATTACTGCTGGATGTCGCGTCTGTACAAAGAAAGAAAAGGCTGATTGTGCTTCCCTAGGACTGGGGAGCATTGTGACGTATAGCCGGTGTGAGTGTAGGCATACTATAATTTTTTCTGGTGTTGTACAAATATAAAAGATAACTGCACTGTTTGTATAAAATATGTATATATCGTATTGTAAAGTTACTGTGGCTTACGTTGCGTAAAATTGGTATATATTGCATTGTAAAGTTACTATTGTTTATGTTATGGCATGACCAGAGAGGATGACTGTGTGGTCTATCGTGAGGGACGTACAGATTCAGCAGATCGATAACAGTGAGGGTATGAGAGAGAGATTTACGTGGAAAATTATATGCGCTATAAATAGTGAGATTCGTTCCAGAAGCAAAGTCGCCAAGAGGAGACATTAACTGTACACTGATCGGTGTCAGAATGTAGCAGCAATCGTAATATTTAATTGTAGTTACACTGGTAAATATCTTCCTGGTTTCCAATATTATTGTGAGTCTGGTTGTTGTTGTTCTGGTCTTCAGTCCCGAGAATGGTTTGATGCAGCTCTCCATGCTACTCTATCCTGTGCAAGCTTCTTCATCTCCCAGTACCTACTGCAACCTACATCCTTCTGAATCTGCTTAGTGTATTCATCTCTTGGTCTCCCTCTATGATTTTTAGCCTCCACGCTGCCCTCCAATACTAAATTGGTGATCCCTTGATGCCTCAGAACATGTCCTACCAACCGATCCCTTCTGCTTGTCAAGTTGTGCCACAAACCCCTCTTCTCCCCAGTCCTATTCAATACCTCCTCATTAGTTATGTGATCTACCCATCTAATCTTCAGCATTCTTCTGTAGCACCACATTTCGAAAGCTTCTATTCTCTTCTTGTCTAAACTGTTTATCGTCCACGTTTCACTTCCATACATGGCTACGCTCCATACAAATACTTTCAGAAATGACTTCCTGACACTTAAATCTATATTCGATGTTAACAAATTTCTCTTCTTCAGAAACGCTTTCCTTGCCATTGCCAGTCTATATTTTATATCTTATCTACTTCGACCGTCATCAGTTATTTTGCTCCCCAAATAGCAAAACTCCTTTACTTCTTTAAGCGTCTCATTTCCTTATCTATTTCCCTCAGCATCACCCGACTTAATTCGACTACATTCCATTATCCTCGTTTTGTTTCCGTTGATGTTAATCTTATATCCGCCTTTCAAGACACTGTCCATTCCGTTCAACTGCTCTTCCAATTCCTTTGCTTTCTCTGACAGAATTACAATGTCATTGGCGAACCTGAAAGCTTTTATTTCTTCTCCATGGATTTTAATACCTACTCCGAATTTTTGTTTTGTTTACTTTACTGCTTGCTCAATATACAGATTGAATAACATCGGGGAGAGGCTACAACCCTCACTCCCTTTCCAACCACTGCTTCCCTTTCATGCCCCTCGACTCTTATAACTGCCATCTGGTTTCTGTACAAATTGTAAATAGCCTTTCGCTCCCTGTATTTTATTCCTGCCACCTTTATAATTCGAAAGAAAGTATTCCAGTCAACATTGTCAAAGGCTTTCTCTAATTTTACAAATGCTGGGAACGTAGGTTTGCCTTTCCTTAATCTTTCTTCTGAGGTGGGTCGTAAGGTCAGTATTGCCTCACGTGTTCCAGTATTTCTACGGAATCCAAACTGATCTTCCCCGAAGTCCGCTTCTACCAGTTTTTCCATTCGTCTGTAAAGAATTCGCGATACTATTTTGCAGCTGTGACTTATTAAACTGATAGTTCGGTAATTTTCGCATCTGTCAACACCTGATTTCTTTGGGATTGGAATTATTATATTCTTCTTGAAGTCTGACGGTATTTCGCCGGTCTCATACATCTTGCTCACCAGGTGGTAGAGTTTTGTCAGGACTGGCTCTCCCAAGGCTGTCAGTAGTTCTAATGGAATGTTGTCTATTCCCGGGGCCTTGTTTCGACTCAGGTCTTTCAGTGCTCTGTCAAACTCTTCGCACAGTATCATATCTCCCATTTCATCTTCATCTGCATCCTCTTCCATTTCCATAATACTGTCCTCAAGTACATCACCCTTGTATAGACCCTCTATATACTGCTTCCACCTTTCTGCTTTCCCTTCTTTGCTTAGAACTGGGTTTTCATCTGAGGTCTTGATATTCATACAAGTGGTTCTCTTTTCTCCAAAGGTCTCTTTAATTTTCCTTTAGGCAATATCTATCTTACCCCGAATGAGATAAGTCTCTAAATCCTTACATTTGTCCTCTAGCCATCCCTGCTTAGCCATTTTGCACTTCCTGTCGATCTCATTTTTGAGACGTTTGTATTCCTTTTTGCCTGTTTCATTTACTGCATTTTTATATTTTCTTTTTTCATCAATTAAATTCAGTATTTCTTCTGTTATCCAAGGATATCTACTAACCCTCGTCTTTTTACCTACTTGATCCTCTGCAGCCTTCACTATTTCATTCCTCAAAGCTACCCATTCTTGTTCTACTGTATTTCTTTTCCCCATTCCTGTCAATTGTTCCCTTATACTCTCCGTGAAACTCTGTACAACCTCTGGTTTAGTCAATTTATCCAGGTCCCATCTCCTTAAATTCCCACCTTTTTGCAGTTTCTTCAGTTTTAACCTACAGTTCATAACCAATAGATTGTGGTCAGAGTCCACATCTCCCCCTGGAAATGTCTTACAAGTTAAAACCTATTTCCTAAATCTCTGTCTTACCATTATATAATCTATCTGAAACCTGTCAGTGAGTCTGGTATGTATTTGATAATCTGCAGACAACTTTGTGGGTTTAAGCGTCAACGCAATTTAGCGATCTGTGCAAAATATGGATGGTGCTTAGACATCAGCGGCATCAGTAATTCGGCGGGTAAATTCGATAAGAGCAAATCAAAATGCTCAATTCAGTCACATCGTTTGTCCTGGGATATAGGAGACTCTACATAGCGGAGGGAACGTTTGTGTATGTTGAGAGCAGGAAGGGTAGCACGTTAGGAGCGCTGAGATGAGTGCATTCGATGTTATACAGGTTCTGTTAGGGCATGAATTTCCGTGCATACAAGCTGAGACATCTAGAAAGGGAGCGTTAACTATTTCTGGGACAGTATACAATTCCCGAGAGGTCGACTTGGGTCTTATTTCTTTTACAAAGCCATGTGACGTAAGAATAACATTAAGAACGTTTTAGATGGTGAGTCTCCACGCAGATGTTTCGTGGCGAGGCTAGAGCCACACTTGGTAGTTAAGTATGGTTAAACGAGTGTGTCATGTCACTCTAGGAACAATGCGTCCTGTGCTATTCTATCATCAGCAGTAAATACATGTGCTGCTTGGAGGTGTCTCCTGTGAGCGCGCCTTGGAATTCAGTGACGTCAGTATAACCATGACTGTATACCAGAAAATACAGGCAGCCAACTTTCACCTACGTTCGGCGCGCGCCCCCTATAGTGTCTGTCGGCTGTGGTGTCTGGGTGAACAAGTATTTAGATAGGAATTTCTCAGGTACCAAGTATGAATGAGATGTTGCCACCTCATGCTTGCGGGACCCGAGTGGGGGCCTGTGCATGGTTTGACAGCTGACGGCCACGTCACTTTGTTGGGGCTTCCTGTGTGCTCTACTGGACATGGGGTGGCGGAGGGTGCTTGCGCACATTGATTGCATTATTTTGCGAGCAGGTCTGTAGGCTGTGCTATGTGTTATTTGGTCAGTTTACGAGTACTGAGCATGTTACACATCACTGTGATGTATTATTTAGGAGAAGTGTGCAAGTGTGTACTGAAATTATTTCCGTAAATTAGGAGTCGTTTGCGTGTCTGGAGAGCGTTATTTAGAAGTAGTTTACAGGTCTGTGGGCTGTGTGAGATGGCCCCAAGCATGTCAGAGTGTGTGTTTTGTGTCAGTGTGATAAATATACTCGATCGCTAAAGAAATTCTTTCAAAATAAATAGAGTTCACTCCTTCCTTGCTCTGTACAGCAGCCCAGAGCAGACTGAGTCATTTTCACGTCATTTTCTCCCTCCAGACCACCATCTTGGTTTACATCAGATGGGGGAAGACAGCAGCATCTGGTGGCGGTGCTGTGCACTAGGTCAGTTGGACTCTAGATCTAGTGGTGGAGAGGCTGTCTGTAAAATAAAGACTTGTGTACCGAGTCTTTTTCCTGCTATTTGCCCCCCCCCCCTCCGTCTTGGATTATGTCACAGGATGGATGACGGCACCCTCTGGTGGCAGTATTGTGCACTAGGTCAGTTGGAGTCTAGGTCTCGTGGTGAAGAGACTGCCTGCAAAATAAAAAATTGTGTCCAGAGTCGTTTTCCCGCCATTTCGCCCCACCATCCTGGATTATGTCCCGAAACGGATCACAGCACCCTCTGCTGGTGGTATTGAGTACTAGATCCAGACCTTGTGGTGAACACACTGTTTGACGCCATTTTGGATATCTTACTTGCGTCATCACCTGATGTCACGGTAGTACCTTCTGCCGGTGACGATATGAAATAAGTCAGTTGGTGTCTGGATCTCACAGTGAACACAATGGTTGCCGCCATCTTGGATTACGTCACAGATGAGGTCGCCTTCTGGTAGTGGCGAACACACGTGCATGTAATTGTTTAAATAAACACTTACCTCTAGTCCATTTTTCCCATGAATCCTTAGGAGGAGATGGCGGTCGGGCGGCTGAAGTTAGTACAAGTGTTCTTTCTTTCGCGCCATTTTCTTAGATTAGCAGCGAAACCAGAAGTGAGCTTTGCTTACTGTCAAAATTCAAACTTGGTGTCAGTTCATAGGAGGAAGTGGCGGTTGGTTGACTTAGGTTAGTGGAGGTAACCAAGTGAGCTATCTTCCCGCTTTTTTTTTTTTTTTTTTTTTTTTTGCTTAGTAGAGATAACCGTTGTGTGGTGCATTATCCTGTAGAAATTCTAACTTGGTGCCAGTTCGTAGAGGAGGCAGCAGCCGAATGACTTACGTTAGTACAAGTGACCTATCTTCCCGCGATTTTCTTTGCTTAGTAGAGATTATTGGGGTGTGTGGCATTATCCTGTTGGAATTTTAACTTCCAGACATTTTTCTGGGGGAGGGGGTTGTGGCACCTTCCTGCCAAAATTCAAAGTTCCTGCCTAAATCCACCATCTTGAATGACATCACAGCCTCCATATTGGATGACGTCATGCGCTGCTGCCAAGTCTACATGCCGCCATCTTGGATGACGGCATCACCACCATCTTGGATACATCTGGCAACAATGGAGAGTTGGGGAGAACTTCCCTTGTCCCAATACTTATGCTATCTGCTAGAAATCATTTCTATGATTTGGAATCAAGTCTTTCCATTTAACCACATACCTGCGTTGGATCACTACCATAAGTGAATGATATTTCTGGTACTCTCATGGCTCAAAACCAGACATCCTTCTCAAACATGTCTGCTACAGTTAAATTCCAACGTGGTTTTAGCCAACCTCTGCGCATCTTGCAACTGATCCCATTTCTACAGCTTAATGCATGTGATCATTCCAGTTTAAGTCGGAGAAAGCCATATCCACCACCTTCTGCAACCCATGTAGCAACAGAACGACCTGAGTTAGTGCAACAGGACCATGTTTTGACCATTCGGTGGAAATGCATGCATTGTAGTGTGTCTCCAAACTAGACACAGATACTACAGTCCGAAGCAGATCTGCATCCATTCACATTTATCAGCCCAACAGGATATCGTCATTATTCTGTACCATCCTACAGAGAAAAATTATGAACCATAAAAACTCCACTAACTTCTTCCTATATAGAACTCACCTAGGCAACCGATGGTGGTGCGATGATGCATAGCTGCGATGGGGGTTCAGCGCAGATAGAGAGACGTTGCAATGCTCGCCAGAATAGCATTCCTCCTAGTATTCCTAACGGAACAGCCTGGCCGTCAGTAAATTTACCCGTCAAACTGCTGCTGCTGCTGGTGCAGGATGATCCTATTAAATATACAGCTTTCGATCCACTGCAGAGGCCAGTTTAAGGTTTCATCACTTGTACTGTAGGAGGATGGTTGTATCCTGTGGACTATACTGTAAATTGCAAGAGATGATAATTGTGGCCCTGTATCGTTGTGTGAAGCATTATTTGTTTCTGACATAGCACGCTTTGTACATCGCCATACACTTTGTTTTTCTATCACGACTTTGAGGTCTGTGTCAGGTCGTAGACTGACATTAAGATGCTCTGAGCCATGGCCTCTCGCAGAAAACTAGACAGCACACAATATAAATCCTATTGTTACTGTGGCTACCATAACACACCACAAACATGGTATGATTTTAATAAAAGAGAGTTACAATATAAGGAAAGTGGAAGAGTTTTAAAGCCTTGGCGTAGCTGTCCAAACTACATTTAAACTCATCTGTCATAGTCACGGAATAGCTGATGACTCTACGTTAAGTGTAGACTGATTCATCATATTACAGTCATGTACAGGATCAGTGTGTCAGTGCTACCCACCCCAGAAAGTGCTGTCCATCCACCAAAACTCTTTTCTCCAACTCAAACAAGCGATATCAGTCAATCATTATGTGGTAACCAGCAGCATACCAGTGCACGGGTTGGATGGAAAAGACACGGTCGATGTACTCTAATAATAAGCAACGCAGTTGATAGTGTCAACAATTTTACAGTAATTTCAACACCGACCAATGATGTGACAGCATCTTTCTCAATTTCAGTATCACAGCTAAACCACCCCTTCTCCATTTTGAAAGTATCATTGCGAACGTGGATACATGATTGTGCAGTATATTCATTACTTGTTAATTCTCGAACATCAAAATATATCAGGCAGCACTCTACATATTTCTAACATCTCGAACATAGTGCTTAATTTACGATCTATCTCTCTGCGTATGGGAGTCACAGAGCATTTTCGCTGTCTTAGGGTAAAATTAGAGAGTGAAATACCCTCCTAACACTCTTATTGACCAACCCACCCTGCAGCACCGTTACCGATTTGTTCTGCAACCAACCAGAAGAAGATTGCTACATTCCACGTCTCGTGAATGAATTGAGCTGGCCGAGTCCTCACCCATCCAAGTGCACAAGATTTCTCGAGTTGCGCCCATGTCGGGGAGGTTAGCACTCCTTATTGATGTATAGTAACAGATTTGAAAGTGTCGTGATGTAATAGCAGGCGATTAAGAAGAACAAGAAACAGATGATTTTTATGTGTGATTGAGCTGCAGGCGGACAGTGTTCGAAGCATTTTTACGTAAATTAACCAAGCTATCAATTTTAAAGTATTATTCCAGAGTCTCGGATCAGGACCTGGAAGGTATTAGTAAGAGAGAACATAAACACATGCACTCCTAAGGCTACAACGTTCTGCACTTAAAACGGGCTATAACGTTAGATCACTTGTGTTTCCAGTCTGGTCCCTTTAATCCCACAAACCAACCAAGCAATTTGTGTTTCCGACCTATCTGTTGCATGGAATGTAGCGCTGTTAATATTCCAGCCTAAGAAATATATTTCAAGCCCATGACATACATCCTTCCTGGTTTCTCTATGATAAACTATGTTATCGAATAGAAAAACAAAAAACTACTTCTGTACAACATTTGCTCTGCATGGTATGAGCACAGTATAGCTTTCCCCAGACATATAGCGTCCATTGTTCTCATCAGATCATGGTTCAGAAAGTATACGATGCCTGCATCAGTCCTATGTAAAATGATCGTTAGTAATGGTGGATACCTCTTACAAGGAAATAGATAAAGGCATAGCAGCTGCATCAGACATGTGAAAATTACGTCATTCAACCACTAACTCTGTAAACACCACATCTGTCAGGCAAATGTATACACAGGGATTGCAGTACCTCACGAGCACCTGTCGCTAATTTAGTTACGAAGCTGAATTCTCGATTTTAAACCCAATATGAGATGGGGGAGATGGAGTACATCACATAAATCAAAGTTAGTTTAGAGGAAAGTGTCACGTTACATCACACGTGAGATGGAAGTCCTCTGATGACTGACAGGTTTACTGTTAATTACCGCAAGTAGACAGTGTTTTAAATCACATACAGGAGACGTGGCTGTATACGAGTCGAACGGAGGTTATGTCACGTAGCTAATGCATCCTGACAGAACACTGCAAAAATTGAACTATAGCAACGTCTCCCTCTCTAGAATGCATCATCAGTCTACCATTTAACCGTACCTCGTCACAGCTCCATCTCAATCGATCACTCCATCCACTCTCTGTTATCCTTTAACGCAGATGCAAATAAGTTTAGAGGCGGATGGTTCTCTGTCTTTTAGAAAAGCGTCAAATACAGTAGTCAGCTCGTGTGCTGAATAGACATACATTATAATGCTACCTCGATGGAGAAAAATTTTACTGCTTCACTGGTTCCCTTCGCTTCCATATTGACGTTTTCTCAGATTCCTCTTGGTGCCGCATGCTCTGTGCCAACCAGAAGATACGCGAGTACTTCCTCAATTTCCCCGCATTTCGGCGTATATCCGGTCAATTCATACCTATTCCCAGTCATTTTCCGCAATACTATCGATTTTTTTGTCAGTTCTATCCATGCGATCATTACATAACCTCTCGTTCTGTGTTCCAAAACTGCTTTTAAATGTAGTACAGCTACCAAGACCTAGCCCAAATGCGTAGTATAGCACTGTACTCGATTGTATCCACTCACCTCCACATTTGGAGAGTGTTTGCTCTGTTTTCTGGGAGACTTCCACGACACATGCATATACACAGATATACAGGCACATGCAAAAGAGCAGACACCACACTTATATCATTAAGGTGATGGTGGCCACCGATCCCTTCAATGCAGCTGCACCACCAAGCTCGAACCATGACAGGAAATGGCGAGGTGCAGCGGGTAATGAGGCTAATGAGAAGGGGCTTTACATCAACAATATGTAATATAAATCGAGAATGTGGGTCTGATGGGAGGAGTGGTAGGGTAGTTCACTTGATTGTGATGACTACTGTGCTGAGATGGTGTTGTGGTCAGCTCATCTGCCCAGTAAGCAGGCCGGCCGCGGTGGTCTAGCGGTTCTGGCGCTGCAGTCCGGAACCGCGGGACTGCTACGGTCGCAGGTTCGAATCCTGCCTCGGGCATGGGTGTGTGTGATGTCCTTAGGTTAGTTAGGTTTAAGTAGTTCTAAGTTCTAGGGGACTTATGACCTAAGATGTTGAGTCCCATAGTGCTCAGAGCCATTTGAACCATTTGAACCATTTGAACCCAGTAAGCAGGAAATCCACGTTCAGATTCTAGTTCAGCACTAATTTTCAACTTATCCCATTGGTATAAATCAATGCCCACTGGAAGCTAATGTCTTTAATTCCTTTCTATCTTGATTCATAGTGGCTGCAGGATCAAAATAGCGTCTGTTCTTTGGGACATGTCTACATCTATATATAATGAAGATGATGTGTGGTCAATGACCCCTTCAGTGCAGATGCAGACCAGGCTTGAACTCTTTTGGCAATCAGCATGATGTCAAGAGTAATGAGGCTAATGAGCAGGAGCATTAGGTCAGTAGTGTGTGATATAAGTTGAGAATTAGCGTCCTGACAGGAGGTGTGCTAGGGTATTCCATGCAGTTGTGGGAAGCACTATGTCCAGATGGCATAGTGGCCAGTGCATCTGCCTAGTAAATAGGAGACCAGTATTCGAATCGTGGTCCAGCATAGATTTTCAACTTGTCCCGTTGATAGCAATCAGTGCCCACTGTCAGCTAATGTCTTTATTTCCTTTGTGCTTTAAGACCAATTAGTCACAGCCAGAATCAGTCAAGTAATCTAATACCTGGGTGAAACAATTTGCAGGGATATGAAATGGAGTGAGTGGTAACCTAAGCTCAATTGCAGGTGGAGCTGGTGGCAAACTGGAGTTCATAAGCAAGATACTGGGAAAAAGCACTCAGTCTGCAAAGGAGATTGCTTACAAATCACTTATGCATCTCATTTTACAGTATTCTTCACGTTTGTAGGACCCTTAACATATAGGATTAATAGAAGGTATTGTACCTATACAAAGGAGGGCTGCACTAATGGTTACAGGTTTGTCTGGCAAGTGGAAATGTTGGAAAGCCTGAACTGGCAAACCCTTGATGACAGACGCCAGTTATCCCGCAAAAGCTACTTACAAAATTTCAAGAGCCAGTATCTACAGACAATCTTAAGGTCCTATGTATCGCATCCTATGGAGGTCACAAAGACAAATTAGTCTAGCTGCAGTGCTTTTTGTGGCATTTAAGCAGTCATTCTACCCACACTCCATAAGTGGTTGCAACAGAAAGAAACCAAAGATGTGGTATCATGCTATGCTGAACTTCACAGTGGTTTACAGATTAGGCGCATGAACACTGAGGTGACAAACGTCATGGGATACCTCCCAATCTCGTGTTGGACCTCTTTTTTCGCAGCATAGTGCAGTAACTCAACGTGGCATGTACTCAACAAGGTGCTGGAAGTCCCCTGCAGAAATATTGAGCCATGTTGGAAAAAATTTGGAAATTTGTGGTAAGGTAGTATGGGACCAAACTGCTAAGGTCATCGGTCCCTAGGCTTACGCACTATTTAATCTAACTTAAAGTAACTTACACTAACGACAACACACACACACACCCATGCCCCAGGGAGGACTCAAACCTCCGACAGGGAGAGCCGTGGAAACCATGTCAAGGCGCCCCAGACCGCTCAGATACCCCGCACGGCATCCATGTTGCCACTATAGCCATCGATAATAGCAAAAATATTGCCAGTGCAGGATTTTGTGGGCGAACTGACCTCTTGCTTATGTCTCATAAATGTTCAATGGGATTCATGTCGGGTGACTTGGTGATTAGATTAGATTAGATTAATACAAGTTCCATGGATCATGAATATGATATTTCGTAATGATGTGGAACGAGTCGAATTTTCCAATACATGACATAATTAGGTTAATTTAACAACATACTTAAGTTAGTATAACAACTTTATTTTTTTGTGTTTTTTGTTTTTCTTTATTTTTTTATTTTTTTAATTTTTTTTTCTTAATTTATATCTAAAAATTCCTCTATGGAGTAGAAGGAGTTGTCATTCAGAAATTCTTTTAATTTTTTCTTAAATACTTGTTGGTTATCTGTCAGAATTTTGATACTATTTGGTAAGTGACCAAAGACTTTAGTGCCAGTATAATTCACCTCTTTCTGTGCCAAAGTTAGATTTAATCTTGAATAGTGAAGATCATCCTTTCTCCTAGTATTGCAGTTATGCACACTGCTATTACTTTTGAATTGGGTTTGGTTGTTAATAACAAATTTCATAAGAGAGTATATATACTGAGAAGCTACTGTGAATATCCCTAGATCCTTAAATAAATGTCTGCAGGATGATCTTGGGTGGACTCCAGCTATTATTCTGATTACACGCTTTTGTGCAATAAATACTTTATTCCTCAGTGATGAATTACCCCAAAATATGATGCCATATGAAAGCAATGAGTGAAAATAGGCGTAGTAAGCTAATTTACTAAGATGTTTATCACCAAAATTTGCAATGACCCTTATTGCATAAGTAGCTGATCTCAAACGTTTCAGCAGATCATCAATGTGTTTCTTCCAATTTAATCTCTCATCAATGGACACACTTAAAAATTTGGAATATTCTACCTTAGCTATATGCTTCTGATTAAGGTCTATATTTATTAATGGTGTCATACCATTCACTGTACGGAACTGTATGTACTGTGTCTTATCAAAATTCAGTGAGAGTCCGTTTACAAGGAACCACTTAGTAATTTTCTGAAAGACAGAATTGACAATTTCATCAGTTAATTCTTGTTTGTCAGGTGTGATTACTATACTATCATCAGCAAAGAGAACTAACTTTGCCTCTTCATGAATATAGAATGGCAAGTCATTAATATATAATAAGAACAACAAAAGACCCAAGACCGACCCTTGTGGAACCCCATTCTTGATAGTTCCCCAGTTTGAGGAATGTACTGATCTTTGCATGTTATGAGAACTACTTATTTCAACTTTCTGCACTCTTCCAGTTAGGTACGAATTAAACCATTTGTGCACTGTCCCACTCATGCCACAATACTTGAGCTTGTCTAGCAGAATTTCATGATTTACTCACTCACTCGAATTGTCTAGAATGCTCTGACATGGCGCATTGTCGTCCATAAAAATCGTTGTTTGGGGAACATTAAGTCCTTGAATGGCTGCAAATAGCCTCCATGTAGCCGAGCAGAAACATTTCCAGTCCATGATCGGTTCAGTTGGATCAAACGACCCAGTACATTCCCTGTAAACACAGCCTACACCATTACAGAGCCACCACCACTGTCTACAGTGCCTTGTTGACAACTTGGGTCCATGACTTCGTGGAGTCTGCGCCACACTCGAAATTACCATCAGCTCTTAATAAATGAAATCCGGACTCATCTGGCCAGGCCACGGTTTTCCAGTCGTCTAGGATCCCACCGATAAGGTTACGAGCCCAGGAGAGGCGCTGCAGGCGATGTCGTGCTGTTAGCAAAGGCACCCCCGTCGGTCGTCTGCCGCCATAGCCCATTAACTCCAAGTTCCACCGCACTCTCCTGACGGATACTTTCGACGTACATCCCACGTTGATTTCTGCAGTTAGTTTACGCAGTGTTACTTGTCTGCTTGCACTGACAACTCTACGCAGATACCGCTGCTCTCGGTCGTTAAGTGAAGGCTGTCGGTCACTGCGTTGTCCATGGTGAGAAGTCATGCCTGAAATTTGATTTTTTTCGGCACATTCTTGACACTGGATCTCGGAATGTTGAATTCTCTAACGATTTCCGAAATTGAATGTCCCATGCGTCTAGCTCCAAATACCACTCCGCATTCAAAGACTGTTAATTCCTGTCGTGTGATGACATTCACGTAGTAAATCTTTTCATATGGATCACTCGAGTACAAGCGACAGCTCCACTTGTGAACTGCCCTTTTGTACCGTGTGTATGTCCGCATCTCGTGGTCGTGCGGTAGCGTTCTCGCTTCCCACGCCCGGGTTCCCGGGTTCGATTCCCGGCGGGGTCAGGGATTTTCACTGCCTCGTGATGACTGGGTGTTGTGTGCTGTCCTTAGGTTATTTAGGTTTAAGTAGTTCTAAGTTCTAGGGGACTGATGACCATAGATGTTAAATCCCATAGTGCTCAGAGCCATGTGAACCGTGTGTATGCGATACCACCGCCATTTGTTTACGTGCACATCGCTGTCCCCAGTGTATACCTTCACAATGAACAATACGACAAAAGGAAAACTGTCATTATGGTTCAAAAAAATGAACAAACGAGAGGGGAGAGAAAGATTGACATTTCTTTGAAACGGACTTCTCTTAGCGGATACTTATTAATTGTATGAGGATGAGGAGCGATGATAATTACTGATTCCTATATGATCTTGTGAGTCAGAAGTTAACGAAATAGAACACTGTGATGAGAAAGGCAATAACAACTTCCGGCTGCTCTTAAGGTCCGTTGCCACTGGCGTATCCTATCAGAGTTGTGAACAGCAAAGCCGACTATCGAAAGCAGCCTTATGTGATACCTGAAGTTTGTGACATGATTCGAGAAGCGTAAGGGAAGGAGTGTTTGAAGGCGAGTGAAAGAAAACTATAAATAGATCATTGAAATAACTTACTATCATTTCATTACAAAATCATAAAATCATGTATCATTGTATATTAATACTGCCCTACCTGTCAAACATGTTTGCAGAAAACGTAATGTGTCAAAAAAACAAAAAAACATACTTTTGTAAGGTAAACATTTTTTATTACCAGCACCACCTTTCTTTTATGTATGGCATGTCTTTTTTGGAAGGTACTGTGGATTGGGGATAAGCAATGTTGGCAAATCATTGATGGTAATTCCAATCTAGCACCGATACGTGAAAGACGATCGTCGATAATAATCGAAATAAAAGTATCAATAATATTAGCACTGATGTTAAGTGGTGTTTCACAATTCATGTTACACACGTCTAGAGGTTATAGAAGGGTCGTAGTAGATCCAGTTTTACATGGGAACCCATGTCCAGAGATGGTAAACATGGGCTCTAAAATGAATAGCTTAAGAGCTGTGAGTACTTGTTCAATAGAGGAGATGTGTTTGACAGTGCTGTAGATGAACAATTGCTCATAGCTCCTCAGGTACGCATTTCTTTTCAGTTTCTTCCACTGTTGTCTGCGACCTACATCTGTTTCAACACGGTAAATTTTGTTCGATGCAGTATCACAATTGCTCTTCTTGTGATAATCTTTACTTCTGGTTGCAAAAAGACACAGCTTCAGTTAATATCGTTCAATAGAAACACTCGCGTTTTCTTAGTGTCAAGTCGGCATATACCCCTTCGAAATCACTTTCTAGGCCTGGTGTGGGGGGTGTGAAGTTTACAGATGCAGTCTGACTTCTCCACGTGGAAGCACAAGCAGGAGTCAGCGCTTCGGCTTCTATCAACAACATTCCTGTATCATCGGACGTCTTTCACGCGTGGATCTAGATTAGCCTTTGCTTCTGGGCAGCATGCAGTGCAGCATGAGGATAGTGAGTTTCGGCAGTGTGTGCAATTCTTCGGGCTCCTGATGTTCGCGCCATCTAAAGTAAATTGGCACTCAGCACAGTGGTTTATGGGAGCAACCATTGTGGGATTTCCCACTTAGGCCGGTATAACATTGTCATATTTCTTTGACAAAGATCTTTGATCAAAGCTCTTTGGTCATATCTTTAGCAGTGTATAAGGGAAGCCTGTAAAATGACTTCAAAGTTAGAGTGTGGATGTAGCTTTGATCAAAGTTCGCCATACTGTATACTTGTTTTACTCGCTTCGGTTGATTCTAACCTGTAAAATGACTTCAAAGTTTGCTTGCTGTGTGGCTACCACGACATTGATAATTTTCATATATGAAGAAAGCGACATTCTCCATAACACCAAACACATTGATTCTCAAAACCTCAATTAGCGACTAGACTGTCATAAAGAAATAGCTGCAGCCATCAGCTGTATTTGAAGTGGCTGCGCTGTGGATGATGTAAGGCTCTGAGCACTATGGGACTCAACTGCTGAGGTCATTAGTCCCCTAGAACTTAGAACTAGTTAAACCTAACTAACCTAAGGACATCACAAACATCCATGCCCGAGGCAGGATTCGAACCTGCGACCATAGCGGTCTTGCGGTTCCAGACTGCAGCGCCTTTAACCGCACGGCCACTTCGGCCGGCGGATGATGTAAGGAAGAAATTAAATGGACTAAGGTGTTTATGGTGATGTGGAAATAAAAGTGCTATCAATAAAATGTACATATGTGAAATGTATTTATTTATTACTTTAAATAACTTAACTGCACCTTCAGAAATTCCTCCTTAAGCGATTTGTCATTGTTTCACATATTTCTGGAACCATATGTGAAACTGTACTTTATTGCAAGCTCGAACAAGTCTCACTTGTTGTTAAGAAATCTTAACATAATTGTGAGATGATCTGTAGCAGAAATCAAATTTCTAAAATGAGTATAATGTTTGCAAATATGAGGGGATGCTTTCATATGGAGAAACTGAAATGTTTGTTTGCCGAGTCTCACATTTACATCTACTTACGTACATTTTAGTAGCTCTTTATGCCCTTACTCAGTAGCTCACAAAACAAATTCTTGTAAACACTTCGAGCTTCTCTTCTCGCTAACCATGATTTCACAAATCATTGTCAAAAAGAAAGCGAATCGTAATTCTTTGTGTTGGTCTGTAGAATGGTTTTTACAAACGGAAGCGTCTGCAGCGTGATAAACTGCACCACCACATTGTCCTGTTTTTAGGTTTCCTGAAGACCCTAAGAGATGTAAACCGCTATATTACAGAAAAGCTTATTTATGATTTTCTTGTAACGTACAGATATTAACTGGAGAATGTCTTGCTCTTTTAAGAACAAAAAATTCCAGGTAACAACAGAAAGCCTGACCTTTTGCAGAAAGAAGTCGTATATCCACTTAAAAACGTGAAGTTTTTCCCACTAAATTTCCAGTGAAATCAGTGAATTTGGAAATAGGAAACGCGTATGGAATGCAATACCTACATTATTTAAAGAACCAGACAAGCCACCGCAAATGTAGCTGAAGGAAGCCACGCAGACGTGATAATAAAAGAACCAAACTTATAATACTGTTTTCCAACACTGAAAAAACCGACTCCACAATTGTAGCTACGTCTGAGCTACGAATAGCAAAAATCTTCAACAAATTCACTTTTGACGCAAACTTAATTACTTTTGCAAAAATATTCGTGTATTAGAAGGTCGAGTAAAGTGTAAGACTGCGAAACATTAGGTTCCCTACAACCTTGGTACATGTAGAGGGAAGTGTCTGTCATAATAAGAACAGACAATAAAAGAAATATATGCTCCTCATGCATGAAATATGTGTTTATATTCTCTCGTTTTCAGGGGAGTAAGCTGCAGTTATACACGTATCCGAAAGTATTCTTTCGTCAATAAGTTGTAGCTTACGTCGCTGAATCAGTGTGATTCGTCTTTTTTTACATTTATTTCGTGTCATTCGTGTCTCTTGACAGTTTAGTGACGCTTGGAACGCAAAACTGCAATAATTATTTCACTAATTAACTAGAAAAATAATAAAAAAACAACCCGTAATCTTACGGCTGCTTTGGGGAGCTAGTGTCAGACGGTAACAATTTTCACAACAGAAGTGTCGCGACTGCATATGTTAGACTGTGGTATAATGCGGCCCTTATGGTCGCTCCCGACAGCCAGCACGTTGAGTGTCAACTTATTGTTAGTTTGCTCAGACAGAACAACAGAGAATGGAAGCGAACGAGCAGTCGCCAGTAAATATTTTGGCCCTCAGCAGTCGTTTACCCTAGAGATAGCGGAAGAGTACGCTAGATAACGAGCGTAGATGTGTCACCCGTATCACCGCCAAACACGTCCCACTAGACACAGCACTGTCCGTTAGAGTCGTGATGAAAAACTTAAACATTCAGAGAGGATTATTTTGCTTAGCGAGCGCACGTTTTTTGACGAAGAAACAAAATTCGAGTAGGAAAAGTCGACTGTTGCTATCTGAATTTGCATGTAAGCGTGACATTGATCTGATCTTTCATATATTTACAATTTGCAGAACTGACGTATTTGTACTAGCTTAGTTTCAGGGGAATTTGCAAAAACTGGTCCTTTACAATAAAAAGGAATTCAGAGCTTGTGCTTATTCGCTCTGTTCCCACCTGTTCTACTTAAAATAGCTGCATCTATTCAATTTATTGTTATTCTAGCGTCCCTAGTTGGACCTCTCAGTGCTTCAGGAACTTTCTACGTCATATTTCTTTTCCTTTGTGCTGGGGAGCTCTTTAATCCCACAAGCAAAATGATATCTATAATCTTATTAGAGCCATACTGAGGTGACCCAACCCCCTGGAGAACTGCTAAAAGCTGCTTCATTCCTAATTTTGATTTAATATTCTTTCTAATTAGTCATTATTTTTATACATACTTATTGTTAAATATATTCTGCACGTTAACATCTTTGTTGTTCAATCTGTATATTGAGCAAGCAGTAAAGAAAACAAAAGAAAAATTCGGAGTAGATATTAAAATCCATGGAGAAGAAATAAAAACTTTGAGGTTCGCCGATGACATTGTAATTCTGTCAGAGACAGCAAAGGACTTGGAAGAGCAGTTGAACGGAATGGACAGTGTCTTGAAAGGAGGATATAAGATGAACATCAACGGAAGCAAAACGAGGATAATGGAATGTAGTCGAATTAAGTCGGGTGATGCTGAGGGATTAGGAGATGAGACACTTAAAGTAGTAAAGGAGATTTGCTATTTGGGGAGCAAAATAACTGATGATGGTCGAAGTAGATAAGATATAAAATGTAGACTGGCAATGGCAAGGAAAGCGTTTCCGAAAAAGAGAAATTTGTTAACATCGAGTATTGATTTGAGTGTCAGGAAGTCGTTTCTGGAAGTATTTGTATGGAGTGTAGCCATGTATGGAAGTGAAACATGGACGATAAATAGTTTGGACAACAAGAGAATAGAAGCTTTCGAAATGTGGTGCTACAGAAGAATGCTGAAGATTAGATGGGTAGATCACATAACTAATGATGAAGTATTGAATAGAATTGGGGAGAAGAGGGGTTTGTCGCACAACTTGACAAAAAGAAGGGACCGGTTGGTAGGACATGTTCTGAGGCATCAAGGGATCACAAATTTAGCATTGGAGGGCAGCGTGGAGGGTAAAAATCGTAGAGGGAGACCAAGAAATGAATACACTAAGCAGATTCAGAAGGATGTAGGTTGCAATAAGTACTAGGAGATGAAGAAGCTTGCACAGGATAGGTTAGCATGGAGAGCTGCATCAAACCAGTCTCTGGACTGAAGACCACAACAACAACAACATCTTTGTTACCGCTTTATTTGAGAAGATCTTTCAAAATAATAGTAGCGCAGTACACGGTGAAGCAGGTACACAATGGAACACTTCATTTCACCTGTACAATTTTTTCTTCATTTTGATATGCAGGGTTATGTTTATGTTCAAATCCTACAGTTATGTAAATAATTCGTTTGTCTTGACTTTATTTGTCTTTGAAAACATGTGATATTTTGAGATGCACAAAATAAGAGTGTTTTGTTAGAGTGTGTGGTATGTGTCTTGTAACAAAATGAACGTTTCCAAATGATATTTTTGAATCTAAAATACTGTGCTTTGTGATTAGAAGTACGACAAGACCAACAACTGGTTACCCCAGCGTGATATAAACAAGAAATAAACATGACGGAAAAGAAAGGAAACAGTAATATCACAAACAGCGATACAAATTTAGAAGTGGACAAAATTAGTGCGCAGCTTCCTCCGTTCTGGACTGAAAAGCCTGATATACGTTTCAGATAAAATTTTAAAGACTGTCTACCTAGACAAACTTCCTGGTAGCGTCCGAAATATTTCAATAATTTCCGAAAAAAATGCGGACAAATTAGCACTAATGGCTGATTGGATGGAGGAAATGCGAAGCACTCAGTCATCTTCAGCGGAAACGTCCCCTCTAGCGTGTAACTCTTCTGCGTCACAGTCTTGAACATTGCTGTCTTCCAGCAACCGTTTATTTGAATGGAGAAATAACACAACCAACCAGTTTCAAATAATTGTTTAATACATTCATCTAGTTTTCGATACCTCTAAAGATGTCTTCATCAGAACGAAAATTTAAAAGTCCTATAAAACAATACATAGAAAAATAAGTTTGACGGAAACATTAACCAAGATGAAAAATGCCATAACACAGATAGGTTAGTTCGTAACGTTGGATTGCGGGAAGGCAATAGTCAAAGTTTAGAGCAGACATCCTCAGGCCAAACACAAAAAGTTGCAGCCTTTGGTATGTACATCTTGCAAGGAACATCAGACTGAGCAGCCCAGTGGCTTACATTGTCGCCAAGACACAAGTTGCGCGGACAGTGACATATGCCCATTTGAGACATTATAACAGAAATAATCGAATTAAACAACAGTTAATTATAAAAAACAAAAATCAAAGGATGAGAGCTTAATGATTTTTGGAAATACGAAGTAGTCAAGTAAATGAAGCACAACCAAAAGCCACCTATTAGGCTTTACTGAAGTGCCCATTACGTTAAGTATAGATTAGTGTAGAATATTTGCACAAATATGTGCACTGTCTAAAAACACTTACATGAAGGAATCTTTAGCAGTACACATTTATATGAGATCTGAAGAAAAACATGTTTCGGATGTAGAGCCCGGAAAACAGTAAAAAGTAAAGGAATCACAAATCCGCGAGTAATGCGTTAACGCCATTGAAAAAAATTTGTTACGTAATTGTAACTGTTCGTTGAGCACGAGACCAACGTTCTTAGAAATATGCTTGAAAATCTAGAGCTTATCGTGTACGTAGAGCCCGTGACCTTTCGTTTCCCTATATAAAATGGAAATTCCTTCAGCACCTTTCTATGTTAACAGATGATCAGAAAAAGTGTAATTATGTACATTAGGGCCTCTTTTTCCTAATAAATGTCCCTTGTACATGACAGTGAAAGATCTTGCAGTTTGTCCTATATAATAAACAGGAGACGGATCACAAGTGACTTATAAACTCCTGAACTGTGTATAGGGGCAACTGTTGACTGGAAAATGGCAATAAGATTTTTCTGCAGGTTATTGTTAGTTGCAACGGCAACTTTGCATCTATGTTTTGTAACTAGAAGGCAACGAATTCTGTAAGAAATAGGGTCTAAAAATGGAGTCGAAAAAAACTTTTATACTCGTTACTGACAGAAACAGCACTGATGCCTAAAGTAGTCACTTTTGCGCCAGTTTTAACTTTGAAGTTGTTTTCCACTAACTAGGGATCATAGCCGTTATTAGTTGCAATAGTTTTTATTGAATTCATCTCAAGTTATTTGCAACCGGCTGGCTTCCGTATGAGTGAATGTTCTTCTGGTGAGGATCGAAGAACTTGAGACTGAAGTCCGAAAGTCCACTTTTAGAGAGCCACATTATTAACTGATACGACGCTCTCGTAGCAGAAGCCGCAGCAAGCCGAGAACCGAGATACAATAGTTCCCTAAAGTGCTGCTGTTTTCATTTTCCTTACGGCTCAAACTGCAGACCTGGGAAATTTGCCCAGATTTGCCGAAAAAGTGAGAGAAATTCTAATCGGCAGACAGCAGCGGCTGATGGCTGTACCGCAACAGTTATAGCAGGCCGCCGATATTGATAGCTTGTTGGAGATAAAAATTAAGTGATACACTTTCTGTATGAGAGCAGCGCTGATATTTCCGTTATACCAACGTGTCTCAAGAATAAGGTTAAAGAGGCACACTACAAATTTTATACTGCAAATGAATCTGAGATTAAAGCTTACGGATCTAAGTTCTGAGTGGCCTTTCATTGTAACCAACGTAACAAAAGGTGTAATGGATGCAGACTTTCTTCAGCAGTTGGGTTATTAACAAACCGGAAAAAATTATTACTTGATAGTAATACTTAGTTACATGTGGTTGCACTGCAGAGTGCACATGATTTGTCTGATTCCATTAGTTCACTCCGTGTCGACTGTAAATACTCTGACTACGTAACTAGTTTCCCGACCTGACGAAATCCACACTACGCTGGGAGAAATTAAGCTGAAATAGTCCTCTGCACTGGATATACTGCGCACTATGGATGAGGGGCAACAGGCAGATTCTATATTCCTAAATACCCGGAAAGCATTTGACGTGATGCCCCATTGTAGGCTGTTAGCGAAGGTACGAGCATATGGAATACGTTCACAGATGTGTCAGTAGCTCGAAGGCTTCTTAACCCTTTGTGACGACGTGGTTTCATTTGAAGCCACCCATGATATTTTGATTTTGTGGCAACAGCACAGTGCCTACATCCGTAACCACGCTTCTGGACGTAAATGGTGCTGCCATCTAGCGATTAAAAGTTGAACTACATCAATATTTCTCACGTGGTTGCTGAAGTATTAGTGCCATTATTGTTTATGGTGTGCTGGTTCTCTTTTTCTTTATTTGAAATTGAATTTGTCTTTGAAATGTAAGTTTCACACATGGAACAAATTCATAATACACTACTGGCCATTAAAATTGCTACACTACGAAGATGACGTGCTACAGACGCGAAATTTAACCGACAGGAAGAAGATGCTATGATATGCAAATGATTAGCTTTTCAGAGCATTCACACAAGGTTGGCGCCGGTGGCGACACCTACAACGTGCTGACATGAGGAAAGTTTCCAACCGATTTCTCATACACAAACAGCAGTTGACCGTTGTTGCCCGGTAAAACGTTGTTGTGATTTGATTTGATTTGATTTATTATTGGTCCTGTATATCATACAATTTGTACAGCAAAGCAATTCATGATATAGGACGCTCAATTTGCAAAATTATGTTAAGATGGTATATGACGAGAGATGGCAGTAATGGCACATAACTCACATAGCATAATACATATAGGATATATAGACAAAAAATATAAAAAGGTGGTGTGTGATGAGAGATGACGGTGGTGCATACTGCACATAGCAGAATACATATAAGATATACAGACAGAATATGGGTAACAAACAATACTTAAATTATTAAGTAGAAATATCTACAAGTGAATATACAGCTTATTACAAATAATTAAAATATTGTGGTACATAGCTCACATAGCAGAATCCATATATGAGATACAGACAGAATATAGATAAGATATAATAATTAAATTATCTTGCTAAGTAGAAACATCTACAACTGAATAAACAGCTTATTGCAAGTAACTAAAATTTTGAAACTTCCTGGCAGGTTAAAACTGTGTGTCAGACTGAGACTTGAACTTGGGACCTTTGCCTTTCGCGGGCAAGTGCCCTACCAACTAAGCTACCCAAGCACTACTCAATCCCTGACCTCACAGCTTTACTTCTCCCAGTATCTCATGTCCTACCTTCCAAACTTTACAGAAGCTCTCCTGCAAACCCTGCAGAACTAGCACTCCTGAAAGAAAGGATATTGCGGAGACATGGCATAGCCACAGCCTGGCGGATGTTTCCAGAATGAGATTTTCACTCTGCAGCAGAGTGTGCGCTGATATGAAACTTCTTGGCAGTTTAAAACTGTGTGCCGGACCGAGACTCGAACTTGGGACCTTTGCCTTTCGCGGGTAAGTGCCCTACCAACTAAGCTACCCAAGCATGACACAATCCCTGACCTCACAGCTTTATTTCTGCCAGTATTTCGTCTCCTACCTTCCAAACTCAATCCGGCACACTGTTTTAATCTGCCATGAAATTTCATATCAGCGCACACTCTGCTGCAGAGTGAAAATCTCATTCTGGAAACATCCGGTAGGCTGTGGCTAAGCCATGTCTCCGCAATATCCTTTCTTTCAGAAGTGCTAGTTCTGCAGGGTTCGCAGGAGAGCTTCTGTAAAGTTTGGAAGGTAGGAGACGAGATACTGGCAGAAGTAAAGCTGTGAGGACGGGGAGTGAGTCGTGCATGGGTAGCTCAGTTGGTAGAGCACTTGCACGTGAAAGGCAAAGGTCGCAAGTTTGAGTCTGGGACCGGCACACAGTTTTAATCTGCCAGAAAGTTTCATATCAGCGAACACTCAGATGCAGAGTGAAAATCTCATTCTGGAAACATCCGGTAGGCTGTGGCTAAGCCATGTCTCCGCAATATCCTTTCTTTCAGAAGTGCTAGTTCTGCAGGTTTCGCAGGAGAGCTTCTGTAAAGTTTGGAAGGTAGGAGACGAGATACTAGCAGAAGTAAAGCTGTGAGGACGGGGAGTGAGTCGTGCATGGGTAGCTCAGTTGGTAGAGCACTTGCACATGAAAGGCAAAGGTCGCAAGTTTGAGTCTGGGACCGGCACACAGTTTTAATCTGCCAGAAAGTTTCATATCAGCGAACACTCAGATGCAGAGTGAAAATCTCATTCTGGAAACATCCGGTAGGCTGTGGCTAAGCCATGTCTCCGCAATATCCTTTCTTTCAGAAGTGCTAGTTCTGCAGGTTTCGCAGGAGAGCTTCTGTAAAGTTTGGAAGGTAGGAGACGAGATACTGGCAGAAGTAAAGCTGTGAGGACGGGGAGTGAGTCGTGCATGGGTAGCTCAGTTGGTAGAGCACTTGCACATGAAAGGCAAAGGTCGCAAGTTTGAGTCTGGGACCGGCACACAGTTTTAATCTGCCAGGAAGTTTCATATCAGCGAACACTCAGATGCAGAGTGAAAATCTCATCCTGGAAACATCCCCCAGGCTGTGGGTAAGCCATGTCTCCGCAATATTCTTTCTTTCAGGAGTGTTAGTTCTGCAGATGTCGCAGAAGAGCTTCTGTAAAGTTTGGAAGGTAGGAGACGAGATACTGGCAGAAGAAAGGCTGTGAGGTCGGGGAGTGAATCGTGATTGGGTAGCTCAGTTGGTAGAGCACTTGCACGCAAAAGGCAAAGGTCCCACGTTTGAGTCTGGATCCGGCACACAGTTTTAATCTGCCAGGAAGTTTCATATCAGCGAACACTCAGATGCAGAATGAAAATCTCATACTGGAAACATCCCCCAGGCTGTGGGTAAGCCATGTCTCCGCAATATCCTTTCTTTCAGGAGTGCTAGTTCTGCAGGGTTCGCAGGAGAGCTTCTGTAAAGTTTGGAAGGTAGGAGACGAGGTACTGGCAGAAGTAAAGCTGTGAGGATGGGGAGTGAGTCGTGCTTGGGTAGCTCAGTTGGTGGAGTACTTGCCCGCGAAAGGCAAAGGTCCCAAGTTCGAGTCTCAGTCCGGCACACAGTTTCAATCTGCCAGGAAGTTTCATATCAGCGCACAGTCCGCTGCAGAGTGAAAATCTCATTCTGGAATTAAAATTTTGTTTCTAGAAATTCATGTGCGGAATAGAAACAGTGATTTAGTAGCAATTCCTTTTATTTAATTCTCATTTTTTTGGGTTTTTATTGTTTTTATGTCTGTTGGGAGGTGGTTGTATATTTTAATGCCCATACATTTAACCTCATTCGCATATAATTTTGTGTTGTGGGCTATAACTTATAACTGCCTTTTTTGTTTCTGGTGTCATGTGTGTGGTGGTCTGCATTTCTGTTGAGGGTGTCCAATTGTTGTACTGTAAAACAAGCTAGTTCCAATATATAGAGGCATGGCAGTGGCAGGATTTTTAGCTGTAGAAATAGTGGTTTACAGTGTTCAGTTCTTGATTTACATTTCATTATTCTTACTACTTGTTTTTGTAACTTGAAAATTGTGATAGACTCAGAGCTCTATCCCCAGAAGATTAGGCCATAGCTCAAGACAGACTCAAACAGGGCTTGGTACACCAGCTTCAAGGTATCTACACTGGCTGTGTCTTTTAATGATCGTAATAGATAACAGGTTTTACTAAGCTTTTGTGACAATGTCTCAATATGTGGTTTCCAATTTAGTGTGTTACTGATGGTGAGTCCAAGAAATTTGGTGTCCTGCCTGTTCGTAATGTCATCTTTGTCGATAACTATAATTGCATTGAAGGGGGTTAGATTTTGTCTAGTATGGAAGTTCATATTTACAGTTTTTTGAGTATTTATGAGTAGTCTATTTGCTTCATACCACGATTGTAAATTACAAGTAGTTTCATTAACTGCAGGTGCAATGTGTCACCAGATAGTATAGCAATTGGCCTATAGTTTGTCATGTCCGTTTTCTCCCCCTTCTTGTAGAGAGGTATAATTTTAGCAAGTTTTAGCTGGTTTGGAAATGTTCCCTCTAGAAATAAGGTATTTATGATATTTGACAGGGGTCCACTGATGTAATTTGAACACTTATGAGGTAAGAAGCAGGGTATCAGATCATGCCCTGCAGAATAAATCTTTTTGACTCGTTTTTATTAATAATATCTTCAATTTCATACGGTGTTGTAGCAGATAGGAAAAAGGAGTTCAGAGGAGTTTTATGTTTGAGACAAGAGTGTGCAGTGTTTGGAGAGTTAGCCAGGAGTTTTGTGGGAGGAGAGTGAACAGTGTTTGAAGAGTTGGTTAGGACATTTGTGGAAATTTCTGAAAAATAGCTGTTGAATTTATTGGCAATTTTATGTGCATTTTCAGTCTTTTGTCCTTCTATATTTAGTGTGAATTTATCCTCTATCCTTAACTTTCTACCAGTCTGTTCATTTACTAAGCCCCAGATGGTCTTACACTTGTTGGAAGAGCACCTAATTGTTATCATTAGGAGCTTTTTAGCCCATTTGATAACTCTCCTGTATGTGTTTTTGTAATTTTTATAGTATACCTTGAACTCGTTGGATTTGCCACTGTCCAGTTTGCTAAGTCTGTGCAGCAGCCTCATCTTTTCTGATGAAGTTTTAATAACTTTTGTGACCCAAGCATTCAGTTTTTTGTTAGTGATAGTCTTTGTTTTCTCTGGGAAATGGCAATTAAAGTAATATTCAAATATCTGCAGAAAATTGTCATATTTTTCATTTGTTGTTGAGGAAGTAAATACACTTTGCCAGTCTTCTTTCTCTAAGCTAAGTACAAAGTTGTTTATGTTGCTATCACTATAACTTCTACATTTAATAACTGTTTCTCCTGTTGGGAGTACATTGAGTGGTGGATTAAAATATATTGTTAGTGCACTGCGATCTGAAAAACCAAAATCTATAATTTTTGCAGTGCAATCAGTTTTAGTTGCAACCTGATCAAGACAGCTGTTTAATCTCGTAGGACATATATCTTTCATATTTAAGTTGAATGACATCATTAAATTTACTAATTGGGAGTTTCGAGCAGATTCTTCAAGGAAATAAATGTTGAGATCACCACATATTATTATATTTTTTGAGTTGTTGTGACAAGCTTTTTCTAGCAATAGTGCAAAGTTTCTGAGGAAAACCGAAAAGTTACCACTAAGTGATCTATATACACACGTTACATACATATTTAGGTCGGCAAGTACTACCCCAGCTATTTCAATGTCTTTGTCTACGGAATACACTTCACAGGGATGGAAAGGTTCACAGCTAATGCTATTTCTTATGAATATACAAGTTCCACCACCTTTGAAATTTTTCCTAGCATAGTGGTGGACTAATCTGAAGTTTTGAATATACTGATAAGCTAATTCTGACTCTTTTAGCCAGTGTTCACTAATACACAGTAAGTGCATGTCTGACAAAGCATTACTATCACTTGTAAGAATTTCAAGTTCACTTACTTTATTTCTCAATCCTTGTACATTGTGACAGTATAAGTAAAGGTTGTCACGTTGTTCTATGTGAGGAAGATTTATGTCTGCTGTGTCCTCTTGCGAAAGATGTGACTTGACTATAAAAACTTCGTTATTAGGTGACCCTTTTTTTGTTTTTCTTGACGATCTTCTCAGAGATGTTGAGATCTTGCTGCTTGAAGCTGTACTCCCAGAAGAAACGTGACTCTCCAATGATGATTATGATGCAGTGGGAGTATATTGTGATCTCGTAGACTTTGCTTGTTGAGCTGTTGTTTGAATAGCGGTATCCAAATTTTGACAGTGTAATAATTCGCCGCTAGTTTCTTGTGATTTTTTGGTGAAGTTTTCCTATCTGCTTCTTCATTAATTGCAAGGGAATTTTTTGATGCAGCTGTTTATTTTTTCCAATAGTACACTTACATTAGACAAGGGTGCTTTTAGTGCGATTGGTGGCGTGATGCCTCATGTAAGGAGGAGAAATGCGTACCATCACGTTTCCGACTTTGATAAAGGTCGGATTGTAGTCTATCGCGATTGCGGTTAATCGTATCGCGACATTGCTGCTCGCGTTGGTCGAGATCCAATGACTGTTAGCAGAATATGGAATCGGTGGTTTCAGGAGGGTAATACGGAACGCCTTGCTGGATCCCAACGGTCTCGTATCACTAGCAGTCGAGATGACAGGCATCTTATACGCATGGCTGTAACGGATCGTGCAGCCACGTCTCGATCCCTGAGTCAACAGATGGGGACGTTAGCAAGACAACAACCATCTGCAGGAACAGTTCGACGACGTTTGCAGCAGCACGGACTATCAGCTCGGAGACCATGGCTGCGGTTACCCTTGACGCTGCATCACAGACAGGAGCGCCTGCGATGGTGTACTCAATGACAAACCTGGGTGTACGAATGGCAAAACGTCATTTTTTCGGATGAATCCAGGTTCTGTTTACAGCATCATGATGGTCGCATCCGTGTTTGGCGACATCGCGGTGAACGCACATTGGAAGCGCGTATTCGTCATCGCCATACTGGCGTATCACCCGGCGTGATGGTATGGGGTGCCATTGGTTACACGTCTCGGTCACCTCTTGTTCGCATTGACGGCACTTTGAACAGTGGGCGTTACATTTCAGGTGCGATACGACCCGTGGCTCTACCCTTCATTCGATCCCTGCAAAACCCTACATTTCAGTAGGATAATGCACGACCGTATGTTGCAGGTGCTGTACGGGCCTTTCTGGATACAGAAAATGTTCGACTGCTGCCCTGGCCAGCACATTCTCCAGATCTCTCACCAACTGAAAACGTCTGGTCAATGGTGGCCGAGCAACTGGCTCGTCACAATACGCCAGTCACTACTCTTGATGAACTGTGGTATCGTGTTGAAGCTGCATGGGCAGCTGTGCCTGTACACGCCATCCAAGCTCTGTTTGACTCAATGCCCAGGCGTATCAAGGCCGTTATTACGGCCAGAGGTGGTTGTTCTGGGTACTGATTTCTCAGCATCTATGCACCCAAATTGCGTGAAAATGTAATCACATGTCAGTTCTAGTATAATATATTTGTCCAATGAGTACCCGTTCATCATCTGCATTTCTTCTTGGTGTCGCAATTTTAATGGCCAGTAGAGTACTTTCTTATATAAGTATATGCTATATGTATTGCAATAATAATGAATATCATGTACCTTTTCCGTATTTACTCTGGTGGTTTCGTTTGAAACCACTGCGGCTGCAGGGGTAGTATTAGAAGCTTACCATTTTTTTTTTTTTTTTTTAAGTTCAGTTTCGCGAAATGTTTTCTCGCAAATTAAAGGATAAGGAAGTTCTGGTGTGTCTTTTAGAAGAAATTTCTTCTGATGTGGACTCTGAGATTGACAGGACCAGTGATAATGAAAGTGATATTTTGGCTGAAGAGAGAGATCTTGATTCACAAGTGCCAAGACCAGTGATATCTAATGTTGTTTCTGAAACTGAAAGTGATAATCGTTCTGAAAATGACAGTGATTACAGTTTCAGTTCTGAAGATAACGTGCCACCAAAAAGGTCTTAATTTTACATGGGCAAGGGATGGCAGTACGATGCATTCTGGCGATTTTTTAGAGGAAGTTGGTGTCAAAGGAAAACTGAAAACTGAAGGTATGCTGCCAGTTGATTTCTTTTTATATCTATTTGGGGACAATATGCTGGAACACATAGTATTCCAGACAAATCTTTATGCGGCTCAGAAAGTTAAGAATTACAGACCTCTTGAAAAACTTGAACTCAAGGTGTTATTCTAATGGGTATCAAACAACCTTGCGCATATCGTGATTGCTGGTCATCACACAACGAATTCAGAGATCAGTACATTTCTTCACTTATGTCGTTGAAAAGACTCAGCTGGATTTTATCTCATATACATGTAAATGACAATGCCCTAATGGCACAAAAAGGGAATAAATGTTACGAAAAATTGTATAAAATTCGACCACTAATAAAGCAATTACTGACAAGGTTCAAAGAATGTTATGCTCCAACTAAGGAGCAATCTGTTGACGAATGTATGTTGAAATTCGAAAGGGCGAATATCATTCAAACAGTGTATGCCTCAAAGGCCCATCAAGAGGGGGTACGAAACATGGGTCAGAGCTGACAAAATGGGATATATCTGCTATTTTGAACTATATACTGGGAAATCAGATGGTGCAGTGGAGAAATGTTTGGGAGAGAGGATTGTGTAAAGGCTTAGAAGGCAAGGATATCACATATATTTTGACAATTTTTTTACTAGTGTTCCACTTTTGCAGACACTAAAACTTGATAGTATCCTAGCCTGTGGTACCATTAGAGCCCACAGAAAAGGACTTCCTCCTCTGAAACCGGACAAAGGGTTGCGAAGAGGAGAAAGTGGCTGGTCAGTTCGTTGTGATGGGATTACATGCATGAAATGGAAAGATAAACGTGTTGTCACGTTACTGTCAACAATTGACTGAACTGTAACTAAGTCGGTAGGAAAGAAAAGGGTGGCACAATTACAAAAATACCTTGCCCACAGATAGTGAAATCTTATAATTCGAACATGGGATGTGTAGATAAACCGGACATGATGAATAGTTTCTGTGCAATTGACAGAAAATCTAGGTGCTGGTGGCTCAGACTGTTTTGGTATATGATTGATATTTCTATTGAAAATGCGTTTATGTTGTTTCGACTAACCAAGTTGAATTAAAAGAAAAAGCTAAATGAATTTCGATGGTGTGTTGTAGCTAACCTTGTAGGATCCAGTGTTTTGAAAGACAGTCCTGGTCACCCAAGCGCATCATCTGAACCATGCGCCAAAAACTGTAAAACTGATGTTCCAGTGGAAAAACGTACAACAGAATCAAAACATCTGCCAGTACATGGCACATCGAGGCGATGTGTACACTGCAGCACAAAAAGTAATCAACATAGAAGCAGATGAACATGTTCTTCCTGCCAAGTTGCTTTGTGTTTATCAGCAGAAAGGAACTTTGTGCCCTATCACGGAAAGTAATGAAGTTTATGGTGGTGGTCTCATTTGAAGCCACCGCACTTAGTGTGCAGTGACTTCATTTGAAACCACCCCGTACCTGCTGAAATACTGCACGAAAAATTTTTTTTTCACATTTTTCCATAATATTGTATGAGTTATATCCTAATAAAATAAAAAAAAGTTTAAAAATGATTTTATTTATTTTGCGTCTGAAAGGGTTAAGTAACAGAACCCAGTATGTTGTCCTCAATGGCGAGTGCTCATCAGAGACGAGGGTATCGTTAGGAGTACCCCAGGAAAGCGTGATAGGACCGTTGCTGTTTCGCGGACAGGGTGGGCAGCGATTTGCGGATGTTTGCTGATGATACTGTGGTGTACGGTAAGGTGTCGAAGCTGAGTGACTGTATGAAGATAAAAGACGACTTAGAGAAAATTTCCAGTTGGTGTGATGAATGGCAGCTATCTATAGATGAGCAAAAATGCAAGTTAATGTGGATGAGTAAGACGAACAAACTTGTAACGTTCGGCTGCAGTATTACTAGTGTCCTGCTTGACATAGTCACATGTTTGTCTGGGCGGAACGTTGCAGAGCTGTATGAAATACACTCCTGGAAATGGAAAAAAGAACACATTGACACCGGTGTGTCAGACCCACCATACTTGCTCCGGACACTGCGAGAGGGCTGTACAAGCAATGATCACACGCACGGCACAGCGGACACACCAGGAACCGCGGTGTTGGCCGTCGAATGGCGCTAGCTGCGCAGCATTTGTGCACCGCCGCCGTCAGTGTCAGCCAGTTTGCCGTGGCATACGGAGCTCCATCGCAGTCTTTAACACTGGTAGCATGCCGCGACAGCGTGGACGTGAACCGTATGTGCAGTTGACGGACTTTGAGCGAGGGCGTATAGTGGGCATGCGGGAGGCCGGGTGGACGTACCGCCGAATTGCTCAACACGTGGGGCGTGAGGTCTCCACAGTACATCGATGTTGTCGCCAGTGGTCGGCGGAAGGTGCACGTGCCCGTCGACCTGGGACCGGACCGCAGCGACGCACGGATGCACGCCAAGACCGTAGGATCCTACGCAGTGCCGTAGGGGACCGCACCGCCACTTCCCAGCAAATTAGGGACACTGTTGCTCCTGGGGTATCGGCGAGGACCATTCGCAACCGTCTCCATGAAGCTGGGCTACGGTCCCGCACACCGTTAGGCCGTCTTCCGCTCACGCCCCAACATCGTGCAGCCCGCCTCCAGTGGTGTCGCGACAGGCGTGAATGGAGGGACGAATGGAGACGTGTCGTCTTCAGCGATGAGAGTCGCTTCTGCCTTGGTGCCAATGATTGTCGTATGCGTGTTTGGCGCCGTGCAGGTGAGCGCCACAATCAGGACTGCATACGACCGAGGCACACAGGGCCAACACCCGGCATCATGGTGTGGGGAGCGATCTCCTACACTGGCCGTACACCACTGGTGATCGTCGAGGGGACACTGAATAGTGCACGGTACATCCAAACCGTCATCGAACCCATCGTTCTACCATTCCTAGACCGGCAAGGGAACTTGCTGTTCCAACAGGACAATGCACGTCCGCATGTATCCCGTGCCACCCAACGTGCTCTAGAAGGTGTAAGTCAACTACCCTGGCCAGCAAGATCTCCGGATCTGTCCCCCATTGAGCATGTTTGGGACTGGATGAAGCGTCGTCTCACGCGGTCTGCACGTCCAGCACGAACGCTGGTCCAACTGAGGCGCCAGGTGGAAATGGCATGGCAAGCCGTTCCACAGGACTACATCCAGCATCTCTACGATCGTCTCCATGGGAGAATAGCAGGCTGCATTGCTGCGAAAGGTGGATATACACTGTACTAGTGCCGACATTGTGCATGCTCTCTTGCCTGTGTCTATGTGCCTGTGGTTCTGTCAGTGTGATCATGTGATGTATCTGACCCCAGGAATGTGTCAATAAAGTTTCCCCTTCCTGGGACAATGAATTCACGGTGTTCTTATTTCAATTTCCAGGAGTGTAGAACGAGCATGTGAGGAATGTGATTGGGTAGGCGAATGGTCGACTTTGGTTTATTGGGAGTAAAGGAGACGGCATATAGGATGCTGGTGCGACTTATTCTTGAGAACCGCTCAAGAGTTTGGGATCCATACCAGGTCGGATTGAAGGAAGACATTGAAGCAATTGGGAGGCGGGTTGCAAGGTTTGTTACCGGGAGGTTTGAACAACACGTGTTACGGAGACGCTTCAGGAACTCAGATGGGAATCCCTGGAGAGAGGGCGAAAGAGAGCCGGTATTTAAAGCTGACTCCGGAACGATTCTACTGCCACCAACATACAACATGCATGAGGGCCACGAAGATAAGATTCGAGAAATTAGGGGTGATACGGAGGCATGTAGACAGTCGTTTCTCCCTCGCTCTAAATGCGAGTAGAACAGGAAAGGAAATTACTAGTAGTGGTGGAGGGTACCCTCCGCCACGCAGCGTACGGTGGCTTGCGGAGTATCTATGTAGATGTGGGTGTGGATGTAGGTGGTAGACAAGATGGATGGTCAGTAGCACATCTGTGTAGACTACCGACGTCATAAAGAACCGGACCCTTCTTGACCGATATCCAGTTCCTTACATAAACGATGTAAATTCCATCCTTGTCGGCAGGAAAATATTCTCTAAGTTCGATCTCCTCAAAGCATATTACCAAATCCCACTAGCTGAAAGCGATAAGGAAAAGTGTTTTGTGATCAAATCCTCTGGACCTCATGAATTCGATTGCAAGCTGTTTGGCCCCATAAATTCACAGAGTAAGAGGTCTAGGTATCAACTCTTTTGTTTCGGCGTGTGATATTTGTCTCGTAACGAAATGGAAGTCTCCAAATAATATTTTGAAGTCTAAAATACTGTTTATATGAAACAGAGAATGGGGGAAAGAAAGGGAAGGAGGGGAAGGAATTCGTGACTTCCAGCCGCAAAGTAAAGTTCTCTGTACTGACTTGGCAGAAAATCCTAAGAAATTTTGGTCTTATTTCAAAGCGGTAGGTGGATCAAAACAAAATGTCCAGACACTCTGTGACCAAAATGGTACTGAAACACAGGATGACAGACTAAAGGCCGAAATACTAAATGTCTTTTTCAAAAGCTGTTTCACAGAGGAAGACTGCACTGTAGTTCCTTCTCTAGATTGTCGCACAAATGACAAAATGGTATATATCGAAATAGACGACAGAGGCATAGAGAAACAATTAAAATCGCTCAAAAGGGAAAATAGACGACACAGGGATAGAAAAACAATTAAAATCGCTCTAAAGAGGAAAGCCCGCTGGACCTGATGGGATACCAGTTCGATTTTACACAGAGTATGCGAAGGAACTTGCCCCCCTTCTTGCAGCGGTGTACCGTACGTCTCTAGAAGAGCGTAGCGTTCCAAAGGATTGGAAAAAGGCACAGGTCATCTTCGTTTTCAAGAAGGGACGTCGAACAGATGTGCAGAATTATAGACCTGTATCTCTAACGTCTATCAGTTGTAGAATTTTGGAACAGGTATTATGTTCGAGTATAATAACTTTTCTGGGGACTAGAAAACTACTCTGTAGGAATCAGCATGGGTTTCGAAAAAGACGATCGTGTGAAACCCAGCTCGCGCTATTCGTCCACGAGACTCAGAGGGCCATAGACACGGGTTCACAGGTAGATGCCGTGTTTCTTGACTTCCGCAAGGCGTTTGATACTTCCCCTCAGTCGTTTAATGAACAAAGTAAGAGCATATGGATTATCAGACCAATTGTGTGATTGGACTGAAGAGTTCCTACATAACAGAAAGGAGCATGTCATTCTCGATGGAGAGAAGTCTCCCGAAGTAAGAGTGATTTCAGGTGTGCCGCAGGGAGTGTCGTAGAACCGTTGCTATTCACAATATACATAAATGACCTTGTGGATGACATCGGAAGTTCACTGAGGCTTTTTGCGGATGATGCTGTGGTATATCGAGAGGTTGTAACAATGGAAAATTGTACTGAAATGCAGGAGGATCTGCAGCGAATTGACGCATGGTGCTGGGAATGGCAATTGAATCTCAATGTAGACAAGTGTAATGTTCTGCGAATACATAGAAAGAAAGATCCCTTCATTTAGCTACAATATAGCAGGTCAGCAACTGGAAGCAGTTAATTCCATAAATTATCTTGGAGTACGCATTAGGAGTGATTTAAAATGGAATGATCATATAAAGTTGATCGTCGGTAAAGCAGATGCCAGACTGAGATTCATTGGAAAAATCCTAAGGAAATGCAATCCGAAAACAAAGGAGGTAGGTTATAGTACGCTTGTTCGCCCACTGCTTGAATACTGCTCAGCAGTGTGGGATCCGTACCAGATACGGTTGATAGAAGAGATAGAGAAGATCCAGCGGAGAACAGCGCGCTTCGTTACAGGACCATTAAGTAATCGCGAAAGCGTTACGGAGATGATAAACTCCAGTGGAAGGCTCTGCAGGAGAGACGCTCAGTAGCTCGGTACGGGCTTTTGTTGAAGTTTCGAGAACATACCTTCACCGAAGAGTCAAGCAGTATATTGCTCCCTCCTACGTATATCTCGCGAAGAGACCATGAGGATAAAATCAGAGAGATTAGAGCCCACACAGAGGCATACCGACTATCCTTCTTTCCACGAACAATACGAGACTGGAATAGAAGGGAGAACCGATAGAGGTACTCAAGGATGTAGATGTAGAGTAGATTGTGGCGATGCAGTGGCGGAAGTGGAAAATTTTTTGCCGAACTGGGACTCGAACTTGGATTTACCGCTTCTCATGATCGGTGGTCTTATCCAATTGTTTTAAAATTATGTGCCGGGCGGGACTTTTTTTCTAGTTGATCTCATTTGGTTCTATATTGTTCATTGAATTTGTTTGGGGTGGACGTCCGATGACACCCGTTCAGGTTCTTCGTTGATCCATTCACTCAGTTTTTTTGTTACAGAAGGTAGCTAACCCTCTGACCGAACACGCTGGGCTACCGTGCCAGCTACTTCGGCCATCCGACTACGGTCCCTGCCCGACTCAAATTTCCAACTTGCACGCATCAATGCAGAGTCCGTAGTCCATTAACTCTCTACTCTGAAATTATGGATTCCCACAGAAGTTCCGACGATACTAAGTGCATCCGCATTGAAAGAAACGTCAAGAATCCGTCGGCTCTTACAGAAATGTATAGAATAGAATAGACTTTTTATTTGCCTTTCGTCATGTTTGCTATACAGTTGACATCGTCAGTGTGTTGACTACATACAACAATAAAATATAATTACATAAATATGCATATGTAGGACAAGACTGACCGGTTAGGTTTTTATTCACGACAATTTGCTTTGTAACATCCAGTGTTCCTTTAATGGGTAGATTAGTATACGGAAATTCTCAAATGCGAAGTTAGCATAAGGTGTTATAATGATGTCCTTCACTTCAGTAGCAAACTGAATGCTTTATATTGCATACAAATTCTGAAACGTGTACGCTTCTTTCTCTTGCTTCGTGCACACTGCCAGTTACCCGCATTTTTTTGAGCAATTTTATTTGGGCTCTTGCTATGTGTGTCGTAAAATTCATATTTGTAAAGCGAATTCTTTCCTTTTTTAGTATTTAAATATTGTATCCCGTGCAGTTAGTCTTTTAAATTGTTCTGAAACATTTCCAGCGGGCTAGTATTTATGGAGTCAGCCCACAGCAAACACAATTGGCGGGTTGCTGTGCGACTGGAATTTGCATTGTATACACTTTTATATTTGAGGTCATCAGCGCATTTGTGGCATAAGGCGTTCGTCTATATAAAGTGATAGTTAACTTCATCAAGAGTACTGGTCACAATCTGTAGGTTTTAATGGTGTAAGTAAATTATAAATATGTCTTGCTGTTGAGATATTTCAGAATTGGTGTGAATTGTAAGCCAAGGCACTTTTAATTATTTTCCAATTCAATTCAATTTTTAAAACATTATGTATAAACCTGTAACAGTTCAAGTTTTTTATTCTTGTAAATATGCATTTCTGTATTTGTTTATTCAATTATGTGTACATTGTCACTATGTGTTGCCGATGGCTAAATTGAGTACACTCAAAGGCAAAAAAAAAAAAAAAAAAAAAAAAAAAAACAAGCTATTATGACAGAATGGCACAGGAAAGTTCGTCGAGTTCCGTGTGTTTTATGTTGCTGTGCATACGAATAAACGCAAAGTCAAAACATTTTCGACTTACCTTTTACAATATTGATTTCGTCAAACTTAATATCTTGTTCGTTGAAATACTTGTTTTATATTTATGGAGGCATGCTCATTAGGTTAACTTCGGAAATACATTGTTTTGTTATTGGGACTTTGAATTAGATCTCGCTGTTCACGAAGAGAGAAAGTAGTTGAACTAGGGCAGTATAGCGGACTGCGCCACGAGACCTGTTTATCGGTAGAAACATTTGGCTTTCAAATCTGTGTGTGATTTTCGAGAGGTGTGAAAGGAACATAACATATTTAGTGCATTGAACGCGTCGGGTTTTGCACCAATCAAACAGTATTTACGGGAAGTGTAACTCTTCTGCTTCCATCTCAACAAATCTGCCGCGAAGAGTCATCGTTAGCTAGTGGCAGCGTGTGCAGAACATGTGGGTAAAAACGTACAGATATTGATTTCGACGATTCATAGACAACGATTCTGATATGAGTGATAAAATGAGTTCTGGTCGCTGTGGTGTATCATGAGCTGTTGCAGCCGGGTCAGATGATGAATGGTATAAGCTACGAAGGAGAATTACTCACTCTGAATAGCGCATTTAAAGACAGACGTCCGCAATGTGCTCTGAAACTTGTGTCATTCTGCTGCACGACAAAGCCAGACCACAAGGTGCAAACCCGACTAAACGAAACGCTGAAGGGACTTAGATGTTAGGTCTTGCTTCGATCCGACATATTCACAAGACGTCGCCTCTTCCGAATACCATTTGTTTCGGCCCATGAAGCACGGACTCTCTGAACAAAGCGTCACATCTTTCAGCGATCTCGGAAACTTGGTCCATAAGACGACAACCTCAAAAGGAACTGATTTTTTTTTTTTTTATCGCGGAATCCATTCGCTAACCGAAAAGTGGGAAAACGTAGCTGCCGAAGGAAGCTACTTCAAGTAAATTATCTTATACCACTGGTTATCTGTCAAACACCGAGGTTACGTTCTTCTCTAAACGTGGCGCCGAAATCCTTTTTCATCATCGTTGTGAAGCTACATCTTTGATTCCTTGCAGTAATAATAAGATACCTAATCGGAAGAAACGTAATTGTTAGCCCGAAATCTCTTGGTTTTGTTTAAGACAGCTAAGCCCAAACAAGACAGGTACGAATGTCCACTGACTGGGAACTTAGACAGATTTGTTCTAGTACGATTGCTGGATGAGCAGCTACAAGCTGACACATATGAGGCTAGTTCGATTTCTCGGCTTTGAACACCACCTCGATCAGAGCACGTAGGCTGTTCAGATATTTCCCCTGATACCAGCAAAAACACGATTCCTTAAAGGATCGAACTCCTACATCTGACAGAATAGACACCACCCAGATATATACATTTCTAAAATATTGTGTTTTGTGATTGATTGTACTGTACAATTTGTACAACAAGATCAACAACTGGTGGTCCCGATGTTTAACAAACACATCTTTCATTGTAAAGGTGGAAAATTTGGTGAGCTCTATTCTTCTTTATCTGTTGTTGTATTTTTTTTATAGTCAGAATTTACGATTAACACCTATTCATAGGTTTAATATTGTTCATAATACATGTAGCAAAGATGAATTTGATATTTTATCAGAAAGTATACGCTTTTACGTAACTGTATAATGACCAGCTTTATATGTGGTAGATATGTAAGCTATGAATCTTAGCTAATTTTTTAGTTTATTGCGTCTTTAGTACACAGTGAAACACTTGTATGCAATACACAGTGAAACGGTGTAGACCCATGGATGCTGAGAAATTCAGACCTATGACAATTTATCAAGTTGCAGAATGTGCTGGTCAAAGATTTCTTAAGGCAGTGATACCAACAAATGTGACTTCTGGGTTAAGAAAACATTGAATGTATCCACTTAATGACAACATCTTGGATGTGTCGGATTTCCCTATGTCTGTGGTTTCCAACCTATATCTACATTCTGATGGGATGATTAATTCAGTAGAACCATTGGATTCAGATACCAAATCATATATCTCACTGAAGAAGTTTCATGCATATCGAAAAGCCCCTCCTAGAAAAGCAACTGACACTCAAAAGTGAGATGCATCGTATTGATTTCAACAGCTGAGAAAGTAGCTGTTGAAGAAAAAAATTAAGAAAGAGAATAAAGTTAGAAAAAATAAGTATGAAGAGAGTCAATAAACAGAAAACGAAGCAACGTGGAAGTAAAAGGCCTTCTAGTGAAAGTGACGAACAAAGGGACAAAGATGAGGTGCTGTCCAATGAATCAGATGGGAGTACATCACTACATCTTTTCAGTTTGAACGGGGATGTTGTTATTGGCTACTGAATCTTCGTAAAACTTCCAATTAATGTATTTTTTGTAGGTAAAGCTTTAAAGCCAGGAAATCGTGAGTACAAGGTGTCTCATACTCCAGGGGGAAAAATATATACCTTCATCGTTGCCTGTGGCTACTAAGAGACTATTAGATTGTATTGTATGTCCAATCAATTTTTGTAGAACTGATTTCACTGGACAAAACCTATCGTATAATAATGTTTGTACGTGCTATCTAAGCTATTCAAGTGTTAATATGTAAAACATCTTAATTGTTTCACTGTGTACTACACACAGTATACAGTGAAAAATACGCAGTGTGTTTTTAAAACTGTACGAGGGGGGAATCAAAAATAACCGGAATTTCTTTCTAGAAAGCATATACTTTATTGTTTTCAAATACAACCTTAATCTCCTTCGAAGTACTCTCCATTAGCATTAATACACTTGTCCAAACGTTCATTGCAGTGTTCGAAGCACCTTTTAAATTCGTCCTCTTTGATACCTGCTAGCACTTTCATGACATTGCATTTTACGTCTTCCACATCCGCAAAACGCTTCCCTCTCAAGTCTCTTTTCATCCTCAGAAATAGGAAGAACTTCGAGGGTGCTAAATCCGGCGAATAGGGCGCGTGGGTCAAGGTAGTCGCCTTCGTTGAGGCCAAAAACTGGCGAACGCTGAGAGCCGTGTGCGCGGGAGCGTTGTCGTGATGCAGGAACCACAGGCCAGAATCCCACAATGCCAGAAGTTTTGGCGACAAACTTCTGTGAAGCCGTTTCATAACCTCCAAATAGAATTGTTGGTTTACAGTCTGGTTTTCAGGGACAAATTCAGAGTGTACGAGCCCTTTGATCTCAAAAAACAGATCAACATCGTTTTCACACTCAATTTCACTTGTCGAGCTTTTTTTGGTAGAGGTGAGTCAGGTGACTTCCATTGTTATGATTGTTGTTTACTTTCTGGATCGTACCCATAGCACCATGACTCATCACTTGTAATGATTTTGTTGAAAAAATGTGGATCATATTTGAATGTGCCCTTCATTTCGAGACAGGCTTGAACGCGACGATCCCTCTGATCTCTGGCAAGAAGCTTCGGCACGAATTTTGCTGCCACTCTTCCCATCCCCAAATCGATGGTCAAGATGCGCTGAATTGAGCTCCAGGACAACCCGGGCAAGTTCTCGAGTTGGTCGATTGTCCTGTGTCGATTTTCACTGATGAGATCACGGATTTTGTCGATTTTGTTTTCGCTTCAAGCAGATGAAGGTCGACCGGAATGAGGCTGATCTTCATCCACCATTTTTTCCTTTTTAAACCGAGAAAACCATTCGTATACTTGCGTTTTACGAAGAGAATGGTCTTTGTAGGCTGTCTGATTCATCGCAACAGTTTCTGCTGCGTTCTTGCCGAGCAAGAAACAAAACTTCACTGCCGCACATTGTTCGTCAGAACTAGCCACTTCCTTGTGTCACATCTGCACTGTACGCACACTCAAAGAACTGCCAAAGAAACCACACTTCTCACTGCTAGGTGACGCCGCGTGGCAGAATGAGTCATCAGAGCTCCTACTACAACCCTCTGGTGGCCGAAGATGCTACTACAAGTACACGATGTGCAGCATTACGATTCCGGTTACTTTTGGGTCCCCCCTCATATGTTCGCTTGTTTATTATTTGCCAAATTCCAAAATGTTGGCAACGAATTGTTATTTTAAGTAAATACCAAGAATTTGTTCTACAACATCATCAAAAATGTAATTTTTGTTTCATTGTGTACTATTCTTCCCTATTGTACAGCGTGTTTCAGGTGTAGTAGTAGGTATTTCAGATGGTGGTAATACATATTAACTCGAATAAACCATTCGATGGAACATGTTCCCATTTTGTTTAGATTATAGTGATACAGCGTGATGTGTTTCACGGGTCGCTACTCCAGTTGCTACAGGTTTATACAGTAATTTTTGTTTTGTATGTCAAGCCGTGAAGTTGTGCTTTACATAATGGAGATTTTTCTTCGCTCAAGGACTGGATCTTTGTACAGCTTTAATCATTTTATCCAGGGGCGTAGATAGTTTTTTTTTCTTCGGGGGGGGGGGGGGAGGGGGGTTCAGTTCTGTTCGAGTACAAGATGGGTATTCAGATCATTGTCCCAAAGTATTAGCAGTTGAAGTGTCATAAACTGTTTCTACGTTTATAATTGGAAGACAAGTTGCGCCTACTGCAAATACTGACACAAGCGAATGGGAATGAAAGCGCTGTAGTAGAACAGTTGTGATGCTTATTAGAGGTGGGTGTTTGTGAACGAAAGGGGTCGAAAGGAACGGTTCACCAAAGCGAACAGAAGGACCGAGGAACGACTTCTAAGAACGGTCGTTCACCATTCACTTTGATAACAGTGGGTCTTATTCCGGGAATGGTCCTCGTTTCTGGAACGGTCGCGACCTGTGCTCTTTCCCGGCATAATCGATCTGTGTTCCAGGAACGGCAGCTACCCGTCTTCGTTCCAGGAATGGTCGGTCCTCGTTCCAGTGAAGGTCGCGGCCGGTCTCGTTGCCTCAACCGTCTCGTTATTTTTCCGGTAGCCACTCTTTCTCCTTTCCATTTCAACTTTTTTATCATTTTGTAATTTCTATAAAAATTAAGTTGCATGTGATATATACTTTTTAGGCAGCAAACAAAGAAATTTACTTCTACATCCATCATTTTGATCAGCTCTAGAACATACAATTATCACAAAGGTAGTTTTGTTTTTTATTTGTAGATTTTCTGGTTTCGCCTACCTGATTTAACTAGTTTTTAAGATAAATTTTAATAATTTTTTTGTTGTAGTGTTCGAAAGTTCACATAAAACTTTCGGTTTTCGCATTACTTCCAAAAATAAAGCATGATACTACGGACGGTTCTTACTTTTCCACGTTTGGTTAGTTCCTTGTTTCTTTGCACAATAAAATGAATTGTTTCTGATTTCGGCTCCATAAGAAAAGGGGACGAGGTGCCCCTCCATTCGAAACCGTAGAATGGCCTAAAATTGTACTTAGTTTTTATCTAAAAAAATATTGTTCAGAAGTAGCTTTTTAGCGAAAAACATACTTTCAACTTAATTATTAATACTGTATTGCTGCATTAACTTTCACAATACAAAGCTATGAGGCTACTATTTTCCTACTAAACATGTGAGGCAAATATGACTAGAAAATCAAATTTTCTTTTAAACACACATATTCTTCAATGAAGTTTTTATTTTATTTTATTTTATTTTTTACCCTGGAACCTTATGAATATATTCAGGCAAAACCTGAATTACATTTAGTTTCCGTTCTTAGCCTTTTGTAAATTATTTATTACAGTGCTGCATGAGCCTGATGCCTGTCTCAATCAGATAACGTTTAGTTTAGTTTAGTCACTAGGTGCAGAGCGTTGACGTCTTCATTTGCATGCCACTATGAAGAACCTGTCTTAAGGAACTTGTCACTCAAATCAAATTCTTTAAATCATTATCATCTTCTTCTTTTCAAGGATTACGGTGCTGTCCATTACGAACTCACAAACAAAATAAATTTTTAAATATACTCTTATTTTGTTACAAACGAGCAGCTCAATCCCGTTAGCCACAGTTTTTGGGATCTGATCGAGTCCTGCTTGAATCCCTTTGTATCTTCTCGAATTTCTGTGTCGCTGGTTCTGCTTCACAATTTAGTGTAGCAGAATCTACACTGCATTGTGAAGCCGAACCAACAGACATAGGGGGTTCTGCTACATAGAATGGCGAAGAAGAACCACCAGGTATAGGGATTAAAGAATATAGAAAGGGACTCAAGCAGAAATCGATCTAATCCCAAAAATTGCGGCTAATGGGACTGAACTGCTTGTTCCTCGTAGAATAAGAGCATAATTGTTTAAACATACTCTTATTTTATTAGAAACGAGCAGTATAGTCCCGTTAGCCACATTTTTTTGGGATTTGATCGATTCCTATTTGAATTGAATATCTTTGTATCTTCTTGAATCCTTATGTGTTGGTTCTGATTCGCGAGTCGGTGTAGTAATTGTTTTAATTTTTGATTCAGAAGATTAAGGCGACAGAACAAGGAACAGAAACCATAAGTGATATTTCAGTTTTTGTGAAACCACTCATGGGGCATATATATGAAGTTTTGAAAGATTTCTGAAATCCAAGTGCGGAGCTTCGGCTTCTAAAGCAGCACAGGGTCATGTTTGGACGTACAGAGCGTCAAGGAAAATACGAACAGAACAAACTGCAGTCTATTCTTGCGGTCAGAAGTGAACTTCATCAAGAAACATAAGGTTTTTCAATACATAAATGGTTTTCGCCATCCACCTTGCGCAATGGACCCCTTTGGCGCACGGAAAAATGTTCCATGAGATGGTTCCTCTAGAACACAATCCTCAGTTAATTCAAAAACTGTCAATATAATCGTCTCATATGTCTTATGCCTGGAAGTTAAATACAAGAGATCTTTTTCCAAAATGTTTTCAGACAAAACACACGCACCTCTAAAAGGGGTCGTATTTTATGGCGTTGCGACAGAAACTAATGACTTAGCAGAAAAGCCATTCATTGCGGGTTTCATGAACAACTTTTCCTACCCTTTTCCGTTGTTTAGACAAAAAAAAATGCATAAAATTATCAACACTGGATTTTTCTTTTCTTTTATTTTCTAATACAATTGTGTGCAAAATTTATCTTTTAAGTACATTAATACGTAATTTACTGATTTGTTGATTTCCACATTCGTTTCACTCTCATCCGTTAGCGATTGCCTGTGCTCGTTGAGGAGTTCTCTTTCTCAAGTAACTGATGACTGATCCCATGCGTGTACCTTGCGGGTGGCGTTCTTTACAACAGCTGACTGATCAAAAACTGCTTACCTTTTTCAATTTTAAAGATCTGCAAACCAAAGACTCTTGAGATGTTGTCAAGATTTGGAAAAAAGAATGTCTTGTTTATTTTCCCTTGTTAAGTTTCGACGATCTCCCAGAATATCTGCGTAAGTTATCACTGTTGCTAATAGAAATCATCTAATTTTAGTAAACAGTTTTTGGCTCCTGTGTCGGAAGTCGTTAATTTTCCGTATAAATGTTCACTTGCCACTCAGTACGACACTTCGATGTGTAGTTAATTTACATAACCACATACTGTAAAAGAAAATTATGAATGTTGGTTTGACAGATTATAGTTTACTTACAGTTATTTCAAGCTAGTAATGTCCACACGAACGTATACAGTTTTCTGTAAGCGAACTGAAAATTAAGACTTATACTTGCTACAACTACGAATTTCTGTCGAAAGTGAATGACGCTGGGGTTTGTCCGCACTGTGTCGCGAACAGGTTCCCTAATTCGTACTTCCGTTCAGCTTGTTCTGCGCTCTCTCTGCCCGGCTTCGGGCTATTGGTCTGTCACAACACCTGACTAGCGTGATGCGTTCTGAGAATACATGAAGCTAATGAAATCCAAGTGAACAACCTGTTACGTGAATTAATCAAATGGTTCAAATGGCTCTGAGCACTATGCGACTTAACTTCTGAGGTCATCAGTCGCCTAGAACTTAGAACTACTTAAACCTAACTAACCTAAGGACATCACACACATCCATGCCCGAGGCAGGATTCGAACCTGCGACCGTAGCGGTCGCTCGGTTCCAGACTGTAGCGCCTAGAACCGCACGTCCACTCCGGCCGGCGTGAATTAATCAGTGCATCTATTATGCAGAAGTAATTCTTGGGTGTATTTGACATTTTTCCCTGAAATTTATCTAAAATACGTATAGCATGCAATTAGATACAAAGGAACGATAAATGAGTATAACTGAACGTTTCCCAAAAAGGAACGATACCAGTGAACTTGTTCCAAAAAAATGAACGAGTTTGCCCATTTATACTGCCTACTGATGGTAATGTAAATTGCTCCGTAAATCGCGAGTATGTAGCGTCTGTAAACTGCATGTTATGAAACAGTCCACGTCAAATGCTTTCTTAGTATATTGATTAATATTTCAAATCGCTCAGCATTGCTTAAATTACTTCTGTCAATAAACGAAGAAATGTAATTTTTGACAGATGTAGTTGGAAATGGAGAAACGTTAACTTAATTGTACCTGTCTTCTGAACTAACTACTTCCTGAATTACTAACGTATCTTCATCACTTTCTTTGAGGTCTTCATTAGGTCATTCCAGTTTTGCTACTCTTGTTTGAAAAAATGATTTAACTGATACTGGCAGAGGTCTTTTTTGAGCTGTTGGCTCCATAACAGTTCCTTAAACATGTCAGTAATTAGTATGGCAGTCTGTAGATTATTTTTTTCGTCGATTACTTAACTCCGTTGGGTAAACTGAAGAGCGTGATTGGAGTGTGGCGAGCTATATTTGTATGAGTTACACATCTAATTTGAAGATTTTTGGGTTTAAATGAAAAAGCGTGATTGCCGTACGACTGTTCACACATAACTTGCTGTTTTTCTTATTTTAACTCGAAAGTCATCCCTATTTAAGCAAAAGTAGTGGAACATCTAACATAATAGACCCTTCTCTTTCACACTCATGAGGCGGCGATGTAAACAATTGATTATATAAGAATATGCAGCCTACAGTTGCAGGTTAACTTTATCGTTTACCTAGGTTTCAACGTTACTAATAACGTCTTCCTCAGAACCTGCAAAAAGTTACTTTTATAATGCGCTAGTAAATTATATTAGGTATGGTCATCCTATAGGATGCAACGTGTAGTACTTACATAAAATATTATTTAAATGTTTGCCTAAAACGAGTGCCGCCCTCTGTGAGGCAGACCGCGAAGCCCTCGCGGTCCGCAGTCTCTAGTCACACGACGAGGCCCACACAACGGGCTTAAAGTGAATCTGCTACAGTTTGTTTAATAGAAGCGACAAAACCTTATGGTTATGCATAAAGTTTTATAAAGTTGACTTAGGACATGGCCCGTTTTTGGCAAACATTGAAATAATATTTTATGTAAGTACTACATGTTGCATCCTGTAGGATGACCATACCAAATATAATTTACTAGCGCATTATAATAGTAACTTGTTGCAGGTTCTGAAGAAGACGTGATTACTAACGTTGAAACCTAGGGAAACGATAAAGTTAACCTGCAACTGTAGGCTGTATATTCTTATATAAACAATATCAGTTGCTGTCGCTGCATAAAAATGTTAAAAATTACTAAACAATTGAACCGCATCATACCTAAAAGTTTGCGTCAAGTAACTTTGCAGTTTCTTACTTTGTACGTTAAGAACCACTCCATTCGAGTAACTTTACCGTGCAATATAGGTTATCTAGCATCTCTTGAGGCCATTCCTCGTAGTACTGCTCAGAACTCTTCAACAGAATTCGTGAGTTTTCGTGAAGCTTGCCACCATACTTGGCAATTTACACGGCCTGACACTAAATGACGCTGCACTAGCCTTTACACAGTGAACTACTTGACTTTGACCTGTGGCATTAATTTAATTTAATTTCATATTCATAGCTACAACGCACCAGATATGAACATGAACGTATTTGTAACGAGCTTTCATGAAACTTTGTTACTTTCTTGCGTCATTTCCATCACAGCAATTTGGTTGGTTGATTTGGGGGAAGGGACTAAACAGCGAGGTCATCGGTCCCATCTGATTAGGGAAGTATGGGAAGGAAGTCGGCCGTGCCCTTTCAGAGGATCCATGCCGGCATTTTCCTGAGGCGATTTAAGGTAATCACCATGGGCGTACCCAGCGAGTGAAGGAGGGGGGGGGGGGGGGCAGCTGCCCCTAGAAGATATTCGCAGTTTTTTACTAGTTTACTGTTTTATTTAATAAGAAATGCTGCATGTTTTCTCGGATTGTACAAGTTCATTCTTGTATTTAAAATGTCTATTAAAAGCAGTTTTTCGCTGGTTTACTGTTTTATTTAGTAAGGAGTGCTGTATGTTGTCTCGAGTCCTTGTTTCCTGAGACTAGTATGACCAGCCCCCTCCCTCCCTCCCCCCCCCCCCAGTTCAGATCCTGGGTACACCCTTGGTAATCACGGGAAACCTAAGCAGAATGACCGGACGTGGGGTTGAATCGTCGTCCTCTCGAAAGCGAGTCCAGTGTGCTAACCACTACACCACATCGCTTGGTCACAGCAAGTGGTCAGATCGTGAAGTGAGCTGCAAATGTTGTAGGCACTGCAGGAGACTCCCTCCCCCAAACGGACCCGCCATACTGAATTAGATTATTCAACATTTTCTTTCACAAAGGTGTTTTTTGCTGTTTTTAGGACGAACGTAATTTCAAAATACTCTCTAAAGAGCGTGATAAAGCATGATTTGGGAGTGTAGCATAGCAGGGCAAGGATCAGAAGACCTTTGAAACTGTTACCTAAATGAAATATGAGTCGGAATCAAAATAATATATTTAGGTGTACCAAATTATAAGATGGCTTCTTTGTCGCCTCCACCTTCCCCCCTACAGCAGGACCTGTGGAAATGGTATTTACACACTTGTAATTAAGTGAGTAATGAAACGTTTTTCGTTCATTTACAAACATTACTCTCTCATTGAAGTACGTATAAAATCATATTTCCTCTCTGAAAGTGTTTTTTCCCCAATGGGCCTGTCTTCTGAAGCATTATCCTAATTTTAAAGCATTTACAAGGTTACTAGAAACAGACTATTTCTGGGTGGATGTAATGGAGTTTGGTCCCAAAAATCGATTTTTCAAAAATATTATTTTCTTGATCTACACAGTTTAATCTATGCTGTGTGTGAATTTTATCGTGATAGCAGCTTTAGAAATGCCTTTAAATTGTTTAACTGATTATCTTTGCACTAGCAGCCAGCCACTTCCCCCTTTTCCGACATTTGGGAAACTGCTCGCTTCAGCAGAATTTTTGTCAGTGTGAAGGCTATTTTCTTTCGATATCTTTGGCTGACATCTATATCTCTGGCTGACATGTATATCTTTGCCAGAGAACTTTTTTGCATGCTGTTTATTTATGTTTTGAAAATACTAACACATAATAGTAGGTGGAAGGTTAAATTCACAAACCTTTATGTGGAAGTCAAGATTTATGTGTAATGGGTGGTGGAAAAACTGTGTTTAGGAAATGGAGGTCTCGTGGAAATTGGTTTACTGACAAAAAAGAGGAAGCAGCTCGAAATGAAGAACATAAGCTCTCAGCTTCAGCATCAAAACTTGGGACAGGAGAATTGTACAGGTACATGAATGATGTTGATATGCACTGCCCTGGATTCAGACTTATTGACTTAGCGATTCTCTGCCAGGCTATAAAGTTTTCATGTTCATGAGTTAGCTGTAAAAATACAGACTGCATGATAGTTGTTCAAGAAAGAAGAGTAGGAACAGCTTATGATTTTAAATTAATTTGTAACTCGTGTGGCTATGAATTTTCAGTTTCCTCCTCCAGAAAAACTGACACTGGTACCTAGGAAACCAATTTTAGGTTGGCATATGCTCTGAGATGCCTTGGACAAGGCAGGAAAGGAGGTAATTTATTGTATGGTTTTCTGAACATGCCTCCACCTTGCGGAAGGTTTGAAAAAATAAATAAAGAAATGTCTGATGTATGCGATACTGCCAAACTTTCTATGAAGAAAGCAGTGGGAGAACTGGTTTTAGTAAACCAAAAAGAAATAGATCGTGGGGTAGATGTTCATGACACTGAATCTCCTACAAATGTTACCGACCTGTGTCTGTCTGCAGATGGGACCTGGATGAAAAGGGATCACACATCTCTGTATGGAGTTACATCTGTTATTAGTGTTGACTCGGGTAAAGTTACAGAAGTAGAAATTATGTCTAAATATTTACACCAGTGTGCAACAAGGAAAATGTCCAACAATGAAGACAGTGAGAGACTGTGGCAAGAAAAGCATGCAGTAGCATGCTCTAAAAATTATAGTGGCTCAAATGGGGGCATGGAGGTTGCTGCAGGTGTGAGGATGTTCTCCAGATCTGAGGACCAGTATGGTGTTAGATATACCTAATAGCTCACCATTAAAGGCTGTAACAGATAAAAGTTTGAATAATACAACAATAGAAAAGTTGGAACGTACTGGCCACATCCAAAAGAGGCTTGGTGGTAGCGTCATTGCTTGCTGAAAGAGAAGAAAGGTGAAGTACTTGAGGATGGAAAATCACTAGGCGGAAAAGGGAGGCTTACTCTGAAAGAAACTGATTCTCTTCAGTTATTTTGTGGGAGACTATCAGGAAAAGCACATAATTTAGAGGCAATGAGGAGTGCTACGTGGGCAATTTTTTTCCACAAACGATCCACTGACCAAGTACCAATGCACAATCTGTGAAAGACAATAGAAATGAGACATATTCACATAAGCACTCATTACCAGAACCTGTTGTGAATGTAATTAAGCTCACATTCAGGTTTCTTGCAAACTCTAATTTATTGAGGAAGTGTCTTCACGGAAAGACACAAAATGCAAATGAAAGCCTCAATAATTCAATTTGGATTCGATGCTCAAAAAGGACATTCTATGGACTTGAAGTAGTCAAAATAGGTGTCTATGATGCAGTTTTATGTTACAATAATGGAAATAATGGCAGAATTGAAGTTCTGAACAGAGTTGGTACAGATCCTGGTATGGTTACAAAAAAAGCATTTTACACCATCGACGAGAGCAAGGTCAATAAAACTAACGATCAGTGTCTTACCTAAAAATTAAGGCCAGGCAGATATGGAGAGGAGAGAAGACAAAACCTGGAGGATGAGGAGTATCAGTATGGAGGATTTTAAAACTGAGGTAAGCTTATTATATGTAGAAGTATGAGAAGACAATCTTTGAAGCTCATTACATATGGTTTCCTGTTTTTACAGTATTACGAGGTGCATTCAAGTTCTAAGGCCTCCGATTTTTTTTCTCCGGACTGGAAAGAGATAGAAACATGTGCATTGTTTTAAAATGAGGCCATGTTCATTGTCAATACGTCCCAGAGATGGCAGCACCGTACGGCAGATGGAATTTTACCGCCAGCGGCGAGAATGAGAACTGTTTTAAATACTTAAAATGGCGACGTTTTCCTTACTTGAACAGCGTGCAATCATTAGTTTTCTGAATTTGCGTGGTGTGAAACCAATTGAAATTCATCAACAGTTGAAGGAGACATGTGGTGATGGAGTTATGGATGTGTCGAAAGTGCGTTCGTGGGTGCGACAGTTTAATGAAGGCAGAACATCACGTGACAACAAACCGAAACAACCTCAGGCTCGCACAAGCCAGTCTGACGACATGATCGAGAAAGTGGAGAGAATTGTTTTGGGGGATCGCCGAATGACTGTTGAACAGATCGCCTCCAGAGTTGGCATTTCTGTGGGTTCTGTGCACACAATCCTGCATGAGGACCTGAAAATGCGAAAAGTGTCATCCAGGTGGGTGCCACGAATGCTGACAGACGACCACATGGTTGCCCGTGTGGCATGTTGCCAAGCAATGTTGACACGCAACGACAGCATGAATGGGACTTTCTTTTCGTCGGTTGTGACAATGGATGAGACGTGGATGCCATTTTTCAGTCCAGAAACAAAGCGCCAGTCAGCTCAATGGAAACACACAGATTCACCGCCACCAAAAAAATTTCGGGTAACCGCCAGTGCTGAAAAAATTATGGTGTCCATGTTCTGGGACAGCGAGGGCGTAATCCTTACCCTTTGCGTTCCAAAGGGCACTATGGTAACAGGTGCATAATACGAAAATGTTTTGAAGAACGAATTCCTTCCTGCACTGCAACAAAAACGTCCGGGAAGGACTGCGCGTGTGCTGTTTCACCAAGACAACGCACCTGCACATCGAGCTAACGTTACGCAACAGTTTCTTCGTGATAACAACTTTGAAGTGATTCCTCGTGCTCCCTACTCACCTGACCTGGCTCCTAGTGACTTTTGGCTTTTTCCAACAATGAAAGACACTCTCCGTGGCCGCACATTCACCAGCCGTGCTGCTATTGCCTCAGCGATTTTCCAGTGGTCAAAACAGACTCCTAAAGAAGCCTTCGCCGCTGCCATGGAATCATGATGTCAGCGTTGTGAAAAATGTGTACGTCTGCAGGGCGATTACGTCGAGAAGTAACGCCAGTTTCATCGATTTCGGATGAGTAGTTAATTAGAAAAAAAATCGGAGGCCTTAGAACTTGAATGCACCTCGTAGAAGCCTTTTCTCAAAAAGCATATTTGCTAATGTTATGAAATTTTCAGAACCTGTTCGCAACGTGTTGCTGTCTCCCTGGAACTAAAAGATACGAGATCCTGCAATTACATTATGATTTTTAGGTGACTGTATGTAGAAAAAAAAGCTAATTTTGGACGTGCAAAATTGAAAACTCTGTTAATGATGCAGTTTGTACCATAAATTAATAACTGTAGTTCAGTAGTCTTATAACCTTCTCAGGACACTAAAATATTTTGAGATTAATCGCATGATTAGAATTTGAGTTATGGCTTTTTATAAAAAAAGAAAATAAAAAAATTAAAAATTCAAATTTCTGGCAAAGTATTAATACTGCATATTTTATTATATTTTTACGTTAAACCACAGCTCTTTTCCTTTATACATCCAAAATTTTAGATTTGTACATTAATAAATATTGCCGCAATGATTTTTTAAATAATTTTTTTACATTTTCCGTTACATCCGCCCTTAAGTGGTAAGCCCCATCCTTTAATATTGAACGGATGGTACAAAACTTACATTTATTGTGTCATAAGGTTACCTTGTCAACCACCCTATAACACAGACTCCAGCTGTTGTTAGACGATTAGAAGTACGTCCAAATTATGTGTTAGGTGTACTCGTGGCACTTACAGAAATTTTTCCAAGGGGGGTGGGAGGGAGGGGAGACTTAAAATTTCCGACTTCCTAATGAAATGACCAGTTTAGAAACATGTCATGCTATAAGAACTAAACTGAATAGATGGCCCAAATAATTGACGGTTATTCACTGAATACATGAATAAACAACTCCGCATTCTAGGAAGATCACCAGAGTTCGCAGCAGTCGTAAACATAAGACAATCGACACGAAGGATATCGACATTTACCAATAACAAGCAGAGAGCCGAAGCTCAGCGTAATATCGCAGCTTCTCGCTGCTGCCCAACTTTGCACTCTTAACAGTCATTTTAAGTGTTCAACAGGCAAACTTTAATTCTGGAGGGGGGGTGGTGGTGTTGGAGAGGGGGGGGGCAGCTGTTCGCTCCCTTATTCTTCTCCATCCCCCCCCCCCCGTATTTATACCCCTGATTTTATCTCATCTTCATCAACGTGCACGTCGCTGCAGTGGTGTCAAACACCCTCAGACGGGGACTCATGGCAAATAACGCCACACCATAGTTTCATTGTATTTTTCAACTGTGATTGTGATTTATTGGCCAAATCTACTGTATCCTTTAAGGATGTCCACATACACTCCCGGAAAAAAATAGTGCACGTGGAAAGACGACGTCGATTTTGATCCAATGATAGCGAAACCCCTTGGGAGACAATAGATGCACCGATAATTTGTTCATCGTCGTCCACCAACAGATAGTGCAGAGACGTACTCACCAGAGCGCCATCTGCGTCTACCCTTTAATAGGGAGTGCTCACAGCCAGAAGGTTGAGTGTGGTGCAAACGTGTGAAACATGCAGGCAGCCATGCCACAGATGCATACTCATTCTTGCTGTAGCCAACTGACCAAGTTTGAAATGGGTCAAATTGTGGCCTTCCGAGTGGTGGGATGGTCGTTTCGAAGAATTGCCATACAAGCTGGACGTGCTCTGTCAATTGTGTAATGATACTGGTATACTGGTCATGTGAACATTCTCACACCCATACACGAGGTTCTGGAAGTCCACGCAGTACAGACGCCCGCCAGGCTCGTCGTATTGTAAGGGTAGCAGTGGCAGATCATACAACTACCAGAGAACAGATAAGAGGGCTTGTGAACCCAGACATGTCAACACGAACTGTTGCGAACCGGTTATTAGTACTCACGCCACAGCATCGACGTGCACAGCTCGAATGGTGCTGTCAGAGGATAACTTGGAATATGGAATGGCGCCGTAGTCTTCAGCAATGAAGTTGAGTCTACCTGCACGTAAGCGATGGTCGTTTGCCTGTATGACGTAGACCTGCTGAGTGCTGTGCTGTAGAGTGCATTCGTCCACGACACACTCGCCTCGCATCAGGTTTTTGAGCTGTGCTGCGATATATTACAACTGTCGTTCACATTTGGAGTTTCTGGAAGGGACGCTAACCAGCACTCAGTACGCGCAGAATGTTGTTTGATCCGTTCTATTGCTGTTCCTGCGACAGAAAGATGATGTGATGTTCCAATTGGAGTACGCTCGCCCACACACCGCCCGTGAAACTCAATGTGCTCTGCAAGGCGTGCAGAAACCTCCTGGCCAGTATGATCTTCCAACTTGTCTCCAATCGAGCAAATGTAGGATACAATGGAACAAGAAATGACTCCTCGGAGTCGTCAGCCAACAACTCTTACAGAACTACACGAGCAGGTCGAGCAGGCGTGGCACAAGGACAGTATTCTCCATCTGCATAATCGACTGTATACCACAGTCAGCGCCATTGCTACCCGTGGAGGCTACACCATTGCTATTAGTGTCATCGCATGGATTGATACCTGTTACCTCAGAGCCACTGGTGCTATTAATCTGTAAATGTAATCATTTCATACGCACTGTTGCTACAATAAATCTCGAGTCAATTGGCAAACTCTAAAAAAGTGCACTGTTTTTTTTCCCTTCAGTGTATTTACAAATACTGAGTAATCCGGCGCTACAGTCACAGGTTCGAATCCTGCCTCAGACATGGATGTGTGTGATGTCCTTAGGTTAGTTAGGTTTAAGTAGTTCTAAGTTCTAGGAGACTGATTACCTCAGCAGTTAAGTCCCATAGTGCTCAGAGCCATTTGAACCATTTTTTGAGTAATCCGGTATCTTAATTGTATATGGGTATTGTGATGGAAACGGTGCTACTGCTTGTAGAGAGTTGTTGTTGTTGTTGTGGTCTTCAGTCCTGAGACTGGTTTGATGCAGCTCTCCATGCTACTCTATCCTGTGCAAGGTTCTTCATCTCCCAGTACCTACTGCAACCTACATCCTTCTGAATCTGCTTAGTGTATTCATCTCTTAGTCTCCCTCTATGATTTTTACCCTCCACGCTGCCTCCAATACTAAACTGGTCATCCCTTGATGCCTCAGAACATGTCCTACCAACCGATCCCTTCTTCTAGTCAAATTGTGCCACAAACTTCTCTTCTCTCCAATCCTGTTCAATACCTCCTCATTAATTATGTGATCTACCCATCTAATCTTCAGCATTCTTCTGTAGCACCACATTTCAAAAGCTTCTATTCTCTTCTTGTCTAAACTATTTATCGTCCATGTTTCACTTCCATACTTGGCTACACTCCATACAAATACTTTTAGAAATGACTTCCTGACACTTAAATCTATACTCGATTTTAACAAATTTCTCTTCTTCCGAAATGCTTTCCTTGCTATTGCCAGTCTACATTTTATATCATCTCTACTTCGACCATCATGAGTTATTTTGCTCCCCAAAGAGCAAAACAAAGTGTCTCATTTCCTAATCTAATTCCCTCAGCATCACCCGACTTCATTCGACTACATTCCAGTATCCTCGTTTTGCTTTTGTTGGTGTTCATCTTATATCCTGCTTTCAAGACACTATTCATTCCGTTCAACTGCTCTTCTAAGTCCTTTGCTGTCTCTGACAGAATCACAATGTCATCGGCAAACCTCAAAGATTTTAATTTCTTCTCTATGAATTTTAATACCTACTCCGAATTTTTCTTTTGTTTCCTTCACTGCTTGCTCAATATACAGATTGAATAACATCGGGGAAAGGCTACAACCACTGCTTCCCTTTCATGTCCCTCGACTCTTATAACTGCCATCTGGTTTCTGTACAAATTGTAAATAGCCTTTCGCTCCCTGTATTTTACCCCTGCCACCTTCAGAATAGATAGTATAGCACACTATATCCTAACCACAGACAACCAGATCCAAGAGTGTTTACTCATGCTTCCACTGAACTGTGTGAGCCCAGTGCAGTGCCCAGCAATCATACTTCATCTGAACGCACTAATTAAGAGTGTCGATGAAGCAGAAGGCATTACTCAGTTGACAGAATGTAGTCTTTCAACAAGCACACACAGGATTTCTGCATGTATCGGTGTACCACCACACATTAATATGGCGCACATTACATATGCACGGTTTCTACCACTATCATTTACGAAGGAGTCAACGTCTTCGAGAAGGAGCTGAAGGTAGAGTATTGGCATTTTGTTTTTAAAGCATCGAATAATCCCAGTGATATTGTTTACTGACAAAGCCACTTTCACTCTTGACGGTATCAGTAACACTTGTAACTCATATGACTGTGTACAAACATTTTCAGAAACGCTTTTCTGTAAATGTGTAGTGATATGATAGACAATCGGTTGACTGTATGTGTTGTGTTATCGCATCTTCTTACTGGGCCCTGTTTCTTGCAAACGAGCTTCCAGTATAATTGGTTGCTCTTGATACAAGAATGGGTATGTACTCAGCACGATGGGGGCCCCTGCACATGCTAACGGTCAGGTGACACAGTATCATCTAGTGCTAGCATTCTCCGAAGATGGATCAGGAGAAATGGCCTTGTTTGTTGGCCAACAGTATCCCCAGTGAAGTCTACAAAAAAAACGTAAACACCAGAGAAGCATTGATCATTGAACTATGAATAACGCTGCTCTAATGAAATAACGCCAAGGCGACCTCATAAGTAGTACACGTTGTCATGCCAAGAGAATTCGAAAAAGCATTGAAGTCGGAGGTGAAAACTATGAAAACTAAGTTAATCGTTTGTCTATTGTTAACACTTTCTGAAAGTATTTGTTTTGGTTACATTTTACAAGATGCGTCTCTGCAACCAATGAAAATTGGACATCAGTTATATGGAATACTTTATTCGAAGTTGTCTACTCTCCCAACTCCTAAAATATTTACTATTCCTCCAGAATTAGCCGGTATAGTGAATTTTCAGTGTACAATCCACCTTAGACACTCAGGTTTAAGTAATAAATAAATAAGTAAATAGCGATAACACTATTTCCTTGCAGCGATTTGTTGGTACAATCAAGTTTTGTTAATGCCTCAGACCACATCTCTAAAAGGCACATAAATGCCTAATCAGTTTTTCTGAGAAGGATAATAGCATCTGTTGCCGTTTTAGTAGATCAATGGGCGGAGGAGAGAAAGTCTTCTTCTCGTAGGCAGATAATAGGAACCCAAGGGTTAGAAGAACTCATTTACCTCTCTGGGTTTAATCCTTGAACCTTGTATCTCTGTTGTTTCTTTTTCGATCACTTGCACCCCCAGTGTCGCTGTGCGTGGCGGGGGCCTGTCTCGTCACACTCTCTGTACGGTTCTAAATATTATACAGGGCGTCCCACATACAACCGTTACGCCTCATACTCAAGATTCAAGTAATACTGAGCTAACTAAAAAAGAACAGGCAGTAGTAACGTTAAAAATCATGCAGTTAGCTGTTTGTAAGAGACACTGGGAGTGGTGGCCATGGGCGTCCAGGCATCTCTGACTGTGTGATGACGTTACCAGTAACACGCTGTAATTCTGCAGGCGTGATGTTATTAATTTCTCTAGTGATGTTCCGTGTATGAGCGTTTATTCTGCGAAGACTGTCTGCATACACTGCATGCTTTTTAATGTGCCCATAAACAGAAATCACACGATATTAAGTCTGGGTATCTTGAGAGCCAGAGGCCTGTACTTTCAAGTCTTGTCTTCAAGGAACGTGTGGTGATGTGGGCCATACTTTGATTGGTTGTGTGAGCAGTTGCTCCATCTTATTGGAATAATGTATACAGCTTTTCTGGATTTATTAATTATGCTTAGAAAGAGTGAAAGCTCTCTAGATATCTGGCACTGATTAAGGAGTAATTAAAAAATAAGAGGTCACTAATACGCATGCCAGGCAACACACACCAAACACCTATCTTCTATGAGTGGAGAGGGTCTTCATGCAAATTATGTGGGTTGTCCTGCGACCAATATCTACAATTCTGGGAGTTCACATAACCTGACAAATTAAGACAGGTCTCGTCTCCACGAAGCAAAGCAAGGGGTATGAGCAACCGTTAGCAACTGATGTTAACAGCCAGTTAGACTAATGAACTCCTTTTCCATGATTTCAACTCAAATTTCAACTCTTCCTTCACAATCACACGATAGGCGTGTAATTTCATATCCTTTAATGCATGATGACACGATTTACGAGCCCCGTCGGAGGTTCGAGTCCGCCCTCGGGCTTGGGTGTGTGCGTTGTCCTCAGCGTAAGTTACAGTTAGATTAAGTAGTGTGTAAGCCTAGAGACCGATGACCTCAGCAGTTTGGTCCAATAGGAACTTACCACCACCACACGATTGACGAGATGCACCAACCTGCTGCGATAACCTCCTTAACGACTTGAGGGGACTTCTCACAATGACCATGTGAATTCTTTCTATAGTTACAGGTGTCCTCACTGTCTGTCGCTTATTCCTCTGCACATTTTGAACGTATACTACAGCCCTCCATTTGTTGCACAGATCTTGAATGGTGCTGGTTGTGGGGAGTTTCCAACCAGGATACCTCGCTTGAAACACTTCTTTACATTCCCTGATGGAGCCCGTCTTTATGTAACACTCCGAAATGTCAATTAGCTGTTCTAATGCAAACTGGCCCATTTCTGTAAGAGCTCAGCGTTACGAGCTTCTCAGAACAACAGACGCATGATCACACAGCTGCGCTCAACTGTCCAATAAAAGACAGTGTAGCCAACTTACGGGGCAGTGTTACCACATCGTAAGCAATTCTACTAGAGATGATTAGCAGCTCCGTGAGGTGTACCGTTTTTATGTGGGACACTGTATCAACAACATTACATTTTCTTCAGACCAATTTGTCACACACGCTATTCATATCAACAACGAAAGTATTTCGGAAACAATACAGCAGACGAATTCTTACAGTGTTCCTAGCGCGAAGTTAATGCAGATGAGTAGAAAAATGTTCGAATACAGCATTAACAGTGTGCTCCTTGGCACAGTCACGTCGATTATATATCAAGGCGAAACGTTGCAAAGCATTATCAAATGGCATCATCATGTAAGAATAGTGGTAGGGAAGGCGAATAGTCGACAGTGGTTTACAGGAAGAAGTTTGGGAAAGTGTGGCTCATCTGTAAAGGAGACCGCTTATAGTAGGACACTAGTGCGACCCGTTGCTGAGTATTGTTCGAATGTTTGGGGTCCGCACGGCTTCGGATTAACGGAAGACATCGAAGCAATTCAAAGGGGAGCCGCTAGATTTTTTACCAGTAGGTTCTAACAACACGTAAGTATTACGAAGATGCTTCGTGGACTCAAATGGGAATCCCTGGAGGGAAGGCGAAGTTCTTTTCGAGTAAAACTTTTCAGAAAATTTAGAGAACCTGCATTTGAGGCTCACTGCAGAACGAGTCTATTGCCGCCATCGTACATATCGCTTAAGGACCACGAATATAAGACTAGAGAGATTGGGGCTCATACGGAAGCATGTAGGCAGTAGTTTTTCTCTCGCTCTATCTGCGAGAGGAACAGGAAAGTAAATGACTAGTAGTGCTACAGGGTACCCTCTGCTACGGCGGCTTGCGGGTATGTATGTAAATGTAGACGTAGAGGTAGAGGACGCGAATTCACTTTGACGGTTCACTAAAAGGTCGACAACAAGCGGAACACGAGCGAGCACCAGCGAATGCAAGCCGAACGCGACAGAATGAATATTTCTCACGCTTGCCTACCATTTTTACCAGAGAGAATTCCCGTTCGCATGTTTTCGCTCCGGAGTAAACCATGCTTAGCACAAACGTGTAATTAGGCACTTAGGACTGTAACTGAGAGTTTTAGGTAATTTGGTCTCCCCACCTCATTCGCCTTTCTTCTGTGTTTTTTGCTTTTCTTCCTCGTTGTAAAATCGGATTTTGGATTTCACTTATAACAAGAATTAATAACAATTATATCGCGTAGTACTCAAATTAAAGCAATGCGTTTTGATTCGTCTACATTTGTGCAGGTTGCATGTCAATTTCGCTGCTTGTTTTTTCTTGCAGCTTAACACGTGACTCAGTGGGCCCTGTTCCAGAGTTTGCAGCCACAGAAAAAATTTTAGTGGTTACCAGAAATGAAGCACTGGTCCTCTACGTTACCAGTCCCGATCGGTAATCACTAACCGACTAGCCTTGTACACAAACTCGCGTTTGGAGAAAACTGGTAATGGAATAGGCTTGTCATTTTGTAGGGATCGCCCCTACTTTCCTATAAATGTCCCATATGCTTACATGCGTCTGATTGGGCATCCTCAAGTCCCTACCTTTTTGGTTTGCTTTTACAATTTTATTTTTCTTCATATCATATGGCATAACTTTTAATTTCATGTTCGTAAGTTTATCATCTTATTCTTGTTAGCCAAAGCCAATACGTTAAAATAACGAGATAAAGCAACAAAACAATTGGTTTAAAAGTCAACTGTGTTGCTCGCCCCACCCTCCTTTTTCATAATACCTAGTGTTGGCGAGGTCCTTGTATTTATGAAGTGATTGAGTGAAGGAGTATTGAAATGTTTCGAACATAACGTTGTCCTGTAAGAGCAAAACTTTATTAATATTACGAGGTTTTTAGGATTCTCCGAAGCGTGATTCATATTTAAAACGCTCGGTAGATTTAAGTGGAAATACAAATAGCCTTGTTGATGAGTTTAGTGATGACAGTTATGAGAATCAGAATGAAACCCGAAAGGAAAAAGTGAAAAAAGTGTGTTAATTTCGTAATGAATGATTAGAAGGTAAACGGTTCAAAAGTTGGTCAGCTGAAGGTGTTGATGAAGTGATGACGAAGTGTAGAGTGTGTCCCAATTGAAAAGGTGCACTGTGGGTATTCGTGCCGGTATGTGAAACAGGAGGTATGTCTGTAAGTTCCAACCCCAGTCCCATTGATTTCTATCATTGTATAAGATAAACACTGTTAACTTCTAAATATTTAAAGTTTCAAGTGTGGTGCTTGTAGTTTAGTTTTGGTCTGAGAATAAAAACTGACGAACATTAGTCACAATTGCACATTTAATATATTAAGTGCTACATTTTGTTTGAAGTGTACCCACTTTTGACATGCCAAAGTTGGCAGTGTCACGACTTTTGACTTGCCAACGTTGGCAAACCTATTATGGACTGAAACTGAGTTGGCGATTATGCAAAGAACAAACTCATTCAACGTTCAGATATAGGCGGTGTTAAAACCAGAGACTGACAACGTGTATGTTCCAGTTCGGAATTAGAAACGACAAGGAGACATTGTCACCACAGATTTCCCGACATCCATCAAAGAGGGATTCGAAAGATTATGATGGACAATATACAAAACAAACTCAAAAATTATTTTGATATTATCTGTTCTGAAGAAGAAAAAAAAAGATGACAGTGTCTGCTTCATATATAGAAAGTCCTGGGTTTATATTCCAGCTCCTGCAAATAAATAAATAAAAAATTGTATTTTTGTCTAATTTTCAATTTTTATACAAATTGCAACTAAGCAGTTGTAACTAAAATTAAATTTTACGTACAACAGTAAAGAACAGTCGATTACAACAATGCAATCGGAAAGTGATCTTAATTAAGTCTTTCATTTATTACGCTCAAGTGCATGTGTCTGCTTTGTAAAACGCAAAGTTCGATGTAACAGAGGGCACGAGCGTCTTATCGGTGGTCAGCGTAAACAACATTACGAACAAATGGGAAAATAATGACTACTCACGCGCGCAGCAGAACAGAGCCAGCGGCAGCAGTGTGGGCAACATCTTGTTCATGACGCTACTGCCGCACTTTTCGCAGCTCACAGGGGCGAGCGGCTATCTAATCCACGAACGCGCCCACCGACAGCTGAAACCGCCACAGCTGCAGACAAAGCACATGCTACTAAAGTGTTATTCGACATGTATACTTCCCCAGTCGCTGGACACTCTGTTCCATTCCATTCACATATTACGAGGGCCAAGAGAGTACGCATGGTCAAAACTGAGGGGAGTGGTTCTGTTAGCTTTGTTAAATGAAGAAAAGTGGAAGAAACGCAGCACGAAGCACGCTTTCTTACAAAATAAAACGGCAAACAACTGAAAAACTATCTTTGTATTAATACTACTACTTAATAGTACTAGGATTCTTAAGTTTTTACAGACGACCCTTAGATCGCGCTTTTGGAATGTGGCATTACTATACTCTGACATTCTGTTCAAGATTACGCTGGGGTTGACAGCTACGAAGAAAGTATGGGGGTGAGACATGGGAAGCACGGCACACGAGACTAGTAGCCGCGGTAGCCATCTGCAGTTGGCTAACCTGTTCGCCTACCTCTAAACACTAGCGCTTGCACTACGGTTCCGTCAGCTTGCTGCCATGCCGGTCTGTTCGTTGCGCGCTGAGATTTTGTTTGTTTCACCTTCCCACAGTTGCAGAGATAATATTTTATCTGTTATTAACGTGGAGGTGGTTATTACTATTTTGTTGTTGTTGTGTGAGCTATATTATTACTACCCCTAAAACTATCACAAAGTCCTGGTCCGACGGCTTCTCGGGAAAAAAATTTCTTTTTCAGTAGTTAATGCAACCTCAAAGTTTTTATTTCTTCTCCATGGATTTTAATTCCTACTCCGAATTTTTCTTTTGTTTCCTTTACTGTTTGCTCAATTTACCGATGTTATTCAATCTGTACATTGAGCAAACAGTAAAGGAAACAAAAGAAAAATTAGGAGTAGGAATTAAAATCAATGGAGAAGAAATGAAAATTTTGAGATTCGCTGATGACATTGTAATTCTGTCAGAGACAGCAAAGGACCTGGAAGAGCAGCTGAACGGAATGGACAGCGTCTTGAAAGGAGGATATAAGATGAACATCAACAAAAGCAGTACGAGGATAATGGAATGTAGTCGAATTAAATCGGGCGATACTGATGAATTAGATTAGGAAATGAGACGCTTAAAAAAAGTAAATGAGTTTTGTTATTTGGGGAGCAAAATAACTGATTATGGTCGAAGTGGAGAGGATATAAAATGTAGACTGACAATGGCAAGGAAAGCATTTCGGAATAAGAGAAATTTGTTAACATCGAGTATAGATTTAAGTGTCAGGAAGTCCGGTCTGAAAGTATTTGTATGAAGTGTAGCCATATATGGAAGTGAAACATGGACGATAAATAGTTTAGACAAGACGAGAATAGAAGCTTTCGAAATGTAGTGCTACAGAAGAATGCTGAAGATTAGATGGGTAGATCACATAACTAATGAGGAGGCACTGAATAGAATTGGAGATAAGAGAAATTTGTGGCACAACTTGACTGGAAGACGTGATCGATTGGTAGGGCAAAATTCTGAGGCATCAAGGGATCACCAATTTAGCATTGGAGGGCAGCGTGGAGAGTAAAATTCGTAGAGGGAGACCAAGAGATGAATACACTAAACAGATTCAGAAGGATGTAAGTTGCAGTAAGTACTTGGAGATGAAGAAGCTTGCACAGGATAGAGTAGCATGGAGAGCTGCATCAAACCAGTCTCTGGACTGAAGACCACAACAACAACAACAGTTAATGCAATTACTGAACGAATTTTAAAAAGTTAAAATGCTGCGATTATCTTCTCATTAAAAGCTATAATCTCATGTAAAAGACATAACATAATAAGTCATGTATTAAGCTTGCGAACTGTGTGGCCTACATGTGTTGAGGCAGCTAATCCACAGCATAAAAATCACCCAGACTATATTCATACAGTATTTCAGAATAAAGAATGTGAGCACTAAGGTACTTCCAAAAACTTAACATATAGTTTCAAACCTTTTCGGAACTTTTTCGTGCTGACACCCCTGCAGATCAAAATAATGAAAGGAAAGACGTTTATCGCTTATTACATTTTTGTTGTTCATATAACACAGCTCCAGCATCAGCCACGTCATCTTAATTTATTACTTCTTTACTAATATCTCTAATTACAACATATTTTGCAGAGAATAGCCGCATATACCACTCAAAGTATGCGCAAAATTGTACTACAGACAGTTCAGGAGATGTGACATCACAAACATTGAGATGCGGGAAAAAATAGCTTTCGACTGAAATTCGATACCTAAGAGTCGACGGTGGGGGATACTACTGTTCCGAAGCAAGTTCGTCAAATATTATTCTGTTGGAGAAGTTAGACGTCGCTGTCTTGGAGAAGAGATTGACGTACGAGGTCAGTGAGGTAAAATGATTTGCGGTTTGCGCACTTATGGCGACAACGGCTTTTCTTGATGAAGGGCCTTACAGACGTACCGACTTATCGGCCGACCGACCTTCTTGGTACTCGTATATCCACACTACCAGCCAGCGGACAACCAGCAATCACAGCGCCCCATTGCCCCACCGTTGTGTAGCTCGAGATGCTGCTAGGAACAACAAAAGTACAAATACTGGTATTTGCGTAGGCTTTTTTAGAACTGATAAGAACAGAAAAAGCTAAGAGAAAACTGTGGCCTGACAAGCTACTTCGTCAATGGAATAAATTCGCCCACGATTTATAACTGGAAGAACTAGGACACAACGATTTCAAAAATTATTTTAAGAATGGACGAAAAATTATTTCCTGAGCTACTAAAGACCTTCAAACTGCAACTAACGAAATAATGCGAAAATGCGATAAGAAAATCTGTAAGCTGCGAGGAGAGGCTCTTAGCTATATTAAGATTTGTAGCTACTGCCAGAACTTTGAAGACCTCTAATTCAAGCCGCGCTCAGTGGCCGCGTTGTTAGAGGCGCCATGTCACGAATCGTGCGGCCCCTCCTGCCAGAGATTCTAGTAATCCCTCTGGCATGGATGTGTGTTTTGTCCTTAGAGTAAGTTATGTTAAGTTAGTTTAAGTAGTGTATGAGTCTAGGGACCGATGACCTCAGCAGTTCGGTCCCTTAGGAATTCACACACACACACACACACACACACACACACACACCTCTGATTCAATGCAGCTATATCTCCACAGTTACAGGGTAAGCTGACTCTTGTAACATGCGACATCATTTACAGGTTCATGAGCAAATACATTACAGGAAAGCAAAGAGTTAAAAGCTGTCCTCGGCGCTGCGCACACCTGTTTTCGCACTACGCATGCGCATGGCTGTTAGAGATTTTTGCTCGAACAGGCCAGGCGATTCCAAATGCAGTCGCCAGGCGGCAATCGATCGTTGGGGAAGACTGGTGCGTCACAAAGTTAAAACTGTTTTAACTTTTAGTAGCGTGACAAAACACAGTTTCCCTCGAGTGATGCGACCGATATCTAGGTGTTTCCACACGCAACTTTCGTGACGAGCTTCACGCCGTAATTCGGCATATTGTAGAGCAATTGTACACTGCTAGCAGCAAGAGTGCTGGATTATCTTCCCAGAAATGAAATGCCACTCACGGATCTGCTTGTGCAGAGGCGTCTTCTTGCTGAATCGACTACGGAATGCACGTTACACTTGAACAATGGATTGACTTCGTGTAATTTCAAACATACAAAATGATTTCTCTTTGGTGTAATAACAAATAACAATACAGCTGCACCCACGATTACGATATCTAAACATTAAAGATTACATGATTAACTGAAGTGACCGATATGTTAGGTAAATCGTACTGTAGTGTTAACGAATATCTTATAATTTAAACACCAAAGAGTGATTCAAAGAGAAAGAACAGATTTCAGTTTTTTGTTCCAGACAAATCGTAAAAGAAACACATTGCGCATGTCACTTGATAGAGGAAGCTTCGAAGTTTTGACGCAGCTGCATTGTCGTTTGTAGCAACATGTCGATTACACCACTAGAGAAATCATTTCATATGTTGGAATTTGCGCGAAGTCAACCCATTGTTCAAGAGTAACGTGCATTCCGTCGTCGATTCAGCAAGAAGACGCCTCTGCACAAGCAGATCCGTGAGTGGCATACAAAATTCTTGGAAGTTGGTCGCATATGCGAAGGGAAGAGCACTGGTCGGCCACGCACATCTGATGAAAATGTCTAGCGTATCCAAGATGCGTTCATCCGGAGCCCTCTGAAATCCACAAGACTTACAGGCCAGGGACTTCGGCTTCCTCAAATAAATGTAACTGCATCCTGGGCTCAGGAGCTTGGGAAAGCGGCTGTTCGATGAAATGTAATAATACTGTACCAACAGCCATTATTTTCCTTTAATTTACGTCTATGGTCACAATCTTTTTTGTTTAACAGATTACCAGTTTCGGTCTTTAATGACCATCATCAGATCTGCAGCAAAAATGGGAAAATTATAAATACACTCGCAAACTGTGTACAGCTTAAGAACAATACATAGAGCATATTGAAAAGTGGTACTGACAAAATTTACATTTGTGCGCTTTAAATATGAAGAGGCATACCTGTTTCATAAAAACAAAGTCCTAATGTACTGCAGCCATAGTGGTATCGTAAATGTTAAATGCGGAATCAGCACCAGCATCGTCAAATACATATAAATCACATCACATGCACGAGTCATGTTGTCAGTAAAACTACTGTTTAAACCAACCACAAGATATTTGTGTTGTAAGTTGGCCAGATGTCGCTAATGTTGGCATACACTAGTTTTCAATAATTAATTTAACTCTTCGTCTTTTTAACAATATTACTTTTGTCGTGTTCCTCTTTTTATTGCTTTTTATTACTGTAACACCTTTTATACGTTATAAGCTTATTACAGACTTTAACTATTGTATCCCCCTTTTATTTTCGCTGTTTCAATTAATTATTGAAAACTAGTGTATACCGACATAGCGACATCTGGTCAACTTACAACACAAACATCTTGTGGCTACTGTACGGCAGCTTGTTTTAAACAGTAGTTTTACTGACAACATGACTCGTGCATGTGATGTGATTTATATGTATTTGACGATGCTGGTGCTGATTCCGCATTTAACATTTACGATACCACTATGGCTGCAGTACATTAGGACTTTGTTTTTATGAAACAGGTATGCCTCTTCATATTTAAAGCGCACAAATGTAAATTTTGTCAGTACCACTTTTCAATATGCTCTATGTATTGTTCTTAAGCTGTACACAGTTTGCGAATGTATTTATATTTTTCCCATTTTTGCTGCAGATCTGATGATGGTCATTAAAGACCGAAACCGGTAATCTGTTAAACAAAAAAGATTGTGACATAGACGTAAATTAAAGGAAACTTATTACATATATGGGCCACTGTGTTTTTTCGCGACGATGTCGCAGCTTGTGAAGCCATTATTTTGATATTGTTTTGTGAGGCAACCAGTTTAGAAGTTCCAGTCAAGTGATCTTGAGGCCTGTCGCATGAATGGCACCAAGTATCATTCGTGCATGCATAAGACAAGGGTTCAATATTCGTGTCTGGTTTTGTAGATATCCGAACTTCATGAGCACGAGTATGTGCGAAGGGCGTAAATGCTCATAAAGTTCGGATATCTACGAAACAAGATACAAATATTTGTGCCTTTCCGTGGTACATGCACATGTGCTACTTGGTGCCATTCACACATGTCTGAAGATCACTTGATTGGAACTTCGAAACCGGTTGCCTAGTAAACCAACATCAAAATAGCGGCTGTTGGTACAGTGCTATTACATTTCCTCAAATAACGATGTGTCGTGTTCTGAATCGATGCCTGTATAAGAAGCCTTGTAAGTTGCAGTTACTGCAGAAATCGCGTTCCGGCGATTATAACAAATGGTTCAAATGGCTCTGAGCACTATGGGACTTAACTGCTGAGGTCATCAGTCCCCTAGAACTTAGAACTACTTAAACCTAACTAACCTAAGGACATCACACACATCCATGCCCGAGGCCAGATTCGAACCTGCGACCATAGCGGGCGCGCGGTTCCAGACTGTAACGCCTAGAACCGCTCGGCCACCCCGGCCGGCAACTATAACAGATGGTAACAATTTTCCATTTCAGTTCTCCAGGATATGGCACAGGACACTTTTTCCGAACGACTCATCTCTTCGGACGAATCGAAGTTTCATCTGTGTAAAGTAAACCGCCTTAATGTAAGAATTTGGGGATCAAAATATCCTGGCGTCATCGTCGCACATGAAAAAGACGCACCGAAACTGAATGTGTTTGCTGCCGTTTCTGTTCAAAAAGTTTTGTTGCAAAAATGTCATACCTGGACATGCTGTAACGCTGATTGGTTCCTCAACTTCACGAAGATTCTAATGATTTCATTTTTATGCACGACGGCACCCCGCCTCACTTTGACTTGAGATGCGGCATTATCTTAACAACACTGTCCCACAATGTTGGACTGGAGGAGGTGGACAACAAGATCTTGTTCATTGCTTTTGGCCTCTCAGGTCATCAGACTTCACACCTTGCGATTATTTCTGTGTGGAATACTCTCTTTCAAATTCTAAAGGTGGCAGGGGTAAAATACAGGGAACGAAAGGCTATTTACAATTTGTACAGAAACCAGATGGCAGTTATAAGAGTCGTGGGACATGAAAGGGAAGCAGTGGTTGGGAAGGGAGTGAGACAGGGTTGTAGCCTCTCCCCGCTGGTATTCAATCTGTATATTGAGCAAGCAGTAAAGGAAACAAAAGAAAAATTCGGAGTAGGTATTAAAATCCAAGGAGAAGAAAGAAAAACTTGAGGTTCGCCGATGACATTGTAATTCTGTCAGAGACAGCAAAGGACTTGGAAGAGCAGTTGAACGGAATGGACATTGTCTTGAAAAGAGGATATAAGATGAACATCAACAAAAGCAAAACGAGGATAATGGAATGTAGTCGAATTAAGTCGGGTGATGCTGAGGGAATTAGATTAGGAAATGAGACACTTAATGTAGTAAAGGAGTTTTGCTATTTGGGGAGCAAAATAACTGCTGATGGTCGAAGCAGAGAGGATATAAAATGCAGACTGGCAATGGCAAGGAAAGCGTTTCTGAAGAAGAGAAATTTGTTAACATCGAGTATAGACTTAAGTGTCAGGAAGTGTGTGTGTGTGTGTGTGTGTATGTGTGTGTGTTGGGGTTTATGGGCGCTCAACATCGAGGTCATCAGCGCCCTGACACACATTAAAAGGAACGAATGTGGACAGACCTAAGAAAACTGAAGCACACACGCAAAGAAAGCAGGAAAAGAAAGAAAATCCTATATAAGAAAGTAAAACTGAAGGGAAAACAGAGCAACAAGAATGCCACTGAAATTGTCACTGGCTGGCTACTGACATAAAATATGGGCGAGCTTGTCACACAGTGAGCAAATTAAAATCCTCTCCCTAAAATCTTTGTAAAAACATTTGACATGGCACAGAACTTTAAAACCTTAACCACATTCGTCCGAGTGTTGCCTAAAAGAGTTGGCAGGTCCGCTGGCAAGTCAGCCGCGGCCCGCTGGTCAGAAAATAAAACGCAATCCAATAAAACGGGGCGCACAGTGACAATGTCAGGAAGTCATTTCTGAAAGTATTTGTATGGAATGTAGCCATGTATGGAAGTGAAACATGGACGATAAATAGTTTGGACAAGAAGAGAATAGAAGCTTTCGAAATGTGGTGCTACAGAAGAATGCTGAAGATAAGGTGGGTAGATCACGTAACTAATGAGGAGATATTGAATAGGATTGGGGAGAAGAGGAGTTTGTGGGACAACTTGACTAGAAGAAGGGACCGGTTGGTAGGACATGTTCTGAGGCATCAAGGGCTCACAAATTTAGTATTGGAGGGCAGCGTGGAGAGTAAAAATCGTAGAGGGAGACCAAGAGATGAATACACTAAACAGATTCAGAAGGATGTGGGTTGCAGTAGGTACTAGGAGATGAAGAAGCTTGCACAGGATTGAGTAGCATGGATAGGTGCATCAAACCAGTCTCAGGACTGAAGACCACAACAAACAACACGTAAAAGTCTTTCTCCCACCCATGGCAGCTACTCTTCAAGATCTGCAAATCCAATAAACAGGAACTTGTTGATTCGTGTACGCAATGAAATGGACCACCGTTTCGATGTTTATCGAGTTGACTTTATGATATAGTGTCTGTGCGAAGATAAAATTTTGAATCTTCCTCTATCCAGTGATATGCGCAGTCTGTTTCTATCTTTCGTAATTAATCTGTAACAAACAATTGAGATCTGAGATTTTCAATTACACTGCACATTTCAGTGCACTTGTACGTTTGAATTGCAAATGAACTTTTCTTTCTCCATGACAACGAAAGACCTCACACAAGTCGGTGCACCTTATCCACCCTACAGCCTGGATCTCGCACCCTCCAACTTCAATTTGTTTGGCTCGATGGAGGATGCGCTTTGTGGGAAGCAGTACGTGGAAGACGGGGAGGTTGCTTATGCGGCAAGGCGTTGTCTCTGACTTCCACCATGTGGGCTTACAGGCCCTCCCAGTAAGGTGGGGTAAGGCCGTCACACTGAGCGGAATTTTGTCGAAAAATAGGGTTTTTGTAGCCAAAAGAGTGGGAAACAATATGGTGTATTAAAATCCCGAATAAAACCAACCTGCTTTCAGAAAGAAAACGTGTTACATTACTTATTGAATGCGCCCCATACAATGAACTACGCTGATAAAATAAATGTAATCAGATCATTTCATGGTGATAGAGAGTCATCGGATAATAATAATAATAATAATTTTATTGTCTTTAAGCCATTACAGCAATAGACAAAGCCATACACACAATGCGATACAGTACATACTATAAAAGAACATAATTGTTATTAACGTTACAGTTTAATATCACAGGTCATGAAATCCTTTATACTGTAGAATGGGTTTACAACTAACCAGTCATAAAGTGTTTGTTTGTATTGTTGCTCTGGTAAATTTTGTATGGCTTGTGGAAGTTTGTTAAATAATTTGTGGCCCATAAGCTCATAACTGTTAACTGATTTTGACAGTCTGTGGTAGGGCGTATAGATACACCTGTTTGTCTTAGTGCTGTAACAATGTATATTTGCCCTGCGTTTTACTTTAGGTAAGTTCTTTTTAGTGTAGATTAAAACATAATAAATATATAGGTTTATTACTGTCATGATTTTTTGTTGAGTAAACAAAGGTTTACAATTAGCCTTGTATGGTGAGCCTGTAATTATTCTAATAGCTTTCTTTTGCAACAATAGTATATCATGGACACAAGTGGAGTTCCCCATTAAATAATACCATAGGATATGATGCTATGGAAAAATGAGTAGTAAGATACTCTAACATAATTTTTAGGTACACAGTGCATTAATCGCCTTAACAAATAGATTACCCTAGACAATTTACCACTAATATACTTAATATGTTGATTCCAAGAAAGTTTATCATCCCAAAATACCCGCAAAAATTTAACACAACTAGGATCATCTGATGGAAACTTGTCTTCTAAACTAAATACCATCTGCTGGGTTTTGCTTTCATCAAGCAAGAACCCATTTGCTTTAAACCAGAGTGAAGCATGCTCAACTGTCTCTGTAACAGATGTTTTAAGGCTATTAAGATCATTATTGCTGTTCAGAAACGTTGTATCATCAGTATAGAGTACTGTTCTGGATTTAGTAAATGATGGCAGGTCATTTATCATTATTAGGAAAAGGAAAGGGCCCGGGACGGATCCCTGTGGAACACCTACCTTAACCTGTTCTATACTGGACATTTCTTTCCCAATACAGACAGCTTGCTTACGGTTTTGTAAATATGATCTTAATAGCTTAAGGCTGTTACCTTTAACACCATAAAAGTCCATTTTTTCGAGTAGTAGTGTGTGTTCTACACAGTCAAAGGCGTTGCTTAGGTCACAAAAAGTCACTTGAGCAAAGTAATTATTTTCAAGTACTTGATGGATGTATTTAACAACATTGTCTATGGCATCAATAGTTGACAGGTTTTTCCTAAAGCCATACTGTGATCCACTTATTAATCCTATGTTATCAAAGTAAACAGATAATTGTTGGTAAATTATGCATTCTAGAACTTTTGAAAAAACTGGGACTATGGATATTGGCCTGTAACTTGAGACAGAATTTTTATCTCCTTTTTTATGTACTGGAACTACCCTAGACAGTTGTTGTGTACATAGTTCTGCATAGTCAGCGCGTACACAACTTTCCCAATAGAGCGCGCCCCACTAAGCACAACAGCGAAGGCGCAGCGCTTGTCCGCCTCCACACTACGAGATGGCACTGTCATAGAGACGGGCCAAATTCTGCTTCCGCCAATCCGTGTATTAATATGTAACACAGCCAATGAGATTGCTGCTAACGTAGAACCTTTTCTCCTCATGGATCACACTCGCGCAGTGATACCTGAACGCGTGAGATATTATAACGAGTGTACAGACCTCCGATTAGTCAGTCTGCATTTGTCTGCACAATCTGTACAAGTCTGCATTAGTCTGTACCAGTCTATAGTCAAGTTTCAGTCTGTGCCTAATAAGATTACCACATTCCTATACACAGCGATGAAGATAAATGTATAGACACTTTTGTCAAGTATCAGAGATATGTGAGAATAAGATTAACGTACCAAGACCAAAGGAACTTCAGACTGTCAATTGTAAACAGCATCCAGAATCAAGTTACGTAATGTCTACCCTTTTTGTTATTTTAATAAATTTGTGTGAAAATTAATCAAGTTCTGTTTAAAGTTGGTCACCGTCAATCTGATTCTCTAAGCGTGCAAGTGGCATTTCTATCATCTGACCTAACGGCAGAAGATAAACACGTCACGATAAGACCACGAGACATATTGCTGACACTCGCCTACTTCGTTAGAGCGACAAGTCAAATAATCTGATGGCGTGTGTACCGAAGGTCTTACAGTACACACACCACAACAGTTTAAGCTTATCGGGGAAAAAACCCTCCAGTATACACTTGTTTATACAATATGCTACGGGGTAAACTATACAGTCTATTACTTTCTTCAGCATGTTACAAGACAGGTCATGTATGTCTACACTGTCTGATGATTTTAACTGCTTCACTGTTCTTAACACAAAACCAGGTGAGACCTCAGAAAAATTGAAAATACTTGTGTTTGTTGATGACCTAGCAACATTTTTTGACTGTAACTGTGATGAGCTGATTTCAGGTTTCATTATAGCACTTCCTACTTCCTCAACTGATTTAATAAAAAAGTCATAAAATTCCTGGGAAGAGATACTAATTTTGTCACTTCTTTTATCTTTGGCAACACTATTTATTAGTGTCCATGCTGCTTTGCACTTATTGGTGGATTTCTCAATACTTCTGAGATTGTGTGCTTGTTTGTCTTCCACAATTGCTTTTTTGTACTCATTTCTAGATCTAACATAGGCCAATTTAGCATGCAGAAATCTGCCTCAAATCTATGAAAAAAAATAATAATTGGAAATGATTTCCCTAAAAGTAAGAAATAAATTACACTGATGGAATAAAATCACAACACCAAGAAAGTTTGTGCGACACAAATGAAAGTTGGTAGGTGTGTTTCTACATCTGAAGGATGACGTCTATTCAAATGTTGCACCAGTCGCATAAGAGTGGTACTTTTAGCACCACTATGAGGATGCAAACCAGGTTTTCTGTAAGGGTCATGAACGTTAGTTACCTTTGAGACTTGACGTGGTAACTTGATGATAGTCAAGAACGCCTTTCAGGCGACAAAGACATCTCCAAAATGAGATTTTCACTCTGCAGTGGAGTGTGCGCTGATATGAAACTTCCTGGCAGATTGAAACTGTGTGTCGGACTGAGACTCGAACTCGGGACTTTTGCCTTTTGCGGGCAAGTGCTCTACCAACTGAGCTACCCAAGCTCGACTCACGCCCTGTCCTCACAGCTTTACTTCTGCCAGTACCTCGTCTCCTACCTTCCAAACTTAACAGAAGCTCTCCTGCAAACCTTGCAGAACTAGCACTCCTGAAAGAAAGGATATTGCGGAGACATGGATTAGCCACAGCCTGGGGGATACTTCCAGAATGAGATTTTCACTCTGCCAGGAAGATTCATATCAGCGCACACTCCACTGCAGAGTGAAAATCTCATTCTGGAAACACCCCCCAGGCTGTGGCTAAGCCATGTCTCCGCAATATCCTTTCTTTCAGGAGTGCTAGTTCTCCAAGGTTTGCAGGAGAGCTTCTGTTAAGTTTGGAAGGTAGGAGACGAGGTACTGGCAGAAGTAAAGCTGTGAGGATGGGGTGTGAGTCGTACTTGGGTAGCTCAGATGGTAGAGCATTTGCCCGCAAAAGGCAAAGATCCCGAGTTCGAGTCTCGGTCCGGCACACAGTTTTAATCTGCTAGGAAGTGACAAAGACATCATTGTCAACATCTCACTGAATTTGAATGAGGTCATGTATTAGGGCTACAGGAAGCTGGGTGTTCTTCCTGCTATATTGCGGAAAGACTTTGAGGAATGTAGCCATTGTACGCTATTACTGGCAACGGTGGTCACGGGAATGTATGGTCGCAAAAAGTTCGGGTTCTGGGCATGCCCTTGGCACTACTGAGAGGGAAGGTCATTGTCTTCAGTGTATGGTTCCAGCACATTGTACGGCATGTGCAGCAACAATCTGAGCAGCAGTTGGCACCACAGTGATTCAATAAACTGTTACAAATCGATTACTCCAAGGACAGCTACAAGCCTGATGCCCTGTAGTGTGCGTTCCACTGACCCCGAACCATGGCCATTTGCAACTTCAGTGGTATCAGGCGAGAGCTCATTGGAGGGCAGGGTGGAGGTCTGTTGCGTTTTCTGATGAAAGCTAGACCTACCTTGATACCCGTGATGACCGTGAGTTGGTAAGGAGGAGGTCAGTTGAGAGCCTGCAACCAAACCGTGTGTGTTCTATATATACTGGACCAATACCTGGAGTTATGGTGTGGGAGGCGATTTTTTATGACAGCAGGAGCACTCTCATTACCCAACGCGCCATGACTGCTATTTGTATGTCAATCTGGTGATTCGGCTTGTGCTGCCATTCGTGGACGGCATTCCAGGGTGTGTTTCCCAATAGGATAACGCTCACCCACATACTGCTGTTGTGACCCAATATTATTTGCAGAGAGTCGACATGTTACCTTGGCCTGCTCAACCACCAGATCTCCAATCGAGTATATATGGGACAAAACAATTTGGAATATTCTTGCAAGGGAGACAGGGCAACCAAGAGTACAGGATAACGGCATTACCATAAAAGCAGATGGAAACTTGACAGGCAACAAGCCGGAAGTTGAAAACACTTTCAATCATCAATTTTTAAATGTTGTAGAGAAAATAGGATCTAAATGTTCATTAGAAGAAGCAAGGCAGTTAATGGAAAAGGCCTTACCCACACCATTTGATACAATTGAAATTCCACTCACCTCTCCTTCTGAAATTAGGAAGATAATAAACTCTCTCAAGAACAAAAACTCACGTGGAATTGATGGCATTTCCAGCAGAATAATAAAAGCTTGTTCCCAAGAGATAAGTGGGATTCTTAGGCACATATGGAATGGCTCTCTGAAGCAGGGTATTTTCCCAGATAGACTGAAGTATGCCAGTGTTAAACCATTGCATAAAAAAGGGGATATGTCTGATGTTAACAACTACCGCCCAATCTCTCTTCTGACTGCCTTATCCAAAATTCTTGAAAAAGTAACATATTGTAGAGTAGCTTCACACCTTTGTAAAAATAAAGTTTTAACAAAATGTCAGTTTGGTTTCCAGAAAGGTTTTTCAATGGAAAATGCTATATATACTTTCACTAATGAAATATTAAATGTTCTGAGTAACCGGAAGTCACCCGATGGGAAATTTTGTGATCTCTCATAGGCTTTTGATCATGTAAATCATGGAATACTCAAGTACTGTGGTATGAATGGGACAGCGCTCAAATGGTTTAAATCATACCTAACTGGAAGAGTGCAGAAAGTTGAAATAAACAGTTCACATAACATGCAAAAAACTGGTGATTTCTCAAACTGGGGAACAATCAAGAATGGGGTGCCGCAAGGTTTGGCCTTGGGTCCTTTGCTGTTCTTAATATATATTAATGACTTGCCATTCTATATTCATGAAGATGCAAAGCTGGTACTTTTTGCCGATGACAGAAGATAGATATCACACCCAACAGACAAGAATTAACTGGTGAAATTGTAAACAATGTTTTTCAGAAAATCATTAAGAGGTTCTCTGCAAATGGGCTCTCATTAAACTTTGACAAAACACAGTATACACATTTCCACACAGTAAATGGAATGACACCATTAATAAATATAGACTTTGATCAGAAATCGGTAGCTAAGGCAGAATATTCAAAATTTCTAGGTGTATGCATTGATGAGGGGTTGAACTATAAAAAACACATGGAAGATCTGCTGAAACGTTTGAGTTCAGCTACTTATGCTATTAGGATCATTGCAAATTTTGGCGATATACATCTCAGTAAATTAGCTTACCATGCCTATTTTCATTCTCTGCTTTCGTATGGCATCATGTTCTGGGGTAACTCATCATTGAGTAAAAGAGTGTTCGTTGCACAAAAGCGTGTAATCAGGATAATTGCTGGAGCTCATCCAAGATCATCCTGCAGACACTTATTTAAAGAGCTAGAGATCTTCACTGAAGCCTCACAATATATATATTCACTTATGAAATTTGTTATTAACAATCCGAGTGAATTCAAAAGTAATAGCAGTGTACATGGCTACAACACTAGGAGAAAGGATGATCTTCACTACTCAAGGTTAAATCTAACTTTGGCTCAGAAGGGGGTAAATTATGCTGCCACAAAAGTCTTTGGTCACTTACCTAATAGCATCAAAACGAAAGCATTTAAAAGGAAATTAAAAGAATTTCTTAATGGCAACTCCTACTACTCATTAGATGAATTTTTGGATATAGTAAGTGGGTAATTTCGCCAACCTCCACAAAAAAAATTAAGTGTCATGTAATATTTTGTGTAATGTAATATCTTGTATAGACACCTTTTATTAACCTGACGTGTTCCACATCATTACAAAGTGTCATATTCATGATCTATGGAACAAGTACTAATCTAATCTAACCAGACAACAACTCCAACGTTAACCACAAACAGCATTAACTGTCCCTCTATTGGTCGACTAAGAGCAACAGATGTGTAACTCCACACCACAAACCATTGTCTGATACCTGTACAAAACAATGTTTTCATGTTCTTTTCGTGTTTGCATGCTTGCATTCAATATTCTGGCAGTTACACCAGTTATTAATGTACCAACATTTCACATTTACAATAGCTTATCTAGCATTTACTTTAACCTATGCTCTTGCAGTGTTAATCACTTAAATATGTTACCTAAGCAAAACATATTCCTGAAATTTCATTAGTCTACATTAATTACTGCATTTGATGCATTTTTGAATTATGTTCAAATCACGCACAGCAAGTGATGTACCAGTTGAGAATGCACATTCTCTTTCCTGATATCTGAATGATCCTCTGTTGAGACATTTTTGGGACAAAAAAGTTGTTGGAATTTTTTAAACCATTAGCCATAGATGATAGAAATATGTCAAATCCACACAACAGCAGACTCCACATTCTACATAATCCATCAGACAAAATCTTCTACTGCTGTTTAAAACACAAAGTTTCTAAATTAAATGTTGAACTTCAGATTCTCGATCAGAATCTCATTTACTGTACATTAACAGGAGTATCATTAAAAAGCATATGAAATGTTCATCATTTTATGTCTCACTTCTAGACAAATATTTTTACAAAACATTTCATCACCATTTTCAGTTTGTTTATTTTCATGTTTTGTTCAGTAAGCATGATATTTTTGACAGCTCATTTGTTTTCCTACATTTTCTGTTCTCAAAACATCCTGAATTTAGCCACGAAGCCATTCTGACAGTTAAGTGTCATACTTATGCAACTGTTTATGTGCAAAATTGCTTGGCCATGAAGATCTGAAATTTTTGACACTTCATTTCCATAGCTAGCAGCAGCTGCCTGTGAAAAATTTCAGTTTTCCTTCCAACTACTAATTAAGTTTTTTTTCATTAGATTGATGACTTTTAAGCAAATAAACTCTTTTTTGTAAAACTAGTTCTCATGCTGGTCAATTTGATACCCCAGTTGTCCATTTTGCACTCTTCACTTGGTTATGAAATTTAAAATTTACAGGGAGTCTTGTTTTTGCACCAAATGATATCTCACTTGTGTGGAAAAACGTCTTGAAATGACCCTGAGCCAACCAACACAGAAACTTGACAGTAAATGATTCGTGCCACATAGTGTGGTTTGAAGAGTCGCAATTTTACCTCTTTGTCATATGCTGCAAGGTGCTGAGAATCTGATGGACCAATGAGGTGGCTGTGTGTGGTGGATGTTTTTCATATTTTGGCTTGAGCCCACTCATTCAGATTACCGTCAATGAGAAATAGGATGCAGTTTTCAACGTTCTTGGTGCCACTCATTCTTTTAGATCTTCATGATGAGCTTGCTGTGGACACTCCCATCTTCCAAGACGACAACAGCTCTGTATTCACAAGGTTGTATGCATAGACAGACATGTTGGAAGAGAGGCTTTTGGATTTATTTTACTGAATGTCACCAACTTCCATTTATATTCACCTAAAGATTTTTGGCTTGTTGGCTTTATTGTGACACCATTAAAAATGTGTGGCTGGTAGCAAATAATTTCCATGCTGTTGCCTAACCATGATAATTTCTTCCTTGAAGGCAAAGTCTATCATGAAATCATGATAAATGTTTTGCATATAGATTTTGAGCATTGTTTCTGAACAACTAAAAATTATCAAGTTCTTTGTGCAACTGTTTTCAGATAGTAATTAATTATGGTACAGATAAATGCATCATCTGCAAGAAGTCTAACATTACTATTAAAACTTTATTCCAGATAATTAATACACAACGTGTACAGCAAGCAGTTTGAGGCACAGCGTATTAAAGAGCTTTCCAAAATGTGTCATTTGTAGTAGGGTTTTCTGTGCCAAAGCATTTGGAAATATGGCACAGGCAGCTCAACATGCTGCCATTTGAAGTGATGTGTACGTCAGTCTGGGACAGCATTCCTAGATTTTCCTTTGCAAGAGAACGTTTGAAAACTGAGTTCAGCATTTCTGTTTTTGCTTTGTTATCCTCATTTTCAGTTCCTTCATCATCCATGAGTGATGACTTACTGTGATAACACTTTGCAGTGATATAAGATTTAAAATGGGAACATTACTTCTACATCTTCCCTTGTATTGGATTTAATGTTTCTTTATGAATCTGCAGTGTGGGGAAAATGAAAGTGGGTCAGAGAACAGAATTCCAGGGTACAAAGGAACACAGCATAAGAAAGGGAATATCTTATCAACCTGACTATAGCAGATGTTGAAAGTGACCATCTTTCATCTCTTGACAGTTTTTGACCCTGGCCAACAAACTGCTGATTGCGTATCAAAGCTGGACTGCTGGAATTGCTGCAGTCTCATCTGAAATGTTATGCTGCAGTTCTTGAAGACTAAAAGGGTTGTTGTAATACACCTTACACTTTAGGCCTCCCCATACAAAGTAATTGCACACTGCCAGGTCAGGTTACCTGGGTGACAAGCTAGTGTTGCGACCAGACTGACCTCTGCTAACAACTCTGTTAGGCGGGAAGATTGTGTAAATAGGCTTCGAGGTTCGGCTGGCTGTATAGGCAGTTGCTCTATCCTGTTGGAAGTAGCTGTAGGTCTTTTCTCCTCCATTAATGCTGCAACATTTGGCTTGTGAATGTTGGCAATATAACATGCCGAAGTCCGTGTCTGATGAAAGAAGATGGCGCCAATAAAGAAGCGTGCAGACACTGCACACCAAACCCCAGCCTTCTGATCATGTAGAGGTGTTACGTGGAAGAATATGGCATGCAGACACTGCACACTATACCCCAACCTTCTGATCATGAAAATGTGTTTTGTGGAAGTTACATGGATTCTCCACTGCCCAGAATCCGTGATTCTGTGAGTTGACATAACCACTGATGTGAAACCGGGCTTCATCAGACATAAAGATCAGATCCACATCCAAGCCATTCGCTGTTATCCCAGTGAACAGTTACTCTCAAAACTGAAGGCGCTGAGGAGCATTGGCTGGTTTTAATGCGTGAACAACAGATGCTCAGTAGCAAAGCAGGTACAGGTCCAGGTGGAGTATTGTTCCACATGATTGACACCATAAGCCAGTCTCCTGCGACAGCATCACATTAATATGGTAGGACTCTGAAGCATTTTCTGGTTAAATGCAGCCGCATTTTCTAGTGTGCATGTACATTTCAGAATGTTTTTTGACTTGTTCAAAACAGATCCTGTCTGATGTCATTTTCAAACTAAGCATTGTGTAGCACTCTTTGCAGGCACTTTGATGCCATCAAATTTCTCAGCAAACAACTGACCACACTGTTTCCACGGCTTTGTTGTCACTTAACTATCCACAATGAACGCTTGCTGCTCCACTAACAGTGACACAGCCCACAGTACGCTCCAAACCAGTGTGAATCATGTGGTGGGTGTACACATTGATGTGCGTCACAGCATGTGGTTATATGCATACATTCAGATCCAACTGTATCCATTCATCCAGGCCACTTTTATTTTCCCCACCCTGTTATTTGCTGTGTGAATTTGTGACAAGTATTGTGCAAATGTTATTTTTTTCTTTATGTTCCACAAAGTATGGTGCTGATGAGGCAGACAGGTATGGTTGCACAGGCAAGGACATGATTGATTTCCTGCACTTCATCTAATATTTTATTCACTGCTGCATGATTGCAGATAAAGTACACTGAAAAGAAAAAGATCTCAACAGTAAGAAGGACAGTGCAACATAAACAAAAGTTGCTGGTCACGTTTCTACATCTGAAAGGTGATGGTTATTCAAATCTCGTGACAGTCACACAAAAGTGGCACAAGTAGAGCCACTATGAGGATGCAAATCAGGTTTGCTTTAAATACACATTGTAATGGTCATGCACATTAGTTACTTTTGAGATTGGACATGATCAGTTGTCTTAATGAAGAATGCCTTTAAGGCAACAAAGACACCATTATCAATGCCTTACTGAGTTTGAACAAGGTTATGTAAGAGGATTATGAGGAGCTGGATGTTTTCTCTGTGATACTGCAGCCGGCCGGAGTGGCTGAGCGGTTCTAGGCGCTACAGTCAGGAACCGCGCTACCGCTGCGGTCGCTGGTTCGAATTCTGCCTCAGGCATGGATGTGTATGATGTCCTTAGGTTAGTTAGGTTTAAGTAGTTCTAAGCTGTAGGGGACTGATGACCTCAGAAGTTGAGTCCCATAGTGCTCAGAGCCATTTGAACCATTTTTGTGATATTGCAGAAGGGATAGACAGGAATGTAGCCTCTATACAAGATTGCTGGCACCAGTCACAGGATTGTAAGGACACAAGAAAACCAGGCTCTGGACAGCCACATGGCACTATCAAGAGTGAAGACCATAATGATCACCACGTAGCTCTGGCACACAGTACACTATCTGCAGCAGCAATTTGAACAACAGCTGGCACCACAGTGACTCAACGAACTGTTACAGATTGGTTACTCTAACGACAGCTACGAACCAGATGCCCTGATGCCTGACTCCAAATCAGCACCATTTACAACTTCAGTTGTGTGAAGTGAGAGGCCATTAGCAGGCAGGGTAGAGGTCTATTGCGTTTTCTGATGAAAGCTGTTTCAGTCTCAGTGCGAATGATTACCATGTGTTGATTACACAGAAGCTGGTTGATGGTTGCAACTAGCCTGTCTGCTTGCTATGCACACTGGCCTACACCTGGAGTTATTGTGTGGGAGGCGATTGTGTATGGCAGCAGGAGCATTCTCATGGTTATCCCATGAACCCTGACTGAATATTTGTATGTCAATCTGGTGGTTCGACTTGTGCTGCCATACAGGAACAGCATTCCAGGAGCATTTTCTAAGAGAATAACGCCCTCCTTCATACCATTATTGCAACCCAACATGCTTGACAGAGTATCGACATGTTGCCTTGGCCTACTCAATTTATTTTATTTTACTTTATTCATTTATTTATTTAGCATCTGTGGCATCGTAAAAACGATATTGGACTTGTCACACATAGAAATTAACAATATAGAAAATACAAAATGAAATTGTCTACAACTGGATTTGTCATACACAGAAATTAAAATATAGAATGTACAAAATGAAATTGTCTATAATAAATGACAACAAACTTACAGTTACTTTCCACATAAATGGTTTATAGTAATTTGTTTCTCAATAACAATATATAACTAGTTAGGTTAGGTTAGTGTTGTTTAACGTCCCGTCGACAACGAGGTCATTAGAGACGGAGCACAAGCTCGGGTTAGGGAAGGATGGGGAAGGAAATCGGCCGTGCCCTTTCAAAGGAACCATCCCGGCATGTGCCTGAAACGATTTAGGGAAATCACGGAAAACCTAAATCAGGATGGCTGGAGACGGGATTGAACCGTCGTCCTCCCGAATGCGAGTCCAGTGTGCTAACCACTGCGCCACCTCGCTCGGTATTATATAACTAGTACTATAGATGGTAAAGTCTAATAAAAGCTGAAACAAATGAAGATAGAAAATTTTGGAGGTTAGTTTGTAAAGTCATTTTCTTGGTCTTCAAGATTGAGTAGCAACATTTATCAATTAAAAATTTTCTAAGTTCTAATTTAAAATTTGTATTGTCCTTCAAATCTTTAATGTACTGAGGCAGTGCATTATAGAGCTTAATGCCCATGTGGCTTACATGCTTCTGAGTTCGTGTTCGTCTTACTTGTTCTATGTGGAGTTCATTCTTGTTCCTTGTGTTATAGTTGCGACAGTCTGCATTTGTGTGGAGATCGCTTAGATTAGCTTTGGTTAAGAGTACACATTTAAGTATATAGACTGATGGCAGAGTAAGTATTCCTAACTTCTTTGAAAAGAGGTCTGCAGTGAGTTTGTGTCGGACTGTGGGTAATAATTCAAACAGCCCATTTTTGTAAAATAAAAATGTCTTTCAAATTAGATTTTGAGCTGGCCCATAACACATTCCAAATGAGGCAACAGAAGGAAAGTATCTGAAGTATCCCATTCTGATGCCTTCTAGAGTGCAAACATTTGAAATAACTCTCAGTGCAAAGCAGGCTAAGTCTGTGTGTAAGAAATTTTACATGGTGTTTCCAATTCATAGCTTCATCTATATGCATTCCCAACTCTTTTGCAAAATGCACTCTCTCTATTAGTCTGTCATCTAGTTCTAGATTAATGTCTTCATCCTGAAACATTTTACCAAACTGTATGTAATTTGTTTTCTTTGCATTCAGTGTAAGTTTATTTGCACTGAACCAAGTCTCAATACTTTTTAGGATTTTGTCAGTAGTTGACCGTAACGAGTTTTTAAAGTCGCTCACTATCAGACTTGTGTCATCTGCATATAGTACAGTTTTGGCTGTATCATATTGTAACTGTAAATCATTGACATACTGTATATGAGAAATAGTAGTGGCCCTAAGATGCTGCCCTGGGGTACTCCTAAAGGAACTTCTTTTGCTTCTGAAACTAACTTTATTTTTTTATTTGAATATACAGTGGCGAGCTCTACAATCTGAGATCTGTTTTTGAGATATGACTCAAACCACATTTTAACTCTTCCTCTAATACCTATTGCTTCCAACTTATGAAGGAGGATTTCAAGGCAGACCGTATCGAAAGCTTTAGATACATCTAAATTGATTCCTACTACACGTTTGTTTTCTCCAAATTTTTAATTATCTCTTGGATGTAGTCTATGACTGCAGTTTCTGTGCTTTGTTTTGCATGAAAAGCATGTTGATTACTATCCCAAAATTTATTATTGTCTAGGCAACTAGTGACTCTCAATTTCATCAGTTTCTCTAATATTTTGAGGGAAGCAGGAAGAAGTGATATGGAATGATAGTTTTCTATTTTATGTCTGTCTCCATTTTGAGATCTTCAGCTGCTGAGGAAATACACCTTCACTAAAGGATAAATTTGCAATATGTGTTAAAGGTTTTGCAATCTGCATTGCAGTACTTGGCATGATTGAAACTCGTACTTCATCAACACCAGCTGCCATTTTTGGTTTGAAGCTTCTAATCACTCTAATTACTTCCTGTTCATTTGTTGAAGGAATATTCATGCTGCAGGCAACCCTTGGAGCATGTATTATTTTTTGTTTTGTGAAGTTTAAGTTTAGTGAATGTGGTACATTTAAAAATGGTTATTAATATAGTTTGCCATTTCCTTCTTTTCTACATTGCAATTTTCACTGCTTTTGAGTATTATTTCTTCCTCTTCTCCCAAGGTAGTAGTTTCATTCCTCACAATGTCCCATATAGTTTGTGGTTTTTTGTCTGAGTTGTCATTAAATAGCAACTTTGCCTTTGCTATAGCCTTTTGGTATATTTTTCTGTATGTTTTCACATATTCTACAAACTGTGGATCTGAGCAAGTTTTAATTTTTTGGTTCAGTCTTTTCATAGTTACACTGGAAATCCTAATGCCTGTAGGTATCCAAGGTTTGTGGGCTTTTTGTTCTGAAGACTTGGACCTCACTAACTTCTTAGGGAAACACATTTCAAATTGTGACATGAATATAGAAGAAAAGGTATTATATGCATTATTTGCACTTGATTCTGATCTCACATCTGTCCAGCTTTCATTGGTTAGACAGTTAACAAAATGTGTCAGTTTTCTTTAGAAAAAATTCTTTTATAAGTGTGGCAAGATGTTTCTTTCACATGCATTGGGGGAACAGTAAGCACAAGAGCATTGTGATCAGATAAACCAAGGTCAGTGTTATTTACCTCCACTTCATTGAAATCTAATTTTCAGAATATATTATCTATGAGGGTCTGTGATGTGTGTGTTATTCGGGTAGGACCTATTACATGGGGTAACATGTTAAAACTCTGTAAAAGATTCAGAAATTTATCTTTAACTATATTATTGCACATGAGATTTCTGTTAAAATCTCCACAAACAAGCACAGTAGCTTTTTCATTGTACCCAATGTTTAACATAATTTCTAGTTTTGAAAAAAATTTATCTACATCACCACATAGTGACCTGTACACAATCATTACTATCATTTTCCTTTGCTTGCCATACAACTCAATAGCAGCTGCTTCAAAATGCTTTTCTACACTTAACTTTTCAATATCACATCTCTTTTTGAATTTTATCCCTGTTTTTGTATAAATACAGACACCACCACTTCTGGCATTTTCCCTATAGTAAGAGCTAGCTAGTCTGAAAGGGTGTATAATGATGTTGTTTAATTCATATTCCCTACACCAATGCTGCAAAAGACACTCATCTAAAGCAACTTCTAGATCTGTCTCCAATTGAGCATATATGGGACATAATCAGATGACAACTCCAATGTCATCCACAAACAGCATTAACTATCGCTGTATTGACTGACCAAGTGCCACAGGCACGGAATTCCCTCCCACAAACTGACATCAAGCACCTGTACAGCACAATACATGCACATTTGTATGCTTGCATTCAACATTCTGGTGGTTACCCCACCTACTAGGAACACAAAGCAGCCAAATCACCAGAAGGATTTTTTATTAACAAGAGGAAGCTTGCAACATATAAGCTGAAGGCCACTGCATCAGTGTACAAGTTACCTGCACTCACATCAAAAGACAAGGACTCAAATATCACACAAAAAACAATGAACAAGGGAAATTGCAAGGTAAAGAGTCAATCATGGTTAAATACATCTGCTAATAAGTATACTAATGTGTTAAAACTCTTACACCACAATGTTCAATCTCTAGAAAATAAGTTATTTCAGTTTGAATTAGTAAATCTTGAACTAAAAATTGATATTCTATGTGTAACTGAACACTGGTTAGACAAAGACCGGAATATGTCAACTGTGATTCCGGGTTACAAGCTTGCCAGTTATTATTGTAGAAGCAATAGTAAATGTGATGGCGCAGCTATTTTTGTAAAAGATTATTTAAAATTTACTGCAGTAGAAAATTATCAAAGCTTGGCAAGAGACAAAGCCTTTGAGCTGTGTGTTGTTGATTTGACAGATGTTCATATTTTGGTTATAACACTATATAGGTCTGGAGACTGGGAAATTTTCATTAAAAATTTTGAAAGGCTGCTAAATTTTATAAAGTGTGAGAGAAAGAAAGTGGTTATTTGTGGAGATGTAAATGTAGATTTTTTACAAGATTCAAATCATAGAAATGAAATGTTAAATATAGTCAATAGTTTTGGTTTTAAACACGCAGTCAATTCCCCATCTAGAATTACTGCCGATAGTAAAAATGTAGTTGACCAAGTTTTTATAAGACTATGTGACCTAAATTATAGCACTAATGTTATAAATATGGGTTACAGTGACCATGAAGCTCAGCTCCTGTCTATTGAACTGAAATCAGACACTAACTGTGGACCAAAAGCTAAAATAGTTGAACAAAGAGACTTCAGTGATGACAACATTAGAGTAAAACTGAAGTAAATAGCATGTTCAACAGTTTCCACAATGTATACCTTTCCTACTTTCATATAGCGTTTCCAATGAAAACAAAAAAGGAGGATTAAGAAAGTAAAAAATAAATGTTGGGTAACGAAAGGCATTATAACTTCCAGTAGAAAGAAAAAAATTCTTCACAGTCTTATTAAGCACAGAAATACTACTCCAGAATTCAGAAATTATGTGAAAAAATACAATCAAATATTCAGCAAGGTAATAAAAGAAACAAAAAAACGAAAAAATGATGAGTAAATCTCAAATGCAAACAATAAAATGAAAGCTGTATGGAAGGTTATTAGAGCAGGGAACTGGTACAGAACAGTCAACTTCACAAAATATCTCTCTTCAAATTTAAAATAAGAGACACTCAGATCCAAAAGAGGTAGCTGAAAAGTTTAACATGTACTTTACTGATACAGCAAAGCAATTAATCGAAAATCAGTATGACAATGGACCTACATGCCTACCAAATTATTTAAATGCTAGTGTTAAGTCTATGTTCCTTCAAACAGTCACAGAAACTGAGGTGAAACAAATAATAAGGTCACTCAAAAACAAATATTCATGTGGACTGGATGGTGTGCTAGACTATGTCTTTAAAAAGTCATCTGATAATGTATTAAAACCTCTAATACATATATTAAACAACTCCATATCAACTGGAATCTTTCCCAAAAGCCTAAAAACAGCTAAAGTAACTCCACTGTTCAAAAAAGGGGACTCTGAAAATATAAATAATTATCATCCAGTATCTCAACTCAGTGTTTTCTCCAAAATATTTGAGAAAATTTTCTACATTAGACTACTAAGCTACATTACAAAAAATTCATTACTCTCAGCAAATCAACATGGATTCAGTAAATCAAAGTCTACAACAACAGCAATGTATGAGTACACAGAAGCTGTGCTTAAAGCACTTGATGACAGAAAAGATGCCACTGGTATCTTTGTGGACCTTTCAAAAGCTTTCGTCATAATTGACCATGACTTCCTCATTCACAAATAGATCAAAAAGGTGTCCGAGGAATCCCAAATCAGTGGATAAGATCTTACCTAGAAAACAAGCAGCAAGTGGTGGTTTTAAGGCATGATGACATTTCAGTACAAGGAAATATTATCACAACACATGTCTCCAGTAAATCAACAATAAAGTATGGAGTGCTGCAAGGTCCTGTTGTATGACCTCTACTGTTCCTCCTTTATATTGATGATATAAATGACTTTATTAAATTGGGAAAACTAATCTTATTTGCTGATGACACCAGCATATTAATAACAGCTGCTGACAAAATCTCATTGGAAGTAGCAATAGATACTGTAATGTCCCAAATTACTAGCTGGTTTCAAAAAAATATAATAATAATAAATAAATAAATAACTGTCTTTATCAATTTCCACTCTTCTCCACATGTGCAAAACTTTGTTACAGTACAATACCTTGAAAATACGTTACTGAACTCGGTTACTGACACTAAGGTTCTAGGCCTATGGGTACAAGATAATTTAAAATGGGACTGTCATATAAAAGAATTTGAGAAAAAACTTTCAAAAGCTTGTTATGCTCTGCATGTGTTAAATAAAAGTGCAAGCAAGTCAACAGCTATTCAGGCATATTATGCATACTTCCATGCACTACTTTGATATGGGCTAATCTTCTGGGGAAATTCAGCCGCCAGCATGAAGATCTTTAGGATGTAGAAAAGATCAATCAGGGCTATCTGCAACCTAAGAAAACTGGAAACATGTAGACCACATTTCATCCAGATGAAAATAATGAGCCTACTGAACCTTTACATATATGAGTGTATCTTGTTCGCAAATGAGTATCTTTTAAACCAAATTGGACATCTTCAACAAAATAAGCATATACACAGTCACAACACAAGAAACATAAATAATACACACATATCCCAGTGTAGAGCAGCACTGTACCAAAAAAGTGTATCACAGACAACAGTTCAGCTATATAACAGCCTACCCAGTTATTTAAAATAGTAGCAACATAAATTTTTTTTAAACATAATCTTAAGTCATTTCTAGTGGAAAAATGTTTTTACTCTGTAAAAGAATTTTAAAATTACAAAAAATAGCCTTGTAAACAATGATTATGTAATAATGGGTAAATTCAAATTGTCACTTGTAATCTATGATTGTTATCTGTAATTAATTTTGTCATGCTCTCTCTCTCTCTCTCTCTCTCTCTCTCTCTCTCTCTCTCTGTGTGTGTGTGTGTGTGTGTGTGTGTGTCCTATATTCAATGTACTGTGTAAGTATGTAATGAATGAATGAATTAATTAAAGTATCAGAATTTCACATTTGCAATGCCTTATCTCGTGCTTACATTAACCTGTGATCTTGCAATGTTAGTCAGTTAAATATGTTACCTAGACAGATGTATTCCCAAAATTTCATTACTCTACATTAATTATGGTGCAGACATTTTTTCTGTCCATGCAGTACTGATAACTACATTATTGTCAATTAGATTAGATTAGATTAGATTTGTACACTCTTCCCAGGTCCATTTCTGTAAAGGCTGTAGTGTAACAAATCACTTTGGTGAAGTAACATGTTGCACAAGCAAGTAATCAACTGTGAGTGAGGATCACCGCTATAGAAGTTTTATGTAAGCAATCAGTTTAGTATAATATGCTGTTTGGAAGCTTGTTTCATTTCCACGTATGGAATACGAAGGGAGATGTATGGAGTGTATGTGCAAGCTGGGATGACGATAGCACTCTTACTATACTTTGTGGTACCTGCTGTTTGAACAGCTTATTCCATGTTATCAGCTCCTGCCTTGGAGAAATGATATGTACCATGTTAGAACAACTGCCATGACAATCGCAATGATGTCATGACAACAGTGGAAGTTTTTTTGGCTGTCATTCTGTTAGTTGTCATTTGATAGAGAATAAACTTCAGTTATTAACAACATAAACTGCATTGAGCACAAGTACTGATAGTGTTTGTCAATAAGTATTGTAGGAGATATTCGACTTTTGTAACAAATCAGTCAATACATTGATATTAATGAAGAAGTGTTCTACATCATTTATTGGAAAATTAAGATCTCTGAGAGGCCTTTTCAGCTTCCAGCACAGAATAAGTTGCAAAAGGAGAAAAATTCTACATTAACAAAGACATACATGATTACTCTAACTTGCATTTCTAACTCAGCGTGTCAGAACCATTAATTAACAGTGACTGTAAATTTGCTCAATGATATAACATATCAAATAGCACCTCAAGGCTTGTTGCATTTGTTTAAGGAATGTTTTAAGATGCACTACTGTCACACAAGGCATCAGTATGTTAAACAATGAGATGATGGATAACTGATTCTGTTGACACTTTCCAGAAAGAAATGTACATCAGTGTCACAGTATGTGCAAGGCTCTTAGACTAAGAAACATGTATGGAAGGTAATACCAATGAACAATTATAATTAGTGTATGCTAACAGTGTCCTCCAAACACACAAATGGAAAAGTGGACTGTAGTTCAAGTTCAGCATTACATATGACTTTGTATGTTCTAAGATAGGCAGATGAGTGCAGAGTGATTTACCTTCTACATGGATTGTTTTGAGTCATTTACTCAGACTTCGTGTTATTTCTGCATGGGCATCCACAATGCGGGTTGAGGAATGCAAGAGGGGGAACTTGCCCCCTCCTGAAATCTGGGGTACTTTTTATTTTTTTTTCAGAATTCTCATTCATGTCCAGAAATAATTGTCTAAACTGCAGCATTAGTAGTGCCTTGTATTAGAGTAACATTGTGGCTTTAGCAAGTGCTACATAACATACAGATGTATGTTGAAGATATACATTTAAAATATGGGCTGTACAGTAAGACGTTCCATTTTTTAAAGCAGAAGATACAGTAATTTACTATGGGCGAAATGTTCCTAACAGCAAATTTAATGTATGGTAGCTCAAGCAACTCTTTTATTGGGTTTGAAGACATGGGATGAACACATATAGTTATGATTGCCATTGTTGCATTGAGCAAAATGAGGAACACTGGATCAATGTCTGTGAATGTCACTGTAGAATGCCAAGGTTGGACAAGGCCCAACAGGAATTGTATAAGTCACCCCAGGACCTGAGGATATGCCAGGGAGGGGAAAGCTGGTGGGTAGTCACCAAGATGGTGGAGGTGAAGATGAATTTAATAGCACTGCAGAAATCTGTGGTTTGAGGCCACAGTATACCTAATGGGCACGTTGTGGAAGGAGACAGCCCCTTGAATCCAGGTCAAGTGGTGTCCTAATTCATTGGCCCCCACTAGATGTGCCCACTCAGAAGGGAGAGGCCTCAGTGTCAACATGCGCTGGCAGTGGGTGCAACACACTTGAGTGGATGCAATGAGGGCATTCATGAAGCCACTCTGCTGGGCAGTGGCTTTCAGCCAGATGGCCCTGTAAGTTGCTAGAAAGCCACAGACGATGTTAGCTGGACTGCTACACATCATTTCATATGGGATGTTAGGTGGACTGCTGCACATCATTTCCTTATGAGTCGTGGCCATGACATAAGCTTCTGTTTGTTTGAGTCTATGAACTGTGACAGTATCCCAAATATGTCAAGGATGGTTGCATGAAGAAACACTGAGCATGTCGCATTTTTATTTCTTTAGCTGTCAGCCTCTGGAACAGGAGATTGATGAATTTTGTTGTGGAAGTGGTCATCTAGAGTTGCACCTGTAATAAAGATCTCGCCATGATATGCAGCAAGCTTGGAATAGCTAGTAGTAATTGATCCATATAACACAGCTAGTAGTAACTGATCCATATAACACTGGAAATGGCAGGGGCAGAACAGTTTTTGAAAGGTAACCAATTATAATGGTAAATGCCATATGGCATATTGAGCATTAGGTAGGTTTGTGTTGCTGTGTCCAAAGGAATTTGAAAATATGTACCTTCAATGTCAGTTTTACTGAATAAGATACTGTGACCAAATTTTGCAAAGAGTTCATCCAGGGTCAGTAGGGGATAAGTTTCCACTTTGGTTTGTGCATTTATATTTACTTTAAAAGCACCACAGATTCACAAATTGCTGTTGGGTTTGTGAACTGGCATGGCATATCGGCTGTAGGGAACAGTTGTTAACACATCTTCTTGAATGAGTTAGTCATGTTCTGTTCTGAGAGCATCCTGTAGAGCCAGGGCCATTAGATGAGCTTTGGAAACTGTTGCTGTCAGAATGGTGTGAACTTCAAAATCAGTTTCCTTCCACAAAGCAAGTGAAAATGTTTCAATGCATCTATCACAGAAAGTCTTTATGTTGGTACAAGGCCCTTTGGATTGCATAGCATGTACTGTTTCATGAAACAAAAAGCATGGAAGGAATCAACCCCAAAAATGTTATACACTTTTGGCTCACCTATCACAAGGAAATCTACTGTATGAGTCACTTGGTTTTATGTGAGTACAAGTTTTCCTAGCAAGGCCCAAAATTTAGTCTTGGCTACCTGCAAGAGAGGCAAACCTAAACTCACGCACATATGTTGGCTTACCAAGGCCACAGAAGCACAACTGTCAAGGAACAAAAATGGCTCTGAGCACTATGGGACTCAACTGCTGAGGTTATTAGTCCCCTAGAACTTAGAACTAGTTAAACCTAACTAACCTAAGGACATCACAAACATCCATGCCCGAGGCAGGATTCGAACCTGCGACCGTAGCGGTCTTGCGGTTCCAGACTGCAGCACCTTTAACCGCACGGCCACTTCGGCCGGCTGTCAAGGAACAACTTCGATGGATATTTGCCTATGAATGCATATATGTACATTTGCTACATTGCATTCTGAGAAGCACACACTTCTGTAAATTTATCACTCACTTGGTACACTTCCACAGATTGGGACATATTTGCACTGGAGCTACCACAACAATCCTCTTACATGTGTCCCCTTTTGCTACATCTGTGACACGTTGTTGTGCCAAAGGGGACACATTCTGCATGCATGGCAAAAGATCTTTACAGTCAGTTCATGGCTATGCCACTGATATGTTTCAATGCTTCTCTATATTGATTACAAAGTCGCCTGGGCAGTGGAACAGGTGAAGTCCTCATCAGAGATAGTACAACATCTCACATTGCCAGTGCCAGAAAGCTGACTTGTTGTGATGTCTTCTTCCACCATAAACAAACTGTGTGCTTTTTGGGCACTTTCATAGGCTTTTGTTATTTGCATTATTCCAACAGAGAAAGATCTGATTCCATGAATGTTTGCTAACTCACTTTAGGTCGGGGATAAGACACACAATACCATCCCGGCTTAGAGAGTCGGTATAGTTCTGCCTACATCAACATTTAAAATTGCAATTTCTATTTAATCCACATAAGTCTGAAACCCACTCTGCATAAGACTGATTGAGGTCCTTGCCATTTTTCCACCACCAAAATTCTAATCTGGCTGTCGTAACATGTTTCTTGATCGAAAATTACTCTTCCAATAAAGAAAATATTCTAGACAAATCAAGTTCTGTTGAATTCATGAACAGCTCTAGTTTCCATATTAGATGATCAGCTCATGATATCCTGATGAGAACAGGGCCATTTGTCTTTCTGTGCCAGAAATCTGGCAAATCATAAAATATAACTGCAGTCATCAATGGTAAGTTGCAAGGTTACTAACCTGGTAGTGTCATTGCAAGTCCTCAGTGGCACAGAAGAACTGAAGTTTCATATTTTGAAATTGTTTTAGCAACCTATAAATAGTTTTCTAAAAGTTCATTACTCATAACTGTACCTTCTTCATATTTACACACATCACTGACTAATCAAGGAAGTCCATACAAATTGAATTACATAGTTGTGCACTGCAATGTGAATCAGCTGATAGTTAGGTGCAGACCTTGTCACTGATACACTTATGACTGTTTTCTGGTTACTTGTACTTATAGAGATATTAGCTGAGCAATAGTTAGTTGTGGAATGTTGTGTGAAGTGTGATTGGACTGAATGTAGCTCGCAGACTTACTTATACAGACAGTAATTACGTGAACTGACATTGAGATGTTAACTTTGTGGTAACTCAAACCCAACTTTTTACACTAGATGTTAAGTGATCTAATTCTAGCCACTGACTGCGACCCACTATCTGGAGGTAGCTGAATAATTAATGAACTCAATAATTGCATTTTACTTTATAATAATACAGGGTCCAAATTTAGTAGTGGCATCAACTTATTTAACCAAACAATTATTTTGTTCGTCTCTATGCTAGATATTCATAAAAGTATTAAAGTTTCAAGGTACTTTTTGACTGATACACTGTACACCTATGCAGTGGATTGCTGTGTTTCATGTAGAATCCTCATGTTTGTTCAATTTCTTAATTAGTGCTTTATTTGAATAACCAAAGTCACTGTCTGATTAAGAAAAATTAGGTCAACAAAATCATAACATCAAATTTGGGAATGAAGTAAGCTTAAGGGCTCAAATAACAACAGTATTTTTGTGTGGGTCAACACTTTAGTTATGAATAATTTCTGAGACAATGATTTTTAAGTGAAAGTAAACTGATTACTGGAAAGAGTGAAATTAGGGCTATCCAAGGGGCTTGGTCTTTTGTGAATAAACATTTATTAGCTCCCAACATTTTCATGCTCATGTGGCATGGGAACTATACCATTTACAAATTCCTCTTGAAGGAAATTTTTTTATGAAAGACTAACTAATCCATTGTGATTAGCAGCACTCAATCAATCTGACTATGAATTTTAGTAAGGTACAGCTTAGATAGGAAATTTGACATTTTCAATAACAAGGTATATCTGTTACCAGTCTAATAATTAAAAGAAAAAATTTAATTATCTGAAGGAGTAGAACAGTAGCCCTGGATGCTCCTTGGAAACTGTATTCCAAAGTAAAATCTATTTTAAAGTGCTACCAGTAAGAGCCAGAGTCTGAAAGACAAAACTATAACCTAAATAAATATGTCGACTGGTGCACACTTCACTATCTCAGGTCGGACCTGTGCCAGCCTATATGCAGGAATTTGGAATGGTCTCACAATGGAGTGATTTTATGTATATAGACTGAAGCAGTAAGTGAAAATCTGTACCAAGGCTGGGATTCTAACCCAGGTTCTTACTTATTAGCCAGGTCCATTAGCCACTAAGCCACCATGGCACAGCAATTCATACAACTGCATGGATTACCCTGGCATTCCTCCCTCTGCAATCCAAATTCTCACTGCCGCCCAGTCTACTTTAAATCCCCCCTTACACACAAACAGAATTGTCGAGGCTCTCCATGTTCTGTAATAGCACCGCAGCATCTTATGTAAATGTGGAATCCAACCTGAAACTCAGGTGCAGGTACTTATACAAATGAAACAAATCAATTTCAGAGACTTTACTTGCCTCATGCAGATATGATTTTTTTACATATAGACTGAAGCAATGAGTGAAAATCTTTACCAACACCGGGAATCAAACCCAGATCTCCTGCTTACTAGACAGATGCTTTAGCCACTTGGGGCAGCAGTGAGAATTGGGATAGAGGAGGGAGGTGTGACAGGGTAATCTGTGCAGTTGTGTGAACTTCTCTACAAAGGTGGCTTAGTGGCTAATGCACCTGCCTGGTAAGCAGGAGACCCAAATTTGGTTCCCTGGCTTAGTACATATTTTGTCATCTCATCATACAGTACTTCTGATGGCAAGCACTGACTGGGTAGTGATGCCATGGCAGCTGACAGTAAGGTTGCATCAACTAAAAAGTTGCCATAGTGATATTTTATGGCACCACTGCAGTGCTTCTTATTTATTTATTTAGTCCTTCAAATCCTATATGTATAGAATATATACAAGGATATTGGACATGGTTAGGTATTTACAAGATAAAATACAGTTTGTATTGCAATCCCAAGGACTAGATATTGAAGTAATTTAGGACAGATTCATAAATACAACAAACATTACAGGCAACATACAAAGTAGAATATTAATAATGCATCTTTATTTTTGTTGTTTGGCTTTTATATATTCTGTCAGACTGTAAAAGCAATGATCAATTAAATATGCCTTTACTTCAGCCTTAAAACTACAGAGTTTACCTATTGATTTAATATGTTTAGGTAGATTATTGAAAATCTTTATCCCAGTGTGTAGTGTGCCTTTTTGGCACAATGATGTTCTCACCTGTTTCACATGAAGGTCAGATTTTTGCCTTGTATTGTGTGCATGTATATCTTCATTTTTTAATAAGATATCTGGGTGTCTATCGATATGTTGTTTGATGAAAACTGATGTTTCATAGATAAAAATGCAAGGAAGAGGAAGAACTGACAGTTTTTTGAATATGGGTCTGCACGATTTCGTATTGTTTACCCCTTCAATAATTCTTAGTATTCTCTTTTGCATCCTGAAAAGTTTAATATTTGTTGCTGTATTGCCCCAGAAGAACATTAAAGAGGGGTTAAGGCTTCTGTATTTATGTAAAAAGAGGACACCAATTCATAGATAGAAATGATGATTTCTTTAAGTGAAGCAAAACATTTTGATCTCTCAGTGATAGAGTTAAAAAGAAAAAAAATACATTTAAAAAAACTGTTTATTCTGAGCCTATAAAGGCCACCTAATGGTGATGCAAAACCTTTTTCACTAAATTAATACAAGTGCTGGACAAGAGACATGTTGTTATTTGCCTCATTCATTGTGTGCACTGATTGAAAGTCATCACAAGATCCAGTATGTGTTTGTCTCCACCATGGGCAAGATACATTCTCTGCACACTGTGGCCATTTACAAGGTACACTGAGAGTGTGGAGAAGCAAAATCATCCTAACTGAGAGCAAATGACAAAATACTTCATTGAGCAAAAGTGTTATATTTGACTTGGTCACTAAAACAAATCAATGTGGGTGGCCAAACACCAGAAAAACCTCTACATTAAAATACAATTCTATGAGACTGGGTTATTTTCCATGAGCCAAGATTGTGAAGTGCAATATCAGAGAGGTCATTCAAATATTAAAACACTCAAAAAATATGAAACAGAGAAGCTGATCATGTGCTTTTTCCAACCTGGCTGCCAATCATCTGAGTCCAACAGGTCACACTGACAATTTGAGATGTGAATGTTACTGGTGAGAAGCTGCTGCCGCACCAAGCAAATTGTCAGCATTCCAGTCAGGTTGGCTGGCAAGAGCGTGTTAACGCACTGTACAGCTGCGTGCAATCCGTAGACATCACTCTCCCCAGAGAAAAAGAGCAACCATAGGTGGCTCAAAACGACCTCCTGGGTGTTATGAATTGATTTTGCCATTTTTGGCATCAGAAGGCATTGCAACATGTATTTCATTTGCAGACACAGTAACGTTCGGTACAGAGAAGTGTGCCTTCAAGATGGCAATTTCATACATGACAATTTCTGTTGACAAAAGACAAATTAATAAAAGCAGTAAAAACACAATACTGACAATCAAGTAAGCATTAACATTTCTGGAGGCATCGAAGGACTTAATTCTATTTGCTGCTTCAATGAAATTTAACTCGTTATTTGAAGAGATTACATTTTTATGGATGTCTTTAATCAAATTATTGTCTTCAGAAAAACTTGATAAGGAATGTTTTCCATATGTTAACATGTATGAATCATTGTAATAAACAGATAACATTCTAGTAAATGGCAAATGTCCAGTTGCATGAAATGTAGTTGGCAACACACTAGGCATATCAAATAGTTCACATGATAAATCACAATGTGTGGCATTCAAGATTAATCCACTATTGTTCAATTTTAGTGTAAAGGGTAGCTCAGGTGTATCATAGTTTTTACATGTGAATGTGACATCAAGGGTGGAGTTAAATGAGAAAATTATACCTTCAGAACATCGTTTAAGAAATGGATGATAAAGATGCGTTAATATTCTAGGGCAGTCATCTGTTGGGGGATGATTCATTAGCAATTATTTCTCACAGCTGTACACTCTACTGTCTAAGAATACCGCTGATTCAGGGCAAATTAACATATGACTACGTTTAAACATATGCAAATCATTTTCATTTAGGGACACAAAATATCTTCAATCCTTGCTTATTAGTAGATAATCATTCAGTACATACTTTACATGAATATCTGCCTGTCTCCATTTCACAGGGTAAGTATAAATCTTATACAGTTCAAAATTATGCTTTGATCTAGCAAAGGGAATAGAAACAATAACAGTTAATTCATCTTCAATCATTAAGGAGTGTGTGGTGGTTAACTTATAGTAAGCATATAAACTGTAAGAGTTAACAGGGTAAATCATGGTATATGTTGCATCCAGCTTTTGTTCGATTGACAGTAGGCTCTGTAAAAATTGTTCTGGATGTAGTAGTATGCTGCTCAGACAATCATTTGAACTACTTTCTAAGGCTGTTCTTAAGTTAAGGGCATCAATTCTAGCATTTGATAAACTATCAGTAATCCTTAATAAAAGAGTGTTTAAATATAAGTGTGCATGCACAGCATTTAATCCTTGGAATAGTTCTTGGATATTTGCATTCGTTTCATTATGAAGTACGTGGAAATGTGAGATAAATTGCTTTACAGTCTTTTCAATGAAAATTGTGTGGTTAGTAATGGTTCTTTGCATATTGTTTAATACGATAATTTCATTAGAGAGGTTAGTTGAATCTGTATTGGACTGTTGTTCAAGAGCTAATATTTTGCCTTTAACTTCCAGTAGATCTCGATTAGTTAAAGTACCAAATACAGTACGAAGGACACTTCCTCCAAAATCAAACTTGGCTCGTTTATGCCTAATTAATGTTTTTTGTGGCAAAATCTTTAAAAACAGTAAATCTCTTATTCATAATTAGCAAATGTAGACTCTACCTCCATTTTGGCTGTGATCCATTCATTATACCAAGATGTACCCATTTCCAAAATTGTATCATTACCGCTAACAGAATGAATTAGGTCAATTTGCTTCTTTAAGGGTTGAACTGTTGCTGGATTTCACTCAGATTGTACTTTAGAACAAGTTTTGTATTACTTGTTGAAACTACCATGTCTGATCGTGGTGCAAACAAAACACTTGTTCTCTGTGGTACTATTACTACAGCATTAGAAGAATATGCTATCATAGCAAGCATTAGAATAAAAATGAACATGGTTAATTAGTTCTAAATACTCGAGTTAACAATGAACATAAAATAAATGAGTTTCTTGGGGTAACCTATGGCATAAAAGGTTTAGTTTCACTTGTGCACTCGTGCAATAGCTTCAATTCTAAATTTTCACTACACATTCACATAAGCACATGGCTGAAATAAAAACATGCATTGCACTCTCACACACTACACACGTTTATGCGTATTGTAGGTGTGTCTGGAACAGGATCGCTCAGAATGTGACGATGACTCAACCTCGAAGTCTGGACTGCGACCACACGATTCTCGCTCCCTGGGTTTGAGAACAGCAGGTCTGCCTCTTGGTTGGTCCTCGTCGTCTTGCGATACTACAGGAAATGTACCCTGAAGTGGCTTTACACTATAGACATGAATGACAATCGAACGAAAGGGCAGTGGGAGCTTAAGAGTGACTGGCAACAACACCTCCAAATTGGATATGGTCCTTTCCAAAACTTCTTTAACTTTTTGACTTGACTCTTCTTTAACACCCCGTTGCTCAGATACACAAGATCTACAACTCGATACTGTGGCACTGCTGCTTGGCGGTCATGTTGTCTTGCTTGCTGAAGAAAGGATTGATGATTCCGCTGTTTCACGCCCCTCCATGCTTCCTTTAGCTTTCATGCTAGATCCCTTACATGATCATTGCTGATTCCGGCAGTCGATCATGCAAAGTCCAAGGGTGAATGCATTCTTCTTCCATAGACGATCTCATATGGACTTTGGCCAGTTGAGCTGTGCATTTTGGCATTGTAAAAACTTACAAAGTACGGTAAACAGACATCCCAATTGTCGTGTTTGCTGCTCACATAATGGCTAACCATTTTAATAATTGTTCTGTGGACTTGCTCGACTCTTCCATTTCCTTCAGGGTGTGCTGGTGTAGTCCTTAACTGAGTTATTTACATGAGATTACAAGTCTGTTTAAGTAATTCACTCATAAAATTCGTTCCTTGATCACTAATTATACTTAATGGTGATCCAAACTTAAGAACCCATTCTTTTACAAAAACTTTAGCTATAGTCTCAACGCTCTGATCAGGTATTGATATCATGAGAAGGTATCTAGAGAAATGATCTAACCTTGTCAATATGTATTTGTTTCCATCTTTAGTCTTAGGCAACGGTCCTACGACATCTAGTCCTACTCGTTCAAATGGTTCACTTGTTTCTGGCAGTTCTTGCAATGGCGCTCTACTTTTTCCTATATTGTTCCGTCTATTACAGGAATCACATTGTGAAACAAACTCAAAAATGTCAGTTTTGCGACTCATCCACCAAAACGTTTGAGATATTTTAATGTTTGTTGCATTTTTACCGCAATGTCCTGATAATAAAGAATCGTGTTGGTCTCTCATTTGCTCTTTCATGCTTTCTGGAATAACTAGGCGGTGTCCTTTACTAGTGATTTTGTACAATAATCCATCTATTTCGACAAAACGTTGATCATTTTTCCATAATCTGCATTGTGGATCTTCTTCTCGAGCTGCCTTTAATTCTTCTTCTCGACTTATTGTAACACAAACATTGACTTTCTGACTCATTGCATCAGCATTCACATGTTGTTTACCAGGTCGGTGAATAACCTTAAATTGGTACTCACTCAATCTTAATGCCCATCTTGTTAATCTGGAACTTGGATCTTTTAAGCTCCTTAACCATTTAAGTGTGGCATGATCTGAAATAGGCTAACTGTAAATTCTCTTCTTGTTAAGAAACATCTGTCATGTGTTATACCAAAAACCAAAGCACAAAGCTCCTTCTCAGTAGTAGTATAATTACATTCTGCTTTGTTTAATTGTCTGGAAGCAAATGAGATTAGATGTTCATGACCACCAACTTCTTGAGACAAGATTGCACCTATGGCAAAATTGGATGCGTCAGTTGAAAGAATAGAAGGTTTTCTGAAATCCGGATAGGCTAACACTGGGGCTGTGGTTAGAGTAGTTTTCAGCTCTTCCATTGCCTTTTTGCATTCTGTTGACCAATTAAATTTGGCTCCTTTCTTCAGCAGCTGTGTCATTTGACGTGCTGTATTTGCATAACTGGCTATGAATCGTATGTAGAAATTTGACAATCCCAAGAATGATTGTAGTTCTTTCAAATTCTGTGGTTCAGGAAAATTCTTTACATCTTCAGTTAATTTTGCATCAGGTCGAACACCTTCACTGGTTATAACATGGCCAAGGTAGTTAGCTTTTCTTTGTGCAAAATGACATTTATATATTGATAAAGACAGGTTTGCACTTCTTGTACGCTCAAAAACAGCTGGTAGTCTCTCAGTATGCTGTTTCATGTTTTCACCAAAAATTATTACATCATCAAGGTAAACAAGTGCTTGTGTTGGGGTGAGCCCTCGTAAAACTGAATCCATCAGGCGTTGAAATGTAGCTCGAGCATTACGAAGTCCAAATGGCATTCGAAGATACTTGTATACTCCTGATGCTGTTACAAATGAAGTTTTTGCTTGATCATCTGGATGCACTGTTAAATAAAATACTGAAAAGATTCGACATCTGCCCAAGTAATCCAAGGTTTCCACTAAATTTGATAAGGGGTAAATGTCGGGTGTGGTCACAGCATTCAAAGATCGGTAATCAACACAAAAATGGAACTGTGGGTCTTCTGAAATTGATTTCTTCTTTACAATTACAACAGGCGAACACCATGGTAGGTATGAAGGATCTCTTGATTTTATAATTCCGGCTTATAATTGTTCTTTAACCATGTGTTCTACCAACTCTCTTTGACTAAATGGTATTCGGTAATGTTTCTGTGTGATTGGGACAGTATTCCCTGTGCTGAATTAAGTGAGTGAGAGGTAAATTTGCACATTCTCGGAATAAATCTGCATACTCCAGCTAAACAGGCGCTAAAATCTTCTGTTCATCAACTGTCAAATGTTCTATCTTTTCCCAAATCTTGTGCTTCAGTTCATTATTAGCTTTGTCTCCTTGTTGCAATTTTGCAATACTGTTACAAAAATCTGTGTTTATAACTGCAGAATTTGTTACCTCATCTGGAATCTGTATTACATCATTTTTACTTACGCTCGACACTCCAGCAACTTTCGTTCCTCGTGGCAAAACAACATCCTCATTGCTCGTATTCATTATTGTAACCAGGACTTTTGCGACATTCTGGCTCACCATTGAAGTGACACTTGCGCTTCTAGCAACATAACAATGCATTGTATCCAATAAGTCACTTTTCTAGGATCGCTCAATTAATAACAAAGTTCCTTCCTTGCATCGGGGTGACTTAACTTCAACGTAGATTGTCTTTCCTGCTCCATTGGGAATTTGCTGATGCTGATCAATCTGAACATTGACTCGGACGGTTTGAACTGATGCATCGTTTGGGCAGTCCATTCCCACGACGTCAGTATTGCTACTCCTTTGAGTACAATCTGAAGAACGATTTCCTAGGTTTAGTTACTATGGCCTAGTCTTCACATTAATGAGCTCTGTGCTCCTATGTAAATAAATAGTTTGACGTTTCTCCCACGATATACAGCACCTATCACGAAGTCATTTTCGGTCTGATTTTCACTGGAACTAACAGGAATCACTGTCTCTGGCAAGGGGCAGACGGAGTGGTGGCCCTTACACTTCTTGTTGCGACAATCTCTCGAAACATGACACTACCTCCCGCAATGATAGCAAATTCGATTCTCTTTACAATCCTTACGCTTGTGACCCAGATTATTGCATCTGTAGCATTGTACTGTTGTGTTGAAAACTCTGCGCTCTTGTTTCTGCGTCTCATTCGGTCGTCTTAGTGCTTCAACAAAACCAACAGCTGATTCTACTGCTTCCCGAAACATTTTACATCGCACCAATCTAACAGCTTTGCTTACTTCCTCCCCGTGCAACCCATGAATGAATGTCTCCAAAGCTCTCTGGTCGGCTTCGAACAACTGAATGTGGTTTTCATTTTCATGTTCTACTAACCATACGTTTGAGCGTTGATGTTTCAAATTCTGTCGGAAAACTGCTCAAGAGATTCGTCTCGTCACATTCGCAAACTGTGAAGCTGCTCTCTGTAAAATCTGATCGCATTTTTACATTTAAATCTCTGAACAACAATCATTCTAAACTCATTGTAAACTTCTGTTTTCACGCAAGTAGGCTCCACGCTAATGAAATCTTGTGCTGCTCCCTGAATTCTTAATTTGGCAACCACTAGCTTATCGGAATATGTTCATTATCCTAAACGGGTGGCACCTTCAAGTTTACGAAAAAACTCTAACACATCATCTTCGGGTTTCCCGCTAAGCACTGGTACTGATGGCAATAATGAAAAATTCTTTATTGTAATTATACTTGTACTGCATGAAGTATCATTTGACAAGTCTCTCGGAATGTTATGCTCACTTGTTTCTGCTTTTAACTGCCGAATCTCTTCTTGCAGTTCATTAATAACAGTTTGTAGATCGACAACGTTACTCTGACTGGATTGCGACATTACGTCTAATTTAACGCCAATGAGTCACTCAAATGTAAAATAAAAACCCATCACTGCCTTTCGTATTCTAGGCAAACTGGAGTAGGCCAACCTGAATTCCAGCATTGTATGTCCCCGCATAGTTGGAAGATGTTCACGCTGCTGCTGCTCGAAGTTCACGTTGTACTGCGCCTCTTCAGGACTGTAGATTTTCCATAATTATCCCCATGCTGACACCAATTCTATAAGGGGGTTAGTCTGTATTGTTGCCCCAGATGATGATTACATGAATGTTTTGTCAGGAAGTTTAAACAATTTTTTTAACAAAGGCGGATTATAAAACACACACGCCACGTGCACCAGTCATCACTTTGTCTGTAATCCTAACAACGGCTAATTACGGTCATATCGAAAGGCTCCATGGTGAGCTAAGAAAAGAGACACATTCGCACCCGAGGTCGCGCTAGTTAATACTGGCCGTTGCGGACGGCAGCCAGTCACGTACTCCCCGTCGCAGTGTGGCTGGATGTCCATCTGCTGACCAAGCAAATTGTCAGCATGCCAGACAGTTCGGCTGGCAAGCGCATGTTAACGCACTGTGCGGCTGTGCGCAATCCGTAGGTCCTTACACTTCTAATTCTCAATATTCAAGCCCTCTCTTGGCTGTCATAAAATCGAATGGTGATGTAAGACTAGTTCTTGATGCTAGGGAAATTAATAAAATAATTATTCCAATAGAAACGAGACACGAGAATTTAGAAGAACTTATTCAGAAGTTTGATGGTGCCTATTTTTTGGACATCGCTGGATATGAGGAGTTCCTTTTGGCAGACGAGAATACCACCTGAATCACGGAAGTACACTGCTTTCATCTTTCTTGGGAGAAGCTATCAATTCACGGTTATGCCATTCAGCGTAAACATCAGGGGATGAGTGTTTATTTCTGCATTAGATACCGTACTAGGACGAGATCTCCTTGACAAATTACTTTGTATGTAGACGACCTTTTGATTGCAACTAAGACATGGGAGGAGCACCTCGATTTGTCAGAGAAAGTATTAATGAAATTCTCAGAGTACGGAGTGACAGTGAATCTGACGAAGTCAAAATTTGCCAAGAATGAAATAAAGTTTCTCGAACAGAATTATGCCCTACCCAAAGAAGATGAATGTTATCAAAAAATGCCCGTATCCTCGGAGTAAAGAAAGAACTGAAGTCTTTTTTGGGGCTTGCTTCATTCTTCCATCGATTTCTATGTGACCAAATAATTAGCCAAAACTATTTACTACAACTACTGTGAAAGAACGTTACTTGGAAATGGACCCAGGAATGCAGCCAATCATTTGATAAAAACCGGCATGCTCTGATTAATGCATAAGTTCTGCACCATCCGAATCTTGAACAAGACTTTTGTATTGCAATGGATGGTTCAGAAACAGGTTTAGGTGCCACATTGTTTCAAATAGATGATCCGTGTGACCCAAACACCATCAAATTATAGGGTTTGCTAGCAGAACATTGTATAAATGCGAGAGAGCATATTGTACCACTGAATTAAATGTTTTAGCTGTGTTTTGGGCAATCAAGAAGTTCAGATATTTTGCTTATGGCAAGAGGACTATGATATACTGTGATCATAAGGCTTTATCATTTATCTTGACAGGTCGAATGTTTCATTCACGGCTAACCTGATGGGACCTGTTGTTGCGAGAATACAACATTTTGATGCAATACATAAGGGGAAAAGACAACGTAATTTCTGAAGTTTTATCTCGATTACCAAAAGGGAGAACGAATGAAGAGGATGATGAACTATCTTTAAATTTTAAAGCAATGGACATGTCAGTAAATTATTATGAAGAAAAAGTTTCAGAGCTGTGTCAAAACTGCCACAGTTGCAAGAAGAAGATCTACATTGGAAGCCTGTTAGGGACAAGATTAAGCACAAAAATCCTACTAATACTAAATATCAATATATTGTACAATCTGAGGTATTATTTAGGAAAGACTCTACCAATGCCAACAGGAAAGTTTGTGTCTCACAGGGCCGGCCGGAGTGGCCGTGTGGTTCTAGATGCTACAGCCTGGAGCCAGGTTCAAATTCTGCCTCAGGCTTGGATGTGTGTGATGTCCTTAGGTTAGTTAGGTTTAATTAGTTCCAAGTTCTAGGTGACTGATGACCTCAGAAGTTCAGTCGCATAGTGCTCAGAGCCATTTGTCCCACAGGGTTATATAGAGCCATTACTTTGGTATATTCATTTGAAGTGGGGACATTTTGGGCCTTCTAAATGTAAAGCCAAGTTGGGTGAATATTGCTATTATCCAAATCTAGAATGACTAGCGAATAATATTCTGAAGAAATGCAAAATAGCAGGTTCGAATCCTGCCTCGGGCATGGATGTGTGTGATGTCCTTAGGTTAGTTGGTTTAGGTAGTTCTAAGTTCTAGGGGACTGATGACCACAGATGTTAAGTCCCATAGTGCTCAGAGCCATTTGAACCATTTGAAATGCAAAATATGCCAACAGACCAAACCCATAAATTACTGTCAAAAAATCAAACTACATCCTATAATTACTCATCAACCTTTAACAATAATAGCTTGCGATGTGTGTGGTCCGTGTCCAACTGCACAAGGAAGATTTAAGTATATACTGGCTTATTACCACTTTTTTTTTTTTCAAAATATGTCAAATTATATCCATTACAGAGTGTACATGTTCGACCAATGTTAAGGAGATTTATCATCAGTTACATTACTGATTATGGGAAACTGAAAATGATTCTGACTGACAATGCAGCATATTTTACTAGTGGATTGTGGAAAAGGACTATGAAGGAACATAACATCAAACATATATACATATATGTCTGCTTGTGTCTGTATATGTGTGGATGGATATGTGTGCATGTGCGAGTGTATACCTGTCCTTTTTTCCCCCTAAGGTAAGTCTTTCCACTCCCGGGATTGGAATGACTCCTTACCCTCTCCCTTAAAACCCACATCCTTTCGTCTTTCCCTCTCCTTCCCTCTTTCCTGATGAAGCAACCGTGGGTTGCGAAAGCTTGATATTTGTGTGTGTGTTTGTGTGTTTTTTATTGTGTCTATCTACCAGCGCTTTCCCATTTGGTAAGTCACAGCATCTTTTTTTAATATATATCTAAAAACAAAGATGCTGTAGCTTACAAAAAAAAGCATTGGTATGTTGATAGAGACAATACAAAAAACACACACACAAATTTTGAGCTTTCGCAACCCAAGGTTGCTTCATCAGGAAAGAGGGAAGGAGAGGGAAAGACGAAAGGATGTCCGAGTTACCGCCCAAAGGTTATTTACGCGCCTACCGCGTCGGGGTTCTTCGCGATCGCGTGGGCCATTGTTCAGCTTCAGACAATGGCCTTTCAGCACTCACCGCCGCCCGGATTTCAGCAACATCTCTCCAGCACTCCTGCCGTCGTAGTGGACAGCCGCAAGACTCTTTGGAATCCTTCAGCCCGAACATGCAGTGGAATTCATCGAGTGCCGCCAGTTTCTTCCAACCGCCAATGGTCGCGGACTCTGGCTTTGCTAGCCTAGACCTTTCCACGTGTTCTCCACAGAGTGTTGTTCGGAACATTCCTACTCCTGTGTCGAACACACAATTCAATACAGTTCGTGGCGTCGAGCGAAGTTTTGCTACTTTGGAAAATCCAGTAGTAAATTGAAACTCGAATCAGTTCCCGCCACGTGTGTATGCTTCCGCGCCGGCTAGTCAACAGGTGCTCAATGCTCGCCAAACAGCAAATATCACACCAAGTGTGCATCCTAGTGGACATGTGTGGGATCCTTGTGTTGCTTCTAATCAAGTCAACAATTCTGTGCTGGACAGTAATTACCCGGACATCTACAACCAGCCTCACCACCCACGGTCGAGTGAATACAGTGTGCATAACGGACATTCACCGGCGTACTTAAGTACTTGTGGCTTCTCTCCCAGCTACCACGTCAATAACAATGCACATTTTGACTATGATCCTCAAATTGTTCGAGTGTCCGTCGCTTCTCAGCTGCCCCTCCAGCGTCAAGTGAATTTCACGATACCCGCATTACGGGACGCCAATAATTCGGACTCGCTATCTTCTGCAGCTCTACTTCCGTCCGAAGAAATAGGTGCACCTCCGCAGTGACTGCAGTGCTGAATCTGCCGAAACTACCAGACTTCAAACCCACTCACCCAGAGTTCTGGATTAAACTGGTTGAGCAAACATTCAATATCTGTGCTTTGGACAACGATGCACGCTTCGCCTGCCTCATGAACTATCTTCACGATCGCGTCGATTTAATTTACGATCTGGTCAAAGCAGCCCCCCATAGCAGGGAAGTATGCTGTGGCGAAACAGACGATACTGGAGCGTATCTCGAAAACCAGGAGAGAAAATGTGCGACAGCTCATCTACGAAGAGCGTCTCGGTGACCGGTCTCCATTCCAGCTGTGGCGATGCATCCGTCTTCTCGTCGATGAGCAAGTTATGCCTGATGACACGCTCGCAGAAATCTGGACAGAAAAGCTGCCTTTGCCTGTCCAGACTGCAATGTCTGCGTATGAAGATAGGCCAGTAAATGAACGTTTACGCGCCGCCGACAGAGCATATTCTGCCAGGCAACGTGAGCTCCGTGCACTGCATTCTGGACGTGACCACACTAAGAAGCTTTCTGACACCACGCCCTTGTCTGGTGCTGCTAATAACAAGTTTGTTAAACTAGCCGCCATGCCTGCACCTTCAACTCCCCGCAACGACAGTGCATCGGCCTCTATGGAAGACTCTGGGTCACATACTCCGTCACCTAGCAACTACCCACAGGAGCACAGGCCCGCCCAACCTTACTGTTTCTTCTACACAAGATTCAGGCAGCGAGCTTGGAAATGCCAGTCACTGTGTTCTTACCCAAACTCCAACCGCAGGTAGGCTGCGGTGCCACCTCCTGCGATGTAAACAAAGGGCACCATCCAACGTTGCATTCCGTTTCGGACAACAACAGTAAGTGTGGTCGAGTCTATGTTCACAATTTACAATCAGGTGTACATTTTCTGGTAGACACTGGTGCAGACATCTCTTTGCTGCCTAGCAACCAATAAAGTGCAACCACACAAAACAGTACTTTGTGCAGTGAACTTGTCTACCCTACAGTGTTCGGGTTCTACCCTGTATACAGTGAAACTTTCGCCCGAGTGCAAGCTGGAGTGGACGTTTTTAGTGTCAACAATTGAAGAACCTATTCTCGGAATTGATTTCCTCAAGCACTATCAATTGTCACTAGATTTTGTGCAAAGTACTGTGTTTTACTCCCCACTAAACAAACATATTCCTTTCGCTCCGCTGAGTGACTGTTCGGCTAATACCAAAGATGTGTGCTGTGCTAAGAAGTGTTTAAACCTATCCTTGGAGCTGCAATCTTGGACAAACAATTGGCTAGTGGAGTGCGCCAAGTCTTCGAAGTCGCAGATGGAGGATGGAACATATGGAAATGCTGCTGCATCTTCGCAACATACACCACGAGTTGGACTCCACACAACAACGCCTCGCGACACTACAAGCAGATGACTTGTTGGCTACAGACAAGGTCAGTCCATGCCAATCTGGTGTTCCCATGCCCACGCACGTTAACGACAATGTTGAGAACTCTGTCAACTGTGTCAGCACCCCCTCTTGTAATGACAGTGTATGCCCGAGTGCTCATGTTCCTTGCATTCTGAATGGACAATTAACTTCCCAAGCTCGTGGCAATGAACTACGGCCATCTGCTGTTTGGCCACACCCACTCATGCCTACAGTGCTCGTAGTGGCACGGCCCGCTACCAAGAATCAGTGTACCAACCTCGCTCATGTTAACACGCGTGCAGCCTTTACGCAGCCTACGAGCGGTTGGCACACCTGTACTTCCATGCCCTCAGCGCCACAGCTTTGCCCATCTGCCGCCGCCGCCTGCTCCGCTTCATGGACATCTGACTGTCATGCCGCGCTACATATTGCAGTAGTCACTAATGGCACAGTTCATCGGTTACGTCTAACCGATGGGCCGCCCATATCACAACGCCCACGCCGCCTCAAGCTAGAATTTATGAAAATTGCCAAAGAACAATTAGATGATCTATTACAAAAGGGAATAATTGAACCTTCTTCCGGTTGCTGGGCTAGTCCTATCCTGTTTGACCAAAAGAAAGACGGTACTTGGCATATGGTCGGAGACTATAGGCGTTTAAATGCCCACACCATCATTGATAAATACCTGGTCCCACTCATTGCGGACTTCAATCATGCACTTGCAGGTGCAAATTACTTCTCTGTTTTGGACTGTAAGCATGCATTTCATCAGATTCCTATGGCTCCGGAGGATATTGAATAGACTGCCATAACCACTCCCTTCAGGCTGTTTCAATACAAATTTATGCAGTTTGGGTTGAAAAACGCCTCCCAAACGTGGCAGTGTTTCATCAATCAAACTTTATCCCATCTAGACTTTTGTTTCACATACGTGGACGACATATTGGTTCTTGCTTCTACTTTCGAACAGAGTGAGGAGCGTGTTCAAGTCGTGACAGATATTTTAGCAGCCGCTGGTATTGAACTGAACAATAAAAAGACTCAACTGCACCAGTCACATGTCACATTCCTAAGTTATGTTGTGTCGTCGGACGGTCTAACACCACCGCAGGACATGATCAAGCCTGTTCTCGAGATGCCACACCCCCAGACCTATAGGGAATTACGCAGGTTCATCGGAACAGTTAATTATTACCGTAAACATTTGCCAGCCGCTTCTGCGGTGCAGGCTCCTCTCACAGATGCTCTCGCTGGCCCACAAACTTCTGGCACCCACCAGGTCCCATGGACACCAGACATGGACAAGGCATTTAACGAACTCAAACAGCTGTTGGCCTCCGCTGCCACTATTGCTCACCCACATGCGGATGCCACAATGTTCATCACTACTGACGCTAGTGACAATGCTGTCGGCGCAGTACTGAGTCAGACATACAATAATGTTATGACCCCCCTGCAGTTTTTCTCAAAAAACCTAAACAACGCACAGAAGAAATACTCAGCATTCGACAGAGAATTACTTGCAGTTTACGAGGCCATAAGACACTTCAGAACTGATGTTGAGGGACGAGATTTCTATGTGCTCACTGATCACAAGCCGTTGGTTCCTGCCATAAAAAATCCTGCGGCTGATCCGCCCCCACGACGCTTTCATCACATAGATTACATCTTGCAATTTACAAATGACATTTGCTACATCCGAGGAGCGGACAATGTGGTTGCTGATTTTCTCTCACGCGTTGGTGCTGTCACAACCTTAATTGACTTAACGGACCTACCTTGGTTGCAATCGGCAGACCCCGATACCATGCAGTTAATTTCGGACCACAGCTCCTCTCTCCAACCGGTACGCTCTACTTTCCCTGGCATATCTGATTTAGTGTGGTGTGATCAATCGACTGGTACATTGCGGCCATTCATTCCTAAGCCCCTTCAACGCCAGGTCTTTGACAAATTACACACATTAGCACACCCCGGTGTCAAAGCTTCCACCTGTCTGGTATCTGAACGGTTTGTCTGGAGAGACATGCGCCGCGACTGTCAGTCTTGGGCCAGGGCATGCGTGTTGTGTCAACAGAACAAAGTTTCCAGGCACACTTCCCCACCCCTTGGCTGTTTTGCCCAACCGCCAGGCCGGTTTCACCATGTTCATGTGGACCTCGTAGGCCCTTTGCCCCCCTCCGAGGGTTTCCGTTACTTGTTTACAGCTATTGACAGGATGACTCGGTGGGCTGAGGCTGTGCCTATTCTGAACATTACCTCTGAGACAGTAAGTCAAGCATTCTTAGATTCGTGGATCTCTAGATTTGGCTCACCTGTTTACCTCACCACTGACCAGGGGCGACAATTCGAGTCTTCAGTTTTCTCCGACTTATGTAAAATGTGTGGTATTGTCAAAATTCATACTTCCGCATACCACCCCCAAAGCAATGGGCTTGTTGAGTGATGGCATCACACCTTATAGTCTGCCTTGCATTGCCATGACTCACTATGGACAGAAGCACTGCCCTTCGTGCTTCTTGGACTTCGTCCAACTTTCAAGGAAGACCTCAAGGGTTCCGTAGCAGAGTTTATGTATGGTCAACCTCTGGTTTTGCCTGGAGAATTAGTCCCTCCCACCCCACTTTCACAGCGCTCTGAACTCCCTTCACTTCTCGAGTAAGTGCGCTTGCACTGCAGCAAAATTCAGCCGCCACCTCCGGCTACTCATACACCTCTGCGCGAGTATGTACCGCGCACGCTAGACTCTTGTGAGTACGTGTTTCTCAGAGATGACTCAATCAAAGCCCCACTTCAGTCGCCCTACACAGGTCCTTACAAGGTCATCAAACACTCTGAGAATAATATGGATCTCCTCATAAAAGACTCTGTAACCACGGTCTCACTCAACCAAGTGAAACCAGCTTTCATTGAGCCTCAGGTGAACCTCCCTGATTCTGTCCCTATTTCTCCCACTCCTGCTTCGAGCGGCCATCCATCTTCTCATACCATACATTCGGGTATTGATTCTCCACAGTGTGCTTCTCTGCCGAGCACTGCTTCTTCTCCGCGTTCATCTAATTCGAGTGGCCAATCTTTTCGAGGTTTCACTCCTCACAGCCCTCGCAGTCGAACTGCCAACCATTCGGATTCTACCATTGTGTTACCATCTTCGTGTGACAGCTCTTTATCATGCCCTTCAATCCACGCTGGCTCCTCGTTGCCTTCGGTGACGCTCTCTCGTCCGTCAGCTGATCGCCCGAGGTTGTCGTCTGCGCAGTCCAGTGCACCTGCCACCCCCCTCTTGGCAGATGCTTTCCCCTGCCATGGCTTTCCCACACCTCCCTGCCTCCCTACCCTTGCTCATACAGGTGCCACCCAAGAATTCACATGTACACCCTGATGACATACATAAATTATCTGTTGTCGTAGATGGCGATACGGTGTGTGTGGTACCCACATGTGACAATGTTGAGGGAGGAAGTGCAGAAACTTGTGTGGTGCGCTGCTTTAAATTGAGCACAAGTGCTGCGTGTGGCAATTTACGTGCCTTTGTTAGGCCTTCTGACAAGGTGATTCTCCGCCTGCCTGCTGATGAAGTGCTACACCTCCACTCCAGGACGGGACGTCGTCTTCAGCCGCCGGCGTCGCTTGCTGACTTCGCCGTTGACCTACCTGGTTTCACCCCCCGGTCTCCTTCCAGTCGACCGCTTCCACCTGATGCGGAAGAACTGTACATTACCTTTCTAACTTCTCACCCCCCACCCCCTCCCCCATTCACAGGGACGTACTCCATACTGCACGAGGGGGGGGGGGGGAGACAATGTGGCATAAAGCGCCATAAATATTGATATTTGTTCAGTGTGTAAGTGTGCTATCTTTGAGGAGAGGGCTTTGGGAGGATGGGAGGATGTTGGCCACTAATGGCAGTTAGCCTCCAGACGCATCTGTGTAGAAGCGAAGTGCTAATAAATCTGTGTCTGAGAGAATTCTAGTTGTTTACCTACAACTATATCCTATTCCCTCATATTAAGGCAAAACTGAAAACACTGTCTTTCATCCCCTAAAGTTTCTATTAATTCTGTATATCTAATGGACAGCTGCTGAGTGTGGTAAAATCTTTACTGAATTATTGTAGTGAATATAAGGGCTTCATTAGGGCAAACAGACTATGCAATTACAATATTGTTAGTATATTTGTATAAAAAGTTGTGTTACTGTATCTTGCATGACAAAGTATTATTATTTGTACATTTTTTGTACAATTTTGTATGTATTATTCTTTGTACTACTTAATGTAAAATTTTGTATGTTCCTTTTGCACAAATTGTTTCCTATAAATTTACATGTACTTTTGGACAACATCCATACAATATTTATTGTCTACATATGGATAAATAAATAAATAAATATGCTCATGTTAACATAAAGGTATGCCACAAACTAAAACTGTGTGACAGACGAGGACTTGAACACACGACTTTGCCTTTCACAGAACAATGGTCTTATGGACCTTGCCTTTTATGGACAAGGGTCCTATGGCCTGAGTTTTCCAGGCATGACTCACAACATGCCCTCACAGCTTTACTTCTGCACACCTTGCAAGACTAGCACACATGGAGGAAAAGGGCTCCGAGGAGAAATAGCTTAGCCACAGCCTAGGTATGCAGAAGACTTGTGTGATGTTTGGAAAGTGAAACAGAATTGCTAGCAGAAGTAGAGCTGTGAGGGAAGGACGGAAGCCATGGCTGGATAGCTCAGTTGACAAGAGCAATGCGTGCAAAAGATATGACTCCGGGTTTGAATCCCAGTCTGGAGCATTGTTTTAATCTACTAGAAAGTTTCAGAACAGCGCACACTCCATAGAAAAGTGAAATTTCTATTCTAGGAGGTGTTCTTGTATTTTACCTGACCAGGCTAGATGTGCTGTACTGGCATTTCAACCACGTAAATTAATATCAGTAAAATGCAATGAGAGTGTCATTTTAACACAAAAAGTAATACCAATTTATGCTTGTGTCGACACAACAGTCTGCAATATGATGAAAAAAATGTGTGTAGTACTGCAAAATAAAGTTTTATGGCAGCTTTTTGGTGGTACATATAAAAATTTCACGAATTTTGAAAGGAAGAGGTGGATGTAAAATGTCTGTTGCACTGAAAATTACCTAATTTAGCTACTGCTGTTTTATCTGTAGATATAATGGAAAGGCTGTTTCTCTCTTTTCTACGTAACACAATCCAAATATTGAAGACACAAATGAAGTTGCTGTGAATTTGTAGCATTCATTTAGCTCCTATGCGACAGCAAACGGCCATGGTTTTCAAGTTCACTGAATTTCCTGTTTATCAATTAAGTGCACAATACTGCCCTAGTTTAGGGAGTGTTTCAAATCAAAATTATAAATACACTACTTCTTTCAGCACAACTTTGCATACTTGTGTAGATATTGCCAACCCTGTGAGTTTACAAACAATGAATGGTCTATGATAAAACAATGTTTTCACATACTGCCATGCTAAACAAGAAGCTCAGGGTAAAAACTGACACACTGCTCTGTTGCGAGAATTATGTTTTTATAAAAGTAAATATATTTATACAAAAACATATGATGTTAGACAAGAAGTTCAGAACATTTACAGGAACAGGCTGTTGCTAAATGAAAAGCATATTTTCATACAAGTAAATACATTTACAGAAATGCATTCAATACACTACACTTCTTTTTCCAGACATCACTTTTCAAATATCACCTTGTTGAAAAGTGTGCCCTGAAGGGCTTGGGTGCTGTAGTAAACCCAGACAATGCAAGTGTAGATGGCTTAGGTTCATCTGGAGGCAAAGAAATAGTGAAGTCCTGAAGGAGACTTGCCAAGAAAAGGAACAAATTATTCTTGGCAAGTGCCATGCCAAGACAAACTCTTGAACCAGTGCCAAAGTTGATGAAGAAAGGGTCTCGTACAAATTTGCCAGTCTCCTTGTCAATGAAACGCTCTGGCCGGAACACATCTGGATCTCCCCAATGTTCACGGTCATGCATGATGCTCCACAAGCTGATGAAGAGCCATGTTCCCTGAAACAAAGTAAAAAGTTAATCATGAGCCCCTTTTTCTTAAATTTGTAAGGTTTCAAGGTTTCTGCAAACAAGTTGTAGATAATAAATGCTACAAGCTCTTGGCCATAACCTTAGTGATCGAAGGAAGGAAGATTGGGTTTAATGTCCTGTCGACATCGAAAGCTTAGTGATACCTGTGACGGTTGGTGATACACGCTCCGGATAACTGCTCATTGTCCTTTTTGAATTTGACTACTGATTGAAGTTTTGATTTATCTTGCATAATCATATGACGGAATGCACTGTGCTTCATGAAATAGCTTGCTCATAGCAACTAGTTCTGATTCATTCAACACACTCCATTTGCAACAAATTGAACATGCCAACCTATTCAGGAATCTTTCACCTTCTGCAGAGATAGAAAGTGGAAATATTTTTCTACTGGGTGCCGAGCCATTTGCGCGTGTGGCAATAAGCTGGTGGACAGCATTGTCTAACTCACTAGCCAGCAGTATACTGTGACTGAACTACCGTTCTACTGAACTCTGTTATGTCACTTCTCAATCATCAGAAGTCAATAGTGAATAAAGGGGTGGGTATGACCAAATGAAAATAAAAGAATCAGGGTGTCAAAAACACACAGTCCATCGACAGTGCACCTCCTTGCATCCGTACAGATGATACGTATGTTTTCCATAGATATCGCTCTATGGCTTTCTCTATTAACTGAAGGGGTCTGTAGAATAAAGATCTAATTCTGAATTTGGTAAGATACAACCTGTTCACTTTATCAGAGTGCTTTTGAACGTGCTGCATGATGGTAAGTGGTATATCCCTCTGAATCACTAGAAAGCACTTTGTACCATATACATTCAGGTGACAAGTCATGGGATAGTGATATGCATTTATACAGGTCCAGAAATTGTTGGAATTCAGTATTCTGAGATCCACTATATCAATAGTGTGCTGAGAATACCAGATTTCAGGCACTAACTTCCACCATGTACAAACGCAGTTGCTGACTGCGTTCACTTAACAATCAAGACCAGTGGCATTATTGTAATGTTGTCAGAGCTAACAGAAAGCAACACTGCATGAAATAGCTGTAGAAATCAATGTGGGATGTTTGACAAATGTATCCATTATGACAGTGTGGCAGAATCTGGCAGTAATGTGCTATGGCAGTAGACAACCGAAGAGAGTGCCTTTGCTAACAGCACGACATCACATGCAGCACCTCTCTTGGGCTCGTGACCATATCAGTTGGATCCTAGAAAACTGGAAAACCGTGATTCGATTACATGAGTCCAAATTTCAGTTGGTAAAAGCTCATCATAGCATTCAAGTGTGGCACAGATCCCATTGATCTTCAACTGAACTGATCACTGATTGGAAATGGTGAATTCCAATCCCAAAGAAAGCAGGCGTTGACAGATGTGAAAATTACTGAACAATCAGTTTAATAAGTCACAGCTGCAAAATACTAACGCAAATTCTTTACAGATGAATGGAAAAACTGGTAGAAGCCGACCTCGGAGAAGATCAGTTTGGATTCCGTAGAAATATGGGAACACGTGAGGCAATACTTACCCTACGACTTATCTTAGAAGCTAGATTAAGAAAAGGCAAACCTACGTTTCTAGCATTTGTAGACTTGGAGAAAGCTTTTGACAATGTTGACTGGAATACTCTCTTTCAAATTCTGGAGGTGGCAGGAGTAAAATACAGGGAGCGAAAGGCTATTTACAATTTGTATAGAAACCAGATGGCAGTTATAAGAGTCGAGGGACATGAAAGGGAAGCAGTGGTTGGGAAGGGAGTGAGACAGGGTTGTAGCCTCTCCCTGATGTTATTAAATCTGTATACTGAGCAAGCAGTAAAGGAAACAAAAGAAAAATTCAGAGTAGGTATTAAAATCTATGCACAAGAAATAAAAACTGTGAGGTTCGCCGATGACATTGTAATTCTGTCAGAGACAGCAAAGGACTTGGAAGAGCAATTGAACAGAATGGACAGTGTCTTGAAGGGAGGATATAAGATGAACATCAACAAAAGCAAAATGAGGATAATGGAATGTAGTCAAATTAAGTCGGGTGATGCTGAGAGAATTAGATTAGGAAATGAGACACTTAAAGTAGTAAAGGAGTTTTGCTACTTGGGGAGCAAAATAACTGATGATGGTCGAAGTAGAGAGGATATAAAATGTAGACTGGCAATGGCAAGGAAAGCGTTTCTGAAGAAGAAAAATTTGTTAACATCGAGTATAGATTTAAATGTCAGGAAGTCGTTTCTGAAAGTATTTGTATGGAGTGTAGCCATGTATGGAAGTGAAACGTGGACGATAAATAGTTTAGACAAGAAGAGAATAGAAGCTTTTGAAATGTGGTGCCACAGAAGAATGCTGAAGATTAAATGGGTAAATCACATAACTAATGAGGAGGTATTGAATAGGATTGGGGAGAAGAGAAGTTTGTGGCACAACTTGACTAGAAGAAGGGATCGGTTGGTAGGACATGTTCTGAGGCACCAAGGGATCACCAATTTAGTATTGGAGGGCAGCGTGGAGGGTAAAAATCATAGAGGGAGACCAAGAGATGAATACAGTAAGCAGATTCAGAAGGATGTAGGCTGCAGTATGTACTGGGAGATGAAGAAGCTTGCACAGGATAGAGTAGCATGGAGAGCTGCATCAAACCAGTGTCAGGACTGAAGACCACAACAACAACAACAATGTTTGGCTACTTGGAGACCATTTGCAGCCATTCATGTTCATGTTCCCAAACAAAGATGTCATATCACCAGGCCACAATTGTTCATGTTTGGTTTGAAGAACATTCTGGACAGATTGTCCAACATGAATCCCATCAAACATAAATGAGAAGTCATTTCATGCACAAAATCCTGTGCCAGTAACACTTTCACAATTATGGATGGCTATAAAGGCAGCATGGCTCAAGATTTCTGCAAGGGACTTCCGATGGCTTTTTGTTGAGTCCCTGCCATTTCAAGTTGCTGCACTACGCCAGGCTAAAGGAGGTTCAACATGATATTAGGGGTATCCCTTTACTTTTGTCACCTCACTGTAAATGATTCTGTGTTAATGTATTCATCTTATTTTCATTGAGTTTAATCTGGATTGTAACATGCAATACCTCAAAATACGTTCTAGTCTAACACTTTCTTTTGCCAACCTCTTTGATTAGAACATGAAGAAACAGGTGCCAATATTGAGAATACATGTAAATAACAAATTCAGTAAATCATAACTGACACTAAATGAGGTGAATGTAGGTTTGCTAGAAATGATACATCAAAGCAGAAATACATATCCGACATGCAAAAAAATAAATAAATAAATTTCACTGAATGTAAAGTATCTTTTCACAATAAGTCAGACATAGTTTTCATTATCTGTTATCAAAATATCCCGTCAATAAATAATGAAGAGTGTGTTGTTGAAGCATTCTTGTCAGGGTATATTCAGTATTAATGTTATTTATTTCTCTGAGATCTGGCTTAAAAACATAAAGATGCTGTTCTCCAGTTTTTCTAATTATATCACCAAGAAGATTTCTGCAGGTCTAATGGTGCAAAGTGTAGCTGTCTAGTGCTTGTACAAGATAGCACAGAATTCAGGACCTGCATCAAAACTCACCATTTAAAAAATAAGGAAAAAAAATTGATCTTTGTGCAGACAAAATCATATTGCCTTAATGTAATAACAACTTACACTTACTATTAACTTGATATTAAAATGTACATCTTGGTCTCTGACCAGACTTCCTAGTGTTACAGTGTGTATTTATATAACAAAGAAAATAAACAATTTTTGACAGTTAATGTAACTGGATAGATAAAAAAAAAATATTCTCACCAAGTGGCATCAGCAGAACACACATATAAAAAAAGGTTTTATGTATGCAAGCTTTCAGAGCCAGTGGCTCCTTCTTCTAGCAGAAGGTTTGAAGAGGAAGGAAGAGAGGTTTAGGAAAAGGGTTAGAGTTGAGAAGAGTCATCTAGAACCCCAGATCAGGGGAGACTTACTGGACAGGATGAGAAGGAAAGACTCTTTTGCCCACATTCTAACTCATAACTACTTCACAAACAAATTTGTGGCACAGTCACAGGCACTCACCTATGCCAACCTCTTCATCGACCACCTAAAGGAAATATTTCTAGCTTCCCAAAACACCAAACCCCTGGTTTAGTTCATGTTTATTGATGATATCTTTATAATATGGACACAAGGCCAGGACACCTTATCCTCATTCCTCCAAAATCTCAACACCTCCTCTCCCATCCATTCCACCTGGTCCTCCTCCACCCACTGTAACACCTTCCAAGGTGTTGATTTCCTCATCGAAGAATACTCCATTCCCACCCCAGTCCACGTCAAACCCACCAATCACCAACAGTAACTGCACTTTGCCAGCTGCCACCCACTCCATACCAACAAACCCCACCCATACAGCCTGGCCACCCATGGCAGACACATCTGCAACAATGAGAACTCCCTCAAGACCCTCCCTGTGGTCCTCACAAAGGCCTTCACAGACAGGCTATACCACCCAGACCTAATACACAAACAGATCTCCCATGCCATATTTCCACACATACACACACACACATATGATCCTCACATCCATCCCAAGAACCAACCAAAAAGAAGTGCCCCCTTGTCACCCAATACCACTTGGGACTGGAATGACTGAACCATGTCCTCATCAGGACTCTGATTATTTATCATCATGCCCTGAAATGAGGAACATCCTACCCAACATACTTCCATCCCCTCACAAAGTGGTGTTCCACCACCCGCCCAACCTCCCCAATATCTTAGTCCATCCATATGTCATTCCCACCCCCAATTCCCTGCTACAGAAATCATACCATTGGGGAAGTTCCAGATGCAAGACCTGCACTATCCACCCACCCAGTATGTCCTACTCCAGTCCTGTCACTGGCTTGTCCTACCCCATCAGAGGCCAGACCAACTGTGAAAGCAGCCATGTTATATACCAGCTCTCCTGCAACCACTGCACAGCGTTTTGCATTGGTATGACAACCAACCAGCTGTCAATCAGAATGAATGGCCAATGTCAGGCTGTTGCCAAAAACAAAGTGGTCCACCCAGTGGCACAACATGCAGCAGAGCACAACATGTGAGATTTCAGTGGCTGCTTCACCTCCTCTGCCATCTGGATCCTCCCCACCACCACCACCAGCTTTTCTGAGCTATGCAGATGGGCACTTGTTTCTCCTACAGCTTGAAAAGGAATTTCATTCTGAAAGCTAGCAAAGCAAACCTCTGTACCTTTTGTTTGTGTATCTGTTGACAATGCAGCACTTCTGCCTTTCGGTGAGTCATCTCTTTAGTCCTAAATAATTCGTTTTTCTCAACCAGATACAGATATGGAAGTCATATTACGTGTTGCTTTTGCCATAAAATTTTCCAAATGTCTCATGCTGAGTGGTCTGTGTCGCACGTATCTTCGACACTTTCAATTTCCAAAATATAATGAAGGTAGGATACTAGATATCAAAGTAAAATAATATGTGATCCAAGTAACTGTACCTGTATTTCTTTTATCTAAGCCCAGGATGAGAAATTCTATTGAATCTTCAATAGCTGTTTCTGTTAGTTACCATTTTTGGTACCTACGAGTGTTATTATTCTGTTTTGATTTTCCCAAGAAAGTAATTACTCTACTGAACAAGTGCACTTGTAATATTTTTTTAATAAATATTCTACTAGAGATACTGATAACTAATTATTATGATTAGCACTATTTCTTTTTAGACACATGAATCACCTTGCTTAATTTCAGTTGATGAGAAAATACTGAGAGAAAAAACTCCACTAAACAGGCCTCGGAAGGCCCAACATTGCCATGTAATATTTTTGCAGCCACCTACTCCATTAGACAGCATGACATATGAGCATGACCCACAGACGTCTTTGCGTTTAGCTTTTCACAGCAATTGTCAGATCATTTTCAGTTAACACTTGTATGAGCACTGAATGGCGTGGGTTTCCTGATACAAGGGGCTGACAGTTTCTTCGAATTCTACTTCTGTGCCTCAGTTTTGTCTTCTGTACTTACGTAGTTATTGTCCAGAACGACGGTGATGCCTGTTTTAATTGTGACTATTTTGTACCTCAACTTATCATTTTTTATTTAATGTATTTCTGCCTCTTTCTTAACACATGTGTGGAAAAAAGAAAAACTGATTGAGCATAGAGCGATATGCTCACAAGATGATTCCTTCAAGCTTCTTAAAGGGGTTAACACAAGACTGTAGTTATCTCACTGCATGACACACATAGCTGTGTCTAACGTTTCTTCTGCCACTTTTGGACTGTGAGACCATTGGAAGCATAAGCCACACATCCTCACTTCAGGTGGTGGTAAAATTGGAAGGGCACTGCAGTCATGCCACTTGGCTGCCAGAAAAAAATACCATGTCCCTAGTCACTGAAACCACCCAGCCACAGTCCTCACTACTCTGGCTTTTGGCATCAGGAAACTTCTTATTACCTGAAATAATGTATAAATATCTAATAATTCCTAATAGCCACCAAAGGTGCCATTAATCTCGAAGAACTTCTGGTGAATTATTCTTTGGGGAAGATTCAGCTAAGGGCTTACTATCGATTTTTGTTGTGTTTCAGATCCGAAGAATTCTGTGTCCATGAGAATTTGTGTTGAAATTATCTGTTATTATGTGTTAATATTTAGTAGCTAAATTATTTTACTTTAGACTCATGTTTCTTGATTCAGGTGAGGTACATAAATACTGAAAGCTAATGTTCTGTCTAAAGTGCCTGCCTGATATTTTGAAGACACATTGTACTTCAATCCACAGATGGGCAAAAATTTTACCTCATCATATGATATGCCAGTTGAGTGTGTGGATGGACACAGCCCACTTGTTTACCAACGTTGGCTTTGAGTTCAACTGTATAGTGAAATATCCTTGGAGTCTTTTGCAGAGGCACAACTGAATAAAGTCCTTTAAATTTCGAGCCATACCAGCTGAGCTAAAATTCTTGAGCAGCTGTCTCTGTCATCATCTTCAAGAGTTATTAACCCATTTACCATTCTTGGCAGTCAGTAATTTTAATTACTGAAGATAATTATGGTGACAGTTGCGAAAAGATCGAGAGTTATAAATCAAATAACGCAGCTTGAAAACCAAGAGGATTTTATTGAGTTGGTGACCTACTTGTACAAGTTGTTTAATTCCTTTGTGTGGTAAGTTTCATGAACTTTGAAGTTTATTCTAAAAATGGTTAAGTAACTAAAGGATTTTTCTAAGAATCAGAGAATTAACACTGAAAATCCATCAAGTATACACAAAATGAATGCAAGAAAAGTGATATCTAAGATCCTCCTAGAACACAAAACAGGCATTCTGGCACTGCAGCAGACTCACACTAGATGTGAGAAGGACATATAGCAATGAGGATAAATCCCAGATACTTCCGTGTAGCCAATACTGATGACACCGAGTATGTCAGAAACTGCTTGTCACATTTCTGTGTTCTCCTCAATGTTTTCATGTGTGATTGTCTATTGATGTTTAACACCTGCTCTATGAATTATTTATTATAATTTTAAACCATACTGTATCTTTCCAATTTTTTTATTATGTGAATATTAAATTACTGCAAATGTGGATTGGGAGAATACATTGCAAATCTATTCTGTTGGCTACTACTTAAGTGAATCATTACTTTGTCATGAAGAGCCAGACACATACTCAGTGCATACTGCATCTTGTGATGGATTACTGCTGTATTCCAGGTTTAGCTGACGATATATTCTACAAGATGCTGTATCTATATACAATTCAAACAGTACAAGAAATACGGGGAGCATGGTGCTGTGCTATGAAATATTCATGTAGTCCAGTACCTGTCTGTGGTCTTCATTACTCTATGTGCTGATTTAGAATTTTGTTTTACCTGGGGAATGTTGTATCCACAGAGGGTTGTGTCCTTGAGAGCAGCATGTGGCGGGCACAGGGGTGCAATTGTGTTTATGCGGGAAACCTCAGTTATCACAGCTTCCAGATATGGTAACCTGCAAGAAACATTTGTACTAATAAGCAAAACCTCCTTCTCTACTTTATATAGCACTTCACTATATCTGTTTAGTGTAATATTTTGACTAATTAGATCGAATTTAGAGTAGCGGGATTTACTGTAGTTCATGTGCAACACTAATTAACACTATGTTGTTTGCTACTACTATGCACATCTGTATTGTTGCTCCATTTCAATATAACTAACAGGATTAAACTAATGTAACACACTCTATGGCACAGTGCCTAGAATAGAGAACTGTGTACTGAGAGAGTGAATCATACTCAGGGGAAATTGTAGAGTGCAACTAGCCAGTTGATGGACTGAGAAAACAAGATACATTTTATGATAATTTTGTTATTTAAAGAGGGAATTATTTTGGTATTTCTAGATTTTATAAATTTGTCCCATTGATAAATTGTTCATAAAAGATATTAATTTGCAATTGGTTAAAATTAAAAGACACAGGTTTGTACAGTTTAATACCAATATTAGATTGGTCACGATGTATATCAGTCAATCAGAGGACAGTATGTTCACGCGAATTGTCTTGTGACATGGATATAAAGAGCTTTGAGCAGATGTGAAAATTTTACAGAATAATGGTTAAAATTTGATCACAAAGTGCAGTAAAGTGGACATCAACGCATGAAAAAGATGAACATGTGAAATTCCGATGTTAATATGTAAACAGTGACTTTTGAATAACCAATTTCCTCATGGCATATTGTACAAACTGTGACCACAAAATGAACATTTGTAGTTGTAAAATTATGCAATATTTGAGCGAACTTTTTGACACAGATAATTTATTTTGTAATCATTTCCAGTATTAGGTTCAATACCATAAGCTGGCTGTTATGAGTGACTATGTGTGTGTATTGAAACTAGAACTTAAAATCAGCATCGACTTGACAGTGTCTTTATATCAAACAAATGCCAATATATCCAAGTTTTCACTCACAAACTACCTTTAGTTAACATGGTACTGAAAAATATTTACTGCATGCACTGGATTAGTGTAATGCTGTTGCTTTTCCAGTAGAAAAACATCATTTGTTTTTAACAGGGAAGATGTGTGGACCAGACTGAAAAAGAAGAAATTCACCACAAGGTGAGAGGACACTATTTCTGAAGGATGAGCACAAATAACCACGCCATTGAAATTTGAAACTGAAAGTTCCGTGGAATAATAGTCCTTAATAAATTATTGTTCACAACACAAAGGCAATAATCTACATCTACATCCATACTCCGCAAGACACCTGACGGTGTGTGGCAGAGGGTACTCTGAGTACCTCTTCGGTTCTCCCTTCTATTCCAGTCTCGTATTGTTCGTGGAAAGAAGGATTGTCAGTATGCTTCTGTGTGGGCTCTAATCTCTCTGATTTTATCCTCATAGTCTCTTCGCGAGATATACATAGGAGGGAGCAATATACTGCTTGACTCTTCGGTGATGGTATGTTCTCGAAACTTTAACAAAAGCCCATACCGAGCTACTGAGCGTCTCTCCTGCAGAGTCTTCCACTGGATTTTATCTATCATCTCTGTAATGCTTTCGAGATTACTAAATGATCCTGTAACGAAGTGCGCTGCTCTCCATTGGATCTTCTCTATCTCTTCTATCAACCGTATCTGGTACGGATCCCACACTGCTGAGCAGTATTCAAGCAGTGGGCGAACAAGCGTACTGTAACCTAATTCCTTTGTTTTCGGATTGCATTTCATTAGGATTCTTCCAATGAATCTCAGTCTGGCATCTGCTTTGCTGACAATCAACTTTATATGATCATTCCATTTTAAATCACTCCTAATGCGTACTCCCAGATAATTTGTGGAATTAACTGCTTCCAGTTGCTGACCTGCTATTTTGTAGCTAAATGATAAGGCATCTATCTTTCTATGTATTTGCAGCACATTACACTTGCCTACATTGAGATTGAACTGCCATTCCCTGCACCATGCGTCAATTTGCTGCAGATCCTCCTGCATTTCGGTACAATTTTCCATTGTTACAACCTCTCAATACACCACAGCATCATCTGCAAAAAGCCTCAGTGAACTTCCGATGTCATCCACAAGGTCATTTATGTATATTGTGAATAGCAACGGTCCTATGACACTCCCCTGCGGCACACCTGAAATCACTCTTATTTCGGAAGACTTCTCTCCATTGAGAATGACATGCTGCATTCTGTTATCTAGGAACTCTTCAATCCAATCACACAATTGGTCTGATAGTCCATATGCTCTTACTTTGTTCATTAAACGACTGTGGGGAACTGTATCGAACGCCTTGCTGAAGTCAAGAAACACGGCATCTACCTGTGAACCCATGTCTATGGCCCTCTGAGTCTCGTGGACGAATAGCGCGAGCTGGGTTTCACACGACCGTCTTTTTCGAAACCCATGCTGATTGCTACAGAGTAGATTTCTAGTCTCCACAAAAGTCATTATACTCGAACATAACTCGTGTTCCAAAATTCTACAACCGATCGACATTAGAGATATAGGTCACTAGTTCTGCACATCTGTTCGACAGCCGTTCTTGAAAACGGGGATGACCTGTGCCCTTTTCCAATCCTTTGGAACGCTACACTCTTCTAGAGACCTACGGTACACCGCTGCAAGAAGGGGGGCAAGTTCCTTCGCGTACTCTGTGCAAAATCGAACTGGTATCCCATCAGGTCCAGTGGCCTTTCCTCTTTTGAGCGATTTTAATTGTTTCTTTATCCCTCTGTCATCTATTTCGATATCTACCATTTTGTCATCTGTGCGACAATCTAGAGAAGGAACTACAGAGCAGTCTTCCTCTGTGAAACAGTTTTGGAAAAAAACATTTAGTATTTCGGCTTTTAGTCTGTCATCCTCCGTTTCAGTACCATTTTGGTCACAGAGTGTCTGGACATTTTGTTTTGATTCACCTACTGCTTTGACATAAGACCAAAGTTTCTTAGGATTTTCTGCCAAGTGAGTACATAGAACTTTACTTTCGAATTCATTGAACGCTTCTCGCATAGCCCTCCTCACACTACATTTTGCTTCGTGTAATTTTTGTTTGTCTGCAAGGTTTTGGCTAAGTTTATGTTTGCTGTGAAGTTCCCTTTGATTCCGCAGCAGTTTTCTAACTCGGTTGTTGTACTACGGTGGCTCTTTTCCATCTCTTACAATCTTGCTTGGCACATACTCATCTAACACATATTGTACGATGGTTTTGAACTTTGTCCACTGATCCTCAACACTATCTGTACTTGAGACAAAACTTTTGTGTTGAGCCGTCAGGTACTCTGTAATCTGCTTTTTGTCACATTTGCTAAACAGAAAAATCTTCCTACCTTTTTTAATATTTCTATTTACGGCTGAAATCATCGATGCAGTAACCGCTTTATGATCGCTGATTCCCTGTCATGCGTTAACTATTTCAAATAGTTCGGGTCTGTTTGTCACCAGAAGGTCTAATATGTTATCGCCACGAGTCGGTTCTCTGTTTAACTGCTCAAGGTAGTTTTCAGATAAAGCACTTAAAAAAATTTCACTGGATTCTTTGTCCCTGCCACCCTTTATGAACGTTTGAGTCTCCCAGTCTATATCTGGCAAGTTAAAATCTCCACCCAGAACTATAACATGGTGGGGAAATCTACTCAAAATATTTTCCAAATTATCCTTCAGGTGCTGAGCCACAACAGCTGCTGAGCCAGGGGGCCTATAGAGACATCCAATTACCATGTCTGAGCCTGCTTTAATTGTGACCTTCACCCAAATTATTTCACATTTCGGATCTCCGTCAATTTCCTTCGATACTATTGCACTTCTTATCGCTATAAACACACCTCCCCCTTCACTGTCCAGCCTGTCTCTGTGGTATACATTCCAATCTGAGTTTAGGATTTCATTACTGTTTACATCTGGTTTAAGCCAACTTTCTGTTCCTAGTACTATATGGACGTTGTGACCATTCATTAATGAGAGCAGTTCTGGGACCTTTCTGTAGACGCTCCTGCAGTTTACTATTAGCACATTAATATTGTTATTTCCTGTTGCATTTAGCCTACTCCTACCTTGCCGCGTCTCAGGAGGCGTCTTGTCGGGCCTAGGGAGGGAATTCTCTAACCTAAAAAACCCCATGTGCACTCCACACGTACTCCGCTACCCTTGTAGCCGCTTCCGGCGTGTAGTGCACACCTGACCTATTCAGGGGGACCCTACATTTCTCCACCTGATAGCGGAGGTCGAGAAATTTGCACCCCAGATCTCCGCAGAATTGCCTGAGCCTCTGGTTTAAGCCTTCCACTCGGCTCCAAACCAGAGGACCGCGATACTACAAATAGTTAGCTCTGATTCCACCCTGCGAGCGAGGCTTTCCACCTTCACCAATCCCGCCAACCGCCTGTATGAACTGAGGGTGACCTCTGAACCCAGGCGGCAGGAGTCATTGGTGCCGACATGAGCAACAATTTGCAGTCGGGTGCACCCAGTGCTCTCTATCGCCGCCGGCAGGGCCTCCTCCACATCTCGGATGAGACCCCCCGGCAAGCAGACAGGGTGAACACTGGCCTTCTTCCCTGACCTTTCCGCTATTTCCCTAAGGGGCTCCATCACCCGCCTAACGTTGGAGCTCCCAATAACTAATAAACCCATCCCCCCGTGTGCCTGCTCGGACCTTGCTGAAGGAGTGGCCACATGTCCACTCACAGGCAGAGCGGGCAATGCCACACGGCCAGCCTCCACATTTACCCTCCTTCTCCCGCGCCACGAACGCCGCTGAACCCGCCAGTCCCCTTGGGGAGAGGGTGGCCCAACCGCACCCGGCACCCGCGAAGATGTCTCGACAGCAGGGACAGTGGGTGAAACATGTAACACATGGGGTGTACCATGCAACGCACCAGACTCCCCACTGCCGCTACACTCCTAGGCAGCAGCCTGAAGATGGCTGACCGCGGCCATCAACACATTCAGCTGTTTGCGAACAGTGGCCAGCTCCTCCTGCGTCCATACACAGCAGTCACACATCCTACCCATCCTAAGAAATCAATTTACTGTAGAGAGTTAATCAACTTTTAACTAGACTGCTAATTCACTAAAGGCGGCTGATTGTTGACTAAACTGTGGTTGCTAGCCACTTCTTGTAGAAAACAATGAAAATAGCACTACCTGTCTCTGGACTGTATTGAAAACAAACACGAGCACTACTGGCACTATGGTTGACTAAAGGGACTCTGATTGTATTCAAAACAAACACGAAATCTATGGAACACTATTACTAGCACTCGACAATTAAAGCTTCCTAAAAGCAAAAACACATGGAAGAAGAAGTGACAAGTAAGAAAAATACAGTTAATACTTAAATTAAGGTATTGAACTGAAACTTATTATATGTGGGCATTAACCTTTGTATGCTTTCACTCACGTTAAGACCATTGTGAAACTATAAATCGTTATGCACAAAATATTAACAATTTCTTTATCATCATCTATAGTCCACAAGCCAGCTTATGATGTTTGGCAGCTGACATCACTCTGGACGGTTACTCTTAGGTGATTTGTGCTTGGTACTGTTTCCACTGTCTGCCTCTGTAGCTGAGTAGTCAGTGTGGCTGACTGCTATGCAGGAGATCTCAATTCCATTCCTGATAGTGCTATGGATTTTTCCTTGTTGGAAGAACTGGAATGGGGTGCAGTCAGACTTGTGAGGTCAATTGAGGAGCTACTTAAGAATAATAGCAGTTCCAAAGTCAAGAAACCCCACAATGACCAAAAGGGTCATGTGTTGGCTTCATGTCCCTCCATACTCCATCCAGTGACATCACTGGCAGGGGAAGACATCGCAGTCAGTCACACATGATCCACCCACCTTATGCCAGGATGAGGAACTTTGTCATACCTTACCTTACCTTACTATTTACACCAACTTACTGCCAATAGCATAATAAAGAATAATGGAACCCTTCACCTATTTCTCACAATACATTACATAGATGAATGAAATTTAATGACCACTTTAATTAGATAATTCAACTAAATTATCTACAATAACAATGTTTGTTTAATGAATCTGCCCACAGTTTAATCACTGCAGTGTAAGTAAATTTGCAGTGCATTAATCATCTATTAAATATCTAATATTTTACTGTAAATTTTTTTTATTCATAGAGTACATTGTCTATTCAAGGAATGGTTTAAAAGTAGAATCCCCAGAAAATGCTACCAAGTCCTTATCGTCTTCTTCTATGTTCTCCAGCTAAGTGGTTCTTCCTGTACACTACCCATGAAATGCACGTGCCTTCGTTGTCATCCTGTATATTGACAATGCTTCTCCTTGTTGTATACTCTTACTTAGAGATAATATTTCCTCAAGGCATAGAAGTTTCACTCAAATATCTTAAAGGAGTTTCACAATATTTCATGGCTAGCTATGAAGTGGTATCCTTAAGATACCAAACTTTGAATGTTGTGTACATACGGTTACAAGAACACCCAAATACTGCCAGGCATTTTTCTATACATCCATATTGAACCAGTGTGGCAAGTGGCTCTGAGATGAGCAATTTGGTTCGTTGTTGTTGATAGTATGTCTCTACTGCTGTATTTCCAACAGTTTATGGTATACAAGATGGCGCCAAGGAAACAGTGTAGTGACACAATGCTCATTTCAAAAAGTCAAAAGTTTAACAGTTCATTGTGTAAGAAGTGCAAAATATGTGTTATCAACAGCATCTTGTGTGTGTAAACTGCAATTTCTGGCTACATGAAAAATGTGCGGAAGTGACACCAAAAGTCATAAAGGACGACTGTCCTTGAACATGCCGTGACTGTTTACACAGAGAAACAGCAGAATTATGAAGTGCAGCGAATTCAAAAGATGAAATTATAAAACTACTGCAGAGCAACATAGAAACACTTAATAAAGAAGTTATTGGCAGGATACTTAGAAAATGTAACAGACCTACTAAGGAGACTGCCTACACTATGCTTGTCCGTCCTCTTTTAGAATACTGCTGTGCGGTGTGGGATCCTTACCAGATAGAACTGATGGAGCACATCGAAAAAGTTCAAAGAAAGGCAGCACGTTTTGTATTATCGCGAAATATGGGAAAGACTGTCACAGAAATGATACAGGATTTGTGCTGGAAATCATTAAAAGAAAGGCATTTTTCGTTGCATCAGAATCTTCTCACGAAATTCCAATTACCAACTTTCTCCTTCGAATGCGAAAATATTTTGTTGACACTGACCTACATAGGGAGCAACGATCACCATGATAAAATAAGGGAAATCAAAGCTCACACAGAAAGATATAGGTGTTCATTCTTTCTGTGCACTATACGAGATTGGAATAATAGAGAATGTGAAGGTGGTTCGATGAACTCTCTGCCAGGCACTTGAATGTGATTTGCAGAGTATCCATGTAGATGTAGATGTAGATGTAGATGAAGTGTCAGCTCTAAAGGAAATAAATACCAATCTAGTAACCGAATCAAAGTCGTGTGTCTGCAAAAAACAAGAACCAAACCCGTGTGATTGTGACAATAAACAAATAGTAGGCTGTGTATCTGACGAGAAGATGACAAATGAAGCACTAGCCAGGAAATCAGTCTTGAAATACAAATGGAAGACAGTAAACTATAGTAAAAAGAAAAACAAGGTTGATACTGAAGTGGAAAAAACATGTGATGAAAACATACGACCAAAAAAATATCTGATAATAGGCGACTCGCTGTTAAAAAATATAGTAGTACCAGAATGCGAAATTGATGTTCATCCTGGAATTAGAACTCACCAACTTAGTAAACATATGACAAGCATTTCGACAGCAAAACAGGGTGTGGGAACCAATGCAACGGAAGCCAGACAAGATCACAAAGGCATTTTCATCCATGTTGGGACAAATTCTGTTTGAAATAGCAGTGAATAAGAACATACCAACGAAGCCAGAAACCTGATTTTTTCAGCAAAAGTGTTTATCCATCCTTGAAAATAATAATTAGTGGCATTGTAAATAAGAGGTCAGAGTACATTTTCAAAATAAACAGTGGTGTGAGAGAACAGTGCAACAGACTTGGAGCAATATTCATTGATCCTAATAAATTTTTATATGATAAATGTCTAGGGAGGGATGGTTTCCACTTGAACAGACTAGGCTCTGCAGCTTTAAGTAAAATGTATATGAATGTCTGCAAAATCATAAACGAGGGTAACTAATATATCCTGATGGGAGTAGTAAACTATTTAAACAGAAAAATGTCCACATTTCTGCACCTAAGACGTCACAAAGTTGTGAAAAGGCAGTTTTTCGGGAGGAAGGTCCTGAAGAAACAAAAAACAAAATGGGTGTTACATCAGAACATTCAGTACCTAAGCAAAAAGTGCATACAATTACAGCAAGCACTAAGTGAGGAAAATGCAGATGTAGTCATTCTTACAGAACATGGATTGCCTAATACTTTAATTACAATGACTAAATTTGACAACTATACTCTGAGTAGTAATTTCTGTTGAACAGAACATAAAAGTGGGGGAGTTGCCATATATTGTGAAGACCATCTACATGTCACAAAACTGGATTTTATCACAGAACTTAGAGTGGAAATGGCATTTGAAATTTCAACAACAAAGCTACTGGTAAATAAAGTGCCCCTGATTGTTATAGGTCTGTACAGATCTCCTAGTGATCAATTTCTTACAAAACATGGAAAAAATTATAGAAATTGTATGTAATAAGTATAAGAACATAGGTATTGTTATAACTGGTGATTTTAATACAGATTCCTTAAAGTATTATGAAAAAGTAAATGATATTCTGTGTAGCCATAATCTGTCAGACAGAGTTAATGGGCTAATAAGACTAACTAAAGACTCCTCTAGCTGTACAGATCACTTTACACCAAACTAGATAACTGCAGAGTTGACATAATAAACCTTCACCTCTCTGATCATCTTTGCCAAACAATGGAAATACTGAATATGTACGATTCACAAAGTACATATGAGAAGATGGAAATAAGATGTATAAATGAAAAATGTTTAGAGAAGTTGGTGTCCGCACTGCAGTCTGAAACATGGAATGACATATATTGTGCAGAAAATGTTGCAGACAAATAGAGTAACTTTTACAACACTTTCCTTGCCAATTTCAATGTAACATGCCCAGTTACTTTCAAAAAGAAATATTCTCAAAACCGAATAAGATTTCCTTCATAAGTAAAACATCTGAAGGAGAAAATGTTTATTACTTGGATAATATATAAAAAGTTTCCAGGTACATCAACTAGAGACAACAACAAAACATGTCAAAAAGCCTATAAAAAAGCACTGAATATATACACAAAGCAAATTATACAGCAAAAAATTGCTACCTCAGATAACATAAGCAAATCAGTATGGAACTGTGTAAATGAGAGAATCAGCAGAAAACCAAAGCCTAGTGTCAACAATATCCAACTAACGACTGATAATGTAAATATTTCAGATCCATATATGATCAGCAAGATTTTTATACCAACCTTATAAATTCAGGTAACATGGGTGTGAACTTTGACACTGATAACAACATAACTCCTTACCAGGTACAAAAATCAGTGCTAATGTATGAAACAGATACAACTGAAGTAGAGAGAATCATAAATAAAATTCAAAACAAATTTTCTATGGGATGGGATGAAATCTCCTCCGTTATAATAAAACGATGCAAACATTCACTCATACCTTTCTGGTCCACCTTTTCAATGAAAGTTTCAATAAAAGTGTGTTTCCATCTGAATTAAAATATACAATAGTCAAGCCATTGCACAAAAAAGGTAGTATTGACAAAGTTGAAAACTACTGACCCATTAGCTTCATTCCAATCCTAAGAAAAGTATTAGAAAAGATTATTTTACTACTGTCAGAAAACTTTCCAGTCAAAGAAAAAGTGCTATGAGAAACCGAACATGGTTTTAGGAAAGGCTATTCAACATCATCTGCCATATGTGATGTAGTACATACGATACTTATGAAATTAGATGAAAAAGAAAAGGTGGCATGTTTGTTCCTAGATTTATCATGTGCCTTTGACAAAGTATCTCATGAGCTGCTACTTGAGAAACTGGAAACTTATGGTATCACATGAATAGCCAAAAGTTTCATACAGTTGTACCTAAAAGACAGATATCAGGTCACAGAAGCCACACACAAAGTGGGCAACATTATTAAGAAGTACAGTTCCAGTCCAGCTATAGTAAGGTATGGTGTGCCCCAAAGGTCAGTTTTGGGTCCTTTATTGTTCATACTATATGTTAATGATCTGCCCACAGAACACAACAGCAAGATACTTAACTATGCGGATGACACAACCGTTGTTAACTGGGGAACCAATGAGAATGATTTGGCCCAAAATTGTTCTGGTTTCTTATTTGGACTGAACAAACAATCACTTAAACTTAAACATCAATAAAACAAATCTAATGGAACTTCAAATACACCACAAACAAGATAAAATGAAATGGAGTGTTGTGTCTGATGATGGTTCAGAGATAAAATTGAAAGATCTTCCTTGGTGTAATGTTAGACCAGCATCTCTCTTGGGTGCATCATATCGATTTCTTATGCCAAAAACTAAGCAAACAAATTTATGCAATGTGGACAATGTCACAATTTCTTAAATATGAGCAAATGAGTATAATCTACTAGGCTTTAGTGTATCCATAACTCACATATGGAATTGAAGTACGGGGATGTGCTGCTGCCTAGCATGTAAACAGGGTATTCATCCTTAAAAAAAGGCAGTTAGGATCATATGTAAGCTTAGATATAATGAGTCCTGCAAAACAATTTTCAAAATTAAGAAACTACTAACACTCCCATCACTATATATTTATAGAACTGTTCAGCTGATACTAAAATACAAGCAGTACAATCATCTAAACAGGGAAGTGCACATGTATAATACTAGGAGGGATGATGATTATCACCTGGAAAGAAATGATACAAACAGTGCATACAAGAGCCCCTATTACATGGGGATCAAATTTTATAACAAACTTCCAAAAAAATTAAAAAGCTTAAGTGGAAGCTGCTTTGAAATTGCCTTGAAGGAGTTCCTCAGCAATAAGTGTTTTTATAGTATTAAGGAATTCCTCTCAGAGGAGTAGAACACTTTAATTTGTATAAGTAAGGTTTTGGAGACAATGCTGTAGGTTGGACATAGACCTGCAACTGGTAACAAGCGTCTGAGGAATTGGTGAACATCAACTGACAATGATTATTCCATTTGGCATCACACCAGAAGGTGTTCAGAAAGTGATTGATCTGAATCTGCAAGATCATCCAATATCTCAAGCAACACCTTGGGAGTAAGTTATGGACTTATAAACATAGTCTGTCAGAAGAACTGTATACAAGAAGTTTATGTCTTGACTGTGTCAAGATAACCAGAAGCACCATCATGTGGAAATCTGTAGGGAACTTAAACAACTGCATCATAATGATCCAAACTTTCTTTTGATGGTTGTCCCTGTAACCCTGAAACCAAACAACAATTGTTGTAGTTCGAGAATCCTTCTTCACCTAGGTTAAAAAAAGCTTGACAAGTCAAGAGCAATATGAAGTTCTTGTTGATCTGTTTCATTTTTATATATATTTGGATTATTCAGAAAGAGTTCTTTTCTCCTGGTCAGGCAATCAGTTAAGTGTTGTACTGTGATGTTCTAAGATGTTTCAGGAATTAGATAAGGAGAAAATGTCCTGAGAAGTGGTGTATAAATGACTGGGTACTCTACCATGAAAATGCATGACAACATACAGAAGGAAATTTTGACTAAGAACAAGAAGGTAGTTGTTCTGCATCAGCTGTGTTCAACAGGTGTAGCTATGTGTCAGTGGCACAGCTAGGGGGTGTGTGGGGAGCGATCCGCACCGGGTACCAGCTCCAGTAGGGTAACAGAACTTGCAACATTGTGTGGCATGAGGCCCAAAAATATTTTTTAAATGTCTTATGGTTTGGATAGAACAATGAGCTGAGGACAAATATAAGACAATGCTGCTACAGTACCTGGAATGTGTTTAGGAGTTCAACCAAGAATTTGTGAATTTAAACCTAAGGTACTGCCTGTACCACTCTATTGATCTGTGCAGAAAGTGAGTTGACAAGTTTCTATGAAAACTGATATGCACTGCGAAACCATGTGACTTATATCAGGTTATTTTGCTGCATTTTGCCTCTGCGGTCTGATTAAAACCTCAGAAACAGAACTTACAACGATTGTAAAATGTTTAGTTCACAATTATAGTGATATTTTTGAAGATGGAATCGTAGTAGTAATTCCACAGCTAAGAATATTTTCGCAAGCTGCCAAATTTCCAAAGTGAGGGTGGGGTGACAAGTTCAAACTCCATGCTGGGTGCCAAACTACCTACTTTGCCACTGTTGCATGTGAGATATGAGTTCTTCCTTTCCCAAAGATGAAATAAAGTTGAAGGGGAAAAAATTTGATACAATGAAGGAATTACAAGTGGAACTGCAGAGGATACTAAAAATCCTATTTTAGAAGCAGCAGAAATGTTGGGATGGGGCTGATGCAGAATAAGATCTAGGCGAGACATAATAATTTTAGTTAAAATACTTTTGGAACTTTTGAATACCACTTCGTATATACTTAATGCAACATACTGTGGCCTGTCTTCAAGAGAGACCCTGCGGGCCTGCCCCACAACGAGATCCAGTTCTTTGTGCAGTTTCTGCTGCACGTCTGGGTGGAGAACTAGGTACATCACAGCAAATGCCAACGTGTTGGACACTGATTCCGCACCAGCACCAAAGAGATCGAATACAGTGGCTACAAGTCCATCCTCTGAAAGAAAAAGAGAGAAGAAATAACTTTGGCACAATGTGCATTGGATTGCTGTCGCATCTATTAAAAATACCACAATTTTGACTGGTACTCATATGAATAGCATTAGAGCAAGAGAGAGAATTACAGCCAAGAATAGTTTTCAGCTTAAAAGTGTGCGCAATACTGTTTAGCATGTTTGTATGGTAAAAATGATAATGGCTTTACAGGCATGAAGTTTAGTGCTTTTCACACAAGATTCACTAACCTGTGAATGTAGGGTCCTTGGATGCATCCATCTCCCGCAGGTAAACGTCAATGAAATCTCGTGGATTGTCCACATCTAGAGTCTCCCTGTGCTGGTGCACTGCTTCCTGTTCACATACAAGACATCAGTTAAGTTGTAATGATAAGATAAAGTACATAGTTATTTTCTCTCTTTATGATGTTTAACCCTCGAATAGTTGCACGGGTGACATATGTCAGCCAGGGATTTCCTATTTGTTGTGTTGTTGCCCATACGAGTTGTCCACATATATGCATTTGTATAGCTTCAGAAAAGTGGGGGAGGGGGGGTGCAGTCCCCTTTAAAGGTCAATATTTCATGATCTTTGTTTGAATATGTTATGGAGTATAAAAATAAGTTTATCCACATTGTGTGTTCTGACTGACAATTTTCAACCACATCACTATTGGTGTTGCCATTTCCATTTCTATTCTGACAAATAATTTATTTATTATTCAGTGTTTAATGTCTATATTATTGGGTTTATACTTCATATTGTATAATATGCTTCACACAATACCCTTGTTGTTGTACTGTCACAAGAAGAATAAAGCTGTCGTAATTTCTACGATGCACCATGACGAATTTATTGACAGTGATACAGGGGACATGAAAAAGCCTGAGATTGTACCATTTTACAACATGATAAAAGTTGGTGTGGATTTTGCTGACAAGCTGTCTCAAAAAATAAATAAATAAATAAAATAAATAAATAAATAAATGATGAGGCTCAAAATACAAGGCACTGGGCTATGATAGTGTTCTACAAGCCACTAAACTTAGCTGCAATAAATGCAATTTGTATTTATAAATTCAATAAAAATGAAGATCAAGCACTGAAGAGCACTACTGTTCTAACCAATCTTGCATGTGAACTTACAAGACCATAAATAGACAGGTTGAGGACAACTGGTGTCTAGGCAGATCAGGAGACATGAACTTTCACCACTTGGAGTGGAAAAGAGTGTAAACAGGCTGCAAGGGGAAATAAAGGGAAAAAGAGGAAGATGTTATGAGTGAGTTAGATCTCGGGACAAATTAACAAGAAAGTGATGTATTAGGTGTGATAGGCAGACCTGCTGTGATCATTTGAAGGCACTTTGCATCAATTGTTTGGACAGTGCAGACTGAGTAATACATGTGTCAGGAAGTAATTTTGGAAATACTGGTTTAACTATTGTATTAGTGTTGCTTACATGCAAGTACTGCAGTACACAAATGACACTCATTATTCATTTTTACTGCAGTATAAGTTTATTTTTGTTTGTTTTCATTAAAATAGATGATGTGTGGACATTACAATAAACATAGTGCATCACCTGTGGTGCTGAGTAATTATTAGTAGAATCTTACATTTTTTGTTTCATTTTTAAAACAACATTGAAAGCAATGGTCGCTGACAACTGTCACCCATGTAACCAATAATGTAACAGAAATTCACGCTACTACTGCAGAGTCTCTAATTGAACTTCTTTGCTTCAGTTCAGTAGTGATGTTTGCTGTGTGGTGTTGATGTATTTTCAGTATTTTTGTGGTCTTGGACAAATGTTTCATTTTAAAATGGTATGTGTTGTTTTCTCAACAGAATTTTATCAGGCATTGAACTTTTTTTAAAAATATTTATCGAAATGATTTTGATCACTACTTTATTCAATTAAATGATTTAAATGCAACTTTTTAAAATTTTTAACCCTCTGTTACATCATTTTAATCACCACGTTAAGGGTGGAATTAGACACCTGAGCTTAACTTACATCACTGTACAGATGGTTTTAAAAATTCGAACTCAACCCCAGTGACCTCACCCTGAAAGTGAAAAGCTGTGGTAGAACCAGCAGCCATGCCTACCTGTCTGTATCAGTGCTTACTCTGAGGTCAGCTGAGACGGGTACAATCATAAGAGAATCTTTAAAAATGTGATGTCAAGCTTTAGGTTAAAAAAAAAAAAAAAAAAAAAAAAAAACTCACCAGTCATAAAATTCTCGTACATTTTAGCAATTTGACTTTACTTGACAGTGCTAAAAAATCACAACTGTCCAACCTAATTCCAGACATACAGTGACCCTAACTGAAAGGCACATTTGACTAATATTCCTCAAAAAAATGTGCACATTCCTGCATGCTTGATAGTGTGATCTGTGTGTTATTTGTTACAGAAGTCATTTCAGTATCAATTAGTAGTAATTAAGTATTAAATTCTTATAGCAATAAAAAAAGAATGAGAAAATGAAATGTTTGGTATCAATTTGTAAGTCTAGAAATATTATAAATCTAAGTACCCTGATGTATTTTCCTGTCTGTATGTGAAGGGTATTTTCAGGAACTATTGTAGGGTTATTGACATGGTTTTCAGCAACAGATAGACTGATTCACTACGAATGTTTGTGTGCACATATTACCATTGCTACACCAGACAAGGTGTCTGGCCTATAATGGGACTATACCTGCGTGATCCTGGAGTTGTGTTACTGCTGATACAGCCACAATCAATCATACATCATGATACATCATCTACTTGTCCGCCCCCGGTAGCTGAGTGGTCAGCATGACAGAATGTCAATCCTACAGGCCAAGGTTCCATTCCCGGCTGTGTCGGAGATTTTCTCTGCTCAGGGACTGGGTGTTGTGTTGTCCTAATCATCATCATTTCATCACCATCGACGCACAAGTTGCCGAAGTGGCATCAAATCGAAAGACTAGGCAACCGGTCTACCCGACAGGAGCCCTAGTCGCACAATATTATTATTATCACCTACTTCTGTTATATTTCGTAACTCTTGCAAATGCTTATTTTTTCTATGTAAGATTACTGATTAATACCCATGTCTGGAGGTCAATGTTTTTTATGTCATGTTATTTACTATCTTTTATTCTGAAAACCTTCCAAAGAAACTACCTTATATTCAAACTTAAGAAAATGTAGTTATATCCTGATGCATTTTTCTACATAAATGTTATCCATCATTAAGAATCATACACTTAGGCCGTGGTGATTGGTAGTGGCAGAGGGTCATGAGATATGATGGAGAGAAGTAAAATTGTAACTCACCTGTAATGTTCCATTGTGGGATGTATTGTTTATGTTTCATGAAGTGAAGAGAAAGTGTTTCATGGTTTTTTAAAAGTGAAGAATATATAGCAGAGTACTTTTACCTGGTGTTTCATTTTAAATAAGTTAATGTTATACCTGAAATATGTCACTTTAAGAAGTCAGCTAATGTTCACTGAAATTACTTAATGAAGGAGTTATGCCACAATACTGACGGTAAGAGGAAGAGCAACATATGGTCGTTAAAAATTTGCAAGACCCAGGAAGCCTCTCTGGGAGATATCCCATTTATTTTTTAGGACAATGAGCTACAACAAGAACATCAACTATGGCAGTAAACAGAAAGATGAGTATTGTTTTCGCTACTGAAATTCCAAACAGTGTTAGCAAAAACTGTTTTAGCTTCCATGTCCTACAATTAACTTTAACCAATCCTGTGTCTGGAAATTTCTGATAGAACAGATATCTGAACTTTATTTTATCAGTTGTTTAACAATATTTCAATTATAGACATGGCAGGGCAGGGGTAACTTTTTCTTGATATGACAGCCACATAAGAGAGGTAGATGAAATGTGGACCACACATACAAAGAATTAATGTAGAGAATGTAACAAAAAAAAAAAAAAAAAAAATACTCAGTGGTATGAACGGAAATGACACTTTTATTCAAAGTTAGTACTGAAACTGAAGTCACCACAATTTATAATGGTCCCCTGGACATTATATAAGGCAGGACATGGTATTAATAGTGTGAGAGACCATCATGGATGGCAATGCATGTTCTGCAGTGTGTTCCCATGCTGGCCACAAGGTTGTTAAGGAGTTCTTGTGGTAGGGAGTTCCACATCTCCACCAGTGCAGTTGACAGCTGCTAGATGGTCATTGGTGCACGTGGGAATGTTGCAATACTTCTCCAGAACGCATTTCACATGTTCTCGATGGGATTTAAGTCGGAGAAAAGCCAGGCCAGTCCACTTGCTGAGTATTCTCTCATTCCAAGGGCTCCTACTCTTGCACTGTTCAATCTGATTGCACATTATGATCCATAAAAATGAAGTCAAGCAGAATGCACCCCCAAAAGATGCACACAATGTCACAGTAATGTCATCCAGTGAATGTACCGTGTTCAAAGATTTGCGATGGCACCACAAGCATAGGGACTGGATGGATGAGGAATGGGACTGCGTGGTCTCCTCGAATGGGAGTGGATACATATTGAGCAGTAATTCTGGGCATACTCATGTGGAGAGAGATGGCAACATGTAAGGCAGCAAGGAACATAACAGTTTTGGTGCTCCAGTTGTACGGTTTGCGTAGGCATAATATTGTATGGGCATACTGACGTCCAAACCTTTGAACATGGTACACTGAGCAGTTTACATTATTGTGACACTGTAATTCATAATGGTCTTTTCAGGGGTGCACTTGGTCCTGGATTCATTTTATGGATTACAGTGTGCGACCGCATTGAACAGCACTGGTGGAGGAGCTCACGGAACAAGAAGATATTCAGCAAATGGGCAGGCCTGCCTTTCCCCCTACTTGAATCCCATTGAGAACACGCAGGGTGCGTTGCGGAGGTATACTGCAACACAACCACATGCACCGATGACCATCCAGCCATTGTCGACAGTGCTGGTGAAGAAATGTAACACCCAATAACAAGAATTCCTTGACAACCCTGTGCCAAACATGGGAGTATATTGCAGAGTACACATTGCTGTCTGTGCTGATCACACATGATATAAGGAACAATGTCCTGCCATTGGCAATGTCTAAGAGATCATCATAAATCACAGTGGCTTCAGTGTCATTATAGTCTTCGAATAAACAAGACATTTTTATTTGCAAATTTCTTTTGGTTACCTTCTGTACAATACTGTGGCAGTCCTTTCCAGGTAAGGTCAAAATTTCATTGAACTACCTTACTTGGTCGTGAAACATCATGTAAAAGCTACTTTTGTCCTTAAGTTTCGCATACCTGTCTGTTAACTATGTGAAACCAGTGGATGGTCCTAGTAACATAATAAATGGAATGATTAGTAGACTTGTCTTTTATTACTATCATGCAAAATTAACTTCTCCTGATTAGCGTGAAGAGGGAGATTTTGTTTTGTGTGCCATTGAGATAATGGATCGTTTTAATTCAGTTGTTCACACACACAAAGAAGAGATACCATACCTAGGTAAAGGAGCAACTTTACAGTAAAAGGTTGGCAAGTTTTGATAATGAACTCGACTGCAACATCAAGTTAAATGAAGTTACATGTTCTTTGTAATAAAACACAGTCATGTTAATTGCAACCTGCAAGACAGAAACTTACTAAATCAGTTAACTGTCAAGTTGCAAATAGAGACGGAGGTGCATAGATCTTCTGGGAAACTGAATTTGAAATGACAGGAAAAGCCGTTCTGATGGATTACTTTCCATCAGGCAGTACCAGAGATGTAGAAAATTTCTGAAATGACAAAATTTCTGTCGACGATTGTAATTATTGTCTCTTCCCACTCATTTTTGACCAGTAGGTGATGTGTGTAAAATTGACTGTTTGTTGTATGTTTTACACTATCCAACCACAAATATCTGAACATCCCTATGAAATGTGGACCCGACCACTAAATGTCAAGAGAGGTGGACTCATTAGTACAAAAGGAGGTGTGGAGTACTATGTTCTCAGGAACGAAGCAGTAACGGCAGAACAGGTCAGTCAGGAGACTAAGTGACTTCTAACATGGATTGGTTATGGAATGTCACCTGAGTAACAAGTACATAAGGGACATTTCAACCATTTGAAGCTGCCATACTGACTACTGCTGATGTGACTGTCAAGAGGAAATGTGTAGGAACAACCACAACTAAACCGAGACCAGGCAGATCTCATGTACTAACGGACAGGGACCGTCAAGGATTGTGGTCATAAAAGAGTCACATGAAATTAGGGGAAGAAATAACTTGTAAGTTCAGCTAGCAGAGTTACAGTGGATAAGGAGTTAAAAAGATTGGGGTACAGTGATCAATCAGTCCTCATAAGCCACACATTTCTGTAGTCAGTGTTAAGTGACACTTGAGGTAAAGAGCAAAGCCGCTGGACAACGGATGACTGCAAATGAGGAATCTGGGGTGATGAGTAACATTATACGCAATGGGGGTCTACGGAAGCGCCCGATCCGACCCATCGGCTTTGACCCGTGACGTAAGGCTGTTGTGGTGTGTGATGTCACAACGGTGCAGAATTTAGTTTGTGAGAGTGGCATGTTTGTAGGTGTCGTTTTGATGTGATCGGTGGTGCTCTCTGGTGGTGTGTTTATGTGTTGTGTGTTAGGTGATGTTTTTGGTTTAGTTTGCATGTGTTGCGTGTTTATAGGTGGTGTATTGTTGGGGTCGGTGGTCTTCTCTGGTGGTGTGTTTATGAGTAGTGTGTTATGTGGCATATGGGGTTCACTTGCGTGGAGCATTGCAAGTGTGTGGTATCGGTGGTGACTGCGCTTTCAGCGGAATATTTTTCAGTGAGTTAACGATTTTGTTTTTGTTATGTCGACGTTATTGTAGTTTTTTTTTGTTCATCGTGTGTGAATTTTGGAAAATTCCATTGTTTATGTCTTTGGTAGGTATGGATATGACTGATAAGGTCAACAGTTTTTGGTAGTCAGTAATGGTGGAGGACAGTGCGTTGTCTCTAATAAAATTTCTTCAGCTATTTGGCCTGTAGGCTGAAGTTGTGAAGTGTTCAGTGTGTTGTGAAGAACTGAGACTTACTAAAGTTCCGGCGTCTCTGACCAGGGACGGCTATTTGTGAAGATGTCGTAAGGATAACAGGTAAAGGGAAGTGTTCGATTGCAGTTTTTATTTTCTAGGTGTTTTTTTTTTTTTAAAGTGTGGTGGTGGTGAAAGTTTTGAGATTTACAGTGTGGTATCAGTAGTTGCTGTCGACCTATATAGATCAAGGGAGGAGTTCGATACGAATTTTGATTATCTAGGGTTTTTTTTTTTTTTTTTTTGTGGTGGTGGTGAAATTTTTGAGATTTATGGTGTGGTATCGGTTGTTTCTGTTGACCTATATAGGTCAAAGGAAGTGATCGATTCCAGTGGATTTTTGCGTGTAGTGGAATTTGTGAAGGGTGTGGGTGCTCTTGTTATTTTAGGGTTTTTTGTCGTTCGGTGTAGTGGCGTGCGTTTGTCCCCAAACAAAAACCCCCAGTTTCTCACGCTTGTCATGTTAGTTTGATTAGGTTTTTTGTGGAAGCCAATGGAACACTTTTTGGATGAATTAGAGCTTTGACTTCAGTTCAAACCCGTGTCGTACATCACTACATCCTCTGGTTTCAGTGCTTGAGGAAGAATGCGATGCCATTCCTCAGATAGTCTCCAGGAGAATTCAAGCTGTCAAAAATGTTATGCGGACAAGAAAAAAGATTCCGAATTTTCCCAGGTTTCCTGGTTAAAAATACACCATACCCCTAGTGAAAATACACTTGGAGTGACAATATAATTTCCCTCAGGTCTGCAAAGCTTATCAGTCCTTTGAATGGCAAAGGTTTTATACACCACCGTAGAACTTCCTGCCACTTTAGGAAACGAAACCTAACAAAAAACAACGTGTTTTGAAAACATACTTGATGAGCAGCAACATGTACACTGCATATTTTCGAACTGCGAAAGTATAAATACAAATTCCACTAAATACAGCACGGTAGCTTTCGAAGCACTGTAATCGAGATGGGCTTTTGCCAGTCATGTCACATCATCTCGACACTAAATTATAGCAGATATTCTGAGCATAGGGCAAGTGATGCAGTGAGCCAATAGCAACATCACTGTTAAGCAGTGAAAACACATAAATAGGAAAAGTTAATCGTTGAAATTAATATACTTTCAGTACAGCTGCAAGAAAAGTTGTTTCATATATACTATTGGTCGAAAAAATTTTTTTGCTGTCTTTTCCGGGGGTGTGGCCAGGCAAGATCCTAAGAGCACAGCTTAACCCTTTCAGACCTGATTCCTTATTTACTTATTTAAAAAATATCTGACATCATTTTTACATTCAGGTGAGTCTCCTGACAACATTTTTCTAAGAAAAAAATTCATATGAGCTCTAGGTTTCTAGATATTTAATGTACACAATTGTGTTCATCGGGTCTCGAGCTTCATGTCATACATTACAGAGGTTAACACTATGGATCAAGTATGCAACTCTTTATTTCACTTTAAAACAGAAGAAACAATAAAAATAATTCCAAATTACAGTTCTTATTTAAACAACAATGGTCAAAACAATGATTTTAAGGTTCCGTATGAAACTGCAAAAAAAATTTCTGTGCTTTTGGAGACATATATGTGCTTTACATTTTCTGCACTGAATTCTAGAACACCCTGTACATTTTGGAAATTTGCAGCGACTTGGAGCTCTTACATCATGCAAAGGCAAATGGTCAATGGAATCAAACTGTATCTTTGTAGTTGGTCATAATTCTCTCTTTTTCTTGCTATGACTCTCATGTCTAAAGCCAGTCCTTCATTAGTCACTTTCTTCTGGCACAGTATCAATCCATCTGCTACCCTGAAACGAAAGGAAAAAAGGTCCATTTGCTTCTTCTTTGGGATAGACAGGTGTCTGCATCTCGTCTGTATCCCAACCAACTTTGCACAATGGCAAAGTCAACAGCATGAAAAATCATACGGAAAGGCTATTTTTGAAATCTGATGAAAACTCTGTAATAGCTTATCTATTGATCAAATAGTTCCACACCATCCATTGCATGGTTATATCTTGTCAATATTTCAGGCCTTTCTACTTTCACATACTTATGGTGTTTTTTTGTCCCAACACTCAGCTTCATCCACTGAGCCTTTACCAACGAAGTTTGAACACAATACAACTGACCTATAGTCTAACCACTTACACACGGTAATGTCATCAGCACTAGTGATTTCTTTTCAGTAACCTCTGGTTTGTTTCATTATTATTAAAGGCAAGTTCTTTCCAAATCTGTCTTGATGGAGAGTACCTGCTGCATTGATGCCTTGAGATTTCTGAACTTGAAACAGATAATAAGGTGAAAAGAAGTTGTCAAAGTATAATTTATGACCTTTACCTTTTGAGAGTGGAACAGAAAATTCTAAACCAACAGCAGGACCTAATCCAAATTTTTTACAGTATGTGGTATTTAGTTCAGTTGTAGCACCTTGATACAAAAGGAAATCATGCACTATTCCACTCTTTTACGTGAAGACTTTGATTCCCCATGGACTTGGTTTCCCCTTGACACACTGCTTTACAGAAAACTTCCCAGTGAAAGGAATAATTCCGTCACTGACACTAACATTCTCTTCTATAGGAAGTTCACTGCACCATTTTCGAATGGCTGAGTAAATTGGCCTGATGTTGTAAAATTTATATTTATTTTCGAGTGGCTTTTCCAGATTGTTCACCATGTGTAAATTTGTTCATAATTCTAAAAATCTGTCTCGTGACGTGTTTTCCCAAAACACATTTACCTTCAGGCTTGTATCCCAATACATTCATAATCTGGGAAATTTCAAGGTGCCAGTCAATATATGTAAACCAAATAGCATCTCTAGTGCCTGAGGAGTTGTCTGCTAGAATGAGGATTTGTCTCGTTGTAATGCATAAATATGAGTATGTGCTGCCATGCTAGTAAACAAACCATCTGTTATATATCTTTTGAAGTATTGCATTGGAGAACACAAGAGAGATTCTTCAAAATTTGGAGCTTTGTATGTTTCTGCAATGGTACTTAGAGGCTTTCGTTTCCATTTTATGGATTCTTTAGGTGTCACCATTATGTTGTCACACAGGTTATTCAATTCTGGGTTGTTTTCATTGCGCAAAAAGTTCATTTCAGCATCCACCACCTCTCCATCGTCTTCATCTTCAGATACGGTGTCCCTACACACATCATTCACGCCCACTTTATTTGCTCCAACACATTTTACTATTTGTGGAGCTTGCCTTTCAATAAGTGATACACTGCCATCCTCATCTCCACTCAAAATAATGTCAGAAACGCCACCATTTTCAATTATGTCCATAATCAAGTCCCAATATTTCTCCACAGAAAGATATTCCTTATCCATATTTGTAAGTCAAAAGCCAGCAATATAAAATCATATGTACAAGTCACTTATTCTCCTCCTTGCTGCTAGTACTGAAATTAATGGAAAAATTACCACACATAACTAGCACAGCCATGCAAATATAGCTGAGACACATTTTAGATCATTTTTCCTATTTTACACCATTAAGGACCTGTTGTACACAAATGTATACATTAATCTTATCTGATACATAACACAAATATGAACTGAATGAAATTGCCGATAAATTCCACTGAAAGAACGTCTAATGCTTCCAAAAGAAGGAAACCACACAAAACATTCATAAACAATACCCACAATATGACTATATAGCAATAAAGTCAACGAGTAATTGCTTCCCCCTCAGAGAAAACACCAAAGAGTATATTTTACAGACAGCTCACAAGAGAGCAGCAGCTGCTGGCTAAAAGAAACATACACAAATGTGCACAGTGGGTTTGGATGCACCTGACATTTCTTGTCAGCAAAATATTAGTGAACAAACTTTATGTACACAATTGTGACCACCAGGTCTGAAAGGGTTAAATCGCAACAGCTGAATATTTCAGAGTAGCACCATTATAAACCACCATTCACAATGTTTTCTCGCGAGCTGTTAGAAATCTCGGCAGTTGTGACGTCACGCTCATCGAAAGAAGTTTCTTGCAACGAAGTATTCCATAGTCTTCGTCCTAAAGCCTTTGACATATTTTGCTGTCGGCAAAGCTTGGTGTGCACTGTGTTTTGTTGCTGTAAATGACGCATTTTCTTTGCAACTCTAGTTCATTTTGGTGTTATTCTCTAGTTTATGCTTTATTATTGCAATGTTATCCTAAAGCCTTTGACAAAATGTCGGCAAATGTTTATGTATGCTCTGTGTTTTGATGTTGTAAATGACACATTTTCTTTGCAACTAAAGTTTTAGTTTGCTGTTACTCTCTCGTTTATCTTCCGTTACTGCAGTGTTATTCTGCGATGGCGGGCTAAAGTAGAATTCTTTGATTGAGTATCAGTTCTTGCCAACCAAAATTACAGAAATTTAGCTGAAAACTAAAACAACGAAAAATTCGCGAAATTCTAGAAAATTTCCAAGTTTTTCCGGGACGAAAAAATTCCCGAGTTTTTCTCGAATTTTCTGGTTAATCTGGGGCGCATGTTAACGTTCACTAATAGATGTTCGGATACTTTTTGATCAAATAGTGTTTATTTGCTCGCCATATGCTGGTGTGTGGCTTGTCCTGATGCATGCCTACTACCGCTGGAAAATGGAATAATATATGAAACTGGCCAATCGTGGGAAATAAGAAGTAGGTACGGTCGGTAGCGGAAATGTTGTCTTTTCAGACGTTTTTGGTTGCTCGAGTCATCCACGTAAAAATTAGCTCAAAGAGTGACTTGTCGCGAGTGCAGCCGCTCACCCGGATGAAGTCCTGGAGCTCCGTCCTGGTCTCGACCTCCCTGGTGTAGCCGGTGAGGCCGGGCGCCAGCTTTGTGAGGAAAGGCAGCAGCCGCCTCAGCATGCTGCCCGTCGGATTGCCGGACCGGAACGTTTCGTTCACGCCTTCCAGCAGCTTCTTCAGGCGCGCGTCGTGCCTCTCGAAGCGCGATCCAGCCGCCACGGCCCACAGTACGTTCACCATGTGAATACCGAAGAGTTCAGTTACCTGAAAAGTTCAAGAGAGTCACCAAAATGCAGATATTGTTCGCTAGAGACAGTGAAAATCCTTTAAAACAGCAGTTGTCCCCTCGGTCCTCCGAACAAGGAACCATTTGAGTGCGAGGTCGCAAGTTCAATCTTCAGTACGGCTCATTTGAAAATGTTGTGTTACCAGTCGTGACAGGAAAAATATTAGCTGCTGATGACTCAACATGTGCAACAGGTCGACAGAAAATGAGAGTCCAGGTGCTGAAATGGCTCTGAGCGCTATGGGACTTAACATCTTAAGTCATCAGTCCCCTAGAACTTAGAACTACTTAAACCTAACTAACCTAAGGACATCACACACATCCATGCCCGAGGCAGGAGTTGAACCTGCGACCGTAGCAGTCCCGCGGTTCCGGACTGCAGCGCCTAGAACCACACAGCCACCGCGGCCGACAGTCCAGGTGCTGCAGGGATCAACCTTCTATGGGATGTATGTATTACACTTCACAAAATGGACGTTGTCGGCATTTAGGAAATGTTCAAAACAAACCATTAACTTGCACGATGAACACCGAATGAAAAATGGCACGCAGCAGTGATCACGAAGATCCATACCATCAAGATTGTGGGCGAATTCCCTGAGATTTACGAACCGTACAGGTATCTACTCTTAAAGAATGCATATAGAATCATATTGGTGTAACAGGCTGATGAGAACTAATGGAATGCAACCGAATGAGATATAACCTGACGAGGAGCTTACCGTAAAACTGGCTATTCTATAAGGTGTGGCTGCAGATAGTGAGATAATATGTTGTATAGGTATGGAGAAAACAAACATCCAGAGGCTGAATTTGACCAGTGGTTCTAGTTTATACGAATTGCAATGTCAAACACTCTACAAGAAGGGTAGTTTGCTCTAAAGGAGTATGAGTTTTAGATGTAGTTCAGCAATCAAGTAAAAGCACGTTATTTTGACCAGCTATTGGCCAAAATCAGTTCTCTTACGCCCATTTTGCCACTCTTGCTCACTGTGACATAAATATTCCCTACTGTCCTTGCACGATAATGCACACGAGAAAGAACTGTTGGTGGCAGAGCACCTTCAACTTGTCACAGCACAACAAATAACTTTCCAGCCAAATTACCTTACAGATTAACAGTCGGCATAATTGTATACGAAATGCGCTAATGATGTTAGTTGACCTTGATACAGTTTTCTCAGTACCTCTAATTTACAACGTTCCTTTCACATGCATTACCTCTTCAAATCCCAGCTGGTTGAAGTGGATAACAAGTTCATTACTGAGCTATGGAATAAATTTGTTCATCTCATCTACAAATTTTCGGGCCGAATTCGCACCAAGCTGACTCAAAAACAAACTCCGTCCGAACAGGCCTTGGACGGCCCAACGGTAACGACCAGCCGCCGTGTCATGCTCAGCCCACAGGCGTCACTGGATGCGCATATGAAGGGGCATGTGGTCAGCACACTGCTCTCCCGGCCGTATGTCAGTTTGCGAGACCGGAGCCGCTACTTCTCAGTCAAGTAGCTCCTCAGTTTGCCTCACAAGGGCTGAGTGCACCCCGCTTGCCAACAGCGCTCGGCAGACCGGATGGTTACCCATCCAAGTGCTAGTCCAGCCTGGAAATGCTTAACTTTGGTGATCTGACGGGAACCGATGTTATCACTGCGGAAAGGCCGTTAGTGCACGAAACTGACACTTTGTTTAAAATTTAGTTGTCTTATGTTTTCCAATTCTGTAGCACTGTTTGAAGTTAGGCAAGCATCCACTGCTTCCCTTGAAATCACTGTAATCTATGTCACGCGCAATTTGGCATATGTAACGCAGCCGTTCACTATCGTGCACATCCTGTGAACTGTGTCGAGCGTCGTTGAAACGTGCAAGCACCAGTTTTTTGTAACAAGTCCGCCTTGTCCTCCACTGAATATTCGTAACTTTTGTTATGCCCAACACGGTCACATTACTGCGGATTTATCTGAAATCTGTTAGCAATTATTTTTCTGCTATACTTCAGATGATCTTCCACGTACGTACGAGAGGGGGGGGGGGGACGCGAGAATAACAGGTATTGGGCTGCGGTGGGGAGGGAGAGTGGGGAAACCCATTGTTCGACCAAGTGTCGGTTACGGTCACGCCATCTTGAGTCAGTGTGCGAAGTTGTGTCGCTGTGAGTGCATCGGTTCGTCAGTGAGAGCTTTTTTTAGTAAAACAACTTTTTCCATTTCGGCGAAATCGTGATTTCAGATTGTCGTGAGGGACGCGCGGCTGTGAATTTGTTTCCTGTAGGGAAATCGGCCGCGGAAAAGATGGAGAAATGTCAATTGAAGACTAATCCCATTTTGGGCGCCCCTAACGTCAAGAGTGACGAAAACGTCGACAAAATCAATGCCCTCGTTCGTGTAGACCGTCGCTGGATCATTGATCAACTCTGTGAGATGTCTGAAATATCACAGAGTTCAATTAAGAGGAGTTTACCCTAAGATTTGAACATGAGAAGGGTTTCAGCCAAATTTGTCCCTCACCTTCTCACAGATGAGCAAAGGAAGCATCGACTTCAGGCATGTTTTGAGCTCCAAAATCAGCTCAAAGAGGACCCTGAATTTTTTTTCCAGGGTGATTACTGGTGATGTATCGTCGTGCTACGGATGCGACCCCGAAACAAAGCAGCAGTCAAGCCAGTGGGAGACAAGGGGGTCTCCTCTTTCCAAAAAAGCTCGCCAAGTGAACTCAAACATCAAGACAATGCTCATTTACTTCTTTGATTGCAGAGGTATTGTGCAGGCGGAGTTCGTTCCCCCAGGTCAAACTGTCAACCAGGAGTACTACTTGGAGGTTTTGAAAAGATTAAAGTAGAGTATCCGGAAGAAAAGGGCAGATCTGTGGCGCAACGGCAACTGGTTCTTCCATCATGACAATGCACCGACCCACACCAACCTCTCCGTAACGCAGTTTTTGATCAAAAACGGTGTGACACCGATTGTCTATCTCCCCTACTCACTGGATCTAGCCTCTTGTGATTTCGTTTTGTTCCCCAGACTCAAAAGCGATATGAAAGGAAAGCGTTTTGTGACTGTGGAAGAGGTAAAACAGGAATCGCTGGAAGGCATAAAGAACATCACAATAAGTGAATTTAAAAACTGTTTCGAACAATGGAAGGATCATTTGAAGAAGTGTGTTGGGTCAGTGGATTGTAAAAATATTGAGAAATAAAGACGTTACGACAAATTTCCCAATTTTTGGGTACCCCTTGTAATTGTTTAGTACTCGCTCCTTGAACAACTATTATCCTTTACTATGTTTTACTAGCGATGGGATTTGTGGCTCCCTCTCCAAGAAGGATGATGAACTACATGCCATGACACCTATTTCAATATCACTTTCACTTGTGAAGCACGTATCATATCATTGTCCTCCTCATGCACATTGTCCAGACAGTCGAGCAAATTCGACAGCACACATTCCACGACTCACCCAGTAGGAACGCTAATATTTCTTTTGCCACTTCTTTCTCACTGTGTGGAATTCCTTGGATTTCAGCAACTGTTTTAGGTCGCTCGCTGGTGTGGGATGGGAACAATGTCACCTTGCAGGGAGGTGGTAAATTGATGCCACCGCTAGAGTCCTGCAGGGGTGTTGGATGTTGAAGTCTGTGGCAATAATATAGGTGGAAGAAATGCAATCTATATGGGTGAGGAAGGAAGTCACAGGGGATGGAATGATTAGGTCGGATATAGATGGTGGCAAGGTAATGGTAAGCGTTTGGAAAAAGAGGGAAAAATAAAGTGTTCAGTGGGAGTATTGTTAAGGATCATGCCTGAACAGTGCTGTTCTCGTAGTGGCCAACTGAAACTCTGCTGCTGGCCAGAGGAAGTGGGTTATCTGTCTGGTGGGAGATACAGGGAGAGGTTTGGATGTTGTGAAAGAGTTGGTGGAAAGTTTCATTAAGGAGAAATGCATGGACTTTTTGTTGGGATAGGGTATGCATTAAAAATGTTTATCGTTGGGGAGGGAGCGGATTTTGTAGTGCTGTCGCACCATCATAAGGGATAAGATTGGTGTGTGTGGACAAGGTCCAAAGAGGTTCAGACAAGGGTGTCGAGGCAGGTGAACACGAAATAGACCAGGTTGTGAGAGTAGGTAGCTTGAGTATTGAGATGGAAGATGGAGCAGGCAGCAAAGGAGATTTGTTGGTGAGTGTGTGGATGTTGGAATGGATGAATGTTTTGGAGGACAACTGTAATGAATTTGATAACATCTTCAGCAGAGGGACTTAGCCAGAGGAAATTTTTGAGGTGAATTGGGCTATCAATGAGATAGCGACAGGGAAAGTGAGCTCAGGTCTGGTAGGTTGTGGCTTACCTTTGCATTGCTTAGAGTAGGTGGGGTCAGAGTCATTGCCGGTGTTACAGGTAGGAGAGGATGCTAGGTTAGGGCACTGTTTAAGAAAATATCAGCCTTTGCAGTGTGGACAGGTAGGTGTGCTTTTACAATTTGCAGTAAGTTGTGGTAGATCATGGCTCCCTTTTAAAGGAAAGGGTCTATGGTGACGGCAAATTCAGGAAAGAAATGAACAAGATGAGTGGAGCCACAATTATTATTGATCTGTAGGCAGACTCTTTTTTCTTTCTTGTGATTTCATTCCCCTACCCCATATGGGCAGAGGAGGGCTGGCAGCGGCATAATCCGCTCCTTTTCAGCTGAGTGACATTACAATGAAATAAAAAGAGGAAACTAAACGTAAAAAAGCAGAGAAAGGGGGACATAAAAACACATTAAGTGGAGACAATGGGAATCAAAATATACATTGACACGGGGACATTCATTGGGAGACAGTTAAAAAAAAGTTGACATAAAGTTAAAAGAACACAGTTGGCGAGCCATGGGGCACTTAAAACACACTGGAGTCACATTCACAAGAAAAAAGTTGGCCACAGTATAAAAACACACAGAACAAGAGACACTCAACAAACTACTGTAAGCAATGGAACACACACGAAGAATAAAAACTTCCGGGAGGGACATGCTGAGGGAGAGGAAGCCTGAGAAGGGGGAAAAAGAGGGTAGGGAGCTGGAGGGGGTGGGAGGAAAAGAAAAGATGGGGTGTCGGGTGGCGCACCACGAGGCAGGACCCGCACAGGTTGGGAGATGAAGAGGGAAGGCAAGTCAGGAGGGAGTGCAGAGACACAGAAGGGGAGTAAAGGAAGGGAGGGGGTGTAGCAGGGAGGAAAATCGCTCAGGAGAAGAGAAGAGGGAGCCCTGAGGAGTAGGAGGGGGAAAAGTGGGGTTACAGTTAGTAGGAGGGGTAATCAGGATGAAGCTGATCATCCAGGAGGGATAGGTGCTGGAAGTTGGGTTGGGAAAGGAGGTGGAGGGTGTGGAAATGGAGAGAGGGCGGGACACAATGGAAAAGGTGCAGCAATGGTCTGGGGTTAGAGAGGATAGAAGACACCAGAGGGTGTGGAGGATCTAATCAGTGTACAATGTACAGGGTGCGGATGTGTTCAAGGAAAAGAAGAAGATGTGGGAAGGGGATGAGGTCATAGAGGATCTGTGTGGGGGACAGAAGGCAGATATGGAAGGCGAGCCGGAGTGCATTGCATTCTAGGACTTGGAGGGCTTTATGGAATCAGGGAGGAGTGGAAATCCAAGTGATGCTGGCATAACGAAGGATGGGGTGGATCAAGGCTTTTTAGGTGTGAAGGACAGTGGAAGGATGCAGTCCCCATGTTCAGCCGGACAGGTTTCAGGAGGCGGAGTCTATTGTGGGCTTTGTGTTAGATCGTAAAGAGATGGGGAGTCCAGGTGAGGTGATGGTCAAGGGTGAGGCCAAGGTATTTCTGGGTAGGAGTGAAGTGGGTAGGATGACCATAAATGGTGAGGTAAAAATCATGGAGCTGGAAGGAGTGGGTGGTATGACCTATGACCATTGCTGTGTCTTGGAATGGTTGATGCGAAGGAGCCACTGGTAGCACCAGGTGGTGCACTGGTCGAGGTGGGTTTGAAGGGTAAGTTGGGACCATTGAAGGGTAGGATAAAGGGCCAGGAAGGCGGTCTCGTCAGCAAATTGTAGGAGGTGAACTGGCGGGGGAGGTTTGGGCATATCTGCAGTATACAGGAGACAGAGGTGAAGGGAAATGATGGATCCTTGGGGAACGCTGGAAGGGGGATAGAAAGTACGGTAGTTGGTATTGTGGACAGTGACATAGGAGGGACTATGGGAGAGGAAGGAAGCAATGAGATGGACGAAACTGATGGGTAGAGCATAGGTCTGGAGTTTAAAGAGGAGCCCGGGATGCTAGACACTGTCATAGGCATTCTGGAGGTTGAGGGAAACAAAGATAGCCGAGCGACAGAAGTTGTAGGGAAAGAAGATTGGTAAGGTTAAGGAGCTGAGATGGAGGGCCGGATGTCACACTGGGTAAGGTGAAGGAGGTGGTACTGGATAAGGTAGTGATGAATACGGTGAGAGAGGATGGACTCGAAGACCTTACTGAACGTGGAGGTGAGGCAGATGGGACGATAGGAAGAGGTGTCAGAGGGGCGTTAGTTGGGTTTAGGGAACAGCAGGATTCGGGAATCTGAAGACAGACAGATCACAGCCTGTTAAATAAGCTCAACATTTTGTTTGAACAAATGAGAATACTTGCTCACGCTACAAACTATTGGGACTCTGTGATGAAATTAGACTTTGCGAAAACAACTTCAATAGCGACACCAGCTATGGATTTAGCAATGCATGGAGACTTGCACTTGACAAAGAAAAAAACACGGAGAAATAGTTCTTGGAGTTCACCGCCTGATGTGATGGATGGCGCTGCAAGTAACGTTAGGTAGAGAGCGTAAGCAAGATCCATGGACGCAGAGGGTGCCACCTCTGTAGGCGCCATCATGACGTAATCCAGCCAGTCGGATGCCGTTCTGTGAGAATGAAAGAGGGAACGAGAGTCAGTTTTAGTCCTGACGAAGATGATGGCGGTTATCATGTAAGCTTGAAATTTTATCCGAATTTGACGCACTAAGTGAACTGAGAAATTTTAATGCAACAAAGTATCGACTCGTGAGAATAACAGAAAAACACCCATGTACCTATTTGTTACTATTACTATCTTCTTGCCATGCTTGAACAATACATACCACTGACATGAATATTTGCAGTCTTATTAATTAACCAAGTTACTACATTAATTATTAGGCTCAACTGCTTCATTTTCTTTAATATGAATAATTATACATTTTATTTTTTTAACACCATCCCTTGAGGTTGTGGGATCACACGCTCCAGAAGTCTTTAAGCAAGCAAATTTGGTGCCTATGATACTGCATATACGAGGTGCATTCAAGTTCTAAGGCCTCCGATTTTTTTTCTCCGGACTGGAAAGAGATAGAAACATGCACATTGTTTTAAAATGAGGCGATGTTCATTGTCAATACGTCCCAGAGATGGCAGCACCGTACGGCAGATGGAATTGTACCGCCAGCGGCGAGAATGAGAACTGTTTTAAATACTTAAAATGGCGACGTTTTCCTTACTTGAACAGCGTGCAATCATTCGTTTTCTGAATTTGCGTGGTGTGAAACCAATTGAAATTCATCAACAGTTGAAGGACACATGTGGTGATGGAGTTATGGATGTGTCGAAAGTGCGTTCGTGGGTGCGACAGTTTAATGAAGGCAGAACATCGTGTGACAACAAACCGAAATAACCTCGAGCTCGCACAAGCTGGTCTGACGACATGATCGAGAAAGTGGAGAGAATTGTTTTGGGGGATCGCCGAATGACTGTTGAACAGATCGCCTCCAGAGTTGGCATTTCTGTGGCTTCTGTGCACACAATCCTGCATGACGACCTGAAAATGTGAAAACTGTCATCCAGGTGGGTGCCACGGATGCTGACGGACAACCACACGGCTGCCCGTGTGGCACGTTGCCAAGCAGTGTTGACGCACAACGACAGCACGAATGGGACTTTCTTTTCGTCGGTTGTGACAATGGATGAGACGTGGATGCCATTTTTCAATCCAGAAACAAAGCGCCAGTCAGCTCAATGGAAGCACACAGATTCATTGCCACCAAAAAAATTTCGGGTAACCGCCAGTGCTAAAAAAATGATGGTGTCCGTGTTCTGGGACAGCGAGGGCGTAATCCTTACCCATTGCGTTCCAAAGGGCACTACAGTAACAGGTGCATCCTACGAAAATGTTTTAAGAACAAATTCCTTCCTGCATTTCAACAAAAACGTCCGGGAAGGGCTGCGTGTGTGCTGTTTCACCAAGACAACGCACCCGCACATCGAGCTAACGTTACGCAACAGTTTCTTCGTGATAACAACTTTGAAGTGATTCCTCATGCTCCCTACTCACCTGACCTGGCTCCTAGTGACTTCTGGCATTTTTCCAACAATGAAAGACACTCTCCGTGGCCGCACATTCACCAGCCGTGCTGCTATTGCCTCAGCGATTTTCCAGTGGTCAAAACAGACTCCTAAAGAAGCCTTCGCCGCTGCCATGGAATCATGGCGTCAGCGTTGTGAAAAATGTGTACGTCTGCAGGGCGATTACGTCGAGAAGTAACGCCAGTTTCATCGATTTCGGGTGAGTAGTTCATTAGAAAAAAAATCGGAGGCCTTAGAACTTGAATGCACCACGTAAATGGGATTGATCTTGACAGCGACGAAGTGGAGAGTCATCGACCAATACAGAAATACGAATAACTTCAGATATGGCCCAGGAAAATGTGTTGAGACCCTTGTAATTCATCTTGTACGAGGAGGTGCTGAAAAGTAACGTCTCAGAAGTTTGTTGATACAATCTCTGTAGAATGTTTGACTACGTTGACGGGGTTACAACCTCATCTGTGCTTGCAACTGTTCATCCATGTCGAAGTGAAGTCCTCAAACGTGTCCTTTAAGTTTTGGAAACAGACGATAGTCTAATGGTGGCAAGCTGGGACTGTATGGAGGATGATCGACGACAATGAACCCAAGGCGTCGGATTGTTGCAGATGTCGCAGCACTTGTGTGTGTGCTGGCTCTGTCATGCTGAAGGAAAGGGTGCCCTATGCGTGGACGGATAGATACCTGATTACGGCTCGCTGTTTCTCACCCACCGTCATAGTTACGTTACACACCGTCACGTTAGACGCTACAATTAGGAGCCTTCCAGTGGCAGAGTGCTGGAAACATGATGATGATGAGTCCCATACTTCTTTACAGAGCGTAGGGGAGCGACGCGGGAGACCCGCGCCGCCTTACTAGGCAAGGTCCTAGTGGAGGTGGTTCGCCATTGCCTTCTTCCGACCGTAATGGGGATGAATGATGATGAAGACGACACAACACCCAGTCATCTCGAGGCAGGAAAAATCCTTGATCCCGCCGGGAATCGAACCCGGGACCCCGTGCTGTGGAAGCGAGAACGCTATCACGAGACCACGAGCTGCTGGAAACATGTAGACATGAAAATAAAGATGTAGAGAGTTGTTTTATTTAAAAAGCTTTAAAGTTTTCACATAAAAATTTGGAGGCATTGCTTTTCAGTATGCCCTCGTATGTCAATAACCTTGCAGAATACAGTTATAGTAACTTCAGACTTTTCGCAGATGACGCTGTTATCTGTAGCGTGTGCAAAAATATTCCTTTAGGTCTTGATAAGATTCCATGTTCAGATGTTCAGATATGTAAAATTGTGCTCATCTCAAAATGAAAAAAATGTAGTGACTTATGACTACAATACCAGTGAGTCAAACTGGGATTCAGCGACTCATACCACTTTGTATGGATATGAATTGGAACGCTCATATACGCTCAGCTGTAGGTTAAACAAGTGGCAGACTTCAGTCATTGTTGGGATACTATGGAAATGCAATCAGCGTACGAAGGAGACTGGTAGCAAAGCAATTGTGCGATACATGCAGAATATTGATCGAGTCTGTGGGACTCAGTAACAGGGGATATTGAACGTACACGAAGAAGGAAACACAAACGGTAACAGGTTTCAATTGGCTCTGAGCACTATGGGACTTAACTTCTAAGGTCATCAGTCGCCTAGAACTTAGAACTACTTAAACCTAACTAACCTAAGGACATCACACACAGCCATGCCCAAGGCAGGATTCGAACCTGCGACCGTAGCGGTCGCGCGGTTCCAGACTGTAGCGCCTAGAACCGCTCGGCCACTTAGGCCGGCGGTAACAGGTTTGTTTGACCAGGGAGAGTGTCAGGGTAAAGCTGTAAAAAAAATAAATAAATGAAAGGGAGATGCTTGAAGGTGTACGCAAACTATCCCGTGAACGTCTTCTTATAAAGTTTCAACAACCAGCTTTAAGTGAGGAATGTAACATGTACCATAGCCCCCTAGATATTGCTCCTATAGAGTTAGCGAAGACAAGATTAGACTAATTGCAGTTCGCGCAGTAGCATTTAAGATTTAAGCAATCAATCTTTGTGCGAGCCATACGTGAATGGAAGGGGAAGAGGCCCCGCTAATAACTGGTACAACCGAAAGTACCTTCTGCCATGCACTTTGCAGTGATTTGCACGATATAGACATATAAGTAGATGTATCCGAGTTATGAAATTCCACATCTATTTCGACTTTCTGAGCGTGCTTCAGGTCACCCAACATATGCTGTCGTCGCTCCCCAGCACATGTCGTGAATGGCGCAATGAGGGCATTGACGGAAATGTGGATCGAGATCTGATAAGTTACCTTTAACGGAGTGAGAAGGAGAGAGTCTCCTTAGGATGCCTAGCGTATGTGGTTTTGAAACGGAGGACAGAAGTTGTCGGTTTCGTAGGAAGTGAATAAGGGTGCAAGTACTTAAGGATACAAATTAGGAACACTTTATTACCCAATAGTTTAGACAAGGAGAGAATAGAAGCTTTCGAAATGTGGTGGTACGGAAGAATGATGAAGATTAGATGGCTAGATCACATAACTAATGAGGAGGTATTGAATAGAATTGGGGAGAAGAGAAATTTGTGGCACAACTTGACTAGAAGCTGGGATCGGTTGGTAGGACATATCCTGAGGCATCAAGGGATTACCAATTTAGTATTGGACGGCAGCGTGGAGGGTAAAAATCGTAGAGGGAGACCAAGAGATGAATACATTAAGCAGATTCAGAAGGATGTAGGTTGCAGTACGTACTGGGAGATGAAGAAGCTTGCACAGGATACAGTAGCATGGAGAGCTGCATCGAACCAGTCCCTGGACTGAAGACCACAACAACAACAGTTCGGCATTACTCGGAGAGGTCTCGTAGAGTGGCTGCATACATTTACATATCAAAGATTACACCCTACCACGCTATATACAGGGTGCTTCCGCAAGAGCGTGCAAAAATTTAACACTACATAGAGAATGCTCCACTAAACAGTTTGAGGTAGGGAACCTGGAACCAGAAAAGCCGGCTTAAGGAGATAATGGGAATGAAATCACGATACTCTGTATTTTTTATTTACATTAGTTACAGTTAACACCAAATACTATCACTGGCACAATGAACGTACCATTGTGCTGAAACTGACGAACATTAACCTCAACAATATTCTGACGCACCCTGACAAATATCCCTGGTGTGTTTCGAATCACATCACAGGCAGCTACAATTCTGGCATCTAATTCCATCTTCCTATCAAAAAATGGTTCAAATGGCTCTGAGCACTATGGGACTTAACGTCTTAGGTCATCAGTCCCCTAGAACTTAGAACTACTTAAACCTAACTAACCTAAGGACATCACACACATCCATGCCCGAGGCAGGATTCGAACCTGCGACCGTAGCAGTCCCGCGGTTCCGGACTGCGCGCCTAGAACCGCACGGCCACGGTAGCCGGCCATCTTCCTATCCATTGAGGTCTCATACAAAAGTGACTTTAGATATTCCCATAGCAAAATATCAAGGGGATTCTGGCCGGATGACCTCGCAGGCCATGGAATAGGACCTTTCCTTCCAATCCAGCAATCAGAAAATACGGCATAGAGAAGGTTGCGAGCATCCACATTGAATTGAGGCAATGCATCGTCATGTTGTATCAACAGCCTCTCACGAGCAGCCAAAGCTACGTTCTCCAACAGAACTCTTTGTACGATCCTCAAGTACAGGCAGGTACAAGGTATGGTTCGTTCTCCTTGTTTCCTTGCAGGAAATAAAGTATGTACATGTAAATAAACAGCACAGTACGTGTAAACTTGTACGCATGTTAGCTGCAAATAAGCTGGGAAACAGTAACGCCAGACAAAGCGGTAGACAAGTTTACTTCCATATCTCCTCAGGCTGGCTTCTCCGACCCCAGGTTCCCTACCTCAAATTGTTCAGTGGACCATCCTCTATGTAATGTTAAATTTTTGCACGCTCTTATGGAAACACGCTGTATATGTTAGTCCCTTGCAGCAAATCCGGGCTCGGGTTCTATCTTTCACTATGAGACGAGTGCTCTGCTTGAAAGTAGTTCCCACTGTACACAGTCAAATATTCTAACCACAATAGGAGACAAGTGCGGGACACTGCTCGTTCTTCCCTGTATTCTCACAAACAGAAAATAAAAAAAAAAATTATTTCTCACTTTGACTCACGTAGTTAGACATCTAATTCACACTGGTAGAGAAGCATAAGCAGCACTTGTTCTTCTGTATATTCTAACACACACAAAATTCCCACTATTACTCGTTGCAACTACCACAGATGAACTCTACAGAGGTTGTTCTTTACTAACTAGCAGTAAATGCAAGATAATAACTGCTGGTGAATACTTATCGGGAACTCAGTTGTCTTCCCTTGGATGTGTGTAGTTTTCTCATAGTTCTTACTGCAGCAGCATCGTAATGTCATTCTACAGTGACTCCGAGGTTCGGCTGTAATGACTGACTTGTTAGTTCTGTGCGCTAGTCACTTATACACTGAAGTCCCAGAGAAACTGGTATAGGCATGCGTATTCAAATACAGAGATATGTAAACAGCCTATAGAAGACAAAAAGTGTCTGGCGCAGTTGTTATACTGGTTACTGCTGCTACAATGGCCGGTTATCAAGATTTAAGTGAGTTTAAACGTGGTGTTACAGTCGGCGCCCAAGCGATGGGACACAGCATCTCCGAGGTGGCGATGAAGTGGGGATTTTCCGTACTATCATTTCGCAAGTGTACCATGAACATCAGGAATCCGGAAAACGTCAAATCTCCGACATGGCTGTGGCCGGAAAAAGATGCTGCAAGAACGGAACCAACGACGACTGAAGAGGATCATTCAACGTGACAGAAGTGCAACCCTTCCGCAAATTGCTGCAGATTTCAATGCTGGACCATCAAGGTGTCAGCGTGAAAGCCATTAAACGAAATATTATCGATATGCACTTTGGGAGCCGAAGGCCCACTCGTGTTCTCTTGATGACTGCATGACACAAAGCTTTGCGTCTCGCCTGGGCTCCGTCGACACCGACATTGGACTGTTGATGATTGGAAACATGTTGCCTGGTTGGACGAGTCCCGTTTCAAATTGTATCGAGCCGATGGACGTGATGGGTATGGAGACAACCTCATTAATCTATGGACGCTGCATGTCAGCAGGGGACTGTTCAACTTGGTGGAGCGTGAGACTGGGAGTGATATGGGACCCCTGATACGTTCATGCTGGTGGAGGCTCTGTAACGTGTGCAGTTGGAGTAGCATGGGACCCATGATACGTTCATGCTGGTGGAGGCTCTGTAACGTGTGCAGTTGGAGTAGCATGGGACCCATGATACGTCCACGTGAGACTCTGACATGTGACGTGTACGTAAGCATCCTGTCTGATCACCTGCATCCATTCACGTCTATTGTGAATTCCGACGTACTTGGACAATTCCAGCAGGACAATGCGACTGCCCACACGTCCAGAATTGCTAAAGAGTGTCTCCAGGAACACTCTTCTGCGTTTAAACATTTCCGTTGGCCACCAAACTTCGCAGACACGAACATTATTGAGCATATCTGGGATGCCTTGCAACGTGCTGTTCAGATGAGATCTCCACCCCCTCGCACTCTTACGGCTTTATGGACAGCCCTGCATGATTCATAGAGTCAATTCCCTTCAGCACTACTTTAGACATTAGTCGAGTCCATGCCACGTCGTGTTGCGCCACTTCAAAAAATGGTTCAAACGGCTCTGAGCACTATGCGACTTAACTTCTGAGGTCATCAGTCCCATAGAACTTAGAACTGCTCAAACCTAACTAAACTAAGGACATCACACACATCCATGCCCGAGGCAGGATTCGAACCTGCGACCGTAGCGGTCGCTCGGCTCCAGACTGTAGCGCCTAGAACCGCACGGCCACTCCGGTCGGCCTGCGGCACTTCTGCGTGCTCGCGGGTGCCCTACACGATATTAGGCAGGTGTATCAGTTTCTTTGGCTTTTCGGTATATACAGATTTTATAGGGACTTCTGGGTGAGTTTCACTAGGAGCGTTGCTTTCTCCTGAAGGTACCAAAGGTCTTCGTAATTTCTGGAAACTTCCAACCTCGATTGAAATGAGTCTCAAACACAGCAGTCCCGTTGCCATCTCCGTGTTTGGCTCAGCTCTCTGACTGCCCACAGACATGTTATTGCCTCGCCAGTGACCCTGACTGTGACGTATCACTTTCGCCTCTGTGTGTGTGGGAGAGTGTTAAGTAGCTCCACTTTTTGCCGGTCCGGCGTCACGCGCATCGTGCCTTCCCAGCACTACGCCTGTGTGTTGCACTAACATTACTACTTAATGAAGTTTTCTTTCATTTCATAGCGTCCATGACACTTCTTACATTAATAGCATTGGATGACCATGACACCTCTTACATTTATAAAACTTGACAGTCATGAAACCTTTTATGTTAATGAAACGTGACATCCGTGACAAAGCACCCAGCTAAGAAACCAGTCAAGGTAGCAATTACACCTTCATCTACCTCAAGAGGTTATGCACCTGGTGTCAAATGGTTCAAATGGCTCTGAGCACTATGGTACTTAACTTCTGAGGTCATCAGTCCCCTAGAACTTAGAACTACCTAAACCTAACTAACCTAAGGACATCATACACATCCATGCCCGAGGCAGGATTCGAACCTGCGACCGTAGCGGTCTCGCGGTTACAGACTGTAGCGCCTAGAGCCGCACGGCCGCACCGGCCGGCGCACCTGGTGTCGCTCTGCTAGACAGCACGTCATGTGTGGAGCCAGGAATAAGAACTGATGGGCTCAAAAGTGACACAGTGCAGCACTTGCGTGGCTCATAGTTCTGCAGTCGTACACCGAGGAGTCGTGGCAAACACGTCACGTGGGGTACGCAGATCCCAATCGCATTGAATGCAGTGCGATTTCCTTCTCTGTGTGGCCACAGGTGGTACGTACCTGTCTCCATTTGTATTGGTCTAGCAGGCCTCGTAAGGGGCTTACGTGTACACACATCAACAAACGTCTTGCATCATCCCTTTACTTCGAAATTCATGGCATAAAAAATAAAAGTTGCCTCTGGCGCCTGGGTATATATACTCATTTGCAATGTGTTCCGATCACTGCACAAAGATGGTTCAAATGGCTCTAAGCACTATGGGACTTAATATCTGAGGTCATCAGTCCTCTAGACTTAAACCTAACTAACCTAAGGACATCACACACATCCATGCCCGAGGCAGGATTCGAACCTGCGTCCGTAGCAGCAGCGCGGTTCCGGACTGAAGCGCCTAGAACCGCTTGGTCGCAACGCCCCGGCGCTACACAAAGACAACAAACATTTGTGTAACGATACAATCGACTGTTTCCCATTTTTTTTCACAGCACTGCTGAACAACGTCAATACGTGATGGAACGCCCCCTTGCTCCAACGCAGGCTATTGTCCGCCATGGCCTACCATCGATTGGATCAGCACCTTGCTCAAATTGTCCCACTCTTCAATGGCGATACTGACTAAGTCGCGCAGAACAACTCGTTTCAATCGCCCCCACACGTGTTCGAATGGGTTCATATCCGCGAACGTGCAGGCCGCTCCATTCTGGTGATCCTTGTATGTTGAAGGGACATGTTGACAAGGACAGTGCGGTGAGTACGCGAGTGATCATCCATCACAATGAAATCGTCATCAAAATAACGAGTTTGTTTGCGTGGCCATCCTCCGCAGCGAGCACAGAAGTATTTGTTTTATAAATAAGAACCGCCTTTTTTTGCCGCACTGTAATTTATTTCTCGCAGACGCGTTTCGCCTTTTCTTATTCTAAGGCATCTTCAGTGCGATCTAGAACGATAAAGTTTTGTTTTGATATCTGTTATGTTTAGATTATCAAACAGATCACATCGCGTTTATGTATGTAAATAACTAATTACTTCGGCCGAGCGGTTCTAGGCGCTTCAGTCCGGAACCGCGCTGCTGCTGCGGTCGCAAGTTCGAATACTGCCTCGGGCAAGGATGTGTGTGATGCCCTTAGGTTCGTTAGGTTTAAGTAGTTTAGGTTCAAGTAGTTCTAAGTTTAGGGGACTGATGACCTCAGATGTTAAGTCGCATAGTGCTTAGAGCCATTTGAACCATTCGAGCTAATTACTAATTACTTACAGTTTCTTGTCATCTGCGTTTCTTCTCGTCTTGTCTGGAGATCGCAATACCCTTCATTTCCGAAGCATAAGCACTTTTTATATTTCGAACTTTTTCCTTCTCACTGTTCACCATGTTTATCCTTACCTTGCTGACGCACTGTTTCTCTTTTGCCGCTAGTTATAGATATTTGTTCGAAAACTGAGCTTCTAAAGAGGTAAATATTGTGAGTTCAGTGTGTGTTTTCTCCTCTGGGTTGTTTACCTACATGTTGACACCCTAACGAAGTATAAGTTTAGAACTAACGTCTCTGGAGGGGCTCACTTGCTTGTTCAAATGGTTCAAATGGCTCTGAGCACTATGGGACTCAACTGCTGAGGTCATTAGTCCCCTAGAACTTAGAGCTAGTTAAACCCAACCAACCCAAGGACATCACAAACATCCATGCCCGAGGCAGGATTCGAACCTGTGACCGTAGCGGTCTTGCGGTTCCAGACTGCAGCGCCTTTAACCGCACGGCCACTTCGGCCGGCCTCACTTGCTTGTCCATGAACCTGTGCACACAACCATTTACACCAAAACTCAAATCAGCTTTTCACCAAAACTTTCAGCCACTCTCTGACAGCTATTGCATTCATTTTCAACACTCTACAACTCCAACCACCAACATCCCCCTCCCCCACCTCGCGCACGCGCGTACACACCACACACACACAAACACACACACACACACACACGCACGCACGCAGACAGAGAGAGAGAGGGGGGGAGACATAAACAACAAGAATAGACGTTAGTTTTAAACCTATGTAAAAACAAATCTGTATCGTTCTAGATCCCATTTTAGATGCCTTAGAACAAAAAAAGGCGAAACACGTCTGGCAGAAATAAATTACAGTGAAGCAACATAAGGCGGTTTTTATCTGCAAAACAAATATGTCTCAAAAATATTGGCGATACGGTCCCACTATTGCTTTCAAAGTCCCTCCCACACCGTTGAGCAGTAAGATTGCTCAACAACCACGAGAGGAGAGCACCTGAGGGACACCGTGTTGCAAGCGTTGTATATTGTTGGGTTTTCTCCTGACACATTGTCTACGATTACCAGGGTACAAACAGATACGAGTTTCGTCCGTAAACAACACCAGACGTCAGTTTTGGAGCGTCAGTGCTGCATGATTTCTGGACCATAAGTAACGAAGTCCGTGGCGGTGCGGTATACGACGAGATGCTCCTTGCCAAGGTCGTCGGAAATGGAGATTAGCATTATCCAGTCGCCTCCTAACAGTCTGATGTGTTACGTAACGTCCTGTAGCCTCTTCGAACGCCAAATTTAGTTTTGGAGCACCCATCCCACTGTTCTTTTGATTGAAAAGTCGTATACACCGATCACCATGTGCATCACGTGTACGTGGACGCCCTGTGCGGTATACGCCCTCAACACTATACGTCAAATGGAACCGCTTCCACGTCCGCATCACACTACTTTGACTCCTGTGTGCACGGCAAGCAACTTCTCTGATTGACAGGCCTTCTGCTCGTAACGTGGTGATGTGGACCCTATCATTTGTCGCGAATGTTCTTCGTGGCAGGATGGATGTCACTCTACTGTTCCACTGACGTCTGTAACGCGTCCCTACGTCTGCTATTCTTTCAGCTGAAAGGCTGCTGTCTATTCAAGCGCGGGGCTCTATACATAGATGGCGGTCATGGCAATTGAGTGTACGTTTACAAACAATGTCAAGGGTGATCTACCGACCGGTACGTGAATAATAAAAATAGAAATAATCCTGCGCAACGTATCAGTGTGGCGTAAAATGTTTGCTGATGTATCATGCCACATGAAAATAAAGACGGAATTTTAGATAGCGGGTGGTTATAATTAAAGTGCAGTTACTCACAGAGGTCCAACGTTGGATGTAAGTATCGTACGGTGGCGAAACTTCGCAGATATGCTAATGGGTTAAGGGGGGTAGGACGTCAAACGGGCCGACGGCCGACTTGGAGCAGGAGAGGCACCACAGGACATTTTATTTTCTACTGTCTATACTTTTACAAATAAATTCATAAAACTTTGTCACCATGACCAGGATTCACACTCACAGCAGTGGAAGTGCAAAAACATAACAAAAGCCGGCTGCGGTGGTCTAGCGGTTCTAGGCGCTCAGTCCGGAACCGCGCGACTGCTACGGTCGCAGGTTCGAATCCTGCCTCGGGCATGGATGTGTGTGATGTCCTTAGGTTAGTTAGGTTTAAGTAGTTCTAAGTTCTAGGGGACTGATGACCACAGATGTTAAGTCCCATAGTGCTCAGAGCCATTTGAATCATTTGAACATAACAAAATGAATATTTTTTAGATATTAAATTTCATCATTTTTTTCACTTACTGTTGGCTGCATTTGTTGCTATAGGTACATTTTTCTTCACAAGTAAGAGAGATTCTTTGATGAATTTTGCACAGCGTACAAACCATACTTACAGGTATATGAAATTCTAGAATTTTCCAAATCTATTAAAAATGTGGTAAAAATTGAGATAATTAACTACAAATTTGATTTTTTTCTAAACATAAAGTTTAAAACGTAACAGCTCATTCATTTTTTCATAAATTAAATTGATTCTAGAGTTTCAGACACCTGTAAGTATGGTTTGTATGCTGTGCAAAATTCATCGAACATTGTCTCTTACTTATGAAGAGCCGGCTGCGGTGGTCTCGCGGTTCTAGGCGCGCAGTCCGGAACCGTGCCACTGCTACGGTCGCAGGTTCGAATCCTGCTTCGGGCATGGATGTGTGTGATGTACTTAGGTTAGTTAGGTTTAAGTAGTTCTAAGTTCTAGGGGACTGATAACCACAGCAGTTGAGTCCCATAGTGCTCAGAGCCATTTTGAACTTATGAAGAAAAGTGTCCCTATAGCAACAAATGCAGCCAATAGTAAGTGAAAATATGATGAAATTTCACATGTAAAAAAAATTATTTTGTTATGTTTTTGAACTTCCGCTGCTACGAGTGTGAATCCTGAATCCTTCCTGGTCATGCTGACAAAGTTTTATGAATTTACTTGTAAAAGTATAGACAGTGGAAATTAAAATGTCCCGTGGTGCCTCTCCTGCTCCAAGTCGGCCCGTTTGACGTCCTACCCCCCTTAATGCAGAATCGATCGACGCTGGTAAAAAAATTAGTTCCAATTTTGGTCACCAGGTGAAAAACTGACGCTGCGATTGTAAGAAAGACGTATAGAAATGTTTCCATATGTAATGATTTAGGGGCGGAATGTGGGAGAAAAATTCGAATAAGTGAGGAAGGAATACTGTTTATTTTATTATTAGTCACCGCTTCCAACTTTGTTCAATACAAGCACCTAAGATTTCAACGACATTCTGCATCTGTAAACCGACACGATCAACGGTTGCCTGCAGCAGTTCCAGTGGCATCTGACCAACGAGTTCCCGTATATTGGCCTTCAGATCCGAACGTGTCCCTGGTAAACGCGTTGTTTTAGATATCTCCAGTGCCAAAGGTCGCGTGGGTTCAGATCATGTGATATTGCAGGTCATGCATCTGGCAAACCTCTGGAGATAACACATTCGTGGAAGGGTGCATTAAGCAGATCTTTCACTGGGCGAGCGACATGAGGAACACCCCATCCTGCATGAAAACAGTCGTTTCCACACAGTTGCGGTTTTCCAATGCAGAAATCACAAGCTGTACAAGAGGGTCTCAATAATGGGCAGACGTCACGGTACACATTGCAAGCCCTCTGGATGTATGCTCTTCAAAGAAGAATGGACCGGGAATGGAGGTGCTTGTGAATCCCAAAGAAAGCAGGTGTTGACAGATGTGATAATTTCCGAACAATCAGTTTAATAAGTCACGGATGCAAAACACTAATGCGAATTATTTACAGACGAATGGAAAAAGTGGTAGAAGCAGACCTTGGGGAAGATCAGTTTGGATTCCGTAGAAATGTTGGAACACGTGAGGCAATACTGACCCTACGACTTATCTTAGAAAGTAGATTAAGGAAAGATAAACCTACTTTTCTATCATTTGTAGACTTACAGAAAGCTTTTGACAATGTTGACTGGAATACTCATTTTCAAATTCTGAAGGTGGCAGGTGTAAAATACATGGAGCGAAAGGCTATTTACGATTTGTACAGAAACCCGATGGCAGTTATAAGAGTCGAGGGACATGAAAGGGAAGCAGTGGTTGGGAAGGGAGTGGACAGGGCTGTAGCCTATCCCCGATGTTATTCAATCTGTATATTGAGCAAGCAGTAAAGGAAACAAAAGAAAAATTCGGAGTAGGAATTAAAATCCATGGGGAAGAAATAAAAACTTTGAGGTTCGCCGATGACATTGTAATTCTGTCAGAGACAGCAAAGGACTTGGAAGAGCATCTGAACGGAATGGCTGGTTCAAATGGCTCTGAGCACTATGGGACGTAACGTCTATGGTCATCAGTCCCCTAGAACTTAGAACTACTTAAACCTAACTAACCGAAGGACGTCACACACATCCATGCCCGAGGAAGGATTCGAACCTGTGACCGTAGCAGTCGCACGGTTCCAGACTGTAGCGCTCGCCACTCCGGCCGGCAGGATAGAGTAGCATGGAGAGCTGCGTCCAGCCAGTCTCTGGACTGAAGACCACAACAACAACAACGTTGAATCCGCACCACACACCACATGTGAGAGTGCAATGGCTCTTCGTGTACAACACGTGGTTTAACAGTACCCCAAATTCGGCAGTTCTGTGTAGTCAATGGCGCCCGGCCACATGCCATCAATTTTGATCCGTGCCAGAATCCGAAGAGCAAATTCAGAACATTGCTGCGGATCATAAGGTTTCGGTTGCTGCATCGTCTGGGTCTTGCACATGTACCTGTCAATAACTTCCACCGGAATAGGAGGCCTTCCACGTGCCACACCAAGCTCACTCGTGTTTTTTAATTTTACTATCATCCTGTTTAAACCATTTAATGATATCGTGTCTCTCCTCAGATCTTTCCGTCGGCGATACTCTCTCAGTGCAGGACTGTAGCTGCTGCCGTTCGCATAAAACAGTTTCACTAAATTCGGACAGCCTCTCTTCTCGGTAGCCATGCTGTCCACTCACGCTATAGCTGGTCAGATGACAGCGTGGATGACAAACAAATAGTGTAGAGTGCCAGATTTGCACCCGAAACTAATTTTTGCATCATAAATCTGTTCCGGATTAACGCATTAGCATATTTACCAATGTTCGATGTCATACGATAATTACAGTCCAGATTGGACCTCCGCGTGTAGCTGCACTTGAATTATAGCGACACGGTATGTACACCAAATTGACGTCTCCAAGTGATGCCGTCGTCCTAGCACAGAATTAGCAAGCAAATCCTGAGCCTGTTGCTTTTGCTGTGCGCCGTTAACGTACTACAACGAAAAGGTCAAAGGCTCTTTCTCACTGAAATAATGAGTTTCGTACTTTACAGGGATGCCAGCTACTTTTTGTTATGCAACTTCTTCAGATACGATAGGTAACTCAACAATATGTTGCATAATATGCTTACGCCTAAAGGATTCACTCGGAAAGTTAGCAGTTATTCTTGTTAGTCGAAATACAATTCTTTCAAACTGAGTAGTATTCATGTAATTGAATCGCCTCGATGGGCAATGAATCCACAACATTCAGCGCACGAAATACTTCGGCCTCTAGCGGGAATCAAAACGGGAACTGCGGACAGGTGGCGCTGGGTGGGGTCGGCTGGGGAGAGTAACGTCCCGAGACAGTCCGTGCATTTGCGATAAACACTGTGTCCGGATGGCTCAGTAGTGAAAGTACGTGCCTAGTAAGCAGGAGATTCCCGGTTCGAGTCTCCGTCCGGCACACATTTTCACTCGTCCCGCCGATCCGACATAAAGCTCCGATGCAGCTGATATCATCAGTTTCTTTCCTTTCCCTTCTCCCCTCCACTACCTTCGATTTACCTATACTGAATTTGAGTGAAGTATGAAGGGTAACTATTAAGGAACGAGACCAAGAGTTTGATACAATAACAGGCTAAATGAATGCACGTTGCGGAAGTTATGCGGAGATGAAAAGACCTGCAGAGGGTAAACTAGCAGGGAGAGCTGCATCAAAGCAGCCTTCCTCCTGAAGGCCACAACAACAACATTAGAGAAGTGCGGTTTCTATACTGGTAGGTATGGCAAATTTGGTTTTAGTTGATTTCTTTAAAATTTCGTTAACGAAAAGCGCTGCAGAATTCTGCGGATTATAGGATAGTTTTGACGTTTTCCTAGTAGACTCGACATTTTCCGATTCAGTATTGTTTGGATTTTCTTACTGCTGTCACTGAGGGTTTTTGGTGGTCAGTTAAAGATATTTTTTACTTACATTTGTGCTCGATGTCGCAACAGGAATAGCGAAATTATTCGAACAGTCCACGGGTGTACTGCCGGTCCATATTGCCCAAAGGCCACAATATTTCGGCGATCAGACATGTCGCCATCGTCAGGTGCGCTGACGAACTGAGCTCCCGAGGGCGGGCGGCCGTATTAAATCCCCTACCCTTGTGAGGCGTTCTCTCCGCGGTCCGCGCCCGCGCGTCAGCGGTCACTGAGACGCTGGCGTCGGCGTCTGTGGTGTCGTTGGAGTAATTGCCTCGTCCGCCCTAGTCACCCGTTCGTTTCCTTTGCTGAGCGTCTTTTTAATTAGACTCCATGCTGAGGTTGTAGCCGCAATCTCGGTTGATGTGTCCGTCCCTGGCACGAATTTCGATAGCCTCTCTAACGACGCTGTCCCGGTATTTAGATGTCTGTGCGAAGACCCTGGTATGTTGGTAGTCCATTTCGTGATTTTCGGACAAACAGTGCTCTGCGACCGCCGACTTGTTGTGGTACCCAAGTCGAGTGTGCCTCTGATGTTCTCGGCAACGATCTTCTATGGCACGCACTGTCTGTCCAATATAAGTCTCCCCACATTGGCACGGAATCTGGTATATGCCGGCCATCCGCAAACTGAGATCGTCTTCGACACTTCCCAATAATGCTCGTGTTTTATTTGGTGGGAAAAAGACAGTTCCTACTCGGCGTTTCCTCAATATTCGTCCTATTTTCCCCGATAGTGCGTCAGTATACGGTATACAGGCAGTGGCTATCTCTTTCTCCGTGACTTCTTCTATCTCCACACGGTGCACTGTAGAGATGGGGCGGACAGCGCGTCTGATCTGCCATTTCGAATACCTGTTTGTCCGGAATACAGTTTTGAGGTGTTCCAGCTCTTGGGGCAGACTCTCTGCATCAGAGATGGTGCGTGCCCTGTGCACCAGTGTTTTTAGCACCCCATTCCTCTGTGCAGGGTGGTGGCAGCTATCCGCTTGGAAATACAGGTCGGTGTGCGTTTTCTTCCTGTATACCACGTGGCCCTAGGTGCCATCCGCTCTTCTTTTGACCATGACGTCCAGGAATGGTAATCTTCCTTCTGCTTCTGTCTCCATAGCGAATTTGATGTTCGGATGTATGGAGTTCAGGTGTGTAAGGAGGTCTACGAGCTTGTCCCTTCCATGCGGCCACATCACGAACTTGTCATCCACATAACGGGGAAAACAAGTAGGTTCCCATTTGGATGACGCCAAAGTTTCCTCCTCGAAGTACTTCATATAGAAATTCGCGACCACAGGCGAGAGTGGGCTCCCCATTACGACTTCTTCTGTTTGTTCATAGTATTCTCTATTACAGAGAAAATACGTGGAGGTTAGAACGTGCTTGTAAAGATTGGTCGTCTTCTCGTCAAATTTCCGTGCAATAAGCTCAACTGACTCTCGAAGAGGCACCCTGTTGAATAATGAAACAACGTCAAAACTCACCAGGATATCTGAGCCTTTCAGCTTGAAGTTGTCGAGATGTTTTACAAAATCCACAGAATTACGAACGGGCTTAGTAATTCTGCCAGGTATTTGGCCAGCAAATATGTAGGTGCCCTAATGTTGCTGATAATAGTGCGTAACGGCATGCCGTCTTTGAGGACTTTAGGGAGTCCAAAAGTCTTGGCGGTACAGGTCCTTGAGGTGCCAATTTCTTGGCGACACCCTCTGCTAAATCTGCGTCCTTCAGAAGAGCTCTCGTCTTGTTTCCCACCTTCTTTGTGGGGTCAACGTTGATCTTCTTGTAACATCCGTCATTTAGCAGGCTCTGCATCTTCTCAATGTAGTCCTTATGGGAAAGAACAACCATAGCATTGCCTTTTCCAGCCGGTAAGACAACAATCTCAGCGCTCACCTGGGCCATAAGTGACCAGGACAGCCTGCCTCAAGGCCAACAACACCTCTTGCAGGTGTTCCAGAGGGGTGGCTTACAGTGTCAGACAAATTTAGAAGGCAGTGCCAACGACGTGCAGCATCGAAATGGCCCAGGAAGAGAACAAGCGACTGTGTTTTCCACCATGTGGGACCACCGACAGGCAAGATTACAAGGATTTTGAAGCATCATAGTGTTAAAATAATATGCTGACCACATCTGGGGATTATATATCTGGTTATTTCGGCAAGAATTGGCAAATTATATTTAACCAGTAATACCTCTCCCCAAATCACCCCCAATTCTTTAAAGAATCGGACTCCCGTGTATAAAACAACTTCAAACTTGTGATTACTTTATAAATGAGTTAATGTGTTAAATATTTAACGTTAACCGTGTAAAATCTTTATGGTTAGAGACATAAAACCCCTAATTACGTCGTGAGTAAAGAAGTACTCTCGTTATCAAACAATGTATTAGTGTAGTGTGAGTAATTTGCGTTCCGTTTTCAGAAAAGCTACTTTCCCATGAATCACGATGTTTGTAACGTCATATGTCCTGTACCGTATGACGTACAATGATCTGATTTTACAGGTACATTCAGTGGCATATGTGGATACTGTCTACAAAATGTGTTGCGAATAGATTTAGTGGCCGGCCGTAGTGGCCATGCGGTTCTAGGCGCTACAGTCTGGAGCCGAGCGACCGCTACGGTCGCCGGTTCGAATCCTGCCTCGGGCATGGATGTGTGTAATGTCCTTAGGTTAGTTAGGTTTAGTTAGGTCTAAGTTCTAGGCGACTGATGACCTCAGAAGTTAAGTCGCATAGTGCTCAGAGTCATTTGAACCATTTTTAGATTTAGTGATAAAAATAATAAATTAAAACGTCATGATTCATACAGAAGCTTTACTTCATCGACAGTGAAAATATAGGATGCGATAGACTTTCTTTCTTTCCGTTATTTCGTGGGAGGTTTCAGAAGAAAAAATTTCTAAAAGATTTATAATTATATATAAAGTTTGTATGAAGTTGCTAATTGTTCTCATTCTCAAATTCTGGAGATGTATACATGACTTTTAATTTCCATTTTTACTCAATCATGATTTGGGCTTTATAGCCATTCTCAAGTCCACGTTGAAATATTAAAACATGTCTGACATGTCTGTGACAAGTGTTCTCAAAACGGTAGGGAGTTCACTTGGGTGGTGGAAACTAGGTGACGCAAACACAGATCCGTATGCGTTGGTGTCCTGAACACAGGGTGATGTAATATGCCATCTTACTTCTTCCGCACCCAGATATCAACGAATGGTAGACAAGTATCTTCCTCTACTTACAAAGTGAATTTTATGTACAAGGTGCATCCGAAACATTCCCTGAATGTTCTCAGAAAATAGAGGAAACGAGAGCTACAAACAAAACACGTATACTGGCCTTTAAAGTTTTCACCATATGTACAACACACTTCCGACTTTGGTTGTAAAGACCTTGATAACTGTCACCAAACACTTCTCGTGGAATCGATGGAAGCACCGCCGTCACGTTTTGTTGGATATTCGTATCATTACAGGAGATGAGACCCGGCGCTACCAGTGCGATCTGGAGATAAAGTGACAGTCTCCGAAAAAGAGTCAGCTCACAAAATCTAAGATTTAATTCGGTGTTGAGCACTTTTTCGACAGCAAGGGCTTGATCCATCGTGAATTTAACCCAAGGGAAGCGGGGAAGTCTATGAATCCCATGTCATTGACTGTCACCTGGTGTCCGCCCCGTATTGGTAGCACCAAGCTCCTGTAATGATGCGGATATCCGACAACTCGCGACCACAGTGCTTCGAGTGATTCCATAAACAGCTTTACAACCGATGTCAACAGCTTTACAACCGATTTCAGAAGTGCGTTGTAGCTAATGGTGAGCACTTTGAAGGCCAGAGATGGTATTTTGTTTGTAACTGTTGCTTTCTCTATTTTCTGAGACCATTCACCGAACTTTTCGGACGCACCTTGTACTTGTGGACGGCGTCAATGGGGTCAAGAAGTTAATCCAAGGCTTCCCTGCCACGTAGCTCCACAAAGAAGGTGTCATCTAGGTCCCTGTAGAAATGCTTGAATGTTTAAGCGTGTGGTTTTAATGGACATTTCCTCAAAATTTTCCACATGTAGATTTGCTGTCCCTGGTGACAGGGGAGACACCGTAGCCACACTGTCCATCTGTTCGTGATAACGCCTTCTCCATGATGAAACTAAGTGGCGGCGAGAGCGCGTTGGAAAAGTCTCAATATATGTGGATCGAAATAAGGCGCCAGCAACGCTCCACAGCTTCACCTACATAAAGATGACCCAGACGCAGTTTAGACGTTTCGCCAGATGATAATGGGACTTAATGAAGCATCGCGCCATTTCGTCGAACTAATATCAGGGAACTTCGTATTAGTACAACTCACCGGGAAAGTCAACGAGATTATACATGTATATGCATCAATTGTTGTTATTTGTTTATCTCAAAACTAAACTCCGTCCGAACAGGCCTCGGAAGGCCCAACTGTACCGACCGACCGCCGTGTCATCCCGAGCCTATAGACTTCACTGGACGTGGTCAGCACACCACTCTCCCAGCTGTTGTCAGTTTCCGTGACCGGAGCCGCCACTTGTCAGTCGAGTACCTGCTCAACTGGTCTCACAACGGCTGGATGCACCACGCTTGCCAACGTAGGTCGGCAGACCCGGACGGCCACCCATCCAAATGCTAGCCAAGCCCGACAGCACTCAACTTCGGTGATCTGACGGGAACCGCTGTTACCACTGTGGCAAGGTCGTTGGCTTTTCCTTCTGATTAGTTTTAACTTGTTGAATATTTTCTCGCTAAGAAGCCAGAAACCCGACCAGCTGCCGCTTTCTCGAGCCGCTGAGCTCACCTGCACAGTCCTGTTGGCGAGGCTGCCCACCAGGTCCTCGACCTCCTCCAGAATGCGGCCCTCCATGCTGATCTTGCCGAAGCCAAAATCCCGCAGGTGGCGCAGCGTGAAGCGCCGTTGCTGCACCCAGAAAGGCCCGTCCGTGAAGAACACACCTGCCACACACCCAGCGCTGGTTTAACGTTTTTCTTTTCTTTTCTTTTTTTTCTTTATTGTATTTCAATGCCCCATCTGGGGATGCTGGCAGCAGCATATGCGCTGCTCTTCAGCCGAAAGACAGAGAACAAACAATAGAAGATAGTTAAAAATATACAAAGGAGAGAATATGGTGAACATACACTCCTGGAAATGGAAAAAAGAACACATTGACACCGGTGTGTCAGACCCACCATACTTGCTCCGGACACGGCGAGAGGGCTGTACAAGCAATGATCACACGCACGGCACAGCGGACACACCAGGAACCGCGGTGTTGGCCGTCGAATGGCGCTAGCTGCGCAGAATTTGTGCACCGCCGCCGTCAGTGTCAGCCAGTTTGCCGTGGCATACGGAGCTCCATCGCAGTCTTTAACACTGGTAGCATGCCGCGACAGCGTGGACGTGAACCGTATGTGCAGTTGACGGACTTTGAGCGAGGGCGTATAGTGGGAATGCGGGAGGCCGGGTGGACGTACCGCCGAATTGCTCAACACGTGGGGCGTGAGGTCTCCACAGTACATCGATGTTGTCGCCAGTGGTCGGCGGAAGGTGCACGTGCCCGTCGACCTGGGACCGGACCGCAGCGACGCACGGATGCACGCCAAGACCGTAGGATCCTACCGCACCGCCACTTCCCAGCAAATTAGGGACACTGTTGCTCCTGGGGTATCGGCGAGGACCATTCGCAACCGTCTCCATGAAGCTGGGCTACGGTCCCGCACACCGTTAGGCCGTCTTCCGCTCACGCCCCAACATCGTGCAGCCCGCCTCCAGTGGTGTCGCGACAGGCGTGAATGGAGGGACGAATGGAGACGTGTCGTCTTCAGCGATGAGAGTCGCTTCTGCCTTGGTGCCAATGATGGTCGTATGCGTGTTTGGCGCCGTGCAGGTGAGCGCCACAGTCAGGACTGCATACGACCGAGGCACACAGGGCCAACACCCGGCATCATGGTGTGGGGAGCGATCTCCTACACTGGCCGTACACCACTGGTGATCGTCGAGGGGACACTGAATAGTGCACGGTACATCCAAACCGTCATCGAACCCATCGTTCTACCATTCCTAGACCGGCAAGGGAACTTGCTGTTCCAACAGGACAATGCACGTCCGCATGTATCCCGTGCCACCCAACGTGCTCTAGAAGGTGTAAGTCAACTATCCTGGCCAGCAAGATCTCCGGATCTGTCCCCCATTGAGCATGTTTGGGACTGGATGAAGCGTCGTCTCACGCGGTCTGCACGTCCAGCACGAACGCTGGTCCAACTGAGGCGCCAGGTGGAAATGGCATGGCAAGCCGTTCCACAGGACTACATCCAGCATCTCTACGATCGTCTCCATGGGAGAATAGCAGCCTGCATTGCTGCGAAAGGTGGATATACACTGTACTAGTGCCGACATTGTGCATGCTCTGTTGCCTGTGTCTATGTGCCTGTGGTTCTGTCAGTGTGATCATGTGATGTATCTGACCCCAGGAATGTGTCAATAAAGTTTCCCCTTCCTGGGACAATGAATTCATGGTGTTCTTATTTCAATTTCCAGGAGTGTAGATATAAAAAAGGGGGAACATCATGGAAGCCAATAGACAAAAAAAGGGGCGACTGTAAAATGGAGATAAAACCGTAAAAAAGTAGCGCACACATAAAACCACACACTGCGACAATTAAAAGAACACAAGGCACAGTATGAATGGAGCATAAAAGTACCGATGGATGGCGTAGCACATAACAAACACTGACAGCGAACCTCAAGGCAGAACACAATTAAAATCACACCTCTTGACGCATGGGAGAAACAGCACTAAACAAAACACTGATGCACACTGACGATGATCAATACAGAGGATCTGCCAGGCGTTAGGAGATGAGGGAGACCTGAAGAAGGGAGGGAGGGGAAGAGATGGGGGAGATGAGCGGGGTGCGCGCTGAAGAGGGCCAGGGAGGGAGGGATGTGGGAAGGAAAGAGGCAAGAATGGGGTGCAGGGTCTCAGGGGGGAGGGGGGGGGAAGGAGGAAAATCCGCTCTGGGAGAAGGAGGGGAGAGGAAAAAGGGGACCCTGGGGACAGTGGGGGGGAACAAGGCCAGGTTATAGTTGGAAGGAAGGGTAGATGTCACGGCGAAGTTCATCATCTGGGAGGGGGAGGCGCTGGAAATTGCCCTGATGAAGGAGGGTGTGGAGGTGGAGAGAGGGAGGGATACAGCAATAGAGGCGCGGCAACAGGGGGGGAGTGGAGAGGAAGGAGGAAACCAGAGGGTGGGGAGGGGGGGATGAAGCCTGCGGACAATGTAAAGGATGCGGAGATGTTAGAGGAACAGGAGGAGGTGGGGGAAGGGATCACATCAAACAGGAGTCGTGTGGGGGAAGGAAGGTGGATACGGAAGGCAAGTCGGAGTGCATGGCCTTCAAGGATTTGGAGGGCCTTGTAAAAGCGGGTAGGTGCAGAGATCCAGGCATTGCTGGCACAACAGAGGATAGGACGGATGAGGGATTTGTAGGTGTGGAGGATGGTAGAAGGATGCAATCCCCATGTCCGGCCAGACAGGAGTTTCAGAAGGCGGAGGCGGAAATGGGCTTTCTCTGGATGGTTTGGAGATGAGGGGTCCACGTGAGGTGTTGGTCGAGGGTGAGGCCAAGGTATCTCAGGGAGGGGGTGAGCTGGATGGGACGACTCAGTTTAACGCTTTAAACACTCCTATCTTATCCTCTTCGATTGCATAAGTAACTGTCGATTTTCTAGCAAATTTAAAGAATGATTACACAATTGTCAAGCATGTTAGAGGCGCATAATTATACCATATACAATATAGACTAAAAAATATGCTTGCTTGTACAGGGAGGTCCACTGATAGTGACCGGGCCAAATATCTCACGAAATAAGCACCAAACGAAAAAACTACAAAGAACGAAACTCGTCTAGCTTGAAGGAGGAAACCAGATGGCGCTGTGGTTGGCCCACTAGAAGGCGCTGCCATAGGTCAAACGGATATCAACTGCGTTTTTTTAAATAGGAACCCCCATTTTTATTACATATTCGTGTAGTACGTAAAGAAATATGAATGTTTTAGTTGGACCACTTTTTTCGCTTTGTGATAGATGGCGCTGTAATAGTCACAAATGTATAAGTACGTGGTATCACGTAACATTCCGCCAGTGCGGACGGTATTTGCTTCGTGATACATTACCCGTGTTAAAATCGACCATTTACCAATTGCGGAAAAGGTCGATATCGTGTTGATGTATGGCTATTGTGACCAAAATGCCCAACGGCCGTGTGCTATGTATGCTGCTCGGTATCCTGGACGACATCATCCAAGTGTCCGGACCGTTCGCCGGATAGTTACGTTATTTAAGGAAACAGGAAGTGTTCAGCCACATGTGAAACGTCAACCACGACCTGCAACAAATGATGATGACCAAGTAGGTGTTTTAGCTTCTGTCGCGGCTAATCCGCACATCATTAGGAGACAAACTGCGCGAGAATCGGGAATCTTAAAAACGTCGGTGTTGAGAATGCTACATCAACATCGATTTCGCCCGTACTACATTTCTATGCACCAGGAATTCCATGGCGACGACTTTGAACGTCGTGTACAGTTTTGCCACTGGGCACAAGAGAAATTACGGAACGATGACAGATTTTTTGCACGCGTTCTATTTAGCGACGAAACGTCATTTTCCAACAGCGATAACGTAAACCGGCATAATATGCACTATTGGGCAACGGAAAATCCACGATGGCTGCGACAAGTGGAACATCAGCGACCTTGGCGGGTTAATGTACGGTGCGGCAATATGGGAGGAAGGATAATTGGCCCCCATTTTATCGATGGCAATCTAAATGGTGCAATGTATACTGATTTCCTACGTAATGTTCTAACGTTGTTATTACAAGATGTTTCACTGCATGACAGAATGGCGATGTACTTCCAACATGATGGATGTCCGGCACATAGCTCGCGTGCGGTTGAAGCGGTATTGAATAGCATATTTCATGACAGGTAGCTCGGTCGTCGAAGCACCATACCATGGCCCGCACGTTCACCGGATCTGACGTCCCCGGATTTCTTTCTGTGAGGGAAAGTTGAAGGATATTTGCTATCGTGATCCACCGACAACGCCTGACAACATGCGTCAGCGCATTCTCAATGCATGTGCGAACATTATGGAAGGCGAACTACTCGCTGTTGAGAGAAATGTCGTTACACGTATTGCCAAATGCATTGAGGTTGACAGACATCATTTTGAGCATTTATTGCATTAATGTGGTATTTACAGGTAATCACGTTGTAACAGCATGCGTTCTCAGAAATGATAAGTTCACAGTTAAATGTATCACATTGGAACAACCGAAATAAAATGTTCAAACTTACCTACGTTCTGTATTTTAATTACAAAAACCTACCTGTTACCAACTGTTCGTCTAAAATTGTGAGCTATATGTTTGTGACTATTACAGCGCCATATATCACAAAGCTAAAAAAGTGGTCCAACTAAAACATTTATATTTCTTTACGTACAACACGAATATGTAATAAAAATGGGGGTTCCTATTTAAAAAAAAAACGCAGTTGATGTCCGTTTGACCTATGGCAGCGCCATCTAGCGGGCCAACCATAACGCCATCTGGTTTTCCCCTTCAAGCTAGACAAGTTTCGTTCTTTGTAGTTCCTTCGTTTGACGCTTATTTCGTGAAATATTTGGCCCGGTCACGACCAATGGATCACCCTGTATATGCACTGGTGTCCAAAAACAAAGCAACAAAGTGCTATTTGTCCGTCCTGTATCTAATTCACGATATAATCGTACAAACTCTCAACCAGATGACTGTACGATAGTGTTCTGCACGGAAAATGGCATTCTGGTCAACGGACAACCATGCCAATGATGACGTCAGGACTCCTATGAAACGAGGTGTTTGCCTGGTAGCCTCACATCCACAATCGCTGAGTACACAGTCACAGACAGTGTAGTATAGCACTGACCTAGTAGATACTGTCGGAAGTTCCATGCAACTTTTCGCGGATGATGCTGTAGCATACAGAGAAGTTGCAGGATTAGAAAATTTCAGCGAAATGCAGGAAGATCTGCAGCGGACAGGCACTTGGTGCAGGGAGTGGTAACTGACCGTTAACATGGACAAAAGTAATGTATAGCGAATACATAGAAAGAAGGATCCTTTATTGTATGATTATATGATAGCGGAACAAACACTGGTAGCAGTTACTTCTGTAAAATATCTGGGAGTATGCGTGCGGAACGATTAGAAGTGGAATGATCATATAAAATTGATTGTTGGTAAGGCGGGTGCCAGGTTGAGATTCATTGGGGGAGTCCTTAGAAAATGTAGTCTATCAACAAAGGAGGTGGCTTACAAAACACTCGTTCGACCTGTACTTGAGTATTGCTCATCAGTGTGGGATCCGTACCGGGACGGGTTGACAGAGGAGATAGAGAAGATCGAAAGAAGAGCGGCGCGTTTCGTCACAGGGTTATTTGGTAAGCGTGATAGCGTTACGGAGATGTTTAACAAACTCAAGTGGCAGACTCTGCAAGAGAGGCGCTCTGCATCGCGGTGTAGGTTTCGAGAGGGTGCGTTTTTGGATGAGGTATCGAATAAAGTGCTTCCCCCTACTTGTACCTCCCGAGGAGATCACGAATGTAAAATTAGAGAGATTCGAGTGCGTACGGAGGCTTTCCGGCAGTCGTCCTTCCCGCGAACCATACCCGACTGGAACAGGAAAGGGAGGCAATGACAGTGGCACGTAAAGTGCCCTCCGCCACACACCGTTGGATGGCTTGCGGAGTATAAATGTAGATGTAGATGTAGAGAAGATGGCTACCAGTCTCTCTACGGTGGAGGGCCAAACTGGAAATGAGCTTTTGGCCTTTGGCATCACTGGCCGGGAGGCCCCTTACGGGGCAGGTCCGGCCGCCTTGGTGCAGGTCTTATTACATTCGACGCCACACTCGGCGACCTGCGCGCCGGATGGGGATGAAATGATGATGAAGACAACACAACACCCAGTTACTGAGCGGAACTGGGAATCGAACCCGGGCCCCTTAGGACGGCATTCCGTCACGCTGACCATTCCGCTATCGAGGCGGGCGGAGGGCCATAGAAAGATAGGATGCAGGACAGTAGCAAACTGATTTGGCGCTACGGCTTAATGTGAATGGTTCTGTTGTTCATCGGATGTGGCGACAGTGGATAGAGACGGTAACTTTATTGTGAAGACCAGGACAGGGCTGACCATGTGTGACTTCAGAAGACAGGACCATTACTTGACTGTGTGGGCACAACAACACCGCCTTACTACAGCACGACAGCTGGCATGTGAGCTCGCAGCATCCACTGGACGTGCTGTAGCGAAGCAAACGGTGTACAGAAGGCTTCGGCAGAGTGGCCTTTATTCTCGGAGACCTGCTGCATGTCTATCTCTGACGCGTCTTCACAGAAGGGAACGTCTAGAGTGAAGTAATCAACATGACACCTGGACGTTCGAATAGTCGGCCAATGTTGTTTTCACAGATGAGTCTGAGTTAGTCTGGAGAATGAGTCTAGGTGGATTCGTATCTGGCGGGAAAGTGGAACACAGTTTCGGGACCCAGATATTGTGGATAGAGACCGATATCGAGGAGGACCCCTAATGGTGTGGGCGGGGATTGTGTTGACCTCTTCATGAAATTGTACGTAGGTGAATCTGCAAGGTTTAATTGCTGTCAGGTACCGTGACAAGACCTTGGGACCTCATTTGTGGTTGTTGCGATGTGCTGTGAGCACAGACTTCGTACTGGTGGAAGACAATGCTCGATCTGATAGGGCACGGTTGGCTGATGTTTTCTTGGAAATGGAAGATACTGCACGCATGGCGTGGCCAGTTCGCTCTCACAATTTGAATCCAACAGAGCATATCTGGGAAACGCTAGGGAGACGGCTTGCATCACGTCAGCATCCACCAGGCACTTCTCATGACTTGGGAGCGGCTCTGCGGGAAGAAAGGGCGTTATTACCTGAAAACGAGATTGATGTCATCATTGCCAGCCGCAGTGGCCGGGTGGTTCTAGGCGCTTCAGTCCAGAAGAGCGCGACTGCTACGATCGCAGGTCTGAATCCTGCCTCGGGCGTTGATGTGTGTGATGTCCTTAGGTTAGTTAGGTTTAAGTAGTTCTAAGTTCTAGGGGACTGATGGAAGTAGTGGGGCCTTGGTAGGTCGCTGTAGGGAGCTGGCACCACATCTGCACACACAGGTCACATAATTCCCGTAAATTCCGGGAAGGGGACCGTGAGTTCTGACGCAACGTTCCAGACGAGTTCGATAGGGTTCAGACCTGGCGAGCTGAGGACCAGCACATCAACTGGGACTGGTCACTGTGTTCCTCGAACCACTCCATCACACTCCTGGACTTGTGATATGGCGCATGATCCTGCTGAAAAATGCCACTGCTGTCAGGAAACAAAATCGCCATGAAGGGGTGACCGTGGTCTGCAAGCAGTTTACGATACTCGTTAGCTGTAATAGTGCCTTGCACGAGCTCCAATGGATGCCCACGTGAATTTTACCCAGAGCATAATGAAGCCGCAGCCAGCTTGGTTCCGTCCCGCAGTACAGGCGTCAAGGAGCTGTTCCCCTGGAAGACTACAGATTCGGGTCCTCCCATCGGCATGATCAAGAAGGTATCGGGATTCATTAGACCATCCAACGTTCTGTCACTGCGCCAACGTCCAGTGCCGATGGTCACGTGCCCATTTCAGCTGTAGTTGCAGATGTCGTGGTGTTAACATTGGCACATACAGGGTGTCCAGAAAATGGCTCCCTGATTTGAAAATTAAATATCTCCAAAACAAAGATCGATAGAGGAATGCAGTAAACGGTATGTTTATTGTGAAAGCTGTAAGAAGTTTATACAGCAGTTTGAAATAATAGTTACAAAAGCTGCTAATAGATGGCGCTGTACGCTGTACAGCTCATATCAGCATACATAAGTGAAATAATCGTATGAAAACAATCTTTGCAAACAATCACATCACAATGTTTTCAGAATGTTCACCATTGGCACTACAGAGGTGGCGCAAACGAAGAATGAAATTCGCCATCACATTTCGTAGTGTCTCAACCGAAATGGATTCACATGCCACAGAGATCGCCGATTCAAGCTCGTCCAGCGTGGCGGGATGCTTCGGGTAGACCATGTCTTTCACTGTGGCCCACAAAATAAAGTCACGGGGAGTCAAATCCGGTGAATATGGAGGCCAATCCATGCCTGCACCAGTAAATTTGGGATATTCCAAAACAATGATTCGATTCCCGAAGTATTCCGCAAGAAAACGAAACACTTGTTCGGTCCGATGTGGTCGGGCTCCATCTTGCATAAACCATTCAGTACCTGGTCGATCCTCTAACGCTTGCTGTGTGGCGACAAATTGTTCCAAAATTGCAACGTAACGTGCACCAGTGACCATTTCTTGATTGAAAAAAGGGCCAATAATGCCTCTGCTGCATACTGCAGCCCACACAGTAACTTTAGGAGACTACAGGGGTTTCGCTTCACACCAATATGGCTTTTCGGAACCCCAAAATCGCCAGTTCTGCTTATTCACGTATCCATTCAGGTGGAAGTGTGCTTCATCTGTAAACCAGATGCAGCCAACATCAAATCCTTCACTATCAATCATTGTGAGCATCTGATTAGCAAAGGCAACCCTTTGTTGCACAGTTCGCACGGGTATGGCCTGGTGCGTTTGAATTTTGAATGGAAACATGTGTAGGCTCTTTCCCAGTATTTTCTGCGTGCTGGAACGCTTCAAACCAGTCTCAGATGCAATTCTACGGACGGATGACATTGGATTTCGCTGAATAATTCCAGAAACTGTGGCGATATTTTCAGGCGTAACTGCGGTTTGCTTGCGGCCAACTTGCCCCACTAGATCATCAGTTACGCTGCCTGTTCGTTGAAATTTTGCGAAGAGCGTACGAATGGTTTTCGCATCGGGTCCTTTTGGAACATTAAATCGTGCTTGAAAACTTCGCCTTGTTGCCGTAGGACTCTCTTCTAACCTGTGGTGCTCTAGCACCAGAAAAACGCGTTGTTCAATGGAGTACATGGTTTTAATCTCTTCCTTCGGTACGCTAACCTCATTTCACGTTTCAATAGTGGAACTGATCGTTCTGGGCTTCGGATCACTATTTATACTAGGCATTACGTATGGCGATTACAGCGCCATCTGTTAGCAGCTTTTGTAACTATTATTTCAAACTGCTGTATAAACTTCTTACAGCTTTCACAATAAACATACCGTTTACTGCATTCTTCTATCCATCTTTGTTTTCGAGATATTTACTTTCGAAATCAGGGAGTCCTTTTCTGGACACCCTGTACGTGGGTCTCGGCTGCGGAGGCCCATTGTTAGTAGTGTTCGGTGCACTGTGTGTTCAGACACACTTGTATTCTTCACAGTATTAACGTCTGATTCTAGTTTCGCCACAGTTCGCCGCCTGTCCTGTTTTCTCACTCTGCACAGCCTACGACGAGCGACATCTGTAATGAGGCGGGCGCCCAACCCCACTACTTCTGGACGTGGTTTCACATGGGTTTCGCTCCCGGTTGAAGACACTCACCACAGCACTTCTCAAATAACCGACATGTCGTGCAGTTTCTAAAACGCTCGTGCCGAGTCTCCGGGCTATTGCAATCTGCCCTGAGTCAAACTTAGATAGATCATGCACCTTCCCCATTCCACACACGGACAGCACACTCACTGATACTACACGCACCGTGCGTACGTCTGACTAGCAGTCATTCTTCGCCAGGTGACGCTGCTATCGCCTGGATGGGATTATATCGATAGTAGTTCGGTGGTCATAATGTGATATAATTATTATTAGTGTCTTACGAAATTATGACAATAGTAATGACTCTTGAAAATAATTCAGTTTCGTCACTGAAACAAAATCGAATCGCTTTTATTCCTCAGAAAATTTCATTTTAGAGCTCAGGGGTTATTACACCCAGGTTGGGAGCCACTGTTTTAAAAGAATAAATATTTATTAACAAAACAAAAAGTCAGTTACAATCGTCTTGGATGAATATCCACACCACTATATACAACAGGAATGTCTCTCCTATGACGTTGTCTATGCCTGAACTGCGAACCCCAGCAGCAGCGTGAAGATCTGTCGAGTTACTGGTCCGGTACTGCTGGCGTGTGTTGGCTGACGTGCTGCTGGTGGAGACCAGGACGAATTGGCCGGGTCTGCTGGCGTGGAGCGCTGAGACGAAACTATTGGCACTGGCCTAAATAGTCGGGAGCGGATCGATATTCGCGTGGCGCCGCGACAGCACGCGACCTGTCGTAGCAAAATAGTGCACAGCTGACAGTGCTCTCTGCTGTGCAGGTGCGCCGACTGTCGGCGAGGTTGGCGCTCCAAGACGCTGTGGAGGCAATGTGTAACCCCGTGGTAAACAGCCCAGGTCGTGCAAGAAAATACACTGAAGAGCCAAAGAAATTGGGATGCCTGCCTAATATCGTGTAGGGCCCCCGCGACCACGCAGAAGTGCCGCAACACGACGTGGCATGGACTCGACTAATGCCTGAAGTACTGCTGGAGGGAACTGACACCATGAATCCTGTTTAAAATCAGAAGAGTGTTCCTGGAGCCACTCTGCAGCAATTCTGAACGTGTGGGATGTCGCACTGTCCTGCTGGAATTGATCAAGTCTGTCGAAATATACAATGGACATGAATGGATGCAGGTGATCAGACACGATGCTTACGTACGTGTGACCTTCTAGAGTCGTATCTAGACGTTTCAGGGACCTCATAACACTCCCAGTCACACGATCCACCAGGATGAACAGTCCGCTGCTGACATGCAGGGTCCATGGATTCATGAGACTGTCTCCATACCTGTACACGTCCATCCTCCCGATACAATTTGAAACAAGACTCGTGCGATCAGGCAACAGTCATCAACAGTCCAATGTCGGTGTTGACAGGCCCAGGGGAGGTGTGAATCTGTGTGACGTGCACTCATCAAGGGTATACGAGTGGGCCTTCAGCTCCGAAAGGCCATATGTATGATCTTTCGTTGAATGGTTTTCACGCGGGCACTTGCTGATGGCCGAGCATTAAAATCTGCAGCAGTTTGCGGAAGGGTTGCACTTATGTCACGTTCAACGATTGTTTTCGGTCGCCGTTGATCCCGTTCTTGCAGTATCTGTTACCGGCCGCAGCGATGTCGGAGATTTGATGTTTTACTGGATTCCTGATATTCACAGTACACTTGTGAAATAGTCGTACGCGAAAATCCTCACATCATCGTTACCTCAGAGATGCTGTGTCCCATCGCTCGTGTGCTGGCTATAATACCACGTTCAGACTCACTTAAATCTTGTTAACCGGCCATTGTAACAGCAGTAACCCATCTAACAACTGCGCCAGACACTTGTTGTCTTATATAGGCTTTGCCGCCCGCAGCGCAGTATTCTACCTTTTTACATATCGCTGCATTTGAATACGCATGCCTATATGAGTTTCTTTGGCGCTTCAGTGTATCTCGGTGTTGATGAAAACTGTTTACGCACGTCCTGCTGGTGGGGCTGCTGCCCGCACGGTCTGCCTGGTTTGTGGAGGAAACGACAACCAGGCGTGTACAAAACAACAGGGTTACATTGGACAGTGATTGTCTCGTTCAGAAATCGCATTTGAGTGTTGGATATTAATGAGATCGTATTACGCATCATGTAAGTAGAAGAAAGAATTATCATTGGATTTCGACAGCAGCAGGATCGTGGCCTGTCATGAGTGCAGCTAAACATTTCGTGATACTGTGTCTCGCATTAGGCAGGATCGTCTGATTGTCGTGTGTAAACGGAACCGATGGATTCAGCGACCCCATTCCCAATGCCACGCAGGATATCACGGCTCCACACGACTAGTGCCTGAGAAGAGATACTGTTGGCACAGTACTGCAGGACTACACAGACCCGAGATTTACCTTGAGCCAGGAGGTAGGTTTGTTTCCAGCATGACAAGTATCCACACTGACAGTGCGACTATTGTATCTACCCTGTAGTCGATTCCTCCACACCCCAGGCAGGCCATATGGGCAGCTGCCTACCCAGGAGGACGTGTACGAATGGCTCCCACTACAACAAAGCTACAGGGTGTTTCAAAAATGACCGGTATATTTGAAACGGCAATAAAAACTAAACGAGCAGCGATAGAAATACACCGTTTGTTGCAATATGCTTGGGACAACAGTACATTTTCAGGCAGACAAACTTTCGAAATTACAGTAGTTACAAGTTTCAAGAACAGATGGCGCTGCAAGTGATGTGAACGATATAGAAGACAACGCAGTCTGTGGGTGCGCCATTCTGTACGTCGTCTTTCTGCTGTAAGCGTGTGCTGTTCACAACGTGCAAGTGTGCTGTAGACAACATGGTTTATTCCTTAGAACAGAGGATTTTTCTGGTGTTGGAATTCCACCGCCTAGAACACAGTGTTGTTGCAACAAGACGAAGTTTTCAACGGAGGTTTAATGTAACCAAAGGACCGAAAAGTGATACAATAAAGGATCTGTTTGAAAAATTTCAACGGACGGGGAACGTGACGGGTGAACGTGCTGGAAAGGTAGGGCGACCGCGTACGGCAACCACAGAGGGCAACGCGCAGCTAGTGCAGCAGGTGATCCAACAGCGGCCTCGGGTTTCCGTTCGCCGTGTTGCAGCTGCGGTCCAAATGACGCCAACGTCCACGTATCGTCTCATGCGCCAGAGTTTACACCTCTATCCATACAAAATTCAAACGCGGCAACCCCTCAGCGCCGCTACCATTGCTGCACGAGAGACATTCGCTAACGATATAGTGCACAGGATTGATGACGGCGATATGCATGTGGGCAGCATTTGGTTTACTGACGAAGCTTATTTTTACCTGGACGGCTTCGTCAATAAACAGAACTGGCGCATATGGGGAACCGAAAAGCCCCACGTTGCAGTCCCATCGTCCCTGCATCCTCAAAAAGAACTGGTCTGGGCCGCCATTTCTTCCAAAGGATCATTGGCCCATTTTTCAGATCCGAAACGATTACTGCATCACGCTATCTGGACATTCTTCGTGAATTTGTGGCGGTACAAACTGCCTTAGACGACACGGCGAACACCTCATGGTTTATGCAAGATGGTGCCCGGCCACATCGCACGGCCGACGTCTTTAATTTCCTGAATGAATATTTCGATGATCGTGTGATTGCTTTGGGCTGTCCGAAACATACAGGAGGCGGCGTGGATTGGCCTCCCTATTCGCCAGACATGAACCCCTGTGACTTCTTTCTGTGGGGACACGTGAAAGACCAGGTGTACCGTCAGAATCCAGAAACAATTGAACAGCTGAAGCAGTACATCTCATCTGCATGTGAAGCCATTCCGCCAGACACGTTGTCAAAGGTTTCGGGTAATTTCATTCAGAGACTACGCCATATTATTGCTACGCATGGTGGATATGTGGAAAATATCGTACTATAGAGTTTCCCAGACCGCAGCGCCATCTGTTGTTGAAAATTGTAACTACTGTAATTTCGAAAGTTTGTCTGCCTGAAAATGTACTGTTGTCCCAAGCATATTGCAACAAACGGTGTATTTCTATCGCTGCTCGTTTAGTTTTTATTGCCGTTTCAAATATACCGGTCATTTTTGAAACACCCTGTATGTTCCTTATATTGCCTGGGCTGTTTATCACGGAATTACATGTCGCCTCTATAGTGTCTGGGGACACCATCTTCGACGACAGGCAGTGCACCTGTTCATACAGTGAAGGCTTTCACGACCGGATGTTTCAGCTGCTGAGAATTTTAGCAGGTCGTATAGCCATGGTCCATGGAACTCTTCAATCCCTGACGTTTTGTCCAAGGCTATGAAGATGTCCAACGTAGCCTTGGACGAAACGTCAGGGATTGAAGAGTTCCATGGACCACGGCTATACAACCCGCAAAAAGTCTCAGCAGCAGTGCAACTGTTGCAGCAGAGAGCGCTATCGGCAGGGTACTATATTCCTGCGCCAGGTCACGTGCCCTCGCAGCGCCACGCCAATATCCATCGACTCCCATCTATTTTGGCCACTGTCAGACCATGTGAAGTATGTTGTGCCCTACATCGGCAATACCAGCAGTTCCGTCTGGTTGTATCAGCAGCTCAGTTCCAGAGTTAGGAGTTGGCAGTACCAGCAGTTTCGCCTGACAAGGGGACCTTATGGTCTTGGAAATGCATTTCGGGATGAGACATTGCACGTTAGTAGTATACCTCAAGGGTGTCCACCCACAAAATTTGTGAAGCGCACTACCCACAAGATTCTGAGAAAAACGGCTCTAAACTTTTATGCGCAACTCATACACCGGGCAATTTATACGCCACAGCAGCACAGAGTCCAGGCGGGCTATTCAGGTTCGACTGTACCTCCTAGTAACTTCTTATTGTTTGAAAAATTATAACAACATTTAAATAAAGTTAATGATCTAAAACATTACCAATTAATCATAAGCAATACTGTTTCATTTATGAAGTGACAGCTAATTAACGCTTCAAGCCCGGAGCACCAGTCCAGTTCGTCCTGTTCTTCTCCAGCAGCACGTCAGCCGTCGTACACCGGCACAGGTCTTCACACCGTCGCCTACCACGGCCCTGAGATTCCTCGTGTAGGCACAATACAGACAACGTCACAGCAGAGACACTTCTGTAGTACGTAGTTGTGTAGATACTCATCCAAGGGCACTATAACTGAGTTTTGGTTTTGTTTCTGAAGTTATTCTTTTGAAAATGTCTTGATCACTCCTCAGTATGAGGATACTTCGGCGACGACACGTGGACACCATGACAGTCAATGCGGCGACCATCGCGACAGGAGAGTGTGGTGTGCTGATAGTGGTGCATCCAGCAACAACAAAACTGGACGCAGGAGTGGCGCCACACCATCTTTTCAGATGAGTCCTGGTTCGTCATACAGCCTCACAATGGGTGCATCCGAGTGTGGAAGTTTGAGGAAAAACCAACATTATCACTTTGCATTCATCATTGTCATAGGCCCACAGCATCTGGCCACTCCGTACGCAAACCTATCACAAATTTGGACAACAGCTATAACATTTTTGAGATGTTAAAGCCGGTGGCTGTGCCCTGCTTTCGAGATCTTCTGACGTTACCTTTCAACAAAATAACACAATACCGGATGCTGTCCGTGCTGTCCTGATCTACGAGTATCTTGATACATGGGGTGTTCAACTGTTGCCCTGGCTATCATGTTGCCCAGATCTCTCACGCGCTGAAAATATCTGATAGTGGCTTGCTGAGAGAGTACTACACCACCACTCACCCGTCACTACCTGTGATGAACTCTGGAATACACTTGAAGCAGTATGGAATGATGTACACGTACCTGTCATCCATGCCCAGTTCGACTCATCGCCCAGCTGGATAGCTGTTGTTCCGACAGAGCTGGCAGCTTTATGTACTGAACATCCTGTATACATCCAAGTCACATACAAATGTAATCGTAGAATACTGTATACGCACTATAAATAAACTTTCATTATTTGCTCTCCTTCCTGGTGAGCAATGTAGACGTTCACCTGCATAACTAAGTGGTGAGCGTGCCTGATTGCTACACGGAGGACGTGCATTCACTTCGTGGTAGTGCAAGGATATTTATTTGGTGAGAGGACTGCAACTGGGCTCACATAGCCATGTGATGCAAACTGGGGAGTTTCTTGAATGAGAAGTAGCAACTGCGAGGTCTGAAAAATTGGCAATGGCTGTGAGAGCTCTGTGCCGACCCCATGCCACTTCGTACCATATCTGAATAACACCATGGCCGAGATTGGCAGGGCTGCCAGTCGGTACTGAATGGCCCATCAGAAATGTGGAGACAGCTCATTAATTAGGGTAGATGTAGAAATAGAAACAATAACAACACAAACATAGATCTGTGTGAGAAGATGGGGCGCACCTAGTCTCTTGTTGAAGGTGCGCTCGCGGAAGAACTTGTTGTCGGGCCGCCCCTGCAGGTCGTCGTTCTTGAGGGCCTCGAAGACTGCATCAGGCCTGCAGACAGCGACGCCCAGCCGGGTGCCCATCACGAGCCCCACAACGGGGCCATACGTTTCGCGCCACTCCTCCATCTTCAGGTCCGGCCTTGCTTGAGGTACAGACAGTGCGCTGCCCACCACTGGGAAGCAAGGAGGCCCTGTGAACACGCAGTGTCTCTTGTCATTTCCACAATTCGTCTCACTGGCAAGAAATATAGATGTAAGGAAGAGTTTGGTAACCGTAAACAGCAGGTAATCAGACGCAATGGGGTAATTTCCGAGAATGATTGCCTATCGAAGTTGCGGTGTCCAAACGACACATATCGAACGTGCGATCGTAAATAGATCATGCGACTCTGGTGGCGGGCGTTGTGATCAGTTATTTATGATCGTCATTTTTATCTGTTCCCCGTCGTTCCCTTAGTTGCTCTAAATTACATACCTCCGCGAATTATTTGTGAATTGCTAGGGAATCCCAGACGATGTATGTGGTTAGTGAGTGGGATGTCTAGTGCTCTTGACGTTTCTTCGGCGGATTCTCTCACACGGAAAAATCTAATTCCATGTTTATCCAGCGTAGAAAACTGTTCGACATTTTGTCGCAAATATGGAGTATTACTGGACGAGGAAAGAAGGGACCGTGGCGGTGCGAAGTGTGTAAAACTTAGTAAGAACAGTTTGGATGCTGAAATACCGTTTACAATTTCATTGCGGACAGTGCGGAAAACGAACGAGTATCAGGAAGAATACATGGTTCAACTCTTCCAAATTATCCACCCAGACCACCGTAATGGCCTTTCACATGATTCCAACACCGACGACGAGTAAGGTAAGTCGTCTCCTTTGCAATTAAAAGTATTTTTGTAACGCACTTATTTTGTCGTTGCTGTAGCGACCACCATAAACATACTCATAACGCCCGCCACCAGAGTCGCATGATCGATTTACGATCGCACGTTCGTTATGTATCGTTTCGACCCCGCCACTTCGATAGGCAATCATTCTTGGAAATTAGCCGCAATGGAACTATATTCTCCTGGAGATATATGAACCTCAACTTTATCTTCCATAAGGATAGAAGCTGAAGCACTGAATTAAAATTTGTGCTTCTGCTGGGACTTTAACTCAGGTCTACCGCCTACTCGGCAGATGTGAATTGAAGTGTGTGAGGAAGGCCGTTGGACTAGTGTAGGCTATGCAAGTACCGTACCCACAGCGCTACGGTGTTTTAGAGATTAGCACATCTGCCTAGTAATCAGGAGACCCGGTTTCAAGAGCTGTGGCAAAAATTTTAATTAATTACTTCAGCTTCTGTCTTTACCGAAGGTAATCGGGTGCGTTCAACATGAGGTAAAGATGACGACTTCTGACTGCTGCTGCCCCTTGCTGATCCCTGTTAAGTCTGGGCAGAGGAATGGGTGGTGATGAGGCAAGTAATACATGCTAGTTTCTCGTTATTTTGAGCAGACAAAATAAGAAGGTAAATTTACAGTTATTACTGAATATTTTATGAAAACCTGTATTTCTTTCCATCACTGCATGGGTATACTTTCTAAATGCAACAGTTTAGCATTCATAATCTAATCACATTAGCTTGTAATGGCAGAGTAGGGTAATGGTGCTCTGAGACAATCTGTGCACCTTCGTCAAAAAGAAACCATTAGACGCTGAAATAGTGAAATAAGTACGGGAATGAAAAGAAACAACGAACTCGATTGAAGAACAGGAATTTGAAAGTGTACGAGGGTAATCTACTGGGCAGGCAAAAAAGAAGAAATAGGAACCAAGAAGTAAGGGGGAACGCCAGTGTCATCAGAGCTAATGGATGTAGCCGTCATTTGTGATGATTACAGTGGCGATACTACGGTAATGTTACGTTTGTTGCACTACCTATTCGTAGTAAAGAAATTAATCTGTTACGTCACATACACGTGGACAAATATTTTATACTAGAACTGACATGTGATTACATTTTCACGCAATTTGGGTGCTAGATCCTGAGAAATCAGTACCCAGAACAACCACCTCTGGCCGTAATAACGGCCTTGATACGCCTGGGAATTGAGTCAAACAGAGCTTGGATGGCGTGTACAGGTACAGCTGCCCATACAGCTTCAACACGATACCACAGTTCATCAAGAGTAGTGACTGGCGTATTGTGACGAGCCAGTTGCTCGGCCACCATTGACCAGACGTTTTCAATTGGTGAGACATCTGGAGAATGTGCTGGCCAGGGCAGCAGTCGAACATTTTCTGTACCCAGAAAGGCCCGTACAGGACCTGCAATATGCGGTCGTGCATTATCCTGCTGAAATGTAGGGTTTCGCAGGGATCGAATGAAGGGTATAGCCACGGGTCGTAACACATCTGAAATGTAACGTCCACTGTTCAAAGTACCATCAATGCGAACAAGAGGTGACCGAGACGTGTAACCAATGGCACCCCATACCATCACGCCAGGTGAAACGCCAGTATGGCGATGACGAATACACGCTTCCAATGTGAGTTCACTGCGATGTCGCCAAACACGGATGCGACCACCATGTTTTGCCATTCGTGCATCCAGGTTCGTCGTTCAGTACACCATCGCAATCGCTCCTGTCTGTGATGCAGCGTCAAGGGTAACCGCAGCCATGATCTGCGAGCTGATAGTCCATGCTGCTGCAAACGTCGTCTAACTGTTCGTGCAGATGGTTGTTGCCCTGCAGACGTCTCCATCTGTTACAGCCACGCGGATAAGATGCCTGTCATCTCGACTGCCAGTGATACGAGGCCGTTGTGATCGAGCACGGCGTTCCGTATTAACCTCCTGAAACCACCGATTCCATGTTCTGCTAATAGGCATTGGATCTCGACCAACGCGAGCAGCAATTTCGCGATACGATAGACCGCAGTGGCGATAGGCTACGATCCGACCTTTATCAAAGACGGAAACGTTATGGTACGCATTTCTCCTCCTTACACGAGGCATCACAGCAACGTTTCACCAAGCAACGCCGGTCAACTGCTGTTTGTGTATGAGAAATGGGTTGGCAACTTTCCTCATGTCAGCACGTTGTAGGTGTCGCCACCGGCGCCAACCTTGTGTGAATGCTCTGAAAAGCTAAGGATTTGCATATCACTGCATCTTCTTCCTGTCGGTTAAATTTCGCGTCTGTAGCACGTCATCTTCGTGGTGTAGCAACTTTAATGGCCAGTAGTGTAGTCGCGAACAGCTGTGGTCCAGTGACATGGCGTATTGTTATCCATGAAAACTCCATCGTTGTTTCGGAACATGAAATCCATAAATGGCTGCAAATGGCCCCCAAGTAGGCGATGGATCAGAGGACTTAGTCCATTCCAAGTAAACACAGTCTGCACCATTATGGAGCCACCACCAACTAGCACAGTGCTTTGTTGGCAACTTGGGCCCACGGCTTCATGAGGTCTGCGCCAAACTCGACCCATCCTGTCAGCTCTTACCAACGGAAATCGGGGCTCACCTGACCAGGCCACGATTTTCCAGTCGTCTAGGATCCAACCGGTATGGTCACCAACCCAGCAGAGGTGTTGCAGGCGATGTCGTGCTGTTGGCAAAGGCTCTCGCGCTGGCCGTCTGCTGCCGCAGCCCATTACCAGCAAATTTCGGCGCACTGTCCTGACGGGTACGTTCATCGTACGTCGCACATTGGTTTCTGTGGTTATTTCGTGCATTGTTGCTTGTCTGTTAGCACTGACAACTCTACGCAGACACTGCTGCTCTCTGACGGTAAGTGAAGGCCGTCGGCCATTGCGTTATCCGTGATGAGAGGTAATGCCTGAAATTTGGTATTCTCGGTACATTCTTGACACTCTGGATCTGAGAATATTAAATTCTCTAACGATTTCTGAAACTGAATGTCCCACCGGACTACCTCCAACTACCATTCTGCGTTCAGAATCTGTTGATTCCCGTCGTGGGGCCATAATCATGTCAGACACCCATTCACATGAATCACTTGAGTACATATGACAGCTACGTCAATGCACTGTCCCTTTATACCTCGTGTGCGTGATACTCCGCCATCTCTATGTGTTTCTATCCCTGTCGCATGACTTTTGTCACCTCAGTGTATGGCGAGACGTAGGTGAATACAAAGAACTGTGGTACAGATGTGTTCGGCGCTCTATTTGAAATCATTCTGCATGTGCTGGAGGAGGCACACTCCAAGACTAAATCCGTGATGACTGGTCATCCAAGAAATAAACATTCTAAAAATTACAAGTTATATCGCTTATATTCAGTCGTCTTTTTGCGACCCTAATAAAAGTCTTTGTTAGACCATGCACTTTCCGCTTTATTTGTAAGCATGTTCACTGTAACAATGTCATTACATATTTTATTAAATTATTGTTATTACTCGAGTTTTTTTGTTTTTACTTCATTCCTGACGTTCTTCTAAATATAGATGTTTATTTTAATACACTGCACAACACTGACATAGAATTATGATCGTTTTCATTTTGTGTAGATCCACTAACGCATCCTGTACATCATTTTGATGTTGTAGGATGCGATCCCATTGCGTATAACTCGGCAGAAGGATCCATTATTATGAGGGTGAGTCAAATAAAAACCTTAAATATTTTTTAAACATTATTTAATGTGCAGAAGTGGTACAAAGCTGTATCACTTTTCAACATAATTTCCCCCACGCTCAATGCAAGTCTTCCCGCGCTTACAAAGTGCATAAATCCCTTTAGAAAAAATTCTTTTGGTAGTCCGCGCAACCACTCATGCACCGCGTGGCGTACCTCTTCATCAGAACGGAACTTCTTTCCTCCCATTGCGTCTTTGAGTGGTCCAAACATATGAAAATCACTTGGGGCAAGGTCTGGTGAGTATGGTGGATGAGGAAGACACTCAAAATGCAGGTCTGTGTTTGATGCAACTGTTGTACAGGCAGTGTGGGGCCTTGCATTGTCATTTTGCAAAAGGACACCTGCTGACAGCAATCCACGTCGCTTTGATTTGATTGCAGGCCGCAGATGATTTTTAGGAGATCTGTGTATGATGCACTGGTGACAGCGGTCTCTCTAGGCATGTAATGCTCCAAAATTATGGCTTTTACGTCCCAAAAGAGAGTCAGCATAACCTTCCCTGCTGATGGTTCTGTTCGAAACTTCTTAGGTTTTGGTGATGAGGAATGGCGCCATTCCTTGCTCGCTTTCTTCATTTGCGGTTGGTGGAAGTGAACCCAGGTTTCGTCCCCAGTAACGATTCTTGCAAGGAAGCCATCACCTTCTCGTTTCGCCGGCCGAAGTGGCCGTGCGGTTAAAGGCGCTGCAGTCTGGAACCGCAAGACTGCTACGGTCGCAGGTTCGAATCCTGCATCGGGCATGGATGTTTGTGATGTCCTTAGGTTAGTTAGGTTTAACTAGTTCTAAGTTCTAGGGGACTAATGACCTCAGCAGTTGAGTCCCATAGTGCTCAGAGCCATTTGAACCATCTTCTCGTTCAAAGCGCCGAAGAAGCTATTCACAAGCATCAACACGTCGTCCTCTCATTTCAGGAGTCAGCTGCGTGGCACCCATCTTGCAGACACTTCGTGAAACTGGAGCACATCATGCACAATGTTGTGTGTCGACCCGTGACTAATCTGTAAACATGCTGCAATGTCATTCAGTGTCACTCGGCGGTTTTCCTTCACTATGACTTCAACTGCTGCAATGTTCTGTGGAGTCACAACTCGTTGTGCCTGACCTGGACGAGGAGCATCTTCCACTGGAGTCACACCATTTGCGAACTTCCTACTCCATTTGTAGACTTGCTGTTGTGACAAACATGCGTCATCGTACTGAATCTTCATTCGTCGATGAATTTCAATAGGTTTCACACCTTCACTGCGCAAAAACCGAATAACAGAACGATGTTCTTCCCTTGTTCAAGTCGCAAGTGGGGTGGCCATCTTTATACTGATACTGCGACGGCATGAGTGCATCTGCACTATGCTGCCACCTACATGCCATTCGCACGCTGTTTGTAGCACGCTTACCAACTTACAGGATATTTCGATTTGTTATTACAAATACAAGGTTTTCACTTGACTCACCCTCGTATATCTTTAGTATCTGCAGAAGGCGTGACAACGCCGCTCGTTCTGTTGGGCTGCACCTGTTGACTGGCATTGCCCGGTATGTAGTCAGAAAACTCGACGATGCGTCGTTGTGGGAAGAAGCAGGCACGGACTTTTCATTTGGATCTTGAACGTACGCACAAGGTGATCCGTCTCAGATTAAGAAGCCGACTGAAACGAGTCAGTAGTCAGGTTCTGAATTCCACTGCGGATGCAAAAGTCTGCAAACTCCCGCAGCATAAATTGTATACCGTTATAAGGCACAAGTACCCTCAATGGCAAAAGTAACCTACATCACGGGAACGGTGGCAGTCAATGATGTGCACGACTGCTTGGCTACGAACAGGGAAATTCGATAACGCATTGACCACCAACAGCCACATGCTGCTCAGAAATGGACCGACAAAATCGACGTGCATTCTGTTCCCCAGGGTGCTCGGGGACCAGCAAGCAAAGAACTGTTGCAGGGATGAGCCCTGGATCTGTACACAAGGCCTGCATCAGATCGATCATGATCGATCGGTGTGCAGTACATGTGATGTCAAACTCCAGTGTGACGCTTGCCTTGGAACGAGGGCAAAATAAGAAAACCAACGGCTTGTCGTAAGTGATGAGAAGCAACCTCACCCCTTACAGGAAGACATGAATATAACCCAGAAAGTAATAGCTAATGTTCCTTTTCCACCTGTGAGTAGTTCTGAAGTGTAATGGAAAGTGTCTTCAGTGGATAAGCAATGGCCTTTTCAGTGCCGTCCGGGTTGCGATGGGACCAGATGGCATCAGTGCCATACTAGGAGGCATCAAAGGGTAGGTTAAACGTTTACTTGGTGTAAAGAAGACAGGCAGGGGATGGAGCACAAACACTGCTTGTGAGACTGAAAAGCCAGCTGACAATCTGCAGACGAAACAAACCTAACGCACTTTTGGCGAAGCTGGTTAAGAGGCTGCAGACGTGTGACTGAGCGGGATCTCCTTCAGATTCTTGGTTACTGGTAGGTTGACAGTGACCTTGATGTGATCTTCCGTGGGGTCGAGACCATCTTTACTAAGCACATGACCCAAAATTGTACCTTCATAGAGAAAAAGTTTACTTTTCCATCTTGCAACGGAGGTCATTCTCGAGGACGCGCTGGAAAACAGAGTGAAGGTTCTGCAAATGTTGCTCCCTAATAGGGCCCGTAACTTAGATGCCATCAAGGTAACTGATGTAACAGGAAATGTCTTAAACTGCTCCAAGTATTGCAGGTAAATTTCTGATGCAGATAAGATTCCAAAAGGCAATCGATTAAATTGGTAAAGCCCAAAGGGGGTATTGAGGAGCAGAAAGGTGCAAGAAATTGCATCCAATGGTAATGCAAGTAAGCATCGTGCAAGTCAATGCAGGAAAAATACTGACTGTCCGACAACTTTCTGGTACCGCGCGCCGCGGAATTTGAATCCGCGCCGTACGGCATGGACGTCGAAGACCCCTAGAGGTCTCTGCACCATCACGCCGTTAGCCGTGGCGGCGCGCGCCTCCTGGCCCACACTTAGTGTGAGGGCGCCACAGTGGTACACGTGGTCCCAGCGGCCAATAGCGGCGCCCCCGATCATGTATTTAAACGCCTGCCTCTCGCTCAGCAAGACAGTCTAATCTTGCGTACGTCTCTGGACATATCGCCTCGCCTTAGACAGCGTATTTACTTTCTTGTTCTGTGTACAAGTGGACGTGATTGTCTAGTTAGATTTTCTTGTGACTCGTTTCGATCTCCTTGTTGTTCGTAAGGTCCTCTGTCGGTCATGTCCGTCCTCTCCCGTTTGTGTTGTTGTTCGCGGGCCGCTCCGTGGGTCCCGCCGCGCTTTCCGTCACGTCAACCCCGCGACCGTTCCGGTTGCAGTTACAACAAACTTCACCAACAACTCCACCTGCCACAGAATGGAACAGGAATCCACGACACACTGAGCATTGACTGCCTGTTTAGAACGGCCACGTAGGTGCACAGCGGCATCGAACTTCTGAATCACAACCGAAGAGGTGGCGCACTGGCTCCACGAAACAGGAGAAACGACACCCTGATCTTGCCAACGTTGCAACTCGGCCTTTACCTTGTTCCCCAGGACGAAGGAAATGTTGTGGGGACGACAAAATTTCGGGATCGCCAACGCCTCATAATAAACAGGTGCCTCGATATTTTCTGGCCAGCCCAAGGTATTTCCGAACAATGGGCTGTAGGACCGCAGTAAGGAGCCCAAATGGTGAAAAGGAACGGATTGAAACAATAAATGCGCTTCTTCAATACCGTGAAAACCGAAAACAGGGAAGGCACTGAGCCGGAAGATATTTTGCAACAACGGCGAATGGACCAGTAACACTGCAAGTTGCCATTTAACATTCATCTGATGTGCAGACATGGACAATCGCCCTAGCAAGAACGCGAACTATTTACTGTAAGACACAATCTGATGGAGTGGCCGTTGCAACTCTGAGCACCCCAAGATCCTGTACGAATCCAAATTAATGAGGCAGATAGATGCTCCCGTGTCCACTTGAAATTCGACCGGCCGCACGTCCACAATCAACATTAGCAAAATACGCTGGGGCGATACTTACAGGCGTTAGAGGGTCCAGCAGTCCAGGGAAAACACCGTGGCGACTCACTCGCGGCTCAACACCTGCCAGAAGGAATTGCCAAATGTCCTGTCTGACAGCATACTCTACACATGGACTCGGCGAACATGTAACAAATGACAATCGCGGCAGGACCAGTTGCTCATCGAACAAGTGGAAGGAATACGCTGAGAACCCAAAAATCGCCGAGGGCGGAAATTACGACACTGGAAGCGAAGTGAACCCGCCGAGCACGGCACGGGCGAAGGCGGGCAGCGCCGAGACGCTGTTGCAACGGAATCGTCAACAGCGGCCACACAAGGTGACTAGGTGGGAGGCGAGGCAACCTGAAGTACCCCGTGAGGCACCAGGGCTGTTGACCATGCGCACCTAACTGCGCTACCTGCCAGTTATCAGGCAGAACGTCCTGAGCCGCCGCCGTAAGCTCACGCTATACTGCAATTTGGGCTACGTTGGCTAAAGAAGGGCCGGACTAAGTCAATTGCCGAGTCTGAACCTCGGAATCAGGATCTAACCGGACAATCACATCCCGAATTACCGAGTCTGAGTAAGAGATGGCACATTTGGGACACTCAAAACGATACTTGCTCCAGAGGCATGGCTAATCGGCGATCCAGGCCGTGTACGACTGCCGAGGGCGTTTGTGCTGCTGGTTAAACTGCAACTGTGGTGTTACTAGTTGGATCTGATGACCGAAATACTGAGTAAGCAACCGACAAAGCTCGTCAAAGGGAAGCTTTCTGAGCTCAGTGGAGGACTCCAATTTTTGAACAATTTAATATAAACATGCACTGCTGGACAACAACAAGGCGACCTTATCAACCAGAACGAACCGATGCAGATAATCCGCCCACCTGTCTGTAGACTCAACGAAACTGGCTAATGGCGTCGGGGGCGGAGAAGAAAACTGTCCCGCGACCTGGTGGGCCTCTGCACTAAAGTACTTTAGTACCTGCCGGTGAGGCAAGAGCGCGAAGCAAGTCCCCGTCCTGTGTTACCAGCGCCTGTTGTTACTTTTGCTGCTGCTGCTGCTCCTGCTACTCCTTCTGTAGGGGTAACCATTCCTGCCACCACTGCAGAAACGCCGGATCCATGGTAGGGGCAAAGTTAACACTATGAAAATGAGGTAAATGGGGCATAAGAAAATCCTTTAGCGCCACTTTAGTACCTGCAGGAGGCGTGACACTGCCGCTACTAAACACAGTTGGCAGGGGTACTTCACAGGCCGACGGACACGTAGTAACAACCGGGGAACGGAACCCCGTGAGTGGAACAAACTCGCCGTCTGAACTGAACTATGGGAAGCCAACACGTGACGTGACGTCCACTGACGGGGATACTAAAGTATCATTGCACGAGTGGAGGATAATCACTGGAAGCAGTCACATCGATAAAATATCTACGAGGCAGGGTACGGGGCGATTTAAAGTGGAATGACCAGGTAAGGAAGATGCCAGGCTGAGATTCATTGACAGAATGCTCAAGAAGAGTAATCCAGCCACAAAGAAGGCAGCTTAGAAAACACTCGTTACAGAGGATCCAAAGAAGAGCAGCACGTTTCGTTACAGGTTCATTTAGTAAGTGCGAAAGCGTCACGGAAATGCTCAGCCAACTCGAGTGGCAGACGCTGCAAACGGACGTTCTGCGCACGGTGTCGTTGCTTTCTTCTATGTCTACCTCACAAAAAGACAATGAAGGTTCGAGACATTCAAGCTCACTCGGAGACTTACCATCAATCGTTCTTCCCGCGAACCCTTCGTAACTGGAACAGGGAATGGAGGAAGTGACAGTGGTGCACAAAGCACCCTCCATCATGCACCGTTGAATGGTTTGCGGAGTATAGATGTAGATGCAGCTCACTGTCATCTGGTGCGCTTAACAAGGATAAAACTGTCCTCTTCCTCATATACTGACGGAAAAAAGTCACAACATCAGAAAGTAATTAACGTAGAGTAATGAAATTTCGGGAATACATTCGTCTAGGTACCATATTTCAGTGATTGATCACAGGTTAATGGAAGTGCGAGATAAGATACTGCAAATCCGAAATGCTGGTACATTAATAACTGGTGTAATAGCCAGAATGTTCAATGTAAGCATGCAAAGGTGCGTGCATTATGTTGTGAAGGTGCAGGATGTCAGTTTGTGGCGTGAAGTTCCATTTCTGTTGCACTTGGTCGGTCAATAAAGGGACAGTTGATGCTGGTTGTGGATGACGATGGAGATGCCGTCCGATTATGGCCCATATGTGCTCGCTTGGAAAGGGATCAAGCAGGCCAAGGCAACATGCCGACACTGCATCGAGCTTGGTGGGTTACAACAATGGTATGTGGGCCTGGAATGCTGTTCATAAACGGCAACATAACAGGCCCAATCGACACTGACAAATTATTTTGTAATGACGGCGCGTGGAATAACCACGAGAATGCTCCTTCTATCATACCAGCCCATAACTCCTGGTGTCGGTCCCAGCACGCAGACAGGTTGGTTGCACGCCCCCAACTGGCCACCTTCCAACCGACATATTGCCATCACCAACACCGAGGAAGAACCAGCTTCCACCGGAAAACACAGCAAACCTTTACCCTGCCCTCCAATGAGCTCTCGCTTGACACTACTGCAGTCGCAAATGGCCGTAATTTGGGATCAGTGGAGTGCACGCTGCAGGGCATCTGGCTCGGAGCTGTCCTTTTAGTAACCGATTTACAAGAGTCCGCTGTGTCACTGTGGTTCCAACAGCCGCTCAGATTGCTGCTGCAGATGCAGTACGGTGCACCAAAGCCACAAGCTGAACATGATGGTCTTCTCTCTCGGTAGCGCCGCGTGGCCATCCGCAGCGTGGTCTTCTTACGACTGTACATTCTCGTGACCAACGCTGTCAGCAATCATGTACAGCGGTTACATTGCTGACAAGTCTTCCTGCAATATTACAGAAATAACATCCAGCTTCTTGTAGTCATATTACACGACCTCATTCAAACTCTGAGAGATGCTGATAATAACGTCTTTGTCGGCATAAGGCATTCCTGACTAACTTCATCACACTCCGCGCAATCTCAAAGCTAACTAACGCTCACAACCGTTACAGCGTGCAGTTACAGCAAACCTGATTTGCATCCTCAGAGTGGCGCTAGTAGCGCCACTCTTATGCGACTGACGCGAAATTTTGATAGACATCATCATGCACACACACACACACACACACACACACACACACACACACACACACACACACGTTGGTTTTTTGTTGCAAGGTGGGGTCGGGGTCGCTTCAGAGATACGAAGGTCAACTTTTTTTTTCTTTTTTTTTTTAATGGGATGCTGTAGTTTGGTACTTATTTTCTGATGGCGGTTATCGAGATGAATCCAATGATGTGTAACAGTAAGGTCTTTGAAGCTTAGCGAATGTCACAAAGGTGGCAACTGGTTAATGTGCTCAGTATGGGGTGTGACCATTTCTGGCAGCAATATAGGCCTGACAGCGAAGGGGCATGCTATGAATAATGTCATCAGTCGCATGTTGATGCAATGACTCCCATTCTTCCTGTAGAGCTGTTCGCAGTCTTGGTTGGTGGATGCTGACGTGATGCAAGCCGTCTCCCTACTGCATCCCAGACTTGTTCTATGGGATTCAAATTCGGAGAGTGCAAGCCCACCACATGCATGCAATATCTTCCGTCTTCCAGGAAACATCATCCACCCGTGCTCTATGAGGTCGAGCATTGTCGTCCATCAGTACGAAGTCTGGGCCCACAGCACCTCGCAACAACCGCAAATGAGGTCCCAAGATCTCGTCACGATACCTGACACCAATTAAACCTTGCCGATTAACCCGCACAATTTCATGAAGAGGGGTTCGAGTGGTAAACATAATCCCTTCCCACACCATTAGGGATCCTCGTAGATACCGGTCTCTTTCCACAACGTTTTTGTCCTGAAATAGTGTTCCACGTGTCCTCGAGATGCGACTCAATCGAGAATCAGTCTGCAGACTAAACCGGGACTCGTGAAAACAACATTGGCCCACTGTTTGACCGTCCAGGTGGCATGTTGATGGCTCTACTCTGGACTCTAGACGTTCCCTTCTGTGAAGAAGGGTCATAGTTAGACATACAGCAGATTTCCGACAATAAAGGCCACTCTGCCGAAGCCTTCTGCACACCGGGCTGAGGATTTTCTCTACTCAGGGACTTTGTGTTTGTGTTGCCTTCATAATTTCATCATCATCGTCATTCGTAACGGTGGCTGGATTGGATTGTGTAAAAATTGGGACTTTGTACGGGCGCTGATGACCACGCAGTTGAGCGCCCCGCATACGAAACATCACCTCACCTGGAGGGAAGTTCTTGGGCTTCATGTTGATCCATCGGTGCAGCACCCAGCACACGACAGCGACGGCGAACAGCACGAGCAGCAGCATCTGCAAACAAGGGAAACTGTCAATGAATTGGCACTTCATCCTAAATTCGCTCTTACTTTGGGCCGCTGGTACCATTGGTAAGTGAACACTTTGGCGCGCGAGTTTAAGAATGTGTCTGACTGTCTGGTGTTACAAATGTTATATGTTCCGTTTGCGGCGGATATCAGGCAGGAAAGTTGCAATCCCAAAATATTCAAAACTAAAATACAAACCAGAACCTGATAAGCCACTCAGGATCTCAAATCAAACACCTTTCAGCCGTCTAGCTTCCAAACTTATTTTATTTGGCTTTCAGTTTCAGCGATTTACTACGCCACCTTCAGCCCCTGACCGACGTGTAGGAAGGTTCCACCGCGATTCTGGTCAAAACAGGGGCTAGCAATACCGATATTAGTATATTTCTGCTTGTTATAGCGATCTCTTCAACCATTATCTGCCGACTGAAGATGACGTAGTAAATCGCCGAAACTGGTAGCCAAATAAAATAAGTTTCGAAACAAGACAGCTGAAAGGTGTTTGATTCGACATCCTGTATCAAACAGCCGAGTCCCGCAGCCACCTTTGGGAAGATGGGCAAACAGAGACTTGAAAAGCCACATGTTCTACAGTTAAAACACGAGGACTCGCGGGTGTAAAATTTAGTTTAACGCTGATGTTTCCACTCTCGAGACGCCGGCCTCCATAGCTGAGTGATCAGCGTGCCTGACACGTCAAAGACCCGGGCCCAAGAATCCTATGGCAATCAAATATCCTCGCCTATATTGGTTACAAATTTGAAGAAACATCCAGGCAAAGATTTTACTCAGTTCTTGCTAAGAAACATGAAATACCACTCAACCATTCGGCTGTATACAAATTTCGTAGTCTTGAAGGGAACATGACACACATACATTGCCGGAAAAAAAAATAGTACACCTCGGAAGACGACATCGATTTTGATCGGATGACGGCATATGCCACCTGGGGCATATAAAATGTACTGATAGTCGTTTCAACGCTGTCCACCATCAGAGAGCATAGTGGCATAGATACAAGAGCGCCATCTGTCTCTATCCTTTCATAAAAATTGCTCATAGCCGAAGGTTCAGTGTAGTGCAACCATGCCACAGAGACGCACTCGTGCTTTCTACAGCCAAATTAACAGATTTGAAAGGGGTCAAATTGTGGCCTTCCGAGTGGCGGGATGGTACTTTCGTAGAATTGCCGTACGAGTTGGACGTGCTGCGTCAGTTGTGCAACGATTTATTTATTTTACTTATTTATTTATTTATTGTTCCTTGGGACCAAATTAAGCAGAAGTCTCCATGGTCATGGAACGAGTCAATACATAAAATTATAACACGATAGTAGAAACAGATAAAATGAAATATAAGAAACATATTCAGGCGACAATTCGTAAATTTAAATAAAGAAAATCAACAATGTAACACTGGAATTTACTTAATTTTTCAGCTCTTCCAGGAGCTCCTCGACAGAATAGAAGGAGTGAGCCATGAGGAAACTCTTCAGTTTAGACTTAAAAGTGCTTGGGCTACCGCTAAGATTTTTGAGTTCTTGTGGTAGCTTATTGAAAATGGATGCAGCAGAATACTGCACTCCTTTCTGCACAAGAGTCACGGAAGTGCATTCTGTGGTGTCACCGCCAGACACCACACTTGCTAGGTGGTAGCCTTTAAATCGGCCGCGGTCCGTTAGTATACGGCGGACCCGCGTGTCGCCACTGTCAGTGATAGCAGACCGAGCGCCACCACACGGCAGGTCTAGAGAGACGTACTAGCACTCGCCCCAGTTGTACAGCCGACGTTCATAGCAATGGTTCACTGACAAATACGCTCTCATTTGCCGAGACGATAGTTAGCATAGCCTTCAGCTACATTTGCTACGACCTAGCAAGGCGCCGTATTCAATTGATAATTAATATTATGAAGCATGTACCGTAACGAGAGATGTTCTACAATTGTGGATTAAAGTTAAGTATTATATCAACTACTTACTTTATTTGCAATTCTCAAGATATTGTCCTGTTCCAGACCTCACGCCAGTTAGCGTGTAATTAAACGCGTGCATTTCGGCTCTTCTGCCAACACTACACATTCCACATGCAGATTGGATTTCTGCCTAGTATTAACTGAGTGAAAGCTGCTAACTCTTGGGAATAAGCTAATATTGCTAACAACAAACGACATTAAAGAAAATATATACTGTGAGGGCAATGTCAGAATCCCCAGACTATTGAATAGGGGTCAACAAGAGGTTCTCGAACTTACACCACACATAGCTCGAACAGCCCGTTTTTGAGCCAAAAATACCCTTTTTGAAACAGAAGAATTACCCCCAATAATAATACCATATGACATAAGCGTATGAAAATATGCGAAGTATTTTCGTGTCTAACTGTCACATATTTCAGATACTGTTCTAATGGTAAATAAAGCAGCATTTAGTTTCTGAACAAGATCATGAACATGCGCTTTCCACAACAGCTTACTATCTATCCGAACGACTAGGAACTTGAACTGTTCCGTCTCGCTTATAATATGCCCATCGTGTCTGATCAAAATATCGGTTCTTGTTGATTTGTGAGTTAGAAACTGTAAAAACTGAGTCTTACTGCGATTTAGCATCAAATTATTTTCCACAAGCTACGAACTTCTCATGAACTACATTATTTGATACTGTTTCAATATTACACACAAGATCCTTCACTACCAAGCTGGTGTCATCATCAAATAGAAATATTTTTGAATTACCTGTAATACTAGAAGGCATATCATTTATATAAATAAGAAACAGCAGTGGACCCAGCACTGACCCTTGGGGAACGCCCCACTTAACAGTGCCCCATTGGGACTGAACATCACTACCACTCTCAATATTGCGGAGAATTACCTTCTGCTTTCTGTTCTTAAAGTAAGAGGCGAACCAATTGTAAGCTACTCCCCTTATTCCATAATGGTTCAACTTCTCCAGTGATATTTTGTGGTCAACACAGTCAAAAGCCTTCGTTAAATCAAAGAAAACACCTAGCGTTCGCAACCTTTTATTTAATCCGTCCAAAACCTCACAGAGAAAAGAAAATATAGCATTTTCAGTTGTTAAACCATTTCTAAAACCAAACTGTACATTTGACAGCAAATTATGTGAATTTAAATGCTCCAATAACCTTGTATATACAACCTTCTCGAGAACTTTAGAAAACACCGATGTCATAGAAATAGGTCTAAAATTGTCACCATTATCCCTGTCTCCCTTTTTATAAAGTGGCTTCACTACCGAGTACTTTAATCGGTCAGGAAACCGACCACACCTAAAGGAAAAGTTACAGATATGGATAAGTACTGGGCTAACATACATAGAACAATACTTCAGTATTCTGCTGGATACCCCGTCATATCCATGAGAGTTCTTGGTCTTTAGTGATTTAATTATTAACTCAATCTCCCTCTTGTCAGTATCATGGAGGAGCATTTCAGGTAACAGTCTCGAAACACTTTTTTCTACGAGCGCTATATGATTCCCTGTCGGGACTAGGTTTCTATTTAGTTCACCTGCTATATTCAGAAAGTGATTATTAAATACTGTACATATATGCGACTTATCAGTAACACGGACATTCCCACTATGCACTGATTCTCTATCCTCGACCTGTCTCTGCAGACCAGCCACTTCCTTTACGACTGACCATATGGTTTTAATTTTATCCCGAGACTTAGCTATTCTATCTGCATACCACATACTTTTTGCCTTCCTTATAACATTTTATAACGCGAATTCTTTACAGCCGAATGGAAAACCTAGTAGAAGCCGACCTCGGGGAAGATCAGTTTGGATTCCGTAGAAATGTTGGAACACGTGAGGCAATACTGACCCTACGACTTATCTTAGAAGAAAGATTAAGGAAAGGCAAACCTACGTTTCTAGCATTTGTAGACTTAGAGAAAGCTTTTGACAATGTTGACTGGAATACTCTCTTTCAAATTCTGAAGGTGGCAGGGGTAAAATACAGGGAGCGAAAGGCTATTTATAATTTGTACAGAAAGCAGATGGCAGTTATAAGAGTCGAGGGGCATGAAAGGGAAGCAGTGGTTGGGAAGGGAGTGAGACAGGGTTGTAGCCTCTCCCCGATGTCATTCAATCTGTATATTGAGCAAGCAGTGAAGGAAACAAAAGAAAAATTGGGAGTAGGTATTAAAATCCATGGAGAAGAAATAAAAACTTTGAGGTTCGCCGATGACACTGTAATTCTGTCAGAGACAGCAAAGGACTTGGAAAAGCAGTTGAACGGAATGGATAGGGTCTTGAAAGGAGGATATAAGATGAACATCGTTGTTGTTGTTGTGGTCTTCAGTCCTGAGACTGGTTTGATGCAGCTCTCCATGCTACTCTATCCTGTGCAAGCTTCTTCATCTCCCAGTACCTACTGCAACCTACATCCTTCTGAATCTGCTTAGTGTATTCATCTCTTGGTCTCCCTCTACAATTTTTACCCTCCACGCTGCCCTCCAATGCTAAATTTGTGATCCCTTGATGCCTCAAAACATGTCCTACCAACCGATCCCTTCTTCTAGTCAAGTTGTGCCACAAACTTCTCTTCTCCCCAATCCTATTCAATACCTCCTCATTAGTTACGTGATCTACCCACCTTATCTTCAGCATTCTTCTGTAGCACCACATTTCAAAAGCTTCTATTCTCTTCTTGTCCAAACTAGTTATCGTCCATGTCTCACTTCCATACATGGCTACACTCCATACAAATACTTTCAGAAACGACTTCCTGACACCTAAATCTATACTCGATGTTAACAAATTTCTCTTCTTGAGAAACGCTTTCCTTGCCATTGCCAGTCTACATTTTATATCCTCTCTACTTCGACCATCATCGGTTATTTTACTCCCTAAATAGCAAAACTCCTTTACTACTTTAAGTGTCTCATTTCCTAATCTAATTCCCTCAGCATCACCCGACTTAATTTGACTACATTCCATTATCGTCGTTTTGCTTTTGTTGATGTTCATCTTATATCCTCCTTTCAAGACACTGTCCATTCCGTTCAACTGCTCTTCCAAGTCCTTTGCTGTCTCTGACAGAATTACAATGTCATCGGCGAACCTCAAAGTTTTTACTTCTTCTCCATGAATTTTAATACCTACTCCGAATTTTTCTTTTGTTTCCTTTACTGCTTGCTCAATATACAGATTGAATAACATCGGGGAGAGGCTACAACCCTGTCTCACTCCTTTCCCAACCACTGCATCCCTTTCATGCCCCTCGACTCTTATAACTGCCATCTGGTTTCTGTACAAATTGTAAATAGCCTTTCGCTCCCTGTATTTTACCCCTGCCACCTTCAGAATTTGAAAGAGAGTATTCCAGTCAACATTGTCAAAAGCTTTCTCTAAGTCTACAAATGCTAGGAACGTAGGTTTGCCTTTTCTTAATCTTTCTTCCAAGATAAGTCGTAAGGTCAGTATTGCCTCACGTGTTCCAACATTTCTACGGAATCCAAACTGATCTTCCCCGAGGTCGGCTTCTACCAGTTTTTCCATTCGTCTGTAAAGAATTCGCGTTAGTATTTTGCAGCTGTGACTTATTAAACTGATAGTTCGGTAATTTTCACATCTGTCAACACCTGCTTTCTTTGGGATTGGAATTATTATATTCTTCTTGAAGTCTGAGGGTATTTCGCCTGTCTCATACATCGTGCTCACCAGATGGTAGAGTTTTGTCATGACTGACTCTCCCGAGGCCATCAGTAGTTCTAGTGGAATGTTGTCTACTCCCGGGGCCTTGTTTCGACTCAGGTCTTTCAGTGCTCTGTCAAACTCTTCACGCAGTATCTTATCTCCCATTTCGTCTTCATCTACATCCTCTTCCATTTCCATAATATTGTCCTCAAGTACATCTCCCTTGTATAAACCCTCTATATACTCCTTCCACCTTTCTGCCTTTCCTTCTTTGCTTAGAACTGGGTTTCCATCTGAGCCCTTGATATTCATACAAGTGGTTCTCTTATCTCCAAAGGTCTCTTTAATTTTCCTGTAGGCAGTATCTATCTTACCCCTAGTGAGACAAGCCTCTACATCCTTACATTTGTCCTCTAGCCATCCCTGCTTAGCCATTTTGCACTTCCTGTCGATTTCATTTTTGAGACGTTTGTATTCCTTTTTGCCTGCTTGATTTACTCCATTTTTATATTTTCTCCTTTCATCAATTAAATTCAATATTTCTTCTGTTACCCAAGGATTTCTATTAGCCCTCGTCTTTTTACCTACTTGATCGTCTGCTGCCTTCACCACTTCATCCCTCAGAGCTACCCATTCTTCTTCTACTGTATTTCTTTCCCCCATTCCTGTCAATTGTTCCCTTATGCTCTCCTTGAAACTCTCTGCAACCTCTGGTTCTTTCAGTTTATCCAGGTCCCATCTCCTTAAATTCCCACCTTTTTGCAGTTTCTTCAGTTTCAATCTGCAGTTCATAACCAATAGATTGTGGTCAGAATCCACATCTGTCCCAGGAAATGTCTTACAATTTAAAACCTGGTTCCTAAATCTCTGTCTTACCATTATATAATCTATCTGAAACCTGTCAGTATCTCCTGGCTTCTTCCATGTATACAGCCTCCTTTCATGATTCTTGAACCAAGTGTTAGCTATGATTAGGTTATGCTCTGTGCAAAATTCTACAAGGCGGCTTCCTCTTTCATTCCTTCCCCCCAATCCATATTCACCTACTATGTTTCCTTCTCTCCCTTTTCCTACTGACGAATTCCAGTCACCCATGACTATTAAATTTTCGTCTCCCTTCACTACCTGAATAATTTCTTTTATCTCGTCATACATTTCATCTATTTCTTCATCATCTGCAGAGCTAGTTGGCATATAAACTTGTACTACTGTAGTAGGCATGGGCTTTGTGTCTATCTTGGCCACAATAATGCGTTCACTCTGCTGTTTGTAGTAGCTAACCCGCACTCCTATTTTTTTATTCATTATTAAACCTACTCCTGCATTACCCCTATTTGATTTTGTATTTATAACCCTGTAATCACCTGACCAAAAGTCTTGTTCCTCCTGCCACCGAACTTCACTAATTCCCACTATATCTAACTTTAACCTATCCATTTCCCTTTTCAAATTTTCTAACCTACCTGCCCGATTAAGTGATCTGACATTCCACGCTCCGATCCGTAGAACGCCAGTTTTCTTTCTCCTGATAAGGACGTCCTCTTGAGTAGTCCCCGCCCGGAGATCCGAATGGGGGACTATTTTACCTCCGGAATATTTTACCCAAGAGGACGCCATCATCATTTAATCATACAGTAGAGCTGCATGTCCTCGGGAAAAATTACGGCTGTAGTTTCCCCTTGCTTTCAGCCGTTCGCAGTACCAGCACAGCAAGGCCGTTTTGGTTAATGTTACAAGGCCAGATCAGTCAATCATCCAGACTGTTGCCCCTGCAACTACTGAAAAGGCTGCTGCCCCTCTTCAGGAACCACATGTTTGTCTGGCCTCTCAACAGATACCCCTCCGTTGTGGTTGCACCTACGGTACGGCCATCTGTATCGCTGAGGCACGCAAGCCTCCCCACCAACGGCAAGGTCCATGGTTCATGGGGGGGAGGAAGAACATCAACAAAAGCAAAACGAGGATAATGGAATGTAGTCGAATTAAGTCGGGTAATGCTGAGGGAATTAGATTAGGAAATGAGACACTTAAAGTAGTAAAGGAGTTTTGCTATTTGGGGAGCAAAATAACTGATGATGGTCAAAGTAGAGAAGATATAAAATGTAGACTGGCAATGGCAAGGAAAGCGTTGCTGAAGAAGAGAAATTTGCTAACATCAAGTATAGATTTAAGTGTCAGGAAGTCATTTCTGAAAGTATTTGTATGGAGTGTAGCCATGTATGGAAGTGAAACACGGACGATAAATAGTTTAGACAAGAAGAGAATAGAAGCTTTTGAAATGTGGTGCTACAGAAGAATGCTGAAGATTAGATGGGTAGATCACAAAACTAATGAGGAAGTATTGAATAGGATTGGGGAGAAGAGAAGTTTGTGGCACAACTTGACCAGAAGAAGGGATCGGTTGGTAGGACATTTTCTGAGGCATCAAGGGATCACAAATTTAGAATTGGAGGGCAGCGAGGAGGGTAAAAATCGTAGAGGGAGACCAAGAGATGAATACACTAAACAGATTCAGAAGGACGTAGGTTGCAGTAGTTACTCGGAGATGAAGAAGCTTGCACAGGATAGAGTAGCATGGAGAGCTGCATCAAACCAGTCTCAGGACTGAAGACCACAACAACAACAACAACATAACATTTTAAGCACCTTACAATACTGTTTGTAATGGGCTGCTGCAGTTAGATTTTAACTGTTTCTAACGCTTTGATATAATTGCCACTTTGTTCTACAGGATATTCTTACCCTTCTAGTCGGCCACCCAGGCTGCCTGTTTGTGCTAGTACCCTGTTCTGAACGTTCTAACGGAAAGCAACTTTCAAATAGCACGAGATGCTGGTATCAGTGGTCACGTGAACATTCTCACACACGTGGACGAGGTTCTGATGTCCACGCAACACAGATACCCGCCAAGATCGTCGTGTTGTAAGAGGAGCTGTGGCTGATCGTACAGCACTGATAAGAGGGCTCGTGAGTCCCGACGTATCAACACGAACTCTTGCGAACTGGTTGTTAGCAGAGGGTCTATGGGCACACACATCTCTAACCCGTTTTCCACTCACGCCGTAGCATCGACGTGCACGGCTCGACTAGTGTCGTCAGAAGATCAGGTCGAAGATGGAATGGCGCGTCGTTATCTTCAGTGATGGAAGAGGATTCTGCGTCCGCAGCTCGTGGCCGTGCGGTAGCGTTCTCGCTTCCCACGCCCGGGTTCCCGGGTTCGATTCCCGGCGGGGTCAGGGATTTTCTCTGCCTCGCGATGGCTGGGTGTTCTGTGATGTCCTTAGGTTAGTTAGGTTTAAGTAGTTCTAAGTTCTAGGAGATTGATGACCGTAGATGTTAAGTCCCATAGTGCTCACAAGGGAACCTCCCCATCGCACCCCCCTCAGATTTAGTTATAAGTTGGCAGAGTGGATAGGCCTTGAAAAACTGAACACGGATCAATCGAGAAAACAAGAAGAAGTTGCGTGGAACTATGAAAAAACAAGCAAAATATATATAGTCCATGTGCAAGATAACCAACGTCTAGGAGAATTTGCGTTCAGGAGCGCCGTGGTCCCGTGGTTAGCGTGAGCAACTGCGGAACGAGAGGTTCTTGGTTCAAATCTTCCCAAGAGTGAAAATTTTTCTTTCTTTATTTTCGCAAAGTTATGATCTGTCCGTTCGTTCATTGACGTCTCTGTTCACTGTAATAAGTTTAGTGTCTGTGTTTTGCGACCGCACCGCAAACCCGTGCGATTAGTAGCCGAAGTGACGTGCCTGTCCAATGGAAACCGAAAACATTTGATTGCAAGGTCATAGGTCAACCGATTCCTCCACAGGAAAACACGTCTGATATATTCTATACGACACTGGTGACGGCATGTGCGTCACATGGCAGGAATATGTTGTCGACCCACCTAACTTGTACACTTGGTGAATGGGTGAAAAGATTCTTCTACCTTGCCCAATTTAGGTTCTCTTGTGGATGTGATAATCACTTCCAAAAAAGTGTGAAAACATAAGAGATTGTCACATAAACTGCAACAAATGAATGCAATAGTTTCACAGTCGCACAGTTTTGTCTGTGCTCTGTCAAAACATATGTTTTTAACGTTTTCAAATTTTTCCGTGTGTAAACCGTCAAATCCTGCATATGTCCAAGCAAATCTGAACATGTCCTGGAATTTTGGAGAGCGAAGATGATTATATGTGAGGGCCTGAACTTTGATAATTGTCTGAAAATAAAAATAAAAATTTTCTCCCGAGGGAAGACTTGAACCAATGACCTATCGCTCCGTAGCTGCACACGTTATTGCTTATTTTTTCATAGTTCCATACAACTTCTTCCTGTTTTCTCGATTGATGTGTGTTCAGTTTTTCAAGGCCTATCCACTGTGCCAACTTATAACTAATTCTGACCGAGCGAGGTGGCGCAGTGGTTAGACACTGGACTCGCATTCGGGAGGACGACGGTTCAATCCCGCGTCCGGCCATCCTGATTTAGGTTTTCCGTGATTTCCCTAAATCGCTCCAGGCAAATGCCGGGATGGTTCCTTTCAAAGGGCACGGCCGACTTCCTTCCGTAATCCGATGAGACCGATGACCTCGCTGTCTGGTCTCCTTCCCCAAACCAACCAACCAACTAATTCTGAGTGGGGTGCGATGGAGAGGTTCCCTTGTCAGAGCCATTTGAACCATTTTTGTTTGAGGATTCTGCCTGCACGCAAGTCATGGTTGTTTGCGCGTCCGACGTAGACCTGGCGAGCGCTGTCTCAGAGTGCATTCGTGCAAGACGCACTTATACCACCCAGGGCCTTATGGTCGGGGTCCTATAAACTACAACTCTCGTATATCTTTATTCTTTCTGAAAGGGACGCCACCCAGCGCTCGGTACGTGCAGCGTGTTGTTGGAGCCGTTCTTGCCACAAGGTGATATGCCTTTCCAACATGATAATGCTCGCCCACACACTGCCCGTGAAACTCAACGAGCTCTGCAGGCCATTAAGCAACTTTCCTGGCCAGCACGATCTCACGTCTTGTGTCCAATCGAGCACTTGTGGAATATGAGTGGAGGAGAAGTGACTCGTGCGACTCAGCAACCAACTCCAGAACTACGTGAAAAAGACGGGCAGGCGTGGCACGACGTGCCCCAGGACAGTATTCGCCATCTGCACGATCGACTGGATGCCAGAGTCAGCGCGTGCACTGCCGCCTGTTGGGGCTACACCACGTACTGATATGGGTATTTCAGCAAGGGTCGATACCTGGTACCATAGAACCGCTTATGCTATTGATCTGTGAATACCTGTAAATATAATGATTTCTTGTTCTCGATATGCACTGTTGCAACAATAAATCTTGAGTGAACTGGAAACCTCTAAATGGATGTACTAATTTTATTTCCGTCAATGTACTTCGACCCAAAAAACTATTAACGTTTGGAATTGAGTGAGAGGAAAACTGTACATTGTCATGAGATCCTTCATAAATAGGATAAACGTCGACCACGTTTTTAGACCAGATTTTAAATTTTCCCTGACGCTAAACAAAGGGCGTTTCCCTGGCTTGTTGGACATTGGCTTCTTTTCTTGCCAAATTCAAAGCCACTGGTACACAGACGTTTATCGACTGTTTGCCATTGAAACACTGGAGGCTTAAATCTTATCTAGAAAGCAGATATTGATCGTCAGTAGACAATTATTTGCATGTAATTCTCGAGACAGATTAAGAAAGTAAAATGACGATGAAGAGCACGCATTAGTCTCTGATACAATCACATAATGGAGTAAAGTATTTGGCACACTCATGCTTAGTTATAAACAAAATAGACATAACATAAATAACACAACCTTTGATCCCTTAAAAAATAAAAAAAAATAATAAAAAAAGCTCCTCCCGAACAGGCCATGAAGGCCCAACGGTACTGACCGGCCACCGTGACATCCTCAGCTTATAGGCGTCACTGGATGCGGATACGGAGGGGCATGTGGTCAGCACACCGCTGTCCCGGCCGTATGTCAGCTTCCGATACCAGAGCCGCTACTTCTCAATCAAGTGGCTCCTCAGCTTCTCTCACAAGGGCTGAGTGCTCGCCGCCAACAGCGCTCGGCAGACTGGATGTTCACCCATCCAAGTGCTAGCCCAGCCCGACAGCGCCTAACTTCGGTGATCTGACGGGAACCGGTGTTACCACTGCGGCAAGGCCTTTGGCCTTTGATTCCTTGTTTAATGTAAATAATTTGAAGGGTATACTGATGATTGTTAAGCTATGCATGAACATTCATACAACCTTGCAGTTTATTGTATTAGGTTGGTGTATAAGTTCATAGCTTTTGTCCACAAGTTTAATAAACACAACAGACACACATAGCAGAGACTTTAGTCATCAATAATATATTCTCGTTTACTGTTTAATTCTCCTTTAGTATTTACAACAGTCTGCCAACGCTTTTCGATTCCGTGACTGTAGAAATCACGTGGTTTTGATGCGAGGAACCCCACAGCCATGCTCGGAGCACATCTTCATCCGGAAAGGAAGTTTCGTGAAAGTTCTTCGATAGAGAGTGGAAAGGCCTCTGGAAGACCGCTACGGTCGCAGGTTCGAATCCTGCCTCGGGCATGGATGTTTGTGATGTCCTTAGGTTAGTTAGGTTTAACTAGTTCTAAGTTCTAGGGGACTAATGACCTCAGCAGTTGAGTCCCATAGTGCTCAGAGCCATTTTTTAGAGAGTGGAAAAGGTAAAAATCCGAGGGAGCACGATCACGTGAATAAGGTGGCTGTGGAATGACTTCCCAACTCAACCCCTGTATAGAGTTTTTCATCATCCTAGCAGAATGCGAGGGCATGAAATTTTAGGGAGAACAAATAAAAACTTTTAGGGTTCCATCAGAGACAGCAACGGAAGCAGTTTAACGGAAAGGCAGTGTTTTGAAAAGATGTTATAGCACAAATATCAACAAAAGCAAAACAAGCGTAACTGAATGTATTCGTATTAAACCAGGTGATACTGAAGGAATTAGTTTGGCGAATGAGACATTAAAGTAGTATATGAATTTTGATATTTGGACAGCGAAGTAACTGACGATGGCCGAGAGGGTGTAAAATGCATGCTGACAATAGCAAGAATAGCGTTTCTGAAAACTGTAAATTTGTTAACGTCGAATATAAATTAGGAAGGCTTTTCTGAAGGTATTTGTCTGGAGTGTAGCCTTGTTGGAGTTGCTACAGAAGAGTGGTTAGATGGACTAACTAATGAGAATGTACTGAACTGAACAGTAAAAACGTTTTCTGGCATAGCTTGATTAAAAGAAGGCGTCCACTGATGGGACACATCCTGAGGCATGAGGGAATAATCAGTCTGGTAATGGAGCGACGAAGTGAGGTAAAATTGCAGGAGGAGAAAAAAGGGATGTATGTAGTAAGCAGATTCAAATGCATGTTGCCGGCCGAAGTGGCCGTGCGGTTAAAGGCGCTGCAGTCTGGAACCGCGAGACCGCTACGGTCGCAGGTTCGAATCCTGCCTCGGGCATGGATGTTTGTGATGTCCTTAGGTTAGTTAGGTTTAACTAGTTCTAAGTTCTAGGGGACTAATGACCTCAGCAGTTGAGTCCCATAGTGCTCAGAGCCATTTGAGCCAAATGCATGTTAAGTTGCAGTAGTTATTCAGAGTTGAAGAAGTTTGCACAAAATAGAGTCGACAGTGGCTTCAAACTAGTCTCCAGACTGAAGACTACAACAACAATAGATTGCTAAAAGCTTCAGGTGGGTGGTATTATGTACGAAAACAAGGGAGGTGACGCGCCCCGTTTGCTAATATGTTATTGCCATATTATGGACGTTCACTTGGGATAAATTAGGCCCTGATACCCGTGGTCTAGGGGCGCCGGCCCGGTAGCTCACCGTGTTCGGTCAGAGGGGATCAACGACGAACTGAAAGGAGTGTCTTGCGACATCCTCCCCGAGCAGATGCAACGAAGGAAAACGAACAAAATGAGATTAAAAAAAGGGGTAGTGGCTTTCATTCATAATCGAACCGTCTTCGGTCCCAGGTTCGAATCCCGCCGCTGCTTAAATTTTGGTTAATAATCAACATTGGCGGCCGAAGACTTCCGGCTTAAGAAGTCACCCACATTCTGCCAACGGCCTTGTCAAAGAGGGCGGAGGAGCGGACAGAGGTTCAGAGCACTCTCTTGTCCTATGGGTGGGAAACTGCCCCTGAAGGCGGAAGAATCAGCAATGATCAACGGCATGAGGATGCAGAAGGCAATGGAAACCACTGCATTGAAGACACGTTAGCTGTATCCACAGGACATGTGGCCTGTAATTGAAGAAGTGTCATGATGATCTCTTCAATGGCGAAGATTCCAGAATAGCCCCCAATTCGGATCTCCGGGAGGGGACTGCCAAGGGGGAGGTTACCATGAGAAAAAGATTGAATAAACTACGAAAGGATAACGTTCTACGAGTCGGGGCGTGGAATGTCAGAAGCTTGAACGTGGTAGGGAAACTAGAAAATCTGAAAAGGGAAATGCAAAGGCTCAATCTAGATACAATAAGGGTCAGTGAAGTGAAGTGGAAATAAGACAAAGATTTCTGGTCAGATGACTATAGGGTAGTATTAACAGTAGCAAGAAATGGTATAATGGGAGTAGGATTCGTTATGAATAGGAAGGTAGGGCAGAGAATATGTTACTGTGAACAGTTCAGTGACAGGGTTGTTGTTATTAGAATCGACACCAAACCAACACCGACAACGATAGTTCAGGTATACACGCCGACGTCGCAAGCTTAAGTGGAAGAGATAGAGAAAGTCTATGAGGATATTGAAAAGGTAATACAATATGTAAAGGGGGATGAAAATCTAGAATACAGTTGTAGGGGAAGGACTAGCAGAAAAGGTTACAGGAGAATATGGGCTTGGGACATTGAATGAGAGGAGAAAGACTAATTGAGTTAGTAACAAGTTTCAGCTAGTAATAGTGAACCCTATGTTCAAGAATCACAAGAGGAGGAGGCATACTTGGGAAAGGCCGGGTGATACGGGAAGATTTCAGTTAAATTACATCATGCTCAGACAGAGATTCCGACATTATATAACGGATTGTTAGGTGCACCCAGAAGCACATATAGACTCAGATCACAATATAGTAGTGATGAAGAGCAGGCAGAAGTTTAAGACATTAGTCAGGAAACATCACTACGCAAAGAAGTGGGATACGGATGTACTAAGGAATGACGAGATGTGGTTGAAGTTCTCTAAGGCTATAGATACAGCAATAAGTAATAGCTCATTAGGCAGTGGAGTTGAAGAGGAATGGACATCTCTAAAAAGGGCCATCACAGAAGTTGGGAAGGAAAACATAGGTACAAAGAAGGTAACTGCGAAGGAACCATGGGTAACAGAAGAAATACTTCAATTGATCGATGAAAGGAGGAAGTACAAAAATGTTCCGGGAAACTCAGAAATATAGAAATATAAGTCCCTAAGGAATGAAATAAATAGGAAGTGCAGGGAAGCTAAGACGAAATGGCTGCAGGAAAAATGTGAAGAAATCGAAAAAGAAATGATTGTAGGAAGGACAGACTCAGCATACAGGAAAGCGAAAACAACCTTCGGTGGCATTAAAAGCAAGGGTGATAACATTAAGAGTGCAACGGGAATTTTAAATGCTGAGGAACGAGCGGATAGGTGGAAAGAATACACTGAAAGCCTCTACGAGGGGGAAGATTTGGCTGATGTGATAGAAGAAGAAACAGGAGTCGATTTACAAGGGATAGGGGATCCAGTATTAGAATCAGAATTTAAAAGAGCTTTGGAGGACTTAAGATCAAATAAGGCAGAGGGAATAGATAAAACTCCACCAGAATTTCTAAAATCATTAGGGGAAAGTGGTAACAAAACGTCTATGCAGGTTGGTGTGTAGAATGTATGAGTCTGGCGACATACCATCTGACTTTCGGAACATCATCATTCACACAATTCCGAAGACAGCAAGAGCTGACATGCGCGAGAATTATCGCACAATCAGCTTAACAGCTCATGCGTCTAAGTTGCTTACAAGAATAATATACAGAAGAATGGGAAAGAAAATTGAGGCTGCTCTAGATGACGATCAGTCTGGCTTTAGGAAAGGTAAATGCACGAGAGAGACAATTCTGATGTTGCTGTTAATAGTGGAAGCAAGACTAAAGAAAAATCAAGCACCGTACGTGTTACAAATTCTGAAAAAAGTAGAGGTAAGCTATTGGGAGAGACGGGTCATATACAATACAGGGTGCGTCAAAAAATGTATACACACTTTGAATTGTCATAGACAATTTATTTCCAGTTCTACAAGGATAAATATCTGCGAGAAAGTAATGTTATGTTTCTTCAACAGGTGAAAGCAGTGGCAAGGAAGTAACTGCAACATGGTGGACGTGCGTTTGAGTTTTTAAGCGCGGAATCAGATAATTAAGTGGTACTAGAAGTTTGAGAATGCAGCTGCGGTTCGAAGACAGTGGAGAAGTGAGTATGGTACAGAACCACCTTCAAGGTTAACAATTACACGTCTACGAGACAAATTCGAAATTCGTGGAACAGTGTGTGATGTGCATAAAGGTCGATCAGGGCGACCTCTTACAGCTACAAGTGATGATTCCACAACAGTGGTCTTGCAACTGTTTCAGCGTTCACCTCAAAAATCTTCAAGGCAAGAGGCACGTGAGAGTAATGTAAGTGTTAGTAGTGTGCAACGCATTCTGAAGAAAGGCAAGTTTTGTGTGTACATTCCAAGGCTGGTGCAACAGCTAAGTGACAACGATCCAGATCGAAGGTTAGAATTTTGTGAATGGGTTCAGGGGATGGCGAGACGTGAACCGGGATTTATGGGTGGCATAATTTGGTCGGATGAACCCCAATTCAAACTCAATGGAACTGTCAATAGGCACAATTGTGTGTACTGGGTTGAAGATAATCCTCACATTACAGTTGAAAAGGCTGTGAATTTTCCTGGTGTAAATGTGTGGTGTGGTTTGTCTGCAAGGGGATTCATTGGGCCTTTCTGCTTCGAAGGTACTGTTACTGGAGAAACTTACCTAACAATGCTTGCTAACTCCAGATTCCCTGCCATTCGTGCATTATACAGTAACGATGAATTTCATTTCCAACAAGATGGCGCCCCGCCGCACTATCGTGGGACGTACGAGCATACCTGGATCACAATGTGCCAGGCCAGTGGATAGGACGCAGGGGACCAATCGAGTTTCCTGCACGCTCTCCAGACCTCACGCCGCTGGATTTCTTCTTATGAGGCACAGTAAAAGATGGGGTGTACAAACGTAAACCACGTAACCTGGACACACTTTGGAATGAGATTCAGGCGGTGTGCACAGGAATATCATTGGACACTTTGGTACGATGTACTGAATCAGTGGTGACTCGAACTCGGAAATGTATTGATGCTGAAGGCCACCAGTTTGAACATTAATCACATTTACAAAGTAAATTTATTTTTCCAATTGGACTTTAAGCTTTCCATTTCCAGAAATTTAACATTGTAGAACGGGAAATAAATTTTCTATGACGCTTTTGACGCACCGTGTATGTACAATAGCCAGGAGGAAATAATAAGAGTGGATGACGAAGAACGAATTGCTCGTAGATGAAGTTAAGGAATTCTGCTACCTTGGCAGTAAAATAACCAATAACGGACAGAGCAAGGAGGACATCAAAAGCAATGGGGAAAGAGCATTCCTGGCCAATAGAAGTCTACTAATACCAAATATCGGCCTTAATTTGAGGGAGAAATTTCTGAGACTGTACGTCTGCAGTGCAAAATTGTATGGTAGTGAAACATGGACTGCGGGAAAACTGGAACAGAAGAGACTCGAAGCATTTGAGATGTGGTGCTACAGATGAATGTTGAAAATAAGGTGGACTGGTCAGATAAGGAATGAGGAGGTTCTGCATAGAATCGGAGAGAAAAGGAATATGTGGAAAACAGGGGATGATAGGACATCGGCTAAGACGTGAGGGAATAACTTCCATGGTACTAGAGGGAGCTGTAGAGGGCATAAACTGTAGAGGAAGACAGAGACTGGATCCAGCAAGTAATTGAGGACGTACGTTGCAAGTACTACTCTGAGATGAAGAGGTTAGAACAGGAGAGGAATTAGTGGTGGGCCGCATCAAACCAGTCAGAAGACTGATGACAAAAAAAAGTGTGCCACCATCTCTCACTGACAAATGATCCAGTAATCTACTGTTGTCCCATGTTGTAATGTAAGACCATTGCACCTGCACATACAGTCCAGTCACACTAACGTAGCCACCGCCTATTTTCGAGGTCGTACAATTGGCACTCACAGCAGACAGGTGGCAGCACTAGCAGTGGAAGATATATAAAACATGTCGGGGTAGGGGGGGAGGGGGAGAGGAAAACAGTACAGTTGTTGTAATGCGGAAACAGAGCGATTTATGTGAAGTCCAAAAGTGCGTGATCATTGGCTTTGGGGGCAAGGGTTGAAGCATTTCTGAAACGGCTAAGTTTGTAAACATTTTATGTGCCATCGCGGTTAAAGTATACGTGATGCATGGCAAAATGGCGTTATCCAAAACTGGCGCTGAAGCAACTGTACTGCACCATGGACCACAGATGGCAGGGGTAAGTGATAGGCATCCCTGGGGTTGTGAAGCAGCTGAATGGGTTGAAAATAAATAAATCGCCAGGTCCTGATGGGATTCCAATTCGGTTTTACAGAGAGTACTCTAGTGCACTGGCTCTTTACTTAGCTTGCATTTATCGCGAATCTCTTGCCCAACGTAAAGTCCCGAGCGACTGGAAAAAAGAGCAGGTGACGCCTGTATATAAGAAGGGTAGAAGGACGGATCCTCAAAATTACAGACCAATATCCTTAACATCGGTTTGTTGCAGGATTCTCGAACATATTCTCAGTTCGAATATAATGAATTTCCTTGAGACAGAGAAGTTGCTGTCCATGCATCAGCGTAGCTTTAGAAAGCATCGCTCCTGCGAAACGCAACTCGCCCTTTTTTCACATGATATCTTGCAAACCATGGATGAAGGGTATCAGACGGATGCCATATTCCTTTACTTCCGGAAAGCGTTTGACTCGGTGCCCCACTGCAGACTCCTAACTAAGGTACGAGCATATGGGATTGGTTCCCAAGTATGTGAGTGTCTCGAAGACTTCTTAAGTAGTAGAACCCAGTACGTTGTCCTCGATGGTGAGTGTTCATCGGAGGTGAGGGTATCATCTGGAGTGCCCCAGGGAAGTGTGGCAGGTCCGCTGTTGTTTTCTATCTGCGTAAATGATCTTTTGGATGGGGTGGATAGCAATGTGCGGCTGTTTGCTGATGATGCTGTGGTGTACGGGAAGGTGTTGTGTGACTGTAGGAGGATACAAGATGACTTCGACAGGATTTGTGACTGGTGTAAAGAATGGCAGCTAACTCTAAATATAGATAAATGTAAATTAATGCAGATGAATAGGAAAAAGAATCCCGTAGTGTTTGAATACTCCATTAGTAGTATAGCGCTTGACACAGTCGGGTCGATTAAATATTTGGGCGTAACATTGCTGAGCGATATGAAGTGGGACAAGCATGTAATGGCAGTTGTGGGGAAGGCGGATAGTCGTCTTCGGTTCATTGGTAGAATTTTGGGAAGATGTGGTTCATCTGTAAAGGAGACCGCTTATAAAACACTAATACGACCTACTCTTGAGTACTGCTCGAGCGTTAGGGATCCGTATCAGGTCGGATTGAGGGACGACATAGAAGCAATTCAGAGGCGGGCTGCTACATTTGTTACTGGTAGGTTTGATAATCACGCGAGTGTTACGGAAATGCTTCAGGAACTCGGGTGGGAGTCTCTAGAGGAATGGAGGCGTTCTTTTCGTGAATCGCTACTGAGGAAATTTAGAGAACCAGCATTTGAGGCTGACTGCAGTACAATTTTACTGTCGCCAACTTACATTTCGCGGAAAGACCACAAAGATAAGATAAGAGAGATTAGGGCTCGTACAGAGGCATATGGGCAGTCATTTTTCCCTAGTTCTGTTTGGGAGTGGAACAGGGAGAGAAGATGCTAGTTGTGGTACGAGGTACCCTCCACCACGCACCGTATGGTGGATTGCGGAGTATGTATGTACATGTAGACGTACAAGTGATGGCTGCAATGTGTGTGGGGCGAACAGACAAAAAACTGATCGCTCAGATGAACCACGTGTCCTCAAGAACCGTTCAGCGAACATTGCTGCGTATGCGCTTCTGCAGTATGCACCTGGTTCATGTATTGCTGACTGCTGTTCATTAGCGACAAAGCCTGGAATTTGCACGCCAATACTGCAACTGGACGTCTAAAGCGTGGCGACAGGTGGGGTTTTCAGATGAATCACGTTGGCATGTATGGCCTTGCAACAAACGTCGAAAGGGTCCAGCCCGGAGCGGAGAGCAGTATGGTGTGGCAAGTGGTTTCGCGGCATTCCCTGGACGATATCGTCACTCTGGGAGACACAATGAATCGACACAAGTATTCATCTATCCTTGGGGTTGTAATGGTACTTGAATTACGTAACCATTACGGCACATCACCTCAACCTCTCGATACCAGCAATATTCTACTGTGTTTCTGTAAAATAGTTAACATATTTCTGTGACAACATTCAGATTTGATTTCATTAATGTAGGGGTACTTCGATACATCGATATGAATATATATTGCAACGATATTATTCTTACGTGTATTCTTTCTTTTGTCACTATGATCATTGACGTACTTGTAACTCTGATTTTTGGGCGCGTAAGCGGTTATTAGAGAGTCAAGTTTTGGTCGTCATGTTAAAAAGACGCAAATTGTAGTCAGTTTTTGAAATGTGAATTTAAACATTGAGGAAGATATTTTCAAGTATGTTTTATATTGTAAAGTGATGTTTTGGACCGAGTTACGTGATATTGCAACAAAAGTAATGAAAAAGAAGTGTAACTTAAATTCGGATTGGTGATTACTTTTTTACATCACCATTGTCCTAACTTGCAAAAGTGTAATCTTCAAAAAGGGTTTATGAAACACATCTATAAAACTTTTGAATATCGCAGAATAACACCTAGGCCTCTTTGCATCCGAGCTTGGAATCATCACTACCTAGATTTTCGACGATTGAGCCATGAGTTCACAACGAGACCAGCGTGGGAAACACGAAAAGATGAGTGCCTAGTTTATCCATTATTTCAAGAAATGACTTTATTAACTTTTCTCTAATGAAACCTGCCACATAATATAACTTTGTTGTTGCCCGAAAATGCGATATTTAGCAGCGTGAGCAACACTACAATCATAATTAATTTTTGACCTTTGTTGTGGTAGGGTTGTTAGGACTATACAACTTTTCACACAGCTCGCAGTGGTTCGAAGAGCACCAGGATGAGTGGCCAGCAAACACTTCAGGTTTGAACACAATCAAGGATCTCTAGAACCACCTCAGTAGGGCTGTTCGCGCCATGGGTCCTCAACCGAGGAACCCAGCGCCGTTGGCCACGACACCAGAATAGGTATGGCTCCGCATTCAGGGTCGATAGCTTCCAAAACCTCGGTGACTCTCTTCCTACATGTGAGAGCTGTAAACAGTGGTTCAAATGGCTCTGAGCACTATGGGACTTAACTTCTGAGGTCATCAGTTCCCTAGAACTTAGAACTACTTAAACCTAACTAACCTAAGGACATCACACACACCCATGCCCGAGGCAGGATTCAAACCTGTGACCGTAGCGGGTTCGTGGTTCGACTGTAGTGCCTAGAACCTCTCGGTCACACCGGCCGGCGTAAATAGTGGTTATTCAGGCTTTTTACGGGTAGTCGTATTAATGTGACTGGACTGTGTAGATGAGTGATATTGTCTATTTTTGTTAACGGTGTTGTATGGGAACAGTTTTTGTTTGTGATTGTACAGAGGACGTTACTCGTCATTATTTGTATTATTTATATTCGACTTTATTGTTTCTGTACTGTAAAGTACGAGGGTAATCCCAAAAGTAAGGTCTCCTATTTTTTTATAAGTACATAGGCCCGATTATTTCTACAATGGTTTACATCAGTTTACAGCTTGAACATTTAGCTATTTTTCGACATAATCACCACTTCTGTCGATGCATTTTTGTAGACGCTGTGGCAATTTTTGTATGCCCATGTCTTAGCAGCTCGCCGCCATGCTGTTTAGAAAGTTATGACCCTCTTTTTTCACCTCGTCGTCGGAGCTGAATCGCTGGGACCACAATTAACGCTGACGGGTACTGTGAGAGACTGGAAAAACTCAAACGGGCAATTCAGAACCGGAGAAGAGGAATGTTGAGCAAGGGCGTATACATTCTCCAGGAGAACACTCGCCGACACATCGCTCGGCAAACCGTTGCTCTCCTGAAATAGTTTCAGTGGAACGTAATCACCCACTCACCCCATAGTCCTGACTTGGCGCCCAGTGACTATCACCTGTTCCTCAGGTTAAAAGAACATTTGGCCGAAGAGCGATTCAGCTCCGACGGCGAGGTGAAAGAAAACGTTCATAACTTTCGAAACAGCATGGCAGCGAGCTGGTATGACATGGGCATACAAAAACTGCCATAGCGTCTACAAAATGCATTGACAGAAATGGTGATTATGTCGAAAAATAGCTAAATGTTCAAGCTGTAAACTGATTTAAACCATTGTAGGAATAAACAGGTCTATGTACATATAAAAAATAGGAGATCTTGCTGTTGGGAGTACCCTCGTAAATGTTGTGAAAACTATATAATGGAATGAATATAGAAGCTGATCTTTCCCTAGAAAGAAATACGACTAAATTTTGAGGATAGTCTGCTTCCAAGGGATGGGGCAAGTACTAACACATTTGGCACGTTGAGTCACGGCGCGAGGAGAGAGTATAGTCACCGTATGTTTAGCCATCGTCGAAACGGGTCTTCTGACAGTTGCAGTGGTATGAAGCGGTGAAAGTGGGACTACCACTATTCAAGAACTCCGAATGTTAAATGCCTCAGATGGAAGAATGTGGAGGCAAGAAAGCGTGTTAATGCCTGTTACACGATGTATTGATAGTAGATGATATTTAATAAGGTGGGAATGCTAAGAATTCGAAACCACTACTGGGGTGTTTACTTTGAGTAGTTTAAAGACTTTGGCATCGGCATCGGCTAGGTGGAAGCTGCATACAAATTTTACAACTGTAATAAGGCGACGTGATACAAAGTACCTTTTAGTTTGATAAGGAAGATCATTTTTCTTGTTTCACATGTTTAAGAAATAAAGTACATCTTTTTGTTGTAATCTTAAACGTACATTTGCAATTGCTGAAATCTCAATTTTCCGGATAACCTTCCCTTTTATCGTGCGGTTATTGCAACATCCTGTGCAATATACATTTCAGTGCGACAGTTTAAATAAAAAGTTGGCTTTGTTCGTTCATATATATCTACAAGAGCGGCAAAGATCAGTAACATTTCCTTTTATGCTTAGGCAAAATGAATGCTTCTGTCTGTCGCTACTTCACAAAAGATTTGTGAAGAACCTTTGAAAAGAATCAATCATTCTAAGAATTTCTACATATTTAGCGAAGTTTTTTAATGACAAAATTATTTAATACTGGTATAAAGTGCTACTGCGTGTTTCACCATCTTGATCTTTAACGAAGTAGAAAAGTTGCGTTACAGAAAATAATGACAACCACTTGGGTAAAGGTCCGTCTCCTTACGAGGAAAATACTCCATCGCACCCCCCCCCCCCCGCCCCCTCAGATTTAGTGGTAAGATGGTCTAGTGGACAGCCCGTGAAAAATTGCACACAAATCAAGCATGAAAATAGAAAGAAGGTGTACTGAACTGTGAAAAAAGGATCAAAATAGAAACATTCAACGTCCAAGCTCAAGATGTGCAGCATCGAGAGAAATTACATAGCCTCATCATCGTGGGTGTATGGTCACGGTGTTGGAAGGGGGAGATCTTTGTTCCAATCCGTGTGCGGACATTTGCCACGATTTTACCTGCTCCGAAGGTTTGGGTCCCTTGTCTCCCCCTCCTCCTCCTCATCGCTTACTGAGCCTTTCCGCTGGTTTACTTAACACAGAACCAGAAACTCTTTGGATTTTCCGCCACATGTCTAGACAGAGTTTCGTTGTGGAAACTATTAAATGCATCTCGCATTGAAATCCGCACCAAATTTCGAGCCTCAGTAAAACTTCGCCAATTTTGGAGATTTTGCGTTCGTCTAAATTATACTTGCCTTTTTCGGTGCTCCTGCAGCAGCTTTCTGTCGTGTTTTGTGTACCATGAGGGATCAGTTCCGTCTCTTATTAATTTATTTGGTATGAATCTCTCGAGTGCTGTTGATACTATTTCTTTGAACTTAGGTCACATATGGTCTTCACTTACATAGTTTAGAAGGATTGTAAACTGTCTCTTAGAAAGACGTCAACCTAATTTTTAGCTGCTCTTTTAAATAGATATATTTCGCGTTTAGTTTTGGTGAATTTCTTTGCTACGGAATTGAGCCTCGCTACGACTGTGTGTTCACTAATCCCTGTATCCGTCGTGATGCCCAGGATTATTTGTGGCTAAGAGGTCAAGTGTGTTTTCGTAACTATTTACAATTTGAATGGCCTCGCGAACTAATTGTTCACAATAATTTTAAAAAATTTAGAACAATTACGGAAGTTGTTCTCTATCTACAACAGGGTCTGAAAATGTATTTTTTTCAACATACGGACGGTAAACTGAAGTCACTGTCAACTGTAATTGTATGAGTAGGGTACCTATTTGTGATGGAAATCAAGTTTTCTTTCTGTTCAGCAACTGTTTCATCTGAGACCGGGGGTCGGTAAAAGGAGCCAGTTATTAACTTATTCCGGTTTTCGAATATAACCTCTGCCCATACTAAGTCACAAGAACTATTTGTTTCAATGTCGCTAGTGAGCTGGAACACACATTACATTATTTCTCCTTAAGTTGTGCTTTTTGTTTCTGTTGTAGTGCAGATCATTACAATCACGACTTTTCCCTGCAAAACCTAGGAAGCTTTCTCTGTGACCCCCCAGATATCAGAGCTAAACAATGTAGAACAACAATGTACGTCACAAGCATAGCATTCGATATTACTTGATTTCCTTATTTCTAACATTCTTAGATGACATGTCAATCATAGATGTTCTTATCTCTGTTTCAAAAATCAAATGGCTCTGAGCACTATGGGACTTAGCTTTTGAGGTCATCAGTCCCCGAGAACTTAGAACTACTTAAACCTAACTAACCTAAGGACATCACACACATCCATGCCCGAGGCAGGATTCGAACCTGCGACCGTAGCGGTCCCGCGGTTCCAGACTGTAGCGCCTAGAACCGCTCGACCACCACGGCCGGCTATCTCTATTTAGTGAACGTATTTTCAATCATGTTTTGAACATTGTCCCGCTACCCTTTATTAACTAATGTTTCGCCGCAAGGGGTATCGCATCTCAGAGAGTAAATTAATATGGAGTATGTCGTTCTTCTTTTCAAACATTCACATACCCATTTCTTCTTTCCTTGTTGTCTTTTGGGCATGCAGTTGTAGTAATTAAAGTAGGCCCAAATGCAGTGATAAAAAAGAAACGGCCGCGCGGGATTAGCCGTGCGGTCTCGGGCGCTGCAGTCATGGACGACTGTGCGGCTGGTCTCGGCAGAGGTTCGAGTCCTCCTTCGGGCATGGGTGTGTGTGTTTGTCCTTAGAATAATTTAGGTTAAGCAGTGTGTAAGCTTAGGGACTGATGACCTTAGCAGTTAAGTCCCATAAGATTTCACATACATTTGAACTTAAAAAAAAAAAAAAAAAAAAGAAATGATTTGCGTACATTCGCATTTTCGCATTCTCTATACACCGTTGTTTCTTGTTGCTCCCATGTCGATGGACTGTTTCTATCGCAATCAGTAAGCATGAAAGGAAGCTACCGTACAGACAGAACTTGGCAGAACTAATTACATACTGACATAATCGTCAGCATTGCTTTCGTTTACCAAAAGCTATAAATATTTCGATTTTGGAAACGAAGCTCTGTATTTCGCCAGATGTCGAAGAAGAAGGTCCCTAACGTACTGGTTGTATCGAGTAAGATGTGGAGACGGCGGTTTGAAAGCGAACAGAGGTAGTACGAGGAACGGTGTCCCTTACCTGAGGGATCGCTAACTGGCGAAGGGGCAAGTGTGGCAAATGTCCGGCGTGGCAAATGTCCGGCATTCGTTCCAATCTCCTTCGTACCCCATTTATTTTTTTACGAAAAATTATAAGCTGTTCGCCGGTCACTGACGTGTCTGTCCGTTGTATTCAGATCAGTGTCTGTGCCGTGGTGTAACGTCCGTCTGCAACTGCGAGTTACAAGGAAGGAACCTCCAGACGTACATACCTCCTATTTGTTCTACACAAGTACGAAACATTATAACTTTTGGAAGACATGTCGCTTGCTTTCATTTGTTGCAACATAATTCACACCCGTTTATTTATTGTTTTCATTTCTGTGAGAGTTATATGCAGCATCTCACCTGCTCTTAGTATTTATAATATTTACTTGCGACGGTAACATATTCGTACCACATGACTCATGTTCTATAATCAGGGAATAATATAAAAATCACCGGGACTACAGAAGAAGAACAGAAACGTCCTTTCTTAAGAGAGTTCGTGAAACTGCACTGCCTATTGACAATCGCAATGCAAAAATTTTCATCGGAACAATAACAATGGCGAACTGTATCTTTTTCGTAGGCGCAGGCATAGCCTGTCGACGATACAGCGGCCACTGTAAATAAATAAAACGTCCACACATTGAGCACAGTCTGATTTACCATAAGCTGTTTCACTCGTGGAACACGGGCATCATCACATCTGCGAAAATTACAGTAATTAGCAACGATAACAGTTAAACTTCCCACTAAGAGTCAGCTTACAATCATTGTTCTGGCAGCAACACGTTTAGTGGTTGAAAACACCGCTCCGCACCACAGTCAGACAAAAGCACAACTGAGGGAGTTATCACGTCTGATTGGGAACGTAAAACTCACATCGATATGTACAAACCACGTATTAGCATAATCTTTTACAACAACTCATCGAACAAGCAAAAAAAATCCTCGCAAACTGAACTCACTCTGCTCACTTCATAAATTTTTCGCGTTATTTTTTCGTAAATATCTCCAACTCTTCTAGCACATTTAATTACGAGTCGTTTTTCACTGTGAAGGTTACGCTCATAGTGTTTTACATTTATCCTATGTTACACTCAGTTGGGATTAAATGTTCACCTAACGCAAGGGGAGAACTGGCTTACAATGTTCTTCATAGCAAACAAGGTCGATACGTATGCTTTCACTGTTACGGCAAACTGATCTTTTTACGATCCGATTTCGCTGTACTTATCCCTGGGTAAACAGTCTATGTATTTCACGGCATGTCCCAGAAAATTATTAGTCCGAAACATGATTTTCCCCAGGAAAATATATTGCTATGCAGTCACTTACAGGACATTTCTAATGCTTATTTTCATCCCGATTTCTTATACGACTAATTAACGCTCTTTTACAAATTTTCTTTACGGTGCCGTATAATCTGCTTATATGGCGTTCTTCGTAACCGCTTCATAATGCAATATTTTCAATAGTATGTAGTTTTTTGGCTCTTTCCTCATTTGTAACGGGGAACTGAAATATCCTGTGGGGCGCCGGGTAAGAATATTCTTTCGGTGTTGTGTTGGTTGACTGCAATTACTCCCAACCGTTATTCCTCAATATGTAGGCGTTCTGTACACGCGTGTCTGAACCACAGCTAACACACGTCGCGGAGGTACATACTATTGTCAGATTCAAATTCTTGGGTGCACTTGGTTGAGCTTATCGGTTTGTGTACGATAGAAGCAGTCTTGCATCTGCTGGCGGCCATACACTCCACACCGTTTAATACAGTATACCTGTAGACGGTGTGTTTGTAATACAGTCTCAGTCACATTCGGTACGGGCGCAGATGTGGCTTCTTAGACTTCTACTTGCTGTAGTATTCTTGCAGTCCATCGGCATCACTGTTACCAACACAATCGTCGTCATCGTCAGTGCTGTCATGATCAGTTGTGTCACAAACTCTTGTTCTTCGTCAGGAAACTATGATAATGCTAGGTCATCGACATCAAACACTGATTCTCCCAGCATCTTCAGTAATTCTTCGTCAGTGAAACCAGCCGTTCTTCCGATGTTTATAATGTCGTGTCGTCCCACTGGTATGGGATCCATTTGGGATAAAACCGTTTACGCTCGTATTATATGAAAAAGCAAATCTCACTTTTCATACCAATATATAGCATATCACGTATGACGTAACATCTGTTTTATTTCGTGAACAGTTACACATATCGAAACGCGGTTTTCGGCAAATGTTACAGCGTCTAGGAGGACCGATTTTTTTTTGTTTCGTTAATGTTTTTAGCGCTGGTATCAACGGAGATATCGAAGCAAGTACGTTTTTTTTAATGGAAACGTTTACTTTTTATAATAGTTGTCGTCAACTCTTGAGAAGACAGTTACAGTGATATACCGTTTGTTAATATTGACAGTGAAATCTGTCGGAAAAAAGGTCGAGAATTATCCTAGAATTTGAGAGCACAGTGGCCGGAATCGGCATTAGCGGTGCAAACGCCGCTAAGCAGAGCACTCGTGCTACACTGTCGTGATGTCAACGCATTTGCCTGTTTATTTTTCTGTACTGCAGGCCGCTTATTTCTCCTTCAGCATTCGTTCCGTGCAGACAAGTAAACCAATGAGGAGAAGTTGGGTACACTAGTTTTATATGGTGAATATAAAAGAAATGCCTAAAAACAATACAGCGTATCACAAATGTCCGATGCGTCAGGACATTGCATGAATTATTAAGAGGCTAGTGGGTACAGGTTGCTTGAACGTCAAAAAAAGGACAAGGACGAAGACTGCAACTGACAGAAAAAAAAAGTTCAAATGTGTGTGAAATCTTCTGGGACTTAACTGCTAAGGTCATCAGTCCTTAAGCTTACACACAACTTAACCTTAATTATGCTAATGACAAACACACCCATGCCCGAGGGAGGACTCGAACCTCCGCCGGGACCAGCCGCACAGTCCACTACTGCACCGCCCTAGACCGCTCGGCTAATCCCGCGCGGCGCAACTGACAGACAACACGAAGAAGCTATTCTGGCTACGACGCGAATGAACCCTCACCGTGATACGAGACGTACTGCCAAGGACTAGTGTCATTCGCATCCAGCATCGACAGAATTTCCGCCCCTATTATCTGTCACTACACTAGTCATTCGACGACGGTTATTTCAAACATCGTACAGAATTTTGTCGGTTTGCCCTTCAGCATCTGTTACACGAACCTGCTTTATCCAACGCGTGCTCTTTACCGATGAAGCAACGTTTACTAACCCCGCTAATGTAAATTTGCATAACTCGCACTACCGCGCAGCCGAAAATCCACACTGGCTTAGTCAGGTGCAATATCAATGGCCGTGCACTGTAAACGTATGGTGCGGCATCATAGGAAGTTACATTGTGGGATCTTATTCATCTCAGACTTCTAACTGACAATCGCCCGCACACTGCCGGTTCTTCCAGAAGAGGTACCACTGGATATTCGACAGTGTATGTGGTTGCAACACGACGGTCGTCCAGCTCACTCGTCCCGTGTTGCAACCCAAATGCTGAGTGACAACTTTCCTGGACGTTGGATAGGACGAAATTCTGTTGTCAAATGGCTTGCGAGGTCCCCCGATTTGACACCTCTCGATTAAATTCTTCGTGGAGCGCTCAAAGATGCACTAGATGGCGAAGCCCCAACTACGCCAGACGATATGTGTCTTCAAATCGCCAGGGCATGCTTTACCATATCAACCACTGTAATTACGTCTGTTCATCGTTCTTTCGAATGGCGATTGCAAATGTGGCTTTCAGTCCATGGTCAACAGTTTAAACACATTTTTAAATAAACGGTAAAGTTATTTTCTTAGGACAAAATTTATGTTCTGTGATTTGGGAGGTTACCAAATCATTGTTAGTAAACTGTTTATTTCATTTACGAGTGTATGAAATTGCATTGCAGTGTCAAATAAGTCGACAGAGCGTATCGCACGTAGCTAGTAACAGTGTCATTACGCGCTTACGTTCGACGTGAGACGACGTTTCGATAAGAAGAATATTTATTTTGCGGTTTACAGATGGCCACCAATGTATTTTTAATAAAATGTTTGGTTCAACGAATGTATCCCATGCGATATAGTTTAGAACAGTGTAGGTAGAGACAATTGTATGACACAATGTACTCGTATTTTACCTCTAAGAAACCACGTACAAGAAAAGAGAGGTCAAAAAAATGGTTCAAATGGCTCTGAGCACTATGGGACTTAACATCTGAGGTCATCAGACCACTAGAACTTAGAAATACTTAAACCTAACTAACCTAAGGATATCACACACATCCATGCACGAGGCAGGATTCGAACCTGCGACTGTAGCGGTCGCGCGATTACAGAGAGAAGCGCCTAGAACCTCTCGGCCAGACCGGCCGGCAAAGAAAGAGAGGTAAAATCTTCCTTCGACCATTTAGACATTTAATACAATAGTTGCTTTTTGCAGCATGCAGTCCTTTTTATTTTTGAAGAATGAACAGGAGATTTCTCTGTTCCAGCTCACGTATATCTGGCAGGGAACACAAATGTGAAATAGTTCTCCTGAGCACTTTGTGATACGGTACACTCTAGCCTACGTCGTATTTCCGTATACAACATTCGTAGGTGAACCGGCATCTAGGCAGTAAGTTAGTTCAAGGGTAAAGTTTTATTCTCGCAACACAGGCCTATCTTACCGTCTACAGCTACGCAGCCTGGTCCGAGACGCCTGTTTGGCAGTGTTTGCACCGCAAATGCCGTTTCCGGCCACCATGCTCTCACATTCTAATACATTTCTCGAATCTTTTTATGAAATGTTTTAATGTCAACATTAACAAACGCTATATCACAACAGTTGTCTTTTCAAGAGCTATCGAATGCTGTAATAAAAAGTATACGGTTCCATTTTTTAAAAAAAACGTACTTAATTCAATATCTCAGTTGGTACCAGCGCAATAAACATTAGCGAAACAAAAACATACGTGCCCCTCGACGCGCTAACATTTGCCGAAAACCGCGTTTTAATGCGTGTAGCCGGTCACGAAGTAGAAGGGGTGTTACGTTTTACGTGACTCACCCTGTATATAAAAGAAATACCATTTAATGCACATTGCTGCACGATAGACTGTCCTAAACAGAGAGGATCGTTTGCCCGTCGGAGAGCTCAGGGCATCTGTTGTGAGACTTGGCTGTTGCCGGCGGCGGCCTCTTGGAAATCAACATGTTAACGATGGAAGAATAGTTGTCACGTAACTGTGTATTCCGCAAGTCATAACGTTCTAATTTGTTTGTTTGCGAGCTTTTATTTAACCTTGTGATGCCAGAACGCTAGGATATCAGTGGAGGCCAGCGTAATTCTATTAGTGGGCCTTCAAGTGCTCCCAAGGACATTCCGCACGCAGAGAAAGGGCCGGCAACAGTCTCGCGGTCCCTTCCAAAGCCGCTTTCACACACTCCAAGCATACACTATCTGCTGAAAAGTATCCGGACACATCTGTCTAATGCAGGACAGGCCACTAGATGTGGTTCAAATAGCTCTGAGCGCTATGGGACCCTGCGACCGTAGCGGTGGCGCGGTTCCAGACTGAAGCGCCTAGAACCGCTTGGCCACTCCGGCCGGCGCCACTAGATGTCACGCAAGGCGAACCCGCCAATATAACAGGAGAGAGGGAGTATTCTGTTACAAGCAGAAAAGCTGTAACAGCACAGTAGGTCGGCCAGGACAGCTCAGTGACTTGGAATGCGGACTAGTCGCTGGATGTCAGCTGGGCAACAAATTCATCAGGGACATTTCAGCCCTTCTAAAACTGTCCAATTGGACTGTTGGTAATGTGATTGTGAAGTGGAAATGCGAAAGAACAACCCCAATATCATGTAGACCTGCTGGGGTCAATCATTGCGCAGGGTGTCTGTAAAAACCAGCAGAAGGAATGACTCGTGAGTTCAAAATCCTAACAACAGTCCAGCTAGCACAATGAGATACAGTGATCGAGGAGCTCTTTGTAAGCCACACATTTAAGAGGGGCAGTCGAAAAGTTTCTAGCCCGAAATAGTTACCGTGATGTCTCACAGAAACAATATCACCTACTTGTATGGTGACCCTTTGTGGGTATGCGAGTCAAATTTCGCGGCTCCAGCTTCGTTAATTTTGCCGCTAGGATGCGTTGTATACTGTAGATTAAGCAAAATGGCGAATATCGAGAGAACCGTGCTGTGACTGAAAATCTTCATTTGAATGGAATGACGCCCAAGGAAATTGCGGAGGACATGCGGAGTACACTTAAGGACAGTGCTCCGTCTTATGCAACAGTGAGAAACTGTGTGTAGAAAAACGAGTGTGGAAGATGCGACAAGGAGCGGAAGGCCTGTCATCATTGCTACTGATGAAACAGTGGCTGCAATTCACGATACGATTTTACAGAATCGTCGAACAACGTTGCAGCACATTGAAACCACGTTTGGAATCTCCCGTGGGCGTGCTCATGACATTGTTGTGGATATTTTGGGAATGCGGCAAGTTTCACCTCGGCGGTCCCCGAAAGACTTGAATGCAGATCATAGACGGGAGCGTGCGCTGTGTTGTGAAGAAATCGTCAATTTTAAACGGGTGAAGACGGCTTTCTTGCAAAGTATGTGACAATGGACGAGACGTGGGTTCACCACTTTGATCCTGAACAAAGCAAGTCACAACAATGGAAACATCCTTCATCCCTTACCTAAAAAAAGTTCCGGGTGCAAAAATCAGCCGGTAAGGTGATGGCATCGGCATTCTGGGATGCAGAAGGAGTAATTATGGTGGATTACTTGCAAAAGGGCGTGACTATCAATGCATCATACTACCGCACCCTCCTGCGCCGGTTGAAAGAAGAGAGAAAAAAAGGCGCGGAAAATTGGCGCGCGGAGTTCTGGCATCAGGACAACGCACCCGCGCACAAAGCCTCGCGACACTGGAAACTCTGCGTGGCTGCGCGTTCGAATTGTTACGTCATCCGCCATATTCTCCAGATCTGGCTCCACCAGACATTTTTCTTTTCCGAATACTTAAATAAAGACCTCGAAGGACGGCGATTTTACAATGATAATGCAGCGATTGATCCTGTGAACGCTTGGTTGGTATAGATTCCCCAGCGACATAATAAGAAAAGACTTAAAAACAGTACTTATAAAGAAGAGACATTTAAAAATTGAATAATATACGTTTTTCTCATGTATCCGTATTATAATAATTTCTCTGTCTAAGTTTCGATGACGAAGAAATATAACAAAATGATCTAAAGAGACGACAAGATAGGTTCTTTTGTTAATTTTTTAGTCGTCTTCGCTTCTTCTCTTGTCTTGGTTGCGTGTAGACGGTCGCAGGTTCGAATCCTGCCTCGGGCATTGATGCATGTGATGTCCTTAGGTTAGTTAGGTTTAAGTAGTTCTAAGTTCTAGGAGACTGATGACCTCAGATGTTCCCATAGTGCTCAGAGCCATTTGAACCATTTTGAACAGGTACTTGCACCACTGATGAGTGGTTCTGGAATTTCAGCTCGCCCTGTAAATCCCTGGCTATGGAGCATCCTTCGTGTTTCCAGAATGAGATTTTCACTCTGCAGCGGAGTGTGCGTTGATATGAAGAGACGAGGTACTGAAGAGACGAGGTACTGGCAGAAGTAAAGCTGTGAGTACCGGGCGTGAGTCGTGCTTCGGTAGCTCAGTTGGTAGAGCACTTGCCCGCGAAAGGCAAAGGTCCCGAGTTCGAGTCTCGGTCGGGCACACAGTTTTAATCTGCCAGGACGTTTCATCCTTCGTGTTGTTTTGGTGCTGACAGGGCTCGAGAGTGCGAAATTCAGTTCTGTAGTGACTTTTATAGCCGTCGACCTTTTATTTTTCGTCACAATCCTCTTCAATGACCCTCTGTCACGATCACTGAACACTCAGTTTCGCCCGCGTCGTGACTTGGCGGATGATGTTTCTCCACGTTCTCTGTATGCGGTATAAATGTTCGATACCGTGTTTCTTGAGATACCAAACACTTCGGCTACCTTCGTTACGAATTAATTCACCATACAAGCACAAAAAATTTGGCCACGTTCAATTTCACGTAGCCCCAACATAATGCCCGCTCCTACACAACACTGTTCTGCCCAGAACTGACACTTGAAACGTATTGAGGTCGTTGTCCAGGTGCCGTTCGTTGTCAAATCCAACAGCGCAGCGCCTTCTCACGGTTGGCGCGGCTCCTCCTGTCGGAGGTTCGAATCCTCCCTCGGGCATGGGTGTGTGTGTTGTCCTGAGCGTAAAAAAATGGCTCTGAGCACTATGGGACTTAACTTCTGAGGTCATCAGTCCCCTAGAACTTAGAACTACTCAAACCTAACTAACCTAAGGACATCACACACATCCACGCCCAAGGTATGATTCGAACCTGCGACCGTAGCGGTCGCGTGGTTCCAGACTGTAGCACCTAGAACCGCTCGGTCACACCGGCCGGCCTCCTGAGCGTAATTTAGTGTAAGTTAGATTAAGTAGTGTGTAAGCCTAGGGACCTATAACCTCAGCAGTTTGGTCCCACAGGAACTTACCACTAATTTCCAATTAGAACAGCACAACCCGGAGGCTTTTATGCTCAAGCATGCGTTTCTCGCGGTGTTTCCAAACTTTCGTCCAACCCCTATAGGTCTGCTTGGTATAGTCAAGTATCTTG